>NC_064619.1:363338149-364588149 GCF_023898315.1 Schistocerca nitens
GGTACCCTTATGTTAGATGAGACAGAGCAGCTCATGGTGTCCTATAGGTTTAAGGAAATTAGCATTACGCTCGTCCATTATTACTTGATGCATTTTAGTGGTAGGTCTGAGAGAGACTACCTGTGGTTTCAGCGTCCGATCGAGTGGAAATGGATTGCCACGTGAGCAAACTGATCAGCTGCAATACACTAAAGTTATGAAATAAAATGTGCTATCCTATGCTTTAAATATTAATAGAGTGAGTGTTAAATAAGTATATACACTAGCAAAGTAAATAAGTAACATAATGGCAGACGTAAAACATTATTTTAGCTCAGCATAAATACACTTCAAAGTAAGTAAGTACCTAATTGCAGATGTGGAACTGACAACAGCAGAGGACCAATAAATGGATTTAGTAGTCAACTAAATGGAGTGTGTTTTGAACACTCAGAACTGTACTATTACCAAAAGTTACTCACATGTACAAAGAAGCTGAGAAAACAACCACTAATCATACTCATACTATCTCTAAGAATGAGGTAATCAAAGATGTCAGCTAAGTGAATAAAATACAGATTTGTCAGGAATGTACCGAGCATTGGTTCAGTGTTCCCAACCAGAAATGATAAATTCAGATTAAATATGATTTATGATTATATGCCTTGAGCATAAATTTTCTCTAGTACATGACTAAAGGCGTTTTGAGCCATTTGTTTAACGATTTTATGACAATTAAGTAACCGCGAGAGTAAACTGAAAAAGGTCTGTTAACTTTGTTCCAGCAACATATTGAAGGATAAAATGTATATATCCCCATTTCATTGTGACCCACCCTTAGATATTAAGTGAACAGAGTCTGAGGCACTCTTTTTGTTTGTTCTACAGGACAAACCAGATAACGGCAGCCTGGTAGCTGCGTGAAAGCGTGGAGTGACTTGGACACAACTCACAGTGACCCCTCCCCTTTCCCCATGTAATTTAGAGAGAACGTGAAGGACGCACACCATAGCAACTTCCCCTCCTCTACCCTTGTGAATGGAAGTGTAGGACGCCAGCCAAAGCGGCTACAACCACGTGTGTAAAAATCATTTGTGAAAATTTTCTTTCAGGTTTAGAAAAGACTGATAAGACATAATCATCTGTTTATGTATCATGTTATTTTCTTTGAATTTGTGTGTGTAAAAATGTATTTAATGTATTTGATGGATCTAAGATTTTCATAATTTTTCAATTTGCATGTGTTTGTTTGTCTAAGGCAATATGTATGCCAAAATATTTCATTGACTCTGCTTAAAATTTTGAGTAATGACATTGTTTAAAAGGCAGTGAACATGCCCACAATTTAAATAATTAATGTAGGTAATCAGTTTTCTTTTAATGTTTCTACATATTTACATTTCAATTTTGATTTTTCATAGGGAGTTAAACTGTACTCTTGCTTCCCTTTTTGTAATTAAATTTTTTTTTCATTCATTAACATTCAAAAAACAAAAAAAATTTAAGTAGAGGGTGATGTAGGGAAGCAGCCTACTCACGCTGTAGTAAATTCACATCAGTTTCCATTGTGTGCCAGCCAGTCTGCTGTAACTAGCTCTGACGTCATCAATGTTGCGCAATACCTTAAAAATCAAGCAAATGACCTAAAACTTTTCTAGAATGTCAGGAATAATGATAAATTAATGTGTGTTAAATATCAGTTCGATAACTTAAGCCATTTCCGAAATTTGGACGTTTTTCTGCAAAAATAATTGGCGCAACAGAAAAGAGCTAGAGAATTCAAAATTTATATTTAGATTCAGCTTTCATAATGATTTAATAAAAACTGTACTTTGGATTTCACAAATTAAGATTTTAGTGGAAATTCATGATTTTGTGGTTTTCGTCTCAATACTGAAGGAAGCAAGATAGATTAAGTAGGTTAGTAATTAAGGCTAGGATGTTTAGATTTAAATAGGTTGGAGGTCCGCTATGACTAGGAAGATGGGTGAAGTTTCTTTTGAATACCTATAAAATTATAGCGATAGCGGATCTCAAAAGGGACAGTTCAGAGCTCAGCTGCTGCGTGCAGTGCAATTAAATTAATTCTCTCGCCCACAATACCTAACTTAGCCACGTCAAAATTTTATTATCAATACTTACCTGCGTGCTGAATGCACAGTTACATTAAGAGCTTATTCGGCCATTAGCAAGAGAAGCTATAATTTATTATGTAACTTGAAGTGGCTAGTCGGGACAGCCGATTTGATCAGGCGTTCCCTTAGCCGTCCGCACCGCGGATTTATATAAAAGAGCGCTGCGCGAGGAAGCAAGGCCCCAGTTCTCTCCAGACGCTGAATGACACGCCATCTGTGTCGGCAGTCGCGCCGCATCGGTATCACTGCGACAAACAGCCTCGGGTGCCGTATTAAGTTACTAGAGATACGCGGAACCATGAAATCATTTCAAGTGATTTTCATTATCTAGCTTCAGTTTGCGTATTGTCGTATTTTCACGTGCCGTCGCGGGACAGACATTCTACCAATTATTTAGCGTGGCGTTTGATGAAATACTCTCGTCAAATTATGGCGAGCATTCATTTCAACATTTAATTCGGACTTTTATAGTTGCATCAGCGCATTAGACTCTGAACTGCTCTGTTAGTTAGGTTGCAGGGATACTTGTAATTTTACCAGTGAATTTGAGAATATACTCAACTATTTTGGAAAATCGTGTTTGATTATAAATTCTGGACAATCTCCTGATTCCTCAGAGCTACAAGCTGCAGCTATAATAGATTTCTCAGGTGAAGTGGGCACTAGGAACTCTTTTTTACAAGCTTCACGTTTTATTAAATCGCTTTCTGGGGGCTAACACGTAAATAGGGAGCCAGTGTTGAGAACGGCGAAAGACAGCTTTAACAATATTCTAACAGCCAGAAGCTGATTCAATACAAACAAACATTTGTACAGCAATCATATATTTTCTCCCTACTTACTCGCCGCCCCACAAGCGAAAGGGGTAGTTGACCCTAAATAACGAAAAGTGTGTGGTCATATATGTGAGAGCTAAAAGGAATTCGTTAAACTTCGGTTACACGATAAATCAGTCTAATCTAAGAGCCGTAAAGTCAACTAAATACCTAGGTATTACAATTACGAACAACATAAATTGGAAAGAACACATAGAAAATGTTGTTTGGAAGGCTAACCAAAGGCTGCGTTTTATTGGCAGGACACTTAGAAAAAATATCAGATCTACTAAGGCGACTGCCCACACTACGCTTGTCCATCCTCTTTTAGAATACTGCTGCGCGGTGTGGGATTCTTACCAAATAGGACTGACGGAGTACATCGAAAAAGTTCATAAAAAGGCAGCACGTTTTGTATTGTCGTGAAATATGGGAGAGAGTGTCACAGAAATGATACAGGATTTGGGCTGGAAATCATTCAAAGAAAGGCGGTTTTCGTTGCGACGGTATCTTCTCACGAAATTCCAATCACCAACTTTCTCCTCCGAATGCAAAAATATTTTGTTGACAACGACTTACATAGGGTGGAACGATCACCACGATAAAATAAGGGAAACCAGAGCTCGTACGGAAAGATATAGGTGTTCTTACTTTCCGCGCGCTGTACGAGATTGGAATGATAGAGAATTGTGAAGGTGTATATAGTTGTTCTTTCTTTCGGCTCCTGTACGAGATTGGAATAATTGAGAATTGTGAAGTTGGTTCGATGAACCCTCTGCCAGGCACTTAAATGTGATTTGCAGAGTATCCATGTAGATGTAGACTTGGGTGAAGCAGCTGAGACGCAAATCGGAAGAAACGAGAGGAGCAATAACTCAAACGACGCAACTTATATGTTTCATTATCTGAAACTGTTGTCTATCAACAACGTCCATCGTTGTGATTAATGGTATAGTTCGAAGAACAGGTGATGAGCGGATGTTCTCTCACTCATGGTAGAGCACTCTGTGCGTGTATCTAGCTGATCAGTTGACTTGGTAAAATGACACTTTTAAGATGCACTGTGCATAAAGCTTCATACTTTGAAGAACTGTTAGCTTCGTATTAAACCACTTTCATCAAATATATCTTTGAATGCATTAAAGCATACATCTGGGTGTTTATATTAATTTCGTTTTGTTTCCTCCATTTCACATGTCGTTTAGCGATGGTGTTCGCACGTACATTTCATTCTCTAAATATTTAAATTCAATTTTCCAATATTTTGTGGGTTTCAAAACCTCAGTGTGATTTGAGAATGAGAACATAGTCTAAGTAGACACTACTCTGTTTATTATCTGTGCAACTGAAAAATTTTCATTCTGAAACACACTGAGAATTCGGACCCACACAACAAAAGTTTTAAAAAGTTTGACACCTGTGAAATGGGTGAAATTATATACTTCAACGAACGTTCACAAAAATTGTAAGGTTCAATAAGTGCATCTAACTGAACAAGAGATGTCTACAATGTATAAAATGCATTCCTAGGATGAAATTATCACTCTGCAGCAGAGTGTGCGCTGATACGAAACATCCTTGCAGATTACAGCTGTGTGCCGGACAGAGACACGGACACTGGACTTTTGCCTTTCACGAGGAAGTGCTCCACCGGCTGAGCTACCCAAGCACGATTCACGACCCGTCCTAGCAGAATCGGTTCTGCCAATACCCCGTCTCCTACCTTCCAAGCTTCACAGGAGCAGGACAGCTTCCATGAAGTCTTTCTTTTTGGCAGTTGTCTTCTAAGTACACTTCAATTATTATTTTTCTTCTTTTTCCTCGATGTCTTCCATAACACCTCAACTCTGCTTTACCGTGCACATAACACATCAACTCTACTTAAATGTGTAATTTCTTTAATGAGGAATGGTTTAACTGTGTGACGCATTTACGCTTTTTCTTAGGACTTGTGGAATAACGTTGCTTGTGTCAACCAATCCCAATTCTGCGATATCTATATCGGATGGTATTGTGAATAACAGTGTTCTATGCTGAGAAAAAGTTTCTCCCGATTTATTTCCATATAATGGCTACAGTGTCTTTATGGAGTCAGAGTTAAGAAACTTCACGTAGGTTACAGGTAGATAATTAAAACTACAAGCAGGCAGAACGTAGCTAGTAAGCTTTCCTCGGTGTGAAGTACCTGGAAGACTTAGGCCTACTTGTACAACCAGTCAGTTTCCAGGTATTCTTATTTCGCTAGCACATGAACTGCAGAATTTTATTATACACAACGCAACAGTTGTTCTGTACGCTATTCGTTAATTGACGCCACATGGAAGCAAATGGTACATAGTAAAGCGGAGCACACTGTAAATACTGTCTGTTCGAGTATAATAAGCATAAACACTCATGCACAGGGTCCAATACATGATCCATTCTGTAATTATATATTGTAGCCTCCATCCTGGTAATTCCATGCTGCTTAGCCAAGGAAGCCATAAATGTTTCTCGTAGTCGCACGTTTGAATACTTTATAAGATCTGTAATGTTGTTACGAATATTTTTGTTCACTCCCGGACTTGTGATCTGATACAGAAATTTGTTATACATCCTTACTGTACATCTGGAGCCTAACCATGATAGTCTTCTAACTGTCTTCTCGTTGTCCTCAATCACTTTGCAGTTTTCCTGGCGTTCTCCTTGCATGCAAAAGTGATGGGTTGATATTAAGTAGTCGCACATCTCCATCCTGTTAAAATTCCGGTAAAGTCTTGCTTTATGTCCAAATCCAAAAGTTAATAGTCGTCTACACGGAGCTGTTGCAATGTTCCAGGCAGCTCTTCCATCAGAACATTTATTGTGACGTCAGCTAAGTACAGTTTATGTGGTACAAATGCAGGATATTTATATTTCCTCGAAATAGTTTCCTGTGCTTCCTTGTCGATTTTTTCCCATATCCCTCTTGCTTTCACACTGTCGTTCCCGTGTAGAAGAAAAGGCAGCTTCTCCTTGGCACCATGTCTCGCAGTTACAAAATTGGAGGATTTACGTATATAATAATTAATGAGCCGCGCATCTCCTTCCTTAACATTACCGACCCTACCCTTTCTAATTGTTCTTGACAGTCTACTTGACCGCAGATTTGAACCACCATCATGTCATCGCAAAACGTTTCTGTAACAGGTGTAAGCACATTAATATTCTTCATTCAAAGTGGTATACCATTTTCGGTGCAATTTATGTTTCTGGTGTCAGTAAACAGATCATCCAGGTTCAGCTGTAGTAACCACAAACCGAAGCTTTCGTCTGTTAGTCTTGTCTTCCTCCTTAATAGCTGAGGGACCACCCATCGTGAAAACCATCCTGTCCCACACCGCAAAATCCGGTTATCATGTTCGGGTACAGCTCTACAGTTTTCCATCCGTCTCTTTCACAGTACCACCCCTCTCGAAAGCGTGTCCATGCACTGTGTTATACTCACCTGCATGAAAACTGCGCTGTACCACTGCGTCCTAACAAACACAGCGCTTTACTAACGTGCTGGCTTTATCCCATACATAAGGATTCTACCCGCGCGGGGCTGTCTGCATCCCTCACTCGTAAACATTGCGTAAAATAGCGCAACTGGGGTAGGAGTTAACTAGTGCGTACGACCGAAAATCACGTGACCGAAAGTGTCGCCACGTTGGATCTTTAGAGTATAAAAGGGCGCTTGAGAGCCGCAGCTGAAGAGCCTCGTGCAAGATGACGATGTTAAAGGAGCCACGAGAAAGCTGTTTATCAAACACCACAACTTCTTGCATCTGCTTAAAATGCATGGATACATTACATTGAAATCTGGTGCTCTCGATGTCGGACACTTAGCAACAGCACAACCATTTTCAGAGCTTTAAACCAACGGAAATACGATGTTTAATGGCAATTTGTTTGAAAAAGCTGTAAATTACAATTCCATACCGAAAATCCACAGGAGTGTGCTGCAGAAGAACTGACAACCTATACCGAGGAAGATTTGGCTGTTGTCTAGAAAAACTGCCGGAAAGAAAATAACTAATTATTAAAACCATAAAAGAGGTAGTTCTCAGGAAAAAAGTAGTATATACTGGAATTAGAGAACATACCTTCTCTCTTTATGTCAAATTAGTGGCTGGCGAAAGAAGTAGATAATTCAGATGTTGATTTAAGTTATAAGTTAAAATTTAAATCGGACATTATTAAAACTACACCTAACAAAGATAAGGAAAAAGATGTTTTCTGTATGTAAATCTATACGCAAACATTAATAAAGGTGTGGCACTAGAATATTTGCTTGTATTCCTATGTACAGTGATCCACGTGCATGTATTTCAGTTGGGAAAAGTTAGTAGTAGGGTTACCTTTGAACAGTAGTTGGAATTAGACAGCTGGAAGTATAGTAACTCCCTTTTCTTACCTCTATGAGCAGCTGAAGCTCTTCAATGGTATATATCACATATACGAATATGCTCCCACTGAAGCGAATTAGCATCAACTGCCCGCCTCTTCCAATTTGGAATACTGGTTGCTTCATGTGGAATATCTTGACATTTTGTGCATGAGCACGTATCGGTTGCGGCATGCACCTTGACTCCATCCCTCTGCATTGCCTTAATCTTCTGAACAAAATTCTTCTGTTCCTTTCTCCTGCACTTCCATCATCACTGTCTTCCAACACCATGTAATGCACTCTGGCTACAGCCCTCTTCCGAATGCACACGTGTAACACAGCTACTGAAATCTTTCACATTCATCTCACTGATCGAAGACATCGTGACGTTTCCACAACGATAGCTTAGAATTGACTGAACCTCTTCCACAGCTTCCGGTCACATGGGCGAAGAAAAAAGTTCAATCCTGATTTGAATTTCCCACAACTTTCTGTAGAAGGGTGCGGGGGTTGGACGTCAGTAGCGCCCTGGAACAGAGAAATACCCGCCATTTTTGAAATTCCCTTCAAAATTTGAAATTCCCACAAAAATTAAAAATTCCTGCCAAAAGGATTTGGGAGGGGAGGAGACAGGGACCCACTTGCCGGCTGGAGATAATACATACGTCACCCGTAGGTGGGGGTGGGGGGTGGGGGGCGGGGCGGGATAGGTAATTAACTTATCAATTTAATTAAGTTGCGCTTTAATTTGATACCAAAATTTCAGTCAGTGCCACATTACCCATTACTGTCAATGTGCTTGAAAATAACCCTCGGTTGGAAGTGGCCAATTGCACAGATAATTTTCCTAGAATTTACGGTGTTCCAAAGATACATAAGGAAAGTTATCCCTTGAGGCCAATAGTGAAAGGGATCAATTCGCCTACTTACAATTTGGCAAACTATCTAGTCTGCAAATTAAGACGTCTTGTTGGCAAGAGGGACTCTTATGTCAAGAACTCGACGCACTTTATAGAACGCCTAAAAGGAGAAACAATTTAACCTACGGACATCATGGCCAGCTTAGACGTGAAATCACTATTTACGAACGTGCCAGTAGAAGAAGCTATCCGCATCCTTCACGAGCATGTCCCGCCAGACATATGCGACCTGGTGGAGTTGTGCCTGACTTCAACGTACTTCAAATGGCAAGGAAAATACTACGAGCAGACAGACGTCGTAGTAATGGGGTCTCCCCTATTTCCGTTGGAAGCCGACATATTCATGGAAGCCTTTGAAGCAACAGCCCTCAGTTCAGCTCCTTTACGCCCACATTACTGTTTCAGATACGTGGATGTCACGATCGCTATATGGCCTCATTGTGAAACGGAGCTACACAAGTTTCACGAATATTTGAACAATATGCACGGGAAGATACAGTTCACGCTCGAAGTAGAAAAGAATGGTGTAATTCCATTTCTAGACGTCGAAGTATACAGGAGAACGGAGGGCACACTGGGGCACAGAGTGTATCGCAAGCCTACACATAAAGACAGGTATCTGCACGCCCAATCCTACGACCACCCAGCGCAGAAGAACTCTGTCATCCGGTCTTTGAGAGCGCCTAAGTAATGCTCAAAACATCACACTTGAGCTTAAAAGGCTACGCAACAATCTTTCTAGCCAATGGCTACAGCTATAAGTCGATCGCCGGCCGGAGTGACCGAGCGGTTCTAGGCGCTTCCCTCTGGAACCGCGCGACCGCTACGGTCGCAGGTTCGAATCCTGCCTCGGGCATGGATGTGTGTGATGTCCTTAGGTTAGTTAGGTTTAAGTAGTTCTAAGTTCTAGGGGACTGATGACCTCAGATGTTAAGTCCCATAGTGCTTAGAGCCATTTGAACCATTTTATAAGTCGATCCACACAGCCTTGTCGACGAATACAAGTAAGAAAGACAAGCAAGAAATAGACAAACTGCAGCCAACAGCGCGCTTACCTTAAGTGAGAAATGGTATTGACCGAATAGGCAAACACTTTCGCCGCGTAGGGATAGAGCCTGTCGTCTATAGTGGTCGTAGGATCCAGGACGCGCTAGGCTCCACTAAAGACAAGGTCGATGCATTCCACAAGGTGGAATGCGAATGTGGAGAGGCAGACATCGGCGAGACTGGTAAGCCAATAGCAACGCACATTCGGTAACACGAGCCTATATTCGTCTAGGGCAACACAACAAATCGGGAGGACGACGGTTCAATCCCGCGTCCGGCCATCCTGATTTAGGTTTTCCGTCATTTCCCTAAATCGCTCCAGGCAAATGCCGGGATGGTTCCTTTCAAAGGGCACGGCCGACTTCCTTCCCCATCCTTCCCTAATCCGATGAGACCGATGACCTAGCTGTCTGGTCTCCTTCCCCAAAACAACCAACCAACCAACACAACAAATCCGCAGTGGCAGAACATCAGCAAGACTGCGGCAAAGAAATAAAATTCAGCGTAGCCTGTGTGTTGGCCAAGCAGCCAGTTATGACTAAACGAAATCAGAGAGGCCTTCGAAATACTTTAACATCATAATACCATGAACAGAGAGCATGGACTCAGGCTTGCCCCATCTTGGCTGCCAGCAATCAGAGCCCAACTGACCGCAGTGTCAACACGAGGCACGAGCACTACCAGCGAGTAACTGCCGCCGCGCGGCCGACGTCCAGCATTTGGTAAACAGGAGCCAATGTCTCATTCCACGGTGACCACCAATCATGGCACAACAGAGGTTACGTTTTCCCTCCACCGCAACAACCTATTAAAATAAAGTTCCCTCTTCTTCTTCCTTAACTGACCAATGAAACTAACTACCTTTTAAAATTATGACGTAATGGCATGCGCAGTGAACAGTAAGAACAAAATATAAAGGACACTGCATAGCTAGAACGCACTATTAGACCCAGAAGAAGGCCGCTGCAACCGTGGCTGAAACGTTGGTTTTTCCCCAGCAGCAGCAGTTTTACATTATGATGGGGTACCATACCCAGAAAAATTTTATGTTGAAATAATGAACAGTATACATCCTTCGTGGACAATGTTTTCAAACAAATTGAGACTGTGGACCCAAACAAATATAAAGTTTTAAGACGTTTGTCCTGTATGAAATGGGGTAAAATTATATTTTCCGTTTTTCTCCTCTTTCTGCTCATCATCTCCTACCTGTCGTACTGCCCATCTCACAAACACTGCCCATCTGCTCCTACCCCCTCCCTTAGTGCGTCTGCTCCTCCCTCCCTCAGCCCATCTCTTTCTTCCCGTCTAATTTCATCTCATCCTACCTCTCTTTTTCATCCATCTGCTCCTCTCTCTCTCTCTGCCCCTTACATATCCTCTTCCATCCTCTAGTCCCTCTCTCGTTGTTCATCACTGCCTCTCTGTTCAGCCCATCGCTTCCTTCTCCCCTTCTCCGTCCATTTCGTCCGTGTTAGTGGTCAATCTGCCGATTACATTATCAAAGTAAACAAATTATATGTTATAGTACTACATGTGCTTTAGGAATAGACTGAGGCTACAAGTATTTCACATATTTTTACACATTGTTTCAAGTCTGAAAATTAGTAAAATCTTATCTCATATAAATTCCTACTGATGTCAGTATTAGTACTAATTAGATTTATTTGCTTTCATGTAAGTTATAAATGTAGCCTTGTATAATGCCTTCATGGATTTTCTTTTAGACTTGCTACGCTGATTAATCTCGATTCCAAATCGTTACACTTTACGTTGCTTTATTTCCTATTTTCTTGTCGCTTTTGAAGTAGGCATGAAATTACTGATACGAATACTAACGTGAATATCACTTATTTTAAGCTTCTCCTTGTCTGTCTTGTAACTGAGTGAGCAACAGGTTGCTATGGGCATTTCTTGTTGTATGTAACACATTTATCCCTTGTCAGGCCTCGGTGTTTTTAGGTACGTTAATGGTTATATTTAGGTCAAAAAAATGGTTCAAATGGCTCTGAGCACTATGGGACTCAACTGCTGAGGTCATTACTCCCCTAGAACTTAGAACTAGTTAAACCTAACTAACCTAAGGACATCACAAACATCCATGCCCGAGGCAGGATTTGAACCTGCGACCGTAGCGGCCTTGCGGTTCCAGACTGCAGCGCCTTTAACCGCACGGCCACTTCGGCCGGCTATTTAGGTCATATCTTTCTCAAAATGGTTCAAATGGCTCTGAGCACTATGGGACTTAACTTCTGAGGTCATAAGTCCCCTAGAAATTAGAACTACATAAACCTAACTAACCTTAGGACATCACACACATCCATGCCCGAAGCAGGATTCGAACCCGAGACGGAAGCGGTCGAGCGGTTCCAAACTGTAGCGCCTAGAACCGCGCGGCCACTTCGGCCGGCTCATCTCTTGTCTAAGAAAATCATTTCTATATTGGTTTCATCAGGCTACATGAGTGTCAATAATGTTTTATAGTTTTAAACGGTTGCGTATTTCCGCAACAGTGCGAAACAGTTGAAGACAGGTGTCAATTGTATCACGTTGATTGGAATAGGTAATCCATCAATTACGGCCGCATTGTTTACTTACATTCATAATAGTGTTAGCATACATCGTTTGTTCAGCTAAACTCTAATTACATGTGCCGCTACACGGCAGACAGGCATTATTGCACGAGCAAACGGTTCACTTCCTACCGAGTAAACTACGAGACTCGTAACTGTAGATTAATCGTGTTCCCATCTCATGATACGACTAATAGATTAAATTCGCAGATCGCGTTAATTACTTCGCGTTAGAGCCGTTTGCTTAGAAGAACGTAACTGGCCACATACGGGACGGCTTCGTCGACTGCTCCTCCGCGGTCTGCTGGGAAAGTACCTCTCATTCGAGTTTAACGGCCGACCATCCTTATACAGTAAAATACGTAATCAAATGCTGCTGAGCAGAGAAATTCTGCGGAACCGCGAACCGTAATTTGTGGTCTGGTCCAGGCAAACTGTCTCCATCAAAGGCAAGTTGTCGCGGCGGGCGCTCGCGTGCCGCAGCTGTCGCCTCCTGCTGCTAACGACCCGCTTTACTAATGAGCGCGACGGCTATGGCGCCCTTCAGTCCTCTGTGCCGCATCTGAGACTGATCACCTCAAGTGTTCAGCACTTTGCCGTTCACTCCCGTCGCGGCGTCTCTGTCGGAGCTTGTTTAGCCTGCGGTAAACATGGAGCCTCCCCGGTGCTGGACCAGAATAGCATTAAAGTTTAACACTTCAAAGACTAGTGTTTATACTACAAGCGGGAGACCTGTTTATGCGCCATGGCTCACACAAGGATAAAGCTATTGTGACAGTAAACATGTGGCATTTAGCATACTACGGTGCACTTCTTGTAGAATGTAAAACAGTACGTTGATGGAAGTAGACAGTGTTAGCGCTTTAAAGCATTTTTCTAAAGCTGTCAAAGACATATTCCAGTATTCCTATTTCTGTAGGTCGACTAAAATTTGATTGTTATTCGAGCTCATTCTTCATACACAAAGAAGCCGTTCCTACTAAAGAAGAATGTTGAGAGTACGTAACAGCTGTCTGACATGCCTGACGTAAATGTTAGATTTCATATGGAGCCCGTAATACAGCATGTCCAGAGATCGTGCATATGGGATTTACCGCTCGCTATCTTGTGGACTTAGCAAACCGTCGAATCGCTGGATTTGGGTATATGGGAATACGATACCGACAGATCACACAGACAGTTGGCTATACAGCAATGGCTGCAGAACACGTGGTGACGACATGGTTTCAGGACAACTGTTGTCTGGGAAATAAAGTTGGCGATGGTCCTTCCAGAATGACTCCACCTCGAGAAGATCTTAGCGGCCATACCGCTGGCTATGACGATTTGATGGAAGACAGCAGGGGATATCAGGTTAGAGGATACAGGCAGAATGTCGCTAAGAACTGTCGCGAAGCGATTACTAATAGCGGGGCTCCGGTCACGAACTGTCATCGATCGTTTACCGCCGACACCGTACTAAAGGCACCCGATACTTAAATATTGCAGAGGTAAGCTCAAATCTCCTTTTTATGGTGATCAGATCAACGCCAGCATGTCCTTGGTGAAACGTTACAGAAAGCAGGGATTCACCATGGCTTGAGTCCTGATACAGTAGCCATTTCTGATATGCTCTGTTGAGGCACGTTAAGAAATTCCTCAAGACGACTTTCGGATGATGTGTCTTTCCATACCACAAAGCAAATACAAATGTATTTATACCTACTTAAGTCACACTTCACACCATTTAGATGATGTACATCAGTTGGTGATGGAATGGAAGTTTAAAAATTTATTAACCATTATGTGTGATACGACCCCTTTGAAAAATTATGAAAGACTGTTCTGGTAAACCTCTTACGTTATTTGATTTTCAAATAGCTGAGCAAAACTGAACGTACTCAGACATTTCTCTCTTTACTTATTCTGATCATCACTAAACTGACACACAATATTTTCTTAGCGCAACGCAATCTGACTTTCAATAATCCCTACAAAAGAATGGCCCTGACTAACAATAACCTATACCTTTCATGAATCACTTACCTCACAAAAATGTTCGTTACTCGAACTACTGCAGTACAGCGAGCGCCAATACTGCCAGCTAAATAAGAGATTGTAACTACTGTAGGCACTAACTACTGATAGGCGTAGTTAGCAAATGAAGGAGTTTGATAGAGAAAAAAACAATGTATGTACCTTAATAGCGTTCAAAAGTCATAATATTTATATAATTTTGTGACATCCAATTAAACAACTTTCCTTTCTCTGATGGACACACGTCCAGATCGTCCGCTTAAAACTCTGGCGTCTCCCTCTCCACATCCACCACCAATGCTGGCGGCTCACCTCCAACTGCGCAACGCTTCGCGCTGTTCACATCCAACTGCCCAACACTACAATAGCGAATATTCCAACAAAGTCAACCAGCCACAGACTGCACACAGCACGGTCAGTGATATTCATACAGAGCGATATGTGGCGTTACCAACATACAAACCTAAACAGCCCACTTGCATGTGAGTGCATATCTACGAATTTTTATAACATGTTCGCACTAATCCGGCATAGTGGCATTCATAGACACAGTAAGTTGGATAGAATCGAAATAAACAATACATATGACACTAGCAGAAAGTGCCTTCAATTAACGTAGTATGAACTGGGAAAACTACACACAGATTACACATAAGTGAGACAGTTCTACCTTGCAATATTATTCAAAGTTTCATCTGTAGCAATCCCAGTAATAGAAGTTTAATGTATTTTCTTGTTCCGTGTTTATATAATAGCATTTACTTATTGTGTACAGCAGGATTTTTCTAAATTTACAAAAATTGCAATTGCAAAAGCCGGATTTTGCAAATGTTAAAAACGTTCCACGGTCATGAAGCTAGGAGCAAATATTCTATTGATATTTGAAAAGGTTACCATCGCTAACGTCCTGTCAGTATTGTATTCAAAGTCTATCCGTTACGTTATTTACTGGTAGAAAAACTGCCCTCAATCCGAAAAATTGTTGCGAAGAAGTGGTATGCTCTTGCCCTCTTCTGACTTTTGAGCTGACTTACCATGTCACTTATAGAGGGACCTAAAAGTCTATTTTGGATTCCGAACCACGGTGCAACTCAGCATTTTTCACATCGGGAAATGTCGCCGGAGGTGAAAGAAGTAACAGAAGAAAAGTTCCAAGTGTGACCAGAGATCGAAGCCGAGACATTTGTATTAGGGTCTTTCACTGTACCACCTGCCGACCGAACCCTTTACTATACGGAACACCAACAACCAGAAAATAAAATCAGATTAATTAAAGGTATTATTAAAACCAGAGTAACGTAGATTTCCATTTTCAAGGTGGGAAAAATTATTAAGACATTAAAGAACACCAATTCATTGACAAATATTAGATGTTCAATGGTTTCAAGGTCAAAGATAGTGCGCAACTGACCATCTATGGCTACGTCTTCTACACGTTATATACCTAGTTTCAAAATTATGCTCATTTTTATTTAGTACTAGCAGCGCCTCATGGTTAAATAGCTATTTGTACAGAAATGTTAATGCCGAAACTCATTATCAGTGCCTATACACTTTCATAAATATTATCTCTCAGAGGTATTCAGGCCCAAGTCACTTGCGGCTCAGCAAACTTGGCGACATAGAAAAAAAAATACTAGATTTTGAGACGATGGGAGAAGCTGACAGAACACATGTCGCTCATAACTCTCTCATTTCCGCAAGGAAAACCTTTTTACGCGACATAGGAGCGAAATACAAAATGTGCTAGGAATCGAAGTAAATAATTTCGCTACTATTTACAACATGCCTAGCAGGGAAAAGATCGTAATTGTCCAGGTGTGTATGGAGAGCTAGATATTTACTGTATCACGTCTTCGTAAACAAAGTTCCGAGACTTCTCTACGTATATATAGAGACTTCTGATTCTCGATATACGTGAGCAACCAGCCTAGAGCTGTCACTGCGAAAAAGATGGTTTCCCAGATGAATACTGACCACTTTTAACGTTTATCCTTGACCCTCATTTAGACTGATCGAGAAGACCACTTTGAAGTGAACTGCAAGCATTTTAACGGGAAAGGAAAGTTTATTGGGCTAATAGGAATTTGTTGTATCAGTACCGTCACGATATCATAACCGCCGGTGAAGATGGTACAAAATATTTCTCATCAGCTCCGTAATGCCTACGCTTGTGTCAGCGGTAAACGATCAATGGCAACTCGAAATCTACGCCCATCTACCAGTAATTTCTTCCGACAGTCTGTATTGATGTTCAAATGTTCAAATGCGTGTGAAATCTTATGGGACATAACTGCTAAGGTCATCAGTCCCTAAGCTTACACACTACTTAACCTAAATTATCCTAAGGACAAACACACACACACTCATGCCCGAGGGAGGACTCGAACCTCCGCCGGGACCAGAGTCTGTGTTGACAATCTGCCTGTATCCTCTACCCTGATATCCCCTTTTGTTTTCCGTCAAGTTATCATAGCGAGTCGTATAACAGCTATATAACCGCTAAGATCTCGTCGTGTACTCATTCTGGGTGGACACGTGTCTGCTTTTATTCCCAGACCGTTGTCCTGAAACCATGTCGTCACTACGCGTTCTGCAGTTATTGCAGTCTAGCCAACTGTCTCCATGATATGCTGGTATTGCACTGCTATGTACCTAATACCAGTGATAAGACGGTTTCTATGTCCAAGAGATAGCGGTATGTTCCACATGCACGTCATCTAGACATGCTGTATTGTGATCTGCCTACGAAAACTTCCATTTACGTTAGACACAAGAAAGAGCTACGCTGGACTCACACCACTGGCGCTTGTAGTTTACTCATCAGTATGACAGGTACACACACCGTCAGTTACAACTCCTGACATCCCTAGTGAGTTTGGAAACTCGGCAGATTATTTAGTAGCGTCGCCTCTTGCCATCATTGGACCCACTGGCGTGCACGTCGTCACCTTGACGCCACAATGAAAGCTAACCCGTGGTGTAGACTATACAAATGATTGAGAATGTAGTAAAATTTACTAACAATATTTATTATTTTAAAGAAAAGAGACATAAATTATAGTTATTGATTGAAAACAGTAAACAACTAACAGTTGGGTTAAAAGAACACTGGACAAGGATCCTGGATGGCAGAAGTACTCTGGCGCTAAAAATGTGGATAACGCAATCTGAATTGATATGGCGCTTAGCAGACTTTGATTGATAATCTACAGAAGCATATATATAGATGAAGCTGAGAGTAAGTATCGATTGAGATCTTTACGCCATGACAAGGCCGGAGCAGCAGTACATTACCCTATTTGCTTCGTGCAGCGATGTAACTTGCGGCTGGCGAGATGTGTGCGGTGGAGGCCAGGCGTAAGGCGGCACCTATGACTCGATCGCGGCCATGAAAGAAATACTAAATTCACGGTCTAGCGATCAGACAGTCGGATCGCAATTTACCCAGAGCCCTGAAATCGTGGTAGGTTTCAGAGTGTGACACACCTGTTCGCAGGTTGTACCGAGGACCAATTTGGCTCACTTATACGACAGAGTGCACAAGGATACCAAACATCAAGACTGGTAAACCAAAAACGAACAAGTGTGCCTTTGGCAAAGTAGTTCGAGGCTACACACTGTCGATACAGTGAGAACTTCACCAGAGGCTCTACAGTATAACTACTTGCAAGTGAAGTCAGTCTCAGGACAGGTCCCAACTACACATGCCAGAGCTTCGACCTGAGGATCACTTCCAGAGCGAAGTCGAGAACCTGCCTCACATCTCTCCAGATAAATAATTCAGTTTCTCCGCAAAGTGCTCGAACGCCACCGCGTTCACCCTGTCTTGAGCCAATCACAGGGCTTTAGAGGCGCTACATCTCCCCTCCTACATGGCAGCACAAACTCATGTCGAATTAGCGCAAGAGTTAGAAAAACTCGGTCCCTCGAAAAAAAAAAAAAAGAAAGAATCCGCCAATTACTGGCTACTTTAAGTTTTCACAGAGGTAGAAGATGTTTTTCTCCGAGTCGTTTCGCTTCCCATGGCAACAAGCAAACAGATAAATTTTAAAGATATTTATCTAAATCGTCTGTTTCTTGGAGCATGTCAGACCTAGCTATGAGCTGTAATAAAGAGTCTATGTCTAAACCTTTCTTATACGACTGACGCGGCTGATGGAAGTGTCACGGGCCTATTTGCAGTATCGGCGAACACGGAAACTTGTAAATTCTTTAAACGTTTCTCTGCACACAACGCCAGGCTTACGACTCCCCTGTTTAGACATGTCCCTTCCTTCCATCATGCCCAGCCCAGCATTCGGCTGGCGCCAATGCAGGTATAGTGGCATTGTCCTGCAGGAGACCTGTCTCGACTAGGGGTGCCCTGTACAGCTGTGGGCCGGTGCAGTAGGATTTAGTGAGGGATATGCTTACCGCAAATTGCTTTCAGCTTCCAACATGTCGTTTCTATGAAATAAGAACCACAAAAATACCTCATGCTTTTACTGCCCTACCAGGCTCAGGCCATTGACGCTCTAGAGCCTCACTCAAGGTGCTTAATGTTATAACAAAATAATTGGTAATTCTCTGGTCACAAAAATAGGTGAGAGAGTAACTTGTCCTCTTTCAACCTCACAAGGTAACTCATCAATAGTCTTTTTATTGACGTTTCCCACAGATTCATTCTTAGGCGCCTCTATTGTCCTTTCATATAACCAATCCTCGATATTTAGCTTCTGGTGTAAGCTCGGAAAAATGTCATTAATGGGATTATCTTCCAAGTTTACAGCATTACCGAAGTAGCTTTCAAACTTTATTTAGCCTTCCTCATCCATTACCTTGCAGCCCTTGCTGATCTCGAGGAGCTAAGGCTCCCAATCGTTGTAGAGTTGGACTCTCATATAGATTGAGAGGTGTTGCCTCTCTGCATTTGCATACAGTGCAGAAGATTTGTAGAACGCTATAATCTCGCCTGCTGCAGAGTCTCCATCGGTGAATGGCAGCGTTTGTCAGAAGTCGCCTGCGAGCACGGTGGCCATTCCACCCATTAACATTCGGTTACCGCAGATATCACGCATGCTTCGATCTAGGGCCTCGATCTCACTCTTGTGTGACATCTAGCATTCTTTCCACACGATAAATTTGCTCTGTTGAAACAGAAGGGTCCGACGAGTGCTCAAAATGGTTCAAAGGGCTCTGAGCACTATGGGACTCCTGAGGTCATCAGTGCCCTAGAACTTAGAACTTCTTAAACCTAACTACCTTAAGGACATCACACACATCCATGCTCGAGGCAGGATTCCAAACTGCGGCCGTAGCGGTCACGCGGTTCCAGGCTGAAGCTCCTAGAACCGCTCGACCACATCGGCCGGCCCCGACCAGTGCTCCTGCTTATATTGCAAGTGAGCGTTTCCTCACTCGCTATGTTCAGCAGCAACTTGAACCCAGGGTGGACAGTTCCTTATTCGCTGGACAAGGTTGCGGCCATTGCAGAGGACGTAACTGCTAACCCAAGCTTGCTATCCTTGCGCAACTGCGTCAGCATCAGATTCAAAGGTCTTGCCAGTACATTCTGGTGCATCCAAAAAATAAAATGCCCTTCTCTCTCCTTCACTGTACTCAAAATCTTATTACAGCTCTGCCTCCACTCTGGTAATAGCTGAGGCTTAGCTTGGCTGCTTCAGCCACCAAAGCTGCGGTGTGGTACTGAGCCTGAGGAAATCAGTGGATAACTCTTCCGCATGTGTGGGATGAGCATGTCAAAATCAGACTGCCGTTTTCCCACCATTGAGAAGACATTCTTATCAATAAGATGAAATATACGTCGCCTCTGGCCTATGCCATCTCTTCCGATAATGCGGTTTTATATTTGTCACAGAGTGGGGTTTGAGAAGCCGCTGGTGCTCAGCATGATAGTGAAGAGGCCTCTCAACTTGACTGATAATCAGTACAATACGGCGACCTCCGACTTAGCGTCTCGGTGGCCGTCATCTTCCAGAGGACCCATTGCCTAACATGCTTCTTGGAAAACGGCTTACTCCAGTCCATCTATTAATTGAAGGGCCTGAAAACTGATGAGGCTCCAGATGCGGGTAACTCTCAAAATATATTACACATAGTATCAATTCAGCCCAGGGCAGCTGACAACACATTGTCAGCCTTCGACGGGGCTACCCTGTACACGACATATCCATTCATTTCCCTGACGCATTCCGTGTGTAATATTTTGGCACGTCCGCATACAGCAAAGTTCAG
This sequence comes from Schistocerca nitens, assembly GCF_023898315.1. Lineage (NCBI taxonomy): Eukaryota > Metazoa > Arthropoda > Insecta > Orthoptera > Acrididae > Schistocerca > Schistocerca nitens. Next base: position 363,358,262 of record NC_064619.1, read on the forward strand.
GAAAAGTCTTCCGTCTGACACAGACAGAACAATGCGGTGAAGTTGGTAGTGGGCTCTGTTGCTACTCGATCGCGGAAGTTAGTGCCCGTGAAGTATACGCGCTCGCAGTCAGGTAGGTGTGCAGTCAGATGTGCGACTGCGGGGTACCTCTCGTGAAGCGTCAAGTTCTATGTCCGCTACACCACTTCGTTGCTGCTCACACATCGACCAACTCTAAACATTACATTTGGCCTCTTGTGTCAGCATTAGCGTATCCCTGCTATTGCCCAGTATAATCAACTTGTCACTGCCTTTGTTTATTTATTTGCAAATGTATTTAATAGCCTGAACCGAGTAATAAAACACCACATTAGCGTGAGCTTTAAAAATTTTGTCCAAGGAGCACTGAGTATGGAGCTCCCAGTTGTTGTCCACTACTACGTCATGCGCGGCGCTCATCACTTTATCTGTAAACTGGAGGGCGGTCATTGTTGTCAGCTGCAGCGAGACATTCTTTCGAAAGAACAGAACCACGTATTCAAATAATTCTCACTTTAATTGTGACTGCACGTCCCCTGCCCTCGAGCGCTCTGTATCTGTATAAAGGATATACACTTTCGTTCGTTTTGGTGTCTTTTAACATTACCTGTGGATACCATCTAGTCCTTCATGCACAAGGATGTAGGATTCGGCGCCCCGCAAGGACCGTGGATTCTACTCTTAGTGACTGTGGCAAATGTGACTGTGGCAAATGGCTGTTTGTGCATGTCTGCTAATATAACACCATATACAGTATTTAGTTTGACCGCAGTTTATGTTTCAAGCACAGTAGCAAGCGTGTGTGTGTTCCAAGCCGCTTTTTTGCCACTCTGTGGAATACCTGGAGCACTTAAAATCGACATAAACGTGCCCTGTCATGAGAACGGTCACCACCTTTTGCACTTACTACGATATTGTGGTGGCATGTCAGATTCCGAACGTCCATCAGTTCTTCCCTGGTTTCTGCTGAGGCTGAGCTGCAGTGGAAGATGAATAAATACAGTCAGACAGAGTTCCGAACGTAGGAGAGAGATTGCTGGGTAAGATTGCTGGGTATATCCGTGGAAGTACCTCGGACAGTTCAGGACAGACGATGGGAGGATGAGCATTTGACCTAAGTCGTTCGTATTCACGTTGCCGTTATTTCTCACAAAGGCATTTTCCCCGTTTACATAATTCTTTCGACACAGTTTGCTTTGGTTAAGTGCTGTGCACCTTATACGCTCAGTCTCCATCTTAGCATACATGTCTACCAAAAACTGGGACAGAAGTAGGCCTACTTACTCAGCAGCAATCGTGTTCTCTATCAAGTGAAACACATAGAAATCTATGCATGTAATATTATTGTTCGGACTCAGTGGCCCAGTCGCGGGATTCTTTTGAGGAATACTGGTCTTTCCAGAACGTAATGGGGCGGTGCAGAGCTTTGTAGTAGTAATAGTGATACTGATCCTGGAGCGGGAGTCGTCATACTTGCGCAGGAGGTACATCGAGGTGGTGGGGTCTATGTGTGCGACATCAGTCACTGCCTCGGCCGTGACCGTCGTGAAAAACGGCTCTTGTAGCGGCACGTATGCTGCCCTTTCGGCACCTTGCAACTCTCGTCGAGCATGTTCTGGGGAGCTGTATTAGACTCGTGCACCAACTCATTGTGATCATGCACAACAATTTGTATTTTCACTGTAGTCGGCCGTTCAACTCCCAGCATAATTTGGCATTGTCTATCAGTCTCTACCTCGTCAGCCCACGCAATGTGTACCTACAAGAATTGTGCCTGACCCTTGGACGGAGGTAAAAGGAACCTTATTTTACGATAAACTGGCCCCTGCACCGCAAAGGTCGGTGAGAACCCAGACATGGCGAGAGTTTTATAAACCCCAAGGAGGTCATATGAGAACGTCAATTGAATTTTTTATGCGGTTTAGGAAATGCTGTGACTCATCAGTCTCTCCAGAAAATAAATCATTTAAAGGGTTGACACGGCCTTTTAATGTGCGGATACCTTGCCCCAACGGAAATACATTCTTGCCGTTTCTTCCTTTTATTTCACTGCTGCACAAAATCTACCTTCCTTCTTCACTCTATTTCAATGAAGCTGACTAGTATAATCTAAAATTGGATCGTAGAAGAAAGCAAATTTTTTTGTAGATCCCCAGATATTCATTGCAAATATTTGCCGATGTTCAACGCGTCGTTGAGCAACCTCAAGTTTCTTCGCGTTAGCCTCTCCGACTGCCTCAGTGACACACACAGAAGCCATGTGCGTTGCATTCTTGTGTCGCCGAGAAGCTGCACTTTCGACTGTCTCGGAAGCACACTGAGAGGCAATGCGATCTGCTGTATCTCTCGTGGAGATTATGACTGCTCTGGTGTCTCAGCTGCACGCCGAGATGCAAAGCGTTCAGCGTTCTGCTGACGTTCACCCCCAGCTGCTTGAGCGTTTGTGTGACGCTCTGCCTCTTCAGTTCTCCGCCGTTCAGCTTCAACTAACGATTGCTGCTATCTAACTGTCTTCATGGCTAGAGCTTACTGCTAGCTCTGTGAGCGATTTTACATCCGTTTGTCAGTCTTGAGAAATTCAAAAAGTAATAACTAGACTGAGTAACTGATGTAAGATAGCCGACCTAAACAACCTAACCTAATAAGAAACTACACCAGTTATAATTCATCCCAATGGATGACACAGTCGCTAATTCAAAACAGATGCCAATTATACAAAGAAAAGAAACAAAAAAAAAAACTGACTGAGAAACAAACTGTCGACATTCTACAAACCAACGAAATCACTCAATCCAACCGGAAAACCATATCACTGTCCAATACGCTATAAACAGTCGGAGTCACCAAAGAAGCCATGAATTACATTCTGTGTTCGGTCAAATACATTCATGTACGTACGTTATGTTGTTACCGAGTTTAGCGTTGATTTTATCCTACAGGAAAAATTCTGCTGACAGAGATGTACGTAGATACTTAATTATTTTGTCAAAACAATTAAAAACTAAACGTGGTATGGGCTATCATCGTTACAAAGTTAATGCGAATCCATCGAGTTACTTTATTGTGAAGGGCTAACAAACATACTAACTGGACAAAGAAAGAGGATAAGCGGTTTTTTGTTCGTTGTAGAACAAATTTTATAACATTTGTACATGCAACAATGTCATCTTTCCTCACGGTTATGTCTTTTACCAGCGGATATGCTAGTATACCATAAAGATGTCCAGCCTCTCTGAAAGCCTGCCACATTCTACTGTGAGTACATGTAAAGTCACGACGTCCCTCTCTCATACAGAATGAAATGACACTATCATTGCGAGTCTTCAGGCGTCTCAGAAGCTATAGGATATGCCAGACGCTCAGTGGCTAAAATACCTCAGGCTTGTGTGGAAGTATGGATTAAACACTTTGGGGGTTGAAATGATAATTAAATGGACACCCTAGCTGCAAACAGGCGTTGATGTACTTCTTTGGGGACATGTTGAAAATGTGTGCCGCGACCGGGACTCGAACCCGAGATCTCCTGCTTACATGGCAGACGCTCTATCCATCTGAGCCACCGCAGGCACAGAGGATAGTGCGTCTGCAGGGACTTATCCCTTGCACGCTCCCCGTGAGATCCAAGGGATAAGTCCCTGCAGACGCACTATCCTCTGTGCCTGCAGTGGCGCAGATGGATAGAGCGTCTGCTATGTAAGCAGGAGATCCCGGGTTCGAGTCCCGGTCGGGGCACACATTTTCAACATGTCCCCAAAGAAGTACATCTACGCCTGTTTGCAGCTAGGGTGTCCATTTAATTATCATTTCATTTCTAGCAAAGCTGCATGGTCATCCACGGTAACTGTTCTTTCGGGAACAGATACTACCGTCATATATACTTTGGGGGTTGTATAAACATTGTATTCATTACGCTGGAATGTAGAGCTTATTAAACAACAAAAGCATTTTCACAGATACGACACAGTTCCAAAGTCAAAGGGCCAATAGCTTCTTATAAGAGAAATTATTGTTCCATATTTCACATTACATTCATCAGAGCAATAAATATCTTGTATTACACACTTTTAAAAGTAACCAATGTGTTAATTTCGATATAAGCAATTTCTATTCCAAATTTTTTCTAAATCCGTCCTGCCATTTCAGCACAAAGGAGTAAAACAGTACTCACAAAAAGTTTTACATTTATAATAAACTGGATATTTATTTATTTCAACTTCAGATAACTTAATGTCCCTAAAACGGCAAATCGAACAGAAAACGGATACAGGATAATATTTTATGTTATTAAAGGGGACTTGTGTCTGTGCTGCAGCATTCCCCTCACACACACAAGATTTATTGTATATTCGCATTATACCCCAAAAAATACATCTAGTTTCCCCAAACCATTGTCTTTCATTCGTGGTAGATGGAACTGTAATGAAAAAAATTTCAAGAGTACTTCTTTTTACAGTTAAGAACCGACTCATCTGATTCTACATTTAATTTACAATGAAGATGTACACATTGGTTTTCTAATAGTCAGAATTCGTGTTCAATATTTCTTTTAGCGTTGCAAATTTGGTTCTTCAGTACAACACGGTTAACCGTTTGAATGTCTAGCTGGAAACTACGTTTAGATGGTTTAGGAAAAACTGTTGGTATAATAGTTTTCTGTTCTCATTTGGATGCCTGATATCGGTGAGTCACCTTTCCCCTCACCATTGGTATTTGATTTTGGTGAGTCTCCTTATCTCTCATCATTGGGTTGGTTGATTTCGGTGAGTCCCCTTGCTTCTCACCCTTAGGATGCTTCATTTCGGTGAATCCCCTTGGCTCTCACCATCAGGCTGCTTGATTTTTGCGAGTCTCCTTGCCTCTCATCATTGGGGCTCTTCATTTCGGTGAATCTCTTGGCTCTCATCACTGGCGTGTTTCATTTTAATTATTCTCCTTGCCTCTCACGATTTGGCTGCTTCATTTCGTTGAGGCTCCTCTCTTCGTCTCTGCCTTTTTCGCTGTTTTATAACACAACCACTGCCTGCTACCTTCCATTATGTATTACTTGTCTGTCTCTTTGCCACTGCCACTGTCTTCCTCTGTCTCAGTTTAAAAATTGGTGATATAACTGTAAAATTTTTTGAAAAATTTTTAAACGTGCTGAGTAAGTTAGAATGGGGCAACTTATACCCTACTCTTCAGTAAGAATTTTTTAAAAAGACAGGAACAAATACGGTTTATTTGTGCTCCCATAGGAGCATTTTGTCGCCATTTCCCTTTTTTTCCCTGCTGCAGAAGGGCATCTAGTTCGCATGAAAAGAAATGCATAGGTCAGTAAAATTTAGATAGTTTGTGCTTACGATAAACTGAAATAACGCAAAACGGATTTTACACTTCACACCGGATGTAACGCGCGAAAAAAATTTGCAGGTGCTTCAGTACTACGACATAGGGTTCCCAGATGATGACGTAGACGTACAACAGCATATTTGTCCACCACGTCACTTTATAAACTACGTTTTCACCCATTAGCGAATTTTACATGCGTATTTTACCAGTGCATGTCTGATAGCTTTGAGCCTCTTTATCTCGCAAACAGATAAAGATATGTAGAAAGCTTGCAAGATTTTTAAAGGAGTAAACCGCCATTTTAGTCTGTATTACTGTAATTATCTCCTGTGCTATCTAGGTGTCAGCTTTTATGCCAGTGACAAGAACAGTGCTAAACAACCCCTAGCATTGTACTGATAATGAGACAAAAACAGAAATTTAGGTAGACAGGAGATAAATATAGTAATGCATAGTCAAAAGTATTGCACGACTATGACTCAGCATCACCGACAACTTTTTATTTTCAAGGTTGTTCGAGACCGGGGTGTTAGGAATACATTGTAAAAATGTCAGTCATTTTTTGCGTATCATCTTGGAATCCTCTCCGCCGGTGACGTTCAAAGTATAGTAAATAAACCAATTTTGTGCAGTTTTTCGAGGAACCGCCCATGAATTAACGGTGCTTTCATATGTCCCATCAAGCCAACCGCAGACCACATCAAATGCAAAAAGAACTAACAGATTTTTTCCATTCGCCTAAGCAGGAGGATGTGTGTAGTATTCATATTTTGATCCTGTACTATAGGATAGTGACATAAAAACGATCCTTCTATTGATATGCAAGTGGTCGCTAGGCCGAGTGCTGTCCTATACACTTGACCTTACCTTTCTACCACGAATAGCTCCCGAGACATAAACACTGTAAAATCTCGTTTTATGTGCGACGTTTAGGGACAAATTAGGTACGCACGTTATCACATGCATACTGATAAGGAAATCCAGTAATATGAGAAGCGAAATATTGATAGTAAAACGGGAAATTAAACGTGGCATGTGTGGAAACACGGAAATGTAATCGGCTGCAGGGGAAATGTTTGGAAGCCTCAAGAAGAGGATCTCCGTGAAACAGTGTCTAGTGTGTGTAATTCTAAGCTTCTCACGCTGTTGGTTCATCATGTCCAGCTTTCGTCCGGAGCCTGGTGGCCACGTGTAACGCTAATGGCCTGGCCGAGTTGACGATCTAGGACTAATTGCCTCGTTTGTCATTTCTGACTGGACACCCCTGACGGCGAATTGCTCTAAAAAAACAGAATGTCATTAGCGGTATTACCTGCGCCCCCTACACATCACCTCTTGAAGGTGATAAAAGTATACTCTCGTGCATATAACATGTTTTTTCGTCATATTTATACAGCAAGAACGCGTCTTAATACAACCACCAACTTTAATACTCTGCGGATGGAAAAAACAGTTTCAGAACATTGCAATTGTAACATATACTCCGTATTTGTATATATTTTCAAGGAACAATAGCCACATTAAACCACAGTGTTCGATCAAGATAACCTGGGTTTCATTTTATTTATCAGTCTCCCTGTCCTATAATTTTATGTGAGGCGAGAGAGGTTAGAAGGCAACATTCTTCTGACTGTTTTGATACAGTAAGCAGCCATTTTCCTTCCTGTACCACTAACTTCAGCTTAGAGTTTCATTTACACCCATTGTCGTCAACCATTCGTTACATGTACAGGATTACTCAGAAAGATTACCCTGTGTAATTACTTTACATTTCACGACATATAAATGGCACATGAACAGATGGAAGGAGATGAACACTGGTACATTTAGTGGGTGTGTCATCTGCAGTGGTTGTTATTGTGCCGTCCCGCACAATTATGACGGCACGCCGTGTCGAGAGGCACTGCCTGACAACTTCAGTACTGTCATTAGGCCTGCATGAATTATGCAGGCTGTACCACCTAGTGTCGCACTGGGGTACTGTCAAGTACGGAATCTATGAAGAGTTTACTACTCAGGGGTATGACACCCAAAGTGCCTGCCAACATCATGCTGGCTAAGAGACGATAGCAGAGTGAGACGATGTTGTTACATCAACCCAGCTGTCAACCACAACATGATACATTCCTTGGTGTCACAAGAGGTGAAGATAAAGTCCACTGCATTCCAATTGGTTGCACGTCACCCACACAGATGTGCTTCTCCCGAGATTTGGTACTTCATGCCACGACTCATCTGCTGCACCTTTGCGCGCCGCAATGTCCTGCGGTGCACCTGGGGGTGCGAAACTATAGTTTCCGCTGGCGACGCCTCAAGGTTCTTCGCAGGAATTTCAGAGGCAAGAACGTCCGTGATTCGCAGATCAACAGTCCTAACTTGCTGAAAAGTGTAACATCGAGTCCTCCCATTACCCTCCAAATACCCTCCACGAAGGTCCACCAAAATGTCCCATACACTTCAGTGTGAGTGTGACAAGTGAAGTGCGAAGTGCAAGAAAGAAGATCTAGGTGTGTTTCTCACACAACAGTGTTTGTTAATTCATTATCTATGATGGATTCCATTAATATTTTTTGTTGATACGGCTGCTGAACTTTGGTCATTACAACCAACTGAGATATACCTGTGGGTTTGTTTTAGTGTATTGACTTTTAAACACCGGTAAACGTTCCAGTGCGACATTCCAAGCCGTACGTTCTATTTGCCTGGCGTGTGCTTGTTTTACAGTTCGAAATTTTCGTCCAGAGGAAGGTTGATCCGTATCTTCTCATGAAGGTTCATTGTGGTTGAGAAGAGATGGACGATTGTGTAGGAATTAACAGAGTTACGTGGATAAGGGTTTTAGGGAATGGATCCCTCAAGGTACAGAGATGGGGAAGAGCAAGGGCTCATTTAGGCAGTGTCGCAACTCCCTGCAATTATCCTTCTCCCACCAGGGCGTGAGAGCTTACTGTGACAAAAGGTTTTGACGTAGGAAAGTGGTTTACTTGTTGCCTCCACCTTCCGCTAAGTCACGTGAAGAGATGTACAGGGTGTTACAAAAAGGTACGGCCAAACTTTCAGGAAACATTCCTCACACACAAAGTAAAGAAAGATGTTATGTGGACATGTGTCCGGAAACGTTTAATTTCCATGTTAGAGCTCATTTTAGTTTCGTCAGTATGTACTGTACTTCCTCGATTCACCGCCAGTTGGCCCAAATGAAGGAAGGTTATGTTGACTTCGGTGCTTGTGTTGACATGCGACTCATTGCTCTACAGTACTAGCATCAAGCACATCAGTACGTAGCATCAACAGGTTAGTGTTCATCGCGAACGTGGTTTTGCAGTCAGTGCAATGTTAACAAATGCGGAGTTGGCAGATGCAAATTTGATGTATGGATTAGCACGGGGCAATAGCCGTGGCGCGGTACGTTTGTATCGAGACAGATTTCCAGAACGAAGGTGTCCCGACAGGAAGACGTTCGATGCAATTGATCGGCGTCTTAGGGAGCACGGAACATTCCAGCCTATGACTCGCGACTGGGGAAGACCTAGAACGACGAGGACACCTGCAATGGACGAGGCATTTCTTCGTGCAGTTGACGATAACCCTAATGTCAGCGTCAGAGAAGTTGCTGCTGTACAAGCTAACGTTGACCACGTCACTGTATGGAGAGTGCTACGGGAGAACCTGTTGTTTCCGTAACATGTACAACGTGTGCAGGCACTAGCAGCAGCTGATTGGCCTCCATGGGTACACTTCTGCGAAGGGGTCATCCAACAATGCGCTAATCCTCATTTCACTGCAAATGTTCTCTTTACGGATGACGCTTCATTCCATCGTGATCAAATTGTAAATTTTCACAATCAACATGTGTGGGCTGACGAGAATCCGCACGCAATTGTGCAATCACGTCATCAACACAGATTTATTGTGAACGTTTGGTCAGGCGTTGTTGGTGATGTCTTGATTGGGCCCCATGTTCTTCCACCTACGCTCAATGGAGCACGTTAACATGATTTCATACGGGATACTCTACCTGTGCTGCTAAACATGTGCCTTTACAAGAACAACACAACATGTGGTTCATGCACGAAGGAGCTGCTGCACATTTCAGTCGAAGTGTTCGTACGCTTCTCAACAACAGATTCGGTGACCGATGTATTGGTAGAGGCGGACCAATTCCATGGCCTCCACGCTCTCCTGACCTCAACCCTCTTGACTTACATTTATGGGGGCGTTTGAAAGCTATTGTCTACGCAACCCCGGTACCAAATGTAGAGACTCTTCGTGCTCGTATTGTGAACGGCTGTGATACAATACGCCATTCTCCAGGGCTGCCGACGGAGGGTGGATGCATGTATCCTCGCTAACGGAGGACATTTTGAACATTTCCTGTAAAAAAGTGTTTGAAGTCATATTGGTACGTTCTGTTGCTGTGTGTTTCCATTCCGTGATTAATGTGATTTGAAGAGAAGTAATAAAATGAGCTCTAACATGGAAAGTAAGCGTTTCCGGACACATGTCCACATAACATATTTTCTTTCTTTGTGTGTGAGGAATGTTTCCTGAAAGTTTAGCCGTACCTTTTTGTAACACCCTGTAAATAAGGACTCCATGTAAAATATTGTTTGAATGGTTGTTTGAGCATTCGTATGTGCCTTTATTGCAGAACCAGGATAGCTGTGCGTTGACAGCTATGCAGCAAAACAGAGAGAGTACGGCGGCTACAGCTGATTCCAAGGATTGTCTACAAGACACCTACATGGAGCTGCGACAGACATCCCTTGCAATGATTTCGCTATATGTTTGTCTCAAAATGTTTCGTGGTATGATTAACAAGGGGAGGTGATCAGTTCTCTCTTGGCCATGACACAAGGCAGATCGTCTTATTTGGAGGACTCGATGCGGTAAGACTAAATGTGCAGAGAGACTGGGGTTAGCAAGTTGTGTGTGGGCACGGTCATCCGGAATTTTGGTGATTCCAAAAAAAATAGTCTCCGGATACTTGTTATCAGGAGAGTTAGTACATGAGCGCTTTATCATTAAGTAGGGAGATAAATTTAAGACACGATGGTAGTAATTCAAGAGAAGGAACGGGTTTGATTATGCAGTACCTATTGCGTTTCCTTTGCTGGAGCATGTTCCGTTGTCTCCCGCAAGTAAAGTTAGTGGAACTGTATGCCCATTTAAAGATACTTGTATGTGAACTTTATATTTGGTTTGGAAATTGGTGGGGATCTAGTATACCCTAGCGAGGTAATGTCTCGAAGTGAACTGATTGATATTGTGACAGTCCCTAGCGGGAAGTAATCGAGAAACGTTGTTATTTACTACTACATAACGTGCTTGGTATTCTTAAAGTTGAAATCTTCCTAGCTTATGTAAAGAATTTGCACCTGAAACTTTGAAAGCATGACGAGTGGATAGTTTTTAAGTTAGGGATGCATTGTGCGACAAGTGATTACAATGAAATTAGATTTTGGTAGCGGGTACGTGATCTTACAACGCCGCAAGGGGCTGGGTTTGATTTTCATGGTCCAACTATAACTGAAAAGTGGTGGTGACACTCAGATTTCCTGTCTTTTTTTTGTGTAATTCCATTCTGTCTGTGGGAACTAGTTCGCTAAGCTGCCATTCCTTCACACTCTTTGTAGCAAGTATATGAATCACACAGTAATTGTCAATACATTATAAAAAAAGAAACGCCTTGATTGAAACAATAAATCTAAATAAAACGATTCCTGGTTTGGTAGTTTTGTTCCCTGTGTATGCGCCGTGAATGATGAAGGCTGGTAGCTTTTCGAATAAGTGAAAGTTTGTGTTATCTCACAGTTATTAACGAAATACATTCAGTCATTAATAAAGACATTCGCGATTGTTAAACTGTCCCTGACGATACGACTAGTCTGCACAGGAAGGTACGATCAATATTTGAAGAAAAGAAAAGAAGATAGAAGAAACATTTTGTGATTATGTTCGTCGTAGAGTGCTCAACAAAAGAAAACTGAAATTCTTCCTTATTTACGACTAACAGACTTACTGTAAATAAAAGAAACGTTTATAAGAAATAATTTCTATGGCAGTATTTATCCAAGAATAGGGAAAAAGACTTGACTTTACTTAATTAATTTTAGAACCGCATTCGGCGGTTACAGATATTACTGATATAATATCAGAAGTAGGGAGCTACGCCAGTAACATGCTGGTATAAACACAGTCAAAGAAATAATTTTTCGTCAAAGAGGATAGAGAACTACTTACTGTTTACCCAAGTAGCGTATTTAAACTGCATACGCCATTCAATTTATCAGTGAGAGATGGGTTTCCATCTTAATAACATAAAGAAAATAAAAAAAGAATTATTAACGTCTGCATTACGGAGAACTATCGATAAATAACGGTATGAGAATCCCAAAGTGCACAGGTATATTAAACTTACATGATTACAATGAGTTATCATAAAGATTACACTAGTAATAATTGAAGTTTGATAATTTCTTGTAGGTGAAATACGAAGACAGTTGTAAGACGTAGTGGTCTCCTGACCGTCATTGCTTACATATTCCGCCCTCACAATCGTATTCCGCACATCACGACGCTTCGTTCGAACCCAAACTCGATAAGATAAAGTCAATGTTGTATGAATTCATGTAAACGATATGCAAATAACAAGTAATCGCACCGTGGTAGAAATACTCGAGGCTGGCGTACACACACACATTCCAGACACGACGGTCACGGGAGCTTTTAGTTTGGGAGAGCAAATGCACGTCAGGAGGCTGGTCCCAACCTACCTACGTTGGCCGTTGACCACCCGTAGAGCAGACAGCGTTTGCCCGAGTGAAAGGACGACCCCGTGTTTGGGTTAAAAGCAAATTCCGCTTCATTGTGTGGGAGCGCCCAGCCTACGCATTGTTTATCAAAATATCACACAGTTTCAGAGATTTTCATAGAGAGACAGCAAACGCCAAACGCCGATGCTACAGATTTCCGGATTGGTCGCCTCAAACGAAACGTCATTCTCCCGTTTTAGAAGTGCAATGCTGATTGGCAGACGATATTCCTGACGCCTTGAGCTGAAGCAGTAATGGAAGAGACCGAAAGATATACCCCTTCAAGTCTGGCGTGGAGAGGCTCCGTTCCGTTGTCGCTTGTACATGTAGTCAAAGAGCGAGGAACAAATCTCTCCTCAGTACTTCACAGGGAGAGCACCTCTGTCGAGAGCGAATCGGAGTGCGACTCTATATTGAATCCTTGCGATTAAGCATTGTTCACTTTGTTGGCCACCACACTTATTGTGCGGTGTGAATGGACAGAGTTATAGTTAAACGCCTGCGAGTGAATTTTTGAGTGGCATCGCAGTGGACTGGTTATCTGACCGGTGTACCACGCCAATAGTTAGAGTAGGGGCGAATAGGAGTCCTTGACTTCATCAAGGCGTAGGGAGAGTTTGAGTGGCAAAGGTCAATCCAGATAGAACGAGAGTTATCTCATTTGTCAGCAGCAAGTGGCGCAGACAGCAGTCATCGCAGCTTACGGTATTGTGCGCTACAGCTCTTGCGAGCCCCATATTTCCTCCACAATAATACACTTCACTGCATTTCACACGCGACAGCCTCGACCATACCTAGCAACGTTCAGGTTGAGTAGGCACGGCTCTCAGCCATTATGCCAAATCAATAACAAACTTAAACTTTGTATAGAAATTTAATTAGCGAATCCTATCCTTAAGAGGTAACTTCACATTCTAAAAAGAACCCGGAAATAATGTGTTCAGTTCATAACTAAAAGTGCCATTGTGATTTCTCAGAATTTTTGCAAAAATAATTAATAATTTTTGTGAGTTTCATGTTTTTCTTACACTAACTAGCACTACTCCAGTACCCAAGTATCCCACTAGATACATAAGAAATTTTGTGAATTTTTGTGTCATTTCCTTACAGCAGACAACGCCAGAAGATATTTATTGCTGAAAGTTTTTCAGGCATTTCTCTTTAGAACGTTAGGAGCGTCTGTCTGACTTCTGTAGTAGTGTGGGGGTGGAAATTGCATCTTGCAGGAGCCACAGGGTAAAGGGTACATGTCAGATTTATCCGTTGCGCAGAATGACAGAAGAGCAGCCACACGCTCACACAGTAATGACAATTAGACATTGCCGTGCATTTACCTTGTTCGGAACACTGACATCGGGGTACGGTACATCTGCTGACAGTCCTAAATTAAAAGAGTATGTAGAAATGTCACACAATAGACAAGACAGGCAGCCATGGTACAAGAGGAAACCACCGACTGAGATAATCGTCGCATTACACCTCGGTAATTCTCATATGGGTATTGTGGTAGCCTAAGCTTCATTCGTATGAAGCTAACAGGTACGAAATTAATAAAACTCTGCCCCATTTGTGAAAGGCTACATAAAAAGTTAGCACCTCGATCAACGTGGTTTCCTTTGTATTAGGTGTTCCGCAAGCTGAGTAGCTGTTGAATATATACGCGTTTCGATTTTGTTGAGAAAGCATCTTCGTCTTTTAAAAGGCTAAGCCTTGTCTCTGTAATCGCCACTGTCTCTTCAGCAATTCTCCTCATCGCCAAGTAAGAAGAACATCTCATGTCATTGATCATATACCTTTAGATAGTATGTTCTCGGTCTTCCCCACGGTTTCTTCCCTAAGGTCTGGCCTTAGAAAATGTTTGTAGCAGAATACCAAGGCTGATTAAGTGCCCGAAAGTTTTGCTTTGTGTTGGCCTGTGACTATAGTTTTTTTTCTTTTCTCCTATTTCTTGTAGACATAAAATTTACCATGGCAGTAGAAAAGGACAAATAACTGCCATTTATAGACGTGATGGTCACAAGGGGTGGCGAAAACCTGGGACACAGCGTTTATCGAAAAGCGACACATATGGAGCGATACCTGCACAAACTATCAAACCACCACCCGATCCAGAAAAGAGGCATCATTAATACGCTCGTAACGCGAGCAGGACGAATATGTGAGCCGCGGCACCCCAGACGCGAAATGCCACACCTGGAAAGTGTTCTGAGGAGCAATGGGTACTCCACAAATTATATTAGAGGTGTAACAGAGCCAAACACTCTGCGAAATAAGGAATCGGAAAAAGAAATGCCAGGTAAGGCCTTTCTGTCATACATTCCCAGAGTGACGGACAGAATCGGCAGTACACTGCGCAAACACGGCGTAAAGACGATTTTAAAACCGACAAGGAATATCTAAGAGTGTCTTAGATCGGCAAAGGAGAAAAGGGACCCACTTGCAATGTCGGGAATATACCGTATACCATGCACATGCGGAAAAGTTTATGTCGGAAAGACTGGACGATCAATCAACACCAGGATCAAAGGACATAAGCGACACTGCAGGTTGGGGCAGGTGGAGAAATCGACCGTGGCAGAGCACGACTGAGTGAGATCGACCACGTAATAAAATTCGCGGACAAGGAAGTTCTGGCTGTAGAGAAGCACTATCACACCCGCTTGTTCATAGAAGCTGTAAAAATACAAAAACACGTGAACAGCTTCAACAACAAAGAGGAAAGTCTTAAGGTAAACGGGTCCTGGCTTCCCGTACTGTAGCGAACGACCGTCGCAGGTAGCAGGAGGAGAACCGCACCGGAAATGACCGCAGAGAAGCTGTCCGACAATGGAGCGCCAGGTACGTACATATAGTCTGCGGCCGCGAGCTCGGCTGCAGTTCACCACCGGCAATGGAGGGTGAAGCTTCGACAATGCCAACCACTCCTGCTGGCGAAACGTCAGTAAAATCATCAGATGAACGTAGGCCAAAGAAACCGAGTCAGAAGCCAATAGGAAATTTGTCAACAAGTGGCCACGAAAGCCTTAAAAATTTTGTATATGAAATGATTGAGAACGTATGCAAAATCTAGTTTACTGACAATATTTACTTTCCCAAAACTAAGGCAGACATAGATTATGCTAAACAAGTTTTGATTGTAAACCGTAAGCAACTAACAGTTGGTTTAAAACCGCAATGGAAAAGGATCCTGGGTGGCAGAAGTGCCAAGCACTCTGGCCCTAAAATGTGGATAAGGCAATCTGAAATGATCTGACGCTGAGCAGTCTTTGACTGAACAAATCTACAGAAGTTTATCAATATAAGTGCAGCTGAGAGCAAGTGGCGATTGAGATCTGTACATCCCGACAAAGCCGGAGAGGCAGTATGTTAACCTGTTTGCTTCGTGCACTGATATAACTTCCAGTTGGCGAGATGTGTGTAACGGAGTTGGGACATGAGAAGGCACCTGTAAATCGATCGCGGCCACGAAAGAAATACAAAATCTCATGGTCTAGCGATCAGGCAGACGGATCGCAATTTACTCTCTATCAGAGCCCTGAAATCATGGTAGATCTTACTGTGCGACACACCAGTTCGCTGGTCGTACCAAGGACCAATTTGGCTCACTTATACGACAGAGCGCACAAGGATACCAAACGTCAAGACTGGTGAACCAAACACGAATAAGTGTGCCATCGGCAAACGAGTAGTGCGAGACGTTTGAAGTCACACTGTCGGTACTGTAAGAACTTCACCACAGGCTCTCCAGTCTGAAGTACTCGCAAGTGAAGTCAGTCTCAGGACAGGTCCCAAGCTCAACCAGACATGCCAGAGCATCGACCAGAACTCCTCTTACCAGACCAAAGTCCAGCACCCGAGTGCCACGCAGCTCCGGAATAAAAATCCGTTTTTCCGCAAAGTGCACTAACGACACCGCCTTCACGCCATCTTGAGCCAATCATAGGGCACTAGAGGAGCTAAATCTCCCATCCCACACGACAGCACAAACTCCTGTCGAACCAGGGCAAGAGTTAAGAAACCTATGTCCGTGGAAAAAGAAAAAATCGCCAATTACTGGCTTTTTATTAATTTTTCGCGGAGGAAGAATATCTTTTTCGCTGAAGTCGCGTTACTTCCCGCAGCAACAAGTGCACCGATAGAATCTTAAATATCTTTATCTAAATGGCCTGTAGCTTGTTGGCCCTAGCTATGAGGTGTAATAAGTATTATATCTGTAAATGTTTCTCAGCTGCCAGAGTTTCTTATTCAACCAAGGCGGCTGATGGAAGTATCGGCGAACACAGAAACTTGTGAATTTTTATTACGCATGGCTCTGCACACAATGCTCAGTTTAAAACTCCGCTGTGTAGACGTGTCCCTTCAGTGCGTTGCACCCGGCCAAGACTTGACGGCATTGTTCTGCTGGAGACCTGTCTGAACAAGGGGTGCTCTGTCTGCCCTGTACGGCTGTGGGCCTGTCCGGCAAGATTCACTGAGGGATGGGTTCGCCGCCAATTGCTTCTAATTTCCAACATGCCGTTTCTACGACCTAAGAACCATAAAAATACCTCATGCTTTTAGTGCTCCTACCAGGCTCCATCAATGTCTGCACAGGCTATTAACTTTCTAGCGTCTCGCTCAAGGAGCGTCAGGTTGTAATAAAACGTTTGCTAAATTTCCGTATATGAAAAATAGGTGAGAGATTAACTTGTCCTCTCTCAACCTATTAATACATAAAATATCTATAGACACGAATCAACCATACAGTCACAGATCATATGCTGGCGTTTAAACCTCTGATGGAACAAGGACCACAAAACTGTACCACTGGTTCATGAGCAAACGTTTGTACCTTATGCAACATATCTGTTTTGCCACTAAGCAAATAAATATTTTTAAGGGGAAGTTATTAATGTCATATCTTATTTTTTAAATGTTCTTGCCGTTAGCCGGCCGGGGTGGCCGAGCGGTTCTAGGCACTACAGTCTGGCCCTGCGCGACCGCTACTGTCGCATGTTCGAATCCTGCCTCGGGCATGGTGTGTGTGATGTCGTTAGGTTAGTTAAGTTTAAGTAGTTCTAAGTTCTAGGGGACTGGTGAGCTCAGAAGTTAAGTCTCATAGTGCTCAGAGCCATTTGAACCAATTTTTCTTGCCGTTATCTGTAAGTACATTTAAACAATGGTACATCCGTAAGCAGTAGACCACTAAACATATGGGCACGGGAACACTGAGAGCTTATTAGAATCAACAAAAAAATGATGTATGTTGGAGTGGTTACGACCTCTTCAAGGATTACACACATTCCAAAAAAAGAAAAAAGAAAAAAGTCAGGTTTAGCAGTAGAAAACAATAGGATTTTTAAGCATATTTATGCCATCAGTCGTACAGTTCTATGTTTAACCTCTACAAGTTTCAGTTATTACAATACTCGTCATAGGAGAAAAACAGTGTACATCAATGAATCAACAACACTTTTCCATCAATTGTAACTCAGTTAAGCGCAGATTATATATAACTGTCTTAATAGTCTGTTTGCACACAGTCCACATAAACAGCTGCCTTGGCACTATTACAGTAATGTACTATTGGTGATAACTCCACACCAAAGTTTTAACTCTTATTGTTACTTGCATAAGTAAGCAGGTTATGTAGTAAATGTATGAACAAATATTGTTTGAACACATTCCACATAAACAGCTGCCTTGGCACAATTACAGTAATGTACTATTGGTGATAACTCCACACGAAAATTTTAACTCTTATTGTTATTTGCATAAGAACGCAGGTTATGCAGTAAATGTATGAACAAATATTGTTTGGCTTTTTCCACAAAGATCTGATTTGCTGAATCTTTCGAAATGTCTGTACTCATGGCTATTGCGCCCCGTACATGTGGAGCTATTTGCACTGGGTCAAATTATTAGTTTAACTGATGTATAACTGCAACAGCTCAGAGGACACGTTTTCTTGATTTGTTTTCAGATGGTTCGTACATACAAAAGCAAGAAGCGAGGTGTTTCATGGTCAGGAGTTTCGTGGCCCAGGGAAGGTATGAAACAAGCGTTGTAGGCAGCTTCTCTGCATAAAGTGCCAGCAAATGTGCTACATGTTTTCACAAAGTCAATGTTGGCTCAAAAGGACGGAAAATGTTTACTTGTGGTAAATGCTTTGGTAAATGCTTGGGATTATGACACTGAAATACACTGGGCGGGATACCTTTTTAGACAGGGTGAACTAGCCCCACCACATTTATACAGGGTTATTACAAATGATTGAAGCGATTTCACAGCTCTACAATAACTTTATTATTTGAGATTTTTCACAATGCTTTGCACACACATGCAAAAACTCAAAACGTTTTTTTAGGCATTCACAAATGTTCGATATGTGCCCCTTTAGTGATTCGGCAGACATCAAGCCGATAATCAAGTTCCTCCCACACTCGGCGCAGCATGTCCCCATCAATGAGTTCGAAAGCATCGTTGATGCGAGCTCGCAGTTCTGGCACGTTTCTTGGTAGAGGAGGTTTAAACACTGAATCTTTCACATAACCCCACAGAAATAAATCGCACGGGGTTAAGTCGAGAGAGCGTGGAGCCCATGACATGAATTGCTGATCATGATCTCCACCACGACCGATCCATCGGTTTTCCAATCTCCTGTTTAAGAAATGCCGAACAACATGATGGAAGTGCGGTGGAGCACCATCCTGTTGAAAGATGAAATCGGCGCTGTCGGTCTCCAGTTGTGGCATGAACCAATTTTCCAGCATGTCCAGATACACGTGTCCTGTAAAGTTTTTTTCGCAGAAGAAAAAGGGGCCGTAAACTTTAAACCGTGAGATTGCACAAAACACGTTAACTTTTGGTGAATTGCGAATTTGCTGCACGAATGCGTGAGGATTCTCTACCGCCCAGATTCGCACATTGTGTCTGTTCACTTCACCATTAAGAAAAAATGTTGCTTCATCACTGAAAACAAGTTTCGCACTGTACGCATCCTCTTCCATGAGCTGTTGCAACCGCGCCGAAAATTCAAAGCGTTTGACTTTGTCATCGGGTGTCAGGGCTTGTAGCAATTGTAAACGGTAAGGCTTCTGCTTTAGCCTTTTCCGTAAGATTTTCCAAACCGTCGGCTGTGGTACGTTTAGCTCCCTGCTTGCTTTATTCGTCGACTTCCGCGGGCTACGCGTGAAACTTGCCCGCACGCGTTCAACCGTTTCTTCGCTCACTGCAGGCCGACCCGTTGATTTCCCCTTACAGAGGCATCCAGAAGCTTTAAACTGCGCATACCATCGCCGAATGGAGTTAGCAGTTGGTGGATCTTTGTTGAACTTCGTCCTGAAGTGTCGTTGCACTGTTATGACTGACTGATGTGAGTGCATTTCAAGCACGACATACGCTTTCTCGGCTCCTGTCGCTATTTTGTCTCACTGCGCTCTCGAGCGCTCTGGCGGCAGAAACCTGAAGTGCGGCTTCAACTGAACAAAACTTTATGAGTTTTTCTACGTATCTGTAGTGTGTCGTGACCATATGTCAGTGAATGGAGCTACAGTGAATTTATGAAATCGCTTCAATCATTTGTAATATCCCTGTATATTGGGATTCCGACCATCTTCAGATTTTTGATTGATATTTTCTTCATGTGTAGTAATTTCGACCTTTTTTATGCATGAATGTATTTACAATTAACGTACCGTAATGGTATCACACTGATAGTTTTTTTAAAATGTTTCATGTCATTATACATACGGCTAACAGTTGAAACGAGCAGAATAGCCCCGCTGCACCCTACGGATACTTTTCGTGTTATGGAAATGGTTTTTCATTGTAAGATTATCGAACTAGGTTGTATTTCATTTGTCTTGGTGCAGTGCCTATTTTAGAAGAATTGTCCTGTAATTAACTGAACACAGCAGTAAACATAAAAGAGAAATAATAAGTAATATTTTTCGTACATTATCTAAGGCAGTGTGACCATTCTTAAATTGCATACCAAATTTCCGCTTGCCGAAATCTACAGGTACTCAGTCAAAAATTTCGCCAAACCAAGCTTGAACTGCCATTTCATCCAGAAAACAATTATAAGGCTGAAGATCAGAATAATGACTGCGTAAGGGATGACTTCCCTACCTACCTCCTTGATAGGGTTCTGTTTCCCTCCCCGTTTTTCAGCCGAGTGCATTATCGTGTAGTGGCAACGCGCGAAGGAGTTCTGTTCGTCATTTTCCTTACACTGCGATCGAAAGGCTTCTCAGTCGACAGCGACAGACCCCAGCTGCGATCGATGCGTCCCTGGATAGATACTCGTAGTTCGCAATACCATTCTTGAGCCACCAGATGCGAAATATTACGTTCACACTGACCATTGCTCGAGTATATACCTTTTAGTAGGTTCAGCGTAAATATCACCTTAAGGAGTTAACATTATGGCATGGCAGTTTTTCACAAGTAACAATCGTGCATAGAAATGCAAAATGAGCGAGCTACTGACGTTCATGCTAAAATGCAATTAGTGTCACCCCTTAGTATTCCTATTCTTTCAGTTATATCCACATCTGCATCTGCAAGGGTTCTCTGCATATCATACTTAACTGCCTGGCAGAGGGTTCATCGAACCACTTTCACAATAATTCTCTAGTATTCCACTCTCGAAAAACGAATGGAAAAACGAAGAGCTATATCTTCCTGAGCGGGGCTCTGATTTACCTTATTTTATTATGATAATCATTTCTCCATATATACGTTAGCGCCAAGTAAATATTTTCGGATTCAGGGGAGGAAATTGGCGATTGAAATTTCTTGAGAACATCCCGCCGCAACGAGTAGCTCCTTTGTTTTAATGATGTCCACCCCAAATCCTCTATCGTGTTCGTGACACTAGATCGTGGAGTACTCCATCGAGCGACTTCTGAACATTGCCTATTGAGTGCATATGTCGCAACAAGGCTAAATGCTCGCAGTTCATTACATATTGGTATGCCCGTTATCCAGACTTCTTGAATTTGGAAAGTCGTTCATTCCAGAATAATAATTGTTGAAACAATAAAATCCTTGGCCGTGCGGTTAAAGGCGCTGCAGTCTGGAACCGCAAGACCGCTACGGTCGCAGGTTCGAATCCTGCCTCGGGCATGGATGTTTGTGATGTCCTTAGGTTAGTTAGGTTTAACTAGTTCTAAGTTCTAGGGGACTAATGACCTCAGCAGTTGAGTCCCATAGTGCTCAGAGCCATTTGAACCATTTGAGCCAATAAAATCCTTTTCTCTTGTGTTTTGCACAATTCCACTCGCCCCCTACACAATACAGTTGTTTAGAGCTGCCTCTGCTGTCTTTGCCACTCTATTACACCCAATGCGAACAATAATCGCAAATGTTAGATTTTTCTCCTCTTACGACTCTGTTTTACAACGTTAAACAGTGATCATAAGTTATAAGCTTGTAAACTCCAATACGTAAGTGCAAGATAAGTAGTAGAAATGCAAAAAAGTGAGATGCAGTTGACAAATACGCTCATTGCAGCTTGAGAGACACTCGGGCGGAGGGGGGCGGGGGGGGGGGGGGGGGAGTGTGGCCTGTAGCCGGTACCAGTGGCTGCTGTAAGGCGACGAAACTCTCTAAACGAGAAGTGTTTGTGGAACTGTTTCTGGAAGTTTTTGCTACAACTAGTCGGTTATAACGTGAAGAGAACTATTTTTGAGGGTCCATCAGCATGATAAGTTTAGCATACAGAGGAAACATGGTTTAAAAAAAAAGAGGAATGAGTGGAATCGAATTAACGACTTCTGTGAACAGGGAGTGACTCTTACCAATATATATATATTTTACACTGCTCGCTCACCCCACAGTACAATACCGCAACCAATTTAAATTTTTTTCCCGACACAGGAAACACACCGAAATTTTACACTCAAATTGCAGTGCATTCCTTCAAAAAATGAAAATATTTACTCTTTTTTTCCAAAGTACTCATTGAAGGCAATCAATTAAAATAAAACAAAAGAAGTCACTTCGGCAAAAACAAAGGGGTGAAAGCAGAAAAAAGTATAGGAAGGAATGGGGTGTCAATTTCCGTCACTTCTACATAGTGGAACATTTAAATCCATAGAAGTGTCCACAAAAATAAAAAAAAGGAAATTAAAAAGAAAGGGGGGGGGACATGACAACTCATCCAACGCCTTGTCGATGAAAAACAAAATAAAACATATTAGAAAAAAATTTCACGATAAAGGGGCATGCTGAGCCACGTCCAATGTGCGGTGGCCATATAGTGGGAAAAGGCACACGGATCTGCGTCGTATCCACTCACCATCACGTTGTGGACATAATGACCAACAAGCCACTGATGGTATTGTTCTTCGATCGAGGAAAGAAGGTTGAATCGGGACGCACGAGAATCTCCCCCGATATAGCCGCCTCCGACGTCCTGAGGAGAAAAGCCAGTTGTCGGCGAAGCCATCTCCAATGGTCATGACCGCAGGAAATCAACCGATGAGATAATGTATCATTTTCATGGCAACGATTGCAGCGATTGCTTGAGTGTATTTCGAATCCGGGGTTTAGCAAAGGTAACCCACCATTCGAGAAGCGAGGAATAACGCGTCTGGGACTCGGTTGTCCGCCACCATACGTTTGCGATGATGTCTCCCAGGGAGGGGTCCGTGAGATGTAGAGTGTTTAGCTTCCATAAAGGGCGCGAAAGATGGACCCGCTACGGGACGTGGTTAAAAGTCATGGAAACAGCACAGTGATCAGTGAAACTGGCAGGAGTGACATCAGTCGATAGAAGCTGACTACATATGGGGGCAGATAAATAAAAGCGGTCCATTCGGCTACTTGAAGTAGCTGTAAAAAACGTAAACCGTACCAATGTAGGATATCTGCAAAGCCAAGCATCCTGGAGATGCAAGGACATCACCATATCATTTCACGACAAAATGTATAACTGGGGGTCTGATTAATACGGCGTAAGATGCAGTTAAAATGGCCCCATAACAAACCTTGTGCGGGTTCCGTCTTATTAAATAAAGAACTTCTTCCTCATAAAACCGCGGGCGATCGGATGAACGACCGGATCCAGACGGACCGTAAAGAAAAATTAAGGTGGGGTCATAAAAACTACAGCCTATACCGCGACCATCATCTAGCGTTTCGAAGTGCGTTAAAAAAGTCCGGATACCATTATAACACTGGAAGCGATGTTGTGCTGACCAGCGTTCCCATCGGATATGCCGTATGACTCCAAACGGAGGCAACGCTGTTTTAAGAAATGAATCGTCCGCTTCAAGAGGAAGGTTATAAATTCTAACCGGAGTATACTCGAGTGCCGCATTTTCAAGGAGAACTTGACTAACGGAACCATCGCAATGTGTAAACAACACTTTAGAACCAACCCGGGAGAGAAGTGTTTCTACTTGAACGGGACCATAAAACTTCACAAAGAATGCATACAAATCAGAATCAAAGTAAGCAGTATCAACCTGATCGGGTGTAACACAGATAACATCAGCCAACCAATCGTGAATTTCTAAGGAGCCAGGTTGAACACGACGCGTACTCTTGTCAAAACTGAAACGAACAGTAGCTCGATGAGGAACAGATTTAGGAGACTCGACAGACACCATGGCGCGGGCACAAAACACCATCGCCAAGAGGAGACACCATGGCGCGGGCAGAAAACACCATCGCCAAGAGGAAAGCGACAACAAACTCCGCTACGCAACTACGATGTGACGCCGGCCGATACACCAACAAGGCTGAGTGGCTTCGACACAAGCGGCGCTGCGGCACAGGCGGAAGTTAACGACAGCCTGCTCGCTCGACGCGCAAGTCAACACTACAAACAGGCCACGAGCTCATTCAGCACTCAAGCAACTCGAGGGGGAGATAACGCTTCCTCCAGACACTTCCGCATTCTGTGTGTTGCCACACTGTGCAAATGGCTCGACTTAGAATTCTGAGAGACGGCCGGTTTTGTTAGCTGCCTTAAGTGAACGACTCGGGCGTAGTCTCTGCGGCGGCAAGGTTTTATGTCTAAGACTACAGCACTACATTAGCACTAATCTGTGCCTATGTGCGTGTTGACACGTAACGCTCTTGTGCTAATTGAGCTCGGTTCGCGCCGTAAGAGCCCCCTTTGTCACGCAGCAGAGCCGGCAGTCGTGTGTTATAAAACCGCGCGGCAGCTGTCACCACGGCGGGCTGATTAGTTGGCAGCGCCGCCGTCCGCAGCGAGTAGCGCCGCCGGATACGACATGGACCACGGCGCGTCAGCTGTTAAACGGTGCGCGCTGCGTCCTCGGGGGGAACGGTGGCCTCAGAATTGCCGCACAGGTCTGCAGAAAACTGCGGCAATCGGTCCAGTAGGGCAAAAGAAGTGAACGGTAATCAGCAACAGCACAGAAATAGAAAAGCTGTTACCATGGCATACGGTGTTTTATCTCTCTGTCGAAATAAATTCGTTTATATTAAAATAGTATTTCTTTAATTTCTTGTTGTTATTATTTACCCATGTGCCTATGACAACTATGATCAAGAGTTTGCAGGCCAGGTACATAATGAAGCACTTATTTTCATCATTCCTTAAATTTTATTTCATGACTACGATACTGTACATGGAGGTACGTGAAAGTTACCGCAAAAATGTGTAGTCATTCCAAGAAGCGTGCCACGATATATGTTGGATACCCCTATAGTTTCAGAGATGATGTTAGCGTAACACAGTACAACAAAGTGCAGTCTTATCCTAGTTTTGATATATACTGCCCTGATCCTCCTGTAGGTTTTCCACACTCCTTTTCAGTCGAATGCCACAAGGGTTCATGAATGAGGCGTCATCCGACCTGTGTCATACTCACCTACCACAGCCACAGATTTGAAATCACCGCGGTAATTGGACTTCCTTGGGTTGACTGGGCGTCGAAAATCGGATGCGGATGGGAAGTACCTGGTACCAGGCAATATGTAAATTCCTGTAACTACATAACGATAGATAACTTTCACATAAGATACGCATAAAAAGAAATATGTACCTGTCGGACTATGCGTGTATTGATAGTAATAGTACTGAAACAGTACAATCAGTCTCGTTCCGTAACACACTGCCGGAAAAAAAAAGAAATTAGTACATCTCGAAACATGAAGTCAATTTTGATTCGATGACAGCATATGCCACCTAGGCGACAGTAGATGTACTGATAATGGTCTTGGAGAATACACAGTATTGTAGAACACTCAGTATAATGTCGTTTATTGAAACTGAACTGCACTTCTAGAACAATCACTATATACACAAAAACAAATAACTTGTAGACGACCATTCATCAAGAGCGTTGGTGAGGTGCGTCGGAGCTGGTCCTAGCTCGGCAAGGAACTGGCTGTACTGCTGCTGCGCTGGCCTCAAAAGCCGGCGGAGTACTCCAATTTCCCCTGTGTGAGGCGACCTCTGCAGGAAAAGGTTTGCATTTGTCTCTAGCAAGTTCTGTTTGTTTTGAAGAATTGTTTTCCTCTTGGTTGCGCTTGCAAGTGCTTGAGTATGTTATATGGTACACAGGGGTGTCTTGAGTTTAGTCTGCCTGGCAGGGGTCGTCTGTGACAGACGTAACAGGTTTCAATGTCGTCTGCAGCACTGTACCAACTGCACAATACTATTGCTGTTTTCTGACAATGCTACTTAACGTACACGTGATTACAGTGTGGCCAGATTCCCAATCTTTAACCTCCATTTACTGTTCGAAATGTGCACAAGACGAAAATTTGGTCTAAGACACACTACCCCACTCAATTCCTTATGGTTTGGTGTGCGATAAGCTACAACTCTAGTTCACCTTTGGTGTTTCTGGAGGGGACGCAGCTCTCAGTACGTGCTGAATGTTGTTAAACACGTTGTTTTGCCGTTACTCACCGCAATAAGGTGACAGAAACGTGGCATGACCCGATCACCCAGACTATGTTCAGAATTCAAAGGAAGCACTTTCCCATGCACAAGCGGTTCAGGGGTAGCTGGTATTGAACCATGTTAGTACATGATATAGCCTTCACGGGCGGCAATTCAGGCGCCGACTCTGGTATCAAGTCAATCGCACAGATGGCAAGTGCTATCCCAGGATACGTCATGCCACGCGTCCTCAGCCTCTTCATGCAATTCTGTAAGAGTTTTTTGGTTGCCCAGACGCAAGAGTCAGCTCTCGTAAATAGCATTTTGACTTAGTACGCATGATATCGAGGTTTCGATTCTGGTTTGGGGCTTATTTGTTTTTATTTGCCAAAAGTAGTGTGCCTCGTACGGTATCTTACGTCTGACGTCTTAATAGTCATACAGCGAGTACAAAACATTTGCTGTTACGTACTACGAACACAGAAGTGGAAATAAAATCGTTTTCACTGGTTAGCTTCTAAAGAAACCTTTTGCATGTCGTGCATGCACCACTGCATTCACAAATTCCAAACTTGGTTTGTGTGTACGCCCCCCCCCCCCCACCCCCCCAATGATCCCGCCGATTAATACCAACTATTATTCTTGCCACATTCAGGCCCATTCCTTTTCGTTACTCGAGTCACCAGTATGGCTAGTAATGTGCTTTGTAAATAATTTTGGTGGGGCCATTGGGGGATGGTACACAAAAACAGGTTTTGAAATGTAGTAGACGCAGTGGCGACAAACATTTCGCGTCCACGACGCGCAAAATGTTTCTTGAAAAGCTGACCAATGAAAACGATTGTATTTCCATTTCTGTGTTTCTAGAGCGTAACTGCTAATGTTTTGTAGAAGACCTACTGTAATCGCTGTATGAAAATTAAGATGCCAGACACCGTATCATGCAGATTACTTTTAGGAAATAAAAATAAATAAGCCTCGACCCAGAATCAAGCTCTCGATCTCCTGCATGATAACCCAAAACAGTATCCATTTCATCTACTGCACAGTAGTGCTGCAGTTCCTGACAGAGGTAATTTCTGTAAACGTGATTACAGTGTTGTTAGACTGCCAGTCTTTAATGTCCATTTACTGTCTGAAATACGTCCAGGACGAAATTTTGTGAGAGACATTTTTTTATTGCCAGTATGTGAGAAATCGCGCTCCGAAGTGCGAGTGAGAGAGTTTTTCTTCACCCTGTACACACACACACACACACACACACACACACATTACAATGAGCCTTTCTGACAAATTTGCCTGATGGCATTACATATGCTACGCAAGGAGCGTGAAACTCTGGCCATCGAAACATCATAGAGTATATTGTGTATACACAGAAGTTTGATTGCACCTGTGAGAATAACATGTAGCACAATCACTACGCTCTATATAATGTATGTGTATTCAGTACACTCAAAAGTGTAAATTAAAAATAGATTTGAAATTTTAAAAAATGTTCAAATTACAAATCTTCCTCAAAATAAAATGGACTGAAATTCCAGTATAAGAGAATTAATTTAGAATTCTTTGTCTGGTATGTACTGGTGATTGTAATTCAGACAGATCTTTGAAGTCTGTTCAGTCATCTTACTTCATTTTTTTGTTAACGGTACGCTTAGCGTGGTACGGTATTCTCATGAATGTTACTGTTGCTCAATACCTCTGTCGAGCTAACTGTAAATCTCCACGAAAAAGTGCTATATCTGACTGCTATATACAAAGATTTCCTGCTTATAACACTGGCTTGTCCCAAAATTGCTTCGTAATTTTAGTTGTTACCTGACGTTGAGTTGTCAGTTCAATTTTTGTGGCCTGTAAAACAATCAAATTTACAGGAGCATTGCCAGGCAAGGGAGTTATTCAACACAAAGCAACAAAAACAGGTCGTAAAACACCAACTGACACACAATCGAAGGACATTACATGTTAATGAACCTACCACATACACTCCTGGAAATGGAAAAAAGAACACATTGACACCGGTGTGTCAGACCCACCATACTTGCTCCGGACACTGCGAGAGGGCTGTACAAGCAATGATCACACGCACGGCACAGCGGACACACCAGGAACCGCGGTGTTGGCCGTCGAATGGCGCTAGCTGCGCAGCATTTGTGCACCGCCGCCGTCAGTGTCAGCCAGTTTGCCGTGGCATACGGAGCTCCATCGCAGTCTTTAACACTGGTAGCATGCCGCGACAGCGTGGACGTGAACCGTATGTGCAGTTGACGGACTTTGAGCGAGGGCGTATAGTGGGCATACGGGAGGCCGAGTGGACGTACCGCCGAATTGCTCAACACGTGGGGCGTGAGGTCTCCACAGTACATCGATGTTGTCGCCAGTGGTCGGTGGAAGGTGCACGTGCCCGTCGACCTGGGACCGGACCGCAGCGACGCACGGATGCACGCCAAGACCGTAGGATCCTACGCAGTGCCGTAGGGGACCGCACCGCCACTTCCTAGCAAATTAGGGACACTGTTGCTCCTGGGGTATCGGCGAGGACCATTCGCAACCGTCGCCATGAAGCTGGGCTACGGTCCCGCACACCGTTAGGCCGTCTTCCGCTCACGCGCCAACATCGTGCAGCCCGCCTCCAGTGGTGTCGCGACAGGCGTGAATGGAGGGACGAATGGAGACGTGTCGTCTTCAGCGATGAGAGTCGCTTCTGCCTTGGTGCCAATGATGGTCGTATGCGTGTTTGGCGCCGTGCAGGTGAGCGCCACAATCAGGACTGCATACGACCGAGGCACACAGGGCCAACACCCGGCATCATGGTGTGGGGAGCGATCTCCTACACTGGCCGTACACCACTGGTGATCGTCGAGGGGACACTGAATAGTGCATGGTACATCCAAACCGTCATCGAACCCATCGTTCTACCATTCCTAGACCGGCAAGGGAACGTGCTGTTCCAACAGGACAATGCACGTCCGCATGTATCCCGTGCCACCCAACGTGCTCTAGAAGGTGTAAGTCAACTACCCTGGCCAGCAAGATCTCCGGATCTGTCCCCCATTGAGCATGTTTGGGACTGGATGAAGCGTCGTCTCACGCGGTCTGCACGTCCAGCACGAACGCTGGTCCAACTGAGGCGCCAGGTGGAAATGGCATGGCAAGCCGTTCCACAGGACTACATCCAGCATCTCTACGATCGTCTCCATGGGAGAATAGCAGCCTGCATTGCTGCGAAAGGTGGATATACACTGTACTAGTGCCGACATTGTGCATGCTCTGTTGCCTGTGTCTATGTGCCTGTGGTTCTGTCAGTGTGATCATGTGATGTATCTGACCCCCGGAATGTGTCAATAAAGTTTCCCCTTCCTGGGACAATGAATTCACGGTGTTCTTATTTCAATTTCCAGGAGTGTATTTTCACCGCTTTCGTCGATATCCAGCTATATCTAACCACACAAATTTGTAATGGTCACCGTTAAAATGATGATGTTTACGTCTACCACAGGCTCACGTTATAGCTAAATCTGGTGCTCCATCACCGCGGCACTCAAGGTATGTCGCCTGCTGCGAACAGCGCTGAAACATCACAGTTCGCGCTCTCGTAACCAACTGTATGCTGCACAGCAACGAAAAATTCTGCTTCCACGCTATGTCCTCATTCTGAGTGCCATAGTCCTCTCTTACACTATTTCTCAAGGACTGTTGCCACCACATACCGTGCATTCTCCTATGTACTTTAGCTTTACATTGTATTTGTACTTTTATAGTTAAATACGATAGCTACATTTGGTGCAAAATTGGACGTAGATCATGATTTAAAGAAATAAATGATACAATGCATTATTTTCTCGCAGGCGTATATTACTCCATGTATGTATATAAATAGCCCATGGAAATGAACGGTTTGTGTGAGGGCTGATGATTGACAACAGTTACAAAACGTAGCTTGTAAATCTGCTGTTGTATGGGCTATGTGTGTTGTAAATAATCGGAAATGAGGTATAGTTCTCTGTGAGATGCGACATTAAGTACAAATAAATTGCGGCGTGATGTATAGTACACTAAATAATCAGAAATGAGGTATAGTTATCTGTGAGATGCGACGTTAAGTACAATTATAAAGCTCGGTCGATAATCGCTGGTGCCAGGTAGTGCCGAAATGGGATACACAGATCGCTAAACAAATTGTTGTTCTGCGATCGATAATTGGAAACAGTTGCAGAACGTAACATGTAAATCGGACATTACAGATTGTGTGTTGTAAGATGCGACGTGAAGAACGGAATACAAAGTTTGATGATGATTGTGGTGCCAGGTGGTGCCGAAATTGGATGCACAGGCCTGAACAAATTGTCATTCTGCGCGTGTCGTGATCATAGGATCCAGTGGGAACGTGCAACTCCTTTGTATATCGAGGCATGTAACAGTGTTCCATTGTTTGATATTGTGTGTGGTGCTTTGCGGTGTTTGATAAAAGCTTAAAATGTGTGGCTGTACTGTAGAGGGACACCTGTCGTACAGTGGGAAGACAAAAGGCTGGGATGTAATCTTTCATTCGTTTCCAAACGACATTCAATTGCAGGAAGTCTGGATTATGAAGTGCGATCGAAAAGATCGCTTCCGTGTTACGATATCAACCATGATTTATTTCACGCCTGATGATTACGTCCGTCACTTATGAGCAGAGCTACCACAAGGAATGTGTTTAATCCAGTCGCAGTACCGAGTGTAAATATATAAGGAAATGTTCCTAGCGTGTGTGGTAATGCTAGTGCTGATGATGCAGTTTCTTCAAATAAGGTAGACAGGCTACAGGTAAGGAAGACAATGTAAAGTGTACTTGAGTACCTGGATAATGTGCCTCCCAAACAGAAAAGAAAAATGAACGAGGCAACAGTTACAGATGAGTGTGAGACTGGGGGTAAGCAAATCAGAAACCCTCGTGAACGCGAAGAAAAATTAGAGAATAGGAACAAAAAACTGACAGCTATGTATGCAACATTGAGGTACTGTGAGATGTGCCTGAAACTAGAAGTGAAAGCTTGTGTTGAGAAAATAAACCATCAGCAAGAGTGTGAAAAGAAGCGAGTACAGGAGAAGGTCACTGAAATATTAGGCAAACTGTTTTCAAGAATGCAGACAAACCGCTTGCTAAGTGGAAAGAAACAGTCAAAGCGGCAAAGGGAAGACATTTTCAAAGCAGTTACTCTTCGAGCTGTGTCTTGGGAGTGTTATTTGTTTTTAAGGAATCACATTGGTTACCCACTTACAGGACTGATAACACTGAAAAGAATATTACTCTCTTTCAAATGCTTTCCTGATGTGCTTGCAAATGTTTCACAGCTAATGAAAGCAAAGCCATCTGCGCTGTCAAAAGTTGAACGTGTATTTGTTCTGTCATTCGACGAAATAGATATAGATAACAGTGTTATATACCATTCTGTTGAAGGTAGTGTCGTAGGACCGCACACTAACGTGTTATTTGTTATGGTATGTGGTTCGTTTACAGGATGGAAGCAACCAGTCTACCACGATTTTGAAACGCAGACAACAGCTGATCAGTTAATCATTATCATCTTTTCCATAGAAGATGTTCGGTACAATCTTGTTGCGATAGTGTGTGACCTCGACCTAAAAATTCGATCCGCGTGGAAACGTCTTAATATGACAGAGACAAATTCCTGCTTTCCAAATGCAAATTATGAACATAAACGAATCTGTGTGTTTTCAGATGTTCCACACTTATTTAAATGGATGAGGAAACACATTCTGGATGACTGAATAAGGCTTCCACACAGGCAAAATGTTAATAACTCTGCTGTGGAACGACTGCTATTCTCGTGTCAGAAACATACAGGTACATGTACATAAATTTTACACAGTTATGGTTAAATTACTTTTGACCAAAACTTGGCCACCTGCAGTGCATTTTCTGCTGCTTGTTGTAGATCATCTACTGTACAGGAGACTGGGCACAATCGACACCGAAACATGTGCCGAACTCTCTGTTCTTTTCCAATGGCACACCGAATATCATCTGGATCACTTTATCCACATATTGCCAAGTTAGTTTTGGATCTTCCAACTCCAGATCTCAGTCTAATCAGGGACTTCCAAGTTGTCCATTCCCTGTCTTGACCTGGAGGTAAAGCTTCAATTCTTTTCCGACCAGGTGGACGGTAAGTCACAGCCCTCTAAAGTTGTTCAAAAAATGGTTCAAATGGCTCTGAGCACTATGGGACTCAACTGCTGTGGTCATCAGTCCCCTAGAACTTAGAACTACTTAAACCTAACTAACCTAAGGACATCACACACATCCATGCCCGAGGCAGGATTCGAACCCGCGACCGTAGCAGTCGCACGGTTCCGGACTGCGCGCCTAGAACAGCGAGACCACCGCGGCCGGCTCTAAAGTTGTAACCTAGCTTTTTCAGCAGTGGTTCTACGTTCCTTTGATGTCCTAAGGAAACTCTTCCTTGACTTCAGTCGTTGCGGATGCGGTTCATTCCCACACAGACGATGGGTAATTTCCTGTTCCACTGCCTTTGTTTCCTTGTTCGTGGCTATCTCTCTTCGAAAAGGTGGTGGTGCTACTCCTGTGAGGTGGTAAAGCCATTCGACTGGAGTGGCTTCCAAGCAACCTGTTATAATTCTGCAGGTTTCGTTGAGTTAAATTATACCAAATAGGACAGGCATACTCTGCCGCAGAATAGTATTAAATAGGAGTTAAACGAAGTTGTGTTCTAAACGCTCACACATTTACCTCAGTGTCCAGAGTAGCGAATGTCAAAGGGTTTATTTAGCCATGCCACTTTATACGAGTACCTGATGCCCTAACAAAAGGAAGCAGCGAATTTTTTTCAGTTTTCAAATGACGCATTTGACAACGTGAATGACCGAATATTCGACAAGAAGAATACTTTATCCTGCGATAAAAAATTAAAACACCTACAGTCGTCCTTATGATTTTATTTTATTTTGTCGCTACCAGGATGTTTTGATGCGGTACAGGTTGATACGATCCCCATGCATAACCCATCAGTTGCCAGCATTACTTGATTCGTAGATAATGTGTCAGCACTCCAACCATCAACTGAAAGAAAAGGGAAAAACAGAGACACTTCTTTTATGACGCTATCACAAAATCCCTTCGTTCTCCCAATGACACAATTTTCGTCGAATTTTTATAGCGCGTCCTGCCTTGGGTGATTTTGCAGGATAGCATAGCCGTAAACACCTCTCGTGTCCCGTCGGGCGTTCTCCATAGTGCATGCTGTTTGATCAACGTAGTAGCAGCGACACTGACATGTTGTTTTGTACACTCCAGGCGGTCTACCCATCGCCATCTAACTTGACCATCGGCATCTGACTTCACTAGAGCTGTACGCAACGGGCTTCACGCACTGCACAACGATCCCCGCATTGTTGTTCTGCCAGCTTACATGGAAATTGCCTCATTCTAAATAGAGCTGACTACGATGCTAAAATTTAGTTGATTCTCAAGGAGGATACCTATCAGAAAGTGCCATGGGTCCCGCCGTCCAGAATAATGAGGAACACAACCGAGATCCTGAAACAGTCATTATTGGAAGGGCCATTATGAAGAATTCCGTCCCTCAGGCAGCGAGACCACGTGCGCCTTATGGGCTACCAAAGACTCACAAAAGGGGTTTGCGTCTTCACCTCATTACGAACACTATTGGGGGACCAACTTACAGCCTGGCCAAACTTCTGGCCAGCCTCCTTACGCCGCATATAGGAAGCCGTGTGCGTCACCTCAAGAACATCGACGATTGTATAAACTGAATTAAACATTAGCGTCTTGGTGAAGCCGATATTATGGTTAGTTTTTATGTGGTCTCCCTATTTACGCGTCTTTCGGTCAAAGGCTGCATAGATCTTCTCTCCTAGTTATTCGATGGTTATTGTTGTTGTGGTCTTCAGTCCTGAGACTGGTTTGCAGCTCTCCATTCTACTCTATCCTGTGCAACCTTCTTCATCTGTCAGTACCTACTGCAACCTACATCCTTTTGAATCTGCTTGGTGTATTCATCTCTTGGTCTCCCTCTACGATTTTTACCCTCCACGCTGCCCTCCAATGCTAAATTGGTGATCCCTTGATGCCTCAGAACATGTCCTACCAATCGATCCCTTCTTCTAGTCAAGTAGTGCCACAAACTTCTCTTCTCCCCAATCCTATTCAATACCTCATCATTAGTCATGTGCTCTACCCATCTAATCTTCAGTATTCCTCTGTAGCACCACATTTCGAAAGCTTCTATTCTCTTCTTGTCCAAACTATTTATCGTCCATGTTTCACTTCCATATATGGCTACACTCCATACAAATACTTTCACAAATGACTTTCTGACACTGAAATCAATACTCAATGTTAACAAATTTTTCTTTTTCAGAAACGCTTTCCTTGCCATTGCCAGTCTACATTTTATATCCTCTCTACTTCGACCATCATCAGTTATTTTGCTCCCCAAATAGCAAAACTCCTTTACTACTTTAAGTGTCTCATTTCCTAATCTAATTCCCTCAGCATCTCCCGACTTAATTCGACTACATTCTATTATCCTCGTTTTGCTTTTGTTGATGTTCATCTTATATTCTCCTTTCAAGATGCTATCCATTCCGTTCATCTGCTCTTGCAAGTCCTTTGTTGTCTCTGACAGAATTACAATGTCATCGGCGAACCTCAAGGTTTTTATTTCTTCTCCATGGATTTTAATACCTACTCCGAATTTTCTTTTCTTTCCTGCACTGCTTGCTCAATATACAGATTCAATAACATCGGGGAGAGGCTACAACCCTGTCTCACTCCCTTCCCAACCACTACTTCCCTTTCATGCCCCTCGACTCTTATAACTGCCATTTGGTTTCTGTACAAATTGTAAATAGCCTTTCGTTCCCTGTATTTTACCCCTGCCACCTTCAGAATATGAAAGAGAGTATTCCAGTCAACATTGTCAAAAGCTTTCTCTACGTCTACAAATGCTAGAAACGTAGGTTTGCCGTTCCTTAATCTAGTTTCCAAGATAAGTCGTAAGGTCAGTATTGCCTCACGTGTTCCAATATTTCTACGGAATCCAAATTGATCTTCCCCGAGGTCAGCTTCTACTAGTTATTCCATTCGTCTGTAAAGAATTCGCGTTAGTATTTTGCAGCCGTGACTTATTAAACTGATAGTTCGGTAATTTTCACATCTGTCAACACCTGCTTTCTTTGGGATTGAAATTCTTATATTCTTCTTGAAGTCAGAGGGTATTTCGCCTGTCTCATACATCTTGCTCACCAGATGGAAGAGTTCTGTTAGGACTGGCTCTCCCAAGGCTGTCAGTAGTTCTAATGGAATGTTATCTACTCCTGGGGCCTTGTTTGGACTCAGGTCTTTCAGTGCTCTGTCAAACTCTTCACGCAGTATCGTATCTCCCATTTCATCTTCATCTACATCCTCTTCCATTTCCATAATATTGTCCTCAAGTACATGGCCCTTGTATAGACCCTCTATATACTCCTTGCACCTTTCTGCTTTCCTTTCTTTGCTTAGAAATGGGTTGCCATCTGAGCTCTTGATATTGATACAGGTGGTTCTCTTGTAAGTAGGCTGTTTAGGTTTTTTTATTGGTAACGCCACCTCTGTATGAAAATCACTGGCTGTGCCGTGTGCAGTCTGTGGCTGCTTTTCATTGTTGTAATACTCGCCATTGTAGTGTTAGGCAGCTGGCTGTGAACAGCGCGTAGCGTTGGGCAGTTGGAGGTGAGCCGCCAGCAGTGGTGGATGTGGGGAGAGAGATGGCGGAGTTTTGTAATTTGTCATGAACTGATATGTATGATGATATCAAGGTAAATACATTCTTTGTTCTCTATTAATATCTTTCATTTGCTAACTATCCCTATCAGTAGTTAGTGCCTTCCTTAGTTTGAATCTTTTATTTAGCTGGCAGTAGTGGCGCTCGCTGTATTGCGGTAGTGGGAGTAACCAAGATTTTTGTGAGGTAAGTGATTTGTGAGACGTATAGGTTAATGTTAGGGCCATTCTCTTGTAGAGAATTTTGAAAGTCAGATTGAGTTGCGCTAACAAAATATTGTGTGTTGAAAGTCAGATTGCGTTGCGCTAAAAATATTGTGCGTCAGTTTAAGTACAGTAGTATAAAATTGTTTAAAAGGGGACGTTTCATACTCTTTTCTCCAAAGGTCTCTTTAATTTTCCTGTAGGCAGTATCTATCTTACCCCTAGTGAGATAAGCCACTACATCCTTACATTTGTCCTCTACCCATCCCTGCTTAGCCATTTTGCACTCCCTGTCAATCTCATTTTTGAGACGTTTGTATTCCGTTTTGCCTGCTACATTTACTGCATATTTATATTTTCTCCTTTCATCAATTAAATTCAATATTTCTTCTGTTATCCAAGGATTTCTACTAGCCCTCGTATTTTTTCCTACTTGATCCTCGGCTGCCTTCACTACTGCATCCCTCATAGCTACCCATCTTCTTCTACTGTATTTCTTTCCCCCATTCCTGTCAATTGTTGCCTTATGATCTCCCTGAAACTCTGTAAAACCTCTGGATTAGCCAGTTTATCCAGGTCCCATCTCCTTCAATTCCCACCTTTCTTGCAGTTTCTTCAGTTTTAATCTACAGTTCATAACCAATAGATAGTGGTCAGAGTCCACATCTGCCCCTGGAAATGTCTTACAATTTAAAACCTGGTTCCTAAATCTCTGTCTTACCATGATATAATCTCTCTGATACTTGTTAGTATCTCCCGGCTTCTTCCATACAACCTTCTTTTATGATTCTTGAACCAAATGTTAGCTATGATTAAGTTGTGCTCTCTGCAAAATTCTACCAGGCGGCTTCCTCTTTAATTTCTTACCCCCAATCCATATTCACCTACTACATTTCCTTCTCTCCCATTTCCTACTACCGAATTCGAGTCACCCATGACTATTAAATTTTCGTCTCCCTTCACTATCTCAATGATTTCTTTTATTTCATCGTACATTTCTTAAATTTCTTCGTCATCTGCAAAGCTAGTTGGCATATAAATTTGTACTACTGTAGTAGGCGTGGGCTTCGTGTCTACCTTGGCCACAATAATGCGTTCACTATGCTGTTTGTAGTACCTTACCCGCATTCCAATTTTTTTATTCATTATTAAACCTATTGCTGCATTACCCCTAATTGACTTTGTATTTATAACCCTGTATTCGCCTGACCAAAAGTCTTGTTCCTCCTGCCAACGAACTTCACTAATTCCCTCTATATCTAACTTAAACCTATCCATTTCCCTTTTTAAATTTTCTAACCTACCTGCCCGATTAAGGGATCTGACACTCCACTCTCCGATCCGTAGAATGCCAGTTTTCTTTCTCCTGATAACGACGTTCTCTTGAGTAGTCCCCGCCCGGAGATCCGAATGGGGGACTATTTTACCCCTGGAATATTTTACCCAAGAGGATGCCATCATCATTAACCATACTGTAGAGCTGCATGCCCTCGGGAAAAATTACGGCTGTAGTTTCCCCTTGCTTTCAACCGTTCGCAGTACCAGCACAGCAAGGTCGTTTTGGTTAGTGTTAGAAGGCCAGATCAATCATCCAGACTGTTGCCCCTGCAACTACTAAAAAGGCTGCTGCCCCTCTTCAGGAACCACACGTTTGTCTGGCCTCTCGACAGATACCCCTTTGTTGTGGTTGCACCTACGGTACGGCCATCTGTATCGCTGAGGCACGCAAGCCTCCCCACCAACGGCAAGGTCCATGGTTCATGGGGGGGAGGATTCGATAGTATAACGTGGGATTGTTTAAACACATGTTGACATCATCGCATTTCCTATATGGCCGCCAGTATTTCGACTAGTTGGGAGGGGTGGCGAGGGAAGTCCCTTAGCTCACCCATAGCCAAACTTTTTATGCAGAAATCTGAAGACATCACTTTGGACCTGGCTCCAGAGAAGACAAGCCGCTTTGATCCTTAAGTCGAAGACACTTTTATTATCTCCCGCATGGACACAAAAAACTGGGAGAATTCTTATAAAATCTGAATGTCATTCACTGCTACATTACTTTTATGATGGAAATAGAGATAAATGGTGCATTGCGCTTCCATGACGTCCTCGTTCACAGGAAAACCAGTGGATACCTCAGCCAGAGTGTGCACAGGAAACCTACACACAAGGGTCGGAATCATCACGCCCTTAGCCACCACCATATGGTCCAAAATGTGGGATTCTGTAAACCCTCATCCACTGCGCTAAAGTGGTCTCAGACGTTACCACTAGAACTAAGCCACATTCCAAAAGTCTTCCAGAAAATCAGCTAATCACAAGCTATCACAGGTTATTTCTGGTGAGACACGCAGGAATAAGACCACCGAATGAAAGAACAAGAGATTTTCGTTTACGTCTTTCTTTCTGTGTCGGGAAGATTAGCTGGCTACTGAAAAGACACAACATTACATAAGTGCTCAGGCCACCAGAAAATGTACGAGAGCTCATGATGTCTGTGAAGTTCGATCTAGGGCCTGGAGTGTACAAAATACTACGTTTGTTTGGCTCCTACTACGGCGGCCAAACAGTACGCACTGCTGAGCAACTCCAGGTGGCCCAAAAGAGGTGCTTACGCCTACGCTATCCTGAAATATCACTGGTGGCAGAACACACTTTAGAAAATCGATACTGAGCTTAGACGAAACATCTCTCATTATGAGGACGAAGGAATTTTGGGTTAGCGTCACAAAAGAAGTGATAAAAATAAAAATATCAGAAAACATCATCAACAAGGACGGCGGTCTGCAGCTCAGCTGAGCCTGGGACGGGCCATTGCGGTGTTGAAAACATTATCACATTTCGGAAGGGAGAGAGCACCAGTGACGCCACAGTCAGCAGCACCGCTAAATGACGACAAGGTCACGGGACACGGCAGTCATTTACCACTTGGCAATGGCCAAGGTGAGCTCGGCCGACAGCTCGTGGGACTTTAACCACCTGACGCGGTTTATTAATTCATATCGCAGCGAGAGCATGCATTCGTACAAGCTTCTCTTATTCAAATATTCTGGGGAATATCTGGAACACTTGATTTAGAGATGCTGCTCCTATGCAATTCGACACACAGTGACAGTGTCACACTAAAATCGCACATCCACTACTTAACAATGTGTGCTCACAATTGACTGGTAGAATGAGGATCTATTGGTCATACTTCCTGGTACAGGCTACCACCGTAGGTACAGCGCTGACGTCGCTTGTACACCAGGAATAACATGAGTCCCAAAAATTTTCAGATGGATGGCGTATTCTTT
Source organism: Schistocerca nitens (assembly GCF_023898315.1). Lineage (NCBI taxonomy): Eukaryota > Metazoa > Arthropoda > Insecta > Orthoptera > Acrididae > Schistocerca > Schistocerca nitens. Next base: position 363,397,589 of record NC_064619.1, read on the forward strand.
TTAACAACATAAACTGTTTCCATGTCTTCGACCATGGGGCCCTACACGCCTGTAAACGTAAACCTTATTTGTTTGGAGAAAGTCCACTCTTGGGTTGAGTAGCGTCGCAACATCATGGCTGATACTGCAGTCTCGGCTCTGGTGGTGCAGCATGTGGACTCGCACGCCCTTACCTCTGCAGAATTCCAAAAAACAGTCGAGCGTGTTAGGGTTTTGTTATTAATATTTACCCACTGTACACTGTACAATCTTTGTACAGAGACACGAGCTCTGTGTGAAGAGAGGATCTACGCCTATGCAGTACTTTGGCGAGCAAATCTAATCATTGGTATATCACTAGAGCTCGGACTTTTATGTTTTTATGAAATGAATTTTATCCTGTCATTTTCTTGGAACAGCCATTTTTAATTTAATTTTGAACAGACGTTATTTGCTGTTTTGAGACTATTGTTGGAAGAAATAATAAACATAGATATTAACATAGGCAATTCTAGTTTTCTTTTGAGATATGTTATTTAGTTTTTTATAACATTTTAATGAAATTTTCTAACTGAAAAATTCATTTCTTGCGTCATTCACATAAACAACACACACTAGGGATGAGTGCCTATGAATGACCACGATCCGTAGCCTAAACAAAGATTTTTATACAATAAATTTTGCTATTACAGTACACCACTAACAACTTCTTTAAATTTTGTAAAGTGAATCTCTTTCCATTGCCTCTCAGCACAATTCTGTAAGCTGAGAAAGATGTCTTTATAGCATAGGAGATCAATTGCGCATATTTCATGGACCCAATTGTTCCATGCCGCCAAAACAATTCATTTTCAGACTTCTCACATGAAGAATGGTAGGCATTCTCTTCATATCCGGCATTCCGCAGAAAAATATTCCTTACTTAAGTGACACATGCTGTACTCACTGAACCATGTATTCCGCTCCATATACATCTGCACCTCGCTGATCACGTCTACAGCATCTTTCACTGGTGTAGATGCGGAGTCTGGGCTTGAAGTGCAACAACGATCTCGTAAAAATACTAAGGAGCCAACGTTCTGGTTAACCTTAAGGGCTGTCCCTTTTTCCGATAAAACCTGGTACAGTTCAGTCGAATATTTCTACTACCTCTTTGACCTTTTGGTTGTGTTCGGAATAATACAAAGTTGCCGAGTTCCAGATGCACCAGCATTTAAGTACGGGTCCAATTGGAAAGAGAATGTTTGGAACCATTTCCAGGACTACGTGAGGGTAGGAGATATGTGAAGAATTTTTTGCGGAAGAAATAGCACTGCTATCGTCAGCAAAATTTGTACTGTCTTCCTCCGATTGACGGTGTAGACCATAGGCAACGCTGGTGCAATGGATCATACCGACTGTGGCAGAATTATTTCACTGTTGCTTCCGAGTCTTGAATATCGCTGACATAGCCTGTCACAAAGAGCTAACATCTCTCATCCCTCTCCAGTAACCTAACCTAACCTAACCTAACCTAACCTAACCTAACTCCGTCTTCTCCAGATCTTTACATAAGAGTAGGTGGGGCGACAGCTGCAGTGGTCTCATCGAATGAAACAAAAATACGCTGGTCACCAATAGCTGTTGTAATATCAGCAATAATATCTTCATAGTCCCATTTCAAATATGTTTTGCGCAGTGTCGACCTATCTGGTATACTCTCCAGGAGTACCTTAAACGTACGTTCCATGAAACATCAGTCGTCCTTAAAGCCTCATACAATTCTAGTTCATAGGTGTCCACTGTATTACTCGTCACAGAGGAAATTATTGGTTGAATCTGTTTTTCGTAATGTGAGCTGATGAATCTTTGTGTTGAAGGAAATGTGGCTTTCTATCATCCCTTAACTAAAATTACAACAAACGAACTCTAACAAGATGGCGGTAACTAAAAAATTAAAACGTCATCAACTTCAGTTGAATAAAATATGCATGCAGTAAACAAATTTTAAATTGCAATTTAAAAATTCCAAGGAAAAACCAAGAAGATCGGTAGATAAAACTAATGATAAAAGTAACGTGTATCAAGCTTACTTGTTTTTGCCAAGCTAGATATATCCTTAACCGGCATCAGTTGTGAAATCCGGGTCTTCTCCAATCCACTTCCACAAATGACGTATTTTTTTAAGATTTTTGTTTCAGGAGAAAAATTTACAATGAAAGCGTAATGCTCAGTAGGGGTCAACATATCACACACCTTTACTTAGTAACTACAAAAAGTAAATACATTGTAGTGCAAAAGGAACTGGTATAGGCATGCGTATTCAAATACAGAGATGTGTAAACAGGCAGAATACGGCGCTGCGGTCGGCGAAGCCTATATAAGACGACAAGTGTCTGGCGCAGTTGTTAGATCGGTTACTGCCGCTAGAATCTCACGTTATCAAGATTTAAGTGAGTTTGAGTCTGGTGTTGTAGTCGGCGCACGGGCGATGGGACACAGCATCTCCGAGGTAGCAATGAAAGGGAATTACCACGTACGACCATTTCACGAGTGTATCGTGAATATCAGGATTCCAGTAAAACATCAAATCTCTGACATCGCTGCGGCCGGAAAAAGATCCTGCAAGAACGGGACCAACGACGACTGAAGAGACTCGTTCAACGTGACAGAAGTGCAACCCTTCCGCAAATTGCTGCACATTTCACTGCTGTGCCATCAACATATGTGAGCGTGCGAACCATTCAACGAAACATCATCGATATTGGCTTTCGGAGCAGAAGGCCCACTCCTGTACACTTGATGACAGTACAACACAAAGCTTTACGCCTCGTCTTGACCCGTCAATGCCTAGATTTGACTGTTGACATCTGCAAACATATTTCCTGGTCGGACGAGTCTTGTTTCAAATTGTATCGAGCGGATGGACGTGTACAGATGGGGAGGCAGCCTCATGAATCCGTGAACCCTGCCTGTATGATAGCAGCGAACGGTTCAAGCTGGTGCACACTCTGCAATGGTGTGAGAAGTATGCAGCTGGAGTGATACGGGACGCCCTATATGTCTAGATACGACTCTGATAGGTGACACGTACATAAGCATCCTGTCTGATCACCTGCATCCATTCATGTCCACTGTGCATTCCGACTGACTTGGGTCATTCTAGTAGGACAATGCGACACCCCACACGTCCAGAATTGCTACAAAGTGACTCCACGGACGCTCTTCTGAGTTTAAGCACTTCTGCTGGCCACCAAACTGCCTAGATGTGAACAACATTGAACATATCTGGGATGCCTTGCAACGTGCTGTCCAAAGGAGATCTTCACCCCGTCGTACTCTTACGTATTTATGAACAGCTCTGCAGGATTCCTGGCGTCAGTTCCCCCCGCCACTTCTTCAGACATAAGTGGAGTCCATTTCACGTCGCGTTACAGCACTTCTGTCTGCTCGCGGGGGCCCTACACGGTATTAGGCAGGTGTACTAATTTCTTTGGCTCTTCAGTGTATAATCAAGCGACACCGATTTGTTCTTTTAATAATGTCGAACAGCCTTTAAGCAAAGGCTGGCTGGGTTTGTCCCAGCGCAACGGCTTGTAGACACATAGTATTCTCAAAGCGACAATAAGGCCACGATGCGTCATAAGGTGTCGATTTCAGTGCGAGACATATAGGGCGTTTCAATAAGAGCATTCAAAAATGTAACAGGACGTACAGCATACCTCACTGACCAATTTGAGGTAGGAAACCTGGGGTCGGAGAAGAAATCTTAAGTAGATATAGAGAGAAACTTGTCAACCGCTTTGTCTAGCATTACTGTTTTCCATATTTTTACAGCTAACACGCGTAAAGGTTTACACGTACTGTACTGTTTAATTACATGTACGTTCTTTATTTCCTGGGCAAGAAAACAACGAAGACGAGTATAATTACTAGGAAGTCATGATGCAGATTTTGTTTACTTTATTTGACGATAAGATGAATCTGTTGTATCGTATTTACACTGTTCCATGGCAGAATGTGCTATGAATCAACGAGAGACCTACTCATTACTCAGTGCTATTCAGGAAGGTACAGTACAGTAAAATGGAGAGGTACCGGTACAGTTTCGCAAAACTCTCTGACATGCACCTTGTGTATGGGGAAGTACGTTGCAATGCTCTCGCTGCTGGAAGGCTGTAAAGCGAAGGATTTCCTAACAGGCATCATCTGTCACAACGAGTATTTCTCTCGATCCACGAATGCGGGAGAATGGTTCATTGGAAAGAAGAAACGAGAGACCTGGTAACATGAGGACCACTCGCACATCCGATTTTGAATAGGAGGTGCTGGAACGTGTTGCAGCGGACTCCACAAGTGCTCGTCGCATTGCACGTGAAATGGGCGCTGCAAATACTAGCGTGCGGCGAGAGCTCCATGAACAACAACTATCCCGTATCACGCACAACGAGTACGTGCAATCCTTGTGACTTATTATACGCCAAGGCTCGCATTTGTCAATGGTTGCCCTAACAGCGGATTGCTCGACCCGATTTCCTCCAAATCGTGTTGTTGAGACCTCATTTAATTGGTATTTCCAACAGCGGGAATAGCCATACGTTGGTTGAGGAAAACCCTCACGCTGTAGTAGAATCAACGAGCAGTTAAGTTTTGCTGTAAATATCTGGGCTAGCATTGTAGGCGACAATATCGTTCGAGCGTATCATCTACCTGGTCGTCTAAATGGCCCCTGTTCTTGAGGTTCTATCTCTGTTGTTGGAGAACGTAACCTTGGCAGTTCGTGAGAGGATATGGGTACATCTTGACGGTGCACTGTCTCACTTCAGTATGGATGTCCGCAACCATCACAGTGGTGTATTTCTGGATTGCTTGTTTGGAAGGGGAGGTCCTATTCCATGGTCTGCGGGGTCACCTGACCTCCTGAGTCCCCTTGACTATTTCCAATGGGTATATTAAAAGTCACTAGCGTATGCGAACCCAATGGATACGGAGATGGAGTTAGTTACCTGAATAGTAGCTGACTGTGACGTGGTTCGAAACACACAAGGAATATTTGTCATGGACTCATGGTGCGTCAGAACGTTGTTCGCCGAGGTCATGCCTGCGTTTAGATTTCCACCAATTTCACCACATTTTATAAGATATAGTACAAATGGTACGTTCATTGTGTTAAGGATGGTATTTGAAGTTATCTGTAACTAATGTAAATAAAAATTACACAGTGATGTGATTTTATTCATATTATGTCCTTAAAATGACTTCTCCGAACCCAGGTTCTCTACCTCAAATTGTTTAGTGGAGCATCCTCTGTGTCCTGTTAAATTTTTGAACGCTGATACGGAAATACCCTGTTTTCCTTATTGCTTCTGAATGCCTTCTGAAATAAGTAGACTGAAACGCCACCGATGTAGCAGCGTGCTGTTATAATTCCGAATTATAAACGCCAGCGCCACTGCAGAAAACAGTTCTTGAGTTCCGTGCAATGTATCTTATGTCTTGTCTTAAGATGTGTAAATTCACATAATTGATTTTCCTTAGCAATCATTTAGAAAAATTACGAAGTCGTGATGAAAAGTAATACCTCTCATTTTTTATGTCAAAACTCTTAAAAAGTTTCTTTAAAAATAAACTTTACTAACACTTTACATTTTGGTATTCATCATGTTTATATAATTATTTCTTAACATAATAACTCTGACGACAAAGACGGTTCTCCAAACGAAAGACCGGGTTGTTGATACTGAAAGGATAGTCATAGAGACAGGTGACAAGGGCGAGCACACAATGCTGTGGAGACGAAGTGTTAGGCCAGCAACATCATTCACAGTTGGCTTGAAGGCAATTTATTTCTATAAGTTTAACCAGTGTCTGTATGGACACACTTATGCAAATTTCTTCGTGTGTGAAATAGTCGAATGAACACAGTAGCCAATTTGTAGTTAAGAAACGTACGTCACAACACTCAGCAAAGCAGATGTTCGTAAATATTTCAATGGAAATGGAAATGAGCGTTTGGCGTCATTGGCCGGGACGCCCCTTGCGGGGCAGGTCCGGCCGTCTTGGTGCAGGTCTTACTACATTCGACGCCACATTAGGCGACCTGCGCGCCGGATGGGGTTGAAATGATGATGAAGACAACACAACACCGAGTCCTTGAGGGGGGAAAATCTCCGACCCAGCAAGGAATCAAAATGTTCAAATGTGTGTGAAATCTTATGGGACTTAACTGCTGAGGTCATCAGTCCCTAAGCTTACACACTACTTAACCTAAATTATCCTAAGGACAAACACACACACACACACACACACACACACACACACACACACACACACACATGCCCGAGGGAGGACTCGAACCTCCGCCGGGACCAGCCGCACAATCCATGAATCCAGCGCATAAGACCGCTCGTCTAATCCCACGCGGCCAGCCGGGAATCGAACACGGCACTATAGGACGGCAATTCGTCAATTCGTCACGCTGACCACTCAGCTATCGGGACGGACAACATTTCAATAAATTTTAAATTTAATAAAATATCTGCCCAGGTACTACCAAATAAAACTAAACGAAATTTGCAGCTATAGAAAAAAATTCTCTCCCGTCATTTGGGGAGATGACACAGGCCCACGGATGCACTGAACTACAGCAGACTAAAATTCTAAATCAACAAACTGTTAAACACAAGGATGAAGGATTACAAATAGGAAACAAACCAATTTCACTTACGGAAAGTGAGAGTGACATTCCTACATTGGTTCGCACAAACTTTGTCTATAAAAATTTGCGATGGATTTGAATTTAGCCTATAAGAAACTGGGAACTCAACCACAAGTCTGGCAACTAATGTTGTTCCCAGAACGGCCACGACACTCAAGGCAGAATATTAGGCTTATAAGGGCACAGCAATCCATCCAACAGTCATGAATATATAACATTTAGAGTCTCGCATATTATACTGCTTCGGAACATTAACTGTCTTCAGTGGCTACTTACATCTTAAGAAATGGCAGAATTCTTGTCCCTAAGCTCAACTAGAACGTTTCAGCAGCGGAGGATGCGTCCTTTACATGTAAACATGCACTCATCAGACGAAATATCGCACCGGATTATGAAACAGGAATTAGCCACGTGGTTGCTGAGAAGTCCTGGATTAAATCATCATTTCAACCCCATCCGGCGCGCAGGTCGCCCAATGTGGCGTCGAATGTAGTAAGATCTTCACCAAGACTCCCAACGCTCATTTCCATTTCCATTGAAATGTTTACGAACATCTGCTTTGCTGAGTGTTGTGACGTACGTTTCTTAACTACAAATTGGCTAATGTGTTCATTCGACTATTTCACACACGAAGAAATTTGCATAAGTGTGTCCATACAGACTCCGGTTAAACTTATAGAAATAAATTGCCTTCAAGCCACCTGTGAATGATGTTGCTGGCCTAACACTTCCTCTCCACAGCATTGTGTGCTCGCCCTTGTCACCTGTCTCTAGGACTGTCCTTTCTGTATCAACAACCCGGTCTTTCGTTTGGAGAACCGTCTTTGTCGTCAGAGTTATTGAAGGCTGTCACACCTCCCAGCGCTGATACCGGCGTCCATGCACCACACTCGACAAAATGAAGGCAGCAACCCTACCAACCAGGGCTCGGTCCCTGTCCTCGACTCACTACACGCCACTTGCCGCACCAACTAACTGCCTCCACCTTTTCACATCGCGGCGCTCACTCCACACATCGCAGCCTTACACGTTGCCGGCGTACAACTCGCGCCCTCTTTCGGACCTTCCTCATACAACCAGCCAGCCAATTCTGCATGCAAGGTTCGCAAACCACCTCGCTAGCGATGTATCGAATCGAGCGCCACGGCTCAGATATTTTCACTGTAGAATGTTCGACTGTGTTGATGGAGCCACAACGTCATCTCTGCTTGAAACGCCTCATCACTATCGAAGTGACGGCCCTGAAAGTGTTCTCTAAGTTTTATAACAGTGGCGTGGGCTGTGGGCAGGCGCTCTAGGGGAAATTCCGAACGCTTGAGGGAAAGTGCCGTTCTAAATTGAATCCTATGCTCGCATATTTTGTAAATATTAAGTGGAGCAGGTCAAGGTCCAAACTTTCATTTTGATCATTCAAAAAGATCTGTCACTTCTGCTCTGGTTAGTATCTAATAATAATTCCGCTGACAGTGCAACAAAAGCAACAATTTACTTTCACCTGGCATGTTAACCATTAGTAACAGAGAAACGTCATGAGTGGCTAATTTGAGTGAAACCTACATTTCCCATGTCGCCATGTTAAAATTTGCTTCTTTTGCCAAAACGCAGCATACTCTACACAGTGTCACCTCACTAATGTGTTATGCAGACACAGTTTCGAAAAAATTCTGAAACAGTACTGTATTAAGTGAAAACGTGAGCAAAAGTGTGGTCAACAGCTTACGATAAAGCACGTCATCGGTCAAAAATAAACGTTTAAAATCTCCACTTATGCTGTTCTAAAGCCCACAGCACTTCTTGTTTCTCCAGCTATCGAAGGCTCTTAAAAAATATATTCTTTCATCGAAAAAGTTTGTAGTCAGGGAAAAAACATGAGAGATAATGAAGTTTTTGCATAACAATCATATGGCAAAGTACTCCCCTCTTTGCAAGCTATCATTTGCAAAAATTTCATTTCGATATCTCAAGCTGTTTATGAAATGTGAGGAATACTCCCAGAACGAAATTTTCGATCTGCAGTGGAGTGTGTGCTGACATGAAACCTCCAAGCACACTGAAACTGTGTGCCGGACCGAGATTCAAACTGGGGACCTTTGCCTTTCGGGGGCTAGTGCTCCACCGCCTGAGCTACAGAAGCACCTCGTATCCTACCTTCCAGACTTCACAGAAGAAGAACTTGCCTGTGAAAGGCTAACGACCCGAGTTCGAGTCTCTGTCCGGTACACAGTTTTAATCGATCAGGAAGTTTTATGAGGAACGTTGTGGATATTTCACTGTTGCTTCATCGCTGGCATGCGCCACCAAAAATGAATGTGCTACATCAAATCAATTCTCTCGACACTGGTGACAGATAGGGACCTCCAACCAAATCTAAAGAACAATTCAGTATTTCGGCTGAAGTTCGTATACGGAAACATGTATTACGTGACATGAACCAAACACTAAATCATAGCGACCCCTATTCCCGTTCCCTCGGCAGACGTGAACGCTTTACACATCTGAATTACAACTGTCGTAAAACGGAAACTGTGCGGTTTCGGACATGACCTTCTATTCAAAATACTGTGTACACGCCACCCTCTACGTATCGTATAACCGTCAGAGTGCAAGGCATAGTCGCATTTGTAGGTTTTTTTTCTGTGAAAGACTCCAGAGCGCCTCAGTCTGCGCATTATTGATAACGATTACTCACACTACATCCGATATCGATTTAGGAGTACTCTTTCCATCGTCACATGTACCTTCGAGACCTGACACAACTATACTGATTCTATTAAATACATTCATTGATAGTCAGTATCACCAGCATCCTACGACACCCAGTGTACGACGTAGATGAAATCACGTAAAGTTTTACGATTTTACTCTTATTTTGCAATGTATAAGAACTTCAAGTTGATTGCACAGAGTCCTAACCAAACGTGAGGTCCACGAGCTACTTTGGTTTTGAAGTTTCCTTACTCCATTTTTCGGTAAAACTGCAAAACGAAAAGATGTCGCAACGCATATTTGCTGAATTTTCATAATTTTAGGGGAAGAAACACTGCAATGTGATACGAGATGAGTGAAGCCATGATTTTAGGCAAGGCAAATGAGTAGCTGTAAGTATGGTATGAACTGTTCAGAATAAGTAAAAACAAAAGTGTTATTACAGACAAAAGATCAACTTAGGTTGTCTTTAATACAAAAGGTTAAGCTTGTCTTATTTTGCAGCGAGAAAAAGCCATTTGAAGATACCTCACACACACTATCCCCAGAAATTTGTCGACTTCGTTCTTGTAGTCATCTCCTCCACTTACCCATAACAAACTCTCTCTCTCCTTACATTTTCAAAAGCCGCCTGGAGGCTGTTACCCGTGCAAATTATGTTGGCACCATTATCTGTTGCAAATTCGCTGTTTCAAAGAGCCTATCGCATTGTCTCTTTAACGAGCGTCCTCTCAATAGAAGGTTAGGAAGCGGAAGTCGTTTAAATTGGTTCGGTCCCTTTTAAAGAGCCCTTAATTAGCAGTTGGGATTTAAATATTCATGTCACGTTCTGCACCGGTGCGGCGCGCCTGCAAATTGATTCTCCTTCGGAGCCGGTGGGAGGAGCCTACGCGAGGCGTAATTATGAGGCTGCTGGCTGCTGCCGGCGGCTGCTGCTGCTGCGGATCAAGACGGGCGCTAATCCAGCCCCGACTCCCCGAGTCGCCGCCGACCAGAAGCGACAAATGAGCTCAGCCAGTGGCAGTGGCGGTGGAGGTGGTGGGGGGGGGGGGGGGGGGTTGCGTGCCGGCCACCTGCGCTGCGCGCCGGCTAATTGGGACCTGTCGCCCGGCGCGGACGGCCTACAGTCACTTGTAACACTGCGCCGCGTAGCTGCCGTCCCAGCTGGCGTGCGTCCGTGAGCCGATGATTGTGGAGCACAGGCAGCCGTTCTCGTCTTTAGCTTTCCGGACCACGTTGTTGTCCATGTGTCGGGTGGAGGTATCATGTGGAAATTCTTGTCACATACTAAGGGCTACGCTCCTTTGGCAGTGTAAAAAAATGAAGCTGCTAAATCAATGCAGTCAAATAATACGGCCGTTTATGTCACATATTTTGATACACGAAAACTCATTCATCAAATTCTGTAGGGTAATTCCCGGTCTAGAATCATGAAATTTTCCAAGGAGGAAAGTTTCACGGTACAAGTAAAAGAAAAAATCAGAAAATAGCGAATCTGTAATTATATCGCACGAAATAAACTTTTTCTCACTTCTTATGAGACACACTGACCTTTCGTTCAACTGTTAATATCCGTGTTTACCAGGAAAGGGTAGACGTGTCAGGTTCAAATTTATGTCGCATGCTGAAGTTAATGGTCGTTTGGCGGTATAATAAACGTTAGCTTCTAAGTTAGTGCAGTCAAAAGTTATTCCATTTATGTCACATAGTTTTATAGTCGAAAACCGGCTCACCAAATCGTATAGGGCACTTCCAGTTCGTCTAGAATTACGAAATTTGCCAAGAAGGGTTGCCAAGGTTTCACAGTAGTAGGTAAAGGAAAAGAAACTGGAAAACTGTTAGTTTTTAATTATATCACTCGGAAATTATTTCTTGTCGTTTGTTATCCGACGTGAAACTTGAAGTTAAAACATTCTCGAAAGTAATGGAATAACCCGGACTGATTTGTTGCCAACGTCAGTATCGGTGAGGCAAAAATCGAGGAGATCCTCGATTTCCGGACTGCAATGAACTGTCTATATTCTTATTTATTTTCTACGGAACCATCAGTGCATGGATCCTACTCGCACCTGCCCAATTTCCACTAATAATTTTTTTCTGTGGACTAGCGCTACGTCGGTTAACACTTCATCTTCCATCCATCTTTCATCAGCTTCTACCGAATTTTCTTGCGAGACGTCAACATCTTCCCACTTGCAGTTAAGGAAGTTTCGTACTTTCAGGAGATTTTTTTTTTCATCAGCCTTCTGGCCGGTTTGATGTGACCCACCACGAACAACTCCCTTATTACCACGGAAGTTACACAGTTGATACCCTCCGCAGTTCGCTCTAATATCATGGAAGTCAATTTGTGATGTAACGGATCACCTATCAACCTGTCCCTTCTTCTTGTCAGTATTTTCCATACATTCCTGTCCTCGCCGATTCTGCGGAGAACTCCTCATTGCTTACCTCATCAGTCCACCCAGTGTTCAACATTTTTCTGTGGCACCACATCTCAAATCCTTCGATTCTCTTCTGTTCCGGTTTTCCCACAGTCCATGTTTCACTACCATGCAATGCTGTGCTCCAAACGTACATTCTCAAAAACTTCATCAAATTAAGACCTATGATTGACGTTAGTAGACTTCTCTTGGACAGGAATACCCTTTTAGACAGTTGTAGTCTGGTGTTTACGATCTCCTTGCTCCGTCTGTCATGTGTTATTTTGCTGTCTAGGTAGTAGAATTCCTTAACTTCATCTACTTTCCTATCACCAATTCTGGTGTTAAGTTTCTCGCTGTTCGCGTTTCTGCCATTTCTCATTACTTCCCTATTTCTTCGATTTACTCTCAATCCATATTCTGTACTGATTAAATTGTTCATTCCTTTTAGTACATCGTGTAATTCTTCTTCAGGACTGGTAACAATTTTAAATTTTACTCCTGACCTGCAAATGAACAGAAAATTGTCGGTTGTCATATTATTGTCCTTCTTACGTTTTAGTATGAGTGTTGTTGGTGTCTGTAGATCGAAGACTGGTTTTAAGCCCCCATCTACGCTGTCTTCACTGTGCGAGCCGCCACGTCTTATCATAACTACCGCAAACTACATCGCACTGAACGTGCTTACTACGGTCAAGCCTCGGTCTGTCTGTAGAATTGTTCCCTCCGCACTTCCTGTTGAAACGTCGTTTGCAGCTTCGTTGCCTTAGCGATGGAAGGATGGGGCAAGCAGGACTGAACACCATTCGCAACACATATGAATTTTAAATACGCTTTATTACAATAATAAGTTTCCTTTACAATATTAAATAAGTAATGATAATAAATAATGTCAGCTGAAAATGAAAATAATATGTTTAAACTCCGAAGTCTCAGACCGACCGGGTCACTTCACGCATTCAGCTGGTCAAGGAAAACAGACACCTATTCTCTAAAGCTTACATGTAAAACCCTCTCACACATCATCTCAATCTAAAACATACATGTAAAACCCTCTTGAAATACATACAGTATCAGTGACTCAAGTTAACACGCTACAGTCTGTATTTGGTCACAAGAATATTGTCCTTGAAGGCAATCCACCCTAAAGAATTTCGATAAAGCATGTACTTAAAAATGGTGAGCAAGATACACGCCTTAAACGGATTATGAACAAGTTCAGTATGCAAAATGGATATACAAAAAGCTAATGGAAAAGGTGTCCAAACTACGTAACGCAAATGCGTTCATACAAGGAATAGAACCCTCTCTTGAACTTCTCAGTAAGTTTCACAGATTCAGAAACATACTTGAAATTGATCAAAAATCCAAGATATTTTAATAAACACATATGTCATCACACTGGAAGTAGAGGATATAGCCTGTAACGGTCTACGATATCGCAGTGCCTGCGTGTCAAAACGAACAGGCACTGTGGCGACTACAGCCGTTATGAAATAAATTAAATGTATTCGCAGTTGTGAATATGGACAATATCAGCTATAAAATGAAATGATGACAGTGAAAATTTGTGCGACACTGGGACTCGAACCCGGATTTTGCGCTTGCCGTGAGGGGTCGCCTTACCATTTAGCTATCGGTGCAGGACTAGCTGCCATATTTTGGTATGTCGTCAACCGCGCTTTCACAACCTGTACTCGTACATCCATTATGTATATTCCCGTACAAGTGATGCATGTTACTTGAAAGTCGCTTGTCCGATGTCGGTGGATGAACAGGATATTGCAGTGCCTGTATTGTTCTGAATTACGATGTAAAGTTCCTTTGGACTTTCACACAGGTTGCAACTCAGGAAGTTTGGGTACGGGAAATCTGGGTTCGTGTCCCGTTCCGGCACAGATTTTCACTGTCGCCATTCCATTCTACAGCTAATGATTGCCCATATTGGCAACTGCGAATACATTTAATGTATGAAATAGACTAAACCTCGAGCCAAAAATTAAATAAGGAATGAACATGTATTCAAGGAACCATAAGAATGAAAAACTCGAGTTAAATAAAGGTCAAGGTCTCTCACAAATGGACTAAATCCAAACACAGATTGCACGCATAGCCGCTTCGTCGTATTAACAACACTTGAGGGCTACAGCTGCCGGAGTTACTGTACCAAGTAAGCTTGGCAGCTCACGTCGACACACACACAAAGAAAGAACGGAATTTATTCGCCCAATTTTTAAAAGCTACCCTGGCTAGACAGTATATTCAGACGAAGCACAGGTGGAGAGTCTTTACAGAGTTCTTTTATGAACAACAAAATTAAAAAGGATAACAATTCTTAAAAACGGAAACCAGAAACACACTTTTAAGGCAGGCTAAGTTGTCTGCATATAAATTTAACTTTCTTAAAACTCGCTTGCATGGTCCCGGAAGAAGAAATTAATACCAAGCAGCGCCACATGGAGCAGAAAAACGAAACAGTCGGTTACAGCCACAGAAGAGGTTGTCCCAAAACCACAACTTGCGACACAACGCAGCTACCGCGTTAAACATCGCGCAGCCGGTCCACTCTGATCCGTCCAAGCGGCCACGGCCAGCACGAACCGAGTGAACCACTGAGGACATGGGCAACGAACTAAGGACCCAGAATATATGGCCAGTGCAGCAAACACCGAGTGAAATTGCGACCTCACATCAGGCTCTGCTCCTCGGCGAACTTCACTGAACGACGGCCGAACGTCAAAAGATCGAGCCCCCTGCTGGCGTGGCTTATTAGGCGACCAGCCACGGCCTCTGGGTAAAGATGAATTCAGCTCAGAGCGTGACGCGCCATTCCATTCGCAGCACGGCGTATCTCGTATTGCCAAATTGACAATTCCTTAGTTCGTCAGAACGTATTATATTAACCTCTCCCTTCTTGAGGTCTAGTTCTGGGACAAATTTCTTTTCTCCCAAATTCGAGTCAAGATATCTTCTTAGCTGCACAATCGTCACTCTATATCTTTAGAATCCCTCTGTAGCAGTATCTGAAGACCTCTATTGTCTTGATGACTAAACTGTTTACTGTTCACTTCTTTGCAAGGTTACATTCCACAAAAACACCTTCAGAAATACTTCAAGTCCGAGGTTCCACCTCATTATACCTCTGTAATTACTCATGTAAACTTTGCACTCTTATTGCTGCTTCTCAGCGCGTTAAGTTTAAGACCTGTAACTTATCAATACAAGATGTCGAACGTTACCTTGGTCCATAGTAGTTAGTTAACTCCAATAGTGAAATCTGGCTGCTCGTTCCTCGTTGGCAGTGGTAGCCGTCTGTTATAGCTCTCAGCTTACTCTGAATATTGATCAGTTGTATATTTATTAAAGGTGTGTCAACGTTTCTGCCGGTGTGTACCAAGTGGAAGTACGTTTCAACTGCATGTACGTTCGACTTTGTTTAGTTGGAATGTACAGGCAGGGATTTATATTTAAATTTTATACCACCGTTTGTCTGTTTGAGGGACTGTGTACCTTATTGCTTAAGGCTTTCTTTTGTATTAAGGACTGTGCGTTGGTAAGCTGCGCTACAACAGCTTCAGTCAGTGGCATGACTTGTGATACTTCCTGTATTTGGATGAATGTGGCCCAATTATGTAACGCTTACCTAAACTTGGCAATTGTTAGGTCATTTGATGGCTGTTGTTGAAATTAATTTGGTCGATAAAACTGTTTGTTGAACCTGCTTCCAGCCACACCCAGTTGGTGCGATTTTTTCTTGTTATTAGGAACTGTGTACTTCCGACTTCATGCCCTGCTCTTAATGGCACAGTTGTTAAAATTGGTTTCTAATGAACTGGGACTGTTCAGTTTTTGACTGTCAGAATTTTGACTCTTTTAATTAGTTTTTAAACTCTAATAATAATATTGTAATTAAGTAATGAAGTGTATAACATGAAACAACAAAAGACGACAAGCGTGGGTCCACCTTTCATGTGTTTTCCTTAAAGCTGTCCCAAATCTAGTTGTGAGGTATCACAATGCTTTGCTCCAACCATAAAAAATAAGAAATTTCTTCTACAGATTAAGGTTCATGTTTGATATTAGTAGACTTCTTTCGGCGAGGAATTTCCTCTTTGCCAGTGCTTTTTATGTCCTGAATGTTTCGTGCGGCATGAGAATTTCTTCCTCTATTTCGTGACCATCAATTTTATAGTTACGTTTCTCGCTGCTCTCATTTCTGTCGCTTCCCATTATTTTCGACTTTCACTGTATTACTCTTAGACCACATTCTGTACGGATTACATTAAAAAGATACTGTAATTCTTCTTCATTTTCGCTTAGGATAGCTGCTCACTAGTGAATATTATCACTGACATTCTTTTTCCTTGAATTTGAATCCCATTCTTGAGTATTTCTTTTATTTGCGTCATTCTTTCTTCGAAGTATAGATTGAACAGTAGGGACGAAAGACAACATTCCTGTCTTCCCCCGGTTTTAAACAGAGCGCTTCGTAATTGACCTTCCAGTCTTATTGATCACTATTGGTTTCTGTATATATATTATATTACCCGTCGTTTACTGTATCTTACTCGGATTTTTCTGACAGTTTCCAATACCTTGCGCTGGTCGAGGTCTTTTTCCAGGTTGACAAATGCCATGAACGTGTCATGATTTTTCTTCAGACTTGCTTCCATTATCAAGATTAACTTCACGACTGGTGCCTCCATCTTTCCGAAAGCCAAACTGAACGTCATCGAACATTTCCTCTTTTCCACTCTTCAGTGTTTGATTCTTGTCAGCTGTTAGGATGCCTAAGTCTCAGAAATGTGTCATGCAAAAGTTTTGGGATAGTTCTCACACTTGAACGTGAGATTTACTCGAGACGCAGACAGATGAGGTACACTTATTCAATTCGGAGTGGAGTAGTTGCGTCAGGAACTGCATCCGGCCATCAACTGCCACTAAGACCGCCAAAACGCATGCAACGACGCCGACACCGTCGAAGAACGGGAAAGGCCAAGTAGAAAATGAAAATTGTTTTACTGTCATTATCTGTTAAATTACTCGAAGGGATATTACCTTATCGTGGTGGGGTGCCCTAGTATCCACTAAGCTAGAAGAGGAACACGGCAAGCCAGGTAGCTAGCTAGCTAGCTTTCTGTGTTAGCGGCGAGGAGAAGCTAAGAGCAGACCGCAACGCAGCAGGCGGCGTCAGTTCTCCAGTGAGGACGGCAGTAACTACGAGTAAGTCCAAAGGGTCTCAAAGGGGAAGAGGAAAAGGGAACTGCTCGCCGTACAGTAAATGAAGCAGATGGTACTCCAGAGACTCTAGGCCATCCTTTACAGTGCAAGATGTTAGCTCATCAAAGGCTTTGGGAAGAAAAAAAAAAAAAAAGCTCCGTCTTTAGGCCACAAGTGGCCCTTCCGGGACCGTCCGGCCGCCGTGTCATCTTCCGAGGAGGATGCGGATAAGGAGGGGCGTGTGGTCAGCACACCGCACTCCCGACCGTTAGGACGGTATTCTTTGACCGAAGCCGCTACTAATCGGTCGAGTAGCTCCTCAATTGGCATCACGAGGCTGAGTGCACCCCGAAAAAATGGCAACAGCACATGGCGGCAGGATGGTGACCCATCCAAGCGCCGGCCACGCCCGACAGCGCTTAACTTCGGTGATCTCACGGGAACCGGTGTAGCCACTGCGGCAAGGCCGTTGCCTTTGGGAAGAAAACCCTAAAGAAAATTTACTTGCTCCTCGGACATGGATTTGCGGCAATGGCCTAGTCCCCCACTGTGCGGAGAAACATTAAATCACTAAAACTCATAGTAATATAAAGCCAGATGTGTTTAACAGAAGACGACGCTGAGACAGAACGTCTATGACAGCATTTCCCTCTGTAAATAGTGGGCCTCAGTGTTTCACAACAGAGTGAATCATTTATTTGGTCAAGATACCAGAGCATTTTCATTTTATATTGTGTCATAAGTTGTAGAACTGTAGTGGGTACGAAAAATCGCTAAAACATTACGACAAAGATGATCCACGTTATTTAAAAAGTACCTGAATTCTGTCTGAAGACTGGAAACGTTCCTTACGTAGTATGGTTGTGTCTATAAACGATGACAAGTTCTTCAGTTTGTATATCGCTGATGAACAAGTCACTGTTACGGCGGATGAGAATGACATAACCTACGTGATCAGTAAGAGACTATAAAGAATGGGTTTTGACCATCAGTAGAGAGAAGACGGAGTACTTGTTTACTGGGGAGTGGGTCAAGACCTCACTCCCTGAAGTTAGGTTCCGGGATAGTAAGATCTGTGAACCCACACAAATATCAGGGAGCAGTTATTAATGAAAACGTATCCAGTGAAAGTGAAATTAAGAACCGCATTAGCGAACGTAAACGAGCAACGAAACAATTAAATGAATTTTTATTTGGTGCACATATTAGATAGGAAATAAAAATTAGGATATATAAAACTATTTTAAAAGATATTCGAACATACAAATAAGTGTGAAAATTAAGAGGAACGTGTTGTCCATGTAGAAGGCATTTTGGAGGTGTTCCTTTAAACGGACTCTACGGGATGAAACTGAAAATGAAGACGTATGAAAGAAAATGAAACTGGGTGCCACTGTAATGGATACCACCCATCTGCAGGTGGTCGCTCATGTCGGCACCAATGATGTGTGTCGCTATGGATCGGAGGAAATCCTCTCTGGCTTCCGGCGGCTATCTGATTTGGTGAAGACTGCCAGTCTCGCTAGCGGGATGAAAGCAGAGCTCACCATCTGCAGCATCGTCGACAGGACTGACTGCGGACCTTTGGTACAGAGCCGGGTGGAGGGTCTGAATCAGAGGCTGAGACGGTTCTGCGACTGTGTGGGCTGCAGATTCCTCGACTTGCGCCATAGGGTGGTGGGGTTTCGGGTTCCGCTGGATAGGTCAGGAGTCCACTACACGCAACAAGCGGCTACACGGGTAGCAGGGGTTGTGTGGCGTGGGCTGGGCGGTTTTTTAGGTTAGATGGCCTTGGGCAAGTACAGAAAGGGCAACAGCCTCAACGGGTGCGGGGCAAAGTCAGGACATGCGGGGACCAAGCAGCAATCGGTATTGTAATTGTAAACTGTCGAAGCTGCGTTGGTAAAGTACCGGAACTTCAAGCGCTTACAGAAAGCACCGAAGCTGAAATCGTTATAGGTACGGAGAGCTGGCTTAAGCCAGAGATAAATTCTGCCGAAATTTTTACAAAGGTACAGACGGTGTTTAGAAAGGATAGATTGCATGCAACCGGTGGTGGAGTGTTCGTCGCTGTTAGTAGTAGTTTATCCTGTAGTGAAGTAGAAGTGGATAGTTCGTGTGAATTATTACGGGTGGATGTTACACTCAACAACCGAGCTAGGTTAATAATTGGCTCCTTTTACCGACCTCCAGACTCATCAGCATTAGTGGCAGAACAACTGAGAGAAAGTTTGGAATACATTTCACACAAATTTTCTCAGCATATTGTAGTCTTAGGTGGAGATTTCAATTTACCAGATATAGACTGGGACACTCAGATGTTTAGGACGGCTGGTAGGGACAGAGCATCGAGTGACATTATACTGAGTGCACTATCCGAAAATTACCTCGAGCAATTAAACAGAGAACCGACTCGTGGAGATAACATCTTGGACCTACTGATAACAAACAGACCCGAACTTTTCGACTCTGTATGTGCAGGACAGGGAATCAGTGATCATAAAGCCGTTGCAGCATCCCTGAATATGGAAGTTAATAGGAATATAAAAAAAGGGAGGAAGGTTTATCTGTTTAGCAAGAGTAATAGAAGGCAGATTTCAGACTACCTAACAGATCAAAACGAAAATTTCTGTTCCGACACTGAAAATGTTGAGTGTTTATGGAAAAAGTTCAAGGCAATCGTAAAATGCGTATTAGACAGGTACGTGCCGAGTAAAACTGTGAGGGACGGGAAAAACCCACCGTGGTACAACAACAAAGTTAGGAAACTACTGCGAAAGCAAAGAGAGCTTCACCCCAAGTTTAAACGCAGCCAAAACCTCTCAGACAAACAGAAGGTAAACGATGTCAAAGTTAGCGTAAGGAGGGCAATGCGTGAAGCGTACAGTGAATTCGAAAGTAAAATTCTACGTACCGACTTGACAGAAAATCCTCGGAAGTTCTGGTCTTACGTTAAATCAGTAAGTGGCTCGAAACAGCATATCCAGACACTCCGGGATGATGATGGCATTGAAACAAAGGATGACACGCGTAAAGCTGAAATACTAATCACCTTTTTCCAAAGCTGTTTCACAGAGGAAACCCGCACTGCAGTTCCTTCTCTAAATCCTCGCACAAACGAAAAAATGGCTGACATTGAAATAAGCGTCCAATGAATAGAAAAGAAACTGGAATCACTCAACAGAGGAAAGTCCACTGGACCTGACGGGATACCAATTCGATTCTACACAGAGTACGCGAAAGAACTTGCCCCCCTTCTAACAGACTTGTACCGCAAGTCTCTAGAGGAACGGAAGGTTCCAAATGATTGGGAAAGAGCACAGGTAGTCCCAGTCTTCAAGAAGGGTCGTCGAGCAGATGCGCAAAACTAAAGACCTATATCTCTGACGTCGATCTGTTGTAGAATTTTAGAACATGTTTTTTGCTCGAGTATCATGTCGTTTTTGGAAACCCAGAATCTACTATGTAGGAATCAACATAGGTTCCGGAAACAGCGATCGTGTGAGACCCAACTCGCTTTA
This sequence comes from Schistocerca nitens, assembly GCF_023898315.1. Classification (NCBI taxonomy): domain Eukaryota; kingdom Metazoa; phylum Arthropoda; class Insecta; order Orthoptera; family Acrididae; genus Schistocerca; species Schistocerca nitens. Next base: position 363,418,135 of record NC_064619.1, read on the forward strand.
TTTGTTCATGAGACCCAGAAAATATTAGATACAGGCTCCCAGGTAGATGCTATTTTTCTTGATTTCCGGAAGGCGTTCGATACAGTTCCGCACTGTCGCCTGATAAACAAAGTAAGAGCCTACGGAATATCAGACCAGCCGTGTGGCTGGATTGAAGAGTTTTTAGCAAACAGAACACAGCATGTTGTTATCAATGGAGAGACGTCTACAGGCGTTAAAGTAACCTCTGGCATGCCACAGGGGAGTGTTATGGGACCATTGCTTTTCACAATATATATAAATGACCTAGTAGATAGTGTCGGAAGTTCCATGTGGCTTTTCGCGGATGATGCTGTAGTATACAGAGAAGTTGCAGCAATAGAAAATTGTAGCGAAATGCAGGAAGATCTGCAGCGGATAGGCACTTGGTGCAGGGAGTGGCAACTGACCCTTAACATAGACAAATGTAATGTATTGCGAATACATAGAAAGAAGGATCCTTTATTGTATGATTATATGATAGCGGAACAAACACTGGTAGCAGTTACTTCTGTAAAATATCTGGGAGTATGCGTGCGGAACGATTTGAAGTGGAATGATCATATAAAACTAATTGTTGGTAAGGCGGGTACCAGGTTGAGATTCATTGGGAGAGTCCTTAGAAAATGCAGTCCATCAACAAAGGAGGTGTCTTACAAAACACTCGTTCGACCAATACTTGAGTATTGCTCATCAGTGTGGGATCCGTACCAGATCGGGTTGACGGAGGAGATAGAGAAGATCCAAAGAAGAGCGGCGCGTTTCGTCACAGGGTGATAGCGTTACGGAGGTGTTTAACAAACTCAAGTGGCAGACTGCAAGAGAGGAGCTCTGCATCTCGGTGTAGCTTGCTCGCCAGGTTTCGAGAGGGTGCGTTTCTGGATGAGGTATCGAATATATTGCTTCCCCCTACTTATACCTCCCGAGGAGATCACGAATGTAAAATTAGAGAGATTAGAGCGCGCACGGAGGCTTTCAGACAGTCGTTCTTCCCGCGAACCATGCGCGACTGGAACAGAAATGGGAGGTAATGACAGTGGCACGCAAAGTGCCCTCCGCCACACACCGTTGGGTGGCTTGCGGAGTATAATTGTAGATGTAGATGAAAGAAAAGCGATCGAGATGTTGTGGGAATGTATGCAGTTCGGGCGTTGACCGATGGTTGCGACGGTACCTAACTTTTCACACTGAGTAATTGTTGCTCTTACTAACAGCATGCCACATGAGAGCAATTGAGATGCGTCTTTACCTGTGGTTACTCGTACTTCATATACTTCGGCTACGCGTGACTGTGTTTCAAAAGAATAGCTCGATGTAATCATAGGGTCGAGCCATGCACATCTGCTTTCATGCCCGACAGCTAATTTGCTACAGATAATATCATGTAGCTGTGATCATGCAGTCAAATAACTATGGATTTGCTGCAACTGCGAATTACAGAAGTACATAGAAATACAAAACAAAAGGTAGACGAATAATTTAGTAACTGGGGTTCTATTCAAACGTCTGAAACTGAAGGAGGCGACAGAGAATTATGGTGAATAACGTTTATCTAGAAAGGACCTCTCAAATAAATGAAAAGTGGTTCTACGGTAGTCGTCTAAAATACAGACAGAAAACAGCCTTATCAAATGCAGTAAAGTTACGTTGAAATTGTCACGACAATGGCAGAAAAATCCCCAAACTAAACAGTCACTAACATTACGCGAAAGCGAAGTTCATTTCGTAAGCACAATGCACAAAATATGCACCAGCTCAAAACAGTTCAGAATTCATTATGATGATTACAATTAACATGCATGATACAAAGAATAGTAACTCATACTCCGTTTTCAGTTCCGTAAATCAAACAGAAAAACTTAGTCCTACTCTGGAGCACATTCAAAGTTGTCGAAATGTAAGTCAGTTCAGAAGTTAAAGTATGTCAGTGGTCGTTCACCACCCAGAAGCAGTCAAATCAATGACTAATAAGATCATATCACGCACGTTACTGCAGGCAGGCCTGCATTCTTCAAGAACTCGACATAAAGTGTCCAGATTTCCAAGTCTCCAATTGAGTCCCATTGTGTTCCGCTACTGTCTGCTTTTCCATTGGCTGAAGGCCATCTCCACCAAACATATATCATCTTTAAGCTGTACAGACATGATATGATTCAAGTTGACCACTTACAGGGCTAAAGTAATGTAATACAACAATTTTTAAATAAAGAAATCTCACAAAAATTCTGCTACACTCCGATTGTATTTATAATAAATACATAGGCAACCATTTTTGCACAAGTGCACTCACGATAAAGGACAAAGAATTGTAATTAAATCTAGTTTGAACCATTATTTATGACCCTCAACAGAAGTGTATTGTGGCTCTCTTTTCAGCTGTGGAGTCCGCGAACACATATGCTTGACCTCTTTTAAATCATACAGCTTTTTAATAGCAGATGCGGTCACCATTTGGATAAAGTTGCTGGAAAAACATGAACTGTTTATTAAATAAATACACTAGTATGACAAAATATGTGTCCATCTGTATTCATTTGCTGTGTAACTGTGGCAGATACGATGTTCTGAAAAACATTTGCATAATGAAACACGTATAATAGATGTCGGAAATCAATGTATAAAATACATGCAGAAACGTAGCTTTCAGGGATGAGAGCTTAGTGCAATGCTATCGTCTGATGTAACGCTTATTGAAATCGCGTGGATTGTTTAAAAGTTGTTACTTCAGAGGTTCATTGCGAAAATGTTTATTCACTGTGTGATATTAACTTCTGTAATTTTAAAAGTAGTGAAATTATGTAGTGTTGTGTTTTATAGAAAGCGTCTCCTTTTTCTGGGATCGCCAATGTACTGAGGCTTGCGTTAATATTTGATTGTAAATTAATATAGACTCTCAAAGAGCTGTAAGAAGCCATCTGTCAGTTTTTCTCGAAGCCCGCCGTTGCTGGGAGCATAGCTGGCCCTCGTAAGCGATCAACATGTCGTCCTAAGGAGATTTTCTCCGTTCACGGTGAAGGCTTCGCGCTGGCACCTTGGCTCGCCATGGTCGCTACCCCTGGATCGGCTACGGCGCTTTCACGGTCTTGGGACTGTCCACTAGCGCTCAGCCGTACAAGTAAATTCATCTCTTACGAATACAGGGCGGCCAATAATCGTAACTTTACTTGGCCTAAGAACACCATGAGATGAATTCTAATTAACAGAAGGAGTAGAAGACGCCGTAAGACCACATGAAAAATTGGATTCAGAAGACCTATGACAGACAGGAAATTGCAGGCGGAATATTGGAAAGATAAGATTACCATTTGATGGATCCCTCTTTCACTAACATATATGGAGGGGATTGCTCGTCAGCTTGTCTTACAAACACCTCAGAGAGTCGTTATGTGCAAGCCTTAATGTATTCCGAGTTAATGCTATACGTACTTAAAATTTACGGAATTCATCCATGAAGCGATCTGTAGCTATTATATTGCCAAACATATTTATAAGTCTTGACGTGGTCAGGTTGTGGAGTACGTCATCTAAAAGTTGAGAATAAATTTTATTTGCCTTGATCGTAATGTGTAGTTCTGACTACTTGTTCCGGATGATAAACGATCATTTCCAAATCTGAAAAAGATAGAGAAGAAAATTTTCACTTTTATATATACGCCAAAAAAGACCACGGAATATGAAATAATCGAAATCAAACATACTGTAAACCAGGATATTATTTAAGGGGCAGTACATGATACTAAAATATTTAGTGCTGATTTTACAAAGAAACCACTTAGATTGCGCCTTCAGTATTGAAAATAGAGTTATAAGGTGGATTACATTATCACAAAAGTAGTCATAGATGTTTCATGTAGCGGCAGCCAACTGTTACCAGCGAAACGTCCAGGAGACCGGTGAACTTTTATCTCTGTAAAAATGAAATTAACAAATGGCATCGTTGGCCGGGAGGCCCCATCTGGCGAAATTCGGCCGCTAAGTGCAAGTCTTATTTCAGTCGACGCCACACTGGGCGACTTGCGCGCCGGTGATAAGGAGAAAATGATGATGAAGACAAAACAACACACAGCTCCCGAGAGGAGAAAATCTACAACGAGGCCGGGAATCGAACCCTGGCCCCGCTTAGATGGGTGGGGAGGACGTTACCACCCCGCTAAGAAAACAGTCGTCAGATCTGTGAATCACGAATATCTCATTTAACTGGAATCTAAGTCTGAGAAGCTTGAACAATATGACTTGCTCCAATAGGACAATGTTAAAATTGTTACTACAGACAATAATCATTGCATTCGGTTTAAACAATTTACTTTCAAAATCCAAATTCAGATACTATGAGAATTACTATGAATAGCAAGAACTGATTGATTGAGCAGTTACCACCAGTGGTCACACCTAACGATGGTTACGTGTGTGCTGCAGGATTGACTCTAGGGGGTTCCATAGTTCTAACAAAACGAAACATACAATAATGAGCCAAAACATTATGACCGCCTGCTTAATAGCTTGGTTGTCCGTCTGTGACTCGAAATACATCACTGATCCTGCGTATCAGATATGCGATACTAGGTTTGTGGAGGTACGAGGCATTATGTGCCTTCGCACAGTTCATGTAGGCCACGTAAATAACGGGCAGCTACTTGCGTACGCGGTGATGTCGCCATAAGATTTACATCAGGCGAATTTGGTCACCGAGACATCAAAGTGAGTTCACAATAATGCTCCTCAAACCTTGTAGCACGATTCTGGCTCCGATACACTGACAATTATACTGCTGAAAAATGACATCGCCATCGGGGAAAAAACGAAGAGTGAAGGGGTGTCCGTGGTTCGGAAGTGTTTGTGAGACTTCGATTACTACCACAGGTCATATGCGAGCGCAGTACTCTCTCACCAGGCTGCGTCCGTGGCGCGCTGCACGTTTCGAGCCGTCGGTCACCTCCACGACGTCATTTGTCGAGATCACCATCGACCTAGTGTAGCAAAAATGTGATTCACCCGAAGAACCGACATATATCCATTGACCGACGGTCGAATCTCGATGGTCCTGTACCCACTGCAATCGTGTCTGTTCGATGTTTTGGTGTCAACATGTAAACACATGCGGAGCTCCATGTTCAACAATGTACGATGAACTGTGTGATCCGAAACACTTTTGCATGCACCAGCAGTGTGCTCTATCGGCAGAGGTGCCACAGATCACCATGTGTCCTACTTTACAGAGCAGACAATCCTCCGAACCACACGTTCTGTGAAGGGTTGTTGACGTATAACCGCGTAGTGTTCTCACAGTCACTCTTCCCGTTGATGCTCACACATGAACATTCGACCAATTTCGCCGTTTTCGAGATACTTGTTCACAAGCTCTGCCTAATAATAATCTACACTTTTTGAAAGTTGGTTATCTCAATGGGTTTCTCATTCACAGCCCATACCTTCGTTAGGGTGATCCCCGTTCGTGTCTGCTCCGCTCACATACTTTTGTTACCGTGTCACGTGCCCTGAGGTCCACCAGGCGGTCACCAACGTCGCCGCAGGCAGAGGTCATAATGTCTTGACTTATCAGTGTATGTCAATTACCGACGGCACATCACGTCAGAAAAAATAGCACACAGCTGTCAATACAGACAAAATAGCTGTAGCGCCCTTACATTTTCACATGTGTACATGTTTAACTTGACGATGATTTGTATCAGAATATTTTAGCGGTCTGAAGATGGCGATAAGCCGAAACCAGTCATAAAGTGTAAAGAAATCTATGTGATCAAGACGGACTTGTGAAAATAAAAGTGCTCAAAACGAAACGATCGCGGGCTCACATACAGACTTTATGTCTTCAGTTGATAGATCTATCGATTTCTTTTGTATGTTTGTGCAGCTCAGCAACTGGAAACTGACTGATGTTCGTGCACTGATATTCAGGACCACTAATTGCCACAAAGACAACTGATGGCACAGGAGTCACCTGTTACTGCCTTTTAATTATGACCACGTTAACTAAACAATATCTCTTACAGTGAATGGTTAAGTTTAAAGGAAATGAGACCTTCGTTGTAACCAAGAAACCCCCACTCAATCGAGTTTACGTTACGTCATTAGAAGAGGTGAACACAAACTTCGATGAGAGACTAACTGGGAAGGACATAGGCAGTGTTCTTTTTTCCCTTAAGTTATTTAGAATTACTACGGGAAACATGACGAGACGTGCAACACAACGCTAGCTCTTCTGTATAAGCGAGTGCCGTCTCTTACCACTGCTTGGTACCTCATCAGCCTTTCACTTTACTACCTTAGCGAAGTTGGTAGAGCAATGGCTATTACAAGACGTCATCACAAGCTCACTGAGAAATGCTATTTTGAGAAGAGAAATTAAGAGAACTACACGGAACCTGCATTTGCTACTTCAGTATTCATCAAAAATTTCTAAATAAAGTTTCTTCGTATAAAAAATGTACGCAGCTGACGTTAACGTCAGAATATTTATTTTTTGTTAAATGAGATATAGGGGCGCAATATCTCACAACTGTGTTGAAGGGAAAATTCGGGAAGAAAGTCACCTGGCGGAACACTGTGCTGCAGGCAGACAGGATGGTAGGTCGTATCGCGACTGTCACGGTGGAGGCCAGAGTTTCAGAACTTCTTCACCGACCAACGAAGCGTAATAAATTAAATCTCATTTACGCTTTTCACTCTTACTCTGCAGTTCTTTATCGGATTACAGCTTAACGATGTTACTTAGGAGCAGTGAAAAGAACACGGGTAAAGTTTCCCCTGTTTCCCGTTACACGGGGACGTACAAGACACCTTGCTCCTGTTTATTCTTAAAATGTGTCGGTTACAAACGAAAAATGCAAATTTAGGTTTGTAGGTAAGTACTTTTAACTAAATAACATTCATCGAGATATGTGACGGACCTCTCAGCTGATATCAAAATTCAAAAGACATGTAAAATGAAGATACAAAGTCTGAAAATGTGTCCGTGATCATATTGTGGCACTTTATTTTACAGGCCTATCTTGATCACACAAACTCTTACGCTTCACCGCTACCTGTTTCGGCTACTCCATCTTCAGATCATAAAATATATCGATCTTCCTGGAAAATAGTGGCAAGTCCAGGTAACGCTGATGGAGGTAGATTGCGATTATGTACGTCTCCAAAGTAGACCACAAAGTCGCAATAATATTGACATATGTTGACTGTGGTGGCCACGGCAGATGCGAAAATCCGTCCTTGTGCTCATAAATTTAGCCCTGATCGATGCGAGCTGTGTGAACAGGGGGCCAGTCGTCTTCAAACACAGCATCACCATAGGGGTACAAACATTATACCGTGGGACGAACATGATCAGCCATAACTGTCACATAATCCTTAGCACTAATGCAGCCTTGCATACTAATTTGGGGCTATAGAATACCACGAAATTGTTGTACAAATCATTACCAAAATGCAGCCACGTTTCACTCTTTGGACGTAAACCCTATTAGAAATTTGAAAAAGTACACAACAAGACTCATCAGGCCAATTGCCTCTTTTCCTTCACTCCAGAGTCCAGGTTTGAATTCTAGATCGCCCTGCAATTCTCAGGTGATGGAGATTCTTTCTTGTTGATTTGGTGATGACAGGGTTAGCAAGGGCGACGTTCAGATATGCAGTGACTTCTGCTACTGTTGTCTGATTTTTCGTCACAATCCTCTTCAGTGACCGTCTGGCACGAACACCCACTTTCGTCCGCGTTGTCACTTACCGGATGATGTTTTTCCGCTTTCCCTGTATACGGTGTAATTGTTTTACCCGGTGCCACCTGAAACACCAAACACTTCTGCTAGCGTGGTTACGGGAACACCTTCCCATCATACGAGCACCCACAGTTTTTCCACGTTCGTATTCACTTCGCTCTCACAGAAAGCACGCACAGCTGCACACAATACTATATTTACGATTGCGTCTTTCAACGTACTGAGTACATAGCGAAGGTGCATTTGGTGGTCAGGTACAACAGCGTAACTTGCAGGCTTATGTTCATGCATGCAATTCTCGCGGTATTCCCGAATTTTTGTCCAAAGCATGTAGATCGCGATAGATGCCAGGACGGTCATGGACACGGGTAATAAAGTCTTTAGAGAGAAGTAACTTGCCTCAGACAAACAAAAAAATTGCTTAGATAAAATCAGAAAAAGTTCCTAAATTATATAAATTATTGGACTGCTTGCTATGAAACTTTTACCGTTACAGCAAATGATGTAATGAATACGGAGAGCGTAGGTCGTTAGGACAGACACGAATTACACATGTTGCGTCGGAGCCTTACATGTGACTCCGAGAGGGGTCACCGTACTACACCAATATTTATTCTGTAGACGCTGGCCTTATTAATCCATTTCTTTCACACTCAACTTGTACGTCATCTTCATTTTGAACCGTCACGTCTCGCTTAATTCATTTGTATTTCTTTAACGAAGGCTGCCATTTTACTCACTGTTTCATAATTGCGCCCATGTGCTACATGTCGTGGTCTAAGGTGCTATAATAAACGAAGGAACATCTGGAGCACAGTTTCTTCTGTTAACGACAACCGGTTTTGATCTGCTCATCGTACCCAGATCTAATTTGGAGCAGGAGAAAGAGGCAGTAGATGGCAGCACAATGCACCTAACATGAAAAACATATGTTTTTGGGGGTGTCCGGATACTTTTGTTCACGTAGTGTATCTGCTTTTGGCCGAAGGCAGATTGTGATAACCCGGATGCTCAGAACGAGCATTTCGAAAACTGTACGACTTGTCGGGTGTTCGAGGAATGCTATTGTGTGTGTTTTTAACACGTGGCGAAACCAAGGTGAAGCCACGTCCAGACTTCGTAGAGTTGGGCGGTCACCCTTTATTACAGATGTCGGACGTCGTATACTGTGCAGACTGGTAAAACAGGACAGTTGGCGAACTGTGGCGAAACTAACATCACCAGACTTTAATGTTGGCCAGAGTATAATTACGTCTGAACATACAGTGTACCGAACACACCTGACGGTGGGCCTCCGCAGCTGACGACCGACGCATGTGCCAATGCTAAGAACATGATTTCGGTAACTATGACTGAAATGGACACGTGACTATCGGAATTTTACGTTGGGGCAGTGGCAGAGCGTTGCATGGTCCGGTGACTCTCGGCACCGTATTCGTCATTCCGATAGGAGATCGAAAATCCGTCGTATTCCAGTGGTACAGCTCCTCGACACATGTACTGCGGGACGGAGACAAGCTGGAATCTGTTCATTATGCTCTGGGGTACAGTCACGTGTGCACCCATGGGTCCAGCGGAGCTCGTGCAAGGCACCAAGATGGCCAAGGAGCGTCGTACACTGGTTGCAGACCACGTACACTCCTTAATGACGTTCCTGTTTCCTGACGGCAGCCACATTTTTTGAGAAGATAATGCGTTGTGTCACAAGGCCAGGAGTTTGATGGAGTGGTACGAGGAATACAGTGGCGAGTTCCGAGTTCCAATTGATGTGCTGTAATTTGTAATTTTCAAATTTTATAGTATTATACTGTATCGTCAGTTCACTCTACCGCAAATTGTTAACATAACTCACGACACAACATGCGAAAATCCAACGCACTAGGACGCGACAAGTGACGTACCACTTGGTATTTAAATCATGCCGCTAGATTGAATGGCTTCAGGATCTAGCACGGAAATTTACTAATCTCCCTTGGTTTACATGTACTCCTTAGGTATTTGTGTAAAGTTAATGCACGTAATTGGCACATCCGTCTTGAGATTTCACTACAACCTACAATATTACTGTCTCTGCCCTCTTTAATGTAAATATCTATGAATAGTGATTACATACGAATTGTCACTTTTCTACGATAAATACTGTACCGAACGTCAGTTAAGTACCAACTTCATTCTCAAAGTTTTCTAAATGTTGTTATTATTTGAACCACGTTTTGTTACGTAAGAATTTTGAAAGGAAAGATCTACTTCATCACGAATTTCAGATATGGTTATATCGCTGAAATGTCATAAAAATATGTTATTTATTTTTTTCCGTAACTCTTAAGTTTCCTTTCTAGACTTTAATCAGTATATCAGAGCGATTTATTTCACTGGAATTGAAGTTTGTTCTGAATATAGCGTATCTAAATACGAGAAATACTTTACTTTCTCTTTTTCTTTTTTTCTTCGCTTTTTATCTTCGACATTTGGTTTTGGAAAAATAATCTGTTATGTAATTAAAATATTTCAATATTTTTAGTAGTATTACTTTTGTATTTTCTAGGTATGACGAGGAGTTCCGCCTCATGCAAGACACCTTTTCAGTTTCGTTTTACCCAGACATGTTTCAGCACTTTTTGCGCAAACATTAGTGGGTTATTTTATTTCCTTACTTACATGAAGCTGTTGGGTACTTATGTTGCTAGCTAGTCTGCTACACAGCGTACAACTTGCCATGGCTTTGATGTAGTGTTTTCTTGTATGTTTTGGCGAGAAAACACTACAACATTGTGTACCCAACAGCTTCATGTAAATAAGAAAATAAAATAACCCACTGAAGTTAGCACAAAAGTTCCTGAAACATGTCTGCGTAAAATGAGACTGAATAAGTGTCTTGCATCAGGTGGAAAGCTTTGTCCTATTTTCGTAGCAAGCACGGACATAAGAAAAACTGCAACACCCCAATATGATTATTTGTATTTTCTTTTTTATCTCGAAGAGACCGTAAGTATTTACCAACACATCAACTAACTGCTTAGTAATAAGATCGAAATTTATTTTTTCTTTAATCCTTCAACAATTTGATTTATTTTCTCGAATAATTTCAGGTACACATTTCTGAAATCGAACTCCAGTGTCAAAGTTATACTGTATACAGAATGTCCCGAAAAAAACACAGACAAGCTTTAGGGACAAGTTCCTCACACAAAAAAGACTAGTAAACATGGGCTCTATAATGCATACCTTAAGCGCTATGAGCACCTATTCATCTCCAGAACTAGGAAATACATACCTTCTGTTTCAAGCTCTTGTTTTCCATATTTTTGGAGGAGATAGTATGGACCAAAACAAGGAAAAAGTCCCAAGACTCAGTTCAACTTCCCATACAGTAACCAATACCATTCAACGCTGTCCCGTTTAATGGTTCCTTAATAACACTACGAGAACTGGAATTCGATAACACGTACTTGATAAGTTCAGGAAAAATAGGTTTACTACAGTCTCGATAGTTCTGGTAGTTATATGGTAATGCTTTCTGCTCTAGATTATTACATCAGCGCTGAAAGCAACTCAGTACATCCTTCATACACCACGAGAACAGAACCCATTTTCCCTCGAAAAGATTCTGCGCGGGATCGCTACTACTTGCAGGAGCTAATCGGAAATTATGCCTCCCCAAATATCATACACCAAATGCCCATAAAATTACATTAGAGTCGCTATCAACTAATAATCTGGTTACGATCGTTTGAGATTTGCAACCCAACGAACTGCTAATACAGTACCCTCGGACCAACCAATAACCTGAATTCCGCCTATTGTCTAACAGTAAATGAACAATGTGCACCAGTAGTTCTAAGGACTTGAAATGACTGCCTTTCGAAACTTGTTCAAAATCAAACTGATGACCTCTCTAGTAGTATGCTGAAGCAAACCTCTCAAACTGACGTACTCAGCCTTGGTCTGGCAACATGACTACAACCAGATAAAAACTATATGCCCACTGTCAGGCAACTTTACTATGTCGTGATCCAAACCAAACTGCCGAAATATTCATGTTAATCTTAAGCCGCCATTAAAATTTGACAAACGAGCAGTGCTACTAGTATTTTCTAACAGTTAATGCTTTGTGTCCGCGGATCGTCGGCATAACTTTCAGCAGTCGGTTGTTGGCGCGTTATAGAGGTTGATTCACGTAAGGCGTAACATCCCTTTTATTTCGTGAACGGTTACACTTATCGAAACGCAATTTTCGACAAATGTTTGAGCGCAGAGGGCCACTTGTTGCTTTGAAGAATTCTGTCAGTTTGCCTTTCACTAACTGACAAAAGATCCTACGTTTTTCCAACGTGCGCTCTTTCCCTATGAAGCAACGTTTACTAACCGCGGTAATGTAAATCTGCATAACATGCACTACAGGGCAACACAAGATCCCTATTGGCTTCGTCAGGTGCAACCCCAACAGCCTTGGAGCGTAAACGTATGGTGCAGCATCTTTGGAAATTACGCTTTTGAGCCCTACTTCATCTCACGCATTCTAAATGGACGTTAGTACGCATACTTTCTGACCAACATTCTGTCGACTCTTCTAGAAGAGGTACCACTGGGTATTCGACAGTGTATGTGCCTGTAACACGATGCTTGTGCAGCGCATTCTTTCCGTGTTGCAACGCAAATACGGGTTGAGAACTTTCCTGGACCCTGGATAGGGCGAGATTCTGTTGTCAAATGGCTCGCGAGGCCCCCGAATGTGATTCTTCTCGATTTGTTTCTTTCGGAAGCGCACAAAGTTGCAGTCCATGACTAAGTCCCAACCACGTCAGACGATTTGTGTCGTCGACTCGACAGTGCATGTCCAGTGTAATTACATTTGTTCACCGTTATTTCCAACAGGTATTGCAAATGTGCCTTCAGCCCATGGTCAACAGTTCGATCACATACTTAAATAAAGGATGAAGTTATTTTCTTGGAAAACAAAATTTATTTTATGTGGTTTGTTTGATAACCAAATCATTGTCAGTAAATTGTTTATTTCATTTACGTATGTACGAAACTGCATTGCAATGTCAATTAAGTCGACAGCATGGATTGTACGAAGCTTGTAACACTGTCATTATGCGCTTACTTTCAACATGTAACGACGACTAGTTAAGAAGAATATTTATTTTACGGTGTACAGGTGGTCACCGAAGTATTTTCAATATAATGTTTAGTTTAACGAATGTATCCATTATGGTTTAGAGCAGTGTAGGTGGAGACAGTTGTCCGATAGCATGTATTTTATCTCTAAGAAGAACACCACCACATACAGGGAAAGAGAGGTCAAATCTTCCTTCTAACATTAGCTATTTAATACAGTAATCACTTTTTGACGCATATGAAGCCTCTATATTTTTGAAAATGGAGGAGTTGTTTCTGTGTTTTAGCTCATGTAAATCTTAGAGGATACACAACCCCTTTGTGATACGCTATATTCTAGCCTATTTCGTATTTCCATGTACAACATTCGTGGTTGAACCTGCATCTAGGTCGTAAGATGGTTCAAGTGGAAATTAAACTTTATTCTCGTAGCGCAGACCTACCTTACGGTATATGTTTCGATATATTCAACCGTTCACGAAATAAAAGATGTGTAACGTCTTATGTGCCTCACACTGCATTTTCTTTGGCGCCACGGTGTTTCAGCGCAGCTGGATAAACACGGCATCTTTCTCACTATCAGTTTCGTACAAGAATTTACGTCAAGAAACCGCAAAGATATTTCAAGGACCTTTAAGTCATATTCTTGTTCTTATCTCCTAACTGTTGACTGATGAATAAGGTTGGGCGACATCTGCTTGCTTTTCTCGTAACAAAGGCCACGTGAATTTTTACACGTTACAATATATTGTATTTAAGCCAAAGTATGTGTCCCTGTTGCCCTGCGACGTTGCGACTTTGTCAGAGAGCAACCTATGGTGAACTCCGCTTGTATGTTCAAGGCTGAACTGATTTTCTTAGTTAATGTCAAGGCAAAGTGATTTTCTTCCGGTGACAATTCCAGTTTTCTCTTTCTTTGCTAGATTTGATCGGTGGATTAAAAATTCCCCAAAAAGCTATTGTAATATCGTTTTTCCTATATAGTTGGAGGGAATGGAATAATTTAGGCTTCATATCTCTCTGTTCTGTTCTCTAAACGGTATAGTGGCACACCCTATAAATAAGTTTCATGTTACACATTAGTGTACAGTTGGTTTTTATACGTCACGTGTACTCACGGTTGTTAGCAGTAGAATTTAAAAGATATTTGACGTGTATTTCTTTACATTCAGTGTAAGAGCGATAGGTCACACAACCCAATGCTCCTGTTGTTCGTCATGCGATACTTCATTCCACTCATATCTATGATTCCGTCTGTAATGTATCTGTGAACGAGGTGTTAAATGTAGAATAGAAATATAAAAAAGGAAAGTAAGAGTATTTTTGAGCGTGAATTGGAGAGTAAACAGTTCTGTTTCCTGTGGAAATGTTTATTTGCACACAACGGTTCAGTTATTTGCTAACTGAATCATGCTTGAGTTGTGTTGAAACTGTGACAGACAAAAGTAAATATTTATTTATGACGTTAGAATGCATTTGCTACTGAAATAAATGCAGTAGTTTCTCGTTCGTAATTTTTCATGAGTAACGTGCTCTGCTATCACGAATAAATCGTCGAGTATTCATGCATGTCCGAGTAACAATCGTCGGTGTATGGTTTTTCACTTACTCTCGTAAGCAGCAAAAGGAACATCTCGTTTCCTTTATAAAACAAATGCTTTTTTCTTTTGCTCATTTTTATTTATTCATCAGTTCTGACACAGCGTAGCCTAATATCTAGTCAAAATTGCACCATAATTTACTCACAATTAAATGTGCCTTTGGATTCCATTATGTTTTTTGTAGTATTTGGTTTATAGATATATTAACACATATTCTTCATACGTGTGGTCATTTTGTCTGCGGTTCCTTTACAGTTCTTGAGGATATTCGGGTTCTGTCTTTTCAAATTACAAAAATGCGTATTTTTTCATTATACTGAGAAGTACAGAAAAAAACGGGAAACAGTGGTGTGCGAAAAAGAGTATGATAAACATAAGAAATGCTTAGTGCTGCAGAACAACTAAAACTTATACCACAACTACTACTGTCTAAAGAAGAAAAACATCAACAATGTGCCAGCAGACAGCATTTCACGATGTAAGCGAGAAATAAAGCGAAAATCGCTACCAATGATGATGCTTTACCTCAATAAAGCGAAACGCGTCTGTTGAAAAAAAAAAAAACAAAAATTGTAGTTGCAACGGCAACAAAAATACTCTCAAGAATATTAACGAATACTAGCTGAAGAAGTTTTGCACTTTATTTTGTTCATCGGTATAAATTTTATTCTCTGTTTTTAACGTAAGTTATAAATACTGTTCATTGCGATTGTCACCAGGTCTTTCCAAGTTGACGGTAATTTATAGTTTATGCCTGTATATAGATAAGGTCATGTCCCAGCCACCGGCTCTACACCTTCACATAAAGTCTTTACCTTTTCTAGTACTGGAATTCTTTATTTGACTGAGTACCACTGCAGTAATAGAGACACAAAGTCATCTATGCCGTATATATTGGCATTATTTTAATGAACTAACACAAAAACTTACAGTTAATCAGTACCAGTAACTTTATTATTTTCATAAGTATTATTTTCGTGAAACAAAAATAAATTTAGAATGGTACATAATAGTCCCAGAGGTACTCACTGCAAAAACTCATGAATAAATTTTAATGCGTTGTAAATAAAAAACTTAAGTGTCACTTGATGGAATTAACTCTGAGAGGGAAAGCCATATATTTTGAATAAAATTGCTTCGAAAACAAGGGAGATATGATTTTCCAATGTGCTTCTGGGGTCATGTTGAGCCAGTTATAATAGGAAGATTACAACAACACCGAATGCCAGAAATCCTAACAATGGGTACAAAAATAACTGGAAACTAATATTTTCATTGTTATAGCTGATTCGCATAAAGACAACATAAAAAAAATAAGATCTCGTAAAATAATAGTTTTGAAAACAAAGGCGATATATATTTCATGGTACTAGGAGGGTTAAAAGGGTCTGTAATCGTAGTTGCTCCAGACAATATAATACTCCACGTTGATCACACGTTTTTAATGGTTGACTTTTACATTTTATACGTTTCAGTTGCAAGTCATCTTTATAATTTGTCGGCTAAAATGACACAAACACGAGAGTAGTTATCTTACACAGCACAGGGGAATGTGGGATAAAGTGGCTTCAGCTGGAAAAGAGTTACTCGCTTAAAGCCTTAAACGGTGCTGCTGCCTGCCGAGAAGTGGTCAGACTAATATATACCATCATTGTTGCCAGTGAGTTTGATAGAGGGAGCTTCTTCCGTTACATTCTGGCACGAATTTTTCTGATTTAATACTTTATTAGCACATAGTTGATTAAATAAAGTTGTCGTTCTTTGTTGTTTCTTTCTGCTTGATACTTTCCTCTGTGAAACATTAATGCCAACAGGCAGTTCGCTATGGGGAAAGCAGCCAAGGCATCTAACCCAATAAGAATTAGCTACTTCCACGTATCACACTTACCACTATCGATCAGATTCACTTCTAAACCATTTTACACACAAAACTATCATCTATCACATCTGTGACGATTCTGAATTAATTAATATCACTTAAAACCGCCCCTGTTCTGTTACATTTGGCCCGAAAAAAAATTGATTGAAAATAGTCTACCGCAGCCGCTTGCTGTTGTTCCAGATACTAGGACACCAAGATACGTAGAAAATTATCCGAATATCAGGGCAACAAACATGAGTTGCTGTTGCGATAACATTCGCCATTTTACCTCCTCGGCTCCCTTTCCCCTAGATAGGGAAAAGTGGCCATTATATATGCCTTCAGATAAATGCATATAGTCAAGGGTGCAGACAGGACTTTTTCAAAGGGGGAGCGTTAATTCGATTTGTTAAATAAAACCTCTTTAAGAAGAATCACGTTTCTCATTTATTCTGAGAATTTTCATAAAAAACGGTAAACCATTTTATTCGACAATGGTCTTGCTGTTTTCACCAGGGTGATATATGATCTCGTTACTTAGGAGTATTGTGTTTTGGTAAACTTCTGAGAAGCCGTCATTCTCCAATCTCCCTTCACTCTTCAAGGTCGTACTCTTCTTTTAATACGGATTTGAGCTGAGAAAGACATCAGAAATTGACAAGCGTGAATTTTTTTGGACACCGTGATTTTCACCAACAGGGCTGTTGGAATGAAGAGAGTCCTATTCGACAGAGAAGCTAGAACAATTTTTGGTGGCGAAAATGCAAGGGATCTGGAATTATTCAACCATACCCTTTCCAAATTCCCTCATTTCAGTATGTATCTTGCAGAGCAGGAATATAACTTTCTACATTAAAGAATGCCCCAGTAGACAAAAACATGAGCCTAAAAGAGGATAATTTGGATTATTATTCATTTACTTTATGGCTTTTAGTGCCGGGAGTGTCCCTAGCACTTTTCGGCTCGCCTTCGATGTAACTTATTTCATTTAATCACAGAGTTTGTATCGTTACGGGAAGAATTGAAATCTATCAGGAAGAAAATGTATTCAGAAGGAATTAGATGTGTCCCTTAGTAAGGGACCATCCTCGGCTTTTGCATAAAGAAAAAACACTTTTAACTTTCAACGTTGCCAGTGGATTAAAATTTAAATGTGCATTGAATTTCTGGTTTAGTTAGAGTATTACAAGAGTAAACAGAATCTTGATGAAGGGGGTGGGGGGTTCATAGCAGGCAGACTGGGGTTGGCTAGGACGAATTCAGTATTCAAACAGCACGCTGAAAAAAATCTTTCAGTAATGAACGAACTATGGATCGTGTTGTCATCACACATCCCTTCCGCTCTCCACAAAACCCGCCCCATTGTTCCGTATCGGAATTGGATTTCGTAATTGATTACCGCCAGCGTGACCAGATTGGGCGATATTTTTACGTTCGGGCAAGTAATGACAGAATTGGAGCAATTTTTTTAAAGAAATGCGACAGACGCCATTTGGGCGATATTTTTGTTAATCAATGTGATTTTTTTTTTTTGGGGGGGGGGGGGAACTTCTGTACACTTATTTATAACTGAATATTATTTGTAATGATGCTTAAGATCTGCTGCGTTGTGACAGACTACAAAGTTGCAATCGCAAAGTTACACCAGCCACCAAATAACGATTCCAGTGCTAATATTAATTTGAGGTGATAAAGTCACCGGATAGCGATATGTACAGTCGTGGACAAAACTAGCGAGACCCCTAGCCTTTTCGTTATGCTGATCCGCACAGATTTAAAGTCTGCTACACAGCGTAAGAAGCAAGGCGACGAAGTGCTACCAACATACTACGCACAGGCGTGGAATTGAAAATCTACCCGAACTTTGTCAGACTGTTTTCAGTCATGTGTAATTCTGATAAGTGTGTTAAACACAACACGTAAATATAAGATAGAAATGAAAGAAGCTCACTTTTTTACACCACCAAAGGACCGTATACCGCAGGAAGTGCGATACATTTCCGTTTATTATGTCTACCCGTACTCGACGTAAACAAGTTTTAAGGGTTGGGTAGACAGATAGACGGTCAAGAAAGAGAGAATAGTAGGGTTCCATTTTTACCGAGTTAGGTGACGAAATCCTAACAATGAAAATACCTACGACCGTTACTGAAGATGAGATCCACGTAAATAATACCCCCTACTCTTTATTAGAAATGTTCTAGTTGCAGTCGATACATCAGCATATTAATCGTACCTAAGCTTGCGATCCAAATCACGTTTACAGGAATGCAAATAAAATCCATTCGCCTATACACTTTGTAATTCAGATCCCAGTTTTAATGCCACCGCGTTTTAGAAGTGCGAGCATTCCCATTGCTAGCTAGCTTAAGAAACACTTCGGCTAATGGGGTGGTGCAGAATTATCCTACTAAATTTACTCGCTAATAACAGTATTTTGGTATTTCTGTAAACATCCCGAATGAATGTCACATAAGCGGTGACAATAAGGTAGAAAATTCATGTTTTTGAGTCCACAAAGCTCTACGCAACAGATACTGAATACCATTTTGCCATTTTCATTGCGAAATTGCCGGCTTATTCATGTCTGGGGTAATAATAGAGGGCTGTTTGCCTGAGTTCTCTGCTAGCGTAGTGAAAGGTGTTTGCTACTGCAAGGGAGGTCGGGTTTGTTTTCGGCTGTAATCTTGATGGAGGCAGATAGTCCATCAGTAAACCAATTTTAAGAAATTCTCGCGCCCCAATACGTTTTATTTCTACCTTTATTCTGTACCAGCGCCCTGTGGCTGTCCATATGAAACCCTTGTAGAATTTTATACTTGTTACTGCCTACTTTTCCGCTTCTGTCAATAACTGAATTCACTTAAGTATGACACTGAATGATTTTTAACTGAATTTCGTTATGAATCTTCACGCATTGCTAAATTTGCACACATTCATGGTAGGCCAGCAACGGTAATCCAGTATGACTGGCGTGAACCCTGACACAGACCGTTTCGTGGCAGAATGCACATAATATTTTGCTAATTCGTAACGACCTGGGGTACTTTGTCTTACTAAAACAGTTATGTTATCTCGATAAGCTGAAATAAATTTCTATTAGTACAGTTCATACTAATTAGCGTTTCTTCTTTCATTTATATCTAATATTTACGTGTTCTGTTTAACATACTAATGAACATTAATATAGTCTTACACATGATTGAAAACAGTCTGACGAAGTTCGGAAAGCTTTTCAGTTTCACGCCTGCGCATAGTTTGTTGGTAGCACTTCGTCGCCTTGACTGTTATTCTGTGTAGCAGACTCTAAGGCTGTGCGGATCAGCATAACGAAAAGACGAGAGGTCTCGCTCGTTTTGTCCACGACTGTACATATAAAGAAGGCGGTAGTATCGCATTTCTTTCTTTTTTTGTCACCAGTCATCTGACCGGTTTGATGCGGCCAGGTACGAATTCTGCTCCTGTAACAACCTCTTCATCTCAGAGTAGCACTAGCAATCTAGTTCCTTAATTATTTGGTGGATGTATTCTAGAATCTTTCTACAGCTTCCATCTAGTACCATGAAAGTCATTTCCTGATGTCTTAATAGATATTGTGTTACACTGTCTCTTCTACATGTCAGTGTTCTGCACATATTCCTTTCCTCTCCGATTCTGCGAAGAACCACCTCATCCCTAACCTTATCAGTCGAATGAACTTTCAACATTCGTCTGTGGCACAACATCACAAACGCTTCTACTCTCTTCTGTTCTGGTTTCCCCACAGTCCATGTGTCACTGCCATATAATGCTCTGATCCAGACCTACATTCTCAGAAGCTTCGTCCTCAAATTAAAGACCTTGTTTGATACTAGCACACTTCATTTGGCTAGGGACGCCTTTTTTGCCAGTGCAGGTCTACTTTAGATGTCCTCCTTGCCCCGTCCGTCATTGGTTATTTTACTGCTTTGGTAGCATAATTCCTTAACCTTATCTACTCCGTGTACATCACCCCTGATGTCAAGTTTCTCGCCGGTCGGAGTGGCCGTGCGGTTCTAGGCGCTACAGTCTGGAGCCGAGCGACCGCTACGGTCGCAGGTTCGAATCCTGCTCGGGCGTGGATGTGTGTGATGTCCTTAGGTTAGTTAGCTTTAATTAGGTCTAAGTTCTAGGGGACTGATGACCTCAGAAGTTAAGTCCCATAGCGCTCAGAGTCATCTGAACCATCTTGTACGTATTGTATTTACCCGTCTGTGGCAATGGCTCACCCTAGTTTTCTCAGAATTTTGAACACCTTCCACCATTTTACATAGTGTCTTGATTTTTCTTTAGTCTTGCTTCCGTTGTAAAACGCAACGTCACAATTTCCTCTCAGATCTCTTTACCTTTCCTAAAGCAAAACTGATCAAAATCCAACACGTCCTTAATTTTCTTTTCCTCTCCTATATATTATTTTTCCCATAAACTTGGATACATGAGCTGTTAAACTAATTGTGCGATAATACTCGCAATTGTCAGTTCTTGCAGTCTTCGGAATTGTGTGGATGATATATTTCCGAAAGTCACATGGTACACTATGTGAACAAAAGTGTCCGGACAACTGACTGAAAATTAATTACAACTTCGAGCGCCCTCCATCGCTAATGCTGGAGTTCAGTATGTTGTTGACCCACCTTTAACCTTGATGACAACTTCCACTCTCGCGGGAATCGTTCAATCAGGTGCTGGAAGGTTTCTTGGGGAGTGCTGCTCTGAGGAGAGGTATCGATGTCGATCGGCGAGGCCTTGCACAAAGTCGGAATTCCAAAACTTCCCAAAGGTGTTCTATAGGATTCCGGAATGTTATTGTAATGTAACCAGTCCACCACAGGCCGTACACTATGAACAGGTGCTCGATATTGTTGAAAGATGCAATCGTTATCCCCGAATTGCTCTTCAACAGTGGGAAGCAAGAAGGTGCTTAAAACATCAATGTAGGCCTGTGCTGTGATAGTGCCACGCAAAACAACAAGGGATCAAACCCCCTCCATGAAAAACACGACCAACCATAACACTATTTTACCGTTGACACTAAACACGCTGGCAGATGACGTTCACCGGACATTCGCCATAGCCACACCCTGCCATCGGATCGCCACAATGTGTACGCTGATTCGTCACTCCACAAAATGTTTTTCCACTGTTCAGTCGTCAAATGTTTACGTTCCTTACACCAAGCGACGCGTCGTTTGGCTTTACCGGCGTGACGTGTGGCTTATGAGCAGCAGCTCGACCATGATATCTTAGTTTTATCAAAATGCTCAAATGTGTGTGAAATCTTATGGGACTTAACTGCTAAGGTCATCAGTCCCTAAGCTTTCACACTACTTAACCTAAATTATCCTAAGGACAAACACACACACCCATGCCCGTGGGAGGACTCGAACCTCCGCCGGGACCAGCCGCACAGTCCATGAGTGCAGCGCCCTAGACCGCTCGGCTAATCCCGCGCGGCCTAGTTTTATCACCTCCTGCCTAGTTGTCATAGTACTTGCAGTGGATCCTGATACATTTTGGAATTCCTGTGTGAAGATCTGGATAGATGTCTGCCTATTACACTTTACGACCCTCTTCAACTATCGGCGGTTTCTGTCAGCCAACAGACGAGGTCTCGTCTCGCGTACAGACGGATAACACAAGTAACACCCTATTACCTGATCACGTTCAAATTCCATGAATTCTGCAGAGCGCCCCATTCTGCTTTCTCACGATATCCTAATGACAACTGAGGTCGCTGATATGGAGTAACTGGCAGTAGGTGGCAGCGCAATGCATCTACATCTACATCTACATGACTACTCTGCAATTCACATTTAAGTACTTGGCAGAGGGTTCACCGAACCACAATCATACTATCTCCCTACCATTCCACTCCCGAACAGCGCGCGGGAAAAACGAACACCTAAACCTTTCTGTTCGAGCTCTGATTTCTCTTATTTTATTTTGATGATCATTCCTACCTATGTAGGCTGGGTCCAACAAAATATTTTCGCATTCGGAAGAGAAAGTTGGTGACTGAAATTTCGTAAATAGATCTCGTCGCGACGATAAACGTCTTTGCTTTAATGACTTCCATCCCAACTCGCGTATCATATCTGCCACACTCTCTCCCCTATTACGTGATAATACAAAACGAGCTGCCCTTTTTTGCGCCCTTTCGATGTCCTCCGTCAATCCCACCTGGTAGGGATCCCACACCGAGCAGCAATATTCTAACAGAGGACGAAGGAGTGTAGTGTAAGCTGTCTCTTTAGTGGACTTGTTGCATCTTCTAAGTGTCCTGCCAATGAAACGCAACCTTTGGCTCGCCTTCCCCACAATATTATCTATGTGGTCTTTCCAACTGAAGTTGTTCGTAATTTTGACACCCAGGTACTTAGTTGAATTGACAGCCTTGAGAATTTTACTATTTATCGAGTAATTGAATTCCAACGCATTTCTTTTGGAACTCATGTGGATCACCTCACACTTTTCGTTATTTAGCGTCAACTGCCACCTGCCACACCATACAGCAATTTTTCTAAATCGCTTTGCAACTGATAATGGTCTTCGGATGACCTTACTAGACGGTAAGTTACAGCATCATCGGCGAACAACCTAAGAGAACTGCCCAGATTCTCACCCAGGTCATTTATATAGATCAGGAACAGCAGAGGTCCCAGGACGCTTCCCTGGGGAACACCTGATATCACTTCAGTTTTACTCGATGATTTGCCGTCTATTACTACGAACTGCGACCTTCCTGACAGGAAATCACGAATCCAGTCGCACAACTGAGACGATACCCCATACTCCCTCAGCTTGATTAGAAGTCGCTTGTGAGGGACGGTGTCAAAAGCTTTCCGGAAATCCACAAACACGGAATCAACATTGTTGATAGCGGCCATTACCTCGTGCGAATAAAGAGCTAGCTGCGTTGCACAAGAACGATGTTTTCTGAAACCATACTGAGTACGTATCAATAGATCGTTTCCTTCGATGTGATTCATAATGTTTGAACACAGTACATGCTCCAAAATCCTACTGCAAACCGACGTCAATGTTATAAGTCTGTAGTTCGATTACTCCTACTATCCTTCTTAAACACTGGTGCGACCTGCGGAATTTTCCAATCTGTAGGTACAGATCTATCGCTGAGCGACCTGTTCTACACTCCTGGAAATTGAAATAAGAACACCGTGAATTCATTGTCCCAGGAATGGAATATTCCAGAGTTTGAAACACGAACAGCTGCTAGCATGAGTTTCTTAGAAGTACATACCTTAGGGGTTGCGAAGCAACTCAAATCGCTTGATACGGACAAGTCTTCAGGTCCAGATTGTATAGCGATTAGGTTCCTTTCAGATTACGCTGATACAATAGCTCCCTACTTAGTAATCATATACACTCCTGGAAATGGAAAAAAGAACACATTGACACCGGTCTGTCAGACCCACCATACTTGCTCCGGACACTGCGAGAGGGCTGTACAAGCAATGATCACACGCACGGCACAGCGGACACACCAGGAACAGCGGTGTTGGCCGTCGAATGGCGCTAGCTGCGCAGCATTTGTGCACCGCCGCCGTCAGTGTCAGCCAGTTTGCCGTGGCATGCGGAGCTCCATCGCAGTCTTTAACACTGGTAGCATGCCGCGACAGCGTGGACGTGAACCGTATGTGCAGTTGACGGACTTTGAGCGAGGGCGTATAGTGGGCATGCGGGAGGCCGGGTGGACGTACCGCCGAATTGCTCAACACGTGGGGCGTGAGGTCTCCACAGTACATCGATGTTGTCGCCAGTGGTCGGCGGAAGGTGCACGTGCCCGTCGACCGGGGACCGGACCGCAGCGACGCACGGATGCACGCCAAGACCGTAGGATCCTACGCAGTTCCGTAGGGGACCGCACCGCCGCTTCCCAGCAAATTAGGGACACTGTTGCTCCTGGGGTATCGGCGAGGACCATTCGCAACCGTCTCCATGAAGCTGGGCTACGGTCCCGCACACCGTTAGGCCGTCTTCCGCTGGTCCAACTGAGGCGCCAGGTGGAAATGGCATGGCAAACCGTTCCACAGGACTACATCCAGCATCTCTACGATCGTCTCCATGGGAGAATAGCAGCCTGCATTGCTGCGAAAGGTGGATATACACTGTACTAGTGCCGACATTGTGCATGCTCTGTTGCCTGTGTCTATGTGCCTGTGGTTCTGTCAGTGTGATCATGTGATGTATCTGACCCCAGGAATGTGTCAATAAAGTTTCCCCTTCCTGGGACAATGAATTCACGGTGTTCTTATTTCAATTTCCAGGAGTGTATTCCCTACTGTCCTTGCAAGATCACGAACACGAGAAAGAACGTTAGGAGGCAGAGCACCTCCAACTTCTCGGAATACAATAAATAACTTTCCAGACAATTTACCATCCACTTTAACAGTCGGTATAATTATATACGAACGAGTTAAGGCATTGATATTAACTGATCTTGATATTCTCTTGGTACTTCTAATTTTTTAGGGTTCCTTACATATGCATTTTCTCTTCAAACCCTATTAGTCAGAGTTGAAAAGAACACTATGCGGATGATATTAAGGAAGATCCGCGCACAGATGAACGTACAACCAAGTGACACGCCATAACCAGCATATACAAAAGGAGTAGCTACAAGAATTTACTAGCAGCAAAGCAGCCTGCAAGTATATACATATGTATATGCATAGATCTATGAAAATAAGGAGAAAACGATTTTCAACTGCTGTGCTTATAAGTAAATGAAAACCAGCCTACACTTACTTTCAAACTAGCAGTGAGAACAACAGGAAAAATGCACAACGTAGTTTAGACAGTAGAGACAATTTAAAGATGTTTGGAACAAATGA
Organism: Schistocerca nitens; assembly: GCF_023898315.1. Classification (NCBI taxonomy): domain Eukaryota; kingdom Metazoa; phylum Arthropoda; class Insecta; order Orthoptera; family Acrididae; genus Schistocerca; species Schistocerca nitens. Next base: position 363,443,342 of record NC_064619.1, read on the forward strand.
GGAAAAACGACTGTAAGGCTCAGTGATTGAAACAAATTTCTGATGACAGGTCAACTAAAAATAGGCTAGCTTATGATATAAAATATTCCCTTAATGCAAGACAGGGTACCGACCACAGTTTGATAAACGGTAACAACTTGGAACTCAGACTTTACAAAAGTGACTTAGCAGTGACGCTGAAAGGTTGAGCCAGTACCAGATCACCAAAGCGGCAAGCCTGACGCAAAACATAACTAACAGCTCATTGATTTCAAACATTCAGAACGGCCAAGAATGGTCGCGAGCAGTCACCAATACCAGCGAGCTGATGTTGCCGGAAACGCTCATTTAATGTCCAGAGTTACAACTTTACATCCGCAGGTGATAACAGCAGAAGACCACCTCGGGTTGGGTTAAAAATGCCCGCCTTGTGGTGCAGAACTGCCAGTTCTCCAGAATAAGGTGGCCAACTAACGCCACAGAGCTGCCTGCAACTCAGTCCGGAAACCAAGCTGGCTTCCGTGTGCGGCACTCAACGGCTTCTAGTTCTGTACACTTCTTACATTCTGACTGCGACAAACACGCTCATTGCCCACCGTCCAAGCGCTCGCTGCTCGGTCTTTCTTTCGCCGAACTGAAATCCAAAACTGGCCAAGGGGGCAGGACAGTGAAGATAAGACCAAATATTGCATTAAGAGCGCAGATGGCACCTCAATGACAGGGCGTGGTCCCACAAAGGGCGGGGTAAACTTGCTGCGGTTTCTGCCCTTACCGTCACGCGCCGCGACGTAACTCACACAGGTTGACCTAACTTACTCGCTACTTGGCCTCCCTGGTTATAACGGAGCCCTAGAAATATTAGCCTTAGCCCGTCGCCAGGTCTGAGTAATATCCGGACTAACAACCTCTGACAATAATTCGGATATATTCCACATGCTAGCGACTGGGGAATCAACTGGATGAAAAAACATCAATCAGCCCGGCGTAACTTGGTGCGCCTCGTGCGTTGCCGCGTTAAATGCGGAATTCAACCATGGCAAAGAATGGTCCCATTTTGCAGGATCATCAGCGTCAAAAGCATTAAGCGCAGCCTTCAAATACCTATTCATCTCTGTGCAGAGGACTGCTGCCTTTAATAAGGTATCTACGTCACGTGCTTAATGCCCTTTTTAAAACAAAACGCGCGAAATTCCAAGGAAACAAAAGCTGAGGCATTATCGCTTATCAAGGTAAAAGGAGGACTAAATAATGAAATGATTTTACTTAGAAGGTTCTCGCCGTTATACCAGCGCTGCGCATCAACCACGTGAATCTAGTAAACGCATTAACAACGACGAAAATAATCGTAAAACCAGACTTTGTGCGGGAAAGGGAGCCCAGCTAGCAGACGAAACGTCGCAGCATGGAAATTCCACCCTTGTGGAGTTAAGAAGGCCACACTTACGTCCCGAACTAACTGCTTAACATCTTAATAGAGGGAATGCCAAGTGATATGCTCCCTTATCTTAAGAAACTTCTAGTAAACGCCAAGGTAATCTATAATGACGGCAGAAATTGGCTCCCTAGGCATTCAGATTTTCCAACCTTCATCTCCTTTGGTTTCTGCGCATAGAGAGCCATTCCTAACCTAGTACCCTGGTACATTTTCTCTAGACTGGATGCGCTGCTTAATATTTCCTAAATTAGCGTTTGAATCCTTATGTGGTCCCAGATCCCTAAAGATTTCAGACACTTCACCAGAACCACAGCCACCAACGCCACATGCGGGGCCACCTATGGCTCTCCTCAGCAACAGCTTCATTCTGTTGAGAGCATTAGCGACCTTATTGTCAGAAACCCTGACATGTCTGACTTCAAGCATTCATATCCTCGCGGCCCATCTCACAATCTGACCAGTGTTGCAGGGACGCACCAGAACCCACGATAGGACTTTATTTTCCGTCTCCAACACGAAGGAACGAATATAGACTCGAATTTTTTCGGTATCAAACAGGACCTCGAGCGCCTCCAACCCATAGGTGGAATATTTGGCTTCAGCTCTAGTAGGGACACGTGTTGCATAAGCCACGGGACGTCGTTGAACGTCCTGCTCTTGCAGCAACATGTCTACAAACCCAAAGATCGATGCGTCAGTTTGAAGGTCGAAGTCAAAATTAGGAACCCTTAAAACCGGAGCATTGCTCAGCGCAAAGGCCGCTTATTGGCTGGTTTTCCCTACGACGCGCGTTCAGTGGTGTGACTAATTCAGCTAATTTGAGAATATATTACCTAAAAATATTAGTCATTCGCACAAACCGGGCTATCCCCCACTTACTCTATGGACGACGGAGTTTCAGAATGGTTTGCAAGCGGGAATTATCTAATAGTCGTGGGTGATTGGAATTCGACAGTAGGTTAAGGAAGAGAAGGAAACGTAGTAGGTGAATATGGAATGGTGGTAAGAAATGAACGAGGAAGCCGCCTGGTAGAATTTTGCACAGAGCATAATATAATAATAGCTAACACCTGGTTCAAGAATCATGAAAGAAGGCTGTATACATGGAAGAGGCCTGGAGGTACTGGAAGGTTTCAGATAGGTTATATAATGGTAAGACAGAGATTTAGGAACCAGGTTTTAAATTGTAAGATATTTCCAGGGGCATATGTGGACTCTGACCACAATCTATTCGTTATGAAGATTAAGACTGAAGACACTGCAAAAAGGTGGGAATTTAAGGAGATGGGACCTGAATAAAGTTAAAGAACCAGTGGCAGTAGAGAGTTTCAGGGAGAGCATTAGGGCACGATTGACAGCAACAGGGGAAAGAAATACAGTCTAAGATGAATGGGTAGCTTTGAGGGATGAAATAGTGAAGGCAGCAGATGATCAAGTAGGTAAAATGACGAGGGCTAGTAGAAATATTGGGGTAACAGAAGATATATTGAATTTATGTGATGAAACGAGAAAATATAAAAAGACTGTAAATTAAGCAGAGTAAAAGGAATACAAACTTCTCAAAAATGATATCGACATTAAGTGCAAAATGGCTAAGCAGGGACGGCTGGAGGACAAATAAAAGAATGTAGAGGCATATCTCACTAGGGATAAGATAGATACTGCCTACAGGAAAATTAAAGGGACCTTTGGAGAAAAGTGAAGCACTTGTATGAATATCAAGAGCTCAGATGGAAACCCAGTTCTAAGCAAAGAAGGGAAAGCAGAAAGGTGGAAGGAGTATATAGAGTGTCTATACAAGGACGATGTACTTGAGGACAATATTATGGAAATGGAAGACGATGCAGATGAAGATGAAACAGGAGATATGATACTGCGTGAAGAGTTTGACAGAACACTGAAAGACCTAAGTCGAAACAAGGCCCCGGTTGTTGTTGTTGTGGTCTTCAGTCCTGAGACTGGTTTGATGCAGCTCTCCATGCTACTCTATCCTGTGCAAGCTTCTTCATCTCCTAATTCCTACTGCAGCCTACATAATTCCCTTAGAATTACTGACAGCCTTGGGAGAGCCAGCCCTCATGAAACTCTACCATCTAGTGAGCGAGAAGTATGATCGGGCGAAATACCCTCAGACTACAAGAAAAATATAATAATTCCAATCCCATAGAGTGCAGGTGTTAATAGGTGTGAAAATTACCGAACTACCAGTTTAATAAGTCATGGTTGCAAAATACTAACACGAATTCTTTACAGACGAATGGAAAAACTGGTAGAAGCCGACCTCGGGGAAGATCAGTAATGGTTCCATAGAGATTTATGAACACGTGAGGCAATACTGACCTTACGACTTATCTTAGAAGATAGATTAAGGAAAGGCAAACCTACGTTTCTGGCATTTGTAGGCTTAGAGAAAGCATTTGCCAATGTTGACTGGAATACTCTCTTTCAAATTCTGAAGGTGGCAGGGATGGAATACAGGGAGCGAAAGGCTATTTACAATTTGCACAGGAACCAGATGGCAGTTTTAAGAGTCGAGAGACGTGAAAGGAAAGCAATGGTTGGGAACGGAGTGAGACAGGGTTGTAGCTTATCCCTGATGTTATTCAATCTGTATATTGAGCAAGCAGTAAAGGAAACAAAAGAAAAATTCGGAGTAGGTATTAAAAACCATGGAGATGAAATAAAAACTTTGATGTTCATCGATGACATTGTAATTCTGTCAGAGACAGCAAAGGACCTGGAGGAACAGCTTAACGGAATGGATAGTGTCTTGAAAGGAGGATATAAGATGAACATCAACAAAAGCTAAACGAGGATAATGGAATGTAGTCGAATTAAGTCGGTTGATGCTGCGGGAATTAGGTCAGGAAATGAGACAAAGTAGTAAAGGAGTTTTGCTATTTTGGGAGAAAAATAACTGATGATGGTCAAAGTAGAGAAGTTATAAGATGTAGACTGGGAATGGCAGGGAAAGCGTTTCTGTAGAAGAGAAAATTGTTAACATCAAGTCGGGAGCGTAGCCAAGTATGGAAGTGTAACATGGACGATAAATAGTTTGGCCAAGAAGAGAATAGAAGCTTTCTAAATGTGGTGCTACAGAAGAATACTGAAGGTTAGATGGGTAGATCACATAAATTATGTGGAGGTATTGAAAAAAATTGGGGAAAAGAGATATTTGTGGCATAACTTGACTAGAAGACTGGATCGGTTGGATATATTCTGAGGCATCAAGGGATCACCAGTTTAGTATTGGAGGGCAGCGTGGAGGTTAAAAATCGTGGAGGGAGACCAAGAGATGAATACACTCAACAGATTCAGGAGGATGTAGGTTGCACTAGGCACTGGGAGGTGAAGAAGTTTGCACAGGATACAGTAGCATGGAATGTACATGAAACCAGTCTCTGGACTGAAGACAACGACAAAAAAAACACCTTGTCTACTGATATTTATGCCATAAAAACGATATTTCTAGACCGACCAAGTGAAGCTTGTATGGATTCACGATTAAACTTACTTCCCCGTACCTTGCCATACCTCATGCGGGACTCCAGGTGTTCGGAGAAGGTTTAGCTGGTTAGGACAACGTTATCTAAATTATTGTACATGAACTGTAATTTTGTGTCACGCAAAACATAATCCAACAGAGGCGAAAGGACTACACTCAACTGGGTAAACCAAGTGGGACCTCGTTGATTCATATAAATTCCAGTGCGCAGAAAAGGCTCTAGCAGCCTTAGAAGCCTCCACCAGGGGAATCTGACAATGCGTTTGGTTGAGATCCAGGACAGTGAAGCATCTTGCACTGACGAACCTAACAAGACAGTGGTATAGATATTTCAAATGAACAGCTTCTAACACCAATTACTTATTTAACAAACGGTAACAGACCACAGCTCTAACCCGGTGATACGTTTCTTAACTAAAAATATTCACGACGCTTAGGGCGAGGCGGATTGCCGGGTAACACCCTCGCCAAACATCTTCTCAATCTCGGCACGCAATGCCTTCATTTCTTTTTTCTGTGTGGTTAGGAGGGGGAGCTAGCGATACAGTGATTGTCTTTTTTTTTTTTTTTGTTGCTTGTGCCGTTTTTTCCGCGGATAAGCAGGGTCGGCATGGTTAATCGGACGTGGCAAGTGTTAGTTGAAGGGGTGGCCGGATGCCCTTCCTGCCGCCATCCCGTTTCCCCCGGGAAGGAGGTAGTATACCCCAAATGTCTGCGATTAGTGTAATCCATGGTATAGTGCGAAAGTGTTCAGATGTCTGCGAGCCGTGTAACTGTGGCGGGACGTGGGGACTAGCTAGGTATTCACCTAGGGGGATGTGGAAAATCGCCTAAAAACCACATCCAATTTGGCCGGCACACCGGCCCTCGTCGTTAATCCGGCAGGCGGTTTCGACCCAGGCCCGCCGCGCCTACCAGAGTCCAGGAAGCAGCGCGTTAACGCGATCGGCTAACATAGTGGGTGATACAGTGACTGTCTAACAGGTATATAATCGTAAAATTTAAAATTTTCTCGTCGAATCAACTGTTCAAAGAGATATCGGGATTGCAGCCGGTCGTCGTAAACTTCATTCCACGATATTTCGGTTGGACAACTGCCAGCCAACTTCAGTCGAGCCGAAGGAGGACTGACGAAGATGTTCTCCGCTCCGACTTATACAGTGCGCTTTAAGTACTGCCGCGCATGCGTTGAAGCCTCGGGCATGGATGTGTGTGATGTCCTTAGGTTGGTTAGGTTTAAGTAGTTCTAAGTTCTAGGTGACTGATGACCACAGATGTTAAGCCGCATAGTGCTCAGAGCCATTTGAACCATTTTGAACAGAAGGACCACACCGGCCAGCGGCAGCGCCTTTGCTGGTGGAACTGCAAGACTCATCTGCCGTCGGTATTGTCGCTGGCCGCAGCTATAGAAATCTTCTGGCGTCAGCGTCTAGAGCAAATTTCGGAGATGTGGAATGAAGTTTACGACGACTGGCTGCAATCCTGAAATCTCTTTGAATAGGAATATAATCGCTAAGTTTAATACGATATTCCACGTTATCAGACATCCCAAGTTTATTAGCCAGCACGTTAGAATATGGTTTTAATACCCTGTTGTGCCACCACCTCCAACAGATGCTGCAAATTAATCTCACCGTAACTAGTGGCCGCCAAATCTACGCCGCAGTCACGCTTCCAATGACAATAAACCAACTCAAATGCGGTCGCGAACTTTAAATAATACAACCTTTCGTTGCCGATAATACAATAATAGCCCAGTTTCATCCATAAAGTCATAGCCCAGAACTAATTCAAGACTCAAATACTTAGTCACGGTGATCCAAAGTCGCCAAGAAAATTTTCCATTACCACAATTGACTGACAAAGCACCGACAATAGCCCGTTGTTGACGAATGGCAGCCCGGTACCCTACAGAGGTCGGGTGCAACCGCACAAACTTACAAATAAGCCGATGTCAAGTGACCCGTCATACCTCAGTAGAGACTAAGAGCTTGCCGTATCCACTAGCCCGCATATGGGTTCATGGTTGATATGGGTGTTGCCATATAGTGAGATTCGAGTACTAGCCGCACTGAGATGATTACAAGCGTGTAGTATCTTTCTTTTTCTTTTTTTAGCCTCCTGATTCCTTTGATGCGGCCTGCCACGAATTCCTCTCCTGTGCCAACATCCTCATCTCAGAGTAGCACATGCAACCTGTCGTCAGCTCTTTGCTGGATGTATTCCAATCTTTGTCTTCCTCGACAGTTTTTGCCCTCTACAGCTCCCTCAAGTACCATGGAAGTTACTCCCTGATGTCTTAACAGGTCCTATCACTCTGTCCCTTCTCCTTGTTAGTGTTTTTCACATATTCCATTCCTCTTCTACGCAGAACCTCATCATTCCTTACATTAACAATCCACCTAATTTTCCACATTCGTCTGTAGCACCACGTTTCAAATGCTTGGATTCTTTTCTGTTCCGTTTTTCCAACAGTCCATTTTTCACAACCATACAATGCTTTGCTCCAGACATATATTCTCAGAAATTTCTTCTTCAAATTAAGACCTATGTTTGATACTAGCAGACTTCTCTTGGCCAGGAATGCCCTTTTTGCCATTGCTAGTCTGCTTTTGATTTCCTCCTTGCTTTGCCCGCCATTGGCTATTTTCCTGCCTAGGACACAGAATTCCTTAACTTCCTCTACTTGGTGACCATCAATCGGGGTGTTAAGTTTCTCGCTGTTCTCATTTCAGGTACTTCTCATTGCTTTCGTATTTATTCGATTTACTCTCAGTTCATATACTGCACTCGTTAGATTGTTCAGTCCATACATCTAAAAACTAAACTCCTCCCGAACAGGCCGTGAGGGTCCAACGGTACCGACCGGTCACCGTGTCATCCTCAGCCCATAGGCGTCACTGAATGCTGATATTGAGGGGCATGTGGTCACCACACCGCTCTCTCAGCCGTAGGTCTATTTCCGACACCGGAGCCGCTACTTCTCAATCAAGTAGTTCCTCAGCTTGCCACACAAGGGCTGAGTGCACCCCGCTTGCCAACGGCGCCCGGCTGACCGGATAGTCACCCATCCAAGTGCTAGCCCAGAACGACAGCGCTTAACTTCGGTGACCTGACGGGAACCGGTTTTACCACTGCGGCAAGGCCGTTGTTCATTCTATACGTCATATCATAGAATTCTTCCTGACTTTCGCTCAGGATAGCGATGTCATCAGTGAATCATATCGTTGACATCCTTTCACCTTGAACTTTAATTCCACTCCCGAAACTTTCTTTTATTTCCATCATTGCTTCTTCGATGCTCAGATTGAACAGTAGGGGTGACACATTATATCCCTGTCGTACACCCTTTTTAATCCGAGCATATCTTGCTTGGTCGTACAATATTCATATACCCTCTTGTCTCTTGTACATGCTGTATATAACTCGTCTCTCCCTATAGCTTACCCCTACTTTTGTCATAATTTCAACACCTTGCTCCACTTTACATGGACAAACACTTTTGTCACGTCGACAAATCCTATGAACGTGTCTTTCATTCTGTTTAGTCTTGCTCCATTATTGACCATGACGTCACAAATGCCTCTGGTGCCTTTACCATTCCTAAAGCCAAACTGATCGTCAAACACATACTTAATTTTGTTACCCATTCTCCTGTATATTATTCTTGCGAGCAACTTGGATGCCTGAGGTATTAAGCTGATTGTGCGATAAATCTCACACTTGTCAGCTCTTTCAGTCTTCGGAATAGTGTGAATGATATTTTTCGAAAGTCAGATGGTATGTCGCTAGACTCAAACATGCTACACACCAACGTCACTAGTCATTTTGTTGCCACATCCCCCAAATGATTTTAAAAATTCTGGTGGAATGTTATCTATCCCTTCTGCCTTATTTGTTTTTAAGTCCTCCAAGGCTCTCTTAAATGATAATTCTAATACTTGATCCCCTACCTCCTCTAAATCGACTCCTGTTTCTTCTTGTGTCACATCAGGCAAATTTCCTCTTCAGGGAGGCCTTCAATATAGTCTTTCCACCTATCCACTCTCTCCTTTGCATATAGTAGTGGAATTTCCGTTGCACTCTTAATGTTACCACCCTTGCTTTTAACTTCACCGAAGGTCCCCAGAATGAATAATCTAGCCGGAAGTTTCTCTCTGAAGGTTGTTTTGACTTTCGTCTATGTTGAGTCAGTCCTTCCGACGTTCACCTCTTTTTGATTTCTTCGCATTAGTCATGCAGTAACCTCGTCGTAGCTTCACTGCACATCCTATTTATTTCAATCCTCAGCCACTTGTTTTGCAGTATTCCTGAATTCTTCTATCATCGTCAACTAAAGTATTTCTTCTGTTACCCATGGTTTCATCGAAGTTAACTTCTTTGTACCTATGTTTTTCTTCACAAGTGCTGTGACTGCCCTTTTTAAAGATGTCCATTTCTCTTAGCTAAAGTCCTAATGAGCTATTTCTTATTGCTTTATCTATAGCGTTAGAGAACTTGAAGCGTGTCTGATTTCGACCATTCTGCCTTACCCTACTCCAGTGTCAACTTTTGGTGCGGCGCTCGACCGGCAGTTGCACTGCCGAGTAAAGTGCCCGGTCCACTCACAACAAAAATTTCTGCTGGACTGATTAACGATACTGGCAGCAGCTTCGGAGTTAATTCCACATTCATCTTGCTTAACATGACCACTATACCGGGGCCTTGCATTGGATTGTGCAAGGCCAATAAGGTCGGAAACTAACGATTCTAATTCTTTAAATGTGGAGGGTCCACTTTTTAACAAATACGCGATCGATTTTCTGAATTTATCCCGTGAAAAATGGACTAAAATACAGGGTTCCCGAAAAGTCTTTCCCTGACTACATAAATTGATAACTCAGGCTAGAAATAAGATACAAATATGAAACTGGTGTCTAATTGTTTACAAACTATCAAAGTTTCTTTCAAACATCAGTAAACTTCCACATGAGCACCCTTGAAAACCTAGGCGATATTCAGTTTCCGTCAACACATTAGCCAACATCACTGGAGGGATCGATTCAACGACTGTGGTTATCAGTTGCCGCAGGGTTTCAAGATCTGGTACACGCGTTCGGTAGACCTCTTTCTTGACATAACCACATAAAAAGAAGTCTAATGGCGTTATGTCAGGAGAGCGTGGAAGCCATACCGTTGGCCCATCACGACCAATCCATCGCCCAGGAAAGGTCATATCGAGATAGGCACGGACGTCCAAACCCCAATGAGTCAGTGCACTGTCTTGCTGAAGCAGCTGAGGAACAGCATACAGTTGCAACATGTCCACATACACTGCAGATGTGATGGTAGCCTCAGGGAAGAAGAATGGCCGGATAATTCGATCGTGCAATAGCGCCCACCAAACATTCACCTTTGGACTGCCTCTGGTGCACTGTATGACCTCGCCAGGGGGTTGTGAAACCCTAATGCGCACATTATGGCGATTCACTTCTCCACTGACAAAACAGGTCGCTTCGTCGGAAAAGGCAATTCATGTGATATAACCATCATCTTCCTCAATACGTGATAGCATTTCGACCGCAAAGTCATATCGACGTGTACTGTTATTGGGCAACAAGGCCTGAACGATTTGCACTAAAACAGAAAGAAAACTTTGATAGTTGTAAACAATTCGACACAAGTTTCATATTTGTATCTTACTTCTAGCCTGAGTTATCAATTTATGTAATCTGGGAAAATCTTTTCGGACACCCTGTATCTCAGCTTCGTATAAAGACACTTCAAGGATTTTGCTGCTACACGCACTTAAAAAATGTTGTACGAAAGGGTCTACCTTTCCTGCTGGACACAGAAGAAATTTTCGTAAATGAACTCATTCCTAATTCGACGGGATAACCATCTCTGTAGGACGGTGGACCTCAGTTTACCTATAACACTCTCCAGCTCCGAGGCGTCACTGACAAACTGGACCAGCGAACCTTCACTTAGTGGGTAACTGAGTTGTAACATTACCAGCCAAGGAGATTTAAGAATCCCAACCTGTTTCTCCAAATCAACCGAAAACCAAAGTAATTTTACAACATACTACACAGAATAAATGGCAAACGACTCCACGCCTCGAAGCAAACTTAAAAATGGGTTGGGTAACTTAGTAAAACTTTGGAAACCTCTGTCTCAACGTTGCGCGGTATCAGTCAAAGTTTGTTGCACTGTTTCCCCCACCTGCGCCTCTCCATTAACACAACGCGACCTTCTTTTCCAGTTCACAGACCACAACCTTCTTTGTACAATTATTAAAGCAAACACTGACTCGTCAGCCTTTCCTTCATTAGCTGCATTGTCGACCACTAATTTAAGATGTTCTACTCTATCCAACCAAAATGAGATCTGCGTTTGCACGTGATATATCTGAAGTGTGGATAGAAGGCTCTCTTGAAAGAAACTCAGTACTCTTGTCTATTTCCGTTAAAGCGCTGGCACACAACGCAACGGTGGGTCCTCCCTGTTCGACGCATACACTACGTGAACAAAATATCAGGACACCCCCAAAAAAGGTAAGTTCTTCATATTAGGTGCATTGTACTGCCATCTACTGCCACGTACTCCATATTAGTGACCTCAGTAGTCAATTAGAAATCGTGGGAGAGAAAAATGGGACCCTCCGCGGAACTCGCGGACTTCTAATGTGGTCAGGTGATTGGGTGTCACTTGCGGCATACGTCTGTACTCGAGATTTCCACAGTCCTAAACATCCCTAGGTCCACTGTTTCCGATGTGACAGTGAAGTGGGAACGTGAATGGACACATATAGCACAAAAGTGTACAGGCCGACCTCGTCTGTTGACCGACGGAGACCACCGAATGTTGAAGAGGTTCGTAGTGTGTAATAGGCAGACATCTATCCAAATCGCGGTAGGCGGGAGGTGAGAAAACTTGGATTTCATGGTCGAGCGGCTGCTTATAAGCCACATATCACGCCTGTAAATGCCAAACGACGCCTCGATTCGTATAATTAGCGTCAACATTGGACGACTGAGCGGCGGAGAACCGTTGTGTGGAGTGAAGAACCACGGTACACAATGTGGCGATCCAATGGCCGGGTGTGGGAGTGGAGAATGTCCAGTGAACATCATCTGGCAGCGTGTGTAATGCCAACAGTTAAAATTCGGTGGCGGATGTATTATGGTGTTGTCGTGCTTTTCATGGAGGGAGCTTGCACCCCTTGTTTTGCGTGGCACTCTCACAGTGCAGGCCTACATTGATGTTTGAAGCACCTTCTTGCTTCCCACTATTGAAGAGCAATTCCTGGATGGCGACTGAATCTTTCAGCACGATCGAACACTTATTCATAATGCTCGTCCTGTGGCGGAGTGGTTACATGACAATAACATCCGTGTAATGGACTGGCTTGCACAGAGTGCTGACCTGAATCCTATAGAACACCTTTGCGATGTTTTTAATGTTGACTTAGTGCCAGGCCTCACCGACCAACATCTGTATATCTTCTCAGTGCAGCACTCCGTGAAGAATGGGTTGCCATTCCCCAAGAAACCTTGCAGCACCTGATTGAACGTATGCCCGCTACAGTGGAAGCTGTCATCAAGGCTAAAGGTGGGCCAACACCATACTGAATTCCAGCATTACCGATGGAGGGCGAAGCGAACTTGTAAGTCATTTTCTGCCGGGTGTACGGATACCTTTGATCACATAGCGTACCACTGAGAGCTGGACGGGAAGAGCCAGGGCCGTGTTCAACTATACACACAATTCGTTAATATCACCTTCTTTACTGTCCTCTTATTCTTAACCCATATTTCAGCCCTTCCTTCCTAAGCATCCCGACATCGCTCGCGCCACTGAATGCCATTGCACACAAGACACCGGAAACAGCGCAAGCAAGGGTAGAAAATTGGCCAAAAATGTTAATTTTAGATAAAATAGTGAAATAATACCAAGTGGTACCATCGACGTCTAAATTGTAATGGTAACTATGCTCATTTCTCTTTCTCAGCTAAGCTCCCACAAGCACAACCACGCTTCTACTTTCTTCTTGTTGACAAAACGAATGGATTATCTGGAACCAGTGTATCATAACGGAACCTTAGGTAGCAATCCTGCACTCTCTGTTGTACTCCAAGTCTTCCAAGCAAGAATATATGCATCAGAGAGAGCTTCAAGGCCACTATAATCTGCATGACTCTCCCATACAAAGGCCAATGTCAACCATGTACTGCCTCCAAAGACAGGTGAAACATCACAGGTGAGCTGCATTCTAAGTCCACGAAACACATTTGGACCACCAATAAACTACTGCTGATTTAACTACCCAGTAAGGTCTATATTTACTGCTTTCAATGACCTATACACAGGAACATAGTACCACAAACGGCGAAGATGATATAGTCGACCTGGTATTGCAGCGGTACTTTAACACAAGTGAACTTTGCAAGGCAACACCCTCGAGCCCCAACCGCAAGGTGAGCGAAGACATGCATATCAAAACAAATAGGCCTCAATAGTAAATAACGCCTCACTTGGAACCAGAAATGGTTGTGCATGAGAAGCAGGAATCATGGAAAATTCACCAGGATGGTTTAATTGAGAATGATTTAATATGGCGTTCTATTAACACAATTTTTGTAAATTGATATAACTACATTCAATATACAACTGTAGTTAAACTCCTGTTTTAACACTGGCATGAATTAAAGAGAGATAAAACAAATCAAGCAAAAATTTGAATTAGAGAAAGTAAAACGAATCTATACAAGAACTGGGAACTAGATAAGCGTTGGCTGTTAATCGGAGCCTCCTTTACCAGGCCGGCTCTACAACGGCATACGTCAAAGTGAAAACATAAAATTGGGCACGCAACTAAAACCAAAACAACAAAATTACAGTAGCAACAGCAGTTAATACTCAAACAAAACCTTAAAAATACAATAAAAAGCAATACAAGCGAGTAACGTAACTTAATGTTGCTGCGCTTAATGGTGCGTCTACAGGAGTTCAGCCAACAGCCAACGCAAGTGCGACACCATCAGGCATAACCACTGGACCACACCCACGCAACGAACTTGCCAGCGTGGGACAACAAAGTCCAAATAGGATCCCCAAGCACACGCAGAGCCAAAACAGCTGCAAATCAAATTACAGTTGCACTCTACAATATAAACGTATCAAAAGTTAGTTCCAATGTGGATGAAACCAAGGATGATTCACCACGCAGATGAACAAATAAGCAAGCCACACACCATAACCTGCATATACATAAGGAGCGCCCCACAAGAATTTACCTGCAATAAAGCAGCCCGTAAATATATACACATTTATATATATATAGATCTCAGCAAGTAAGGAGGGAATTATTTTGAATTTCTGTGCTTATAAGCAAATGATAACTTGCTTACACACGTTTTAAAACTATTAGAGGGAATAACAATAAAAATGCACAAGTAACTTTTAGACAGTAGAGAAAATTTAAAGATTCTGGGAACAAATGAGGAACAATAACCATACGGCTCAGTGATTAAAATAAAGTTACGATGACAGGTCAAATAAAAATAGGCTAGCTTGTGATAAACATTACCCTTACGTAAGGCAGGGTACAGAGCATGGTTTGATAACCGATGAGAACTTGGAACTCAAATTTAGAAAAGTGACTTAGAATGGACGCTGAGAGGTTCAGGCAGTACCAGATCACCAAAGCAACGAGCCAGACGCAAAACAGATAACCAACGAACTTAACTGCTAATCGATTTCAGACATTCAGAACTGCCAAGAATAGCTGCGAGCAGGCTTCAGTGCCAGAGAGCTGTTGTGGCTGGTAACAGTCAATGCCCTGAGTTACAGCTTTACATCTGCAGGTGATCACAGCAGACGAATACCTCGGGTTGTGTTAGCAATGGCCGCCGAGTCGTGCAGAACTGCCCGTCCTCCAGCTTAAGGCGGCCAACCAACGCCAGAGCTTCCACGTGTGGCCCTCAACGGCCGCCAGCTCGGTATACTCCTTACACACTGGCTGCGACAAGCACGTTCGTTGCGCACCATCTAAGCGCACGCTGCTCGCTCTTTCTCTCGCCGATTTCAAGACCAAAACCAGCCAAGGGGGCAGGACCATGAAGATAAGACCGAAGATATCCAAATAAATTTCCTCTTATGTTCAGATAAATGAGTATTGATGCTTCAGTGCATGATTTCACTGTATGCTTGGTCATAACTGCACTAAGAGCACTTCAGCCAGCCGATATAACAGAAGCTATTGTATCGCTGTCTGTATGGTGTCTTTTGGAGCATGGACCCAAGAGGAAGATGATTGGGATGTCTCCCAAGTTAATGTTACTCGTATTAGTAACAAACCGAAAGTTCGCTTCGCGGGGAGAAAGAGAGCAGTCGATAACTCAGTTTTATAAAAATGGTTCACATGGCTCTGAGCACTGTGGGACTGAACTTCTGAGGTCATCAGTCCCCTAGAACGTAGAACTACGAATCCTGCCTCGGGCATGGGTGTGTGTGATGTCCTTAGGTTAGTTAGGTTTAAGTAGTTCTAAGTTCTAGGGGACTTATGACCTAAGATGTTGAGTCCCATAGTGCTCAGAGCCATTTGAACCATTTTGAACGTAGAACTACTTAAAACTAACTAACCTAAGGACATCACACACATCCATGCCCGAGGCAGGATTCGAACCTGCGACAGTAGCGGTCGCGCGGTTCCAGACTGTAGCGCCTAGAACCGCTCGGCCACCACGGCCGGCTAATTCAGTTTTCTGTGTATATCTGTAATCACACGGGTGAACTGAAGTTTGGGTCACGAAGTGTACCGGAAAGCAACACACTCTGATCGCAACATCCATGAGAAATTATAACCAAGTCTTAAAATTATAATTTAAAACGTAGTGATAGTGCTCCTAAAATATGTGAGCCCGTTTATTTACACGAAAATCTCTATTACTTATGACTGTCGTTTAAGAAAAATGGTCACCCAACAAAAATCTGGAACGAGCTCCACAGCCAAAAAGAGAGAGTTCCAGGACGAATATATAACGAAGGCTACCAAGAGGGCATGCATTCCTCTCTGCGGGTGGAACATTAAGTGTCGGAGGACACTACTTGTGTCCCCGGACACTTATCAGTGATCCAGACGTCGTCTCTGTTCGCCATCTGACGGGACATGATCTGAAGTGATCACCGTATTGACGTGTGGTTATTAATTTTTAATAAATCCTTACAATCAAGACTGATTAGTATTTTAATTATCTATCACATCGCTGTTATTTTCCAGTAATGTTTTCAAAATTTACACGAGTACGATTCAACAATCGATTATTCGAACATAAAAGGAACTGTCATTTGGGGCAAACTCATTAATCAGCCCCAGCTTTTTTTAAATACTAGTTGTACAATAAGTGCTAACACTGAGAGGCTGGACTTGCTGGATGGAAAGTTAGATGGGTATTTTTCTCTTCATTTACTTGTGAGAAGGATGCGGCCTCTCAGTCCATGAGCTCTTCTGTGATGACAGTTTCCACACTTCTTTTTGTTACTGAGGAGCGTCGTTGAAGCCCTTAGCACCCGAATCCGTTGCCAACGTTGTGGAGCAGCAGATCCATCCTATGTAGTCCAGATAGAGGGTTTTCTGCCACAGGTCTAGGAGCTCATGTGTTGACATTCTGACACAGAGATTTTGCAGCACTTGTAGGTGGTTGGTGTTTGTGTTGCTTCTCATGCCCCAGGAGGAGCAGTCCTACAACATGGAGAATAGAACCGTGGCTCGGTATTGCTTAGTCTTCGTTCTAACAATGAGAGCTGGTGAGGAGCGAATATGAGTAGTAAATCAGGAGCAATATTTCAGCCTTTTTAGCATTGACATGTTGCGAAGGTCAGGAGAGAGTTGCCCTGGTCTTCTCTGCGTTTTACATGATGTGCCATTGCCCATTTTTCTTTGATGTTCAGCTCCCTCTGTAGACGCCATGTCGCTGTGGTGTTGCGTCGACTGCTCGTTAATAACGTGGTGTAGTTCGCGAAGTGCGCAAGGATAACTTGCAGGAGCACCAGCGTGTCACTCACGTACAATGTAAAAAGCATTGACTAGAGGACAAACCCTTGGGCTAAGATTTCTTGTAATTGTAGCGTGCTGGAGCGTTGTCCGTTTTTCTGCACATACAAGCGCCGTTCTTGGAGGAACTGTTAACAATCTTGGTGCAGTAGTAATTTGAGCGAATGATGTACTATGCTGCATATTCCGTAAAGCGAATCAGTTGAAGTTCTGCCGATAACTTTAGTTGAAAGGCGAATTAATGTGGTGTAATTACGACCCGCATGGCGACGGATTGTCGAAGTCCTTTTAAGATTATCCTTTCTTGGAACTTTGACGAAGTAGGTAATAAACTAATGGGCCAATGTTTTGTCGGTAGGATGATGTCCTTTCCTGGATCGGGAATCGGTACAAGTCGAGTTATTTTCCAAGCTACCGGGAAGGAGCACAGCTGGAAACAAATATTGAAGATCTTCGTGATGAACACGTATGGCTTCCTCGGAAGTTGTTTGAATTTTCCGTTCGTGATGCTATTCGATCGTGAGGCTGAATGTGATCGGAGACTGCGAATGATAACGCCGACTTCTTCCGGTGTTGTTAGAAGCGAGACACCGCTTGTCGATTCCTGCATGATGTCCGGTGCGTTAGTGCTACATAGGTAGAGGCGAAAAGTTCTGCCTGTTGTAAGGGGTTGTAGATGTGACCTGTTGGGCCCTGAATGACTAGGTTGGCTGGTCGTGGACTGCAAAGTGTTCATTCCTTGACTGAAGTGTCAGCATAGCCATTTTGAACTCCCGGACTTCTAATCTGTGTTACATTGCTCTTGACGGGTGTTTCAGTTATCGTCTTTAATCCGTATTCGGCAAACTTTCCATCGCTTGCGAATTCTGTTTTCAAGAGCCTTCAATTCTTGTAGTAAACGCTGGAATTCGTTGTGGTGACTAGTGTGATTTCGATAGTTGCTGGTGCTTGCTGAAAGAGCTGCTTTATCTCCATAGTGAGCGTAGCAATGGACTCCTTAAGAAGGTCAGTGGTAGTTAGGTTCGAAGTAAGGCAGACATTATTGTTGATAAATGTCTTGCAGTGGTCCTAATTGGGAACATTCTTGCTTGTGGAAGTACATGATCCAACGGTTTGATTAGTTTGCCAATCACTGGGTGACGGTGATAAGTCAAAGCATTTATAGTCTTCAGCCGTAGCTCGATTCGAAAGTTTCTGAGCATTGCTATCTTTAGAACATCGGGTTGCTGGGGTGTATTTGAGGGAGTATGTGTGGTGTCGTCTGAACCATGTTTTAAGGCGTCCAGGAGTTCCTCCAGCGCATGTAGTCTGTTTCTCATCGGATTCTTTTTGCTCGGTAGCTCGACGAGAAATGCTTCGAATTTAGATATACCCATAATATGATATTCAACGAAGGTGACGTTGCCGTGATTATTAGATATTGTAACCGCCGCGCGGGATTAGCCGAGCGGTCTTGGGCGCTGCAGTAATGGACTGTGCGGCTGATCCCGGCGGAGGTTCGAGTCCTCGGGCATGGGTGTATGTGTTTGTCCTTAGGATAATTTAGGTTAAGTAGTGTAAGCTTAGGGACTGATGACCTTTGCAGTTAAGTCCATTTTTTTATATTATCACCGTCGTTGCCTCCTGCGGTGTTAGTATCGTGAAGACTGTAGGTGTGTGCGTGACCGAACGTCGGAGAAAGATAACAGTACTGCCCCTACGACCATTACTACCGCCTGATATCCAGTCATGTTTATAAGCTTGAATTGTTGGATGGGCCGTAGGTGTGCTTTCGACAGAAAAAAGTACATCGATCTTGAATATCGTGATAAAATCCTCTAGTTCTAGTTTCCTAGGTAACACTCCACTGGCATTGTACATACAGATTGTGATGTCATCTCTTCTTCATTGTTTACGATCCATTTGCAGCGGTGAAAAGTTTCATAGCGCCTTCAGGAGGGTGAGTGGTTTGGAAAGAATGTCTGGTGCAGCTTTGAACAATTGAAACGTTCCTTGAATGATGGCGGGGATTTTCTTCTGTCGGGATATTTCCAGGAAACCCGTGATGCATCAGAATATCTCCTGGAGGTCTGAGAAGTCGGAGATGGCGTGAGTAGTAGAATGCGTGCCTGTCGGTTGTTGGATGCGTGTTGCGGCAGTTGAGCGTGCAGTGGATGTCGTTCTCATCAGCAGTGTGGGGAATTCCCTGGCGTTGTAGAGCTGTGCTTGAGCAGAAGTAGTGGCTGGTTGTTGATTTCGGAATCGTGCTGACTGGCGGTGCGCCATGTGTATCTCAAGTGCTTGCTGGAAAGTGGGACATCCTTTACATGTGACGGTCTGTTCGACTTCACAACTGACGCATTTAGGTTTCTGGGTCTTTACATTCTTGCAGCCCTTAGAGGAGTGGTGTCCAGTACATTTCATACATCTCGCTAGTTACTTGGAATAATTCGCTGTATGAAAGTAACGCTGACGGCGTTTGCATTATGGTGGTCCTTCCTTTGGCCAGTAAGTTTCAATTTGGACTTTCTTAACCATTAAATGTTTGGTATCATAAATGGGTTCACTGGTTGGCCCAGCCGGCAGCGTGATGCTTTAAACTGGCTGTGGCATTAGTTTCGCTGTCTTCTCGTCGCATGATTTGAATCGATGCACAGATTCAGTTTGAAATCCAATAGCGTGGAGTTCTTTTTCCAGTTCCTCCCCTGTATCTCAGCTGTTAAGTACAACGGAAGTCCGCAGCACCATCTCTCCTTATTGTATATCTACCGGTGCCCTCTATACAGCTCTATATATTCCGGATTTCATTGGCCTTTCCAAGCAGTTATCGATTCATCTCTGTATATGTCTGTCCAGATTGGGACGATGCGTCATTGAGTAGCTGTATTTCTCGACCATGGCCACCGAGCCTGGAAGTTTCAGCTGAAGTGTCGTTACACACTATAACGCAAATTGCAATCCCATATATTTTGGTCAATAACATAGAACATGTGCGATTGAGGGTTTGAGTAATAAATACCTAGCAATCGGCTAGGTGACTACGAAAAGCGGCCCAGGGTGACGTAAAGCGTCGCTCTTGCGGTACTGGTGCAGAGCTGCAAGCAGTGCACATCCTAGGAGGGCACACAACGCAGTACCCGTCAAGTGTAACGGTCCCGTTAGAGGATGTCACGATGCATTCAGTGACAGTGTGTATGAGGAACTCTGTGCAAAATATTAATTGGCTGGCGGAAGCCGTACCGAACCCGAGGCGATTACCTGCAGCACTTGAATGTTCAAAACGAATTGCTAATACCGACAGAAAACTACCTCGGAAGATGAATGAGGAGACGGAAGTGGAGGGCGTTGCTTACTTCTTATGGGCCCAGTCTGTCCCTGTGGCGGTGTGGACGCCATCCGAAGCTAATCATTACATTATGACACTGAGGGGAAATGGTACTCCTCCCTTTAATGCTATAACTGCAACATTGAGAGAAGATGAGCGCCTGTGGCGCACGTCCATTCTTTGCAATGGCTGTGACACACAATAAACCAAGAAAGTAATTCGTGGATTTTTAAATTGAGAGAATAGACTTTGCAATAGACTTTCTCCTAGTCTCGTATCTTACACGAATTTCATTGTAACTTCCAGAGAACCTGTTGTTCGTATGATCACGTAAAGAGTGTCCAGGAAGAGGCAGGGCTAATCCCTATGACAGATTCGTGCTGAGGAGGAGACCGGTTTCCGCACAAGCTAAAGCCGGCTTACGGCGCCTCAGTAAATCCCCAGGGCGGCCGGACAAGTTGCTCCGGTGCGGAAACTTGGCGAGGGAACTTGGCGGCATGCAGATGGCGCCCGCTGCCACTCCTGACCTCCATACCAACAACGGCGAAAGTGCAAAGTCCACCTCCAGCCTTTCGCCTGCGGGATACGTTGCCTTATGCAAGTATTCCATACTGCATGGTTAGAGTCTTAAGCAGATTGGTTTCTGATGCTACGTATCATAGTGCCCAACAATAAGAATTAAGAAAGTGTCAGTCATCTCAGATATACTCCAATGTGCTGACCTGTCTTCAGCAAGTAGAGATTTCATTCCTTCTCCTTCACGTTCTTACAGCAGATTGCTAAACTTTGAAACCATCAAAATCACATGTCGTAAATTATCGAAATATATCTTTATTTTACTAGTACTAGAGATATATTTTTAGTATTCTTCAATGTACACTCTCTGGATACTAAAATGCTTCAGATGCCACATTAGGGACGTAGCATAAGATTAAATTAGTCCTAGCAATCCCAACGCATTTTCCTTTGCGCATTACTTTATGCCCACCGGAAGAAAATTAAAGAAAGAAAAATCCCTTACTTGTTGTTGACTTACATTAACAAAATATTCTTTCAAAAAGTACTGAAGTGTAAGGAGAGTCCAGATCCTGAAACAATCTTTTCGCGTGCCCTTGCCAATATCAGTACATTTTTCAGTAATGTATACTACGAGGCTGAGGGTACATGTGACTACCAAAGTAAAAATTTAAAATGCAAATTTTATAATTGTTGTTGACTTGAACTCACAACATTCTTTTTAAAGAGATGTTTATGTGCAAGTATGGTTTTGACCCTTAACTGTGGAAAGTGTCAGCTACTACTTATACTTAAATATTTGGGTTAAGTTTAACTGCAAAATTTAAAACATTTATAGAAACTGGTAGAAGAATTCATTAAAAACAATAAAAAATTTAAATATGAAGTAAATGACTGAATTCCAACATTTTTAGAAGTTGGGCATAAAAATGCTGCCCCTTCCCCTCGTATTGTGAATTTTAAAGTTTAATAGATCCACGAAATGTACTTTAGGATTTGACGAATTTGTGCATTACAGTTTTAAAGGTTAGCATTGTAATGAGGTTTTCCGTTGGCTTCCTTCGACCTGTTACATATTGGTAGGAGCTTTCTTCTATCAACATAAAGATTGTGTCAAGCGCTCATGCACAGTAGATATTTTTGCTGGTTATGAATAAATTGTACAAGACGTCTGAAATTCTTAGAAAGTAGGTGTAATCTGCAAAGGTCGACTGCTAACATGCAATTCATGAAAGAACCAAGAGAGGAAAATACAAAAGGTAGAGCAAGAAAAATGGATTAAGAAAGGCGTTAAGCCGGATTGCAGTCATTCTGCTTAACTATTCAGTTTGTATATAGAAGATGTAATGTAATAGAGGTTTAGGTTGGTTTTAATTTTGTGGAATGTTGCGTTAGGACGTTCATCTTTGGCTATTGGTGCGATCCGTCTCTGTCTAGTCCCCTGGTGTCGCTTCAGTCGTCTGTTAGTTGAGCCTTTGGTTGTAGGTCCTTGGAGCGGGTTGTTGACAACATGGGCACACAGTCGGTCGCTGTCAGTGAGAGAGAGACAACAGGCACATGTGGCGAGTGGTCAGGTGTTCACAGAGATTACGGGCGCACGACTGCCTAAGCGGCCTGTGGCCAGTAGAGGTGCCTTGGTCGGCAATACTTGGGACTCATGTCGATGCATCCGGTTTGCCCTGGATTAATAAGACATAGTTACTGATGTGGGTATAGGAATGCTGCTCGTTTTCTGGTGCCATCTGTTCTGCTCTTTTGGGGTGAGGTGCTCATTAATTGAGTGAAGTTGCTCCCTCTACTCCGGATTGCTTCTGGTTCTCCGTCATTCTGTATCGAGAATTAAATTTGCTTTCTTGTGCCTCTGTAATTATCTGATTGCCATGTTTGATGAGCTTTAAAATTTCTTTTCATTCCAACATGTTCAGTGTCTGCTTATCTTGTTGTTCGACCAGAAATTAGTTGTGTCGTATGTGATGAAGCTAACGTCGAGGAACATTAATTTCCAACCAGAGACTATGGAATAATGTTCACTCACTCTAACATTTTAGTCAATACAATGTGCACTTGTGTACAGGGGGCACTGAGAGACATACTCGCCATGACAATGTAAAGGAAAAGAAAATGGTTTTAAATAAAATTTGGATGCTCATTCTGCGCTAATAGAGTGACTAATGGTTTCTTTTAAGCAAGAGATAATACTACGCATTAGGCTTGACCTGAAGAATTGTGGTGCCCAGTATTTCGTTTCATAAACTCGGAGCCTCCTTGAGCATTTGAGGCAGTTGTCGATTCATATTTGAAGACGTTCCTGCAGATTAGGACCAAACTTCAGTGAATCATTTTGTTCATTGAAGTGATAGAAGCTATGTGATGCTTCATAAATGCATGTCCACCTGCTTTTGCCAGGGCTAGTGCAGCAACTCGACGTGGCATGGTCTCAGCGGGTCATTGTAATGCATCTGTAGAAATAGCGAATCACGTTGCCTCTACAGCCGTCCATAATTCGTTGTTTGGGAATGACTGAGAATGGTCTCCAAGTAGCAGAACAAAACCATTTACAGTCGATGATCGGTTCAGTTGGACGACAGAACAGAGTCAATTACACGTAAACACAGCCCACAATATTATGGAGGCACCAACAACTTTCACAGTGCCTTGATGATAACTTGGGTCCATGGCTTCATGAAGTGTGCGCAACGCTCAGACCTTACCACCAGCTCTTAGCAACTGAAATATGGACTCTTCTGACCAGGTCACTGTTTTCCAGTCGTCCATGTTCCAACCGATACGGTCCCAAGCCCAGGAGAGGCGCTGCAGGCGCGTCGATTATCCGCTGCTGTATCCATTAACGCCAAATTTCGCTGTACTGCCCTAACGGATAAGTTAGTCGTACGGCGCACATTGATTCCTACGGTTGTTTCACGCAGTGTTGCTTGTCTTGCAACTCTACGCAAGCGCCACTGCTATCCGCCTTCATCTGAAGGCCATCGACCACGCCCTGCGTTGTCTGTAGTGAAAGGTAATAATTCTAATCCGATATTCTCGACACACCCTTGACTCTGTGTATCTCGGAATACTGAAGTCTCTAATGATTTAGGAAACTGAATGCGCCATGCATCTAGCTCCAACTACCATTCCTCGTTCATAGTCCTTTAATTCCCACTGCGCATCCAAAGTCATGCTGGAAAACTTTTCACATGAATCACCTGAGAACAAATAGAGCTCTGCCAATGCGCTGCCACTTTATACCTTGTCTATGCAATCTACCTACCTTAGTATGTGTACATATCGTTATTCCATGACTGCTGTCACCACAGTGTACATATACCACAGCCTGCCAGACAGAATATTTTAATTCCAGTAACCGCTAGCAACGAAAGATTATACCGCATGTACCGGCAGTTTTTCAAGGAACTGTTTTTTTTTTTTTTTTTCTTGTTGACGGGGAAGCCTGCTGACCTCGTGGTGGCTGTGCGTACTGCAACATCAGAGTAAGAAACGCATTTTTTTTAAGTAATCAGTCTTCTGAATGGTTTGATGCTCCACAAATTCCTCTCTTGTGCCAACCTCTTCATCCATGAAAAGCACTTGCAGAATACTTCCTCAATTATTTAGTGGATATATTCCAATTTCTGTCTTCCTCTTCAGCTTATTCCCTCTACAGCTCCTTCTAGTACCATGGAAGTAATTCCCTGATGTCTTCACAAATGTCCTATCATCCTGTCCTTTCCCCTTGTCAGTGTTTTCCACATACTCCTTTCCTCTCCGATTCTGCGTAGAAGCTCCTCATTTCTTACCTTCGCGGCCCACATAATTTTCAACATAGGTCTGCAGCACTACATCTCTACTCCTTCGATTCTCTTCTGTGCCGGTTTTCCACAGTCCATGTTTCAGTTCCATGCAATGCTGTGCCCCAAACGTACATACTCAGAAATTTCTTCCTCATATGTTTCATATTAGTATACTTCTATTGGTCAGGAATGCCCGTTTTTCCATTGCTGGTCTTTTTGATGACCTCCTTACACCGTCCATCATGGTTTCTTTGCTCCTAAGGTATCAGAATTCCTTAGCTCCATCTACTTCATAATTCTCAGTCCTGATGTTAAGTTTCTCGACTTTCTCATTTCAGCTACTACCTTTGTCTTTCTTCGATTTACTCTGTATCCATATTCTGTATTCATTAGACTGTTAATTCCATTCTTCTTGATTTCCACCAGGGTAGCAATGTCATCAGCGAATCGTATCACTGATATTCTTTCACCTTGAATTTTATTCCATTCCTGGACCTTCCTTTTATTTCCATTATTGTTTCTTCGATGTAGAGATTGAACAGTACGGGCGAAAAACTACGTCCCCTTCTTACACCCTTTTTAATCCGAGCACTTCGCTCTTGGTCGTCCATTGTCATTATTTCCTCTTGGCTCTTGTACATATTAAATATTATCCGTCTCTCCCTATAGCTTAACCCTATTTTCCGCAGAATTTCGAACATCTTGCATCATTTTATATTGCCGCAAGCATTCCGCCGTCTACAAATCCTACGAAAGTGTCTTCATTTTTCTTTAGTCTTGATTCCATTATCAACCACAGTAACAGCATTTCCTCATCGGTGCCTTTACCATTCCTAATGCCAAAATGATCGTCATAAAACACATCTTCACTTTCCTTTTCCATTCTTCTGTGTATTATTCCTGTCAGCAACTTGGATGCATGAGGTGTTGAGCTGTTTCTGCGATAATTCTCGCACTTGTGAGCTCTTGCATTCTTCGTACTTGTGTGGATGATATTTTTCTCAAAGTCAGACGGTATGTCGCGTGACTAATATATTCTACACACCAACGTGAATAGTCAATTTTTTACCACTTTTGCCAATGATTCTAGACATTCTGATGGAAACTTATCTATCCCTTCTTCCTTATTTGATCTTAAGTGCTTCAAATCTCTCTTAAAGTCTGATTCTAATACTGGATGCCCTATCTCTTCTAAATGTACCCCAGTTTCTTCTTCTATCACATCAGACAAATCTTCAACCCCCTCACAGAGGCCTTCAGTGTACTCTTTCCACCTATCCGCTTCTCCTCTGCATTTAATTCCCTGGTTATCAGCTAATATTTATTTACATATACATACATACTTTGGATGCCACTGTAGAGTGTCTTCACCGTCGATCCTAACAAAGTGAAACAGTGATGCAGATAGCCGTACCGGAGGTTCACTCACAATGGAGACGTATCTGTTGAGGGCAAAACAGACATGTGGTTGCTGAAGAGTGGCAACTGCCTTATCAGTAGTTGCACGGAACAAAGTATGAATAATTGAAAGCCTGGATTACTGATTCATATGGCCTTGTAACATCAACCAAATCGGTGTTCTTGTGTTGGTACTGCTAGCACGTGAAAACAAGAGGAAACTACACCAGTCATTTATCCCGAAGGAATGCAGATCTTCTGTATGGTTATCCTCTTGGATAAAATATTGCGGAGGTAAAACGGTGTACCAATTCGGACCTCCGGGGGGGGGGGGGGGGCGGTGGGGGGGGGAGGACTTTTCAGATGACGTCATCAGGAAAAGCAAAACTGATGTTCTGCGGATCGTTCCGATGAGTGTTAGATCCCCAAATCGGGCAGGTAGGCTAGGAAATTTAATAATGGAAATGGAAAGTTAGATATAGTGGGAATTAGTGAAGTTCCGTGGCAGCAGGAACAGGACTTCTGGTCAGATGAATACAGAGTTAAAAATACAAAATGAATTGGGGTAATTCAGGAATAGATTTAGTAATAAGGAAACAGGACTGCGGGAAAGCTACTGTGAATAGCATAGTGAACACAGTAGTGCACCCAAGGTAGACACAAAGCAACACCCACTACAGCAGTACAAGTTTATATGCCATCTAGCTCCGCGAATAATGAAGAGATTGAAGCAAGGTATGAGGAGACAAGAGAAGTTATTCGGCGCAGGAAGTGAAGGGACTGAAGAAATGTGTGGGGAGGCAAGAGAAGTTATTCAGATAGTTAAGGGATATGAAAATTTAATAGTGACGTGGAATTGGATTTTGATAGTAGGAAAATTAGAAGGGGAGAAGTGGTAGGTCGATACTGACTGGGGAAAGTGAATGAAAGAAGAACACGCCTGTAGAGTTTTGCACAGATCATAATTTAATCACTGCAAACACTAATTTCTTTCAAAATCATAAAAGAAGGCTGTATATGTGGAAGACACATGGAGTTACCGGAAGATTTCCGGTTGGTTATATAATGGTAAGACAGTGATTTCGGGACCAGATTTTAAATTGTAAGGGGCAGATGTGGACATTGAACACAATGTTTTGTTTATGAACTGTGAAGATGAAGAAATTATAAGAAGGTAGAAAATTAAGGAGATGAGACCTTGATAAGTTCAAAGAATTAGAGGTTGTCGGAAGTTCCAGAGGGAGCAACGATTGACTAGAACAGGGGAAAGGAACACATTAGAAGATGAGCGGGTAGTTTTAACAGATGAAACAACGAAGGCAGCAGAGGAACAAATAGGTAAAAATACAAGGCACAGTAGAAATCCTTGGTTAACATAGTAGATACTGAATTTAATGAAATCAGAAAATTTAAAAATATAGGAAATGAAGCAGGTGAAAGACAATACAAGCGTCGAAAAAATGAGATTGACAGGAGGTGCAAAATGGCTAAACAGGAATGGCTACAGAAAATTGTAAGGATTTAGAAACTTATTTCAGTAGGGGAAAGAAAGATACCACCTACAGGAAAAATAAGGAGACCTTTGGAGAAAAGAGAAGCTGCTGTACCAATATAAAAAGCTCATAAGGAAAACCAGTCCTAACCAAAGAGGGGAATGCTAAAAGGTGGAAGGGGTGTATAGAGAGTCTATACAAGGCAGATGAACTTGAAAGCAATGTTATGGAAAGGGAAGAGGACGTTGAAGATGATTAGACGGAGATATGATAGTGCGAGAAAAATTTTTCAGAGCTCTGAAAGACCTACAGTCGAAACAAGGGCCAGAACAAGACGACATTCTCCCTTAATTACTGATAACCTTGGAATGGCCAGCCATGACAGAATTATTCTATCTGATGTGCAACCTGTATCAGACTGGTGAAATACCCTCAGACTTCAGGAAGAATGTAATGATTGCTATTTCATAAAAAAAAAACAGATGCTGACTGATGTGAAAAAGCACCGAACTTTGAATTTAATAAGTCATGTTTGCAAAATACTAACACGAATTCTTTACAGAAGAATGGAACAACTGAACAATACTGGCCCTACGATTTACTTTAGAGGATGGGATAAGGAAAGACAAACCTACGTTTATACTATTTTTAGACTTTGTGAAAGTTCTCACTTTGTTAACTGTAATTCTGTCTTTGAAAATCTGGAGGTAACTGGCGGAAGATACAGGGAGCAAAAGCTATTTACTACTTGTACAGAAACCTGATGCCAGTAATAAGGGTCGGTGGCTATGGAAGTGTAGGAATTGAAGTACAGGGAGAAGAAGTAAAAACTTTGAAGCATGTCGGTGACATTGTAATTCTTTGAGAGACAGCAGAGAACTTGGAAGAGCCGTTAAACGGAATGGACAGTGAATTGAAAGGAGGATATAAGGTGAACATCATGAAGAGCAAGATAAGGATAATGGAATCAGGTCTAATTAAATCTCGTGATGCGAGGAAGTTAGATTAGGATGTGAAAGACTTGAAGTAGTAGATCAGTTTTCTGTTTTGGCAGCAAAATAACTCACGATACCTGAAGCAAAGAGGATACAAAATGTAGACTGGCAATGCCAAGAAAAGCGTTTCTGAAGGAGAGACATTTGTTAACATCGAATATAGATTTAAGTGTTAGGATGCCCTTTCTAAAGGTATTAGTCTACAGTGTCGCCATGTATGGAAGTGAAACTTGGACGATAAACACTTAAAAAAAAGGAAGAGAATAGAAGCTTTTGAAATGTTGAGCTGCTGAAGAATTCTGAAGATTAGATGGATATATCACGTAACTAATGAGGAGGTACTGAGTAGAAATGATGAGAAAAGAAATTTGTGGCACAAACTGACTGAAAGAAGGAATCAACAGTTAGGACACTTTATGAGACATCAAGAGGTCGCGAACTTAGTATTGGAGGGAAGTGTATTACGTAAAAATCGTCGAAGGAGGCTGTGAGATGAATACAATAAGCAGATTCGACAGTTATTTGTAAATGCAGAGGCTTCCACAGGGTGGAGTAGCATTGAGAGGTGCATCTTATAGTCTTCAGACTGGAGATCACAACGACAACACCCCTTCTCGTTTGGTAATAGCCTAATATGAGACTCAGAAGTGTTTTGTTGGCAGTTCATTTTGTAAAATGACTGTATTTTCCTAATATGAGACGACGTCTGCCACCAAATTTACTTTCAACTGAGCGTGTAACACGACCGGGGCTTCGTGTCTCGACCGTGCCCCCTGTCCACACCACGTACCTGATACTCCCGCGCCTGTCATAGTGTTCTGCTCCACACTGCTGCTGGCTAGCATGAAATTATGTATCTAAATATGCAAGCTGGTTTAGGGGAGCCACTCAACGTTTAACCCAACACTGTCCTAGGTCTGGTATGAGCAACTATATTCTGAGCCGATAAGAAAATCGCACGTTTCACTGTTTACATTCTAAGTCATAAGTGTTTATCCCAATTAACATTCTTGATGATTATCTGTACACAATATCGCTTGGATGAGCGTACGCGTAACCGGCACGACGCGGGTGATTGTTACGCTCGTCAAGCATACACAGATATCTGGTACCAGTTCTCCTTGACACTAGTAATAATGCAACTCTGTTCATAAAGTTAAATTTTCAGTTGTCAGTTGTCACTTGTACTAGCGTGCGAGTAACCGTCGTGGCGCGGCTGATTGTTGATGATGCGCGATGACCGAATGCAAGTTTCAAGCTCTTTACAAGACACTGGCACTTGATTGCACTCCTTTGTGGTAAACTGTATTGCTCGTTGACATTAGTTCATTCTGGGAGACCGAACACGGCGCGGAAAATTAATGCTGTACGGGACGACACGCAAAGAGTGGATACTCAAATACGTCATCGGCGGCCCTTTTTACTGAATTCATTTCCATATCTCACTGTAATAGCACTTGTAGCAACACTTGAACTTCCATAATAATGCCTTTCACATGTCGATCTACCCACAGCACACCATAAAAGCTCCGTGTCCGTGAGACATTTGGAGCCGAATTGTCCCAATAACAACTCGTTAATGTTGCAGTCATAGGATACTACTTTTCTGCACTTTATGCAGTCCACACCTTTGCATATATGTACATCTAAAGCAAGAGGTCAATCTTTGAAACACTGTTAAATCTTATCATGAACTGATAGAATATTAGTGCAGATGGAAAACTGCATCTTCGACAAAAGACTAAAATTAACAGACTTGAACGAGAAATAATTTACATCTGAAAAAAGTTCTCCAAAATATCAAACCATGTGATATCAAGGAATAAGAGTATGAGTCTCAAGAGGACTACATTCTTCTAGCAAAGGTAGGAGCTACACACCTTAATCGTAAGTCATTAATATGTGCCTCCTATGAAAGTTTCCCGATTCCTCTCACTTAGTGCAGTCCGAACCTTGCTTCACTTATCATTCCGCCATTGTAAAGGAGTGGAGTTGCACCTCGAGCACAGTGAGTATGGGATACTAAACAGCTCGGTATAGCTGCCATTGAAGAAAGTTGTTATCAACAGTTCAGGAAATAATTATTTCCTGTGATCCATTGTAAGAGGGGTCTGGAGGCCTTAACCTGATCAGGTGAAATAAATAAACGAATAAATTAATAATTGTTTTGTTTTGTGGTTTCTTGCTTGAACCTCTTAAATCCATAACACAGTTTAATGAAACATATTTTTATGTACGCCCAGTGAGATATATCATAAAACTGAGTGGTCCGAGTTACGAACGTTTAGCTAAGTAATATTTCCCTAATAGGATAAGCATGTTCACACCTGTAATGTGATGATGCATTTTATATTGAATGGTTCACAAGTATCTTTCTGCTGAAAAATAACTTATTTTATTATGGAAATAGAACTGTTTTTACTCATATCCAGATATTAACTTTCCTAAATAGTCTTTTGTATTTTTTTATTTATTTACCACCTTTTACCTAAAGCGTACAGCTGATTTTCTTTAGTATTGCCGGCTCGTAGTAATTATTAGGCTTAATATTAAATAATAAATTCGGTTACCTGGCACAGTTTTCAAACGTTGTGTATAATAACAATGAGGAAATGGTTTTGAAGTTCACAGACTTACGAAATTACTCAGAGTATTCGTAAGTGGTTAAGGATACACACCTACGCTGCCGTTCGCTTCGGATTTGTTTTTAAAAAATAGCGTGGAATGTGTCAGAATGTAGACTTGTAACTATAGCTTCGTCACAGCCTTCCCCGCGGCAATGCCATATCTGTTGTTGCACTGTGGAAAGTTTTGGACAAATGTTTTCACGCCAGGTCATCAGGACAAATAATATTACTCATGCTATATTTAATCTGCATTTTAGTTTATCGATTCTGTCGATAAGAAATCAGTGGTGCAATGAAGTGGTGAAACGACTGAGGAGTCGGACTCAAATTTAGGAGGAGTCACATTCATATGGCCATGTGAGTTATCCATAAATGTGTTTTCCGTAGTCGTCTTAAATCGACTGAGGGGAACACCAAGATTATTTCTTTGAAAAGTTATCATCATATGTCCACCTTTTTACTATCCGACCTGTTCTCCACATCGTCGACAGTACGTTGGAAACTAACCATTACTTTTATTAATTTTCAGACGGTGTCACAAATATAACGACACAGCCATTGTGATAAGGCGACCTAGGCTGAATTACATGTACGGTGCCCTGGAGAGGCTGTGAGATGAAAATTAACAAAAGAGAAACAAAGGGAGCTTAAGGTAGTAGAATTAAATGACGCGATTCTGAGTCAGTTAGATGCGGGAGTAAGACATTAAAAGTAGTGGACTAGTTTTGCTAGTTTGGCAGCAAAATAACGGACGATGGATAAAGTAGAAAGGACATAAAATTGCAGACAAGTAATAGCGAGAAACACACTTCTGAAGAACAGGTAGTTTTTAATACTTTATGTAAATTCAAATTTTGTGAAGTTATTTCTCTGGGGACTAACCCTCTTCTAAAATCAAATATGGAGAAATGATAGCTTAGGTAAAAAGAGAATAGAATATTTCGAGATGTGGCGTTATGTAAGAATGCTCAAGGTTAAATGGATAGATCGGATACGTTCTTCCTGGTATACGTGCACCCACACATAGTCACTAATACCGAATATAATAATTGGGAAACGTACAGTACTGTCTACACCACGTGTTGACTGCATTCCCGGAAAACTGTTTTCGGATGAGTGTAAATCAGGTTTCTTTAAGTTTGGCTATATTATCCACAAGACTCTTCAACTGTGATTGTGCACCCACGCAGTCACAATGGATGGCTGCTGGCCATCTCTAAAAGAACTGCAGTGGGTCCGTACCCTTGGTGGCCCATTACTACCATAATATCTACAAGAACTACAGTGACTCTGCATCTTTGGTGGCCCATCAGAGCCATTATTTCTACAGAAAATACTTTGGGTCTGCTCTGTGGTGACCTACCAATTCTACCAATATTCTTCAAGAATTCGACTGACTCTGCTGTGGGTTTGCTCTGTTGTGGCCCATTACCAGTCTTCATGTCAAGAAACAGCACTGTGTTTCTGTTGAGAGGACAACACTACTTCTTCAAGACTGCATGGTGGTCCACTACTTATATGTGCATTTTCTTTTACTGCTTAGACTTCATGCATAAAACTGTCATAGACTACTGTTCTGATGAATGATTAGGACTGTCTTTATGGACTGTGAAGTGAATTTTTTGATTTATTGACCAACAGTATATTACTAATTGTGTGCATATGATCTACTTGATATTGTTAACATGAAAAAAATTTCAACAAATTAGTCTTGGCCACTACCCCAACTACTTTGTGACATTTTTTTGAGAGGAGCAGGGTAGCTATGTCAGTAGCCTATTTATGTGTCTGTATGTTGGCAGCGTGACAGTCTGCATCGATAACTTGAACAGCGCTGTGCTCACTCTGTAAGACACTCTGTTGCCGGTCAGACTAGCAGTTGGAAGTTAACAGTCAGTGGTGATGGAAGCTGGAGGTGAACAGCCAGCAGTGAGGGAGGTTGGAAGAGAGTAGTTAACATTGTCGGAGGTTAGAGTTTTGAAGTGTTAGTGAAAGCGGACGATCTGGACGTGTCCGACTAGGAGATTGAATATTATGAATGATTATATAATTTTTTAACTGGATTTTGTGAGGTAACTGGCTAGTTGCGGCGCCCTAGAAACAAGAAAACGCACATGCAGACAGACAGGCTAGATATGGGAACCCACCTTGAACGCCTTTTAACTGATATTTACATTAACCATTTGGAAAAAAATTTCTGTACCAATACACTTTTAAAATTTAAACTGATTTATTACAAAACACGAGCAGAACAGAAAACATTTGGATGAAATCCTATTCTAGGGACAATTTCATACTAAGCTGCAAATTTTATTTCAAGGACAGGGGTTCAAATAAATTTCGGCATCAATAGCTCTATCCAGTAAAACACAGTACACAGTACCAAAATTATGAGCCAAGGCCTAGAAAAATCGGAATTAACAAGATTGATTGTGACGCCCCACATTTTACCTTGGACTGATTGGCATAAGCTATAATATAAGATACAGTGAGAACATACATACCTTTAGTCCGAAAAAAATTGAGTAAATCTGCAGCCACTGCTCACATCAGTATGATCATCATGCTTCTAACTTTAGAGGTAAGAGTTAGATGACGCAGTGGTTAGCACACAGCACTCGCATTCAGGAGGACTTAGGTTCAAACCCTCGTTCGGCCATCCTGATTCAGATTTTCTGGGATTTCACTAAATCTCTTCAGGCAAATGCCGGGGTGGTTACTTTGAAAGGGCATGGCCGAATTCCATCCCCATCCTTCCCTAATAAGTCGGGAATGATGACCTCGCTGTTTTGTCCCTTAACAAAATCAACAAACCAACCATTAGAGGGAACATAGAGACATTACATACCACCAACAAAGGCAAGCATAACGGACCACCTGGAAGAACTGAAAACAACCTCAGGTTATCCCAATGCACTCTAAATAAGCAACGTGCATATTCTAATAAAATTTCTGTATAGTTTTCTTGAGATGTTCACACGTACTAAACGCATTATAGTCACAGAACGCTCATAAATCTAAAAAAAACTTCACTAGGTATCTTTAGTGTGAAATAGACCAACATCTGGCCCAGATGTCCTAATAAAATCTATTATTGAAGGAAAAAAAGCAGGGACCGAAAGGGTTGCACTAGACAGTCCCTCAGGATACCCAAATAACCGATATTTATATTTTTTAACTTCTTTTATATTTTTTAACTTATCCTATAACATGCCATTACGCTAACTCGCAAATATTTATATTTGATTTGACCCCTTTATGATGTCAATATGCGGTTAATTATACCCAAACTGTAATACTGAGCAGGTCAGTTCACCTCCTTCCATGCTCCAGCTTCTGAATTTTTTATTGCTTTTTTTTGTTATGGTTTTAGGGCGCAAAACTGCTACGGTCATTAGCGCCCAGTCTGCGACGTAGGAAAAGGTAAAAGACTAAACTGGAAATCAACAGCAATGGCAACAAAACTCAAAAAATTGGAGAAACTAAAAACAGAAGGAAAGCTTTAAAAAACCACTATAAAAGGGGGTTGGTTGCCCCAAAAAGAGCTTCAAATGACTGACGTCATCTCACTGGCACTAATAAACTCGAGAACGCGATCGGCTGAGCGCGTGTCATCAGCTAAAACGGAAGATATATCAGGCGACAGCTGTAGACGGGCGCGTGACGGAGTAAAATAGGGGCACTTAAGTAAAAGGTGTCTTACCGTCCACAGCTGAGAGCATTGGCGACTGAGTGGGGGAGGATCGCTACTTAAAAGATGTCGATGGCTATAAAGAGAGTGCCCTATCCGGAGTCAAGTTAAAATTACCTCCTCCCGACGACGCGTTCGGGAGGAAGAGGTCCAAGCACAGGGAAGAGCTTTCGCATCCCGCAATTTATTATTGGGAAGTGTCGACCAATGTGTGTGCCATAAAAAAGCAACACGACGACATAAAACACTCCGTAGATCGGCGAAGGGAATCATGCGAATAGCTGGCCGAAGAAGAGAGACTGCTGCCTTGGCCGCTATATCGGCCGCCTCATTTCCACAGATACCACCGTGTCCTGGGATCCAGAGAAACGCTACAGAGACCCCCCCCCCCCCAAGTGGAGTAAGTGGTGGCAGTCCTGAATCCGATGGACCAGAGGGTGGACAGGGTAGAGAGCTTGTAGACTGAGGAGAGAGCTGAGAGAATCTGAACAGATAACATACTGTATCCGCTGATGGCGACGGATGTATTGGACAGCCTTGAGAAGAGCGTAAAGCTCCGCAGTATAAACCGAACACTGGTCGGGAAGCCGAAATCGATTTGGGGTGTCGCCAACAATATAGGCACTCCCAACACCTAACGATGTTTTTGAGCCATCAGTGTAAATAAATGAGGCATCCTACATTTGTGCGCATAGAGCAGCAAATGCCCGACAAGAAACAAGTGAAGGGGTACCATCCTTGGGAAACTGACAATGGTCAAAGGTCACGGAGCAGGCAGGTCCGGGGACGGAGCCAAGGCGGTGCTGCACCGCAAGTTGTCAAGAAAGTTTTAGGAAAGCGGAAGGAAAGAGAATGGAGCAGTTGACGGAAGTGGACTCCCGGTGGTAATACGGAGGAAGGGCGGCCTGCATACCCTAAATCGAAGGAAACGTCGAAAAAAATGGCATGGGCCGGATTTGCAGGCATGGAAGACAGATGGCTAGCATAACGACTCAGAAGGACAGCTCGCCAATTGGACAGCAGAGGTTCAGCAGTCTCAGCATATAGACTTTGCACAGGGCTGGTGTAAAAAGCTCCAGACACTAAACGTAATCCACGGTGGTGGATAGAGTCGAGACGACGAAGAATAGACGGCTGAGCAGAGGAGTAAACTATGCTTCCATAGTACAATTTCGATCGCACTAAGGTGCGATAGAGGCGGAGAAGGACCACTCGGTCCGTTCCCCAGGAGGTACCATTCAGGACACGGAGGGTGTTGAGGGATCGCAGACAGCGAGCCGAAAGATAGGAAACGTGGGAGCACCAGCACAGTTTTCTGTCAAACATAAAACCCAAGAATTTAGCGACGTCCGAAAACGGAAGGTTGACAGGTCCTAGATGTAAGGAAGGTGGAAGAATGTACGACGCCAAAAATTAACACAATCGGTCTTACTGGGAGAAAAGCGGAAGCCGGTTTCGATGCTCCATGAGTGGAGGCGATCGAGACATCCTTGAAGACGTCGTTCAAGAAGGCTGGTCCGTTGAGAGCTGTAGTAGATCGCAAAATCGTCCACAAAGAGGGAGCCCGAGACATCAGGAAGGAGACAATCCATAATGGGATTTATGGCAATGGCAAACAGTGCAACACTTAGCACAGAGCCCTGGAGTACCCCGTTTTCTTGGGAGAAAGTACGGGAGAGAGTAGTGTTCACCCGCACTCTAAATGTGCGCTCTGCCATAAATTCGCAAAGAAAAAGGGGCAGCCGATCTCGAAAGCCCCAAGAGAACAGTTTGCGGAGGATGCCTGTCCTCCAACAGGTATCGTATGCTCTCTCCAGATCAAAAAATATTGCTACTGTTTGGCGTTTCCGGAGAAAATTGTTCATGATATAAGTGGAGACGGCAACAAGATGGTCAACTGCAGAACGATGCTTTCGGAAATCGCATTGGGCAGATGTTAAAAGACTGCGGGACTCCTGCCACCAAGCTAAACGGCAATTAACCATACGCTCCAAAACCTTACATACACTACTCGTGAGAGAAATGGGGCGATAGCTAGAGGGGATATGTTTGTCCTTTCCAGGTTTCGGAACAGGAACGACGATAGCTTCCCACCACCGTCTGGGAAAAGTACTGTCGGTCCAAATTCGATTGTAAAGGCGAAGACCATGGTATGGTAAATGCAGCAACATTTGGATGTGGATACCATCCGGTCCTGCGGCGGAATAGAGAAGAAGAGAGTGCATGTTGGAGTTCCCGCATGGAGAAAACAGTGTTGTAGCTTTCGCGATTTTGAGAGGAGAAGGCAAGAGGTTGCATTTCCGCAGCGTGTTTGTTCGGGAGAAACGCTGGCGGGTAATTTGAAGAGCTCGAAATCTCAGCAAAGTGTTGACCCAATGAGTTAGAAATGGCGACGGGGTCCACTAATGTATCATGCGCAACAGTGAGCCCAGAGACCAGGGAGAAACTAGGCGCGCCAGATAACCCTCGAATCCGACTCCAAACTTCCGAGGAGGGAGTGAAGATGTTAAATGAGCTAGTAAAGAAGTCCCAGCTTGCCTTCTTGCTATCGCGGATGACGCGACGGCATCGCGCACGGAACTGCTTATAGCGCATAGAGTTGGCCAATGTAGGATGGTGTCTGAAAACGCGAAGAGCACGCCGCCGCTCACGTATTGCGTCACGGCATGCCTCGTTCCTCCAAGGAACTGGGGGGCGCCGGGGCAATTCGGAAGTGCGAGGTATTGAACGTTCCGCAGCGGAAAGAATAACGTCTGTAATATGAGTGACCTCATCGTCGACGCTAGGAAAGTGACGGTCATCGAATCTCGCTAGAGACGAAAAAAGTGTCCAATCGGCTTGGGCAAACTTCCAGTGTCGCGGGCGCATATATGGCAGGTGTGGCTGCAATCGAAGTACACATGGAAAGTGGTCACTCGAGTGTGTATCAGCAAGGGCGAACCATTCGATGCGCCGACCTAGCGGAACAGTACCGACCGAAAGGTCCAAATGAGATAAATTTGTCGTGGAGGCAGACAAAAATGTAGGGTACCCAGTGTTGAGGCAAACAAGATCCACTTGGTGGAAGACGTCTATCAATAGTGAGCCACGCGGACAAGGATGTGGAGATCCCCAAAGCGGGTGGTGGGCATTGAAGTCCCCAACCAGCAAATAGGGGGGTGGAAGCTGACCAAGAAGATGAAGGAGATCAGCTCGTGCCATTGGTGTGGACGATGGCATGTATACAGTAGAAAGAGAGAAGGTGTATCCAGAAAGGGAAATACGAACAGCGACAGATTGGAAGGAAGTGTTTAAGGGGACTGGGTGATAATGGAGAGTATCATGGAGAAGAATCATGTGTCCTCCATGTGCTGGAGTGCCTTCAACAGAGGGGAGATGAAATCGGACTGACTGAAAATGGGGGAAAACAAAGCGGTCGTGGGGACGCAGTTTTGTTTCCTGAAGACAGAAGATGGCGGCGAGTAGGATTGTAAGAGGATCGACAATTCATCCCGATTGACTCCAATGCCGCGTATATTCCAATGGATTATGGACATAGGGTGGACAGAAAATGGAAGAATGTGACCAAGGTTGCCCTCAACTCAACGAGAGCTCAGAGCTTGCGACTGACAACGTGGAACGGCAATCAGCCGAAGGTTGTTCAGGAGCAGCTCCTGCCACCAGCGCTCGGCCGGTTGATCGGCCGCCAGCAGTGCGCCTCGGCTACACAGAAGACGGCCGAGGGCGGCTACCGCCAGGTGGTGCTGCTGTAGATGAGACACGCCGTGGCGGAGAAGGAGAGGAACTGGGTTTCTTATTAGCCTTCTTGGAAACAAGATGTTTAGATGAAGGAGGAACTGATAGTTGTGAATTTTGGGTATGTAAAAAATCTTCACGTGTAGGCTCTTTTTTGGAAGTCCGGGTGACTTGTGGGCTCGAGATTTAGCAGAACCCGATGAAGGTTGAGCCTTAGAGTGAGCAGGTGAAAGTGGGGAGGCTGAGCGGGCGATCTTTGCGCTGGCCGATCTGACGACTGTGGCGCTAAAGGTGAGATCACAAGTCTGCGTGGCCGCCTCCTTTGTTGGCCGAGGAGAGGCAAGGACAGTGATGTATTTACCTGTATGAGGCACAGTGGGCTGTCGACTGCCGAATAATTTTCGAGCAGCAAAGGTCGACACCTTTTCCTTCACTCTGATTTTCTGAATGAGCATTTCGTCTTGAAAAATGGGGCAATCTCGAGAGGAAGCAGCGTGGTCATCCATACAGTTGATGCAACGAGGGGATGGAGGTGGACAAGCACCCTCATGGGCATCCTTGCCACACGTAACACATTTGGCCGGATTGGAACAGAACTGGCTGGTATGATTGAACCGCTGACACCGATAGGAACGCGTAGGGTTTGGGATGTAAGGGCGAACGGAAATTATTTCATAGCCCACTTTGATGTTCGTTGGGAGTTGAACTCTGTCAAATGTCAAGAAGACAGTACGGGTTGGAACAATGTTCGTGTCAACCCTTTTCGTGACTCTATGAACAGCCGTTACGCCCTGGTCAGGCAGGTAGTGTTGAATTTCCTCGTCGGACAATCCGTCGAGGGAGCGTGTATAAACGACCCCACGTGAGGAATTTAAAGTGCGGTGCGCTTCCACCTGACAGGGAAGGTGTGTAGCAGTGAATTACGCAGCAATTTTTGGGCCTGGAGGGCACTGACTGTTTCTAACAACAAGGTGCCATTTCGTAATCTGGAACAAGATTTTACAGACCTGCATTTGCGTCGACACCTTTTTTGAATAATGAAAGGGTTAACCGTGGAGAAGTCTTGACCTTCGTCAGACCGAGAAACAACACGGAACTGTGGCAACGATGGAAGAACTGTCTGTGGCTGAGACTCATTGAACTTACGCTTGTGAGCAGACATAGTAGAAGATGAGGAAACCATTGCGGAAGTATCCCCCATGATTACCGGCGTCTCCGATGGCGCGCTCCTCCCTTGTGGGGGCACTCTCTGAGGGCACTCCCGCCTTAGGTGATTGTTCACACCTCAGGGCACACCTCCCGAGAAACGGATGGAGGGACCAATCGGCACTTTCGGAAGGTATCAGCTCTCGTAATCACCCCTCCCTGGGCCTGGCCGTTTCCAGGGGGTACGAACGTGTCCTACCTGTCTACCCGGGGCGGGGAATTACGCGTTACCCCGTCACCGGCTACGCATGGAAATGCGTAGGTCTGCTTCAGACATGCACAGGGAGGAAAAAGGAGAAAGGGGAAAAAAAGAAAGGGAAATGAAAGAAGAGAGGTCTCAATTGCGTAGAAAGGGTAAAGAGAAGAGGTAAGGAAAAGAGAAGAACAAAGGAAGGACGAAGACTTGCAAGCAGAGAAAGTGAAGAATGTGTTACGCTTTCGAGCATCCGTCTCCAGACGTAGGCACAAAACATACCCCCAGAGGGGGAGAAAGGGAAGGAAAGAGGTGGAGGTGAGGGGGGGGGCGAAGATGGGAGATGGGGATGGATGTGGAAAAGGAAGGTATGCAGCCCGGGAAGGAAGGTGGGCCACATTAGCTCCGGGCCCCGTGCTCGTTACGCACATATCCACAAAAGAGCTGTGGGCCCCCTGGGGGATTTTATTGCTGTGAAC
The DNA here is from genome assembly GCF_023898315.1 of Schistocerca nitens. Lineage (NCBI taxonomy): Eukaryota > Metazoa > Arthropoda > Insecta > Orthoptera > Acrididae > Schistocerca > Schistocerca nitens. The sequence continues at coordinate 363,483,726 of NC_064619.1, forward strand.
CTACTTATAAGCTATAATAATTACCGAAAGTTCTGTACATAACATAGATATGTATGTGTGTGCATAGACACTGAAGAGCCAAGGAAATTGGTACACCTGCCTAATATCGTATAGGGCCCCGCAAGCACGCAGAAGTGCAGCAACACGTCGTGGCATGGACTCGACCTATTTCTGAAGTAGTGCTGGAGGGAGCTGACACCATGAATCCTGCAGGGCTGTCCATAAATCCGTGAGAGTACGACAGGGTGGAGATCTCTTCTGAACATCAGACGTTGCAAGTCATCCCAGATATGTTCTATAATCTTCATTTCTGTGGAGCGTGGTGGCCAGCAGAAGTGCTTAAACTAATAAGAGTGTTCCTGGAGCCACTCTGTAGCAATTCTGGACGTGTGGGGTGTCGCATTGTCCTACTGGAGCTTCTCAAGTCCGTCGGAATGCACAATGGACATGAATGGATATAGGTGATCAGACAAGCTGCTCACATACGTATCACCTGTCAGAGTCTTATATAGACTATCAAGGGTCTCATATCACTCCAATTGCACACGCCCCACACCATCACAGAGCCTACGCTAGTTTGAATAGCCCCTGCTGGCATGCAGGGTCTAAGGATTCATGAGGTTGTCTCCATACCTGTAGACGCCCATCTACTCGATACAATTTGAAACGAGACTCTTCCGAGCAGGCAACATGTTTCCAGTCATCAACAGTACAATGTCAGTTTTGACGGAGCCAAGCGAGGCGTAAAGCTTTGTCTCGTGCAGTCATCAAGGGTGCACGAGTCTGTCTTCAGCTCTGAAAGCCCATATCGATGATGTTTCGTTGACTGTTTCGGACGCTGAAACTTGTTGATGGACCAGCACTGAAATCTGCAGCAACTTGCTGAAGGGTTGCACTTCCGTCACGTTGAACGATTCTCTTCAGTCGTCGTTGGTCCCCTTCTTGCAGGATCTTTTTCCAGCCGCAACGATGTCAGAGATTTGATGTTTGCGAGATTTCCGATAATCACGGTACCCTTATGAAATGGTTATACGGGAAAATACACACTTCATCGCTACCTCGGAGATGCTGCGTCCCATCGCTCGTATGCCGACTATAGCACCACGTTCAAAGTCATTTAAGTATTGATAACCTGTCATTGTAGCAGTGTAACAGATCGAACAACTGCGCAAGACACTTCTCTTATGTAAGCATTACCGACCGAAGCTCCTATTCTGCCTGTTTATATATCTCTGCATTTGAATACGCATGCCAATACCAGTTTCTTTGGCGATTCAGGGTATGTAGAAATAACAGGATGCAATGCGATGGTTTTATAATGTTTCGCGAAAACTTCCGATGCCAATAGTTACAAAAAAAAAAATCCTGAAAACAACTTCTCTCGTCCTACATTCCTTAAATAACAAGTTCATTCTTTGACTAAGAGATTTATCTGTTTTTAAAATGTTGCACCACCAACACATTTTCTTGGCGTAGTTTAGATCTAGGACTATCTTTTGGGTTGGCCACGAGACACAGACTCTCTCCCGTACAGAATCCATTGACCAATGGTAACGTATCAAAGGTGAGAGACAAATTCGTGTTATACAAGTATACAGAAAGAACCAACAAATTAAAATACTGTAACTATAGTTAAACTGTAAAGTAAATTGCTTTTTTGTGTTATGAGAACCGTTGATGAATTGTTTTTAACTATAGCCCAGCTTTGTCTTAGGCTGACTGTCAGTGCCGCTGACTGTACAAGATGTCCTTCTCGCAGCATTTCCAGCCAAAGTGTGTCTCAGATTCTGTGCATGTTTTCTGGGTTTATTACAGAACCATACGTCTGAACGTATGTTTGGAAATAGGGCTTTACTCATTTCATTACATTTACGTCATTTAATTAACCAGGTAGCTAAACCAGTATGACAGTTTCCTTGCCACGACATCTTTATTGGATGTCGATGGCCTCCTGTCACTATTGCAAAAAGAACACGCTGTTAGCTTCATATAAATACAGTAGTAAGATACTATGTTAAAAGTTATTGGGTACTGGTACCACGCCATTCTTGGAGGATGACCCGCTCCTATGTTTTGTCGAAACGTATTTGAGATGACTGTGACTTATTACTGTGCAATAAGGTTTCATTTTCCGCCGCTCTTCATGGCTATTTTATTGAAGGTACTAGTCATGTTAGCTTGGAAGGAAAGTTTTTCGCAATTCTCGCTGGGAAAGTGAGCTGGCGGTGTCGTCTCAAGTTACGGTTTGTTGCCAGAAGGCGGCTAGCGAGTCTCAGTAGCAGGGCGGCACGATCGGTGGCTCGTAGGGGTGGGGGTGGTGGGTGGGGGAGCACCCCTTCGAGCAGGTTCGCAGAAGTTGAGCTGCGACCAAGTCTGCGCTTTTGTGGGAGAGAGCAGGCACCTGACGTTGCTGGAAGCAAAGAGCACTGGGTTGCCACTGCAGTCTCAAGTGAGTGATTGTGCAAGATGGTTCCCATTTCTGTATAGACACCAAAGGACGGGCTGGTGTGCGGCTGCCCAAATAGCTTGAGAAAATCCATAGCTTTTTCTCCAAAATTTACGTGTTTCCAGGGGGATGAGTCGCCTTTACCACCGTGCATGCTGCGACAAAACTGACCAATTGGTAGAACTCTATTCCATTCTAGTACCAACCTCTCGTTTGTTACTCTTCGTTTCACAAACCTAGAGGGGGAAGTTTCACTGCGTTATCCGGATGTTAAGCGAATAAATGAATAGTAACAGCATTGAGTCCCCTCCTCTGTGTGGCGTATTTAGAAAGTTTGGCAGGTGATGGTTGTGTACGAAGATTCTGGGGCTTTCATGTTCTGGCCGCGATATGGTTTTGATAGTTGCATGCCAGCTGATTTTTGGAAAAGATAAGTGTCCCAATTACAGTAGAGGGAAACATATTCTGAGTAGCTCGTCACTTACTCCCTGCCCCATAAAATTTGCGTTGCCTAATTGATTACACTTTTTTGGGTACTTCTGTCTCGTTAACAAGCTGTCTAGATGAGGAGATCTTGTTGCCTTTTCTCCAAGCAGTCTTCTACACGATTTGGCATCCTCCCAACAGCGTTAGCGTGACTTTTTGTGATTTCAATTGAAATTTTAGAGAACTTCACTCTCTGTCAATTATTACGTGAAATATGTCCATTTACTTCCCCAATGAACCATGGACCTTGCCGTTGGTGGGGAGGCTTGCGTGCCTCAGCGATACAGATGGCCGTACCGTAGGTGCAACCACAACAGAGGGGTATCTGTTGAGAGGCCAGACAAACATGTGGTTCCTAAAGAGGGGCAGCAGCCTTTTCATTAGTTGCGGGGGCCACAGTCTGGATGATTGACTGATCTGGCCTTGTAACATTAACCAAAACGGCATTGCTGTGCTGGTACTGCGAACGGCTGAAAGCAAGGGGGAGCTACAGCCGTAATTTTTCCCGAGGACATGCAGCTTAAATGATGATGGCGTCCTCTTGGGTAAAATATTCCGGAGGTAAAATAGTCCCCCATTCGGATCTCCGGGTGGGGACTACTCAAGAGGACGTCGTTATCAGGAGAAAGAAAACTGGCGTTCTACGGATCGGAGCGTGGAATGTCAGATCCCTTAATCGGGCAGGTAGGTTAGAAAATTTAAAAAGGGAAATGGATAGGTTAAAGTTAGATATAGTGGGAATTAGTGAAGTTCGGTGGCAGGAGGAACAAGACTTTTGGTCAGGTGATTACAGGGTTATAAATACAAAATCAAATAGGGGTAATGCAGGAGTAGGTTTAATAATGAACAAAAAATTAGGAGTGCGGGTTAGCTACTACAAACAGCATAGTGAACGCATTATTGTGGCCAAGATAGACACGTAGCCCATGCCTACTACAGTAGTACAAGTTTATATGCCAACTAGCTCTGCAGATGATAAAGAAGTTGATGAAATGTATGACGAGATAAAAGAAATTATTCAGGTAGTGAAGGGAGACGAAAATTTAATAGTCATGGGTGACTGGAATTCGTCAGTAGGAAAAGGGAGAGAAGGAAACATAGTAGGTGAATATGGATTGGGGGGAAGAAATGAAAGAGGAAGCCGCCTTGTAGAATTTTGCACAGAGCAAAACTTAATCATAGCTAACACTTGGTTCAAGATTCATAAAAGAAGGTTGTATACCTGGAAGAATCCTGGAGATACTAAAAGGTATCAGATAGATTATATAATGGTAAGACAGAGATTTAAGAACCTGGATTTAAATTGTAAGACATTTCCAGGGGCAGATGTGGATTCTGACCACAATCTATTGGTTATGATCTGCAGATTGAAACTGAAGAAACTGCAAAAAGGTGAGAATTTAAGGAGATGGGACCTGGATAAACTGAAATAACCAGAGGTTGTAGAGAGTTTCAGGGAGAGCATAAGGGAACGATTGACAGGAATGGGGGAAAGAAATACAGTAGAAGAAGAATGGGTAGCTCTGAGGGATGAAGTAGTGAAGGCAGCAGAGGATCAAGTAGGTAAAAAGACGAGGGCTAATAGAAATCCTTGGGTAACAGAAGAAATATTGAATTTAATTGATGAAAGGAGAAAATATAAAAATGCAGTAAATGAAGCAGGCAAAAAGGAATACAAACGTCTCAAAAATGAAATCGACAGGAAGTGCAAAATGGCTAAGCAGGGATGGCTAGAGGACAAATGTAAGGATGTAGAGGCTTGTCTCACTAGGGGTAAGATAGATACTGCCTACAGGAAAATTAAAGAGACCTTTGGAGAGAAGAGAACCACTTGTATGAATATCAAGAGCTCAGATGGCAACCCAATTCTAAGCAAAGAAGGGAAGGCAGAAAGGTGGAAGAAGGATATAGAGGGTTTATACAAGGGCGAAGTACTTGAGGACAATATTATGGAAATGGAAGAGGATGTAGATGAAGACGAAATGGGAGATAAGATACTGCGTGAAGGGTATGACAGAGCACTGAAAGACCTGAGTCGAAACAAGTCCCCGGGAGTAGACAACATTTAATTAGAACTACTGATGGCCTTGGGAGAGCCAGTCATGACAAAACTCTACCATCTGGTGAGCAAGATGTATGAGACAGGCGAAATACCCTCTGACTTCAAGATGAATATAATAATTGCAATCCCAAAGAAAGCAGGTGTTGACAGATGTGAAAATTACCGAACTATCAGTTTAATAAGTCACAGCTGCAAAATACTAACGCGAATTCTTTACAGACGAATGGAAAAACTGGTAGAAGCGGACCTCGGGGAAGATTAGTTTGGATTCCGTAGAAATGTTGGAACACGTGAGGCAATGCTAACCTTACGACTTATCTTAGAAGAAAGATTAAGAAAAGGCAAACCTACGTTTCTAGCATTTGTAGACTTAGAGAAAGCTTTTGACAATGTTAACTGGAATACTCTCTTTCAAATTCTGAAGGTGGCAGGGGTAAAATACAGGGAGCGAAAGGCTATTTACAATTTGTACAGAAACCAGATGGCAGTTATAAGAGTCGAGGGGCATGAAATGGAAGCAGTGGTTGGGAAAGGAGTGAGACCGGGTTGTAGCCTCTCCCCGATGTTATTCAATCTGTATATTGAGCAAGCGGTAAAGGAAACAAAAGAAAAATTCGGAGTAGGCATTAAAATTCATGCAGAAGAAGTAAAAACTTTGAGGTTCGCTGATGACATTGTAATTCTGTCAGAGACAGCAAAAGACTTGGAAGAGCAGTTGAACGGAATGGACAGTGTCTTGAAAGGAGGATATAAGATGAACATCAACAAAAGGAAAACGAGGATAATGGAATGTAGTCAAATTAAATCAGGTGATGCTGAGGGGATTAGATTAGGAAATGAGACACTTAAAGTAGTAAAGGAGTTTTGCTATTTAGGGAGTAAAATAACTGATGATGGTCGAAGCAGAGAGGATATAAAATGTAGACTGGCAATGGTAAGGAAATCGTTTCTGAAGAAGAGAAATTTGTTAACATCGAGTATAGATTTAAGTGTCAGGAAATCGTTTCTGAAAGTATTTGTATGGAGTGTAGCCATGTATGGAAGTGAAACATGGACGATAACTAGTGTGGACAAGAAGAGAATAGAAGCTTTCGAAATGTGGTGCTACAGAAGAATGCTGAAGATAAGGTGGGTAGATCACGTAACTAATGAGGAGGTATTGAATAGGATTGGGGAGAAGAGAAGTTTGTGGCACAACTTGACTTGAAGAAGGGATCGGTTGGTAGGACATGTTTTGAGGCATCAAGGGATCACAAATTTAGCATTGGAGGGCAGCGTGGAGGGTAAAAATCGTAGAGGGAGACCAAGAGATGAATACACTAAGCAGATTCAGAAGGATGTAGGTTGCATTATGTACTGGGAGATGAAGAAGCTTGCACAAGATAGAGTAGCATTGAGAGCTGCATAAAACCAGTCTCAGGACTGAAGACCACAACAACAACAACATGTCCATTTAGTAGAGAAAATGATAGCTTGTTGTACTCAGTGTTAACTGAGATTTTGAAATACCTTAATTGTCCTAAAATATTCCCATGCTTAGGTGAAGTACAAATAACAGATAAAACGTGCTACATGAATAATTTCTTGTTCTCATTATCACCCTCTATCTGCAGTATTTGTGGCCAAACGTCACAATCTCTTTTTTGTAAAGTTCGGAATAGGTAATGAACATTGCGCTTCCTCATCTGGTATGACTGAGAGACATTTTGATCTCGCCTAGATCGTAGTACATGTTTTCTATTTATTATGATAATTTCTTTTAACGACCTGGTACTGTCCGGCTACATCAGACAGCAACATTTTGCGGAAAGGGTATGGACATACTGCACAACTGAGTCAAATTTATAGCTACAAGAAAAACCTTTCAAATTATTCGGTAGGTTCTACAAGAATGATGCGATACTAATGGTATCATAGAATCATATAACAACGGCCCTGAAACATTACGCTCCTATGGAGCAGAATATAAATTTCTGAAAGTTGACATTCACATTAGTGCCGCACCCATAATGATGGATGTTTCACCGCGAAACTAGGCTGCACGGGGAGTCATGCATGCGGCTGTGGTGTGAGAATCGGCAGCCTCGTGCCAGTCAACGTCTTATTGAAATGGAGCACGCTCACTTCACATTACATTCTGTTACTTGATTGAGCTAAAATGTTTAATGTTAAAGGCTTATAGCTCCACTGAACGAATTGTAGTCAATAGGAGAAATCTCGATTGGCGTTATAAATCCTAAATTCATTTTATTGGTAACAATTATATGGAATAATGGAAGTTTCTCTTTACTAAAAAATGAAACATCCGATCACCGACTAGAGTATACTGTTCAAAATTTCGTGCTACAACTACATATTTTTAGACATAATTGTGACCACTGGTTCGTTTCCGACGGAATCGTCATACGTGTTTGGAAAATGCTGATATTGTCTCAAAGGGGGGGCTTAAGTCTTTCTCGCAGGTCGTCGACCGGTCTTTCTTCATCGAGCGGTTTAACTGTGGCCACAAGATATTTTCCACGGAGCTACAAGCTCGTTTTCCAGCAAAGGTGATTTAGCACTGGTCCAATCCGCTTTTTGCTCGTGTTCAATCAGCGCTACCGTGTCCCCGATCGAGCTCGGAGGTTTAATTGACGATGGTAGTGTCACCCGGACACATAAGTCTCTTTTATTGACTTTGCACACCTACATACCACCCGCTACGATAAGAAATTTACTTCCATCCATTTGACACAACGTCTGCACCGCTTTGCCTCTTTCGCATAGGATCGCATGACATCATTGCTCACAGCGGCAAAATATTTCTTCGATATTTTTTCATTATACTTTCAATTCACAATATCTGCTGTTAAACGAAACGATAAGGAGAGCGGTATTTTTTGCATATTTTACGAGAGTAGTAGAGTGTTGAGCTTTGTATTGTTTACTTCTTCTTTTTTATTTCAAGTTTATTATTCATTCATTCATTCACCGAACTGTAACATCGGGACTAATTCTTCTGTGTTTTAGAAGTCGAGAGAAATTTTTTCAACTTGTTTCCTATGATGTGTGTAGTACTTCAGACTACGAAGTTTCATTTCAGATTGTTATTTCATTTAAAATAGTTTCATATGGAGGAGGTTTTTCCTTTTTTTACAATCGTGTACAGTAAAATTTTCTATCGTGGAAAATATAAAACTAATGCGAAGGAGCAAGTGAACATCAGGTACGACGAGGTTCGGAATATTGTTGTTACTCTTTACAAATAGATGCAGAAACAGACATATGAAACTATTGGTATGAGGAACTCCATAAATAGAGAAAAACATTACACACATCACAAATCAAATCATTGCACTTGGGTGCCTGTCGCCGTCTTACATATTCGCAAAACGCGACTAAGTTTAAATTACGTAACTAAGGTACACTATGTGGTAAAAAGTATCCGGACATCCCCAAAAACATACGTTTTTCATATTTGGTGCATTGTATTGCCAAGTACTGCCAGGTGCCACACATCAGCGACCTCAGTAGACATTAGACATCGTGAGAGAGCACATTGAGGCGCATCGCCGAACTCAAGGACTTCGAACGTGGTCAGGTGCAAATGGTTCAAATGGCTCTGAGCACTATGGGACTTAACATCTTAGGTCATCAGTCCCCTAGAACTTAGAACTACTTAAACCTAACGAACCTAAGGACATCACACACATCCATGCCCGAGGCAGGATTCGAACCTGCGACCGTAGCAGCCCCGCGGTTCCGGACTGCAGCGCTAGAACCGCACGGCCACCGCGGCCGGCGTGGTCAGGTGATTAGGTGACACTTGTGTTATACTTCTCCACGCGAGATTTGCGCACTCCTAAACATCTCTATGTTCACTGTGTCCGATGTGATAGTGAAGTGGAAACGTGAAGGGATACGTAACGCACAAAAGCATACAGGCCGACCTCGTCTTTGACAGAGACCGCCGACTGTTGGAGAGGGTCGTAATGTGTAATAGGCAGACATCTATCAAGATCATCACACAGGAATTCCAATCTGCATCAGCATCCACTGCAAATACTATGACAGTTAGGCTGGAGATGAGAAAACTAGGATTTCGTGGTCGAGCGGCTGCTCATAAGCCACATATCACACCGGTAAATATCAAACGCCTTGCTTGGTGTAAGTAGCATTGGGCGATTGAACAGAGTAAAAACGTTGTGTGGAGTGACAAATCCCGGTACACAATGTGGCGATGTGATGGTAGGGTGTGGGTAAGGCCAATGCCCGGTGAACGTCATCTGCCAGTGTGTGCAATGCCAACAGTAAAATTCGGAGGCGGTGGTGTTATTGTGTGGTAGTGTTTATCATGGAGGGGCCTTGTACCCCTTGTTGTTTTGCGTGGCACTATCACAGCACAGGCCTACTTTGATGTTTTAAGCACCCTCTAGCCTCCCACTGTTGAAGAGCAATCCGGGGATGGCGATTGCATCTTTGAACAGGATCGAGCACCTGTTCATAATGCACGGCCTGTGGCGGAGTGGTTACACGACAATAACATACCTGTAATGGACTGGCCTGCACAGAGTCGTGATCTGAATCCTACACAACACCTTTGGGATATTTTGGAACGCCGACTTCGTGCCAGGCCTCACTGACTGACATCGATACCTCTCGTCAGTGCAGCACTCAATGTCATTCCCCAAGAAAACTTCCAGTACCTGACTGAACGTATGTCCGCAAGAGTGGAAACTGTCATCAAGGGTATGGGTGGGCAAACACAATATTGAATTCCAGCACTACCGGTGGAAGGCGCCACAGACTTGTAAGTCATTTTCAGTCAGGTGTCCAGATACTTTTGATCACATCGTGTATCTACATTCAGTCACAGACGGCTCCTTAAAACATGGAATTTTTTAGCTATGTTCATTCTTGTCGCTAAGTAGAATGAAGCATTTTTTGGCAGATTTAAATGATGTGTGGTAATGGTTTGTACGTTCTGTCACAGCTCGTTTTGTATTATTACATAATAGGGGGGAGCATCACGGATATGATAACAAAACTGGGATGGTTAGAGCTAAAATAAAGACGTGTAAGTATCATCCATCTTTTGAATGGTAATACTACTATTCCTTTAGGTTTCCCTTGTAAATATTCTTGTGCTAGGGAGTACAGGGGCTATACCAGTTACGCAATTATCAGTTTTGCCTCACGTTTATTTAATTACATTATTTTGGATCAAATCACGATCAGAAAATTCTTCATCTGTTAATTTAGTGATTAGTTTTCTTACTTCTGTAATAGGTAAGAAATAAAAGAGCATGTGAGCCGTGCTTGTGCTGGTATCGATACCTGCCGCTTATTAAACTGTTCTTATTGTCACTGTGATAGGGTCACCTATGTCCTGCCAGAATCAGCGTAGCTGCTTGCCAATGGGATCTAACCACACTCAAATCCTCTCCTGCTCGGAATGTTTTCTTGCTGTTTCGCATGCTAATTGTTTGTGTTCACCATGGATCGAGAACTGATTCATCCAGTTGTGAACGGAGTGGGACGAGGGCCTACCGTAACTGAAGACTTACGGCTTCCTTCTGCCTGGGTATCTTAAGAGTCGGCAGTTTCTTATTTCTGCTGCTTTGGTTAGTGGAAACTGAGCTGCCACTACTTTCTTTACAGCCGAAGACCAGAGTAGAATGAAAAGTGCTGAATACCGTTTGTTAAGTATGACCAGATTACTGTTTGTGATCTGCAGAAACCCTTGTTCTTTGAGCGAGGCTGTGTTGTAGAGATTTAGTTTGGGATTTGGCGTGGAACTCTATCTAGCCTCTTTTTAGCAACTGCTATGTTACTATCAGTCCCCAGTATGAATTAACATTCCGAGTTAACAGTACATGTCCGAGTTATACTTAGCCAACTTGTAAAATGCAAAGAGATTACAGATTATAATTTAGACTGTTTTACAGAAACCTTATATTCGTATTATTTAACAAAAAATTCTCTCTCTTTAAATTGTGTGCGTCCTTTGAACGGCCCCTGTGTTAAAGTTAACGAGAGGTTAATATGTGAAATAGTTTGTTCTCGTGTACACACTCATGTTTCCGATTGCCAAATATATTTTTTTAAGATTCATGAATCGAACGTCAAACCTGAAAGGGACCTATATTGATTTTCGTTGTTGCCACCTTGTGGCTAATGTTTGAATTTTATGCTGTATGTGACAGACTGATAGACGCGACCGAGGGATGTCTGGGCTACGTTAAACCTGGTCACCTTATACACTACTGGCCATTAAAATTGCTACACCACGAAGATGACGTGCTATAGACGTGAAATTTAACCGACAGGAAGAAGATGCTGTGATATGCAAATGATTAGCGTTTCAGAGCATTCACACAAGGTTGGCTCCGGTGGCGACACCTACAACTTGCTGAGATGAAGAAAGTTTCCAACCGATTTCTCATACACAAACAGCAGTTGACCGGCGTTGCCTGGTGACACGTTGTTGTGATGCCTCGTGTAAGGAGGAGAAATGCGTACCATCACGTTTCCGACGTTGATAAAGGTCGGATTGTAGCCTATCGCGATTGCGGTTTATCGTATCGCGACATTGCTGCTCGCGTTGTCGAGATCCAATGACTGCTAGTAGAATATGGAATCGCAGGGTTCAGGAGGGTAATACGGAACGCCGTGCTGGATCCCAACGGCCTCGTATCACTAGCAGTCGAGATGACAGGCATCTTATCCGCTTAGCTGTAATGAATCGTGCAGCCATGTCTCGATCCCTGAGTCAACAGATGGGGACGTTTGTAAGACAACACATCTGCACGAACAGGATGCTGCAGCAGCATGGACTATCAGCTCGGAGACCATGGCTGCGGTTACCCTTGACGCTGCATCACAGACAGGAGCCTCTGCGATCTGCGATGATGAACTCAACGACGAACCTGGGTGCACGAATGACAAAACTTCATTTTTTTCGGATGAATCTAGATTCAGTTTACAGAATCATGATGGTCGCATCCGTGTTTTGCGACATCGCGGCGAACGCACATTGGAAGCGTGTATTAGTCATCACCATACTGGCGTATCACCCGGCGTGATGGTATGGGGTGCCATAGGTTACACGTCTCGGTCACCTGTTGTTCGCATTGACGGCACTTTGAACAGTGGACGTTACATTTCAGATGTGTTACGACCCATAGCCCTACCCTTCATTCGATCCCTGCGAAACCCTAAGTTTCAGCAGGATAATTCACGACCGCATGTTGCAGGTCCTGTACGGGCCTTTGTGGATACAGAAAATGTTCGACTGCTGCCCGGCCTAGCACATTCTCCAGATCACTCACCAATTAAAACGTCTGGTCAATGATGGCCGAGCAACTGACTCGTCACAATACGCCAGTCACTACTCTTGATGATCTGTGGTATCGTGTTGAAGCTGCATGGCCAGCTGTACCTGTGCACGCCATCCAAGCTCAATGCCCAGGCGTATTAAGGCCGTTATTACGGCCAGAGGTGGTTGTTCTGGGTACTGATTTCTCGGGATCTATGCACCCAAATTGCGTGGAAATGTAATCACATGCCAGTTGTAGTATAAAATATTTGTCCAATGAATACCCATTTATCATCTGCATTTCTTCTTGGTGTAGCACTTTTAATGGCCAGTAGTGTATCACAGCCCGAGTAACAACCAAAAGTGTTTGACTTGTTATTTAATGTAATTAAAGTTTTCATTGTTTACATTCTGATAGTTGATTCTCTCACTGTTTATCGTATTAAAATCTTGTATGTACAAGCATTAAAACTTTTTTTAATGTTTTGTCATTCTCAGTGTGGAAATGATTAACAAATTTACGGTGGCTCTTATAAAGCCTGTTTCGGATGTTTACTTAGTCCGTCATGTGTAAATGTGTAAGTAGGCTGTTTAGGTTTTTATGTTGGTACCGCCATGTAGCGCTCTGTATGAAAATCACTGACTGTGCTGTGTGCAGTCTGTGGCTGGTTAGCATTGTTAGAATATTCGCTATTTTAGTGTTGGGCAGTTGGACGTGAACAGTGCGTAGCGTTGCGCAGTTGGAGGTGAGCGGCCAGCAGTGGTGGATGTGGGGAGAGAGATGGCAGAATTTTAAGAGCGGACGATCTGGACGTGTGTCCGCCAGAAAGAGTAAATCTGTAATACGGGATATCATGAACTGATATATATATATAATGAGTTTTGAACACTGTTAAGTTAAATACATTTTTTGTTCTCCATTAAAATCTTTCATTTGCTAACTATGCCTATCAGTAGTTAGTGCCTTCAGTAGTTTGAATCTTTTATTTAGCTGGCAGTAGTGGCGCTCGCTGTATTGCAGTAGTTCGAGTAACGAAGATTTTTGTGAGGTAAGTGATTTGTGAAAGGTATAGGTTAAAGTTAGTCAGGGTCATTCTTTTGTAGGGATTATTGAAAGTCAGATTGCGGTGGCCTAAAAAAAATAATAATAATATTGTGTGTCAGTTTAGTGATTATCAGATTAAGTAAAGAGAGATATGTCTGAGTACGTTCAGTTTTGCTCAGCTGTTTGAAAATCAAATAACGTAGAGGTTTATCGGCACAGTAATTCATTAATTTTTCTCATGGGACGTTTCATATGTCGACCCTTAGCCAAGGATACCTCACTGGAATCATCTGATTTTTTTCTTGTAGTTTGCGTAATTAGTGTAGCTATTGTTTATTACTAGCACGTAATTATAGAGAGAATTTCCTTTGTAGTTGTAGTTTTTCATTGTTGTACAGTAAAACAGTTGTGACATGCATGTAGATTTGCATCAGTTATTTCGCTTGCAACTAACGATATATTATATTAGTGCTATTATAATGTGTTTTCCTGTTTTTTCTCTTCAAATTGTGCTTTTCTTGTTATCGTGTGAAAAACGTAACACTAGGCTCCAAAGTTGAGAAATGATAGTGACGACGATTGTACCTTATCAGCACCGCCGTATAATGAATTAACAGACATTCAACGTAGTAATTTGTTAATTGTGCATAGGAAAATGGAGCGGGCGGCAAATAACGGTGTAGACAGTGAAACAATTACTGAACAGGGAAGGATTATCGATCGATCGTTCGGCAACAGATCGCCTCAGGAATCCGAAATGCTAGGACACAATCTTGCAAATACTCTAGATTCAGGTTTTGGGTCCTCACTGTTTTCTCAAATAAGTCAAGACACATTTTCTGCTTGTCAAAATGTTAATATTGCCGGTGCAAATGCACTGCCGAAACCATAGAGGAACAGATTCCAGACACTAATACATTGTTATTACAATTAATGCAACAAATGGGACAAAAGCTTCAAAAGTTAGACCCAATGGAACAAAATCTTCGAAAGTGAGACACAGTGAAACAAAATCTTCAAAAGTTAGACACCACGCTTGAACAAACACGTGAGAATTTAACTGCTGAGTTATTTAAAATCGAATCGAAATGTCAAAAAGTCTGTAATGACGTGAAACACAAATCTGTAAGCATTTCCAACCTATTTTTTCGCGTCATGAAAATGCATTGCAGAATCACGAAGCAGCCATAAAAGAACTGCAAACTATTGTTCATGAAAATCACGACACCTTGCAAACTAAAATTGACTCAGTTGCATCTACCAATTCGGTTACGCAACATGCAAAAACTCAGGAAAACTTAAAGGACATAGTAGATACGATTTCAACACAAATGGGCACTCTGAAACTTGGTTCAGAAAACAACACTTAGGAAATGGTTCAAATGGCTCTGAGCACTATGGGACTCAACTGCTGTGGTCATTAGTCCCCTAGAACTTAGAACTACTTAAACCTAACTAACCTAAGGACATCACACACATCCATGCCCGAGGCAGGATTCGAACCTGCGACCGTAGCAGTCGCACGGTTCCGGACTGCGCGCCTAGAACCGCGAGACCACGGCGGCCGGCAACACTTAGGAAATCAGTTCACTATCGGAGAGAGTAGCCGAACTTTCGGATCAGTTCACTAACTTATCTACAAAGGTAGATGATGATCTGAATGACACAAGACCGGTAGCCTTCACTGACACAGAAGAGTATGAACAAATTAGAAAATTCAAACAAAATCAAATCAATACATAGTACAAAAGAGAAATCCGGGAAGTACAAGATCAGTTGACACAGGTAATACAAGAATTACATATCTCAGAGGTCACTCGCACTCCAATACGGGAAGAGGGACATAGAAATACGGAACAGCCACAAAATAATAACACAGAGCAATTCGGAAATTATGAAAGAAATTGACAAAGTACACCGAATTTTGAGATGGAACCGCCGAAACGAAGTAACAATGACCGATATGCGACTCGCCGACATGATGATTTTGACTATAAGCTGTTCATTACTACACGTATATTCAAAACATTAAAGAATTCTGGCAACGACATTCATCCACAAGCATCGCTTCATCTATTATCTCATTGTTTTCCTCCCAACTGGTCATTGGGTCACAGGTTAGAATTTATGTGTGGCTACTGAGAGAATGAACCAGCTGTAAGAATGTGATCGGTCATTCACGATTGTCACAGTGAAGGAGAATTTTATCATGACTTCCTCTCAGCATATTGGTCTCAAGCAACTCAAGATCGCGTAAAACATAGCATCATAATGATGAAAGATTTCGAACAATCTGAATTTTCCAGTCTAGTCAAATATTTTGAAGACATGTTGCACAAGAATCAGTATCTGTCAAACCCATACAGCCCCTCAGAACTTATTCGCATTTGCTTAATCAAATTGCCAGAACATTTACGACATGTTATTTTGGCAGGACGTTGCAAAGATGACATCGAAGCTTTTCAAGGACTGTTACAAGAATTGGAAATTGCCGCTGACAATCGCGGGACGCGAAAACTGGAGCACAACAATTACTGGTCACATCCGTCACAATTCAGTGATGATAGAAATAATAACTGGACGCGAAAAGGCTATTCTTACAACGCAAATACTGACCAAAACTGACACCACACGTATGACAACCGTTGGCAGAGTAATAATAATTACAGGGAAAGAATGCATTGAGAAGTTATATGAAAACTATTTGGGCCAAAATGAGTAGCATACAGTGCAGAATAATTATTTTTAAAGAGGATATGAACAGTAGGGTTTAAGGACAACAGGCATAGATAGGACTTTTTGGGAACAATGATGAATGAAGGGAGATCTCCAAGAAGTTAAGAAAGTTTTGTTTGCAAAATAATGCAGTAAAACAAACTCTGTCCTTTCCTTTTGTGTTATTCCGTTATGTGTTTGTGTACCCTTGTGTATTTGTGTTCTTGCAGTCTTCATATGTTTATCCGATAACAGATATCTTGTAGAATTTTTCTAATAATGTGTTATTTACTTTGTAAAGATGTTTAGACATTATTTATTCTGTTCTGTTTTACTGCTCATGTGTGAAATTAATGTTTCGAAAACTATTCTCATTATTTTATTTATTTACTTATGTCATAATTCCTGTAACACTGATGTAGATGTTAATTTCTATTGTTTTGTAAAGCCTGTATTACTACAAATGTTATCTGTATTATTATGTTTTTAATGATTTTTTCGGTACCTTTGTGATTGTATTCTCATGTTATAAAATTATAATTGACACCAGTTCATCAAATTAAGTAAATTTTAAGCATTCAATTCACTGTACACATTTCTGTTCGTCATAGTGTATGCACAATACGTGAGAAGTTGGGACTGTTATTGTTTGCACGTGTGTTAATAATTCAGCAAGTGACTGGTTAACACCATTACTGGTTCTAAGAATAATTCCAAAAACTTCGTGAGTGGTGGTTTATGGACGTGCTATATTGTCCTCAAGACTCTTCGATGGTGATTGTGCACCTGCACAGTCGCAACAGATGGCTGCTGGCCATCTCTACAAGTACTACAGTGGGTCTGCATCTTTGATGGCCCACCAATACCATTATTTCTACAAGGACTGAAGTGAGTCTGCACCTCTGGTGGCCCACGAATACCATAATCTCTACTAGGACTACAGTGGGTCTGCTCTGTGATGACCTACCTACCAATATTCTTCGACTGACTCTGCTATGGGTTTGCTCTGTTGTGGCCCATTACATGTCTGCATGTCAAGAGTTAGCAGTCTTTCTGTTGGAAGGACTACACTACTTCTTCAAGACTGCATGGAAATCCACTGATTCCGTGTGCATTTTCTTTTACTGCTCAGACTTTGAGAAAAACACTGCAATTTTACTATGATGAACGGTCAGGACTGTCTTTATGGACTGTGAGAAACTTTAGCTTTTGACCAACATTGTATCGAGAAGTGTGTGAATTTGATATATTTGTTAGCGTTAATATAAAAAAAATTTAACAAATAGGCCTATGTATTGACCACTGCCCAAAACAATTTGCAAAATTTTTTGTGGGGAGCATGAGGACTATGTAAGTAGGCTGTTTAGGTTTTTATGATGATCAGAATAAGTAAAGAGAGAAATGTCTGAGTACGTTCAGTTTTGCTCAGCTGTTTGAAAATCAAATAACGTAGAGGTTTTCCAGCACTGTCATTTATAAAAATTTTCTAAGGGGATGTATCAAATGCTTCTGATGCAAATAATATATTGATAGAAGTTTGTCTTCTTTTGGGTTTAACACATTACCGTTTCCAGCTCCACGCTCCCTACCATTTTAGTGGTAGCGGTGCTTAGGTCTTGCAGTGTATGAGGTTAAGAAACTGATAGGGAGCATTTCTACTTCTTGTTCTTTTAGTTATGTTAGGTGGTGATGGCCATGGATAAAAGAGCTGTATTAGGCATGTCGCATTTGACGAAATGCCAACTACAGTATGTGTTGGTTAAAGGTGGTTTTCTTATGGAAGGTGACGCCACATAATTGAGAATGCGTCTGCGTGGTGCATTGGACTACTAAGTCGTATACCAGCTGACAACATTAGCGAGATAAGCGCCCTCCGTGCTGTATGCAGTCGTTTACTATCTTGACTGTAGGCGGATACCGAGTTGTTGCAGGGAACCTCCCCTTTATATTTGCGGATCTTTAGAATACAGGCACATTCGAATCATTTGTTTTATTGATGGCGAACACAGATGCTATTGTTACTGAACAACTATTGATAAAGTCATTCAGTGCCTACTTAACACCAGGTTACTGAATTGACAAGTATCACTGGTCAGGTTAAAGTGGACAGTTTTCTCCAGGATATACGTACACGGGGTAATGAGTTTGGAATCATAGATAGAGAGAGTGGCTGGCGGGGTCGGAAGTCGGGGAATAGTGGAGTAGGTGGAAACAGTTCAACACATTAAATAATTAATCCGCTTTAGCTGATAATCCAAAGTATCAATAAATTATCTGTCTCAACAACTTGTGGAATTATAACTGTTTAGTTACAAAATCCGGCTTAAGTCTATCAAATTTTGCATTCAATAATATTTCAACTTATTTGGCCACTGGCCTGTGGGAGATTAAGCAGAATTCTAGCTAAAGAACGTTGATAAGGGTTAACTTTCGTGAAAAATTGTTTCACCAAAAATTTGCCATTTAGACCTAAGAATGAATTTGCCAGTTAGCATTTTTATCATGTTCAAAATCGTGATTAGTCAGTCATCCGGTATTGTGAGGACATTCAGAAGCCCAAGTTAGCTCCGTTCCTTCCTAGGCGGAAGCATTTACTAATATCATAGAAGATAGGCGGCCAGAAAGCCGTGTTCGCATACAATACACTAACAAACTGCACACTTATGTCGAGGTAATTATAGTGATGGTGGGTAGAGACATCATCCAATTTAGTGACGAAAAGTGTGGCATCTTTGAGAGCAAGTTTCAGCCCTTTTCAGTTAAAAGCAGATCATCTCATAACAAGGAAAATCATCGGGCAGGTGATAATAGAGTAAGCTTCTGTTGCAATCAGATAAATCATCTGAAGGCAATAGCTGATGCCATAATTCGATATCTCCCTGTAGGAATAACGGTGGGGAGTTCAGACTGAGTGCCGGACCGAGACTTGAATTCTGGAGTTTTGCGTTTTGAGGCAAAGTGCTCTACCTAGTGAGCTACCCAAACACGACTTACGACCTGTTCTCACAGCTGTACTTACGCCGGTACCTCATTTCCTATCTTCCTACCTTCACAGAAGCTCTTATACGAAATTTACAAGACTAGCACTTGTGGAAGAAAGGATATTGCGGGGATATGGCCCAGATATTATCAACGCACACTGCACTGCGGACTGAAAATTGCATTCAGGAAACAACCCCCCTGAACTATCATCCAACATGTGCGTTGCTTGACTGAGGTAGGATTATATCTTTGCTTGCTTATGATCGTTAATAGAAGCATATTGGTGTTTATAAATTTCCTCCTTTCGAATTACACTCCTGGAAATGGAAAAAAGAACACATTGACACCGATGTGTCAGACCCACCATACTTGCTCCGGACAATGCGAGAGGGCTGTACAAGCAATGATCACACGCACGGCACAGCGGACACACCAGGAACCGCGGTGTTGGCCGTCGAATGGCGCTAGCTGCGCAGCATTTGTCCGATAATAATTTTAGATTATTTATTAGAATAATATTCAACACCACTGAACGTCTTCTGATAAAAGTGTTTTATCAATAATGACATTTCTATTGCTTCAACTAATATGACTTGAATGAGACGTTTGTATGATCTGTTTGATGAACCGCTTATTTGATTAAATTATATATAAGAAAAAAGGCAAAATGATAGCGATACTGGAAATACCATTGTGGTCTCAAACACAAGAGATCCTGTGCAGATGACTTCTTCATTGTACAACAGATAATGGAAAAACTTGTAGCAGTAAGGAACGACTTACATATTGCCTTTGGAGATTTAGCAAAAGCTTATGACTCTGCTTCTGAGGGCAGACTACGGGAAACTTTGAAAGATATGGGTGGACGTCTTTTGCAGGATGCTATTGAAGTGTGCTGCGATAGTAAGATGCCGTCTAAAAGGGGGTCAGAGGGTCAAAATTAGCACAACCAGTCAGTGTTACAAAAGGACAGAGACAAGGCTGCAGCATGTCACACGGGTTGTTCAGTTTATACCAAGAAGTGGCTCTCCGAAGGTTGACAAACAGTTGAGAGGAGTAGGAATCATTATAAATGATGCGCAGACGTTTTAGTTGCGTTTTGCTGACAATCAAGCCACTTTAGCACAAAATGAACACGATCTTGAGTACATGATACGAGTTCATATCACGAATACGACAAATGGGGACTACAAATGAGTCTGACAAAGACTAAATATGTAGCCTGACAAAGACTAAATATGTAGTAGTTAACAGTAAACAGTGACATTGGATTAGAAGTTCAATGACGGAACAGTTATGAGACAGGTAGAAAAATTTTAGTCCCTAGGCGCATATGTTGACGAAAATGTATTGGTTAATATAGAAGTAAAATACAGAAAACCACAAAGCAGAAAGGAAATAGAGTGTATGAATTCCTTTTGCTGTGGCAAAAAATTTCTAACAACTATGAGAAACTGGCTGAATCTGTCTTATGAAACGCATCACACCCATGGATTTTAAATGCACCTCTCTGTGGGGACGGATTACTTACCAAGAAACGCCAGCATATCAAGAACCGAAATAAAAGTAATGATGAGATAAAACCTAGAAACAGGTTTAATGAAATTGTGATGGAATTTAAATAAAATCGTTAAAAAGAGAGGGTTTCATCTCACGTGCGCTCCAGTGCTCGCGATACCAGATATACCAGTAACCATCTGCCAATTGGACAGTTTTGAAGCTTCCCTGTGTTGAAAGCTCTCTCGTGACGCTTATGCGGTAGCTATACAGACAACTGACGATCGAACAGGAATCACTGGAAAGTCATTGCTCTGAAATAAACACAAAGACTCCACCCCCTGGTCCAATAATGAGTAATTAACAACCAAAACCTGTCACCGAAAAAATCGAAAAAATATTACTATTATCAACATTATGTATAAATTTGTTTCACGATTGCATGAAACAATCACCTTGTTCTCTGGTACACAAATTTATCAGAAGTATCCAGAGATTCGTATGTAATTCAGAACTAACCGCTGTACCTCATGAGAGGCGAACCCACCAGTTAAGTGGAAGGTGCGGAGTACTGTGTTGTCAGTACAGAAGCAGAAACAGCGGAAAAGGGCAGTTAGCAGAGCTCAGTGACTAGAACTTGGAGCAAGCATTGATGTCACCCGAGCAGCAAATCCATCACGGACAGTTCAACAGCTATAAGGCTGCACAAGTCGATTGTTGGTGACTGTGAAATGGAAACGCAAAGGAAGAATCACACCAAAACCAAGACCACGCATGTAATGGCAGACAGAGGCCATCGAGATTTACGGAGTGTGGCAAAAATTCTCCTGATATCAGCAGTAGGAATCACTCGCGGTTTCCAATGTGCTACCGGTAGTTCCTTCCCCCATGAACCATGGACCTTGCCGTTGGTGGGGAGGCTTGCGTGCCTCAGCGATACAGATGGCCGTACCGTAGGTGCAACCACAACGGAGGGGTATCTGTTGAGAGGCCAGACAAACATGTGGTTCCTGAAGAAGGGCAGCAGCCTTTTCAGTAGTTGCAGGGGCAACAGTCTGGATGATTGACTGATCTGGCCTTGTAACATTAACCAAAACGGCATTGCTGTGCTGGTACTGCGAACGGCTGAAAGGGGAGACTACAGCCGTAATTTTTCCCGAGGACATGCAGCTTTACTGTATGATTAAATGATGATGGCGTCCTCTTGGGTAAAATATTCCGGAGGTAACATAGTCCCCCATTCGGATCTCCGGGCGGGGACTACTCAAGAGGACGTCATTATCAGGAGAAAGAAAACTGGCATTCTACGGATCGGAGCGTGGAATGTCAGATCCCTTAATCGGGCAGGTAGGTTAGAAAATTTAAAAAGGGAAATGGATAGGTTAAAGTTAGATATAGTGGGAATTAGTGAAGTTCGGTGGCAGGAGGAACAAGACTTTTGGTCAGGTGATTACAGAGTTATAAATACAAAATCAAATAGGGGTAATGCAGGAGTAGGTTTAATAATGAATAAAAAAATAGGAGTGCGGGTTAGCTACTACAAACAGCATAGTGAACGCATTATTGTGGCCAAGACAGACACAAAGCCCATGCCTACTACAGTAGTACAAGTTTATATGTCAACTACCTCTGCAGATGATGAAGAAATTGATGAAATGTATGACGAGATAAAAGAAATTATTCAGGTAGTGAAGGGAGACGAAAATTTAATAGTCATGGGTGACTGGAATTCGTCAGTAGGAAAAGGGAGAGAAGGAAACATAGTAGGTGAATATGGATTGGGGGGAAGAAATGAAAGAGGAAGCCGCCTTGTAGAATTTTGCACAGAGTATAACTTAATCATAGCTAACACTTGGTTCAAGAATCATAAAAGAAGGTTGTATACCTGGAAGAATCCTGGAGATACTAATAGGTATCAGATAGATTATATAATTTAGGAACCAGGTTTTAAATTGTAAGACATTTCCAGGGGCAGATGTGGATTCTGACCACAATCTATTGGTTATGAACTGCAGATTGAAACTGAAGAAACTGCAAAAAGGTGAGAATTTAAGGAGATGGGACCTGGATAAACTGAAAGAACGAGAGGTTGTAGAGAGTTTCAGGGAGAGCATAAGGGAACAATTGACAGGAATGGGGGAAAGAAATACAGTAGAAGAAGAATGGGTAGCTCTGAGGGATGAAGTAGTGAAGGCAGCAGAGGATCAAGTAGGTAAAAAGACGAGGGCTAATAGAAATCCTTGGGTAACAGAAGAAATATTGAATTTAATTGATGAAAGGAGAAAATATAAAAATGCAGTAAATGAAGCAGGCAAAAGGGAATACAAACGTCTCAAAAATGAGATCGACAGGAAGTGAAAATGGCTAAGCAGGGATGGCTAGAGGACAAATGTAAGGATGTAGAGGCTTGTCTCACTAGGGGTAAGATAGATACTGCCTACAGGAAAATTAAAGAGACCTTTGGAGAGAAGAGAACCACTTGTATGAATATCAAGAGCTCAGATGGCAACCCAGTTCTAAGCAAAGAAGGGAAGGCAGAAAGGTGGAAGGAGTATATAGAGGGTTTATACAAGGCCGATGTACTTGAGGACAGTATTATGGAAATGGAAGAGGATGTAGATGAAGATGAAATGGGAGATAAGATACTGCGTGAAGAGTTTGACAGAGCACTGAAAGACCTGAGTCGAAACAAGTCCCCGGGAGTAGACAACATTCCATTAGAACTACTGATGGCCTTGGGAGAGTCAGTCATGACAAAACTCTACCATCTGGTGAGCAAGATGTATGAGACAGGCGAAATACACACAGACTTCAAGAAGAATATAATAATTCCAATACCAAAGTAAGCAGGTGTTGACAGATGTGAAAATTATGGAACTATCAGTTTAATAAGTCACAGCGGCAAAATACTAACGCGAATTCTTTACAGACGAATGGAAAAACTGGTAGAAGCGGACCTCGGGGAAGATTAGTTTGGATTCCGTAGAAATGTTGGAACACGTGAGGCAATGCTAACCTTACGACTTATCTTAGAAGAAAGATTAAGAAAAGGCAAACGTACGTTTCTAGCATTTGTAGACTTAGAGAAAGCTTTTGACAACGTTAACTGGAATACTCTCTTTCAAATTCTGAAGGTGGCAGGGGTAAAATACAGGGAGCGAAAGGCTATTTACAATTTGTACAGAAACCAGATGGCAGTTATAAGAGTCGAGGGGCATGAAAGGGAAGCAGTGGTTGGGAAAGGAGTGAGACAGGGTTGTAGCCTCTCCCCGATGTTATTCAATCTGTATATTGAGCAAGCAGTAAAGGAAACAAAAGAAAAATTCGGAGTAGGCATTAAAATTCATGGAGAAGAAGTAAAAACTTTGAGGTTCGCAGATGACATTGTAATTCTGTCAGAGACAGCAAAGGACTTGGAAGAGCAGTTGAACGGAATGGACAGTGTCTTGAAAGGAGGATATAAGATGAACATTAACAAAAGCAAAACGAGGATAATGGAATGTAGTCAAATTAAATCGGGTGATGCTGAGGGGATTAGATTAGGAAATGAGATAGTTAAAATAGTAAAGGAGTTTTGCTATTTAGGGAGTAAAATAACTGACGATGGTCGAAGTAGAGAGGATATAAAATGTAGACTGGCAATGGAAAGGAAATCGTTTCTGAAGAAGAGAAATTTGTTAACATCGAGTATAGATTTAAGTGTCAGGAAGTCGTTTCTGAAAGTATTTGTATGGAGTGTAGCCATGTATGGAAGTGAAACATGGATGATAACTAGTGTGGACAAGAAGAGAATAGAAGCTTTCGAAATGTGGTGCTACAGAAGAATGCTGAAGATAAGGTGGGTAGATCACGTAACTAATGAGGAGGTATTGAATAGGATTGGGGAGAAGAGAAGTTTGTGGCACAACTTGACTAGAAGAAGGGCTCGGTTGGTAGGACATGTTTTGAGGCATCAAGGGATCACAAATTTAGCATTGGAGGGCAGCGTGGAGGGTAAAAATCGTAGAGGGAGACCAAGAGATGAATACACTAAGCAGATTCAGAAGGATGTAGGTTGCATTATGTACTGGGAGATGAAAAAGCTTGCACAGGATAGAGTAGCATGGAGAGCTGCATCAAACCAGTCTCAGGACTGAAGACCACAACAACAACAACAACAACCGGTAGTTCACCAGCACAGTGACTGCGGGCAGAGAGTTAAAGGGAATGGGGTCCAACGAACGAGTAGCACCACAAAAGCACCACATTTCTGTAGTCAGTGGTAAGAGACGCTCGATGTGGTATGAAATGGTACGCCATGGGGCAGTGAATGACTGAAAAGATTGATTTGGAGGGATGAGTCACACTATCCATTGTGGCAAACCGATGGGATGATCTGGGTTTGGTGAATGCCTGACGAACGTTACCTGACACCATAGACACTGCCAACAGTGATAAACGAAGGAGATGGAGTTATGGTACGTGGCCGTTTTCCGTGGTTAAGGTGTTCAAAAATGGTTCAAATGGCTCTGAGCACTATGAGACATAACATCTGAGGTCATCGGTCCCCTAGATTGGTTCAAATGGCTCTGAGCACTATGGGACTCAACTTCTGACGTCATTAGTCCCCTAGAACTTACAACTAGTTAAACCTAACTAACCTAAGGACATCACACACATCCATGCCCGAGGCAGGATTCGAACCCGCGACCGTAGCGGTCTCGTGGTTGAAGACTGAAGCGCCTAGAACTGCTCGGTCTTAACGGCCGGCAGGTTAAGGTGTGGTACCCTTATTGAGATTAACAAAAAACTAAGTGTGTAACGATATGAAGACACGTTACAGAACTGTGTGCTATCTATAGCAGATGAACATTTCGGAGTCAATGGTTGTTTGCGTCAATATTGCACCCTCTGACAAAGCAGCATCTGTGAGGCAGTGGTTTATGGGCAACATCATTTTTGACGTATACTAAACTGCCTACACTACAATGTGGACCCACTGGAACACCTTCGGGATGAGTCGGAACGTCTTCTTCGATTCATAAACCAGCGTACAGCATCCCTGGCATCTCAGGTTTCAGCTCTTGAGAGAGAATGACCTGCAATTCCTCCTCAGGATTTCTAACGGTCCACTGAAAATGTCGTCAGCAATTAAAGCCGTCCTAAAGGAGAACAGTAGGCACACCACATATTAACGTCCAATGTGTCCCAGTACTTCCGGCTAGTATCCGAGACTGACCTAGTTAGAAGACTCCACACATAACTAAGATGAAGAAACGTTATAATCCCAATTTGTTTATCTCGGAGGGGGATATCCAGTGATACGGCATACTTGAACGCCGCTCCTCCCCCAACACCCTACAAGGGTGGTGTGGAAAACTTTGAAATATTTAATGGGAACCCCTATTTCTTTTGTAGATGGTATCTGTTCTTTCGGACATGTCGGAAAAAAAAAACAGATATCATCTTCATACAGTTAAGGCTAACCGGCCATTGACCTTCTTCTTCCGTGTGGATGGACACGCATTGCCCGAACTCTTACGGGAATCGATAAGATTGTCTGACGCGAGTAATGAGTGTAGTGGGCAGGGGCACTACGAATGTAGGCGTGGACATTAAGTTGGGAATGTGGGTCTCACGGGGAGCGTGCAAGGGGGTAAGTCACTGCAGTCGCTCAGTACCCTCGGTGGGTCAGATTGATAGAGCCTCTGCCATGTAAGCAGGAAATCCCGGGTTCGAGTCCCGGTCGGGGCACACATTTTCAACTGTCGCCGTTGATGCATATCAACGCATGTCGACAGCTGAAGGGCTTAATTTAATTATCATTTCATTCTAGAAAGCTGCACGGCCACCGATGGTATCTATTCTTTCAGACATGTCCGAAAGAACAGGTACCATCTTCATATATATTATCAGATTCCCTTAGCCGAAGAATGTAATCACGTTACAGCATTTTGTACTGATTGTAATCTGTTTGATTTTAACAGGATTCTCTTTGGTTTGGCTACTGGCACAGCCGTTCTTACTCGTTTGCTGGATAATATTCTTGGAGAATTGAAACTAGTCTGTGTTTATAATTACTTGGACAACTTGGGGTGATTTATAGCCGTTCGTTACAGGAGCATTTGCAACATATCCGGTAGGTCTTGGCTAGGCTGTAGGGGGCCGGTTTGACTGTTAAAACCTGTAAGGTGACATTAGCCAGGCGGTAGGTATCTTTCTTAGGTCACATAGTATCAGGCGAGAGCATTCGCTTTGACATGGAGTTCTCCCGCCACCTGCTGACAAACGCGGGATTTCCTGGTTCATAGGCATGGCGAATTATTTTAGGAGTTTTGTCCCCAATTTTTCTCAGTTGGTGGCTCCTCCAAATGAATTGCGTCGAAAAGGGGTGCGTTTTCAATGGGGACCTGCCCAAGAGGCCGCGTTTGAGCACATTAAGGCAGCTATAGCCAGCCCTCCGGTTCTCGGACTGTCTGATTTTAGTAAAAAATTTATTGAACAAATCGACGAGTCTAATGCGGGTATTTCGGACGTCCTGCTACAAGAGTTCGAGGGTCAAAGGCAGCCATTAGCGTACGCGTCTCGTCGGTTAATCAGTGCCGAAGTTAAATATTCCGTTTACGAATTTGAGACCATGGCTGTCTTGTTCGCGCTGGAGAATTATTGCTTTTATCTCGAGCATAGAGTATTTTAGCTAGAAACCGACAATCATGCAATAAGCTGGGTACTAGCCAGGCTGCGTAAAACTGGCCGTATCGCCAGGTAGGCAGTACGCATTTCAGCGTTTCAGTTCGAGGTTAAACATACACTCCTGGAAATGGAAAAAAGAACACATTGACACCGGTGTGTCAGACCCACCATACTTGCTCCGGACACTGCGAGAGGGCTGTACAAGCAATGATCACACGCACGGCACAGCGGACACACCAGGAACCGCGGTGTTGGCCGTCGAATGGCGCTAGCTGCGCAGCATTTGTGCACCGCCGCCGTCAGTGTCGGCCAGTTTGCCGTGGCATACGGAGCTCCATCGCAGTCTTTAACACTGGTTGCATGCCGCGACAGCGTGGACGTGAACCGTATGTGCAGTTGACGGACTTTGAGCGAGGGCGTATAGTGGGCATGCAGGAGGCCGGGTGGACGTACCGCCGAATTGCTCAACACGTGGGGCGTGAGGTCTCCACAGTACATCGATGTTGTCGCCAGTGGTCGGCGGAAGGTGCACGTGCCCGTCGACCTGGGACCGGACCGCAGCGACGCACGGATGCACGCCAAGACCGTAGGATCCTACGCAGTGCCGTAGGGGACCGCACCGCCACTTCCCAGCAAATTAGGGACACTGTTGCTCCTGGGGTATCGGCGAGGACCATTCGCAACCGTCTCCATGAAGCTGGGCTACGGTCCCGCACACCGTTAGGCCGTCTTCCGCTCACGCCCCAACATCGTGCAGCCCGCCTCCAGTGGTGTCGCGACAGGCGTGAATGGAGGGACGAATGGAGACGTGTCGTCTTCAGCGATGAGAGTCGCTTCTGCCTTGGTGCCAATGATGGTCGTATGCGTGTTTGGCGCCGTGCAGGTGAGCGCCACAATCAGGACTGCATACGACCGAGGCACACAGGGCCAACACCCGGCAACACACTGGCCGTACACCACTGGTGATCGTTGAGGGGACACTGAATAGTGCACGGTACATCCAAACCGTCATCGAACCCATCGTTCTACCATTCCTAGACCGGCAAGGGAACTTGCTGTTCCAACAGGACAATGCACGTCCGCATGTATCCCGTGCCACCCAACGTGCTCTAGAAGGTGTAAGTCAACTACCCTGGCCAGCAAGATCTCCGGATCTGTCCCCCATTGAGCATGTTTGGGACTGGATGAAGCGTCGTCTCACGCGGTCTGCACGTCCAGCACGAACGCTGGTCCAACTGAGGCGCCAGGTGGAAATGGCATGGCAAGCCGTTCCACAGGACTACATCCAGCATCTCTACGATCGTCTCCATGGGAGAATAGCAGCCTGCATTGCTGCGAAAGGTGGATATACACTGTACTAGTGCCGACATTGTGCATGCTCTGTTGGCTGTGTCTATGTGCCTGTGGTTCTGTCAGTGTGATCATGTGATGTATCTGACCCCAGGAATGTGTCAATAAAGTTTCCCCTTCCTGGGACAATGAATTCACGGTGTTCTTATTTCAATTTCCAGGAGTGTATTAAGGGGACTGAGAATGTGCTCGAGGACGTTCTTAGCCGTACGTTCACTGAACATCCTTCTAGTGAGCGCTCCCAAGAAACGGAGGAAGGCAATTTTAGTTGTGTGATTTGTTTCGTGACGTTGCTGACAATCAGGATCAGGACCCCACTTGGGGACCGGTTAAGGAACGGCTGTCGGCGGGGGATCCTTTAGATGGGAACGTCATCATGAAAGGCATTTTGTGTAAGAGGGTGGGACGTGCCAAGGAGATAAGATCTGCCTACCAACCACCATGGTACACCCCGTTTTTCATTGCTTTCACATAAGTTGATTGGTAGTCATTTGGGAACCTATAAGATATTGCAGAAAATTAAGGAGCATTATGCCAAGGCTGCGTATGGACCGAGACGTTAGGGAGATGGTTTTTCAGTGTCGGTTGTGTATAGTGGCCAAGCCTAACAACGCTCTTCAACAGGGCTTCTTGAGTTCTGAGCGCGAATCCTGCCCTATGCACAATATATCGATTATGTGGGGCCCTTACCTCCCACCAAAATAGGCCATCGGTACGTATTGGTTATTATTGATGCGTTTTCGAGGATTACCTGAAGTCTTCCGAGTCGTAACGTGACTGCTACTACTACTATTGCGCCTTTAACTAACGTATTTAGTGTTTTTGGAACCCCTAAGTAAATCGTTAGATAATGCGCCGGCCTTTCTTTCGGCTCCATTGAAGGCTTTCTGTTTTCAAAGAGGTGTGAAGCACGTGACCACCACTCTGCATTACCCGCAGGGCTCTTTCGCGGTGAGGATCAATCGTAATCTCAAATCCGCCTTGATTATCTTCCATCAGAAGATGCCCAGTAAGTGGTATATTAGTCTCACTTGACTTAGTTTTGCCTTCAATGCCGGCCGAGGTGGCCGTGCGGTTCTCGGCGCTCGGTCCGGAACCGCGCGACTGCTACGGTCGCAGGTTCGAATCCTGCCTCGGGCATGGATGTGTGTGATGTCCTTAGGTTAGTTAGGTTTAAGTAGTTCTAAGTTCCAGGGGACTGATGACCTCAGATGTTAAGTCCCATAGTGCTCAGAGCCATTTTTGCCTTCAATACAGCCAGCCAAGAGACTTTGAAGGCTACTCCGCTTTCCTTGATATTTGCTTATTCTGTTAATTACACCCTCTCGAACTTACCTGAAATACAAGATCTAATCCCTTCGGATATTACCCCTCAGATCGTCAAAGAAAACTGCAGTCGTGCCAGGCGCAATATTCTCAGGGTCCATAACAAAGAAGCTAACCGTTACAACTGTAAGTGACGAGCCTTTGGGGGTAAACCAGGAGACCAGGTGTATGCCCGCAATTTTCCCAGGAGGGAGGTGGCGTGTTGGAGACCTTGGTAAGTTCACTTCCCGTTTCCTGGGTCCGTGTACAATTATGCGTATATTATGCCCAGTTAATCTTCTGGTTAAGGACAACCACACCAGTAAGCAATACCAGGTACATCTTAATCAATAACATGATTCAAATGGTTCTGAGCACTATGGGACTTAACATCTGTGGTCATCAGTCCCCTAGAACCTAGAACTACTTAAACCTAATTAACCTAAGGACATCACACACATCCATGCCCGAGGCAGGATTCGAACCTGCGACCGTAGCGGTCACGCGGTTCCAGACTGTAGCGCCTAAAACCGCACGGCCACACAGGCCGGCGTCTTCTTCACTTAGGTCCCTTCCGCCTGGTGTGGTAGTAGTTAGAGAACCTTTTCATGCCTCACTTGAAAGTGATCTCTCGTGCTACTTGGTAAAATTGCTGAATTTTTTTGCAATCCAGTATAACCTGATGATCACGTCGGATGGATCCTTTTAATGTTAATTAATATTATGAAGAATTTCTCTTAGTTTTACTTGGTTTTTTGTAGTGCCTCAAGATGGCATTTACATCCTGAAGCGTGAGTCATGTGCACAATTTTATCCAACTAAAGAATTTGTCAACTGGAGCAGATTTATTCCTCATGAGAAAAATGAAAAGCTGAGAATAAACATGCGTTATTAAATCCCGACTAAAAAGTGTGCTACAATACTTTTTAAAATAATAAACCGTAATTTGCCTATGTACTACTATACTGTTCTTCTGTACTATCCAGATATCGGCTTTTATGCGGACAAAAAAACTGCTATAGACTGCCTTAACAGATGTAACTTGACAATAGTCTAACAACTTCTAGCACTGTGCTTGATAATGGCTTAGAAGTCGAAATCTGGATAGCACAGAAGATAAATATAGTAATACACAGTTAAATGGCGTCCCGGCGGGGTCAGGGATTTTCTCTGTCTCGTGATGACTAGGTGTTGTGTGATGTCCTTAGGTTAGTTAGGTTTAAGTAGTTCTAAGTTCTAGGGGACTGATGACCATAGATGTTAAGTCCCATAGTGCTCAGAGCCATTTGAGCCATTTTTGAGTTAAATGGCGGTTTATTCTTTTAAAAAGTACTGCATGGCTGTAGCTCAACACCATCTAAAACTTTTTTGCTGCATTATTTGCCTCTTAGAAGTAGTGCCAGTGTGTTTCAGACACGTAGTTCTAAGTTTTCCGCGTGTGCAGCCTTCAGCACGTAGCCGCCTCACTCACACACTTCCCGCAGCAGTGCAGTGGTGAGAGACGCCGGAACGTTGAGCGGACACAGCTGCGCTGGCGGAGCGCAAATCTTGCCCCTGGCGTGGCGTAGAGGCTTTCAGTTAAGCCACACGGCTTGCTCGAGTACCAGTTATACCACGCGTGGACACGGGCGGCCATGGGAACCGCTGGCTGCGGGTTAACCGCCCCTGTCGCGGGCCAACCGTGTTGCCGGCGTGCTTTACGAGCTGGTCCGGTCGGGGCCGCCTTGTTAGCGTCCAGTGTTCGGCGGCCGAGGCGACGACGCCTGCGCACAGTGAGTGGCGTGGCAGGGCGCCAACCGCCACACAACTCCCCATCCGCCCCCTCCCCACCCCCCTGGTCACAATATGCAGGCATTTCGCTTCCTAAACGATCTGCCTTTAGTCGCTGCTCATCTCTTTCTGTTATAAAGGGTGTTCGTAAACAGTCTGACAAGCTTGTGCTTAAGTGTGTTGCGTGATCGATTGTACTGAAATACGACTGTAAACGAAAAAATATTCGATTCGCTCTGGCAGAAGTTTGTCTTTGGAACCTGGGCCGGCTCAGGATATTGCGGGCAGTACGGAGTGGAAAGGGGGAACAAGATTGGGTACGGCACGCGGAAGTGCGCGTTTTAGCGAGACGTTGGATAGACGACAGCGAGCACAGTGAGCCTGAGTACGGGCGGCATTTAGCGCTTGATCGTACTGGGGTCAGTAACTGCCGACCGGCGCTGTGGCTTCTTGGCAACCTCATGAAGCTATGTATGTGCTCGCTTCCGTGAAGGAACACGCTGTTACTATCGGACTAAGCAACGTCTGGTGTCTTCGACACATCGACCCAGCAGGTGGCATAAAGTTAAGTAATTCAAATCCTACCAACGATTAGTGAAATATAATGATGATTTCTCTTGAGGCAGCAAAGCGTTGCAAGGACTGTGATGTGATACACTCCTGGAAATTGAAATAAGAACACCGTGAATTCATTGTCCCAGGAAGGGGAAACTTTATTGCCACATTCCTGGGGTCAGATACATCACATGATCACACCGACAGAACCACAGGCACATAGACACAGGCAACAGAGCATGCACAATGTCGGCACTAGTACAGTGTATATCCACCTTTCGCAGCAATGCAGGCTGCTATTCTCCCATGGAGACGATCGTAGAGATGCTGGATGTAGTCCTGTGGAACGGCTTGCCATGCCATTTCCACCTGGCGCCTCAGTTGGACCAGCGTTCGTGCTGGACGTGCAGACCGCGTGAGACGACGCTTCATCCAGTCCCAAACATGCTCAATGGGGGACAGATCCGGAGATCTTGCTGGCCAGGGTAGTTGACTTACACCTTCTAGAGCACGTTGGGTGGCACGGGATACATGCGGACGTGCATTGTCCTGTTGGAACAGCAAGTTCCCTTGCCGGTCTAGGAATGGTAGAACGATGGGTTCGATGACGGTTTGGATGTACCGTGCACTATTCAGTGTCACCTCGACGATCACCAGTGGTGTACGGCCAGTGTAGGAGATCGCTCCCCACACCATGATGCCGGGTGTTGGCCCTGTGTGCCTCGGTCGTATGCAGTCCTGATTGTGGCGCACACCTGCACGGCGCCAAACACGCATACGACCATCATTGGCACCAAGGCAGAAGCGACTCTCATCGCTGAAGACGACACGTCTCCATTCGTCCCTCCATTCACGCCTGTCGCGACACCACTGGAGGCGGGCTGCACGATGTTGGGGCGTGAGCGGAAGACGGCCTAACGGTGTGCGGGACCGTAGCCCAGCTTCATGGAGACGGTTGCGAATGGTCCTCGCCGATACCCCAGGAGCAACAGTGTCCCTAATTTGCTGGGAAGTGGCGGTGCGGTCCCCTACGGCACTGCGTAGGATCCTACGGTCTTGGCGTGCATCCGTGCGTCGCTGCGGTCCGGTCCCAGGTCGACGGGCACGTGCACCTTCCGCCGACCACTGGCGACAACATCGATGTACTGTGGAGACCTCACGCCCCACGTGTTGAGCAATTCGGCGGTACGTCCACCCGGCCTCCTGCATGCCCACTATACGCCCTCGCTCAAAGTCCGTCAACTGCACATACGGTTCACGTCCACGCTGTCGCGGCATGCTACCAGTGTTAAAGACTGCGATGGAGCTCCGTATGCCACGGCAAACTGGCCGACACTGACGGCGGCGGTGCACAAATGCTGCGCAGCTAGCGCCATTCGACGGCCAACACCGCGGTTCCTGGTGTGTCCGCTGTGCCGTGCGTGTGATCATTGCTTGTACAGCCCTCTCGCAGTGTCCGGAGCAAGTATGGTGGGTCTGACACACCGGTGTCAATGTGTTCTTTTTTCCATTTCCAGGAGTGTATTTCATGCCTCTTATTGACTGTGTGCTTCGCTCCTTAATAGTATTTTTCTTACTTTAGCTGCCAAGTGTCTAAAACATTGATACGTGTGCGCAACCTTACCGAACGATCTATATTCCGTGTCCGAAGATTGCGGTGTGGTACCTTATAGGCCCACATACGGTGCTCCATGTGATGCTTGGGTTTTAATGAGCCAGTTCCGTTTGCATCACTCGTGTACGTGGTTCTGCTTAAAGGAATCGGTTTTATTATTGTCAATTTGTCGAAGCAGTTTTCTGTATAAGTTTGAGTATTAAGGTGAAGGAAGGGTTATTTGGTTCCCTGTTGTCGCTTCTGATTTATGTTTCAGAGATTGGAAGCAGTGGGCCACCGAAGTGCAGAGCCTCCCCTTTTAAATTACTAGCGGGCGTACGGGCGGTGGACTTCACCTGAGTTCGCGTGTGCCGTTTGGTTCCGATTTCGGTGTTCTGAACGGGGGTGGGAGTACAAACGGAGTCCACATCTTAATTCGAAGATAAGTACTAAGTCGGCTCCAACGTTCGTGGCCATGTCGCGGCCTCACAATCTGGGGCCTCAGTTATTGTACAAGCTGCAGTTTTCTAAAACTTGTGGGTCTCTGCAAGGTTGGCCGGGTTAAATGTTTTAAATATTTGTCTTAAGAATTTTGAGGAATTTCTAGAAGAATATGTCTTAATTGAAACCGTTTTCTAAAATTTCGGTTGCTATTCAGCCTTATTGGCGGATGTCAATTTTTATGGGGAAATAACTGGGTTATTATTGATGAAACTGCCTATAACCTTGTAAGGTTGTTTGGTAATATCTCGCCCGGGTGGGGCGGTTTTCAATCTATGTGGAAATAATAATTGATTTCATGGTTATTTGATGTACAGTTTGTTTTAAATGATATAGTTGGCCCGAGTGGCGGTTTTTTAAATGTTTGCAAAGACATTAATTCGCTTGTGGTTTCATATAACAAGCAGTTTGTAAAATGGGCCTGAGTGGCGGGTTTTTAAATGTTTTTATAGAGGTTAATTAATTTGTGTTTTTATATAACAAGCAGTTTGTAAAGGTTGCCTGAATGGCGTTTCTTAAAGAAATTATTATCTGATTTATGATTGTAATTCTCTTAATGATATATCTATGATGAAAATAAATATGTTGAAATGAAATGGTCACTGTATGGGTCAAGTCCTTCCACTCCCTTTATATTAAAGGTTAAGGAAATCGCAGTTCAAAGGAGAAATAACGTTCCAATGATTGCAAAAGGAAAAATATGCGGTACGTTGCCCTGTTTCCGATTTAATTGGGAATTACGTTAGCCAGTCAGACACGATCTGGGGCAGAGATACATTTAAAGAACCAGTTGAGTTATTGGTATGGAAAGAACCACGATAACAGCTTCTGTGAGCAGTTAAAAGTAGGAACCAGAGACGGTCGAACTCACGTAACCAGGAAACAATGTCGCTAAAGCAAAATGTGAGACAATGTAGTTAACAAATAGTTACATGCTAGTTAGCCAACTGCCATTGCGATAATATTCTACTTGGACTAACTTTTCCACCATAGTGCTTACTGTCACTGTCGAACCTCATTTCGTCTTTGCCGTTTCTTCTAAACTTACAAGCTACACTGAAACAGACAATTGCAATGGTACATTTCCACGATGGAGAACGGCTACAAGAAATTTATCTCACTTTCCGCAGTCATTTTGCAGATTGCCCAGTATGTTATGAAATGCACCACGTGATAGTAAAGACGTTGAAAATTTCAGCATATTATTACAAACAGAATTAAAACACTTCTTGCTGAAACTTGTCTGGTCCAACAACCCAGGAGAAAGCCAGCCAGACCACTTGCGACGAGCGATAGAGACGTGGACACCGGGGTCATTCTGCAACCATACAGGGGGGTAGGAGAGAGGACGCCCATCCTTTGCTCAAAAATGGACACGCGAAGAGACTGGCGAAAAATGAAACGTGTGCCGAAAACTGCTGCAACTATACTGCCATTAGGATGGAACATCAAAAATGTACTCAATTTTTGTGGCCTGGCAGCAGCAGCAGCAGCTTCCTTACCTGCCGTAGAAAGCAAGAACATGTCAATTCCAGTTTTTGAAAGAGGTCAGACTTCTTAAAAAGATTTTTGTGGTCATTGAGGACGTTCCTTATAAATCACAGATGCCAGCAGATTCTGAGACGAAGCATGAATGTGTGTCTTTACAGGCCTCACGCATAGATAGCGGTTACGAAGAAGTGTTGTGTGGCTGCTTTTACAACGACTTCGGAAATTAGAAAAACATCGGAAGAATGTGCCACCATTGCTGGTGAAAACAAGGTGCCAATTCGTGAGTCACACACCAGTCTGCGCAAGGTAGGAAATTTACACCTTTCACAGGGGGTGTGTTCATGAAATGGCGATCAGTCATTGGGTGGCATGGCAAATTGAGTTCTCTAACGACAACGCTGTGATAGGAAAAAAATTTGAGGAATCCTTGAGCTGAGAGATGGACGAGGAGTGAAGAAGAGAGTTTTAGAGACAGTGCGGAAGCAAGAGGACATGGGGCTGTTCCATCCATAGTCAACATCCGCCTTCCGACACCGCCATAGTGCTGCATCGGCTAAGGCGACACACAGCGACCTGACAACGTGGAGACCGGTCCGCACCCTCGCTGCACAGCCGCGGAACACCAGAAAGGGCAGCTGACTCCCGCTGCACAGCTCCTAGGCGACGTGCCGCACCAACGCAGCGCCTGTCGCCGACAGAAATAGACGACCAATGACCACGTATAATTATGACATGATTTGTCTGCTTCCTCCTTCCCAATAACAGCTGAGTCGTATACATGCCCAATCAAAGCAGCACTGAAGTTAGAAATTTTATTTCGGTTTGTATAAACGGTACTGAAATGAATATATTTTTTCGTGTTTTAATCATCTAAGCCATATGATCTATTCATATATCCACTCCTTAGTGTGATAATCTTCGGTATTTGATTCATTTAATTATTGATTTCTCTTAATCATTGACTACAAGCGCGGAGCGATCTCTTTGGTAATTTTCATTGTGCGTGATACCATAAACAGTTGCTCGAGTTTCGTACTTGTTGGAGGTAATCTCATTAGTCATCTAGATCTATTACTTATCAGATAGCAGAGACGACATTTTCAGCTCATAGCTTCGAAAAATAAGGCTTTGAATCAAGGCGGAACTATAAATCACATATTATGTTCACTAAAAATTTAGTATACTTATTGGTTCCCCTTCAGTTCTTCAGGAACGGAAGGTGACGAAGCAGCGGTGTATCTGTGGGGGAGGGAGGGGGGGAGGGTTTCTTCGGATAACTGAAGTTACGGAACTCTGCCCACAGAAAGCGCATATACGAGTTCGTTTTCCAGTACATCACACGGTTTGAACTTGTCATAAGTGTTCCAATCAGACGCTGTTAAAGCCACAATATAACTCATGAGGTGTTTCGGGGCCTTAGTTCCATCTTTAGGAGCTTCGAGTTTAAATACCAGGAGTGAAATGCTGTTGGATGCTCTACCATGTAGTCCATTTTCCTGAGTGTTGTGCTGGTGCATCTAAACTTTATAAAATGACTTAGATGACAGTATATAGTTGCTGAACGTTCAGAATCAGAGCACCGTAAATGAATTCAAGCGGAGAGCTTCCAACAGTGTTCCGTACCCCGTATCTATAACCCGAAGCTGGTATTCTGAAGACGGAGATAAGCTAGGACGTGTGCCCACATTGTAGTGGCTGTTCACTCTTCCTGCCACCGCAGTGTCTCGATAACGTCATGAGGTGAAAGGGCTATACTGTTGTGAGCGTCAAGATTCGCGCATGTTCAAGCTGACCGTCACCAGTGGCGGGACGCTTCTTTGGGCGCGTAACGGCCTGATTGGCTAAATTCAATGGCAATTAACTCGCAATCTGCGCATCATATACACTGTGTTTCCTACCAATTATTTCTCAGCACACCCTACCCTACAAGATGCTTATAAGCTTTTCAGACTGTTTCTGGCCAACTTATATAGTGTTGATATACTGCATCATAAAGAAACGATCCGATATCGGGCATTTCTTTATCGTATAATTACTGTACTCATCCGAAACAAAATTTTGGTCTACAGTTGGTAAAGTACAGTACAAAATTTAAAGATGATCCCTATCAAATGGTGGGTGAACTTAAGCATACGTCCAGAACCATCGACCACCAGTGACTGATTTTTGTTTCTGATAGCACCTGTGGTGCCCCCTTTGTGCAGTATGGTAATTGTGGTTATGGAGATATCGGTCTGAAGTGATCGCCATCACATCGTACTGCCCGCCAGAACAATACCTTTCTCTTTCACATCAGTGTATTTTTAAGCATAGATGACGAGATTGCTGTGTAATATTGTCGAGCTTCTACGAATACTCTCGAATGTTCTAAGATATTTTCGAATGTCTGAGAGTACATATAAGAAAGGTGCAATCCGCACTCAGGAAAAGTAGTCTTCATCGATAAAACGTTGTCCATAGAGAGGAACAACGCACGAGAAGTGTATTCAGTTATAGGGCGTACCTACGTAAGCAAAGGATGTTGTGTGAGCAAACAATTTTAGCAGCATAAAATAAGGTAGTTCAACAAACAAATCAGCAAATACGTAGAAATGTGTTACATAATTGTGTATCTTGCAGAAAACGAGAACTTCTTCACAGCATTCCTAAATTCGCTCAATGTTCAAATGGTTCAAATGGCTCTGAGCACTATGGGACTTAACATCTGAGGTCATCAGTCCCCTAGAACTTAGAACTACTTAAACCTAACTAACCTAAGGACGACCACACACATCCATGCCCGAGGCAGGATTCGAACCTGCGACCGTAGCGGTCGCGCGGTTCCAGACTGAAGCGCCTAGAACCGCTCGGCCACTCCGGCCGGCCGCTCAATGTTCAAGTTACGCCCTCGCATTAACTAAGAACATGATAGAGGCGGAAATTTTAATCAGAAAAGAAAAAGGCATATCATTATTCATTCCACCAGCTCTAATTTCAGCTAATGATTAAACTTTAGAAGGCTACAGTTACCGGTAAGATCAATGAACTGTACCTTCTTCTCCTTTGCCTTCTTCTGTTGCTAAGGATGGGGGAGGGGAGGGGGGGCAGTCGTCACAGGGTTGTGGCAATGTTCGTGACAGTGTGTGAGACCAGAAGCCCTTCCTGATGCCACCAATAGATCTGGACGGAATCTGTGAACCCCATCTGCTTCTATACCATATCTCATGTTCAAGTGAGAGACCGTTTTGGAAATTTTTGCGTTGCGTATTTCTGATGCGCGACATTAATACTGGCTTGGTATTTAACATGTTGGATGTGTTAAACCGTCCGAAAAGCACATCCACGCAGGCCAACTAACCGACAATGTTCGCTAATCCGGGAGGCAGATTCGATCCAGACGAGGCTCGCCTCCCGTAATCCAGGAAGTGGCGCACTACTTCTGACGGATTTACGATTAGCGTACACAGCAACAATCAGAAGAGCGCATGGACAAACGTTGCACTGTTGTGGAGTTCTTACATTAACATGTGACAATAGCAAATGTAAATGTTGCGGAGTCAATTTAAAAGAATTATTTTCCTTGCATGATCGATATAGATATCGTGTCACAAAACTAACCAGAAAGCTGAACACCAAAAGTAGTGTCTAAGAATATACTAGTACAATGAGTGACTTAGAAGCTATACAATTGATACGATTAAGTATAGATTTTTTTACATTTCAGAACACATATTAAAGTAAAAGACAGAGCCGAGCGGCTCCTTTTCACCTAGTTATTGTGTACAACTGTTAACACATCAGTACTCATATAAGAGCTCGAGACGTAACATTGAATATGGCCCATATGTGACACTTTCTGAAGAGGTGCTCCTCGCAGCGGTTTGGCAGTTAACATTACGCAGTCATACGCTTATTTAGAGCCACAGTAAAGTATTCTTTCGGTAAGACATAGTTCTGGTGCAGGATCTTTAGTGAGACAATTCAATGCGACGGTACACCCGAGCAGATTAATAGATGTTTCTGTCTATACACACACTCTGAGAAAAAAAAAAAAAAAAAAAACAGACTACGAAGGAATTATCCGCATTTTGACGAAAATCTAAAATACTTAGATGTCATCTACTTGATAAATTAATTCGGCTTGACATTGATTCATAGAGTTGTTAGGTACTCTCCTGCGGGATATCGTGCCAATTTCTGTTCAGTTGTCGCGTTAGATCGTCAAAATACCGAGATGATTGAAGGGCACTGCCTACAGTGCTACAAACTTTCACTATGTGGGAGGGACCGGCGACCTTTTTGGCCAAGTTACGGCTTTCGCAGGCACGGAGACAAGCAGTAGAAATTCTAGCCGTGTGCAGTAGCCAATATCTTGCTGAAATGTAAACTCAGGTTGAATTGCCATGAAGGGCAACAAAACGGGGCGTAGAATATCGTCGACGTACCGCTGTGCTGTAAAGATTCCATGGATTCCTGTGAAATGAAATGGCCACCAAGAGCATCATCACTCCTAGATGGCGGGACGTATGGCGGGCGACAGTCAGAGTGGTGCCCCATCACAGTCGGAGAATCTCCTGACACGCCTGGAACCTCGCTGAATGGAGTAGAATTCTCTTCACTTATGAGTAACATTTCGAACTGAGCCCGATGACCATCGAAGAAGTGCCTGGAGGCGCCCCAGACTGTGATGAGGCACCAACGTTATGCCAGCTATACGGCCCGACAGCCAGAAGTGACGTTGTGGAGTAACATTTCCTTTCGTAGCAGGACCTCTTTGGTTGACATCTATGGCCCTCACATAGCGCAGAGGTACGTCGACGATATTCTACAACCCGTTTCGTTGCCCTTGATGGCAAGCCATACTGGCCTTACATGTCAAGAAGGTAAACTGCATTCAGGCAGACTGTGAGAGTTGCAGGCTTATTTCATCCCAATTGAGAAATTTTGTAGCATTAGTGGCAAGGCCCTCCAAACATTTCGGGATTTTGATGATTTAAAGCACCAGTCAGATCATATCTGGCTCGATATTTATGAATCTATTTCGCTTGAATAAATCGTCTGTTTTCGTTCTGAAACTGTAATCATTTCTTTGTCTACATATGTTCATCACTTATTCCGATTGCGAAACAATGCGATTAATTCCATCATGGAGCGTCCTTTTTTTTCTTAAGTTGTATTTTGTTTTCAGTATTAGTGATTGAAGTAAAAGGTATTTATTCATCGAGACAGACTTAGACAGTAGCCACAGACTACATCAGTAATCAAGAAACCTATGACGAATTATTTACCATGCTTAATGCCCGCAATATCATTTGCTGTCTCTAGAGAAAAATATCCTAACCAGAGACGAAGATAATTATACGTTGCATGGCACCCTACAATTCGGTCACACATCCAGGTGTAAGCGCAAAAATCCTCCATTTTTGGGTGTGTATTCGATTTCTTTTGGTTCTCCTTTATAATATCGTCGTTTCATTGTAATTATTGATTCCGTCAATTACTCATATACTGACAGTTCTCTTTTTGCAGTTCTGTCTGTAGCTGGAAGAATATATGGTGCAATAAAAACGAGTATTTAGTGTCTAACGTCTTTTCAACGTTCAAGTCTGTAGAGACAAAACACTAACTCACTGGTATAAGGGAGGTGTTACGGGGTGGCGGTAGTCTAGGGCCGGCCGTTGTGGCCGAGCGGTTCTAGGCGCTCAGTCCGGAACCGCGCTGCTGCTACGGTCGCAGGTTCGAATCATGCCTCGGGCATGGATGTGTGTACCGTCCTTAGTTAGGTTTAAGTAGTTCTAAGTCTAGGGGACTGATGACCTCAGATGTTAAGTCCCATAGTGCTCAAAGCCATTTGAACCATTTGAAGTAGTCTTGGAACCGCGCAATTTCGTGGTGGAAGACCACATGGTTAGAAGGTTGAAAGGCTCTGAATGCAATCATTTTCGTTAAACGGCAGAAAATTTTATATTTATCAATTAAATATGGTCCAGAATGCTAATGTACTTTACTAACCGGTTTTCCATCTACGAGAGAAACATTAAACAGTTATAGGCTACCTCCATCAAACAGCGTGAAATGATGGTGTAAAACTTTGAAAAACGTAGGCCATACAGATTTACGTCTTCATTGATAAGCGTTAACTTGCGTATAGGTACGTACTTAGTCTATGATAGGACGTTTAAGTTCCATTAGCCTTCTGGTAATGTTATGGTAGGTCTGCTATTATATTAGAAGAGGAATTTCACTTGCGTCGTTGCAGAACTGTGGTAAGTTGTTCCCAGACGACGTTCTCGGTCCTATAACATGACGTTGTGCCGGTGCAGTAGGAGACAATGGTGAATCAATATATCTGTTATTAACAACTGTATCGAAATCCCTACAGCAGTTTCTGAGGTTTGGAGATTAGCCTTTACCTACGGACAATAAAACGTGGCGGGATTCTTTAACGTATATCACGCATAGCAGTTATCTATAGATGTACAGATTCTGATCAAACTTCGCCGCTCTCTGGAGCGGTGTTGTTTTGGCAATGAAAACTCAACAAATTCTGGAATCGCTCTACGTTACTTCATTTATTTGAGTTGCTATTTCGAGTCTGCTTCTGCCCATGTCAGATAATGCTTATGAATTACAGATTTGTAAATTTATTAATAGTAGTGATTTGTCGTTCGATATGAACCGATTAAAAAAATCTCGTGTTTGGAACCTACGCTGATGTTAAGTAGAGTTACAACGTTTCTTGTCTCAAAGTCTACCGTTTCGATAAGCGCTTGGTTGTGCCACTTCATTCTCGTGACGAAGTTCTTAGGTTGCAATAACATATTCTGAATAATGAGTTTCAATTCAAGACAGAAAATGATAAAGTGTGACAGAGAAGAACGAATCTGAACACAGGATCTGCTGAGCTCCGGAGCAGAAGCAGCGAGGTGAGTAACATTCATTTCCTTTGCTAGACTGGGCCTTAGACTGGTTATACACTGTTCAATCACATTTATGTGACCGCCGGCGACGTGCGACGACTACGCGACCAGTCACAGCCGGCACGTAGCAGCAGTAGTGGTTGAGGGTATATGGAGTGTGCTGGGGAGATACATAAAACAGCGCGGTCGTTCTCGTACAGTGGAAACGCAGCGATTTGTCTGATGTTGGCTTCGCTTCCGGTCCAAGACTGGGAACATTTTCGAGACTGCTGAGTTTTAAACGGTACGTATGCAGCGATGGTTAAAGTATCCCGTGCATGACAAAATGGAACTATCCAAAAGTAGCACAGGGGCAACTGTGGTGCACCACGGGTCATAGATGGTAGGGGTGAACGACGTCTATGGATATGTTTACTGGCGAATAGAGGCGCAACTGCTGAGCAAATAACCACCCATATGAACCACAAACGTCTCCTCAGCGAACGTGCAACGAACGTTGCTGCTTATGGGCCTCCGCGCCAAGTGCATGGTTCGTGCACCTTTACTGACTGCTGTCCATCGGCAACGAAGGCTGGAATTTGCATGCCAGCATCACAACTAGATGACAACTGAGTAGCGACAAAAGGCATTTCCTGTCGAATCGTGTTTTTTCTCCATCGGACAGCTGTTGGTATGTGCGGCATCAAACGTCTGAAGGCAAACATGTTGCAACAATCGTCGGAAGAGTCCAGGCCAGAGGAGGGAGCTTCGTGATTTGGGAAATGCTTTTGTGGCATTACCTGTATGATCTCGTCATTTTGCAACGCACAGTGGATCAACAAACAGGTATACATCTATCCTTGGGATCCATGTACGCCCCTACAGGCCGTGTGTTTTACCTCGACTTGCGCCATAGGGTGGTGGGGTTTCGGGTTCCGCTGGATAGGTCAGGAGTCCACTACACGCAGCAAGCGGCTACATGGGTAGCAGGGGTTGTGTGACGTGGACTGGGCGGTTTTTTAGGTTAGAT
The DNA here is from genome assembly GCF_023898315.1 of Schistocerca nitens. NCBI lineage: Eukaryota > Metazoa > Arthropoda > Insecta > Orthoptera > Acrididae > Schistocerca > Schistocerca nitens. The sequence continues at coordinate 363,527,402 of NC_064619.1, forward strand.
GGCCTCGGGCAAGTGCAGAAAGGGCAACAGCCTCAACGGGTGCGGGGCAAAGTAAGGACATGCGGGGGACCAAGCAGCAATCCGTATTGTAATTGTAAACTGTCGAAGCTGCATTGGTAAAGTACCGAAACCTCAAGCGCTGATAGAAAGCACCGAAGCTGAAATCGTTATAGGTACAGAAAGCTGGCTGAAGCCAGAGACAAATTCTGCCGAAATTTTTACAAAGGCACAGATGGTGTTTAGAAAAGATAGATTGCATGCAACCGGTGGTGGCGAGTTTGTCGCTGTTAGTAGTAGTTTATCCTGTAGTGAAGTAGAAGTGGATAGTTCGTGTGAATTATTATGGGTGGAGGTTACACTCAACAACCGAGCTAGGTTAATAATTGGCTCCTTTTACCGACTTCCCGACTCAGCAGCATTAGTGGCAGAACAACGGAGAGAAAATTTGGAATACATTTCACATAAATTTTCTCAGCATGTTATAGTCTTAGGTGGAGATTTTAATTTATCAGATATAGACTGGGACACTCAGATGTTTAGGACGGTAGGTAGGGACAGAGCATCGAGTGACATTATACTGAGTGCACTATCCGAAAATTACCTCGAGCAATTAAACAGAGAACCGACTCGTGGAGATAACATCTTGGATCTACTGATAACAAACAGACCCGAACTTTTCGACTCTGTAAGTGATCGTAAGGCCGTTGCAGTATCCATGAATATGGAAGTTAACAGGAATATGAAAAAGGGAGGAAGGTTTATCTGTTTAGCAAGAGTAATCGAAGGCAGATTTCAGACTACTTAACAGATCAAAACGAAAATTTCTGTTCCGACACTGACAATGTTGAGTGTTTATGGAAAAAGTTTAAGGCAATCGTAAAATGCGTTTTAGACAGGTACGTGCCGAGTAAAACTGTGAGGGATGGGAAGAACCCGCCGTGGCTCAACAACAAAGTTAGGAAGCTACTGCGAAAGCAAAGAGAGCTTCACTCCAAGTTTAAACGTAGCCACAACCTCTCAGACAAACAGAAGCTAAGCGATGTCAAAGTTAGCGTAAGGAGGGCTATGCGTGAAGCGTTCAGTGAATTCGAAAGTAAAATTCTATGTACCAACTTGACAGAAAATCCTCGGAAGTTCTGGTCTTACGTTAAATCAGTAAGTGGCTCGAAACAGCATATCCAGACACTCCGGGATGATGATGGCATTGAAACAGAGGATGACACGCGTAAAGCTGAAATACTTAAAACCTTTTTCCAAAGCTGTTTCACAGAGGAAACCCGCACTGCAGTTCCTTCGCTAAATCCTCGCACAAACGAAAAAAATGGCTGACATCGAAATAAGTGTCCAAGGAATAGAAAAGCAACTGGAATCACTCAACAGAGGGAAAGTCCACTGGACCTGACGGGATACCAATTCGATTCTACACAGAGTACGCGAAGGAACTTGCCCCCCTTCTAACAGCCGTGTACCGCAAGTCTCTAGAGGAACGGAAGGTTCCAAATGATTGGAAAAGAGCACAGGTAGTCCCAGTCTTGAAGAAGGGTCGTCGAGCAGATGCGCAAAAAAATAGACCTATATCTCTGACGTCGATCTGTTGTAGAATTTTAGAACATGTTTTTTGCTCGCGTATCATGTCGTTTTTGGAAACCCAGAATCCACTCTGTAGGAATCAACATGGATTCCGGAAACAGCGATCGTGTCAGACCCAACTCACTTTATTTGCTCATGAGACCCAGAAAATATTAGATACAGGCTCCCAGGTAGATGCTATTTTCCTTGACTTCCGGAAGGCGTTCGATACAGTTCCGCACTGTCGCCTGATAAACAAAGTAAGAGCCTACGGAATATCGGACCAGCCGTGTGGCTGGATTGAAGAGTTTTTAGCAAACAGAACACAGCATGTTGTTATCAATGGAGGGACGTCTACAGACGTTAAAGTAACCTCTGGCGTGCCACAGGGGAGTGTTATGGGACCATTGCTTTTCACAATATATATATAGTAGAAGTTCCATGTGGCTTTTCGCGGATGATGCTGTAGTATACAGAGAAGTTGCAGCAATAGAAAATTGTAGCGAAATGCAGGAAGATCTGCAGCGGATAGGCACTTGGTGCAGGGAGTGGCAACTGACCCTTAACATAGACAAATGTAATGTATTGTGAATACATAGAAAGAAGAATCCTTTATTGTATGATTATATGATAGCGGAACAAACACTGGTAGCAGTTACTTCTGTAAAATATCTGGGAGTATGCGTGCGGAACGATTTGAAGTGGAATGATCATATAAAATTAATTGTTGGTAAGGCGGGTACCAGGTTGAGATTCATTGGGAGAGTCCTTAGAAAACGTAGTGCATCAACAAAGGAGGTGGCTTACAAAACACTCGTTCGACCTATACTTGATTATTGCTCATCAGTGTGGGATCGGGTTGACGGAGGAGATAGAGAAGATCCAAAGAAGAGCGGCGCGTTTCGTCACAGGGTTATTAGGTAACCGTGATAGCGTTACGCAGATGTTTAGCAAACTCAAGTGGCAGACTCTGCAAGAGAGGCGCTCTGCATCGCGGTGTAGCTTGCTCGCCAGGTTTCGAGAGGGTGCGTTTCTGGATGAGGTATCGAATATATTTCTTCCCTGTACTTATACCTCCCGAGGAGATCACGAATGTAAAATTAGAGAGATTCGAGCGCGCACGGAGGCTTTCAGACAGTCGTTCCTCCCGCGAACCATACGCGCCTGGAACAGAAAAGGGAGGTAATGACAGTGGCACGTAAAGTGCCCTCCGCCACATACCGTTGGTTGGCTTGCGGAGTATAAATGTAGATGTAGATGTAGATGGCATCGTAGGTTCGAAGCACACATGGATGAGTTAACCGTACTATCCTGGCCTCCGGGCATCCAGAATTTAAGACAATCGAGAATCTGTGGGATCACTTCGAGCAGAACCTACACTCCAAGGATCGTCAATCGAAAAACCTAGTGCAGCTGGCCACAGCACTGGAGTCGACGTGGTTCCACGTGCTGTCGATATCTCACAGGACCTCATTGATTCTCTTCCAGCACGTCTTGGAGCGGTCCGCCCTACAAAACGTGGTTACTCAGGCTTTTGGCAGATGGTCACGTTAATGTGACTGAACTGTGTAGTTCATAGCATGGAGTTTGCTGCTTTCCCCGTCAGATACCACCTTTTTTTCTTTTGAATATAGTGTGTAGTGTGGACTGAAGAGATCAACCTTGATGACTTATTCTTCTAGGATGGAATGTAAGGATAAAAGGAAAACACTTTATTTATTACACATTCAGTTAGGCTTGGGCACGGAATGGGTCCTTTAGCCTGCTGTCTTTGGTGATGTCTATCTCCTGTGGAGGGTGAAATGTGTCAAGGCTGTTATGTGTGACTGCTTCCTCGTGTTATGACATATTGCCTATGGGGGGTGAAACGTTACTGACTTCGGTACTCGATACTTGTGCCATCTTGCAGGGTTTACCGTTCCTACGGATTCTAACTGTCGAACTTCGTCCCTAAGGGCATCGATCTTGTCAAAACCTCGTAGAGCCTTGTCATGGACCTTCTCTTGTATAGTGGTCTCGTGGAGTGCGGTGCGGATGTCGACGTTTCTTGTCCACCATGGAGCTCCTGTGATCCATCGATAGCAAATGTTTTGCAGCGCTTGGAGTTTGTTGTAGTTGGAGACGCACGTAGTGCCCCACGAGGTGGAGCCATACAACATTGAGGGTTCCACTGTTGCCTTATACAATTGGAGTTTAGTCTTAGGGTTGAGATCCTTACTCTTCAGGAACGGAATTAATGACCTGGCCATCTTCTGGGCTGCCGTCTTCTTGTCGTCAATATGCTGCGTAAAGAGTAATTTTTTGTCAAGGTAGACACCGAGATACTTCACTCCCGGCGACCACGGGATAAATTGGTCAGCTATTTGGAGTCTGTCGTTCAGAACTGGATTCCTCTGTGTGAACAAAACGGCTGCCGTCTTCGTCGGGTTGGTCTTTATCTTATTTTTCAGCGCCCAGCGTTCCATTACAGCAAGTTGCCGTTGCATCCTAGCGATTAGCTGGTCCAAGTGTCGTCCAGTTGACAGAAAAGCCGTATCGTCCGCATAAAAACTCGCCGTAACAAGGGGGACTGTTGGGATGTCATTTATATATAAATTGAAAAGCAGAGGCGAAATGACAGAGCCCTGCGGAATTCCTGCGGAGATCAGTTTCATTTCGGAGTTTTTGTCGTCGACTCGGACATACATTTTCCTGTCCTGCCGAAGGCTGTTTATGAGTCTAATGTAAAAATCCGCAATAGGGGTAGTGCGATGCAGTTTGACGATAAGGTTGGGCCGCCACACCTTATCGTAATCTTTTTCGATGTCAAGGAAGACACCAATCGTGAAGTGCTGCTTGTTGTATCCTTCTTGTATCCGTTCGGTGATCCGTAGAAGTTGAAGTTCGGCAGATAACTTGTCCTTGAAACCGAATTGTTCGGTTCGTATAACATCATGCGCTGTAAGCGTCTAATGGAGCCTCTTCAACAGCACTCTCTCGAGCACCTTGCCAAGGGTCGGCAAGAGGCTAATTGGCCGGTAACTGTTGGGTTCTGCTGGGTCTTTATCTGGCTTGGGTATTGGAACTACTCGAGCCGTCTTCCATGCCGTAGGAAAATATCCCTGCAGAAGGCAGCTGTTGAGAATTCGGGTAAGGAGCACAGTTGGCTTCCTGGGCAACTGTTTCAAATCGGTGTTGCTTATGGAGTCGTTGCCCGGCGCATTATTCCGAGTCTCCCGGATAATTTTACGGATCTCTGCTGGTGTGGTGAGTTGTGGGCGGCTCTGCACAGGCGCAGCACGAAAAGCAGTCCATTCTGCTGTAACGACGGCTTCCTGTTCTTGCAGGCGGACGTCGTTCACGGGGGTCGCTGGTGTAGACATCTGTTCTTGGTAAGTCGTAGCATACAGCTCCGCCTGGGCGAGTTCGTCATAGAGGAGGCCATCTGGTCCTCTGATGGCTCGTTTAGGTGGCCGATGGCGTCGTATGTTCTTGACTACCTGCTATTCGTTCTTGGTTCGAAGTAACAATTCATCCATCTTATCCTCCCAGACCTGCTACCACCTCTTCTGTAGCTTCCCAGCTAGTAGTCCCAATCATTGCCACGAGATGTCATTCTAAAGGGAAATTAAATATGAAATAGATAATAATACATATATGCCACACTAATCATTATTACAGTTATAAAGTATATAACCAAACGTTTCTCCTGAACCGGTGTACCTATTAGTGAAAATCGTTTCAAAATATCTACAGTAGGTCCTGAGGTAAGGGAGACTTCAAATTATATACACGTATTGGTATTGGAATTGCTTCATCTCTAAAAAATAAACACGTAGTTTAGGCCCTTTTCAAATTATTCCAGTTTCGAGCTTAAGTTCTTTCAATGAACTCATCTTTTGTATCTTTTCATTTTCCGTGCCATGTGTTCAGCACTTCCTTTAGGTTACATTGCGTTCCCCACGTTGCAAGCGTAAAATTCGAAGGACGCCTAGGTTGCTAGAGACAGAGCCAAAGATCTAATTGGTGATGGATCGGGAAGGAAATAGGTAGTGTCCTTCCAGGCGAACCACCACTGTATGCTTATACCACTGTCTGATGTAGCTACCACTGCTCAGTTTTATGGATCTGAGGATGGTAATACATACTGCCGAAATTAGTAATCCGGTAACTATGTTTTTATGTCGATCATGAAAAATAAATTGGTTCTCAAAAGAAGATTGCAATGCATGATTATAGACCTCTTCCTGCACTGCCTGATGATGATGATAATGATGATGATTGGTTTGTGGGGCGCTCAACCGCTCGGTTATAAGTGACCGTACAAATTCCCAACCTTTACTCAGTCAAAGCTCGCGACTTCCATGGATGATGATGAAATGATGAGGATAACACCAACATCCCTGACCTCGCCAGGAATCGAACGTGGGATCCCGTGCTCGGGAAGCGAGAACGCGACCACCAGACCACGAGCAGCGGAGTGCACTGACTGATAATATCAGGTAACCATAAAGAGAGACTGTTACGGCTTGACGGCTGGGAGAAATTGGTCGGCTCTTCGAGTGCTAGTATTCTGAGCATTATGGCAAGTAGTCCCAAGACCGAGAAGCCATGAATAGGTGAGAAGGTATTTGATGTTGACACCTCTTGACAGGATGTGATCATCGGCTTGCTTACTATGTAAAGCCAGATAGGCGGCGGTCTGAGACAGATATGACGACAGCGTAAAATGCTGGTTCAGGCAAAAGTATTTCAGTGCACACCATTCAGCACACTTTGTTGAACATAGTCCTTCACAGCAAACGACCTTTATTTTCTCATGTTGACGCAACGACATTAATTGGGATAACAGGGAGGACGGGATCATAGAGAACGTACTTTGGAGCAGAGAAAAGGTGTATCCTGCTAGGATGAATCACTCCTCTTGTTCCACCGGGTCGACGGTTGTGCCCATATACGCCAGCTTGCAGACGACTGGCTGCCCGAAACATATACGGACACAAGGCGGTAAGAAAAGCATTACGTAAAGTGAACTTCATTGCGGACTACCTGCATTACTTCTTTCTTGATGTTGACGGCGACGGCATCTTCCAGATGGATCCTTGTCCATGCAGAATGGAGCGGAAGTGAACTGAGTCGCAAGAAAGTAAATTCTGATGCTTTTGCCGCTACATTCGTCTGATCTGAACCTTATGGAACGCATAATGGACGCTTTGGGCGTCAGGTCTTCGCCCACACACCACCAGCCCACAATTTACGGGAATTGGGTGATCTGTGCGTAGACATCTGATGAGGCCAATCAAAGGAGCGGCTTCTTTCTTTTTATTTTATTTTTTCCTTTTTTTCATCATCAGTCTTCTGACTGGTTTGATGCGGCCCGCCACGAATTCGTCACCTGAGCTAAGCTCTTCATCTCATAGTAGCACTTGCTTACTATGTTCCAAACGTTGATTTATACCATAATATACGTGTCATCTCAATATTTCGGGTCATCACTGTGCATTTAGAGCGGCTATAAGTTTACCAAAAGAAGTACATGAACTATGTGGGTCAGTCAAATGAAAACCGAATACCTGCCGCAACATGATCATGTAATTCCAGTCGGAAGTGGTAACCACACGTGTCAAGACATTTAACCCACTGCGGTACGAGACTATCAATTCCTGTTTCATAGAACGCGATTAGCTGCTGACGGGATCGCAACCACATCCACTCTCACAATTCCTCGTCTTACAGAAATCGACGTCCACGCATGTCTGTCTTCAGATCGCTAAAATGCGAATAGCGCACGGTGAGTGGTCCGGACTGTAAGGAGGATGTTGCAATGTTTCCCAACCAAACTGCAGTACCATGGCCTCCGTCCGACTGGCAGTGTTGGGGCAAGCATTGTCGTGCATCGGGGCGATTCCGTTCGGTAGCCCTACGGCGAACGGCCAAACCAGCAGTGGGAACATCCGACATCTCTTCCGCCTAATAAATTCAAGCTGTTCACACAAGTTCCGGTAAAGTCCTGATCATTTTCTTCGTCGACTGATTGGTCTCTCTGCTAGTCGAGTTCCTCGAGTGCGGATACTTTGCAGAAACTGGGACTCGCCATACAGTCAAACGCCCAGAAATGCTGTCGGGCGGTATTAACTTGTTGCACGATAACGCCCGGCCTATCACTGCCAATTGGATGAAGGCTACGCTTCAGCGATTTGGTTCATAAACACTGCATCTGCCCCCGGACACCCAGGATCCTTCATTTTTCAAATCTTTCGCTACCTGAAGGAGGACATGCGTGGAAGCCGATTTCACTCGAACGAGGAAATGCAAGATTGAGTTTATTTGTGAATCCGTCATCTGCCGACGCGTTGTAGGAAAAAGGAACTGATCGTCTGCTATCCCAGTAGCATAAATATCTTTATGCGTGCGGTGACTGCTTTGTGACGAATGTTCGGGTTTCATTTGACTTCCCCTTATACGAAAGCATTGCGCTTGTGAACGTCAAGTGGAAACATGTTGTATCTCACAAGCCTCGCGTAGCTGTGCAAAGACAATATGAGTGTGTCGTACAGTTGTAAGATAGTTGCGCACTTCGCAAAGTTTGCGACCTCGGCTAGTCTTGTTTTACGGAGAGTCGACACGGAAGTGCAGAGGTGCCTTATACTACTCAACACGCATCCCGTGGCTGCTCATCTGTATTCATGAACTCCGGCAACAGCCGCGAGCGAGCCCTCGCGGTGTTTATACAGCAGCAGCGGCAGCCGAGCGCTGAGAGCCTCCTGCTTCGTTGCATACCCGCTGTTCCTGACACTCCTCCAAATGAATGGGACGAGGAATGATGCGTCCTCTTAACAAGAGACCTCTGAATGATGCTATAATCAAGGATGAGATACACGTCGGGCCTCTAAAAGTGCAATATCGAGGGAATTTTAGTTTACCTTTAAAGAATGGAAGGGTGAGTACATGACTAAATTTGTGTCTTATGTGGAGGTTTACAGGTGGAACAGTACAGGGACCTCTCACTTCTGGGAAATGACTCTAACCCTGCCGGGTATCGAGTCAAACTGAGTCTGGATGACAGATACGGAGGCGTCATTCTGCCCTGCTTCAACTGTGTCCCGTTAGTGGTACAGTGTCACTCTACGAGTGTAAACCGTGACCCGATAGTTTCAATGGGTGAAGAACGTGTTGGACAGGGCAACAGTCGAACTCACATTGCGTCGCCTCAGGTTAGGACGGTACGGGCAACATGTGGTCTTGTTGAATGAGACCTCGAAGATAAGCACAGTAACCAGCCATAACGCATCTTGAACGTAACAACTGCTAACCAGATTAGCGTCAATACGAACCAGCAATGATGGCATTGTGAACCAGATAACACAACCTATCATAACACCAGGTGATAACGACGAATGTACAGACAACGTTACTGCTCGTCGGAGTCTCCACACGCAGATACATCCATTATAATGCTGTACGCTGAACTGGAACTCGTCTGAAAAGATGAGGTGTTGTCACTTAAGTGTCGAGTACTGCCTTCGGGCGAGCCACTGTCGGCACCCCTCTGGTTTCTGCCCTGTATCGGCCCGAGATTCCATGCAGCTCTCTACCCCTCTCGTTGAGATCCTGCACGGAATATGAACCTCCGGACCCAATCGATTCCATATTCGCATGACTGTCCTGGTATCCCGGCCAGTGTACGGATAAATCTTGTGGAACGATACAGCAAACTCGTTAGATGTCGATCTGTCCACAGCCGATTTCCTGCAATTGCTGGTAGATATTTCTTGTACTTAGACGAGGTATAACAAGATCTTCCTATAAGCAACAACCACTGAAAAAGAATATTTGAATGAAAAACCCGCTGCCTAATATTTCCCCGTATACTGAATGAAGAATGCGTTAGTTCTGCCTCCGTTGCTGGGTACCACTGAAATGTTAATCATTTTTACGTCCATGTATGCAATACACTTGATACCCATTTCACGTTTCTTGACGCCATCACGATATTGCAATTTAATGGTAAGCGGTACACCTTCGATTAACCCATTAAGGATCAGGTATTGAAATAATAATGTTTTTTTGAAAATTATGTTTATTTGATATACTTGTATACTAATATAGACATAAATAGCCAAAAAGGAAATATACAAGTCGTAATTAAACTACAGCAAAATGTTTAGGTTACAGCGTTTACGCAACTTTTTGACTATAAGGAATCTTATTTCGTTCTCTTATGAAATGTTTGAAAACAGTTTGAATGGAGATGTACATTACATTTTTTGCATTTGTAAATTGTTGATCTTTTACTTAACCCTAATCTTCTTCTTGCTTTGTTTCCCTCCTCTATTATGGGGCCTACATCATCATAGTGTATTTCTTTCGGAAGAGAGCATTTGGAGCGAAGTCCGTAAGTGCATTTTCCTCGGTTGCAGTATCTTCTGATTTCATTGGAGTCATGCATACGTATGATAGAAATTCAGGTTGTGACATATTTTCTTCATTTGCAAGATTGTACATTTTCCATGAATTCACAACTACTGGGGAAGAGAGGACACCACCATTTCTTGCCTCTTATTTGAATTCTGTAATTGGCAATAGCATCATCGTTCAAATCAACACCACCCATATGTTAATTGTACTGAGCTACTACCCTTGGTTGGAGTAGAGAAACACTTTTCTTTTCTTTCCGACTGTACCTTTTTGCATTCGGTAAAGGCTAGATGGTGCCGTTGTTGTTATGTAACTACTGTTACAGTATAATTTTCTTTGCACTTTACCACCATGACTTCAGCTTTATCGCCAAAGAGAAACTCAAAACCGTCCTTGTCTTTTTTCTTGGCAGTGGCAAAAAACCCCTTAGCAAATCCTTAACTGCTTGTTCACCCAAAGAAAATTCAGATGTTTCACATCCTGCCATCTTCCCACCATAAGGAATGAATTTGTACAAGTAGCCATTTGAACTGCACAAACACCACAGTTTGAAGCCAAATCTCACAGGTTTTCCTTTGATGAACCTTTTGCAGGAATGTCTCCAGAAATAAGGGGCCCTTTTCTCGTCAATAGAAAAAGTATATTAAAATATTCCAAATTGAATATTTTTTCATTGATTAGGGTATATCAAAGATTGGTCTGTTTTTAGAAAACTTGTCATTTCTATCCAATCTGTCATTACCAGACAAATGGATGTTTTGTTTGATTGACAAGAATCTATTACGACTCATTCAAATTCTTACAATCGATGATTCTTTGTCTTCATCTTTTGACAGGTACAGTTTCGTTGCAGGTAATGTATGATATCCTGAAAGAACCATTATTCCTATAAATTGCTTCACCAGTGGAACAGTTTTTTGAAATGAATGGCGATTAATATCTTATGCATATTTATTTGCATATCCAGTAACTTTTGAAAAAATGCCAAAGTAAAGTGAAAAAACTTCATAAGGTGATAGACCCTCATCTCAATTCTTTATGTCTTCTGTCTTGGTTATCTCCTCTGTTATTCGTGAACAATTGTAAGTTAGTTGAACCTTCTTCCATTTCGGAATACCTTCATTTCTTTTAGTTACATTCACACCAGTTCGTTTTCTTTTCTTGGAAGGTGTGCTAGATTCTGACCCTACAGTTGAATTCACTTTCTCATGCGCACTCTGAACATGTATATATTACTTCTGTTTTACTCGATGACTTTCCGTCTATTAATAAGAACTGTGACCTTTCTGACAGGAAATCACGAACCTAGTCACACAACTGAGGCAATACTCTGTAGGCACGCAGTTTGGTTAGAAGACGCTTGTAAGGAACGATGTCGAAAGCCTCCTGAAAATCTAAAAAAATGGAATCAATTTGACATCCCCTGCCGATAGCAATTATTACTTCATGAGTATAAAGAGCTAGTTGTGTTTCACAAGAGCGATATTTTCTTAATCCGTGCTGACTATGTGTCAATAAATCGTTTTCTTCGAGGTACTTCATAAAGTTCGAATGAAATATATGTTCCAAAACCCTACTGAAAATAGACATTTGTGATATAGGCCTGTAATTCAGCAGATTATTCCCACTTCCCTCTTTGAGTATTGGTGTGACTTGAGCAATTTTCCAGTCCTTAGGTACGGATCTTCCTGTGTGTGAGTGGTTGTATATAATTGCTAAGTATGGAGCTATTTTATCAGCATACTGTGAGAGAAACCTGACTGGTATACAGTCTGGACCGGAGACCTTGCTTTTATTAAGTGATTTAAGCTGCTTCGTTACTCCGAGGACATCTACTTCTATGTTTCTCATCTTGGCAGTGGTTCTTGATTAGAATTCAGGAATATTTACTTCGTCTTCTTTGGTGAAGGAGTTTCGGAAAACAGTGTTTAATAACTCTGCTTTACTGGCACTGTCATCAGTGACTTCACCGTTGTTATCGCGCAGTGAAGGTATTGATTGCGTCTTGCCACTGGTGGGCTATATGTATGACCAGAATCTCTTTGGGTTTTCTGCCAGATTTCGAGACAGAATTTCGTTGTGGAAATTATTAAAAGCATCTCGCATTGAAGTACGCGCCATATTTCGAACTTCTGTAAAACTTTGCCAATCTTGAGGAATTTGCGTTTTTTTAAAATTTGGCATGATTTTTTCGCTGCTCCTGATGAGTCAACTGACCCGTTTTGTGTACCATCGGGTATCAGTACCATAAATTATTAATTTATGTGGTATACATATCTCAATTGCTGTCGATACTATCTCTTTGTAAAAATTCCACAATTTTTCTACACTTATATTATCAGATCGGAAGGAGTGAAGACTGTCTCTTAAAAAGGCGTTAAGAGCAATTTTATTAGCTTTTTTAAATAGATATACTTTGGTTTCTTTTTTATGGTTGTAGGTGTTACGGTATTCAGCCTAACAGCAACTGCCTTGTGGTCGCCAATTCCTGTATTCAACACAATACTCAATATTTGTCCAGGATTATTTGTTGCTAAAAGGTCAAGTATGCTTTCGCCCCCATTTACGCTTAGAGAGGGCTCATGAACTAATTGTTCAAAATAATTTTCTGAGAAAGCATTCAGCACAATTTCGGAAGTCGTTTTATGCCTGTCGCCGGCTTAATTTTTCCAGCATATCGCGTGGAGATTAAAGTCACCACCGACTATAATTGTATGAACGGGGTACTTATTTGATATGAGACTCAAGTTTTCTTTGAACTGTTCAGCAACTATATCTTCTGAGTCGGGGGAGGGGGGGTTGGTAAAACGATCCAAGTAATAGTTTAGCCCGATTGTGAGGTATAACCTCTACCCAAACTATTTACTATCTACTTCAATTTCGCTACAAGTCAAACTACTTCTGACAGCAATAAATACTCCACCGCTAACTCTATTTAATCTATCCTTTCTGAACACTGTTAGATCGTTTGAATAAATTTCGGCTGAACTTATTTCCGGCTTTAGGTTTCTATTATGGCTTGGAGCTCTGGTTCTTTCCCAATATAGCTACGACAATTTACAGCTACAATACCGATCGTTTATACAACTGCCTTACTGTGTTTTACCTGCCCACTTTTAGACGGACGTCCCTTCTCTGTTTCCCTGAGACCCTCGAACCTAAATATCCACCCAGTCCCTTCCACACAGCCCCCGCTACCCGTGTAGTCACCTCCTGTGTGTAGTGGACTTCTGACCTATTAAGCGGAACCCGGAAACCCACCACCCGATGGCGCAAGTCAAGGAATCTGCAGCCTACACGTTCCCAGAACCGCCTGAGCCTCTGATTCAGACCCTCCACTCGGCTCAGCTCCAAACGACCACAGTCGGTTCTATCGACGATGCTGCAGATGGTGAGCTCCGCCTTAATCTCGGAAGTAAGACATGCAGTCTTTACCATTTCTGCTAGCCGCCTGAAAGCAGACAGAATCTGCTCTGATCCAAAGCGACACACGTCATTGGTACCGACATGAGCCACCACCTACAGTTGGCTGCACCCTGTACTCCTCATGGCATCCGAAAACACCCTTTCCACATCCGGAACGACTCCCCTCCGGAATGCACACGATGTGCACACTGGCTTCCTTCCCCTCCTTGGCAGCTACGTTCCTAAGGGGCTCCATTACGCGCCTAACGCTGGAGCTCCCAACTACCAGCAAACCCACCCTCTGTGAATGCCCCTTAATGGGTTAATAGATGTAGCTGGAGTCATGGTCATATTGGTGGTGTTCTAACACTCAAGTCTGATTCCGATAGTAGTACCTCATATGTTTGTCATCCACGAAACATAATATTCCTAAGTATGAGTAATTCATGTACCACTGCTATGGATGCAACATATTTTATCATCTTCCCTGTACAAGCTCCTCAAAAGAGTTGATAAGTGCTTTGCTTGCCAGAGTCTTGTATTGAAACTCATAGTTTCACTCTAGCAATGTGATATCACATACATTCATCTCTGAATACATGTTATTTCATCTCAGGAAAATTTTTCGTATACCAAAATGCAGGAATATGCGTCTGGCGAAAATCCTGGAGTCTTGCGACTTATCGTAATAATTTTATACAACATTTTTACAATGTTACACATTTCACTTCAGAGACGAAGCTATACCTAGGATTTGATGTACTAAAGGAGGCGTGAAATATTTCCATTCCTGTTTCACGTGAATAAGCGAAGTTTATCATAATGTTTGGAAGATTGCTGATGTGGAGTCGTATATAGAAATTTGATTTTCATGTATTTCTCGTTGTAATTGTCTCCCGTACTTTTGTGTAATATGGAGAAAAAGTTTCACGTTTAACTTAATATTTGTGGGTAGAATCACTTCTTGAATCTATATTATTCATTAGTCCATCTAATATAGATATTAGTCCATCTAATAAAGATAACGTTCATTTTTCTTTTGTACTACGCTGCCTGAAAGAAAGCAACACTTTGAAAGACAATATTATTTTATTGACAAGTGAGGTGACTGGTTTTTCATCATTGTAGGAATATATGGTAAATTCACACAAAATAAGGCACACATTTCGCAATAAAATGTGCCCAAACAGTCGCATCAATGCACGTTGTGTGTTCCTCTGGCAACAACGCAAACGAATGTTCTCATGCAAAGGATCATAAAGGCGACGAATGCGATCCTGCGATAGATTCTTCCAAGCGTCTTGTCCCATTTGTTGTATTCGGCGATGGTTCTTGCAGGGGGTGGAGAACGATTAAGTTGCCGCTTCATCATGTCCCACACATTTTTTATTGGCGGAAGATCTGGCGATCTTGCTGGTCAGGGCAGCTGATGTACGTCACAGAGTGAGTGTTGCGTCCCAGAAGCCGTATGTGGACCTCCTTGTCGAAGAAATAACACTAGCACGGGAATAACAACCTGTTTAATGTAGCGGGCACCGGTTACTTTACACTGCAGAAAAACCATATCTGACAGTGAGTTGTAACTGATAAACCCCCGCATCATGAAGGCCGGGATGGGACTTACGTGTCGTGGACGAATTTAATCTGGAATAGGAAGGTCATCAGGTCTATGCATAAATGTGTACATACATCACTCGCCTACAAACAAAACTTACTGTCGGTGGTAGCCTTGAAAGTGCATTTTTTTCAGTCATCATCCTTCTGATTTGTCTGATGCGGCCAACCTCCAATTCCTCTCCTGCTCTAAACTGTTAGAGTAGCACTTAAACCCTCCCTCCTCAATTATTTGTTGGATGTATTCAAATCTCTGTCTTCCCCTACAGTTTTTACCATGTAAGTTCCGTTTAGTACCACGGACATTATTTTCTGACGTCTTGACAAATGCCCTCTCATCCGGTTTCTTTATCTTGTCAGTGTTTACCATATTTTCCTTCCATCGTCGGTTCTGTAGAGAACCACCACCTTCCTTATCATTCCATCTGATTGTCAACATTCTTCTGTAGCACCACATCTCAAACGCTTCGATTCTCTCCTGTTTTGGTTTTCGCACTACTCAAGTGTGTTGCAGACTTACATTTTAAAAAATTTCTTCCTCGAATTAAGGCCTCTGTTTTACAACAGTAGACCTCTTTTGTTAGTGAGCGCACTCTTTGTCTGCTCTACTCCTCTTTTTACGTCTTTCTTGCTTCGTCTTAGATAAGTCTGCTTCCAAGTTCGAAGAAGCCCTTACCTTCGTCTACTTTGTGGTCCTCAAGTCTGATGTTGAGTTTTTCGGTGTTCTCATTTCTGCTACATCGTATTACATTTGTCT
Organism: Schistocerca nitens; assembly: GCF_023898315.1. Lineage (NCBI taxonomy): Eukaryota > Metazoa > Arthropoda > Insecta > Orthoptera > Acrididae > Schistocerca > Schistocerca nitens. The sequence goes on from NC_064619.1 coordinate 363,543,144, forward strand.
TTCTTCGATTTACTCTCAATGCATATTCTGTACTCATTAGACGGTTCATTCCTCCAATAGCTTCTGTAACTCTTCGTTACATTCACTGAGGGTAGCAAAGTCGTCAGCGAATCATATCACCGAAATCCCTTAACATTTAATTTTAATCTCTCTCTTGAACATTTATTTTATTTCTGTTATAGCTTCTTCGATGTATAGATTGAACAGAAGGGGCGAAAAACTGCGTCCACGTCTCACACATTTTTCTAACCGAGCACTTCGTTCTTTGTCTTCCAGTCTTATTATTCCCTCTCGGTTCTTGTATATATTGTATATTACCCGTCTCTCCTACTTTTCTCAGGATTTAGAACAATCGCCATTTTACATAATCAAATGCGCTCTCTGGGTGGCCGGATGTTGTGAACGTCGCTTGCTTTCTCTTCAACGTTACTTGCATTATCAAGCGTAGCGTCACAGCCACCTCTCTGGTGCATTTACCTTTCCTATGGCCGAACTGATCGTCAACTAAGGGAGTCTGTATATTATTGTTGCCAACAGCTTGGATGCTTGAGCTGTTAAGGTGATTGTACGATACTCTTCACACCATTAGATGGCTTGCGGAGAGTGACGTGGATGTAGATTTATCTGCCTTTGCTATCTTCAAAATTGTGGATGATATTTTCCCGAAAGTCAGATGGAACGGAGTTACTCTTGTTTGCCACATCCCACATGATGTTAGAAGTTCCGATGGAATGTTACCTGTCCCTTGGGTCTCATTTGATCTCAAGTGCCACGTGGACACCAGGGCACGCCTTAGACCAAATATTTGATTTCGGAATCTCTCTCTGACTATGACGTATTCAAGCTAAAACTTTTCCGTGTCTCCTGGACTCTTCCACGATTACCCCCTTCTTTCGTGATTCTAGAACGAAGCATTCACTACTAGAGTTTGAAGTTTATAGCAGAAGTCAATCTTTCTCATTCCTACTACCATGCCCATATTCTCCCGTAAACCTTACCTCTAATACTTCCCCTACAACTACGTTCCAATTCCACATGATTATTAGAGTTTCATCTCTCCCCACATGCTTAGCTACCCCTTCAATATCATATACTTTCTTTACCTCTTCATCTGCTGCTGGTGACGTCAGCATGTGTACCTGAGCTACTGTTAAAGAAATGAAGGAAGATTGGATTTAACGTCCCGTCGACATAGAGATCATTATAGACGGAGCACGCCCTCGGATTGAGTCAAGGATGCGAAAGGAATTCGGCCGTGCCCTTTCCAAGGAACCATTCCGGGATTTTCCTGGAGCGAATTAGGGAAATCGCGGGAAACCTAAATCAGGAAGCCGGACGCAGGTTTCAACCATCGCCCTACAGAATGCGAATGCGGTAATCATGAACTACTTTTGTCGGCGTTGGTTACCTTTCACATCTCGTGACAGCAACCTATCACTGAACTGCTCACAGCAACTCACTCTCTTCCCCACTTTCCTATTCACAACGAATCCTACACCCGCTGTACCACCTTCTGCTGCTTTTGATATTACCCTATGTTGGTCTGACCGGAAATCATTGTCTTCTTACCATTTCATTTCAACGACACCCACAGTATCTAGACTGAGCCTGTGTATTTCCGATTTTCTACGTTGTTACGTTGAAACTTCTGAAACGTCGTGCTCTTATTCGTACAATGTTATCCTGCCTGTGTTTATCCCATCTGTTTCACATTGTCACCTCCCCTTAGCACACCCCTCCCGGAGACACATATGAGGAACTAATCCGAAATTGTTTTGCCTATGGAGAGATCATCTGACATTATTCCAAATGCAGACCACATTTTACAAGGATGCACATTATATATCTTCATTGTAGTTGTTTCCGTTGGCTTCTGCATCATCACGCCGTTGTTTATTTCTAATATATTCCTCTCCTTGTTGTCAGTTTCCTGCCCAAATAACAAGAGTGCCCTGAACCTGTATCCATTCCTCCGCCCTCCGTGACATGACCGTTGGCGGAACGAGGGTGACTTCTTACGCCGGAAGTCTTCTACCAGCATTGCTGATGATGTTTATTCAAAATGTGACTGGGTTGGAAAACGGTACCCATGGCTTTTACATTAGTAGTCATAGGTGCTACCTTTCTTTTCGTCGTTCTCAGCATTTGATCTGGGCGGACGTCGCATGACACCGGTACATGTTAATAGTTGTATACTTCACTCAGTTTTTATTTATTTATAATACAGAGGGCAGCCTGCCCTCTGTCCGAACATGCTAGACTACCGTGCCGTCGCACTTACACAGCAAGTGTATGTGAGCTTAATCCTCCTGAAAGCAGACGGTTCCCAATAATCCCTGATGGCACAGCAGGGGCAAAAAACAAAAAGTTCAAATTTTTGGGAATTACTGTGGAACCAAACTGCTGAGGTCATCGGTCCCTAGACTTACACAGTACTTTAAAAACTTACGCTAAGAACAACACACGCACCCATGCCTGAGGGAGGATTGGAACCTCAGGCGGGAGAGACCGCGCAATCAGTAGTGACATGGCGCCTCCAACCGCGCGGCCACTCCGTGCGGCAGGTGCAACATGTTCTTAGATTATCTCCCATGATGAGATTCAGCTTGCCACTGTTGCTCGCACAGTGCGTCGGTCTTGATGTGCGTCTCTGCTATATGGACGTCCACAACCTGGTCTACAGGTGTGAGGATGTTCCACAGGCAACGGCTGAAAGCAGTGACACACCACCAATACATTGTGCAAAAATCCGTTTATATCTCCATCCATTTTCCCGCAGGCCAAAAATGCGGCCATTTTCAAATGGTTGAGTCCATTTAGCGCGAGTACGTACTCGTCTGTGGGGCATGGTTGTACCCTAGTCTAAATAATGCAAACATTGTTCACGTCTGAAGTCAGCACAGTTTCTGCCTGCAGAATCAGAAGTGAGAATACACAGCCAGGCCTCCGGATCCCCATTCGATCGCCGATGTCCGTGACAAACGAATCAATGACTCTACGGCCCATTAGTAAGCACATATTATATCCTGCTGCCACTGAACATCGAGCTTGAGGGTGTTGCATTGTTTTCTGGCAGTGTATTTTACAATGAGCTCTCTTTCAAATGAGTTGCTTAAACAAGCAACCGTCGAATCCCAATTTTTTGCTTTTTCAAAATGTGCCAATTTTAATCTCTTTCCTCGTTCGCCAATGAACCCTTCAGTATACATACAAATTTTTAATTTCACCCTTCTCTAAAATCTGCTCCCTCAAAATATGGTTTTGAGTGTCTCATCCATTCTTTTCCATATACCTTACAAAATCTGACAAGCTCTCAATTTTATTATCATCACCAAACGATTTATTGGACCGATTCTTTGCCATGATTTAATCTTTCCTTGCTTCAAGCCCATTTGCTACTTGAAATTTTTGTCACGCCCACCAGTGATATAGTAATGACCTCAAATAGTTTTCCAAACCATCTCATTTCACTGATTGAGTTCTCACTTCCATTCTCACTGCACTATTCAGTATTTCATTTCCTAAACCAATGTTCTTCCCGTTAGCCATTTCTATATATTCCCGATCTACCTCTAAAACGTCTGTGGGATTTAAATCACCCACAAGACCTGTCTTTTCATCATCCTCGTTACCATCAAAAATACTATTCCCATTCTCTAAAATAGCGATATCAGTAGCTACAATCTCTTCAAAGTTAACAACACGATTTACTTCACCTCCCTGAAACCAAACGTCACTTATTTCCTGCTACGGTCGCAGGTTCGAATCCTGCCTTGGGCATGGATGTCTGTGACGTCCTTAGGTTAGTTATGTTTAAGTAGTTCTAAGTTCTAGGGGACTGATGACCTAAGAGTCCTATTGCACTCAGAGCCATTTGAACTATTTTTGAACTTATTTCCGCCGACTGACTACAAACTTCATCATATTTATCTTCATTAATATCTGCTGATATCGCATAAGATTCGTTACTTACAACCTCCGTTACATCTATCGATGCATTATGTGAATCACCACGTATAACTCAATCAGCCTCCTCCGATACACCACACACCCACACACAAAAAAAAGGTCAAATGGCTCTGAGCACTATGGGACTTAACATCTGAGGTCATCAGACCACTAGCGCTTACAACTACTTAAACTTAACTAACCTAAGGACATCACACACATCCATGCCCGAGGCAGGATTCGAACCTGCAACCGTAGCAGTCGCGCGGTTCCGGACTGAAGCGCCTAGAGCCGCTCGGCCACAACGGCCGGCTACACCACACAAATTACCGCTGTTATATCGTACCAAAATGCAATTTTCTGTACACACGAATTCCGCCAAATTCTCATCTACCTCTATTTTCGTGGCATTCTCTCTCCTGTCAGACTCATTTGCCACTTTATGCTTTAAAAAACCACCTAAAACGCTGCTATCACATCCACTCAAAATGTATATTTCCATCAGGAGCCATCGGTTCAGTTCCTTCAATAGAAATGAATGCATTTATTCCTTCCTCTGAGATATCTGAATCAGTAGCATCCACTTTCACAACTTCAGCATCTGCTTCAGCGCTTACATTATCACCTTTACCTCCCTTTAACAATCTATCACCCACTTCCACCGATAAAATTCAACAGCAACTGACGAGACTGTTGCTATACCAAATTCACAGATATTTTTATATATCTCCGTTGACACACCAGAAAACTACCTGCAGCTGGACAGTGAACAGACCTGCAACTTTAAAAAAAATTTTTGGGTTCCGAATGAAACCACGAATCTGTTTAACACACTGAAATAATCAACGATTTATTTATGAAATTGGGTACATTTTATGTTTCTGTTAACGAGGGTTTATTTCAGAACAATCTAATGTAAGTCTTGTGTGTTATTGATGCATATATACGACTGTTTTTCGCATATTTCGCGAGCTGCTTGGCGTCTCCTTCTAATGAAACCATCATGTCCTGAGTGCCGTGATCACCGATCAGTTCACTGACCTTGCTGTCCAGATCTCTAACCCTGTACAGTGAGTCCTGTCATCGACGACCGACACTTGCTTCCTATCTGGGTTCCAGTTTTTCTCATAACACGACTTAAGACAATTCGTCCACATCTATCATTCAAAAGTCCAATCTTCTCAAACCAACTGCGTTAAAATAAACATATTATCATGTGTTTTTTTCCATATGTTAAAGAGGCGCATGATTCCTGTAAACCCTGAACTCATGCATTCTATGTACAAAAAGAAACATTTTCTCTTACATTATACATATGAATGCTCTTTATATACAGGCTATTGTGATTTAACCCCACAGTATGGAATTCAGTTGCTCGTTCTCAGACAAAAATTTTTGTAGGAAACTGTATGTTCACTCCTCACTCACAAGGTTTAAAAAATTGTGGGACCTCATACTCACCGAAATCTTTGCACTTTTACTAATCTTGTTTCACTCATATGGTCTTTATCTGAAGGTCATATACTGGTACTGAAGGACCTTAAGTTCATTGTAAAATGTATATAAAATACAGTGAAAACTTCACGTGGCGTGCACCTCATGATCCATGATACTTACAGTCATCAATGATATTAATGTCTCAATGCCCTGGCCCGGTTTTTAGCTCAGGTTTCCCCTGGACGTCGTCTGAATAATGGGGCCAAAAATGTTACATACAATCCCAGTCACTGACATAGTAACCCAGACTGTAACACTACGCTATGATATTTAATTAGCTAGCGTAGACTTGATCAGATCTGTGAAACACTCTAATTAGAAGGTTGGTTTCGTAAAGCCCCATTCGAACAACAAACAGTATTGTTCAGTCTCATCACGAACACTACTTGATTATTTCCAGTAATTGAGCAATATTTAGTGTACATTTCCAATGTTTTTGGTAACAAAGGAAAAAATTTACAGTCGAATGGTGGAAGCGAGATTACACTAATGAACAACGCCTAAGCAATTTGAGGGGGTTGTGTAACAAATATTTCGATAAAACCGCAAAGATGATCTCTTGTACCTGATGGAATGGTGCTTAAGAAATGTGATGATAATAATGTCAAGTAATATTCCTGCCCGACGACTGCCACGTAGGAATTAGTTATGTTACTTCAGTCAAACTGTTTGCGACATTATAGAAGTTCCACTTAATGAACAGTAAAGTCCTGCTTCCTTTGCTTGTAATTATGAAAAGCAAAGTCCAGGAAAAATTAAATTCGGTAACCCATTGATATAATGTCAATCTCTGCTCTCTGATAATTGTTATTGTTCTCACTAGTTTGTTTCCTTTTTCTTATTCTGGCACTGGCATGATAAAGATGTATTCAATATAAAATATAAAGATGTACTCAGTATATAATTTTGCCATTTTATTTCAAACTTGTCTGCTTTTTAAAAAACGAAAAATATCAATGTTATCCTGTTTTAATTATACTATGTATTAATTTCTGGCCTTTTAAATTAAACTGGAGGGGACCTGTTTCGGGCTGCAATATCTAGCGCCTTAAGTGCTCTATTGTTGTTTATTTCATTATTTTTAGAAAGTCGAGCCTGCATCATAATCAGAATTCCGATAAACTTTTTACAAAGTAATTTCTTTTCCCTGAAGCTCATTTACACTGACTGAAAAAATTACAGCATCAACAAGTAATTAACGTAAAGTAGAGAAAATCTGGGACTACATTTGTCTAGGTGATATATTTAAGTGATTAACATTGCAAGATCACAGGTTAATCCAAGCACCAGATAAGCCGTGGAAAATATGTAATGCTGCTACTTAAATAACCGTGGTTATCGTCAGAATATAGAAAGCCAGACTGCAAACATGCACGTATTGTTTCGTAAATGTGCCGTATAGCAGTCAGTGGGATGGAGTTCGATGCCTATGGCACTTTTTCTGTCAGTACAGGGATAGTTAATGCTGTTTCTGGATGCAGCTGGACTTGTAATCTGATGATGTCCCATATGCGCTCAATTGGAGACAGCTCTGGTGATCGAACAGGCCAAGGCAACATGTCGACACATTGTAGAGCATGTTTGATTACATAAGTGGGATGTGGGTGAGCTTCATCGTGTTGGAAAACACCCCCTGGAATGCGGTTCAAGAATGGCAGCGCTACAGGTCGAATCATCAAACTGATTTACAAATTTGCAGTCACGGTGCGTGCGATAACCACTAAAGTGTTCCTGCTGTCAAACGAAATCCCCTCACGAGACGATAACACCTGGTGTAGGTCCAGTGTGTCTAGCACGCAGACATGTTGTTAGCAGGCCCTTAACTGGCCTCCTAATAGCCAACACACGGCCATCACTGACAGCGAAGCAGAACCAGCTTTCGTCAGAAAACACGACCTCCACCTGGCCCTCCCATGAGCTTTCGCTTGACGCCACTTAAATCGCAAATGGTGATGGTTTAAGGTCACTGGAATGCATACTACAGGACATATATCTCGGAGCTGTCTTTGAAGTAACCGATTTGTAGCAGTTCGTTGCGTCACTGATGTGACAACTGCTACTCAAATTGATGCTGTAGATATAATATGCTGCGCCAAAGTCGTACGCCAATTAACGATTTTTCTCTCTCGGTGGTGCAACGTGACCGTCCTTGCCGTGACAGTACGTTCTAGTGATCATCGCTGCCAGCCATAATTTCCTGTGGCGTTATTCCTGCCAAGCCTTCCTGCTCTGTGGCAGAAGGAACATCCAGGTTTTTGTAGTCCTATTACGCAAACTCGTTCAAACGCAGTGAAGTGCTGATAACGGCATCTCTAACGCCTTAAGGGCACTCGTGGGAACATCAGCTCACCACGTCCAATGTCAAAGGAATTTAACGTTGACGACCGTTACCATTTATATTTAAAGTAAACCTTATTTGCGTCCTCATAGTGGCGCTACTAACACTCCTCCTATGCGGCTGGCACCAATTTTGAAGGTACATTTTCTCTCAGATCTAGAAACACGTGTACCAACTTTTGTTTCTGTCACACAACTCCTTCTCGGTGTTGTGATTTTTTTTCCGTCAGTGTATATTCACACTGTTAATGTCAATGACAATATCTTCATTTAAAGCAAAGATAATAAGCATTCACAACAATTTCTGTTACAAATGACAACAGTAGCACCTCTCCTTTTCACTTTTTTGTGGGGTCCTTTTCTTATAGCCTTTGTGATAAAAACTTGAAAATTAATGAGTTTATATGAAGGGAACACCTTCAGCCTTTATGGGGACCGGAAGGAAAATAATTTTAGAAACACTGGTACCCAGCATTTAAGTTTCTCATAAATGGTCTCAAACTTGAACACTGGTATTAAACAAATTGGAAAGACAAATGGTAACACATGAACCAAAACAGCACAGATTTTGATGTATGGGGAGCATTAATAACGACATGGCAGGAACCTGTCAAGTCACTCATACATATCCTCAAGGAGAAAACGTGCTACAGCTACCACGCAAACTGCTCGAATTCCAGATGCCAGAGAGGAATCAATAGAGTCAGGGATGCGCGTCAAGCTTGCGGGGTATTCACGCCAGAGTCCTGCAAAGCAGCACATCTCACGGGTGGAAGACGGGGCTCAGCACTGCTCCGTACTGGGCTTCAGCAGCCTCGGACGACATGAGTCCGTGACGTCGCCGCACGGTCGGAGCTTGGCCACCTCTCTGTGATCTGAGTGCGGTGGGCCACCGTTGCCCTCTGAACCCTTCAAAACCGCTCGGTTCACGGGCTGAAGCGACGCTGCTCCGCACTGACGCAAGAAGCGATACCATGACGCCACTGCGCAAGCCAAGCTTCTCCACACAGTACTTCATCTTATATTCCCGCAATTGGGAGCACATACTTTATTTTATCGTTAATTTCGTAGTTCTCTTTCATGATTTAAATTTTACTCTAGAAATTTAATTAAAACTACATGTCATGGGCGTTGCCTCATGTTGAGTAATTCGAGCTATTTTGGGAAGAACGTTTCAGTCAACACATGCAACTCAATGTCGTAACTGCAGCATCTGAACGTCGCTGTCACGTCGTAAGATATTATTTTGGCTTTATTTGTGAAGTGAGGGTACCTGCGTCAGATCTGTGTTCTATTTATCAAAGTAAATTGTTTTTGTTAGTGACTCTTGCTCAGAACATCAGTAAACACATCCGGAAGTGTGTTTGTCTTTCTACTACAGCGTAGAAATATTATTAATTTCAGTCGATGCGTCTGCTGCCATAATTCAATTAAAAGTTAACTCTTTCATTGCTGCAATGTACACAGTCACACAATAATATGTTCGCTGTGTTTTCTAGATTTTCGTTATCTTTTTCTGCGGCTGTTTTGCTCCCATTTACAGGCCTATTCATATTATTTCACGTGCAATCTAGATAGTTATCAGCCAGAGAATATCTTCCTTTTCTAACGTACAGTGATTCTTGTGTTCGTACCCACAGACATACGTATTATGTCTGAAATCAGGAAGTCGCACTTAAATCCAAAGGAGCATACAACTTTGCCGATTTATTGTCTTACCTAATGGCACAAATCGCCTTGTCCATTTTTATGCACATGGTTTAAGTTGTTGTAATTTTTACTGTGACGTCTTCATACTTCTAAAATACACTCCTGGAAATTGAAATAAGAACACCGTGAATTCATTGTCCCAGGAAGGGGAAACTTTATTGACACATTCCTGGGGTCAGATACATCACATGATCACACTGACAGAACCACAGGCACATAGACACAGGCAACAGAGCATGCACAATGTCGGCACTAGTACAGTGTATATCCACCTTTCGCAGCAATGCAGGCTGCTATTCTCCCATGGAGACGATCGTAGAGATGCTGGATGTAGTCCTGTGGAACGGCTTGCCATGCCATCTCCACCTGGCGCCTCAGTTGGACCAGCGTTCGTGCTGGACGTGCAGACCGCGTGAGACGACGCTTCATCCAGTCCCAAACATGCTCAATGGGGGACAGATCCGGAGATCTTGCTGGCCAGGGTAGTTGACTTACACCTTCTAGAGCACGTTGGGTGGCACGGGATACATGCGGACGTGCATTGTCCTGTTGGAACAGCAAGTTCCCTTGCCGGTCTAGGAATGGTAGAACGATGGGTTCGATGACGGTTTGGATGTACCGTGCACTATTCAGTGTCCCCTCGACGATCACCAGTGGTGTACGGCCAGTGTAGGAGATCGCTCCCCACACCATGATGCCGGGTGTTGGCCCTGTGTGCCTCGGTCGTATGCAGTCCTGATTGTGGCGCTCACCTGCACGGCGCCAAACACGCATACGACCATCATTGGCACCAAGGCAGAAGCGACTCTCATCGCTGAAGACGACACGTCTCCATTCGTCCCTCCATTCACGCCTGTCGCGACACCACTGGAGGCGGGCTGCACGATGTTGGGGCGTGAGCGGAAGACGGCCTAACGGTGTGCGGGACCGTAGCCCAGCTTCATGGAGACGGTTGCGAATGGTCCTCGCCGATACCCCAGGAGCAACAGTGTCCCTAATTTGCTGGGAAGTGGCGGTGCGGTCCCCTACGGCACTGCGTACGATCCTACGGTCTTGGCGTGCATCCGTGCGTCGCTGCGGTCCGGTCCCAGGTCGAAGGGCACGTGCACCTTCCGCCGACCACTGGCGCCAACATCGATGTACTGTGGAGACCTCACGCCCCACGTGTTGAGCAATTCGGCGGTACGTCCACCCGGCCTCCCGCATGCCCACTATACGCCCTCGCTCAAAGTCCGTCAACTGCACATACGGTTCACGTCCACGCTGTCGCGGCATGCTACCAGTGTTAAAGACTGAGATGGAGCTCCGTATGCCACGGCAAACTGGCTGACACTGACGGCGGCGGTGCACAAATGCTGCGCAGCTAGCACCATTCAACGGCCAACACCGCGGTTCGTGGTGTGTCCGCTGTGCCGTGCGTGTGATCATTGCTTGTACAGCCCTCTCGCAGTGTCCGGAGCAAGTATGGTGGGTCTGACACACCGGTGTCAATGTGTTCTTTTTTCCATTTCCAGGAATGTAGGTGCTTTGCAACATTGCTGCTCCAACACAATTAGTAACAATCGTATGACAGTAGAGACGAATAAATGAGGCGCGAATCGTTAATAAATTATAGAAAACCGTCAACAGAAGTCAGAATGTAACTTTTTGCAAAAATTCTTTTTCTTATTGTGTGTCAAACGGAAGTGATGGTATAAGAGACTTTCGTGTTTTTCTTACTATATGGAAGATAAGTGCGGAACGTGCAAGTGCTTTGGAAAGAAAGGAAAGTGTGTCAATAAAACGGCAAATAAAACAAAAACTAATGTCTGGTGAGTACAGAACTATATAACCTGATCCAGATCTCAATTTGGGCAGCCTATAGCAGTTGGTGATGGCAAAAGTGTTAACTATTTTTCTTGTGTAGAGTGCAATGAACCTTACTTGCATGCTAAAAGGTCATCTGGCACTTCGTGTGTTTCACGCTATTCGCGCGTCGCTAACAAATAAGTGGCATGGTTGACCAAAAATGTCTTTCCAGGGCAAGATTACTGACAATTGCTTGGCTATATGTGCACGATATTTAAGATCTTACGAAGCTATTGGAGGTGAAGGATTCTTGGATCGTCGGTCGAAGTGGCCGTGCGGTTAAAGGCGCTGCAGTCTGGAACCGCAAGACCGCTACGGTCGCAGGTTCGAATCCTGCCTCGGGCATGGATGTTTGTGATGTCCTTAGGTTAGTTAAGTTTAACTAGTTCTAAGTTCTAGGTGACTAATGACCTCAGCAGTTGAGTCCCATAGTGCTCAGAGCCATTTGAACCATTTGATTCTTGAATCTGACTCAGAGGCTGATCAACACAGAAGCGAGTTACGAAAAGTATCTGCTAAACATGTTATACCTTTCCCTACAACTGCCTCATGACACATCACGGGAAATGGAAAAACCTTAGAAAGGAAATTATGCTTGAAGTAATTTATTACGCGAAGGAGGTGAATGGTCTGCGACACAGATATATGGATATGTAGCGCAAAGAGGATTCGTTACCTGACGCGTACTGTTTCTTATTTTCTTAACTGGGATCTCAGATGACGCTTCTTGTCTACGACCCGGTTTCCAGAAGAGTCTAAAACAGATATAGATACCAGAAACGAATTTTTGAGACTATTTAACTCAAACATGTACCTTTTACGATTGAACAAGGTACCTACACTATCGCTGCTCTTCGTGGACTTTCGAGACTGCATTGTTCCTGTCACATGCTGAACACAGTGTTGCGAAAAGCGTTTAATGGACGGAACACGTCATCCAGTTTCCCGCAACTTCATTTTCTTCCGACTGCAGTGAGGGAAATGGTGACATTTCCGAAGCAAAGTTGCCTTGTTCATAGCCTAGAGAGAACACTGGAGCAGTCGAATGATACTTGATGGGACACACGATCGGTCAAAGCGCACTTTTCGGTGTGTGTAAAAAGCCCTCTGATAAATGAAAAACAGAGAATAGTAGGATTGATGTCACTTTGATGGACGAATTTAGTTTTGTTCTAACGGTATGCATGCTCTCGTGTTTTTATATTAAACTGGTATTCATTTGCACGTAAATTACTTGAGGAATTGTAAATCTCGGATATTTCTTATATACCTTCAAGGAGACCTCAAAAGAACTGGAAACGGAAAAACACCTACACTGTACTCCGGTTGCCGTTCAAGATGAAGCTCCTGAAACATGTATGTAAAGAACCTAAGGACGGAGAAGCCACTGAAATAAATTTTACGAATCCATCTGAAAAATTATGTAGAGGAAAAGGCACCTTCCTGTGGACACCATTCCCCCATCTGAAAATGATGTCTGAATCTCAGAGGCGTGAGGTCATGGGAGAGGTAAAACACGCAATTCAGTAAGTCCTGCATCAATAATTTTGAGTGACCACTCACAAAATTATGCTCCCAGCGAAGTTCCTTCCAGAAAATAAAACTAAATTCGGCCGCAGAAGAGACGGTCGTCTCAGATATATTCTTCCGTTAATAATAGCCAGATACACGTGAACTGTTTGTCAAGCAGTCCAGGTAGAATCTGAGAGCAAGTTTGACGAAGCCTCAAATACTGTATAATAATTAACATTTTTTTGAGGACGGGACATTTTTCTTCTTCCAGTAGTACTTATACTCTCTAATGATTTGCTAAACGGTGCATTAAAAGTCTGTGTTTTATACCATGAACTAAAATACAGAAGCCTGGTCTGTGGACTGATATTGATGACGGTCTAACTCCAACAGTTAGGTAGGGACTTACACCAGAATTTTAAATTGGTAAAAATGTAGCTTATTATTGGAATGGAAATGGACAAATGTTTCGAACTCTCCAGAAGATAGCCAGAAAAATTTTGTGCGTTCAGTCACGCAGATTTGCATCAGAGAAATTTTAGTCCTGCAAGTTTCATTCTAAGTGCACGACGGTAGCTCCTCGACCCGGACAATGCTGATTCTCTTCTATTTCTTCACAGCAACTCCAATATCGGAGAAAATGTTTTTTCGCAGCACGTTTTGTTTTACGTTCTCTCTAAATCCATTGTCTATTAGTGTATCGGTTGGTCTTGCAGCTTTCATCTGCGCAAACCATTCTCAAATTAGAACTGATTTATTGAAACCAAATAAACGAATCTCTTTCTTTGTGAAATATTACTGGACTATAGATATTGCCAGTTTTATCGCACTTCAGGTCATCATGCTTTGATGTCAGTGCAGTGACAATCGTTTAACATAAGATCGCTTAATTTAAGTAATCCATTGACATAAAATAGCACTTCGGACCCGGCGTAATGGCTTACTTGATTGTTATTTAGCGGCAAAGGAAAATGTCTGACATGACGACAATCCGCTTCTCAGTAAAATTAGGTATTCAGTACCTACTTTATGCAGTTCCACCAACTCTCAGAAATTTGATTCTTATTTTTGTTTACTTGTTCAAACAGAGTAAACAATGCTGCTTTTGGGCAGGTTCTGTTACTACCAGTGTCATAACACTAATCAGTCAGTTTTCAAATTCGGTTCTCAATGTGTTGAAATTAAATTTACGTGTCTAATGGCTTAGAAGTCTATGTGAATACAACCCATCGTTTTGCTTAGATGAAGACATTCGAAGTGTTAACAAATGTATTTAATGGGATTTCTTAGCGACTTTTTCACATGTACATTGTACCAGCAAATAGCATTTCAAAAAATTACTTCTAATATATTGCCGATTATTTATGTCGCATGAATAGTGTAAAATGAATTTCTTTTAACAAAGAAAAACATTTAGATCCCACGAGTTTCGTGTTAAACGCTGTTCACGGTGTATAGGGAAATCGCTCAGTGAGGGGTGATAGCAGCACGCTTAGAGCGTTAGAGCCTGGTACGCAGTGTGGGGTGTGTATCTGAGAGGTGGCCCAGCCCACTCGGTACGGTGGGCTGCCGCGGGCTGAGCAGCCCAGCGCTGCGGATCGGCAGTGCGGCTGCGTCAGCTGAGGAAATCAGCTCCGCGTGCAGTACTGCACGGCGGCCTCTGATTTACACAGCCAACACGCAAACTGGAATTAAAACCCTTGAATCAGCATTTGGAAGAAAATTCCCACAGGATCAGGTAATAATTTTACTCAGTATGATGCACCACTTATGTGACTGAAGGCACAGGTCTGGAACGTTGTTACTCAAGAGGTGCTGAGGTAGCAAATAGGAAAATACTCTAACTGAAATAAATTAAGAAACAGAAATCAAAACTACGTAACATCCAACATCATTCAGTTCAGCACTTCGAGATATACACTTTAAGCAATATGGTATGGCTCCAGTAATGTATTAGTAGTGAAGAGGTACGCTGAAGGCCAAATTAGGCCTATCTCCAGAAAAAATGAGAAATGGAAAAGTAATGGGAATTTGTATCACATATAGGTATTCATTTCACTTTACACACTATAATATTTCCTTTGAACAAGATAAATATGCTCTAATAGCATTTGGGTTGGGAGGGGGCAGGTACGCGGTGAGCTGAAGTGCAGATTAGCTCTGTCTCCAAGAAAACCCAGAAATTGGAGTGTTATTGGAATTTCTACTACACACACGCATTCGTCTTACTCTGGGCATTGCAATCTTTAGTTTTAGCAGCCCGCCTTTAATACAGCAAACAGCGTCTCATCAAATGGTGAAGTTAACTCTGAAGTGCTACGTCATTGAACACTAAGACGATTCGTGAAGATGTAAGAAAATTACGATTCACAGATAAACGTTTGGGTTATTAGGGAGTGAGACTGCATGATGAACTAAAATATGATGGATACTTCAACAATCTATAGCAAAACGAATACATCCAGCGGAGCTGCTACTGTAATAAAGGTTCCCATTTCCTGTTCACAGAACTACGTAAAATGAAGGAAAAATGTAAGTAAATGTGGCTAGTAAAAAAGAGATCGCGTAACGCTTACATAAATATTACAGCTGAAAGAAAAATATAAATCAACCTATAAAATCAACCTTCATAACACCAATACTTTGCCAACCTAAAAGTGGACTCCTATTAACTAACAACCGATAGTTAGAATGGCGACACCAGCCAAAGATATCCAGACTGCACGTAAGCTCTGACCGCCCACTCGGTGACAAGTGGTGCGGAACTTTCCGTTAGTCTATGGGAGGAGTATCAACTACTTTCAGGAAGTGACTGACCAGATTCTCACCCTTTCATTATTCGTTATACTCTCTGGATTCTATGACTTCCTGGTATCAAATTAAATTGGCAATGCAAACCCTGAATTCTGTGAACCCTCGCTAAGCAGAGGCAGATTCAAAACATCGTTACACACGCGTTCAGAGGCAAACAGAAACATACAGGGGGAAAAGGGAACAAAGTGGGCTGTGAATGTTCAGTAAACAAAATGAAAATTGCTCTAAGTAGTGGCAGTAGAGTGAAATGACAGATGCACTCAACACTACAGTACCCCCCAGGGGGTTCACAACTCTTTGGCGGGTTCGTGCTTGGCTACCACGGGGCCCCAGCATTTGCAGCACTGTTTCGCTTCCGTGCTCTATGCCTATCCTCTTGCTATTCTCTTTCCCCGCCATTGAGGAACATGTTTGGGATATTATTGGGGATGTTCTGCATACTGTCACTGACCTGTGAACAGTCTCAACTTTCTTTTTGGCTCCCTTTTCCATTTTTTTGTTTCCCTTATCCTCTCATTCCTCCACTTCGGCGTTTGAGGATCCTCTCTTTTCCTCGTCCTCCCTGTACACTCTTGAACGCAAACCCATGCATATGATGCATAAAAGGTGATTGGGTAACACGTAATTCCAATCCCTGTGTCCACAGGTAGGCATCGCACATACCGCCTGGTACAGGCCAGGCCTAGGGAGGGGCGATTGCCTGAGCTGTAACCTTCCCAGACTGCCCTTTGGTCCCTCTATCAGGTGTACGGAAGGTGTGACCCCCTTGTGAAGGGGGCCTTCCAGTTGGAAGGAGCACGCCATCGAAGACACTGGCAATTTTGGGGGATTTCCTTGCCATGAGTCAATCATCCTCTCCATCGACGCCAACGAAACGTAAACATAATGAGGCTACTGATTCAAAGATCCTTTCCACTGCCCCACGGTTCCTTGTGGTACCACATACTAAAGATGGTCAGTCCTTCGCCACAGACAATCCGTTTATTATTCAGAAAGGTGTTGATGCCATTGCTGGCCCTGTGAAATCCTGCTCTCGTTTACAGCACAGCTCTTTATTTTTGGAGACGGCTTCTGATTCTCAAGCACAACAACTACTCACTGCCTCACTTCTCCACAGCTACCAAGATCATTTTGAGGCACATAGAACTTTGAATTCTTCCTGTGGTGTAATTTACACCAGGCTGCTTGATGGTCTAACCAAGGCTGAAATACAATCTTACCTCTCTGATCAGGGTGTCATTGGTGTCCATCATGTAATGAAAAAGGTTTATTCCTCCTTGGTGCTCATCCGCACTCTTTTACTCACGTTTGATAGGATGGTGCTGCCATCCAAGGTTATAGCAGGCTATGAAACCATCACAGTCGGGCCGTAAATTCCGAATCCAATGCACTGCTACCAGTGTCATCTGTTCAATCACACAAGAACGTCTTGTCGACACACAGCCACATGCATAACCTGTGGCTGGGATGCAGACGAGGACGAATGTCTGCTTCCTTCTCCGCGCTATGTCAACTGCAATGCCGGCCATGTCGCCTCCTCCTGGGACTGTCTCGTGTATCTAGATGAGCGGGCTGTTCAAGAGATTCCGGCAAAGGAAAAAGCGCCTTACCCAGTAGCTCGCAAGCTACTGGCTAGTCGCAAACTCTGTGTTGTTCTCCCATCTGGCATCCATAGTTCAGTTCTTGTTATCCCTCGTTCCGTGAAGGACGTGGCCACGCAGACATGAAACCCCAAATTTGGCTCTGAGGTTGTGAAGTCACCCAGTGTCAAAGTAGCATTGCTGTCCCCCGTCCTGTTGTGCAACAAACAGTCAAACTCTCGCCTAAAGGGGTGAAGCTATCCACTACACAACCGGCGGGCAGCAAAGGACGGAAGGAGTATTCCTGAGAAGACTTTCTCTGTCCCTCCAGTCAAACAACACCCAATTCTTCCTTTAACCACAAGGGCTCGAAGAAATTCGCTAAAGACAAATGGTCCTTTCCTTCACTAGCTCGAAGATCCTGTTCGACGGTGTCGCCACGTAGTCACTTAGCCTGGCCGACCTCTGTCTCACTGGTGTGCACCACCAACCGTTTTTCAGCGTTCAACTCCACAGACTGACAGCGCAAGCACGTCGATGCTTCTGTGGACCAAATGGTGCAGGATCCTCCTGCTTCTGCTCCCTGTAGTAGCGACTCTACATCAGCTGTCCCTTGGCGGACACCGAGTTGACACACCTACATCTCTTCCTCCTCATGATTGTCCTCGAATGGAACGTTCGCTGCCTTCGGTCCACAAAGAGTATTTACGGATGCTTCTATCATCACAGCATCCCCTTGTTCTCTGCTTTCAGGATACGAAATTGCGCCCGCAGGACCGCTTTAAGCTTTCACATTACTTACCAATTCGTTCTGACCTTCACCTTGATGTCGGCATCTCATCTCAGGGGGGCGTTATACTGATCTTTGAGATGACCTTCACAGTCAACCCATCACCCTGACTACCTGTCTTCAAGCTGTAGCTGTTCGCCTTTTCCTTCCCCGCATGACTTTCTCCCTCTGTACCATTTATGTCCCTGTGTCCTTCAATGTCACCAGGGCAGATCTCATTCAGCTTATTGGCCAGCTACCTCCCCCCTTTTCGTTAGTCGGTGACTTGAATGTGCATCATCCCCTTTGGGATTCTCCCAGGACCTGCCAGAGAATTGCCCTCTTGGCATCCACTTTCCTTTCTGGCTCCCATTTGGACCTATTCTTTTGCACTGCCCAGCTTGTCGATCGTTTTGGGTGGTCCGTTCTTTCTGACGCCTACTCAAGCGACCGTTTTCCGTGTGCTCACTGTCTGCTGACTCCTACCCCATCCACCTCCAAGTCCAAATGGCAGCTTAGTAAGGCTGACTAGCAGCTTTACTCCTCCCTGGCGACCTCCGCAGAACATTTTTTCGTCAGTTCTGATGACCAGGTGGACTATCTCACCAACGTCCCATTCCTCGCACTTTCTCTTTATCAAGTCGTGTCCCAGTCCTTTGGTGGACTGAGGCATGCCGCGATGCAATTCGCGCACGGAGACGTGCTTTCCGCGTTTCTAACCGCCACCCAGCGCTGGAAAATTGCATTGATTATAAACAGATGAGTGCAAAGTGTCGTCGAGTTCTTCGGGATATCAAAAGAGCTAGTTGGATTTCATTCATTAGTTCTTTTAACAGTTCCACACCTTTTCTGACATTTGGGCAAACCTCCGGCGGCTCTCTGGAACCATCCTTTTGCTATCTGCAATACCTTGGGCCGCCATTTTGCGGAAGTTTCGAATTCTTCCCACTATTACGCTACCTTCATCCATCGGAAACAAGTGGAGGTGGCACAGGCGATACCTTATCTCTTACGAATCGAGATTGCTACAATGCTCCCAGTTCATTCCAGTCCTCCGACCCAGGGCCTGACGCTATCCACATTCAGATGTCGCAGCACCTTTCTCTTGCGGGCAAGCACTTTCTGCTTAACACATACAACTTCACCTGGGATGAGGGCACATTTCCTGGATTCTGGCGTGAAGCCATCATCATAAACATACTTAAACTCGGTAAGGACAAGAGCCTTCCTTCCAGATACTGCCCCATGTCTCTTACCAGCTGCGTTTGCAAGGTGATGGAACGTATGATTCATGGCTGGCTGGTGTGGTGGCTCGAGCCTCGCCATTTACTCACGAATGCACAGTGTGGATTTCGAGCGCGACGTTCAGCATTTGAGCATCTCGTTACTTTGTCCACCCATGTCATGAATTTTTTCCTTCGGAAATCCCAAACTGTGGCGGTGTTTTTCGATTTTGAGAAGGCCTGCGACACCTGCTGGATGACTGGTATCCTCCATAGTCTTTACACATGGGGCTTCTGTGGGCGCCTGCCCTGTTTTCGTCGGGCATTTTTACAAGCCCGAGTTTTCAAGGTGCATGTGGGTTCTGCCTTATTGGACACCTTTATTCAGGAAAATGGTGTGCCTCATTGTTCCGTCTTGAGTGTCATATTCTTTGGATTGGATTGGATTGTTTGAGGGGAAGAGACCAAACAACGAGGTCATCGGTCTCATCGGATTAGGGAAGGATAGGGAAGGAAGTCGGCCGTGCCCTTTCAAAGGAACCATCTCAGCATTTGCCTGGAGCGATTTAGGGAAATCACGGAAAACCTAAATCAGGATTGCCGGACGCGGGATTGAACCGTCGTCCTCCCGAATGCGAGTCCAGTGTGCTACCACTGCGCCACCTCGCTCGGTATATTCTTTTCTATCGCCATTAAACCTATAATGGCCTGTCTCCTGCCGGGCGTCTCTGGCTCCCTTTTTGTTGATGAATTTGCCATCTATTGCAGTTCTCCACGGACCTGTCTCACTGAGCGGCGTCTTCAGCGTTGTTTTGATCGTTTTCACTCCTGGAGCATCGCCAATGGCTTTCGCTTTCCACTGACAAAACAGTCTCTATGAATTTCTGGTGGCGCAATTGGCTTCTCCCACCATCTCTACATCTTGGGCCTGTTGCCCTCCCGTTCGTTGACACTGCGAAATTCCTGGGCCTCATGCTCGATAGGAAACGCTCTTGGTCCTCCCATGTCTCTTACCTGGCAGCCCGCTCTACGCATTCCCTCATGTCCTACATGTCCTCAATGGTACTTCTTGGATGCCGATCGAGCTACCCTCCTCCATTTGTACCGGTCCCTTGTCTGTTCAAAACTCGACGATGGGTGCTTTGTTTATGAATCTGCACGCCCATCCCTTTTATGCCGCCTCAACACTATACATCATCATGGCATACGTTTGGCCACAGGCACCTTTTACACCAGCCCAGTTGAGAGTTTGTATGCTGAAGCTGCTGAAGTACCACTGTCCTACCACCGTGACTGTCTCCTGAGCAAGTATGCATGCCGTTTGTCTGCCATGCGTGGCCACCCCTCCTATGCTTCCTTCATTGATGATTCCTTAGATCGTCAGTATGGGGCTCGTCCCTATTCTCTGTTACCTCCTAGAGTCCACTTTCGCCACTTGCTACGGTGGCTTAGCTTCACGCTACCTGTAACTTTCCCAGTGGGTGTGAACTCTTCACCACCTTGGCTTTGTGAAACGGCCCGTGTTAACCATGGCCTTCATTCGCTTCCCAAAGTCACTACTCAAGCCTCAATCTATCACCTTCAGTTTCTCGACCTTCGCATGGAACTTAGCAATAGTATCTTTGTATACAATGTTGGCTTTAGGACTGACCGTGGGGTTGGGTGTGACTTCGTCATTGGCACCCGTGTCTTTCGATATCAGCTTCCGGCACCCTCCTCAGTATTTACATCCGAGCTTTTCGCCCAATATCAGGCACGGAATACATCCGGCGACACGGCCTTCCCAATTGTGTCCTCTGCTCAGACTCACTCACCGCTCTCCAAAGTCTATGTGCGCTTACACTGCTCATCCATTAGTGTAGCGCGTCCAGGAAAACTGTCACTTGCTCACACTTGGTGGAGCCAATGTCATGTTTCTGTGGAACCCTGGTCATGTAGGTCTGCCAGGAAACAAGGCTGCTGACGCTGCTACCAAGGCTGCAGTTCTCATATCTCAGCCCGCGAGTACCTCTATTCCCTCCAATGATCTCTGCCTTTCGGTCTGCCAGGAGGTGGTGTCCGTATGGCATCGCCAATTGTCCTCCCTTCACGAGAATAAGCTTCGGCTTATTAAGCCTCTCCCGGCACCTTGGACGACATCCTCTCGGTCCTACCGCCGGGAGGAGATTATTTTAACTCGCCTGTGTATTGGGCACTGCCTTTTTAGCCAATGTCATTTGCTCAGTGGCGCTTCTCCACCATTTTATACGCATTCAGCCCAAATTTTAACTGTCCACCACTTCCTGTTGGAATGCCCTTTTTTTCCGCTTTACGTTCCACCTTGGGTTGGCCATCTGATATTTCAGCAGTTTTAGCGAATGACGCGCGGGCTGTCGACAGCGTTTTACATTTTATCCGCCGAAGCAATATGGCGAAGGCCATTTAATTTTTAGTTATGGACTTCCATTTTTGAATGGTGCTTTTTATAACCCTTTTTCCACGTGCCTTTTCTGTCCATTGGGACTAACATATAGTCGTGTCCCTCGTCTCTGTGTTTGTGTTCTCTAGTTTTGACTTGGGCGCGTATGACCCCAGTTGTTTCTCGCGCCCTAAAACCAAATGAAACAAAACATTACAGTACTTACTTTACAAAAGGTAACTTTTCAATGCTGTGTGTTGTGTGAAGTATGTGTACATCACACATATACCTATACGTTACTGAAGATGAATATTTTATTACGCATTCGCCGATATGTGTTTTGCTTCATAACTGCCAGTCGATCCTTGACAACTTCCATGAACACTGTGCACGTAATAAAAGAAATGTGGCATTGAACCAAACAAATACATTCTCTTATTAAATGTATTCATATATCTATTACTGAACATTAACCCTAGCAATGCCAACTCATTTTCCGTAACGAGCATTACCAAAAGAAATTAAAAAGCAAACAGAATTCTTCTTAAACAGTTACTGATTTCTAAGTTGTGTCTAGAACCAGACAAATTTTTAACACACTCTTAGCAATACAAATACTCTTTCAAAATGTGTACTAACCTCAATTTTTTAAAAATGGAAATTTCTTTAAGTGTTCTTGATTTTGAGGCATAACATAATTTCAGAGAGTAATTGATGTGTAAATAGGGTCCAGAACCTGAAAGTGTTGAATATGATTTTCTTTTGGGAAAGTGGCATTCACTTCTAAGATTTAAACTTTTGGGTTAAGTTAGACTGAAAAATTTGGAACATTAATAGACTCTGCTAGAAGATTAATAAATACTAATTTGTTTCAGAATTTTAAAATTTAATCTAACTCACTATGTTTTCGCCTCCCTCCCAGGTACTGGTGTGAGGGTTAATGTGGGGAACGTCAATCCTTCACATTTATGATGGCGTAAAATCTGCTGGGGAAAATTTCAGTAAGGTGCTTGAATGTCGGCGGAGCAATGGCAACCGATTATTCTTCTACAGCCGAAATCAGAAGTCGACATTATAACTCAGCCTAAATGTGTTCCATTGGTTTTATGTCGGGACTCTCGCAAGCCAATTCATCTCCGGTATTTTGTTCTCATCAAATTACTGTCTTACAGATGTTTCATTATCCTTTAAGGGAATTCTCCCTCTACTGTAAGCAATACAGGTTGCTGTAGAATGTTTATATCCATCCGCATTGAGCGATTTCTTAAGTTCAATGAGGGAACACATACCAACCTGCCATACAGTAAAACCATGTACTCCGTCGCTCACTTTTGGTGCTAACCATAATATCAGATATCACACTTACATCCATCATCTATGCTTGTAAGTATTTATTCTGTAATACAATGTATCTCAGGCCAATGATTATAATGTGGCAATCTGTGATAGCTCTCACATTCATAGTCTTGTTTACTTACCGTGAATAAGCGTAAAACCAAGTGCTGCTAAATAGTGTCTGTGTTTGTTTATGACCGATAAATGAATATTACCAGAACGTAATTGCAATGGATACCACGAGACATGGCACTGCAAGTACCCAAAACGTAACAAGCATTCCGTTTCATAAAGGTTTCGTTAGCGATAACTAAAATCTGTTACTTCCTCCAGTAACGTGACCACAACATCTAGCTGCACATGGTCTATACAATATCCCTGTAACGCCTACGTTTGATGATGAGCATCTAGTGACTCGAATACTAGTTAATGGTATGGAATCTAAATCGTATTAGACATCGAAAGAAAGTGACCGGTAGGATTTTATACTCAAATATATGGCGAAAGTATATCAAAGTTGCATTTTATGATCCATAATGGATATATTAAAAAACCAAATTGTAATATGAAGTTAAACACTCCGTGCGTTAGGAATTCCCTTGCGTAATTTTACTTCTGACTTCTCCCAGAACGAGAGGAATCCTGTACTTCCTTCACTCCATTGCATGTGCATAAGAGTCTTTAAGAACATATATCCTTTTTATGAGGACTCCTGTGTTTATAAAGTATTTTGCACGACTAATCAAAATACAATGGAAAGTTCGTACTCCTCTCATCACTTCTCTCACACCCCTGGAATCGATCCACGGTTTTGAAATTACTGTCGAGTCCTGCTTATGGGAAAGGACAGATGCCCTCCAATGCAAAGTATTTCGGTTTCGATTGATGAGGAACCGCAGAGTAACATAAATCTGGTGACAACATATGAATTAATTATTCCAGGTAGCCATATAGGCACAGTCGAACCAATGAGTAATTAACTAATCTCAGGCGGAGACCGGCAGAGGAATACTACCACAAGGTCGTTTTCCGAACCTTTAACTGGATGGTGGAGAAGGATTTTTACTAATCGAACCAATGTAATTATTCGTTAATGATGATTTACTGCAGAGCAAATATCTTTCAACGGCTTATGTATGTCGTTGTTGCACCAAATTTAACAGTAAGACAAAAATACAGAAAAAACGGACTAAAATAGCTTATAATGAACTCATCGAAAACAAAATAGCACAAATTAACAATTCAGTCGAAGAACTGGTTGAATGGTTTTCCTATGTAGGCTAGTTGAAGTCAACTGCTGGAAGGATAGGACAAGAAACAAACAGCAGAGTAATAATGCCATGGAGTTGCTTATAAAATTATATAGGTTTCTCAAAACTAAGTTTCTTATCTATATGAAATGCAAAGATAACAGTCGAGCTATATTGCCATTTCTACGTGTGACTCTCTGACAGGGACTTGTAATCAATGAGCTTGTATTCAATGGAAATATACATGCAGCGAATTAACAAGATTATTTCGAAAACTAATGGATTAGGGAACAGACTGGAGAAGAAGGCGTAATTACGCGTGTATGAAATGGACATGGGTACAACACGAGCTGAGGCAAACAAATGCATTTTCCGGAGGTCTATAATAGATGGAACAGTGTAGATTTCAAATACATGACGACAATGACAGTGATGACGATGTAAAAAACGTATGCTAATACTTTGTGCCCCTATGGTAATGCTGTACATGTCTTACCCGAATGCTGTATGTGTATGATGTATTTCAATTTAGCAGCCTGTTGAAGTACTGGACACTGTTCAGCTTCATAATACCGGGTGATCAAAAAGTCAGTATAAATTTGAAAACTGAATAATTCACGGAATAATGTATATAGAGAGGTACAAATTGACACACATGCTTGGAACGACATAGAGTTTTATTAGATCCAAAGAAATACAAAAGGTCAGAAAATGTCCGACAGATGGCGCTTCACCTGATCAGAATAGCAATAATTAGCATAACAAAGTAAGACAAAGCAAAGATGATGTTCTTTACAGGAAATGCTCAATATGTCCACCATCATTCCTCAACAATAGCTATAGTCGAGGAATAATGTTGTGAACAGCATGTCCGGAGTTATGGTGAGGCATTGGCGTCGGATGTTGTCTTTCAGCATCCTTGAGATATCGGTCTGTCACGATACACTTGCTACTTCAGGCAACCGCAAAGCCAATCATCGCACGGACTGAGGTCTGGGGACCTGGGAGGCCAAGCATGACGAAAGTGGCGGCTGAGCACACGATCATCACCAAACGACGCGCGCTAGAGATCTTTCAGGCGTCTAGCAATAGTTTGTTGTTTTTTTCGGTTCCAATAAAACCCCATGTCATTCCAAGCATGTGTGTCAATTTTTACGTCTCTGTCTACATTATTCCGTGGTTTATTAAGTTTTCAAATTTATACTGATTTTTTTATCACCTGGTACTTGCCGTTTTGGGTAGGGTTTTGTATCTTATGTCAGTTCCATCCTCGTTCGTCGATTACAGAATTCAGTAACATTATTGGGTAGTCTGAGGCACTCAGCTCACAATATTTCATCACATATTTTATTTATAACGAAACTGATCAGTTCCTACTGTCCTCAAAATTTATATAACAATTCTTATTCATTTAACAGTGGTCATTTCTTCCAGAAATTCTATTTTGTCTTTTTCACTTTCAAAAAGTACCTTCTTAACTAGAAGAAGTTTTGTGAATCCTTATTTGAACTCCATCAAGTATCCTCTTTTCACTTTCTTCATTTTAATTGCTAGAAAGTTTCGATTTCCATTATTTATTTGTTGCGAATCAGTTTGAAGCATTGGCATAAAAGGCTAACATTGATAAAATCTCAGTTAACGATTGCTCGCTAACGTCTTACTTTCTGATAATAAAAGTACATTACTAATACATTACAAAAACAGACCCTTCTTAAAAACTCAAGACTTCTACTCCCTGCTTAAATTTTTTGAATATATATAGACGCTACTATAAACCTATCTCAGTAACTTAAATTATTTTGTACAACTTCATGTACAGTACGAAAAACACAGAACTCTAAGTATCCCTCTCAAAGGCCAAGGTGTAACGGATTTCGAATACAGTTCAAAAAATACATATTACTTTTAACAAGGTATAATAGTATACGCCATCCCAGAACCCAATACCGGTTACAGGTTGCCTTTCTAACGCATGCAATGGAAGAAGAATTTGATGTTCAATATTTTGCGTAATTATTGCCCGAATTAAAAAGTTTAATGTGCTGTCGTAATATACTAATTAAGAGGTGCAATTCTACATTAAATAGACTTTACTCCACTCCATTTTGTCTTCATGCAGTACCTGTGGTTCAACGTTCAAAAGGCCGGCCGCGGTGGTCTAGCGGTTCTAGGCGCTCAATCAGGAGCCGCGCGACTGCTGCGGTCGCTGGTTCGAATCCTGCCTCGGGCATGGATGTTTGTGATGTCCTTAGGTTAGTTAGGTTTAAGTAGTTCTAAGTTCTAAGGGACTGATGACCACAGATGTTAAGTCCCTTAGTGCTCAGAGCCATTTGAACCATTTTCAACGTTCAAAAAACAGACACAGTCTCTGTCGCAAGTATTTTATTAATAATGACCCGTTTTGAGCAGTTAGCACGTCTTCAGATTATCTGTAACATTCTTGTCATATAATAATTTTATTCGCGAACCTATCCAACACCAATCAGTACCGCAGATGAGCTAAAGATGATGAGCAAAGTAACTCACTTGCCTTCAACAGTGGATAGTGCATTACCCATATTTAAAATCTGTTGGTATGATGGCGTTAAAGCGAAAACCGCAATCGTCAAATATCGGCATAGGGAAGCCTGAAAGAACAAAAGGATATGTTTGGTACTTAGTAAATTTCAACCCTTTCTTACTAACAGCGGCGCCACTTGGCTTTAGTTAAGTTTCATTTTCATTTCAATGCACTTTGCGGCCCACCCGCTGAACACATATGTTGTCTAGAGTAGAATTTGTCTACCACTGTAGTACACGGCTGTAATCGCTAATTTATCTTCGCACTATATACTGCCATGGTTCGGTGAGTTTATTTCTTGGCTCCACATTCTGCGCTTCTGCTGATTTAATTTGTTATTAATATGTAATTTCACGCACTGAACTTAGAGGTTTTCACTTGCTATTTCACGCTTTCATATGTCTGTACAGACGAGTGCCATTTTCGCTTTAACGTCATTATACCAATGGCTTTTAAATATGACTAATGTGGTCTCCTCTCTTCGAGACAAGTGAGTCACTTCACCTTACTTCTCATCTTTAGCTTAGTTATCCTGTTGATCGGTAATAGGTAGTAACATGACTGTGTTACTAATTGCATATAATCTGAAGATGCGCTAACCACGCGAAACCGGTTGTTGTTAGTAAAATACTTGTAACAGAGACTGTTTCCTAGTTCAGTTCTGGAACATTGCAAGACGAGTATTATAATTACAAACAGTGTGTTTGTATTGATGCAGCGTAGCTGGCGGCATGAAAATACCCACACTATATTCACCCAATATTTGAGAATGAGATTACTTAGCGACTTGCAGCTAAAGAACTAAATTTAGGCATTATTTCAACCCTTTTCTAAAACTTTTCTGTCTTTCATGCTTAAAGTAAAAACAATCACGAGTTTTCTGGTTAGATAATAATATGCTATTATATCCCAGCCGGCTGTAGTCAACCCTTTGGCGATTGCGGCACATTTACCCGGTGCGCTCGTCTAAAAGCCGGCTCCGCGGTTTGCCTGTGATTTGCTTAGGACCAATACAAAATTTACGTCCTTCGCCTGCTTTGTCGTATTACAGCGCGGCAGAAAAAATAGTGTCTCGTAGTTCGCTTTTGTGACAGCACAGGTTGCATTGCTAGTGCTGTGCTGATACCGGCTCTGTAACCGCAGCAGACGTACGTGCCAGTCATTCCCGTGACTTGGGCTCTTGCTTGCCCGCGGGATGCAGATAGGCAGCCGGAGACACTCGTCCGGCCTCGCTGCTTGGCGGCGCAGCATTATGCAGGGGCGACAGCGCGGAAGCACCCGTTTGGCTGGCGTCTTGTCGGAGCGCCGGCGCTGGCGGACAGCGCTATGTATATTGCATGAGCGTGCATTCCATAAGCGGACCGTCCCGCGATGGACGTATCCCCCTAGCTCGAAGAGGTGGCGAACCGCAGCCTGACACGCACCTTTCGTATTCCGGAGGCAGGCTTCTGCTCTGATTCCACGCTTTGCATAATGGCGCCGGCACAAGTCTCTGAATTCTGATTTGAGAAACAAGCGTAACGGAAGATCGTAAAACGCACCTCTATGCAAAGAGCAATAATCGTTTTTTACTTCATTGCTGTATGGCGAGATAGTTGACGTACGGTACGCTAAACAGAGACCAATTTGTTCACTGTCTTAGAGAAGAGCAAATGTAGATATGAAGATCAGCCTAGTAATTTTAATCCTTGAATCACTTTTATCCGTTCTCATTTAATGTTGTAGATCATATTATCACTCTTCTCTAATACAGTTGCAACTTCAGATTGTAGCAACATTCTTCGTCCATTGCTAAGTAATATTAATATTTTTATTTAATCCGTCGTAATCGACATTTTTTTTGATATTCTCGAACTATGTTAGTAATGTTTTCAAAGTTGCGTATGGTGTATTGATCTTCCTGTCCTTCCTGTCAGTCGCCTTTCTTCATAAGGCAGTGTGCCTCCTTCATCATCCATAAACTCACTGCCGGCCGAAGTGGCCGCGCGGTTCTGGCGCTGCAGTCTGGAACCGCGAGACTGCTACGGTCGCAGGTTCGAATCCTGCCTTGGGCATGGATGTGTGTGATGTCCTTAGGTTAGTTAGGTTTAACTAGTTCTAAGTTCTAGGGGACTAATGACCTCAGCAGTTGAGTTCCATAGTGCTCAGAGCCATTTGAACCATTTTGAACCATAAACTCACTCTCACAAACAAACCACGTAGTTTACGTTCTACGTTTACGTTAAATCATATAGTGTGCACTATCTTATAGTTTCAGAATATGAATGATGCGTTGTGTGTGAGACAGTGAATCTCAACTTGACGAAGGACGAACAATAGCCGTAGAAAATAAAAATAAAGAGAAGGGAAAGAAAAGAGGCATAACAAGTACGCAGACATCGTATACAATACTGATACAGCCTCCACTAAACTTGAAAATGCGACTAAAATCCTGAAATTTTTACTGCTACAAAAACACAATTTGAGCAGCATTTTACATTTTAGCTCCAAATCATTATTTCTACGTCATTGTGGTCGTTTGGGGAACAGCGCTTCACACGGAATATATTTCACTATAATTGTATAAAAATTGCATTATATTGTACGAAGATAAGGGCTACAAACTGTGGCAAGGGCAACCGATGAGAGAAAGAGTTACTGCATGTAAAACATAGTAACTAATGTGTGTTATGCGTATTACTTGGTTGCTCTACGATGAATTTAGAGACGCCAGCCCCAGCTCAAGTTTCAGATTCTCGTTAATGGTAGCTTAGTCAAGTTACGAGCATGTAAGCAGTGGTTAGTGACAAAAACGTGGCAGTGAGTTGTAGGGATACGTGACAGGAATTTACTTTTCAGGAATGATTTGTACCAATCCTAGAATAATGTGAACAACTGCAAAGATCCTGAATGTATTCCTGAACGTAAATAAGCTTCAAAAGATGTTGCTAATCATGTAAATGTGACAGTTTAGCTAAGGAAGTAAACAGTGCTAAGTTGTGTCCCTTACCAATGTTTCACTGAATTTACATGGCATGATAATAGTACAAATGACATGGACCTTTCTCAACAATGTTAAAGTGCTGTAGAAAGTGCTTCCTATGGTTACTTTTATATTATGCTGGAACACAGATTACTTCTGCGGTCGTTATACTTAAGAGCCCCATAGCTTGTTGATTTAAATCTTAGTAACACAACTGACTCTTTTTGGAAAGTTAAAATTTGTATTTTTGAGACGTTTCACCGTAAAGCTTCGTTAATTCACTCAGCTAGTTAACAGTGTTAAGTATATGCTAACCTATGTATGTTAAATGCACTCAGTCAGGAAGTAAACGTTGATAAGTACCCTTTGTCGGAATTTAAGAATAAAATTTAGTTTCGGGTTTACCATTTTAAAAATAAGTCGTTATTGCAGACTATGAGTTACCTGAATAGTAAAATCACATTGCATCTTCTTGAAATGTTGTTTGCGAGATTTTACTGAATCTTTGCTGCACAGTTTCTCAAAACAGCTAAATTGTTTCCTGCTATTGCTTAGAACTGAGATCTTGATATGATTAACTGTAACAAAGAAGTACTTATTCGAGCATTCGAAAAGTTGCTAACTTTTTGTATGAATCAAAAACACAAATACTTGACGAGAATGATGACAGTCTGTAGACATTACCAGATAAAATGTAAAAGGCACCTGGAAGTGATGGCGATACGTCAGAAATGACTGAAACTGAAGGCAAAGTGATACAAAAGGAATTCACTCCAGTGATCAAAAGCACATTAAAAATATTGGAATTCTACAAATCAAGTGGTCAAATGGGCTTCTGAAGTGCATAGAAGGTGATCAACACCTATCAAATCTGAAGCGAAATAAGAGGACCGAGCAATAAGTATGAAGTCAGCATATCGAAAAATTGAATTATGGAAGAAATTTCTACGGAAAAAAACGGTACTCATCAGTTCCAGATGTAGTTTTCAGATCCATAAACTGCAAAAAGCAATAAAGTTTTTGAAGTAACCAAACGCATCTGAAAACATCTGCTATTTTATTGTTTGTGTTTGTATATGGCAAAGCCATACAACTGGATCATAGCCAAAAACTTTGAATTATATATAAACATATGATAACCATTACAAATATAGAACTCAGTGTGCATACACTGATTGAGGTTCTGGCCGTACAAAGCGAGGTGGTACATTGTGTGCACACTTTAAGCAAAAAACAGTTCTGCCTGCTTCGCACTTGGAAATGTGTCTCACTGTGTTGACCTGCAGATTACTATAATATTTTGCATGTTTTTACTCAGTTCTGTTCTGTGATAAAATCTGCTGTGGGATTTGTGGGGTCTTACTTGTTTTGGGAGATATTTATTTTTCAGATTTTACGTTTACTGAAATTCCGCACAGAGCATTCAGCAGTGCTGCAGAATAAGCCGGCAATGAGCAGCAAGCCAATTCCCATAGAGACAGACCATATGGCGCAACGATGAACCAAAACAGTGGAAAGGGAACGATGCACTGAGAACGCATCTTAGTCGACATTGTAAGACGTAGGGGAACCACTAGCACTCTTTCGCGAAGCACCGGTTTTACTTTGTTAAGTATTAATGATTAAAAACTTATTTTGACATTACTGGTAGTTGGAAAAGCCTAATGGTCACCAGGGATTCACTACAATAATAACAATAAGCAGTAATACCGCAAATACAACAAACAAATGAATATTGTTAACTTAACAGTTATGTACGAAAGGCTACGAAGATTTACGACCCAAACAAGAGATTTCGGCTATGCGCCAAGCTCGCCAATCGGCGATAGATCTTACATTGAGCCTGTTTATATGCGACAGTCGGCGATGGAATACAGTCAGATTCTATTCCGATATAATATTTGGCTTTAGCATGCTGTCGGAACACTTTAATTTTGTGAAACAAATCGTTACACAATATTAAACTATTTCATGGTAGTCACAAATGAATGCATCGTAATTACATTCCATGATCTATTTCACATTAACTAGCTACCGGCAAGACTAATTACAATGGCAGGTGGCCTGCTTGGATTTTTTTAGGAATCCAGTGCGCTACGAGATCTACTTCAGGGGACATCATCTACGAGAGCTTCACAGGGTACAGGAAGGACGAAACCCTACGTACCGTTTTACTAAGGTAATCCAAGAAAATTTCTTCTTAACTAGAGTAGTCTCCGGTGTAAAGGCTTGACCAATATACTGTACGTTATACTGTACGTCAGCTGTACCATTTGTATTGGATTAAGGATCCAACTGAAAAACTTGGATGGAGCTTAAAATACTCGAGGGAAATTTTCACATTGCTGTTAAGTGAGATACTGTTTGTTTTGTTGAAGGAGCAAAGTTGATAACCGAACATATTGCAGAAGCCTCTTCTGGGACATAAAGGTTCTTACCCTTACAAGCCAGTACATTTACTTCATAATGATATTCGTGGTTAATAAGTAGAATAAATTTTGGGTCAGAAAGGCAATTCACAAACACAGGACTAGAAGAAGAAATTTTCATGTACAGTATGCATTGCTCTAGGATTCAGAATGGAGGTTTATATACTGGGGCGAAAGTCTGTATCAGCTTACTAGTGTGTATAATGCAGGATATTGATAATTTCTACATATCGCAACAAGATGTAGAAGAATGCTGCATTATCAATTGCTACAATACCAAACATGCAACTCAAAAACACAACAGGAAACTACAACAGCATCCCTTCGTCTGTGAACAGAAGAAAGTAGAGGTGCACTTCGAAAGAAAAATGGGGTCAAACTACGAAAGGGACGATCACGAAAGATGTTTTCTGATTTTTCTACGTCCTCTTTTATGAAGTTACCGCATTCATCTAATCTTACAAGAATGTTAACCGGACTGTCTTACTAGTGTGCTCTTGTACGTGCGGAGAGGGCATCAAACAGTAGATCACCTGTTACGGGTGTGTCGCGAGCGTAGTGGAGACGGAGATGCCCTAAGGAAGAGTAATACAGAAAATGGAGGCAGCTGGCCCCTCGATACATTAGTTTTAGTAAAGCTACACATGAACGAATTTAACACATTCTGCAGTTTAATAACGTTTCCCAGCGCATGAATGATTATGTTACTAAAAATTAAAAAAGACGATGTTCTACCTAGTATACTTTTTATCATGTTCTATCTGGAAACGATACATCGGTCAGACAGAAGTTTTCTATTGTGATTACGTTTCATACATACAACTGTAACTCATTATAATTATCCTTTTTCTGTGTGTAACTTGGTAGTAAACATGCAATATTACAAATAATGTAATAAAAGAAATGTTGTGTGATGAGGGCTTTCCGTCGAGTGGACGGTTCGCTGGTGTAAGTTTTTTCAGTTTACACCACTTCTGCGACTTGTGTGTCGATCAGGATGAAGTGATGATGAAGGCAACACGCCTAGTGCCCGAGCAGAGAAAATCTTTTGCCGAGGAGGGAATCGAACGCGGGTCCCTTGCAAGGTATTGTGCCATGCTGACCACTCAGCTATGGAGGAGGACATTATTGTAAGGGAGCATGGTGATAAATAACAAAGAAATATCCGAAACTTTGGCTCAGAAATGTAAATCCCGCCGAATGCTAAGATCTTTATGAGGTAGATCCTGATTTTATCAGTATACAGACCGATAATTGTTGTTTTTATAATGTTAAAATGCTTTGGGTGAAGTATTAAGATAATAACAGCTAGTAAGGAAGAGTGGGACTATGAAGGAAGATAAACTCTTCATGAAGGTTCTGGTCGACCACCACCAGGGGGATCGCTGTATTGTGCGCTAAGCACTACGCAGTCGCTTCAGATCTGTGCCTGTTATTCTACAACAAGTAATGGACTGTCTGTGCCACTTCACACTATTGGTCAGAGAATAGCAGCAACGGGACATTTGAATTTGTCTCCAGTGTACGGGCTGCAATTAACGCCACAACACAGACGGCTGCGTTTGGAGTGTTACCCTGTCCAGGAAGCATAGATTGCTGATGAAAAGCGCCGCATTGTGTTGAGTGACAAATCGCTGTTCTTTTCTACCCCAGATGACAATTGTCGACAAATATATGGACGACCCAGGGAACGGCACGTTTCTTGCAGTGAGTTGTTGAGAGGTGCAGCGATGTTGCTCCTGAAATCATGTTGTGGAAAACCATCTGGTATGTGATTGAGAGAACTGAGATGTCCCAAGGGTAAGTCATGGCCATCCTGTGTCCTCATGCTTTGTTATCATGGTGCCATTATTCAACAGGACAGTGCTCTTCCACACATGGCACGTGTCCCCGTAGACTATCTGAATGATACTGTCCAGTCCCAAACCCCAAATCTCTCTAACAGAATATTTGTGGGACCAGATAGGACTTCAACTCTGTTCCAGTGCCAGTAGTGAGAATATGAAGTACCTGTTTTAAGATCTGTGGGCCGCTTTGCTTCAGGTGTGCATATAAAACATTAGTGACAGCCTTTCCAATCGAATCAGTGCACACATTCAGAGAGAAGGGGGCTCGTATTACCAAGTCCTTTGTAAATTTGATACAACTTTGTAATCACGCACCTTCCCAACAACTGAAGTATCATTTACTCTCCTCCTCCTTTTTTAGAAGCTTCGCTTTTTTTCTCAGGTAGTGTATAACATGACTCGTCTGAAGATCTCCTTCGTGATGAGAATGACGAAACACGGTATGTGAATGAATGAATCTGGCAAGGGTAATCATTACTATCGAGTGCAATTGCGTAATAAAGGGTCTTTGAAGGTGGATCTAAATATAGGTTATCACTGAAAACGAAAATTTGTATGTGACTGAAAAGGAAAGTTTGCCTTACTGAATACTAACGGTTTTCATTGATGACACTGAAACACTGACTCCAGAAATTGATGAGTACATTAGCTAGGAGATGACAAAACAAATAAACATACTGCAGCAAGTTAATAATATGTAGTTATGATTAAAACGAAAAAAAATGTGAGCATGATACGTGTCAACAAATATGGACCAATGAAGTTCTTCTCTGGATTCCAAGAAATAATTAAAAATCAGGTGGTGAATTCTCTGATGGTGGCCTGTTCATATAAGGGAACGTGCAGCAACGACATGAATGCACAGTGTGTAAGAACGTACTGTAGCGAAGTGGTGGAGGCGTCTATACTGCAGTGGGTGCGAAACACTCGTATCTACTCCGCTTATGAAAACCCTAGTTACTGGAATATTACTTTCCTACCAAATTTTCACCCTTTCATATATCCGAGCGCATTAACTCGCCGCTTCCGGGATTCGGTAAGGTGCTCCGTCGCTGCATCACTGCCGCCTGGCGGATTAATGTCAAGGGCTGGTGGGCTAGTCCACACTGTAGTGGCTGTGGTTCATAGGTAATTTCCCACACCTGTCTGATGAATACCGGGCTGGAACTCATGTCCCGCCATATACATGTGTTTTTTTAATCACTTTAGAAACGTTGATACACATTCACATAGGATAAAACTAGAAATGGGGTGCATGAACGCCATGCTACGGAGCAGGGGGGTCACACTCACTCACGAGCGTTTCCGAATCCACATTAATATGCCGATCTGTGAAATTACGGGATAAGGTCAGGATAAAGGAGAAGTTCCCTGGAAACTTTTCTTTTTTAAATGCTGAATGCAGGAATTATAGGAGTGGCCGTGCGGTTCTAGGCGCTACAGTCTGGAGCCGAGTGACCGTTACGGTCGCAGGTTCGAATGCTGCCTCGGGCATGCATGTGTGTGATGTCCTTAGGTTAGTTAGGTCTCATTAGTTCTAAGTTATAGGCGACTGATGACCTCAAAAGTTAAGTCGCATAGTGCTCAGAGCCATTTGAACCATCTGCAGCAATTATAAAAACGCACCTTGTCTTAAAAGTGAATTACGGTTACCCATTTCATCCTTGGACATAAGATCCTGACCCAGACCACATTAGGTATCCACTCCTTCCCTCCATTACTTGATCGTCTCCCTACTATAAAAAAATCTAAGAGACCATATGACGTCGAACTAGCCACATAGTTACTTCGTAGGGACATTTGCAGTATCCTGTGTTGACTCACGTTTAGTAGATATGGAAGTAGCACCAAAACTGGCCCAGATGAGCGTCCTCGACGGCATCTGCAGTATAGCTATAGGGTCATGCTAGGTGTTTAGGTGTTCTAACCCGCGAAGGTCCAGTTGCTCAGGTTGGGTGAAAAGGTGCGTTGCTTGCGATCCCCGTCCTTCCTGTTCCATATTTTATTAATAGCCGATTAGTCAGGAATGTAGGAAGAATGATTACTCAAGGTATGCTCGAACAAAAATTGTGCTCCGAACGCCCTACCAAGAGAACCGCTTCACTTCTTCCATTCACTCACATGTGGTAATTCGTAAAATATATTTTGCGTGTGTGATACCCACTTTGTGTACCGGTACCGTCATTTCAGTTTGCAGAATCATGCACTACATTTATAGTTTCATGACATTAGACTATTTCTTCAGAACCGGCATCAATATTTCAAGAAGCGTTTATTAATATCTGTCACATTTACAGTACATATGTCTGGCGACTAGTTTCGAACCAGGTCGTTCATTCTCAAATCTGGCCTACTGAGGCTACAAAAAAGTACAAATTTGCCACTGAACAGAGAATAGAAACGTGGAATTACACTATAAACTGTTTAAATTGAACAGAAATTAAGTACTTGAATTCAGACATACCGGCTCAGAATGTGTATGATCTTAATCACAGACTTCAAAATGACGATAAATGCCTTAGAAAATATTCACAGAAGACTGTCCCATTCAACAAGCACGTAGCTAGTAATTGAAATCAAACTGAAGGCCAACACCGCCAGCAGCACCAGGAAACGTTCGCTGGCGATAGTCTCACGCCTCAAGTACAGACTCACATTCGCAGCCAGTGAGCGTATCTCGTTTTAAAGTGAATGCGTTGGAGCACGTTTATCAAACGTTTTCATCACTATAGCGAATGGCAATGGCAAAAGTACAAGTATTGCACAAATACAGATAGTCGTTTCGTGTATACACGTTACATATATGAACATGAGCCAAGAGTTTCATCTTTCGGTACGCGTCCCTGGCCAATAGGCGCACCGAATTTAATGAGAGGACTCTCAGCACTGTGTTAACCCATCAAAATCAGTAAAAAATACAATAAAAATAAAATCACATTTGTAGCTCCATTACAAATTTTGCGCCATACATAGAGATTTTTGTCATCTAAAATTTATATACATAAGAAGTTTGCATACCTAAAGCATTTAGAAACATTACATAATGAGCCGTGTCGGCTGGTATTGATTGCGGTCTGCACATCGAACCTGTATTTCGTTTTCCCTCTTTTCCCCGAGTGTCGATCTTGCGCCGACTCTTCCGTGTTGAAACATTTGCGAGGCGGGCGAGCGATGAACGGACAGTCATCTGGGACGAGTAGAAAGAAAGTCGGTGTTCTCAGGCATCGGTTGTCGTTGTCTTGAGTGATTCGCTCTGAGGGAACCGTGGCCACTGGAACGACTTTGGTTACGATCACCTGATTCCGGTGTGTTGAAGCGGCACCTCTATCCTGTTGTCGAGCCGTGTTGTGTTATCTAGTTTGGCGGCGTTAGCTGGCTCCGTTGTTACTGCCCTTCCCCATGTGATTCTTCCAAGAGTTGTGGATTTGTGGTTTCCGGGAAGTTTGGATACACCGTTAGTGTGGTCTGTTTGAGCCTGCCACCTCAGGATTCGCTGAGCGCCAGGTTTTCCTTTCTTGAAAATTAAGTTAAATGTGATCGCCCGGTGTAACGATGGTGGTGATAGTTCCTTCCTGTTTGGTTTTAAGATACCTCCGGTAACTGAGCTATTTTCGCCGTGGCCAACCTTCTTCCTTAATAGTGGTTCTCCATGCCAGACGATGCCTGACATTGAAACTTCCTGGCAGATTAAAACTGTGTGCCCGACCGAGACTCGAACTCGGGACCTTTGCCTTTCGCGGGCAAGTGCTCTACCAACTGAGCTACCGAAGCACGACTCACGCCCGGTACTCACAGCTTTACTTCTGCCAGTACCTCGTCTCCTACCTTCCAAACTTTACAGAAGCTCTCCTGCGAACCAGTTTTAATCTGCCAGGAAGTTTCATATCAGCGCACACTCCGCTGCAGAGTGAAAATCTCATTCTGGATGCCTGACATTATTAGTTTCGCAGTCTGTGCAAGTGGTGGGAATGTGACGGAGGTCGCAGGTGCTACTTGTGCCGTCACGAATATTTATGGCTAAAGTGCTCTTTTAATTATGTTCCATATTCTGATCTACTAGTACACCGTGTGCTCTGCTGGACAGCTGTGAGATTTTCTATGTTGACAAGCGAGATTCCTTACCTGATTGTTGAAGCGCGACTGGGGTGCGCGGGCTGTTCTGTACTGGTATTTGACCATTATACAGGGTGATTCAAAAAGAATACCACAACTTTAAAAAATGTGTATTTAATGAAAGAAACATAATATAACCTTCTGTTATACATAATTACAAAGAGTATTTAAAAAGGTTTTTTTTTTACTCAAAAACAAGTTCAGAGATGTTCAATATGGCCCCCTCCAGACACTCGAGCAATATCAACCCGATACCCCAACTCGTTCCACACTCTCTGTAGCATATCAGGCGTAACAGTTTGGATAGCTGCTGTTATTTCTCGTTTCAAATCATCAATGGTGGCTGGGAGAGGTGGCCGAAACACCATATCCTTAACATACCCCCATAAGAAAAAATCGCAGAGGGTAAGATCAGGGCTTCTTGGAGGCCAGTGATGAAGTGCTCTGTCACGGGCTGCCTGGCGGCCGATCCATCGGCTCGGGTAGTTGACGTTCAGGTAGTTACGGACAGATAAGTGCCAATGTGGTGGCGCTCCATCCTGCTGAAATATGAATTGTTGTGCTTCTTGTTCGAGCTGAGGGAACAGCCAACAAATGCTTGCTGGATGCGTGCTACATTTTCATCACTCGTTCTCGGCCGTCCAGAACTTTTCCCTTTGCACAAACACCCATCCTCTGTAAACTGTTTATACCAACGTTTAATACACCACCTATCAGGAGGTTTAACACCATACTTCGTTCGAAATGCACGCTGAACAACTGTCGTCGATTCACTTCTGCCGTACTCAATAACACAAAAAGCTTTCTGTTGAGCGGTCGCCATCTTAGCATCAACTGACGCTGACGCCTAGTCAACAGCGCCTCAAGCGAACAAATGTACAACTAAATGAAACTTTATAGCTCCCTTAATTCGCCGACAGATAGTGCTTAGCTCTGCCTTTTGTCGTTGCAGAGTTTTAAATTCCTAAAGTTGTGGTATTCTTTTTGAATCACCCTGTATTATTAACAGAACCTGTATTCCAACATTGAACGGAAATTCGAAATATTTATTTAAAGTCTACTTAAACTACGTTTGTAGCTTGGTTACATTAATATACTTCTTCGTGGTTCTTTCCAGTGTTGAAATGTACCGTTCTTGAAATTCTTAGTTTAGTCTGTTCATCGCCGTTTGTCGGCTGTTGTTGTAGTTGTTGTACCTTATTCTGGACTGCTTGTTCAGGCAGCTGCTTGCTTAAAGTGTGCTATCGTAGTAATTGACCTGAATGTTGTTTCAAGGCACTTGTTGTCGCACGACGCTTCATTACGAGCATACTTTTGTTTCCTGATTGGTCAGCTACTGTTTCTCCAGTCTACAGGTGCAATTGATAGGCCCGACAAGGAGGAGCGCACCGGCGGCACGGTATCACTGGCCGGCATTTTTGTGGGAAGCGCAGTGACTCTGCTGCTTAACTTAAATCTTCTCTTCACCGGTTCGCGTGGGCCTAAATCCATTCAGAGTTCGCCTCTTTTTACCTTTTGATATGGATACCTTCTGGTGGCGTGCCCTTTTTTATATAAAGTGTTTCCTAGTCAGCCGGACCATTTGCTCCCTTGTATTTGCTTCATTCTATCAGCTCTCTCACCTTATATATTGGTCTTTAATTTAAAATCACTCTGTTAGCTCCGGACATTTAAATTTGTTTACATATTTTTACTAAGTTCGTGCCAGTCGTTGTTACATTTCGGTTTTTTAAAAAAATCTTGCCTTAAATTTGTCAGGTCTCACAAAGGACCGGATTATATTTTGGTTTCTAATTTAAGACCATTCTGTTGGCTTGGGACATTTAAATTTGTTTAAACATTTCACCTGTTACTAAATTTCTTCTAGTCGTTGTTACATTTGATATTCTAAATTTTTGCTTAAATTTTTTAGGTCTCTTAAAGGACCTTGTTCAGTCTTCGTTCTGTAATATAAAACTGTTGTATTAACCTGCGACATTTAAGATGTCGCATTTGTTCAAATATTTTGCGATCGTTAACTTGGTTAAGCCATTCTGCTGCCTCGAATTTAAACATTCCACTCACTGTTTTAAGAACTGCTGATTTCTGAAACATTATTTAATTGTGTTTTACTATTGTTGCTTTTTGAAAAAATTATTTAATAAATATGAATCACTTGCCAAATAATGAATGATGTCATAACCTTGGGCCTAGTCCTTCCACGATACATGTTAAAGTGGCTTTCTGGTCCTGTAATCATAGTTTTGTAAAGCTTCGTCGCCAGTTTTGTAAAGCTCTCGTCGCTATTGCTGTGGAGGCCAACTTGCCACTGTTGTTATGGTAGACTCAGTCTGTGAGTTAGTGAAACGGCTTCTGATGATGTACATCGCTAAGAGGATTTCTCCCTGCCACTATTACACAGGTATGCCCCAGGGTCATATAAGAGGTTGCGAGAATGAGGATTCTACTACATTTCAAAAAATTAGCAACTAAGTCACACGTATGAATTATACAGGTTTACTTATCTTTGTGACTTAATGAATAACGATGTCCACAACATTACATGTAAAATAACACAAAAAAGACCGCCAATGGCAAAGTGCCAAACTTTACAGTACATAGCAAATGCAGTTTACAACAATTGTCTGTTCGCTTTCAAGGGTTCACTAAACGACGTTCCCTTTCTATGTCAGGCCTGAACGATGATCTATGACTAAGTTGGCGAGAGCTGCTTTTCTATCTCCCGAGTAGACTTCTAACCGTTGTCATCCGGTCATTGGCGGATTGTACTCCACCGGCCACTGGCAGAGGTGAAGTCGGTGTCCTCATCCTCACTGCAGCCTGTGGCGCTGGTAGAACTCGCACAAGTGGCGAGCCTCTATGGCAGTGGCCCAGCTCACATCTTTGCGCCTGTAGTGCTCTTTCACTGGCTATGTCTTGTTCGGACGACACAGCACATAGTCGTATTATTTGTATTTGTGTAACACTTGTGCATTTGATCCCTTATATTCATTTAAAAACTTAATAAAGGTGGTTCAACGCATCCACATTTAAACCGCGACAAGCACGTCGCCTGCGGACGTGATCTTGTACATAAGATGTGACAGTGGTGCCTGCGGACGTTTCTTGATGCTGTTGGCAGTGGCGGCCTCCAGACAGTTTCTCCTTTGCTAAGTAGGTGCATGTTGATTTTCACAGTCATCTGCGAACAATTTGTGAAGCATGTATCGCTATTTTTATGTTTGTGATAAGCTCGGGCACCTACTGTGCAGATATGTCTGGACTCAAATAATTAATTCTGTTGAATTTAAATTGTTAATATTGTACTTACTCTTGTGCATTTTCTGTTCAATGAGAAATATGAATCAAATTTTTGTAGCCTCAGTAGGCCTTGCTTCAGAATGAATCAGCTGGTTAGAAACTAGTCGGTAAACATATGTACTGCAACTGTGATAGCTTGTTAATAACACCTAATGAATTATTAAAAAGGGCGCTGCTGAAAACAATGTAGATGAAGATGAGTATATTTTTATGGTCACCTGGAAAGACAGGTCGTTATATATGTAATGCCGAGCAATGTAATACAGTGCTTAAACGCTAGACCCTGATGGAGATAGTGAGTTTGATTTTTCGTTTTGCTTAACTTTCTTTTCTATTGTAACCACATACGGACAAAAAAAAATACAAATCCCTCATTCTCTTGATCTCACGTAATGAGTTCTGCCTCGCTCTGAATTCTCAGGTGAAAAATGTGAGTTATTTGTTGCGTAACAAATAGCGGCAGTGATGGCCGCGTGCACTAACAGCGCAGCCTTCCTGTTGCGCTGATAACGTAATCCCGCGCCGCGGCGCGCCGCAAGATGGACTGCCTCATTTCCGCCGCCGTTTGGCTGCGTGACCGCTCTCCTCCACCCCACCTCTACCCTCACCCCCTCACCCCCCACCCCCATCTAACCCACCCACTACAGCAGCGGCAAAAGTCCCGAGAGACACCTGGGGATATTTAAGAGCTCCCTCGCGGCTGAACAGTGCTGCGCAGATTTCGGAGCGGACCATCTACGGGACCCAGTCCTGTGGGATTCTGCCACGAGGGCAGCGGAAAGGGACACTGCTAGTGGAGCGCCGGTAACGTGGCTGTTAGGGCACGCCACTGTCGCCACTGAGATCAGAGCTCGACCAATCGTTGCTCTACATCGGCACCAAGAGGACTATATTCCTGCAAAATCAATGGCGATAATAATTTACAGCAAAATTTACTGGTTTTGGTTTGAACCAAGTTATATTTGACTAGTAACAATCCAGAAAGTTTAAACGTAATTCAGAGCACAAAATCCCCGTTTAAAGGAACGTTGTTTACTGTTTCGTCAAATTCCTCCTATCGAAACTAGGGACCCACAACGGCTTTGCAAGGAGAACACTAAGTTTTTTACGGTTGAGAAGCATGGACTACACAGCTAACCCTCAAAAGAGCCGCATTATTGATCGGAACAGCAAGAACAACTGAAAATTTTAGAGACGTTACGACGCGAAACTATAGGCGGCTGGTTGCCTTACAGTACGAGAGTCTACATCTACATCTACTTCTACATCTACATGATTACTCTGCAATTCACATTTAAGTGCTTGGCAGAGGGTACATCGAACCACAATCATACTATCTCTCTACCATTCCACTCCCGAACAGCGCGCGGGAAAAAACGAACACCTAAACCTTTCTGTTCGAGCTTTTATTTTATTTTGATGATCATTCCTACCTATGTAGGTTGGGCTCAACAAAATATTTTCGCATTCGGAAGAGAAAGTTGGTGACTGAAATTTCGTAAATAGATCTCGCCTCGACGAAAAACGTCTTTGCTTTAACGACTTCCATCCCAACTCGCGTATCATATCTGCCACACTCTCTGCCCGATCACGGGATAATCCAAAACGAGCTGCCCTTTTTTGCACCCTTTCGATGTCCTCCGTCAATCCCACATGGTATGGATCCCACACCACGCAGCAATATTCTAACATAGAACGAACGAGTGTAGTGAAAGCTGTTCTTTAGTGGACTTGTTGCATCTTCTAAGTGTCCTGCCAATGAAACGCAACCTTTGGCTCGCCTTCCCCACAATATTATCTATGTGGTCTTTCCAACTGTAGTTGTTCGTAATTTTAACACCCAGGTACTTAGTTGAATTGACAGCCTTGAGAATTGTACTATTTATCGAGTAATCGAATTCCAGCGGATTTCTTTTGAAACTCATGCGGATCACCTCACACGTTTCGTTATTTAGCGTCAACTGCCACCTGCCACACCATACAGCAATCTTTTCTAAATCGCTTTGCAACTGATACTGGTCTTCGAACGACCTTACTAGACGGTAACTTGCAGCATCATCTGCGAACAACCTAAGAGAACTGCTCAGATTGTCACCCAGGTCATTTATATAGATCAGGAACAGCAGAGGTCCCAGGACGCTTCCCTGGGGAACACCTGATATTACTTCAGTTTTACTCGATGATTTGCCGTCTATTACTACGAACTGCGACCTTCCTGACAGGAAATCACGAATCCAGTCGCACAACTGAGACGATACCCCGTAGGCCCGCAGCTTGATTATAAGTCGCTTGTGAGG
Organism: Schistocerca nitens; assembly: GCF_023898315.1. Taxonomy (NCBI): domain Eukaryota; kingdom Metazoa; phylum Arthropoda; class Insecta; order Orthoptera; family Acrididae; genus Schistocerca; species Schistocerca nitens. Next base: position 363,586,873 of record NC_064619.1, read on the forward strand.
AATGGTGTCAAAAGCTTTCCGGAAATCTAGAAATACGGAATCAACTTGAGATCCCCTGTCGATAGCGGCCAATACTTCGTGCGAATAAAGAGCTAGCTGCGTTGCACAAGAATGACGTTTTCTGAAACCATGCTGATTACGTATCAATAGATCGTTGCCTTCGAGGTGATTCATAATGTTTGAATACAGTATATGCTTCAAAACCCTACTGCAAACCGACGTCAATGATATAGGTCTGTAGTTCGATGGATTACTCCTACTATCCTTCTTAAACACTGGTGCGACCTGCGCAATTTTCCAATCTGTAGGTACAGATCTATCGGTGAACGAGCGGTTGTATATGATTGCTAAGTAGGGAGCTATTGTATCAGCGTAATCTGAAAGGAACCTAATCGGTATACAATCTGGTCCTGAAGACTTGCCCGTATCAAGCGATTTGAGCTGCTTCGCAACCCCTAAGGTATCTACTTCTAATAAACTCATGTCAGCAGCTGTTCGTGTTTCAAATTCTGGAATATTCCATTCGTCTTCCCTGGTGAAGGAATTTCGGAAAACTGCGTTCAATAACTCCGCTTTAGCGGCACAGTCGTCGGTAACAGTACGATCGGCACTGCGCAGCGAAGGTATTGACTGCGTCTTGCCGCTTATGTACTTTACATACTGTAACGCCGGAAATGCATATCCTCCTATTTCCATCTGTTGTACTGTAAGTTTTTTCCTTAATTTGTTACCTGAATATATGACATTTCTGTGCCTTTATATATTGTAATTGTTTTACTATTTGTATATATATATATATATATATATATATATATATATATATATATATATATATATATATATATATATATGTCGGTGTATAATTGGTTTGTTTCGTAAATATTATTTGTATTTTTACGCTGGGTCTTGCCTAGGGAAAACTGCTATCGAACGATTACATCGATAGGTCGTGTGAAGAATCAAAGTGTGTAGGATCTTTGGTAGTGTTAACTCTGCCGCGTGGAGCGCGGGCAGAGCAGTTGGAGTCTGGCTGGAGTAGCGAGTGGAGCAGGTGTGTGGTGTGACGTTCCCGCGAGTTGCCGCGCTTTCGGGGTTTAGCAGCATGTAATTGCGCTCGACTTGCGATGATAGTTTCTGACATGGTGTCGCGGACGGGAAGCATTAGCTGGCGCACATCAAGAGCCCGTTTCGTCTGGTGACCGTGTTGAGAAGAACGCGCGCCAACATCCAGCTTCTGCAACAGCGACGGCCGACAATGAGTGACTGTCGCCACCTCCTCGATCGACGGCTTCAAACCTTCAATCAACCAACAAGGAAGACTAAAAGCACGTAAAGTTTCAGAACTGTATGGCAGACCTCAGCTTTTCTAATTGTTCCGTTTGCCTCGCAAAATTACAGCAACTCAGCATGAACCTTTGTTGCTCATTGTCCCAATTGCATTACCAAGCAGGGTCCCTTCCTTTTCCGAAATGAAACCGAGTGTCGTTGAAATTCAGACGCCAGCATTAAAGTACTATCATTGCATTTCATTACTTTAGTTTCCAAGTGCAGTTAAAGCATAGCTGGCTACAATAGTTAGATTACACAAGCACAAATTAAGAGTGCGAGTTTTGTTAGCATATTTTAGCTTACCTGTGACTGCAGCTCAGCTTGTTACGTACTAAATTTTACTATTGTTAATTATTCAGAATCATTTAATTCAAGTTCAAAGTTAAATCTCTTGTTTCTAAATTGCGTAGAGTCAAGTTGCTTTTGAAATGATTGTTGAGGTAGTCCAAGGCTAACCGTATTCTGCTGGATTTCGATGTGCTTCAGAAAGAAAGCTCACTATTAACTTCAGTCACTAAATTAACTTTCGATTTTCCGGTTTTATTAATTCTTTTGCTAAATTAAGTCAGAGTGTAACGAAATTTATTACTTCTGACAAACTTTCAGTTTTCACACTACACGTGTCAACCTTCAGTTGCCACGCTTCTAGTGCTAATTATATGTGTAATAACCTTTCTTTTTCAGTTACTATAGTAATTGTCCTTAGGACAGGCGACCGTGATTTCCCCCAAATCTCAAATATCTAATTACCGCTAGTTAATTGTTGACGTAACGGCCGCACATTTACTTTCTTTATTAACTTTACCCCGTTTCAAAATTAATTTCCACCAGTTTCATTTGCATTTTTCCTTTCATTAAGATGTAACCCTTTCCTCCCTCTTTACCGACAAATTAACTTCGGTGACGATTGCTTTCCCAAATTTCCCATTAGGTACACACGGTTTAATTTTTCACTGTCATTAAGGTCGATAAGTGAGGGGGAGGTTACAATACGACTAGAATTTCTTCGGATTTTCTACCAAATTTCGAGACAATGTTTCGTTGTGGAACCTATTAAAGGCATCTCGCATTGAAATCCGTGCCAAATTTCGCGCGTCTGTAAATTTTAGCCAGTCTTCGGGATTTGGCGTTATTCTGAACATTGCATGCTTTTTCCGTTGACCTTGCAACAGCGTTCGGACCTATTTTGTGTACCATGGGGGATCAGTTCCATCTCTTACCACTTTATGAGGTATGAATCTCTCAATTGCTGTTGCTACTATATCTTTGAATTTGAGCCACATCTCATCTACATTTGCATAGTCAGTCCGGAAGGAACGGAGATTGTCTCTTAGGGAGGCTTCTAGTGACACTTTATCCGCTTTTTTAAATAAAATTATTTTGCGTTTGTTTCTGGTGGATTGAGAAGAAACGGTATTGACCCTAGCTACAACGACCTTGTGATCACTAATCCCTGTATCAGTCATGATGCTCTCTATTAGCTCTGGATTGTTTGTGGCTAAGAGGTCAAGTGTGTTTTCGCAACCATTTACAATTCGCGTGGGTTCGTGGACTAACTGCTCGATATAATTTTCGGGAAAAGCATTTAGGACAATCTCGGAAGATGTTTTCTGCCTACCACCGGTTTTGAACAAGTATTTTGGCCAACATATCGAGGGAAGGTTGATGTCCCCACCAACTATAACCGTGTGAGTGGGGTATTTATTTGTTACGAGACTCAAATTTTCTCTGAACTCTTCGGCAACTATATCATTGGAGTCTGGGGGTCGGTAGAAGGTGCCAATTATTAACTTAGTTCGGCTGTTAAGTATAGTTCCACCCATACCAATTCGGACGGAGTATCTACTTCGACTTCACTACAAGATAAATCACTACTGACAAACACTCCACCACCAATTCTGCCTAATCTGTCTTTCCTGAACACCGTCTGAGACTTCGTAAAAATTTCTGCAGAACTTATTTCAGGCTTTAGCCAGCTTTCTGTATCTATAACGATTTCAGCTTCTGTGCTTTCTATTAGCGCTTGAAGCTCAGGGACTTTCCTAGCACAACTACAACAATTTACAACTACAATTCCGACTGTTCCTTGATCCAAGCACGTCCTGTATTTTCCATGCACCCTTTGAGATTGTAACCCACCCCGTACTTTCCCGAGGCCTTCTAACCTAAAAAACCGCCCAGTCCACGCCACACAGCTCCGCTACCCGTGTAGCCGCCAGTTGAGTGTAGTGAACTCCTGACCTATTCAGCGGAACCCGAAAGCCTTATCCCATTGTTCTGCGGCCAAAACCGGACAAAATCATGAGACTGGATGATCAGTATAGCCGACTAGGTGGGCAGTAACGGTCGAAACGTCACAGTTACGCGGGCGATCACTCCTGTTAGATCAAAAACAATCGTCAAATAGTACAGGGTGATTCAAAAAGAATACCACAACTTTAAACATGTGTATTTAATGAAAGAAACATAATATAACCTTCTGTTATACATCATTACAAAGAGTATTTAAAAAGGTTTTTTTTTCACTCAAAAACAAGTTCAGAGATGTTCAATATGGCCCCCTCCAGACACTCGAGCAATATCAACCCGATACTCCAACTCGTTCCACACTCTCTGTAGCATATCAGGCGTAACAGTTTGGATAGCTGCTGTTATTTCTCGTTTCAAATCATCAATGGTGGCTGGGAGACGTGGCCGAAACACCATATCCTTAACATACCCCCCTAAGAAAAAATCGCAAGGGGGTAAGATCAGGGCTTCTTGGAGGCCAGTGATGAAGTGCTCTGTCACGGGCTGCCTGGCGGCCGATCCATAGCCTCGGGTAGTTGACGTTCAGGTAGTTACGGACAGATAAGTGCCAATGTGGTGGCGTTCCATCCTGCTGAAATATGAATTGTTGTGCTTCTTGTTCGAGCTGAGGGAACAGCCAATTCTCTAACATCTCCAGATACTGTAGTCCAGTTACAGTAGCACCTTTGAAGAAAAAGGGACCAAAAACTTTATTGGCTGAAATGGCACAGAAAACGTTCACCTTAGGCGAGTCACGTTCACACTGAGTTGTTTCCCGCGGATTCTCAGTGCCCCATATACAGACATTGTGACGGTTGACTTTCCCGTTAGTGTGGAAAGTTGCTTCATCACTAAACACAATCTTTGAAATGAAAGATTCATCTGTTTCCATTTGAGCAAGGATAAAAACACAGAAATCGATTCTTTTAATCTTATCAGCTGCAGACAGTGCTTGAACCAATTTCAGGCGATAAGGTTTCATAACTAACCTTTTTCGTAGGACTCTCCATACAGTTGATTGTGGAATTTGCAGCTCTCTGCTAGCTCTGCGAGTCGATTTTCCTGGGCTGGGAACAAATGCTTGCTGGATGCGTGCTACATTTTCATCACTCGTTCTCGGCCGTCCAGAACTTTTCCCTTTGCACAAACACCCATCCTCTGTAAACTGTTTATACCAACGTTTAATACACCACCTATCAGGAGGTTTAACACCATACTTCGTTCGAAATGCACGCTGAACAACTGTCGTCGATTCACTTCTGCCGTACTCAATAACACAAAAAGCTTTCTGTTGAGCGGTCGCCATCTTAGCATCAACTGACGCTGACGCCTAGTCAACAGCGCCTCAAGCGAACAAATGTACAACTAAATGAAACTTTATAGCTCCCTTAATTCGCCGACAGATAGTGCTTAGCTCTGCCTTTTGTCGTTGCAGAGTTTTAAATTCCTAAAGTTGTGGTATTCTTTTTGAATCACCCTGTACTATCACGATACCTCTGATACTAAGAATGTACGTATATTTTGTCGTTTTCTTCAGACATTTTCCGCATTGCATTTGACTAGAACGCATTACAAAAATGGCAACAAATGATATCGAACAGTTACAACCACCAGGTGCCACTTTTTTAACCTTTTGAATGGCTATCAGGGTTACCAAAATGCTGTTCACAGAAATTTTCGATGTCACCTGCACTTCAAAATACGAAAATAGCGTTCCAGCGCTTGTTACACTTCTATTTTGAGACTGCTATTTCATTGTTATTCTCTTGGTCCTCGGTTCACTACAACGCATACGGCAGCACGCCGTTTACGCCGTTGTAACGACATTTAGATGGCCCCTCGACTACAGTTTGGCGACATTGTTTTAGATTAGAAATCATCATCAACAAAAGGTAGAGTTGATACGAATTTATGTGTGCGACTTTTATGAACAAATGAGTCATTTTGACACGTCATATTTGTTTTCAAGTAGAGGACGTTGAAGTACTTGACAGTGACCTGGAAATTGATTTTTGATGGCGGCAATAGTGATGATAAGGTTCGACAGTAATTAGAAATTTTACGTTTTTTCGCTTTAAATAAGCATTATTTTCCAGTCCCTATTTCCTTTTGCGTATTTTTTTTTAAATTCTTCAGCTTCTGTACAACTGTTTCGAGTACGCTCTTTACTAATAATCTCAGAACACGAGGGCGAAAATTTATTCATTGCCTTATAACTATGATTTTTGAGTAACGGAAAATTGTGTGATACACATAAGGTGCTGTCTGATACCAATGTCTTGTCCGTCGTAGTATCACTATGATAGTTTTACTTGATGCGAATCAGGGACGTCTGAAAATTGCATCCATAGTTGGAGATATGGACAAAATAATCTATATGGTGTTGGATAATCTGCGATTGAAACTGTATGAAATAGATGGAGCCACAGCTTTACAGAAGATGAAAGACTACTTTGGACTGCACGAGTGCATTAAGAATATGAGAAATTTCTGTGCATAATGAACCCTACCTTCGTTGAATAAAGGCCAATACTGAAAGCAGATAGTAATTTATCAGTATTGTTTAGACTTAAAAGAAAAAGGATAAAAGGATTTGGTGCTACGATTGATTGCTGCAGATTAGCCATAGGTCGCCCACTTAACGCCAGAAAAACACACCAATGAAATTAGCGGGAAAAACCGACGTCCCGGAAACACAAAATACAAACTCATTGCCAGTATTTACTGATATACACTCCTGGAAATTGAAATAAGAACACCGTGAATTCATTGTCCCAGGAAGGGGAAACTTTATTGACACATTCCTGGGGTCAGATACATCACATGACCACACTGACAGAACCACAGGCACATAGACACAGGCAACAGAGCATGCACAATGTCGGCACTAGTACAGTGTATATCCACCTTTCGCAGCAATGCAGGCTGCTATACTCCCATGGAGACGATCGTAGAGATGCTGGATGTAGTCCTGTGGAACGGCTTGCCATGCCATTTCCACCTGGCGCCTCAGTTGGACCAGCGTTCGTGCCGGACGTGGAGACCGCGTGAGACGACGCTTCATCCAGTCCCAAACATGCTCAATGGGGGACTGATCCGGAGATCTTCCTGGCCAGGGTAGTTGACTTACACCTTCTAGAGCACGTTGGGTGGCACGGGATACATGCGGACGTGCATTGTTCTGTTGGAACAGCAAGTTCCCTTGCCGGTCTAGGAATGGTAGAACGATGGGTTCGATGACGGTTTGGATGTACCGTGCACTATTCAGTGTCCCCTCGACGATCACCAGTGGTGTACGGCCAGTGTAGGAGATCTACATCTACATCTACATCCATACTCCGCAAGCCACCAGACGGTGTGTGGCGGAGGGTACCTTCAGTACCTCTATCGGTTCTCCCTTCTATTCCAGTCTCGTATGGTTCGTGGAAAGAAGGATTGTCGGTAAGCCTCTGTGTGGGCTCTAATCTCTCTGATTTTATCCTCATGGTCTCTTCGCGAGATATACGTAGGAGGGAGCAATATACTGCTTGACTCTTCGGTGAAGGTATGTTCTCGAAACTTTGACAAAAGCCCGTACCGAGCTACTGAGCGTCTCTCCTGCAGAGTCTTCCACTGGAGTTTATCTGTCATCTCCGTAACGCTTTCGCGATTACTAAATGATCCTGTAGCGAAGCGCGCTGCTCTCCGTTGGATCTTCTCTATGTCTTGTATCAACCCCATCTGGTACGGATCCCACACTGCTGAGCAGTATTCAAGCAGTGGCCGAACAAGCGTACTGTAACCTACTTCCTTTGTTTTGGGATTGCATTTCCTTAGGATTCTTCCAATGAATCTCAGTCTGGCATCTGCTTTACCGACGATCAACATTATATGATCATTCCATTTTAAATCACTCCTAATGCGTACTCCCAGATAATTTATGGTATTAACTGCTTCCAGTTGCTGACCTGCTATTTTGTAGCTAAATGATAAAGGATCTATCTTTCTGTGTATTCGCAGCACCTTACACTTGTCTACATTGAGATTCAATTGCCATTCCCTGCACCATGCGTCAATTCGCTGCAGATCCTCCTGCATTTCAGTACAATTTTCCATTGTTACAACCTCTCGATACACGACAGCATCATCTGCAAAAAGCCTCAGTGAACTTCCGATGTCATCCACCAGGTCATTTATGTATATTGTGAATAGCAACGGGCCTATGACACTCCCCTGCGGCACACCTGAAATCACTCTTACTTCAGAAGACTTCTCTCCATTGAGAATAACATGCTGCGTCCTGTTATCTAGGAACTCCTCAATCCAATCACACAATTGGTCTGATAGTCCATATGCTCTTACTTTGTTCATTAAACGACTGTGGGGAACTGTATCGAACGCCTTGCGGAAGTCAAGAAACACGGCATCTACCTGTGAACCCGTGTCTATGGCCCTCTGAGTCTCGTGGACGAATAGCGCGAGCTGGGTTTCACATGATCGTCTTTTTCGAAACCCATGCTGATTCCTACAGAGTAGATTTCTAGTCTCCAGAAAAGTCATTATACTCGAACATAATACGTGTTCCAAAATTCTACAACTGATCGACGTTAGAGATATAGGTCTATAGTTCTGCACATCTGTTCGACGTCCCTTCTTGAAAACGGGGATGACCTGTGCCCTTTTCCAATCCTTTGGAACGCTACGCTCTTCTAGAGACCTACGGTACACCGCTGCAAGAAGGGGGGCAATTTCCTTCGCGTACTCTGTGTAAAACTGAACTGGTATCCCATCCGGTCCAGAGGCCTTTCCTCTTTTGAGCGATTTTAATTGTTTCTCTATCCCTCTGTCGTCTATTTCGATATCTACCATTTTGTCATCTGTGCGACAATCTAGAGAAGGAACTACAGTGCAATCTTCCTCTGTGAAACAACTTTGGAAAAAGACATTTAGTATTTCGGCCTTTAGTCTGTCATCCTCTGTTTCAGTACCATTTTGGTCACAGAGTGTCTGGACATTTTGTTTTGATCCACCTACCGCTTTGACATAAGACCAAAATTTCTTAGGATTTTCTGCCAAGTCAGTACATAGAACTTTACTTTCGAATTCATTGAACGCCTCTCGCATAGCCCTCCTCACACTACATTTCGCTTCGCTTAATTTTTGTTTGTCTGCAAGGCTTTGGCTATGTTTATGTTTGCTGTGAAGTTCCCTTTGCTTCCGCAGCAGTTTTCTAACTCGGTTGTTGTACCACGGTGGCTCTTTTCCATCTCTTACGATCTTGCTTGGCACGTACTCATCTAACGCTCCCCACACCATGATGCCGGGTGTTGGCCCTGTGTGCCTCGGTCGTATGCAGTCCTGATTGTGGCGCTCACCTGCACGGCGCCAAACACGCATACGACCATCATTGGCACCAAGGCAGAAGCGACTCTCATCGCTGAAGACGACACGTCTCCATTCGTCCCTCCATTCACGCCTGTCGCGACACCACTGGAGGCGGGCTGCACGATGTTGGGGCGTGAGCGGAAGACGGCCTAACGGTGTGCGGGACCGTAGCCCAGCCTCATGGAGACGGTTGCGAATGGTCCTCGCCGATACCCCAGGAGCAACAGTGTCCCTAATTTGCTGGGAAGTGGCGGTGCGGTCCCCTACGGCACTGCGTAGAATCCTACGGTCTTGGCGTGCATCCGTGCGTCGCTGCGGTCCGGTCCCAGGTCGACGGGCACGTGCACCTTCCGTCGACCACTGGCGACAACATCGATGTACTGTGGAGACCTCACGCCCCACGTGTTGAGCAATTCGGCGGTACGTCCACCCGACCTCCCGCATGCCCACTATACGCCCTCGCTCAAAGTCCGTCAACTGCACATACGGTTCACGTCCACGCTGTCGCGGCATGCTACCAGTGTTAAAGACTGCGATGGAGCTCTGTATGCCACGGCAAACTGGCTGACACTGACGGCGGCGGAGCACAAATGCTGCGCAGCTAGCGCCATTCGACGGCCAACACCGCGGTTCCTGGTGTGTCCGCTGTGCCGTGCGTGTGATCATTGCTTGTACAGCCCTCTCGCAGTGTCCGGAGCAAGTATGGTGGGTCTGACACACCGGTGTCAATGTGTTCTTTTTTCCATTTCCAGGAGTGTATAAACGGGATTCACCTTACCGATTATCTTGGAAAGGGTAAGTTTAATTGGCAAACACCATGCAAGTCTGCAGATTCCAATGCTTCCTCCTGTGTTCAATATGTTTTTTACCACTCATGGTGTGTATAATTCATGGGTACCAACGTTGTGTTCGGAATGGAGTGATCACGTGTAGAAAGTCAATAAAATTAGCTATGCCTCTTACCATCTGCAACCGGGAAAAATATGTGAATTAGTACTCTAATGTAATCAAAATCGGTATTTGGAATCTAAACCTAGGAATAGTGGAACAAATGGGTAGTGGTAAGATAGTTACTCTACAAAACTGAACAGATATTCACCTACAATCTCAACTATTCATTAATTTAAAAATGAGATGTGCAAAAATCTGCGACTTGAATAAAAATCACACCCCTGTTTATTCGATGGTAACAGTAAATGGTTAATACCGATCACCATCGAAGTTAAGAAATTCTCCACCCTGACGCACTGCAGGTAAAGAGCTCTGTCATCAAAAGAATGCAACTTAAAAAATGTACTATTTAAGATTCCGTCTTTGTCTAGCCTTTGTGTCGCTCCAGAAGTTAGATCAGTATGGAATATGAGAAGTTGCTCATTACTGGTTCACTTCTTAAAAGGTCATTATTCACGGTGTTGGGGATGGCTGTGATGTGGAGTCTGAGTGGGAGACGGTCAAATATGGCATGCCCCAGGGGTCAGTGCTGGGGCCACTCCTGTTACTTATTTTTTTAAATTATATGCTCTCTAGTATTACGGGTAATTCTAAAATATTTCTGTTTCTGGTGATACTAGGTTGGTAGTAAATCATGCTGTGAACAACACTGGCTCTGTTTCAAACAGTGCAGTTCATGACGTAAGTTCATGGCTTGTAGAAAAGAAACTAGTCCTAAATCACAGTAAGACTCAGTTTTTACTGTTTCTAATACACAATTCAACAAAATCCGATGTTTTAATTTGACAGAATGGGCATATGATTAGTGAAACTGAACAGTTAAAACTCTAGGTGTTCAGATAAATGTAGAACTGTCGTGGAAAGCCCACATTCAGAATCTTGTTCAAAGACAAAATGCTGCTGTTTTGACTATTCGAACGGTATCTGGGGTAAGTGATAGTTCGACAGGAGAAGTAGTCTACATTGCTTATTTTCATTCGCTTATGTCTTATGATACTATGTTTTGAGGTAAGTCTTCCCATTCTCAAAGGATATTTTTGGCTCAGAAACAGGCAGTTCGGGCTATAAAAGATGTAAGTTCGCGAACGTCTTGTCGATCCTTGTTCACTAGTCTGGATGTTGCGACATTGGCCTCTAATATATATATATATATATATATATATATATATATATATATATATATATATATATATATATATATATATATATATATACTCCTGGAAATGGAAAAAAGAACACATTGACACCGGTGTGTCAGACCCACCATACTTGCTCCGGACACTGCGAGAGGGCTGTACAAGCAATGATCACACGCACGGCACAGCGGACACACCAGGAACCGCGGTGTTGGCCGTCGAATAGCGCTAGCTGCGCAGCATTTGTGCACCGCCGCCGTCAGTGTCAGCCAGTTTGCCGTGGCATACGGAGCTCCATCGCAGTCTTTAACACTGGTAGCATGCCGCGACAGCGTGGACGTGAGCCGTATGTGCAGTTGACGGACTTTGAGCGAGGGCATATAGTGGGCATGCGGGAGGCCGGGTGGACGTACCGCCGAATTGCTCAACACGTGGGGCGTGAGGTCTCCACAGTACATCGATGTTGTCGCCAGTGGTCGGCGGAAGGTGCACGTGCCCGTCGACCTGGGACCGGACCGCAACGACGCACGGATGCACGCCAAGACCGTAGGATCCTATGCAGTGCCGTAGGGGACCGCACCGCCACTTCCCAGCAAATTAGGGACACTGTTGCTCCTGGGGTATCGGCGAGGACCATTCGCAACCGTCTCCATGAAGCTGGGCTACGGTCCCGCACACCGTTAGGCCGTCTTCCGCTCACGCCCCAACATCGTGCAGCCCGCCTCCAGTGGTGTCGCGACAGGCGTGAATGGAGGGACGAATGGAGATGTGTCGTCTTCTGCCTTGGTGCCAATGATGGTCGTATGCGTGTTTGGCGCCGTGCAGGTGAGCGCCACAATCAGGACTGCATACGACCGAGGCACACAGGGCCAACACCCGGCATCATGGTGTGGGGAGCGATCTCCTACACTGGCCGTACACCACTGGTGATCGTCGAGGGGACACTGAATAGTGCACGGTACATCCAAACCGTCATCGAACCCATCGTTCTACCATTCCTAGACCGGCAAGGGAACTTGCTGTTCCAACATGACAATGCACGTCCGCATGTATCCCGTGCCACCCAACGTGCTCTATAAGGTGTAAGTCAACTACCCTGGCCAGCAAGATGTCCGGATCTGTCCGCCATTGAGCATGTTTGGGACTGGATGAAGCGTCGTCTCACGCGGTCTGCACGTCCAGCACGAACGCTGGTGCAACTGAGGCGCCAGGTGGAAATGGCATGGCAAGCCGTTCCACAGGACTACATCCAGCATCTCTACGATCGTCTCCATGGGAGAATAGCAGCCTGCATTGCTGCGAAAGGTGGATATACACTGTACTAGTGCCGACATTGTGCATGCTCTGTTGCCTGTGTCTATGTGCCTGTGGTTCTGTCGGTGTGATCATGTGATGTATCTGACCCCAGGAATGTGTCAATAAAGTTTCCCCTTCCTGGGACAATGAATTCACGGTGTTCTTATTTCAATTTCCAGGAGTGTATATCAGCTTATTACCAAGAACTAGCAGCTTTCACTCAGTTAAAACTGGGCACAAATCCAGTTTTCATTTAGATCGCACTTCCTTGACTCTTGTGCAGAAAGGTGTGTGGTATACCGCTGCTTTCATTCTCAATAAGATACCACGAGAATTCAAATATCTTAGCAGAAATCCACGATCTTTCAGATCTAAACTCATGGGTCTCTCCTCTTATTCTGTCGAGGAGTTTCTTTAAAAATTAAGCTGATTCCTATGCTATATTTATTGATCACGTTTACATAAACTTATGGATTATCTTTTTTTGGGTTTATAAATTTTTATTCTGCCTGTTATTACTTTTATGTTGTAATTTCATGTACTGACGAGTTCCTTGACCTTAGAGATTTGCTCCTCAATTTGGTCCTATGGATCTAGAAGTGTAAAATAGAGTCAAATCGAAAGGCTTGCACCCAGAGAACGGTCTACCCCACGGGAAGACCCTGGTCACACGACTTTTATTTTACTGCTGGGAAGGGCAATTCATTTGCGCAGTGCTGCCGGCCGTCGTCCAGATGAAGTGCGTTCCGTAGCAGTAATCTCTAACTACAGAAAGGACGTAAATGCCGTCGGCTAACTCCTAAGGTCGAAACTACTTCAGTTCAATGCCATACACGAATCGAAAGATCTGCTTGCTCCTAAGCCAAAGTCAGAAATTTGGCTCAAGTCTGCTATCGTAAAGAAGCTCTTCGTAATGCCCTAGTCTCCGCAAAGAAGGAGAGGTTCTCTTCTATGCTGACAGAGAAACGAATGATACCATTCCCACTGGTGAGATGCGAGCATTTTGCGGCCTTGCCAGCAATGTCTCAATGCATCCAGCGATGTGCGTTCTCTCGACACATGCCAGAGATTCCTCCCGCCACACAGTGCCCAGTTTACAGCAAGCCATGACTCGTTAGCGTGCGCTTTCCATGCAGCCGATTCTTCTCCGTTACAAACGGAATACCTCCAACTCTACGAGTCGCGAAGCTGTCAGCGAAACGCCCTCAGCTCCTACTTAGTTCGGTAGAAACTTCTAGAACAGATTGAAACTCCGACTATAAATTCAGCCAGTCAGATTCGTTTCACTGTCTTGTGGTGGGAATATGCCTTGTGATTTGGCGTGAGAGCATCTACGACAATTAGCTCGCATCTGCGGCAGGCATTCCTCGCACATACCTTCGTGATGAAAAGACTTGTGATAGTATTCGTAAATTGCTAGATCTTCGATCTTAAGCTTACAGCACGACCTTACCCCCAGCTCTTCAGTGGCACAGCTCACTGTATCAGCTTCTCGACAGGGTGGCAGTAAACGCCTCCAGCTTCCTATTCTTTTTAGAGCCATGAAAACTACCCTGCCTCCAGCTGACAGTCCATGTCCCTTTCGAAGACTGCCGAGGCCCTCGTTCTCCCTGCTGCCATGACCAGTGCGAAATTTTCTTCAAAGCATGAAACGTTTAAGAAACATACGCGGCTACCCACCAATAGCTGATTAGTAATTTGATAATTTCTCGTAAAAATGCGCTCCGAGACATAGTAAACATGAAATGTGAATCGCCAAAATTATTCATTTATTGTGGCGAAATCGTTCCGCCTTACAAGCTACAGCAGGATGAAAATATCAATGCGAGAGGCGAGCATTGCAGGAAAACAGAATCCCCATGGAAATGCATCTGCCCGATGTTTTTCACTTGCAAAACTGATAGAAGTACCAATTCTTCAAACCAACACGAGAGTTTGTACTCAAATTTCCACTTGCCTCCACAGCTTACAGATACTGTAGATAGAAAATTATTTGTAGCAACTGGAAATCAAGAGAGAGGAACTGGTGGAGGTAGGGCTGTGAGGGCACGATGTAAGTCGTACATGAATAGCTCAGGACACTGAAAGGTCAAGGTTCCAGGTTTGAATCACGACCCAGACCATAGTTTCAATCTGCCAGGAAATTTCAGAGCAGTACACCACTGTAGATCGAAAATTTATTCTGGAAACAGACCGTCGGCTGCACGTAAGCCATTTCTGTGAGATACCTTCCTTTGTGGAGTGCTAGTCCTGTAATCTATGCAGGAGTATTGCTATGATGTTTGTAGTGAGGTTCTGAGAAGTAAAGCTGTGAGGACAGATTGTGTTGTACCTATGTAGCCGAGTTAGCTTCCATATTCCGATTCCTAGTCCGACAGACAGGCTTACTCTGCTGGGATGGTTAACGGTATATTGCTTTAAAAGGAATTACGTGGAAAAAATAGCTTTTGCAACATAACAACACAATCCATCACTGTCAGTTGGGGAAATTTTTTGATGGGCCTCGTACAGTCGAGAGAAACATCAAATGAAATGTATCTGTAGTATGGAAACAGTTGTTGAGCTGTGAGGTGAACCTAAACATACTGAAAAACATGAAATTAAAATAGGAAGTTGTAAACAGCACAGAGATTTAAAGACTCGAGGTACCACTGGCGGTCACAACCGCTAAGAGAAAAGCTATACACTGCTTACTTTTCGGCGTGAAATCAGTGTGTACTGCGGTGTCTCTTACTCCTCCGTGAGGGAAGTGTGTCATCCTGCGAACTAACTTACTTGAGGGTAAATCTTTAGCCTGTCACAGTAGACAGATTTCTTTCGTTGCCGCCTTTTACAACAAAACCACTGTTGGAGTTGACGCTACCTACCAAATCTCTGTTGCTTCACTGCGTTATATGAGATACAGGCCGCTGGGCCATTCCTTGTTTAACTACGGTCTACATAAGAGCATTCAATGCACAAGTAATATATTTGTCAATACTGAAGGAAAATTACACTTGAAAGCAACGACTAACATAGTCGTTTATCGTGTCCCATTTGCCTTGCGAAGGTCTAATTTGCTCAAGATTTCAAATAGTTCTTCAATAGGCATGAAAACTATGTAGACCAGGTGGAGAATCCAATAGCAGAGACAAGAAAACATGAAGTTTCAAAAGGAATGAGTATTGTACCAATATAGGATAGAGATGGTTTATGAAATATTTTTATGAAGTGTACCATTACTAATGATGAATTCTGTAACAGCCTACTCACACTGTAGTAAAACGACGCAACTGCTTTCTCAGTTTGATGTGGAGACATCAGAATCAGTAACTTTCCTCAGCTTTCTGTATCCTTTGCGTGTTAACATCACAAAGAGGTTCGTGCTCACATGCGGTTCCCCTTCATCGAAATGCCTTAGCTCAAACTCGTCTAGGGGTTGAATGGCACTTGTCGCATTCATTACACACTCTAAGTTAGACACTTCTGGCCCTTTGGCTAAATTGTCTGGCTGATGACAAGTTTGCGAAATACAATGTTAGTATACCATATAATAACAGTACTAATAATATCGGCATCTAAATTAACGATCCATAAATGATGTAGGGCACTCAGTTGCGATTTGGTTCGAATAACGTTTATTCAGAAAGAAAACTGTCCGCCCCTGGTAACTGAGTGCTCATCGCGATGGAATATCATACTTACCGTCCTGGGTTCGATTCTCGGCTGAGTGGAGATTTTCTCACCTCAGGGACTGGATGTTATGTTGTCCTTATCATCATTTCATCAGCATTGACATGCAAGTCGCCGAAGTGGCGTCAGCTTGAAAGACTTGCACCAGGCGAATGATTAACCCGACGGGAGGCACTAGCCACATGACATTTCCAGAAAGAAAACTAATAGCGAAAGTGGTCGTATTTAGAGTTACTGTTACACTCGAGTGCATATCCATTTAACATATTTCGATCATTCAAGATCTCACCTCGTAACACAAATCCGATACTCCCCCTCGTTATTTACACGAAAAGTTAAGCGTTCACACCAGGCGCGCGGCTGGTTCCGCGATACGACACAACGTGAAATTTTCTAAGTCGTTTCACTTTCTAGCTGCCTAAAGACCGACTGCCCGCTTCCGCATCTCAATCCGAACTCTCCACCTTGCTGTCTCCAGCTGAACTATCCCTCTGCCCGCCCCCGGCCGCGTTTTCCCGCGCGCCGAACAAAAAAGTGGCTCTAAGCACTATGGGACTTAACATCTGAGGTCATCAGTCCCCTAGAACTGAGAACTACTTAAACCTAACTAACCTAAGGACATCACACACATCCATGCCCGAGGCAGGATTCAAACCTGCGACCGTAGCAGCAGCGCAGTTCCGGACTGAAGCGCCTAGAAACGCTCGGCCAATTTGGCCGTTGCGCGGTGAACATCTTGGCTCAACTGACCAAAGCAATTTCCTTTCCTGAGGCCGTCCATCTCATTGGCTACAGTTTATTCTACATTATTTTTACATTTTAACATATTCAAATAATCAAAGATTGACCACATTCACGTTCTAAATAAGGTAATAATAATATCCATTACATAATAAACGTTCAATTCTTTACATAAAAACAATACAAATTTCTTCTTATCTTTGAATGTCACGGCCATTAGCCTTGCACCAATGTCCTTTCTGATAAAGAAGTAAAGAACAAGAGTAACTCTTATGCACTAAACTTTACAACAAATATTCTATTACCTAATGATTCAATAAGGTGTCACGCTGTCATCGATCAATGTGTTTTACGTGAAGGAAATGATTGTCTCATGATTAACTGAAAATACTGATAATTTAAATTTACTAAATCTTTTAAACAAACGAAGTTACAGAATTGATATTTACAACATTTGTCATTTTAATGATGTGCTCCTATATGAAATGTCGATCGTTAAGATCGACTACAGCGTTCACATTTTAGCATTCAGGTCTTTGCTACAAAACTTGTGATTTTCACTTTAACAGTAAATCCTAAACTACCAGGTGATCAAAAACTCAATATAAATTTGAAAACTGAATAAATCACAGAATAATGTAGATAGAGAGGTACAAATTGACACACATGCTTGGAATGACATGGGGTTTTATTAAAACCAAAAAACTACAAGAGTTCAAAAAATGTCCGACAGATGGCGCTTCATCTGATCAGAATAGCAATAATTAGCATAACAAAGTAAGACGAAGTAAAGATGATGTTCTTTACAGGAAATGCTCAATATGTCCACCATCATTTCCAAACAATAGCTGTAGTCGAGGAATAATGTTGTGAACAGCACTGTAAAGCATGTCCGGAGTTATGGTGAGGCACTGGCGTCGGATGTTGTCTTTCAGCATCACTAGAGGTGTCGATCGATCACTGCGATTTCATGTAACCCCGAAGCCAATAATCGCACGGACTGAGGTCTGGGGACCTGAGAGGCCAAGCATGACGAAAGTGGCGGCTGAGCACACAATCATCACCAAACGACGCGCGCAAGAGATCTTTCACGCGTCTAGCGATATGGGGTGGAGCGCCATCCTGCATAAACATCGTACGTTGCAGCAGGTGTTTATCAGATAGTCTGGGGATGATGCGAGCCAGCCGGTGTGGCCGTGCGGTTCTAGGCTCTTCAGTCTGGAACCGCGTGACCGCTATGGTCGCACGTTCGAATCCTGCCTCGGGCATAGATGTGTGTGATGTCCTTAGGTTAGTTAGGTTTAATTAGTTCTAAGTTCTAGGCGACTGATGACCTCAGAAGTGAAGTCACATAGTGCTCAGAGCCATTTGAACCATTTGATGATGCGATTCCGTAACATATCGGCGTAACTCTCACCCATCACGGTAGCAGTTACAAAACCAGAATCCCACATTTCCTCGAAAAAAAAAGGCCCGATAACGGTAGATGTGGTAAATCCAACCCATACCATGCTTTCTCGTCGTACAATGGAGTTTCCACGAAAGTTATAGGATTTTCAGTAGCCCAAATTCTGCAGTAGTGCGCATTGACAGGCCCTCGGAGCGTGAAATGAGTTTTGTCGGTGCACAACACGTTACTCAACCAAACGCCCACACCACAAATGCCTTCCGCTTCACGAAATCGCCATGTAACAGTTCATGATGGCGATGGATTTTGTACGGATAGCATCGGAGGGTACGCCTAAGTGCCAACCAAACAGTAGTGTATGGAATGCCAGTGCGACGTGCGACTCGACGAACGCTGATTTCCCCATGCATAGACGAAGGCGCTACAGTGTCTATTTCTTCCTGAACTGTCTCAGCAGCATTACGCCTTGTGCTCGGTCGGCCACTAAGGGATCTATCGTCTAAACAACCCGTGGCTTCGAACTTCGAAATCATTCTCGCCACAGCTGCATTTGTCAACGGACCTTTCCCATTCGAATCCCCTTCCTATGGCGATAGGATCGTAACGCTGAACTAACACATTCCCCATTCTGATAATACAGCTTCACTAAAAGCGCCTTTTCAGGTAACATCAACATGCTGCGACTGCTGGCGCATCTGATTCTCTCTCTCTCTTTTTTTTTCTTTACTGTGATTTCATTCTCCTGCCCCATATGGGCAGGGGAGGGCTGTCAGCGGCACAATCCGCCGCTCTTCAGCCGAGTGAAATGACAACTAAAACAAGAATAAAATGTTACATACATAACGCGATAAAAAAGAGGAACATAAAACGGAATAAGGGGAGAATATAGAGTTAAAAATACACTGACATGTAGACGTTCATGGGGGACAGTTAAAAAAGTCACCAGAAAGTTAAAACGACAGTTGGCGATTCTTAAAACACAGAGAAGACACTGAATGCACACGCACAGGTTAAAAGTCGGCCACAGTATTAAAAACACCGCAGAACAACACACTTAAAACCCACTTGGAGCACGCACGATGGAGAATAAACCTGCCAGGTGAGACCTGACGAGGGAAAAGTAAGAGAAGATGGAAAAGGAGGGGAGAGCAAGGGGCAGCAGGGGAAGCGGCGGGATGGAGGGAGTAGGGGAGTCAGCAGGTACACTAAGAGGCAGGAGACACATGGGGAAGGAGATGAAGACAAGGCAGGAGGGAGTGCAGAGACATGGAAAGGGGCACAAGAGAGGACGGGGGAATAGGAGAGGTAAGCCGCTCATGAGGAGGGAGAGGGAGGAGAGGGAGCCCTGAGGAGGAGGCAGGAAGATGGGGTTAGAGTTGGTAGGAAGGGTAGATGTCAGGGCGAAGCTCATCATCCGGGAGGGGCAGATGGTGGAAGTTGCGTTGGGAAAAGAGGTGGAGGGAATGGAGATGGAGAGAGGGTGAGACAAAACGGTAAAGACACGGCAACTGGTTGGGGTGGAGAGGAAGGGAGACACCAGGGGGTGAGGGGTATCAAGGCGGCAGACAATATATAGTGTGCAGATGTGTTCAAGGAAAAGGAGAAGTTGGGGGAAAGGGATGAGGTCATAGAGGATGCACGTAGGGGACGGATGGCGGATGCGGAAGGTGAGGCGGAGCGCATGGCGTTCGAGGATTTGGAGGGCTTTATAGAGCCGGTGAGGGGCGGAAATCCAAGCTACGCTGGCATAATATAGGATGGGGCATGTCAAGGATTTGTAGGTGTGAAGGATGGTGGAAGGATGCAGACCCCACATCCGGCCGGACAGGAGTTTCAGGAGGCGGAGGCTGTTGTGGGCTTTGTGCTGGATGGTAAGGAGATGGGGATTCCAGGTGAGGTGGCGGTCGAGTGTGAGGCCAAGGTATTTGAGGGTAGCAGTGAGGTGGATAGGACGGCCATAAATGGTGAGGTAGAAATCATGGAGGTGGAAGGAGCGGGTGATGCGGTCTATGATGATCGCCTGGGTCTTGGAGGGATTGATATGGAGGAACCACTGGTTGCACCAAGTGGTGAATTGGTCAAGGTGGGTTTGGAGGGTACATTGGGACCATTGAAGGGTAGGATAAAGGGCTAGGAAGCATTGTCTTCAGCAAACTGGAGAAGATGAACCGGTGGGGGAGGTTTGCGCATATCAGCAGTGTACAAGAGATAGAGGAGAGGGGAAAGGACAGAACCTTGGAGCACGCCGGCAGAGGAATAGAAAGTATGGGAGTTGGGATTGTGGATAGTCGCATAGGAGGGACGATGAGAGAGGAAGGAGGCAACGAGATGGTCGAAGTTGATGGGGAGAGCATAGAACTGGAGTTTGAAGAGGAGCCCAGGATGCCAAACACGGTCATAGGCGTTCTGGAGTTCAAAGGAAACAAAGATAGCGGAGCGACGGGAGTTAGTTGGAGGGAAAGAAGATTGGTAAGGTTAAGGAGCAGGTCGTCAGTGGAGAAGGATGGCCGGAAGCCACGTTGGGTAAAGGGAAGGAGGTGGTGCTGGTTAAGGTGGCGGTGAATACAGTGAGAGAGGATGACCTCGAAGACCTTAGATTCTCTCTCTCATTACAACCCCTTTATACTTGCTTGTCATGCGCAGTCACTGACGTTTTGCTTTCCAGCGCCGTCTGTCGGACATTTTATAAACTTTTATTTTGTTCTAATAAAACTCCATGTCATTCCAAGCATGTGTGTCAATTTTTACCTCTCTATCCACATTATTCCGTGGTTTATTAAGTTTTGAAATTGATACTGACTTTTGATCGCCTGGTATTATAGATAAAACCAATATTCAAGTTTTTGTTGGGATCACGATGAAAATTTATGAAGGATGGTAGATTAAAATTACTGTGGCTTCATTCCCTGCATTACTACAGAATTAAATAGTTTCCATAAACGTTTACCTTTGTGACAGATATTAGGTCCACTATATTTAACGTTGCTACGTCTCCTTAGCCACAAACGGCTTCTACTGGGTTTCCCTATGACGTAGGTTCTCATCT
Source organism: Schistocerca nitens (assembly GCF_023898315.1). NCBI lineage: Eukaryota > Metazoa > Arthropoda > Insecta > Orthoptera > Acrididae > Schistocerca > Schistocerca nitens. Next base: position 363,608,105 of record NC_064619.1, read on the forward strand.
GTCTCACTCTCACACTACAGCGCTTAGGCCTGAATAGACTATAGGCGCCTGTGAGTTTCCCCATCTCGTGGTGAATCTGCGCCCTTTGTGGCACACAGTCCTGGACGAGAGGGTTTGTTTCACAATTGCTGTAGGCTGAGTCTTTCGGCCATATAATGTACATAAAATAAGTCAACTCTAACTGTAGTTAAAGCCCATGAACGTTGTTATATTTTTTCGTTCATGAGTGTAATGGCTGAATGACTTTCATATTCCTGTAAATCTTCTCTTTTTTAGTAGTTTTTAAGAAATTCAGGCCTGTTTCTAAAATTTGAGATAAATTTAAAAAGTATCTAGCGACGTAAAAACCTTCTTAATTTCATGTTTTCTGGGCTCCAAAGCTAATTGACATTTTCTAACGAATAATCGTAGGCAATAATTACATACCTAGATAAATATGTAGCAACTGATTCAATTACATGAGCAATTTCTGCTCCCAGTTAGTTATACAAATTTCTGAACTTGTAAATTGTTAAAGAAGAATCATCCACTCAAATATTTGTTCTGTTACAGCAATGGCTGACAATCCAAACTGCGAGTCATCGATCCAGCAAAGAGCTGAATGATAGTGCTGTTCCAGTACTGAGCAAGCGACTTTTGTCCGATGTCTGATAACATTTTGTCGGTAGAGTTGAACAGTACTTGAGACGCCTATCCCAGGACGTAGAATAGGATGTTAGCTTTGGAAGTACCCGTATCATAGGACATTAAAATCCCCGATATCTAGTTCCAGTGTGGGGGAAAGGCCAAACGTCACATGCTGCTGTACAAATTTACATGTACATTTATTCCAAGAATCCGTAGTGAGAATATGCCTAAGGAAGCAACTCGCCCAGACCTAATTGGCAGTCATCCAAAAGCAAAGTGTTCATCTACAACGTATGTTACTCGCAGATTGTCTTTTATAGGCAGATGAAACATCTAACAGAATTGCTGATGTAAGTCTCTCATAGATTACTCTACTTCTACTCAGAACATAAATATTATTATTCTCATTCACTGAATATATTCATATTTGCAGAAATAACATCTTGCTTCGCACAAAATCAGCGTTTCTGCAGCATTTATACAAGTTTTCGGAGGGGCGCCATAGCACTCTTGTTTTACTGATTTTTAACCACTGAGACGCCAAACGTCCCAATCAATTTACGCTCGACTAACTTTTACGATGAAGTACTGAAATCTTTCGCGATAGATCACCAGGGTATAAACGGTATATGTTTCAAAGTGTCCAAACGTCAATTGTGTTTCGAAGGACGCAACCGTGCCAAATTATTGTGTAACGCAAATCACATTAGATTCAGAGTTTAACAGAGCTTTTAAGAGATGACCAAATAAGGCGGAACTCATGAACTCATAGATGAAATTCCTTCGGAATTTGTAAAGTCATTGGTGCAAGCAGCAAACAAACGATTGTAGCAGGCTGTGTCCACAAACTGTGAGTCTGCAGAAATACAGACTTTTGGAAAAATTCATCCGCACAATGGCGCAGGTAGCAATAACTAGTGAGTGGGAGAACTATCACAGTCAGCTTCACATTTCACACATCTTTTTGCTGCCAAGAATAATATATAGAAGAATGAAAACGAAAATTCAGAATCAGCTGGATGCCAAATACCTTTAGCAAAGGTAAAGGCAGTACAAATGTTGTTCTAACATTGCGTTTCACGAAGGAAGCAGAACTTTAAAAAAAAATGAAGACACGTACATAGAATCTGGCGAGATAGAAAAAGTTTCGACAGTGTAAAACGAAACAAGTTGTTCGACATTATGAGAAAAATAGGAGAAAATATTTATCCCGAATGAGGTTATTATAATAAATTTCACACATAACTCTGAAATCTGTATCCCCAAGCGGTTAATGTTGCCAAAGTGTGATAATGATACGCGATACAATTTGCATGTAATTTTCTGTGTATTATATTAGAATGGGTTGAATAAATGTTCCGTATTTAATTAAATATAAGACATCAATCTGATATACCCATTAATTCATTAGTCTATGAAAAAAATAATGTAATAAGGTGCTGAACACATTCTTTTTAACGAAATAAACCTGTACTGTTGTAAAAAAAAGTAGTTTACTCATCTTTTCTGTGTTATGCTTCTCACTGTATGTCTGTGAAATCAAGAGTTGTCAGTACTCGGTATATATGGTGTTTCAAACAGATTGATCCAGTTACACAAGACTATATCTCCTGCATAAATTAAAAAAAAAAAACATGTGTTTAACTGTAACTTACACATTTGAAAAACCAGTTTATGTTGTCAAAATAATATTTCCACTGTACAAGAGTAAATCATTTACTGGCATCCACATACAACCTAGTGTACTTTTCATAAGGAAACGCAGGTGACATGCGTTCACAAAAAGCCACAGTAAGAATGGAAGATCAGGAACGATGTGGTCCGATTACAAAGAAAATTGTGTAAGAAAGAGATACAGTCATCTCTAGAGCTCCACCTTCCCCCTCTATCCATCTCTTACCTTCTCATCTCTGTATCGAACCGACACGTTATTTCTTTACAGATAATATGTTACACGTATACGAAGTTTGGGTCAAATCGATCCAGGGGTTTAGAAGCAGCATTTTACACGTGGCTTGGCCAGAGTAATCACATTTCACATATATTTAACACATGTTTTACATATTCGTACACACTTTTCAACTACATTAAGGAAAATTCCGCCCTGCAGTTTTACTTCCACGCAGTTGAACCTTTATAACGCATTTCTCCCGAAGAATGTGTAGTACAGTGATATACTAATTCTGCAGATACAGGTAGTGGTATATTTGAATGCTGTCTTCATTCTTTCTTTGTAATATAGTAGTAAAGTCATAAGTGAGACGTCACACGTGAAGCGTCAGTTTTTCACTCCTTCTCCCTCTCTCTATTCTTCTTCTCCTTCCAGTCTTCCTGTCCTTCGCTTCTGAACCCTCTCTCTGGTCTTCTGCTCCTCCTCCCCTCCCTCTCATCATCATCTCTTCCCCTCTTTCTGTCCATCACCTCCTTTCCACCACTTTCATCTCCTCAGCCCCCCCCCCCCACCTCTAATCAATCTCCTTCTCCCCTTCTCTCGGTCTGCCATCTCCACCCACATCTCTCTATCCATATTCTTTTGCCCTGCCTTCTGTCCATCTGCTCCTCCCCTTTTCTCTGTGCATCTGCTCCTCCTCTCCTCTCTATTTGCTCCTTCTCCGCTCTCCGTCCATCACATGCTTCTCACCTCTAAGTCCATCTGCTCACTCCACCAAGTAAATCTCCTCCTCTCCTTTCTCCCTGGCCATTTCCTGCTCCACATCTCTCTGTCCATCTGCTCATCATCTTTTCTGTCTCTCTCCCCACCTCTTCCTCGCCCCCTATCACTGTCCAACTCCTGCTTCCACCTTTATTTGCATCTCGTCTTTCCCCATCTCTCTATTCATCTTGCCACCTCCACAATATTTCTTTATATATAGTAAATAACATTTATACGAAGTTCGGTTCACATAGATCCAGTGGTTTAGGAGCAGCATTTTACCCTTGACTTTGCCTTAGTACGCATTTTCCACATATATGTAACATATGTCCCACATATCTGTATATATACGTCATCTGTATCTGCTGAGAATTTCACCTGCAGTTTCATTTTCACGCAGCTCAGTCTGTATGCCGCCGTTTCTCACGAAAAATGTGTCATACAATTACATAATTCTACAGATACAAGCACTGGTTATATTTGGACACTGTCTGAGACATACGTTGCTGATAAACTTAGTAGTAAAGACGTAATCAATTAAAACGCCATGCATAATGCGGAATCCTAGTGTTTTATAACCAGAAAAAGTGCCGTACAATGCTGCAATTTTGTACATGCATTCAGCGGCATATGTGAATACTGTCTGTGAAATGTTTCATGAATATATGCAGTAGTGAAGAAGTAATTTATTCAAACTTCATGTCTGATCCGGCGGTTTTACTCAATGAAGAGGAAAACGAAAGTATGCAATAATTTCTCTTTCCTTTCACGATTTTGTGGGGGTTGTCAGTAGTTCACTAAGTGCTCTCATTTTCAAACACAGTATGAATAGAATTTGAAAATTCGTATGTTCTGAGGGACACTAGTTTTTCAACGCCATATCCGTTCCTTGGATAGTTACGTGGTTCTTAACCCTACAGTGGTTCTTTCCAAACTGTAAGCGATATGTGTATCTAGTTTGTTAGAAAGCGGTGCAATGGTTTAGGAGGAGATGTGGAACATACTTACATTTATATACATGGCTGTACGAAACAGTCTGAAGAACTTGTAAGTCAGTTCAGCGTCGTGGATCGGCGCAGCCTGCTCCACGAAAGTCCACCTGCCGCCCTGGAGTCTCAAGATGGTACTTAAGGATTGAAACCGGTCACTCCGATTTAAAGAAATTTGCGATCAACACTTTTTTAATTATCATATAAATTTAAGATCGCTGATAATGTTTTCAAAAATTTTAGTTGTAAGTATCTTCAAGGGCAGATTGTGCTGACTAATAATTGTTCGAAAACATTTCTATATTTTGCACTGTTTACGAGTTCATCATTGAAGTCAGGTAGTTACACACACTAATTGAAGCCGCCCACCAGAGACGATGGCGCCAAATTTCCTTCGCCTAGAGAGCGATACAAACATTGGGCATAGAACTTTAGTAGCGCCGGAATCCGAGCCAAAAGCTGAAGAGTCTCGTGCGCTGCCGTCTATGCTAAACAACTGACGCTAAGTATATCTGGCCGGGTGCTTGAATTTGCGCTCACAGCGGCCTGACTGGCTAACTTCTGCTCTAATTATCTTGGAAACGGTGCAACATATCGAATTTTTTCTTAATAATTATTTCTCTGGGAAACGTACCCTGTAACACGCTTACAGGCTTTTCGTATTGTTTCTAACCACCCCGTATACGTACAAGCTTACATCTGTACATCCGTTTTTACAGTATGGATTACACGTATGCAACTCTAAGCTGCACTTGTGTCCTGGAGAAATAGCTCACAGACTTTGTGGCAGAGAGGACCACTGTACACGAAGAAAAAAGAAATATCCAATGAAGCAATTAAGCCCACCTCTCGGAGTCCTTCACTCACGGAAGCAACGTGTCTTTAGTTTTTACTGAGTCGGTTATGAGATATGGTTAGAACATGTGAATTTATCCAAAAGAAAGCACAGGATCCATTTAGTGAATGAAAGAAAGAGATCTACCGTTTTTACAATAACTTTGCAACTGCGAATTCACTACAGTGGTCTTTTCTCTGCCACCTTCCTTTTTTTGCTAGAAAGATATATGAGCTACTGTGTAGATAACTTTCGTACAGTTACTGACTTGACATTACAGCGAAACATCTTAGGAATGTTTGCCTGTTCTGTGGACTAAATTTCGTCTTAGAATTAACTGAACACCACCTGTATTAATTTCCTTACATTCATTTTGCCACAGATTTGCTTCTGATTCTTAACAACCCTCTGACTTCGTTTAAATCTGCAATGCTGAGGTTTGGTTTGTGGGGCGCTCAACTGCGCTATCAGCAGCGCCCTTAAAAAGTCGCAGTTCTTTTGTAGAGTGATATTTTTTTACACAGTCCAACCTAGCCACGGTCACAAATGATGATGATGATGATGAAACATCCAGTCCCTGTGCAGAGACAATCCCAATCCCGGCAGTGAATCGAACCTGGGACGCCGTGATCCAGAGGAAGCAATGCTAGACACTAGACGCACGAGCTGCGGACTAAATCTGTAATGCAACTTCTTCTACTTTCTTAAAAATTTTAAAATACAGCTGTTGTATGAAGGCGGATTTTTCCCATGCCTCAAAATTTTTCTTGGTATACACCTTTGCAAGCTACATATGTTATGTAAAGGGCAGTCAACTGAAAAATAGAAGTAAAAAAAGTAAATAAACTATTCATATGTATTTCAAAAGTAACGCCATAAATGTTAATGCTCTTATCCCACTGAGAGACAAGACAGTCAGTGCTTTCATGGAACGATGTTGTCTGCAGAACCACGATGGTACCCAGACGTGCACCTATTCGTCCGAAGCCAGTCAAAGCCAACTAATATCTATCGTCAGACCTCCTAAACTATGGAAATTGCTTGGGGAGATATTACGACTGAATGGAGGATGTGTAAGAGGTTTCAGCAGGAACAAATGCTACATTCCTGAAACACGTTGCCAAGTTTGTATGGAGTACGCTGCAGACCTTTCATTGGGAACTCCTTACACATCCTCCACCGATATGTTACCAATGTTGTTTCGAGTACACTGCAGAAGTTTCGCTAGGATAGCTTACACATCCTCCATACACTCCCAACTTCTCCCCTTGCGGTTTCAATATTTTTGCAAGCCTGAAGACAGACATTAGAGGCCGCCGATTTCCTTCGGACGAAGATGTGCACTCCTATGTACAGTCATGGTTCCAATCACTTTTCCGTGAAGGTATTGACCGTCATGTCTCACAGTGCCATAATCGTATTAGCAATTATGGCCAATACTTTTGAAGTAATGAGCAATTTGCTGTGTACAACTTCATACACAATGGTAATGTGAGTTGGGCTACAAGTGATGCGGCAACTGTCGTCACGGGAAACCTGGATAGGAGAAGAAACCATTAGCGAACAAGATATCAACACACACAAAGGATTTACTTAACTTCTATATCTCCAAGCTGACAAAGACTCATTACAAAAAATGCAGCAAGAAGGACAGTCCAGCGACAACAATGTCAACCTGGAACAAAATCACGAACTATGGTGTCAAAGTATAGAGTCTTCAAGCACAAACGGGCTGAGTGGCTGCAGGCAGCCATTCTCTGTTGTGGCAGCAGAGGACTCTCGTGGCACTGAGCCTCAGGGGGTGTGGCTCAGCGAGTGTGGATCATTGGGTCTGCCAGATGTCGCCCAGCTGCTATCTGTGTCCGACAGAAACATGCAGTTTCATTGCTATGACACTTGCACTGTGGTATCCGTATGTGAAAACACAAAATTTAATTACTTTATACCTTTTATCTCGTTTTCATTTGACTGCGTCTTATACACTACTCTCGAAAGTCCTCTGGCAGTCCACATCCCTACCTCCAGAGATGAGTGTTCGATACTGACTAACAGTCACAGCAATGAGCTCTCTTTCTTGTTTTGGAGTCACACCTAATATATTTATCTAGTTTCCTTAACTTTTCTTTTAATACCTTTAATCATTAGGTGCCTTTATTTGAATTTTTCACTGTATATTCTTCAAATAAAGGAAGAAGTAGTGTAACAACTACGATCAGTAACAAAAAGTTAGAAACTTAATTATCAAATGAAAATATGAGACTATAATCAGGGATATAACCAATGTTTACCGAATCCCCATAAAGTCGATTGAGAATGTTTGCGTAGCAAAGAAAGCTAGAACAGGGAGTTTTGTTCAATTATGTGAAAAGAAAAGCGTTATCAGAAACACTACTGCAGCAGAAGTAAGGTTGCTTCATTTACGTAAAACTACTTTGTTTTGAGGGGCAGCAGACGATTTTAAATCCCACATTACGGATGTAGACACATTAGTTACACTTTCGACACTCGAAAAACTAACCTACAACTACAGCGGGCTGCGTGGCTGTATTCTAGACAGTTCGCGTTATGCAATCTCTACTCACAATCACTTGACCCTTAAGAAATTGCTTGAAGTTGTCGGTTCTCATCATCACTAATCATTACTAATGAGATGCTGAGAAGGTATCCTCTGAAGAAAGTTCTGTTGCTAATTGCTTAAGGTAATTTTCAGAACAGATATTCAGAATGGTCTCACGCAAATTGCTATTTCTAGAATTGGTTTAAACGTTTCTCCCAGTCTGTAGCTAATAAGTAGGAAATACACCTGTACCATAATACAGCCAGGAAATTAAGTCAGAATGTTCTTCACGCTTTCTGTTCTACAGCGTCTGAGTCAGGTGATCTGTAAAACAGCCTGTATTAATCTCATTTGCTATTTATTTTCACGTATATCTTTTCTACCCAAATCTTCATAAATAATATTTGAGAAGCAAAATAAACCAAAGTAACATAAACCATGACCAGTTGTTAGAGGAAAGGAACTGGGAATCTGTAACCAATTACATTTTCGAGTTCCATTCGGAAATATACCCCCGTGATGTATATCCAAAATGGATTTAAGTAATATACTGTTTTCATTCCTGGTTTCAGCTACCTTTCTATTCCTTTCACTATATGGCCTTTGTTAGTCGATCATAAGAGAAACTAATTCTGGGATTTTAACACAGACGGCTCTGAAGTTAAATACTATCACTTTAAAAATTCCCCTTTAAGATGTAGGCCTTACGAATGATATGTCTCATACACGAGACTGATAAACTCCTTTACGAGTATCATACATATAATTGATCATAATCAGCATCGTCATAATAAGGTTGTGATTCTAGAAACGATGAACGCCATATATAGGAGAGACCGGGGCATATTTACGCGGATTTTATTTTGGAGTTTTTTAAACTTTTATTTAGATTTATCGTGTTTAATATGGTTTATTCTTATAACACCGTTATTAACGCATTGCTTGACATATATATTATTAACACATATAGGTTGAAGTAGAGTGCGTAAATGTGTCCCAGGTGTGAGGTAGGTTGACACAACTATGGGGACGTGTTTACATATATAACAGAACACAATAATGAAGAAAGAAGGCACACTACTAAACTTTCGAAAATTTGTTTTATTTGCACTAAAAAAGTTAGAGTCTTTCATACACCAATTGACGCTGTGCTTTTATTGTCCACTGCAGTGGTCGCTGTTAATGTTGCTTCTTTGGAGTCTTTAATCAGTTCTAAAGCTGCAAGTGAACACTGGGCACGGCAACAGTAGGGAGTGTCCACTGGAGTGGGCTGCATTTGCTGCCTCGAGGCTGATTAGAAGTGGTCAAGTGCACCACAGCTTTAACATGACAAACACAACAATTTGGAAACAAATTTTTTGATGAACTTCCACTCATTACCATAATACAGCCTACATAGAAGTTTTAATGTTAATTGAAGGCGTGTGCTCGTCGTTGCTCGAGTTATAAATTAGGCACCCAGAAAATGTTTTTCCTATTGTACAGTCGTACTAAGCCCACCTTTTACATCTATGGCACTGCAGCAATTCTTGATATCATTACGGTTCATTGAAGCGTTCCAAGCAGTAAATATAAAGACATTTTTCGCCCTCTTCATCAGATTGCCGCAGGTTATAAGAGAAAGGAAGAAGAACGGAATGTGCCGTGTCTGTTTTTTCGAACGTGTCCGAAAGAACAGATACCACACGTTCACATAACTCAGTCACCTTAATGGGCTATGATTCCATCACCTTCATTGCGAGTGCACAACCACGTTCGACCTCCTACAGGTAATCCCATAAGGAGCGAATATGGAGGACATGCACCGGTACTGCATACAGGTGGCACTATGTGGGAATATGGGTCGGCGAAACGACAGTCGAAGCTATAATCGTACCTCATATATACATATTGTACACTTAGGTGACAAAAGTCATGGGATGGCGGTAGGCACACATAGAGATGACGGTGGTGTTGCGTTCACAAGATATCAAAGGGCAGTGCTTCGGCTAAACTCTCATTTGTATGCAGGTCATTCATGTGAAAAGAGTTCCAACGTGATTATGGCCGAAAAAAGGGAATTAATAGATTTTAAACGCGAAATTGTCTTTGGAGTTAAGCGCATAGGACATTACATTTCGGAAATCGCTATGGAATTCATTATTCCGAGATCAAATTGTCTTTGGAGTTAAGCGCATAGGACATTACATTTCGGAAATCGCTATGGAATTCATTATTCCGAGATCAACGGCGTCAAGATTATGCGGAGAATACCAAATTTCAGGCATTTCGTCTCACCACGGAAAATGCAGTGGCCGACGGTCTTCACATTTAACGACCGAGAGCAGCGGCATTTTCTCAGAGTTGTCAGTGCTAACAGACAGGAAAACTGTCTGAAGTAACTGCACATATGAATGTGGGAAGTACGATGAACGTATCCGTTAGAACAGTGCGGCAACATCCGGCGTTAATGGGCTGTGGCAGCAGGCGACAGACGAGAGTGCCGTTGCTAACACCGCGACATCGGCTGCATCGCCTCTCCTGGGCTCCTGACCATATCGGTTGGACTCTACACGATTGGAAAACCGTGGCTCGATCAGAACAGCCCTGACTGCAGTTGGTAAGAGCTCATGGTAGAGTTCGAGTGTGGTGCAGACCCCACAAGATACTACTAGTTGTGATTCACAAGGATACGGGCTGTGTTTGCATAGAATGGACTGCGTCAGCTGGTTCAATTGATCATTGACAGTTTGCTGCCCTTCGTGGAATTCAAGTTTGCAAACAAAAATATAATTTTTCTGAATGACAGCGTGCCACATCACTGGGACACGAATATTCGCAATTGGTTTAAAGAGCAGTCTGGACATTTTGAGGGAATGATATGGCCACGCAGATCGCCCAACATGAATCCCATCGAACATGCATGGGACATAATCGAAGGATCAGTTTGTGCTCAATATCCAGCACCGGCAACACTTTCGGAATTATGGATGTCTATAGAGGCTTCATGTGTGTATTGTGTGTCTTGTATATTAAAGTGGCGACCTAGAAGCGAGAGAGAGGCTTCTCCCCATCGTACCCATCAGTGGTTCACAATCCCAAAACAGGCCCACCACCGCCCCGCACCGAACACGTGGTTATTGTGCCTTTCGGCCCCCAGTGCCACCCCCCCCCCCCCCGACCCCCTGGGAACGTCTCATACCAGACGAGTGTAACCCGAAATGTTTCTAAATGTTTGCATGGTAGAGTAATTAGGGTTTACACAGAGACAGTGTTTGTGCAGCAATTGTCGAGACTGTGTAACTGAGGCGGAATAAGGGGAACCAGCCCGTATTCTTCGAGGTAGGTAGACAACTGCCATAAAACCATCCACAGGCTGGCCGGCACACTGGACCTTCCCGCTCGGGAAGCAGCGCGTTAGACCGCGTGGTTATCCGGGCGGGCCCAGAGGCAGCATGGCAGTACTTCTGCGGGGGACTTCCCCCGACTTTTTGAGTCCATGCCACGTCGACGTGCTGCACTACGCCGGGAAAAGAGAGGTCTGGTGCGATATTACCAGGTATCCCATATGTTTTGTGACCTCAGTGTATGGTGGTGTACTACTCGTTTGTGCATTATGCGCGGTGGTCTCGCGGTTCTAGGCGCGCAGTCCGGAACCGTGCGACTGCTACGGTCGCAGGTTCGAATCCTGCCTCGGGCATGGATGTGTGTTATGTCCTTAGGTTAGTTAGGTTTAAGTAGTTCTAAGTTCTAGGGGACTAATGACCACAGCAGTTGAGTCCCATAGTGCTCAGAGCCATTTGAGCCATTTGTGCATTATGTTCAGATAAGGTATAGCTTCAACATAAATACTGTAACAGTTTTTAGAGCAGTGGATGAATTTTCCAGGCACCCCTATTTTCACTGATGTATCAACTAAACTTTCGAAGAAAGCAGTGTGCAAGCAAAGCCTGACCTCCTAATAAACTCAACCTGTTTATGTTTTTCTCCTTCACTTATGAGCCGTTTTCGAAGACATAAGAAACCATATCGGAAAATGCAGAAAATCCAACAGATATTTACTCTTATTAAAACCACAAGATCTTCTTTAAAGACTGGAAGGAAGAGTAAGGAATGGAGAGTAAATGGGTGCGCTGGAATGAGACCCAACGCGAATCTAATGGAACCAGGGAACTTGCTGCGCCGAAACAGAACTTCGGCGGAAGAGCGCTGCGTGCGAAATTTATGGCTGGGCTATTGGTTGGAAACGAGCCGAGGAACCGCAAGTTACCTGTGCGCTCCATTAGCAGTTGTAGGAGAAGGTGCAGTGCCAGAACACACTGGGTGGGGAAATGGCCATCCACCTAGTCTAATCGATTTATACGTATCTTTGTGTTCATGACATACATTCCTATATGAAGATCAATTTCAAAAACTTCTCGTAAAAAGTAAACGACTTTACAACTGAATTAGGTAGAATCACGCGTTTCACTTAGCGAAAAGTAGCGAGATCTTTTCTAGTAACGTAAAGGCTCCGAAAGAAAAGTAACATGAACAGTTGTATGACACGTACCTAGATTCCAAGACAGTATTATACTTTCCTTCTTGTTCACTTGGGTGAGAAAGGACCGTTCTTTCTTCAAATGGGTGCAACGTATCCACCTTAATAGTGAGAACATTTTACTTGTGTCAAACATTCCAGTGTTGAGCACTGCTGCGAACTAATCGCATACTCGTAGCACCTAATGCTAGTCGTATAACACATGATATATCTGTCACGAATAATATACTCGTAGAAAATACAAGAGTTATAACCGTTAAATCGCTCCTCTTGTACGCTAATGCTCTCATCAAACATTTATTCAGTAAGTTATCAAGTTATCTAAATCACCAAATGATACACAGGATACTGCCACGATTGTTCACCAAACAATCTGAAATGAAATAATCATGCTTACTTGTTAAAACTCAGTGGCGTTTGTTGTGCTCTTCATAAGCAAAATAATGTGATCATCAGGTGTAACTCACCATTTACGAGTATCTTAGTACGTGCATGCAACAGAAGACGCCTGAAAATATCTCAGCGATGGAATCGAAACGTTGATACATTAAATAAGTTAAAGACGACTCTTCCTGATCATCAAGAACATTTTATCTACCATGATTTGCGAAATGTTACATACAACATTATCCACTTCAACGGATAGTATGGAAATTATTGCACAGAAAGAAAGTGTTAACTTCTGCATGTGTCAGCTTGATAGTACTTATTAATAAATTGACGGGAAAAGTGTTTCCTATGTATCAACGAATCTGTATGAGCTTAGGTCGGAGAAAAAAGAAGAATGAAAAATGAACCATATTAGGCCCCAAAAAATGACGAAATAGAACAACGACGAAAGTAAAGACAGCATGTTGGAAAGTGCGCATCATCTGTCAGGTATAAATTCATAACTTAATGATAGGTAATATTCAGTAACGATGTAACGCTTTAGAATTCTCGTTGGCATGCTGTCCACAAGACAGTGGAGTCGCTGGTTCTCCATCCCGCTTAACGTCGGCCTTCCTGCTGTCACCCAATGTGTGAAGAGGGTTCTGACGATTGCCTACTGGACGGTTCATCTCTACAGAAATAGAAGCACCGAATCATGAGGGTCGCCGAAGTATGAATTTTAGCTTTAAGTCTCGTAACTCACGTCGAGAAGTACGGATTAGTTAAGACTAGATTCAGTTTTCGTTTAATAGACACAAAAAAAAAGAGATGATCCTAGTCGGTGTGGAACAAGACAGAGCACAACAAGAAAAACATAAAATATCTGAATATAATACTCACTACCCTGGTCATTTTTCAGGAGATGTCGAAAAAGGGTGAATACCTTGCACTAGATAGGAACTACTAATATTTACAGAATTAATACAAGATATTCATCTATTGAGTAGAAGCAGTTTATCAAAAAGTTTTTCAAACTATGTTTAACCTGTGCCTTATCTGAAAACAAGTTTTTAACACTTGCTAGATATTTACTGAAAATGTTTTTTGCTGAATCTTGGACTACTTCATGAACCAAAGTAAGTGTTTTTACGTCTTTATGTAGAAATCTCTGATTCCTAGATTTGATATTGGTTGGTAATTGAGATATATTACTTACAACAAATTCCATTGTATAATAAATGTACTGAGAAGCACTGGTTAGAATACAAAGTTCCTTGAAAAGATTTCTAAATGGTGTTTTTGAATTTGCACCACAAATGAGTCTTGTTACACGCTTTTGTACGCTAAAACATTTGTTCAGTTTGACGAGTTACTCCAGAATAAGATCCCATATGACATAAGAGACTGAGTATAAGCAAAGTATGCAAGTTTTTTTTGTATTTATATCTCCAGCATCTGACAATATTCTCACTGCAAATACAGACTTGTGTAGACGCTTTAGCGATTCTGTGGTATGCCCTACCAAACTGAATTTCTTATCGAGCTGTAATCCCGGAAATTTATCACTGTCAACTTCTTCAATCTGCGTGTCTTCATACGATAAGTACATGCTGGAGGGAATATTCCACTTTACTTAAGAGAATGCTGTGATTCACAAAAAGGCTTTTCACAGGTCACAGATAATGCCAGTACTCTCTATTCTGTTATCTAATGAATTACGTACATGCTCACTGTATGTGTAAATAACTTCCTCTATTTTGTAACCCTTAATGAACCCAATCTGTGACTTGGACGCCATACGATTCGCAGTCAGATTTTTAAGGAGAAACTTCAAGACAACCTTTCCAAATATTGCCGAAAAAGCTTTAAAAAGTGAAATTGGTCGAGAGTTTGATCGTATCTCCTTATCTTCCTTCTTCTAAAGAGGTGTGACTTCAGCATATTCTATCCAGTCTGAAAATGTTCCACTAATAAGAGATTGATTACACAAAGAGCTTAAGATGGAAATCAACTCTCATGAGCACACTTTGGTTAACATAGTTGATGTTGCCATATCTACTGGAATACTTAGATTTTAAGGATTTTAAGATGAATGCTATTTATGAATGTCAGATACTCTGTTGCACTGTTTAATGAAACTGGTAACCCCAAGATGTTATTTAACAGGAACAAAGTACTGTCTCTGTCTTCACTATATACTATATAGTTATATATTTTGTTGCCTGATGTAATTGTTTTTTTCTCATAATAAATTTGCTTACATTTCTTGGTTCAATATTTTACAGTATCATTTGTAATGGGTTACAATGCTAACATCAAAGCTATTCGTAGATAGCAGATGCAGTCGCCTTTTTGTCCCACATGATATCCTTATTCTTTGTCTAATCCATGGTTTATTTCTTAACTTCTGTTTGATTTGAGCTACCAGGAGGGTAAAACAATTTTCAAAAGAAGAAGTAACTTCACTAACCAATGCTTTGTCTTTTCCATTTGAGTCAGAATTATTGTAAACATCTGTCCTATTCATGTCCTTGAGCGATGTCTTAAAAGTTTCTATTTTTGACTGATTTATTACCCTCCTCTATCAGATTTAATACATTTTTTACTCTAACAAGTTTCAACATTTAACGAATGACACTGCACGTCGTGATCAGATAATCTATTTACAATTGCTTTCGTGATACGATTTTTTTTTACAAGGTTTGTCTACAAAGATATTATCAGTGGCAGTTTGGCAGCATTTACATATCCTAGTTCCTAGATGCGAAGTTCACAGTAGGAATTAAATTGAATGACAGTGTTACCAATTGCAATAATTGTTCACTAACAGCGCTTTTCAGTGAACCTCCATTAAAATCCACAGCACTATTTCCTTGGTTTTTACTGTGAGATAGGACAATTGAGGTTCGAGACTTTTTACGAGGAGATTAAAATTGTCTGAAGTTGCTCAGTATACACTTACTTTTATAAAGGACTTATTATGAAATTCTGTTTCTGTTTCACAAGCTTGTGAGTGGTGCTCTGAGCAAAACTTATTACTATCAATATTCTTGAAATAAAAACAGTTTCTGACAAATGTGGTAGCTCCTCCTTCCTCCACATTTTCTCTACAGAATTGAGAGGCTAACTTGAATCCCCACATAGAGGCTTTCAGTGCGCTCTTTCCACCTGTCTGTTCTCTCCTCTGTGTTTAACAGTGGATAATCGATTTTACTCTTAAAGTTACTACCAATGCTTTCAATTTCATCGAAGGTTGTTTTGACTTTTCTATACGCTGAGTCAGTCTTTTCGAGAAGCATTTATTTTTAGATTTCTTCACATTTCTCATGCAGCATTTTCACCTTAGCTTCCCTGCAATTACGATTTGTTTCAGTTGTAAGTGACTCGTATATCTCTAGTCCTGAATTTCCCTGAACATTTTTGTACTAGCTTACATCATCGATCAACTGAAGTATTCCTTCCGTTATCTAAGGTGTCTTCACTGCTACCTTCCTTCTACCTGTGTTTTTCTCATCAAATCCTGTGATTGCCCTTTATACAGACAAACACTACTCTCCAACTGTGCTGCCTATCGAATAATTCCCTATCACAATATCTGTAGTCTCAGAATACTTCAAGCGTGTGTCTTCCTTCCTCACTTCAGTATCCCACTGCTTTGCGTATTGATTTTTACTGACCCCTGTCTTAAGCTTCAGCCTACTCTTCATCATAACAAAATTTTGGTCTGAGTCCATATGAGCTTCTCCGTATGCCTTACAACGCAATATCTGATTTCTTAATGTCTGCCTGATCATGATGAAATTTAACTGGAATCTTCGCGCATCTCCAGGCCTTTTCCCAAATATACCTTCACCTTTTGCGATTCTTGAAAAGAGTATTTGCTGTTACTAGCTGAAATTTATTGCGGAAGTCAACTTAGCCGTCCTCCTTTTCCTTCCCCTACAACCGAATTCCAGTCTCTCATGACTATTATACACTCCTGGAAATGGAAAAAAGAACACATTGACACCGGTGTGTCAGACCCACCATACTTGCTCCGGACACTGCGAGAGGGCTGTACAAGCAATGATCACACGCACGGCACAGCGGACACACCAGGAACCGTGGTGTTGGCCGTCGAATGGCGCTAGCTGCGCAGCATTTGTGCACCGCCGCCGTCAGTGTCAGCCAGTTTGCCGTGGCATACGGAGCTCCATCGCAGTCTTTAACACTGGTAGCATGCCGCGACAGCGTGGACGTGAGCCGTATGTGCAGTTGACGGACTTTGAGCGAGGGCGTATAGTGGGCATGCGGGAGGCCGGGTGGACGTACCGCCGAATTGCTCAACACGTGGGGCGTGAGGTCTCCACAGTACATCGATGTTGTCGCCAGTGGTCGGCGGAAGGTGCACGTGCCCGTCGACCTGGGACCGGACCGCAGCGACGCACGGATGCACGCCAAGACCGTAGGATCCTACGCAGTGCCGTAGGGGACCGCACCGCCACTTCCCAGCAAATTAGGGACACTGTTGCTCCTGGGGTATCGGCGAGGACCATTCGCAACCGTCTCCATGAAGCTGGGCTACGGTCCCGCACACCGTTAGGCCGTCTTCCGCTCACGCCCCAACATCGTGCAGCCCGCCTCCAGTGGTGTCGCGACAGGCGTGAATGGAGGGACGAATGGACATGTGTCGTCTTCAGCGATGAGAGTCGCTTCTGCCTTGGAGCCAATGATGGTCGTATGCGTGTTTGGCGCCGTGCAGGTGAGCGCCACAATCAGGACTGCATACGACTGAGGCACACAGGGCCAACACCTGGCATCATGGTGTGGGGAGCGATCTCCTACACTGGCCGTACACCACTGGTGATCGTCGAGGGGACACTGAATAGTGCACGGTACATCCAAACCGTCATCGAACCCATCGTTCTACCATTCCTAGACCGGCAAGGGAACGTGCTGTTCCAACAGGACAATGCACGTCCGCATGTATCCCGTGCCACCCAACGTGCTCTAGAAGGTGTAAGTCAACTACCCTGGCCAGCAAGATCTCCGGATCTGTCCCCCATTGAGCATGTTTGGGACTGGATGAAGCGTCGTCTCACGCGGTCTGCACGTCCAGCACGAACGCTGGTCCAACTGAGGCGCCAGGTGGAAATGGCATGGCAAGCCGTTCCACAGGACTACATCCAGCATCTCTACGATCGTCTCCATGGGAGAATAGCAGCCTGCATTGCTGCGAAAGGTGGATATACACTGTACTAGTGCCGACATTGTGCATGCTCTGTTGCCTGTGTCTATGTGCCTGTGGTTCTGTCAGTGTGATCATGTGATGTATCCGATCCCAGGAATGTGTCAATAAAGTTTCCCCTTTCTGGGACAATGAATTCACGGTGTTCTTATTTCAATTTCCAGGAGTGTATTTTCATTTCTCTTTATATTCTGAATTACCCATCCAATATCCTCCTCTCTCTCTTGATCTTCTGCTTGCGATGTCTGCATGTGGAAGTGAATTACTGTTGTTGTTGTTGATTTGCTGTCAGTTCTGAGGAGAACAACTCTATCAAATGGCTCTGAGCACTATGGGACTTAACATCTGAGGTCATCAGTCCCCTAGAACTTAGAACCACTTAAACCTAACCAACCTAAGTACATCACACACATCCATGCCTGAGGCACGATTCAAACCTGCGACCGTAGCGGTCACGAGTTTCCAGACTGAAACGTCTAGAACCGCTCGGGAACAGCGGCCGGCTACAACCCTATCACTAAACTGTTCACAATAACTCACTCTCTGTCTTACGTTCCTATTCATAATGAAACTTACTCCTGTTATACCATTTTCTTCTGCTGCTGGTATTACTCTATACTCATATGACTGAGGAAAGCATCAGGTTTTTCTACAAAACAGTGATCTCTTAACTTGTGAGTGCTGGCGTTGGCCTCTCGCCATAAAGTCGGCCCACGAGGGCAGCCCAGTCTTTAGCAGGACAGTGCTCAGCAGCCTAGATTCTGGAGGCACATTGTCTCCAATGTCGAATGTAATAAGACCTTCACTAAGGCGATCGGACCTGCCCCGCAAGGGGCCTCCCGGCCGATGACGCCAAACGCTCATTTAATTTTCATATCTTTTGGTGGATGTCCACCAGAGAAGACGGTCTGGGTAGTTCGGCCAAAGGACGCTGTATGCTTGGTGCGCCAGCTGTGATTCTCTGCACATCTCGGTGCGAAGTTACGCTGGCCGTGAACTTTGCAACTGCGCACCTACAGCCAGTCTCCACTTCACCCACTGCGTAGTTGAGTGGTGAACATATCAGTAGCCCGAGCCTATTAGCAGTCTTTGTCTGAGGACTCAGTCTTCACTGCTGCAAGGTCATCTGACCTGTAGCCCTATATTTTAACCAGTCCACGTCGTATTGACGTTCAGCTAGCAGGTCGCATTTCGGTCAGTACCTCATATATAGTCAGAAAGCATTGTTGCTATTACTTTCAGGGAGGCATCGTTTTAACATGATCCCTTTCCTCTTTAATAACTATGTGCAATAAATCTTATTGTTATTATTATTATTATTATTCTCTCGTTATTTTCTTGTTATACATATAAGATATATATAAAATAATAAGTTATTTTGTACCAGCGATGATGCACGGATAGAAACAAAACAAGTAGAGTTACGCTCTTCAGTTGATGAATTTATATACATTCACCTGTTTGTCTATATAAGTAGTAGCGGGAGGAGGTGACGCGTTCCGTCAAGTTAATACGGTTAAAAATGTGTATTCCAAACGTACATTAAAGAAGTGTTACAAAAAGTTATTAAGAAAGCAAAGTTTATTCGTACATTTACGGTGACCATGCCTGTCTGTTCATCATTCGGCCCGCGCCAAGAATCCTGCATCAAGAGGATCAAAGGAGACAAGAAGAACTTGCGTGAGCAGAGAAAGGGCGATCCGGAACCAATATTGTCTTACCAAGCTCTATGCACAATGATGGTAACAAGACAAAGGAGTACGTAAATTTAATTGCTGAATATATGTATTGAATATTGAAGGTCTGTTGATATTAATGCCAGTTAAAGTTCACTCAGGATATGGGTACCATCCAGTTTCTTTAAATTATTCTTTAAAAATTCTTTTTTCATTATTCAAACAGCAATTATTAATCAGTTTCTAGTATATATTATATTTTTATGCGCGACCCCCCCCCCCCCCACCCCACTATTCCAGCCACTATTCATTTTGTTACATGTTTGTTTTTTGTGATTTGGTCTGAATGATAATTCTGGGAAGTCGCATGTTGGCTTTGTAACCACCTAATCCTGAAAAGAGCAAATTTTCATTTCAGTAACCTATTCATATTGACAATTAGAATTAGAATAAATTTTTGTATGCTGGAGGTACATGATAAAGGTAGCAAACCTTACAACATGTAAACCTCATCTGCTTCTGTTTATTTTAATTTTTTTCTATTTAGCATCAGATATTCAGTATTATTAAACACGTCAAAACATTCTCTTGAGTTACAGAAACGAAACAAAATAAAATATAACAATTAAACGTAGCAGTATGGAATAGCCATTTGCAAGAAACTTTTGTATCTTGCATGGGGTGCTGTATGTCTCGAATATCGGCGTCTTCCTCACGTTTTCGGTTCATGGCTGTTCCCAGCGTCGGGCGTACATAGTTCCTGTGTTTTTTTCCATTCCTTAATTGCTGTGAAAGCAGCCACACAGCACTTTTTTCTAATCACTGTTTCTGCCTGAGTCTTGGACAGTCTATGTTTGTGCTTCGTGTAACAATCAGCTTGTGTTCATGATTTACAAGCAACCTCCTTTCTATCCAGAAAACTTTTATTTTTAAACAACCTTCGGAGGTTCTTTAGTTTCACACTCCCTGCTGTGCGAATTCATGGCGCTTTGGGTCTACAAACCATTCCAATGCTCGCAGGGATCCGCAGTAATCTGCACGTTTGTCATGTCCATTCTTAAGCGAGGTAAGAGCATCCACCAGGCAGCCCCCTATGTATTAGCAGAATGCGCCTCTGGCGTTCGCTGTATGAAATCCATGTTTCGCCTTATCTGATCTGCCGCCAATGTGACTCAATGAAAAAGGCCCCGAGCGGAGGTACTACTGCAGCCCACCGTTGCACCGAAAGACGCGGTTCTGTGAATCTGTATTATTTTGCCTGAAATAATTTTATTTTTTCCATAATTTCTACTTGTAGGCACAGATGTGCATTAATGTATATGTAGTTTTGTTCCTTTTCATGGACATCGTTTCTCCCATTAGTAACTTGATTGTTAGTTGGTAATATAGGGTGTAAACAATAATTATTTACAACATAGTGCAGTGGTGCAGAGGAAGCTGAGATGAACAATTAGATGCAGGTCTATTAAGCTGGGAATTAACCACAAACCGAAACCTGCTCGCAGATTAAAACTATGTGCCGGACCGAGACGGGATCTTCGCCTATAGCTGGCGATTGCTCTACCAACTGCGCTACCCAAGCACGACTCACGACGTGTCATCACAGCTTCAATTCTGCCAGTACCTCGTCTCCTACCTTTCAAACTTCACAGAAGCTCCTCTGCGAACCTTGCAGAACTAGTACTCCTTGAAGACAGGATATTGCGGAGACATGGCTTAGCCACTGCCTGGGGGATGTTTCCAGAATGAGATTTTCAATCTGCAGCAGAGTGTGCGCTGATATGAAACTAGCTGGCAGATTAAAACTGTGTGCTGGACCGAGACTCGAACTCGGGACCGTTGCCTTTCGCGCGAAAGGGCTCTACCAGCTGAGCTACCCAAGCACAACTCACCACCAGTCCTCACAGCTTCAATTCTGCCAGTAACTCATCTCCTACCTTCCAAAATTTCGCTGATGCTTTCCTGCCAGGTTCTTAGAAGAGGCTCTGTGAAGTTTGGAGGGTAGGAGACGAGGTACTGGCAGAATTGAAGCTGTGAAGACGGATAGTGAGTCGTGCATGGGTAGCTCAGTTGATATGCCGGTTGCTCAGCTGTAGTTGACGCAAACAGTCCGGCTTTCACAGCCGTGCAGAGCGGAGGTGCTGTTGTTTACGCCTGCGAAGCGCGCGCGCGCTCGCTGTTGATTAAATTCCAGCGGCCGTCACTTTAGTCTACTAGAACCATGGCCAAGCGTTTTAGAAAATCAACGCTACGAATGACCTTCTGCAACGACTGCACACGACCAAAGGCCTTGGAAGTGGAACGCTTCCTACGCGACGTTGCTAAGATCCCAGCTTCCGACATCTTGGGCATCCATTTGTTCATATTAAGTAGTACGGTGTACGTCAAAGTCGTCAATGACGCGGTGTGCGAAAGAATACTTCGTGATACCAAACACGGATTACGTTTTTGCCACGCTGATGTCGGTGCAGTCACTGTCGACCACGCAGGCTTGGGAATGCGCTCCATACGAGTTTTCGAACTCCCGTTCGAGCTCCAGGTGGAAGACGTTATCACGGCTTTCCGCCCCTGTGACACTGTACCTGGTCTTACTGCCGAACGCTGGGCGCAGTTCCAAACGTACTTCATTCGTAACAAATACAGCCGGGGTCGATCCGTCGGGCTCTCAACCTGACACTACTCCGGCGACTCTACCAACATCGATAAATTCCGATCCCCACCCGGCCTATGATATGGACGCCTCTTCATTTATCGTTCCCGCGACGGCGTTCCTCCCAGAGCGCCATGACTCCCTCCGTCTTCCAACACAGAGGGACGAACACGCAAACAACGTTCACCTGAAAGTCACAAGAGGAGGCGTCGTACGGTCTCGGAACGAGACTGATCCCCTTCCTCTGAGAGTCCAGAGGCCATCCGGCTCGACAAGGCTCGGAGAACCTGCACGACGACACAAATGACGACAATATGATGCCGGCTGTGGCTCTGTCGGCGCCTACTCTGCTGGCTCGCCCAGGTGCTCCTGAAGCAATGGACTCCACAGTAGCGACTGCCGCCGAGACGTCCTCCGCTCCTACGAACGAAGTGAAACGTAAGAACATCACAACGACAGCGCCTTCAATGGTGTGGTGTGATGAGGTCAACGAAGCTTCGGACCACACGCTGGGGACCGAGTTACCCGACGGAAGCCTAGTTACGCCGCCGATAACGCCGTCTGGTGGCGTACGGCACGACTCGCCGTTGTCTCGCCCCTCTTCACTCTCCGCTGACGGAGTTCCCCTCCACAGTGGGGTACGGCTCTAAACCTACCGAGTAGCTCCCCCGTGAAACTTCAACTGCTGCGAGAGATGATATGGGCGTCGGACGTCGACATCGCACTACTACAGGAAGTACATGAGGCCACACTTGCAGACGTCGCGGGATATGACACTTATCCTTCTTCTGGTGATCACCTGGGACGCGGCGTAGCCGTCTACGCCCGAGAAGGCATTCCAGTTGCTGATATCACATACCTTCAATCCGGCAGGGGCATGGCCGTCACCGTAATGCGGACTCGTATTCTCAACATATACGCTCCGTCGGGCTCCACCCGTAGACGCGATAGGGCTCACTTCTATTCAGAAGAAATCGCCCCTTTGTTTCTTGGATGCTGTGACCATTACTTGATTGTGAGTGATTTTAATTGTATCCTGCTTCCTAAGGATTAAATGCCCCACTACAACACCTGTCAAAAACTGCGACTTGTCGTCGGTGATCTGTTGCTCCGCGACACTTGGGAAGTTCGGCACGACGACGCGCCTGTACATACTTGCCAGACGAGTCACTCCGTGAGCCATCATGATAGGATTTATATCCCTAGGGAACTCACACCTGCAGTCCAAGGTGCAGAACTCTGGCGCTTGACCTTTACGGACCGCTGTGCCTACACCAGCAACATTCCCCTCGACCAGCAAGTGGTCTGGCGCAGTCGTGCATCGTGGAAGCTAATCTCCCATCTTCATGATACCGAATATTTTCAACGTGTTAGTGAGACATGGGCCACCTGTGAACATCGCTTACGTAAGGACTGCACGATCTTGACTTGGTGGCTGGAATGCGCCAAACATCCCATTCGACGTACCTTGATTCAGTATGGCAAGGAAGTAGCTGCTTGGAGCCAGCACATTACAATTTCCAAGCCTTTCTCCGTGACCTGGACGCCCAGCCACCCGCCCCTGACACCCATAGGGAACGCAGCAGGATGAAGGCATACATTGTAACGTTGACACGCCGTAGGCTGCAGGGGGCGATCGTGCGGAGCCGACGTCAATATTCGGCGGAACAAGAACATACCATCATGCATCACATCACCTCCGATAGGAAACGCCGACGACAACGACTCATCACTGAGATCTAGACCTGTCGCACCCAGCAAGTCAATTATCAGGCTGAAATCGTCAATGCATTTGTAGAGCACTACCGCACAATGTACCAGGAGGAGACTACCAACAACACACTGCGGAGTCTGTGTTACCACACGTAACTCGTACCCTCGCCAGCGACGAAGCGGACGAGCTAATGGAGCCAGTTACGCGTGACGAAGTCCACGATGCAATCAACAAAGGTGCTCTGAATAAGTCACCTGAGGTCGACGGATTGCCGATAGAATTTTATTGCGCTTTCCTCGTACTAATGGCGTTACGATTGACGACGATGTTTTATGAACTGATGACGATGGGGAACGTTGGACCGCCGTCGTTTGTCACGAGAATTATTATACCCATCCATAAACCAACACCGGAAGTGACGACAGCACATTATCGTCCCCTGACTCTGCTTAACGCTGAGTATAAAATTTTTACATGACTCCTGGCGACGTGACGCCGCACGATCCTGCCTAGCATTTTATCCCCGGAATAGACAACTCTTGGTGGCTCAGTTAATATACAAACGGCCACAGGAGAATGTCGTGATTTAATTCAACTGGCAGCGGCGTGAAGACTACGCGCCGCGGTGGTTACCATTGATTTTGACAGGTGCTGTATCGTTTACTGTTCTCAGTGATGAGCAAAATGAGTTTTCTAGCCGCCTTTATCGATGTCATCCGCCGAATCGGTGATTTAGGTCAATGGCCGTTTGGTGGGACCAGTGACGATCCAGCGTTCCGTAAGGCAAGGTTGCCCACTTTCGACCCTATTCTATGCCATAAACCTGGAGCTACTCATCGGGAGTCTGACGAGCCACCTTTCTGGTCTCACTTTGCGACAGCACAGTTTTAGGAGTTTTGCTTATGCGGACGACCTCCTCCACTTGGTCCGCTCACGGAATGAAACGCAAACGGTGCTTGATTTGATATCAATGTACGGAACTGCAGCGGGCAGTAACATGAATGTGGCTAAATCCACGGCGATGGCCATTGGACGTGTCCTCTCACACGACGACTTAGCACCTCTCCCGTGTGTACGGACACTATGATACCTTGGTATCAATTTCACCTCCACCGTGCGCCGCTCCGCTGCCATCAATTTTCGCCGTGAAATCCAAATTATCCGCTTGGCGGTGCGACAAAATCTTCTCCGACGACTCGATTCTTTCCAACGTGCCCAATACCTCAATCAACATGTGGCGTCCAGAATGGTCCACATCGCACAGGTACTCCCGCTGCCTTCAACTATTGGACGCTGCCTCCAGGCTGCTTTAGGATACCTTCTTACGGCCGTTGCGCTCTTTAAGGTCCGCTAAGAAACGCTCACCCCTTTCCAGCGAGCGGGGGGCCTCGGCCTCGTCAATGTGCGACTCCGAACGGAGTCCTTGTACATGTACACCATGCACAAGCAGTGGCACGGGGGCACATTCCCTACGCGCAGTTACCCGGAAATTCTTATGCCAGCGACCATAACGCCACCAGTACCAGTCGGACACATCAAGCACCATCTGATGGACATTTCTGATTTGAATGTCGACTACAGTTATGCTCACACACACTTACCAAACACGCGTTCTCCTCGACCCAAAGACTTTTACGCCCCACTGCTTCGTTATACATCCAGCAACAACATTGAACTCAGTCATCCATCCAAGCGGTGGCCCACGGTTTGGCGTCATATGCACCAGCCTTTCCTTCCCTCGAACGTCCAGGCAACATGGTACCACGTTGCAAGTGGAAAATTCGCCAAAAAACAACGTCTTCACGCCGTCGGACAAACGGACTCTCCGCTTTGTTCCATTTACCACCTCATGGATGACGTTGTCCACCAACTGACTTGTGCTGCCAACAGTGACGTTTGGAAGCTTCACCGACAGTTCGTTGCCTGTTACCTTCGCGTTCCGCCGGACTCGACTGACCCATGGACTTTGATCCATCCTGAGAATACTTATTTCCCCGCCACCAAAAATCATGCGATTGTATGAGTGAAGGGGTGGACGATCACCTACATGTATCATGATGGCGACAAATCACGCCTTGACTTCTGGCAGTACTTGCAAACCGCCCACAGTGAAGTCAAGCACCGACCACGCAACCCCGCCTTCTACGCCAATTATCTACAAGCGATTTTTCGTCACTCCCGCTCAGGTGGTTGGTGCCACACGCCGACAACGCCCCCCCTCCCCCCACCCCGCTTCTTTCTATAACGTAACTCGCAGTGGGGTAGGTGCATGGACATGCGCCTTCATTTTTTTAATGCACTATATCAGAACACGCTGGTTATTCGCCCATCTCTACTGTCTTACAGTCTATTGCTTCACACATCTTAGCTTACATCAGTATTATTGTTATTATTTTTTTCCACCTTGTTATTAAAAACCTGGCTCAGCTTGTTCGAGTGTAATGTCTCACGTTATTTCCGCCGGAAGGATGGTAAAATATATTATCGAAAAAAAAAAAAAGTTAGTAGAGTACTTGCCCGTGAAAGGCAAAGGGCCGGAGTTCGAGTCTCGGTCCTGCATACTGTTTTAATCTACCAGAAAGTTTCATATCAGCGCACACTCCACTGCAGAGTGAAAATCTCATTCTGGAAACCTCAAACTGGCCTACAAAGCCACAAGTGCCTTTCATTAATTTATTCGTCTCAACTTCACCTACACCAGTGTAGTAAGCTGTAAACATATTTAGCTGTAAAACTCTTCTACTTCTCGAATGTAACTTCATCTTTGTGTCCGAATTTTTCCCTCATTGCTATACTAGTGACTAACCTGTAAATCAGCGCTAGACTATGGGATATATATCGCTGTAATAGTATCAAGTTTCAACTTCCGGCCGCGAGGGTATGCCAAGCGGTCTAAGGCGCAGCAGTCATGGACTGTGCGGCTGGTCCCGGCGGAGGTTCGAGTCCTCCCTTGGGCATGGGTGTGTGTGTTCGTCCATAGGATAATTTAGGTTAAGTAGTGTGTAAACATAGGGACTGATGACCCTAGCAGTTAAGTCCCATAAGATTTCACACACATTTTTTTCAACTTCGGTCCTGGAGGAAAGTTCTAGAGGTTACTGTTCAAATCCTGTACATAGTTTACATCAGCAGAATGTAGTGAACACACACAAGCACCAGGAGCTGGATGAGAACCACCACGCTAAAAGTATTTATCCACTGTTCATCGGTCTCATTGTTCTTAGAAAATATGAGAAACTTGATTTCACCAATGATTAGTACTACTTGTAATCAAACAGTAGGCCTTTACTTTTCACTTCAAAGTATTCAAAACATGCTAAAAATTCCTTCAATTGACTGATAAACATGTAGCACAACTCTGGATCGTCAATCACCGATAAAAACTCACAGTCATGTATTTAACCTGGAATTTACTCAAAGCCCCAGGACATAACAGTAGGTTATGACAGCAATGGGCTACTGAGCGATGGCATGGTCGGCTGTGATGTCAACATTGCAGTTGCTTCTGTGCACACTCCCCGTGACCCCTACTGTATGCTTTAGTAACTGTGCTACGTAAGACAGAAAATAAGCCTTTACGGAGAACATCTATTTTGATAGTTTTCTACTCCGCAGCGCGAAAGTCTTCTTGCGGCACAGGAGCTGCGTGACTGAAAACGGAAGTCATTCATAAAGCTGCAGCAAAGCTGGGGCATTGCCATCGAGAGGTATACAAAACATGTTGCACAACTGAATGCGGTTGGTGACCAAAGCAAATGTCAGATACACTCTCTGACTCATTTTTTATGTTTACAACTCTCTTTTTTAGGTTTACAAAGTATCGTTTCGTGTCGAGCTAGCGTTCATTTCGTTCTTTGTGTTCACTCATACCTGTGCAGTTTCCAAACTTTCTGGAATTCTCTTTTTGCAGACCTTCTTGTACGTTGTTCAGAGGCCATGACCATCAATTTATAAAGGCATTATAATTATGTAGCTTTTGAAAATTAATTATATAAGATTGATTTATTCCTTTCAGTATACAATTTTCAAATGTGAAAATGCCCTAATTCGACTAAACGAGACAATAATATTATTTTTGTAATAGTAAATATACATCTAATACATGAAGCAGAGAGTTATTACAGTTGAGCAATGATCCACAACATATCAAATGAGATATTTAAAAGGATATAGTGCAAGAGTTGTATTGATAATTTTGTTAACACAAAAATATTAAAAAATTTCTGAGTAAGCATATATTTTTACATAGATTGATGTTATACTACAAAATAACATAAATCACACAAATACATGTTCGTGGCGCCAGAAAATAACAAAATACTAACGAAAAGATAATGAAAACTATATTACATAATAAGCCAAATATCTGAACCTTAGAGAATTTTAAGAAAACGTATAACTGCATGATAAAGGTAACAAAGCTGCAAGATTATTTAAATCTTATCTTCAGAAACCATTAAATAAATACTCTGACCTGGGTACACAGATGAAGAGGAGCGCAACACACTAAATACAGAAGATGAATTTTATAAATTGATGCGTTAAGTATAGAGTATGTGTTGTGCAATAAACAGAACGTTTCTTGAGTATATATATGAGAAATAACAAATATTCGCATATAAAAGCAAAAACTATATCAATGTAGGAATATGTGTATTGAATTTACTGAAAGAATATTTATATGCAAATATCATAATATGATGTATGGGTTACGTACTGCTTGAAAACTTTCAAAAAGACATGCAAAATGCGCTGCTCTCCAAAACTTAAATATGAGGTAAGTAAAGTGAAATAACATCTTAAGTAGTTGGTGGAAATAAGGAAAATGCGAGAAAATGTAGTCAGAGGTCTTTCAGGCGCGCACAGAAAGTTAGATATCACAGAGCGTGAGGTTAGTGTTATTATAACGCCAAATTTGTGCTAGCCCCATAACACAAGGCAGTTGAAAGAACAGGAAAAAACAGCTTGCACTTACAAAATGGCCCAGAGACAAAATTTTGATGTCTTTTCACAAGGAAAAATCATCGGGAAACTGGAACAAGGCTGATGTATGAGCCCAGGAAATTGTTATTGCCATAGCATTATGAACGGTATGGATCAGGGCCCCTGCTTTCCGAAAGAGAGGAAGTGGTCGACCATAGTCAACTACAGCAGCAGATTAATACAGCATCATGAAAGATGCAAGAAGGGACCAAATTCAAACAGCGGGTTCAATTGCAATCTCATTTGATAGGACTGCAATGCATGCAATCTCAATCTCACCGTATTGCAGTGGTAAAGTGACGACTGGGGTTTATCTCTCCACCTAACGAGCAGTGCGCTGCGCTCCGCTGCCACCCACTCATCAGTGGTACCGTGTGCCACTAGTAAGGGGTCCGCAGGCCCTTACTACTAAGTTTGCGCTCACACAGGCCGACAGGGCAGCTATCGAGTAGTGTGTGTGCAGGTTGCGAGAGCGAAAGGGGGTTCACTGGAGTGCCGAGTGCGGCTTGGGTAGATTCCCGCGAGGCGGGAAGAACTGGGCGGAGAGTTAGAGTTGAGATGTGCTGAAGTCAGGGTGTGGTAGGTTCCCGCGAGGCGGGCAGAGCTGTGCAGAAGCCAGCAGTTGTATTAATGCAAATTATCGACAAAGGGAGTGGCCAACGCCACGGTTTAACCCCTTTGTGTTAATATTATACGGGAAGGTGAGAAAGTTTAATTATAGAGTGAATTCAGTGATATTAAGTGCCGCTATTGAACTTCCGCGTCTACCGCGCCGGCATTACTTGGATTACAGTGATTGGATGTTGCGTGTGACAATTAAGAATAGCTAAAGAAACCTGTGCTGAGATTAGCCATCATTAACAGTGTATTGACAAAGGCAGTGGCTGTCTCCTTATTTTGTGCTTTTGCTGAGAATATAGAT
The DNA here is from genome assembly GCF_023898315.1 of Schistocerca nitens. Taxonomy (NCBI): domain Eukaryota; kingdom Metazoa; phylum Arthropoda; class Insecta; order Orthoptera; family Acrididae; genus Schistocerca; species Schistocerca nitens. The sequence continues at coordinate 363,637,829 of NC_064619.1, forward strand.
CTTGTTTGTGAAACTGTGTTGTGTCCTTCTTGTCACCAAACAGTACGTATTACAGTATTTGCGAAGGACAATACGGAATGTAACATCCCCTGAGCAGTCCAATCCGATTGCCAGCCCATTAGGTACACGGTCACATTAATTAATTATCTAAATTTGGGCTGCTATTCAGATCCCGAACGAGCGGGAACAATAAAATAAATAAAGGGCATGTTACACCCTTGGCTTACCGTGAAAGGACAAGTGCAATTTTCGGACGAGTCGTAATGAACAATAGGTAATTTACCTTGCTTAACGCCAGAAAACTAATTGTCAATGTGGAATCGGGACAGTGCATGAACGTTAAAATCGCAACAAGGAGCAGTGCATTTTTTGAACAATACGAAGTAATAAGATATTACGATTGTGACAAAAACTGTTTTCTTGTTATATTAAATAGCCAAATAGTGTCAATGAACTGTGTTGTAAAGTGCAAATGCGAAAATCCGCACGAAAAACAGTGAAAAGTGGACACTAAAGAGAGACACGTGTGAACAGTAAAATAGTGAGACGAGCCAAGATTTAGTCACAAAAGTTGTTAGAAAGGTGTTTAGTGATAACATGTTGATGGAAATTGCTTTTTGAACGGTGAAAATCGGACAGTTTCGTGTGGACCCACAAACTGTTATGCTGACGACAAGGTATTGTGGCGACGCAATTAGTGAGTGACGTCACGCAGAGCCATGTAGCAGTTGCACCAAAGAGCTTCGATCCGCGAAGTGATTTCACACGACACCACGGCGAGCGACGCAACTTCGAGATACCGAGAGCAGTCCCGGCATCTAGCGGCCGAACTACGAACTACGCCCGCCTACAGCGCCACGGAGCGACGCAACTTCGAGACAACGAGCGCAGTTTCGGCATCTAGCGGCCGAACTACGAACTACGCCCGCCTGCAGCGCCACGGAGCGGCTGACGGGGAACTACGTCGCCTTGCAGCTGATCTTCAACTTCACGCGAGCTCCAGCGGCGGCACAGCCACGCCCATCTCAAACGTCAAAACATCGCGACTCGCGGTAACGTCGGTTGGTGAGTGAAGACGACGGGCTAACATAACAATAAATTGCAGTGTGCAGTATTCGCGATAAATAAACAATTTTTAACTGATATTTACATTAGGAAAAGTGCTCAATTGCAGTAATTTCAGAAAAGTTGGGAAACATACTCTGAAGTATAGCATGCTTACTTATGCACACTGCACTGGATAAATGATAATTGTTTTGATGAATTTGCATTTATAGATTTTGTGAGTGTTATGATTATCTTGTTTAAAACATTTTTACATAAATGGTGTATCTGGAAATTGTTATTGGAAATTTAGATTTTTGAGAGCTGTTATGTTCAGTACTCATGCATGTTGTATCATTTTGGGAATTAACTGAAAGGATTGCAGGTACTGTTTGATTAGTTTCATGATAATTAGGAGTGTTTTGGGTTATTGGAGGTTATTTTGTATTACTTGCCTGGGCATTAAATATAAACCAAACATGTCTTCTGAAGATAAGCAGGTCTGTGAGGCAGTAGTTGAAAGAAAAGGGATAGGACAGGATGACAGGAATGATTCAGGAATTAGTGATTGTGGATTGTCATTAGGAAGCCCATCAGCACATTCAACTAGTTACCCCGAGACACCGGGACAAACGACGAGAAATAAGTCAGTTTTAGAGGATGAAGATAAGTGGTCGATGTTAGTAGACTTGATAAAGAAAGATTCACAAAAAAGTAGAGAGAGGGAAGAAAGGTTACTCAAATTAATAGAGAAGGGTTTACAAGAAAGGGAAGAAATAGTACGAAAATTAGGAGAATCGTTAAAAGAAGTGTTCCAAAAAACTAACGAATCACTAAAGGAAGATTTACAAGAAACATTAGAGAAGAGTTCACAAGAAACGAGAGAATCACTAAAGGAAGATTTACGTGAGATCAACACATCGTACACAAAGATGGAATGTAGTCTGAAGAAGGAAATGCAGGAGTTACCAGAACGATTGAAGATGAACGTCGACGAGAGAGAAAGTAAGCTACAGAAAAATATAGACCAGGTCCAGGGAGACGTGGAGAAAACGGAAGGAGAGTTAACAAAGAAGATAGAGGACGATGTTGAAGAAACTAGAACCGAATTGGGAGAAGAGATCACTGAAGTGACGCAGATGCAGAAACGATGCAACGATGTGGTTGAGGGGATAGGAGATAAGCAAAACCAATTGGCAGTCAATCCGAGAAATGCTATAGCCGTGCAGCGAGAAGAAGATGACCAGTGGGTTGCAATCGAAGGTGAGGCCTTCACTTGTGAAATCAAGAAAAAGAAAGGGACTACGGATAATGGTCAGTTTGAAGGAGGATTCTTGAAGAAATGCTGGCCCAAAAGTCGTCAGTGTGCAACACTTGAGGACCCACTACGATGCAAACCACTTAATAATTGGAAAGGAACGTCGGAAGAATTTGCCAAACATTTGTGGAAATGGAACGAGACTTTGGAACAACCCCTGAGTGACAACGTAATGGTATCTGCAATAAAAAGAAGATTGAATCAGTAAAAGCAAGGAACTATATCTAGGAGCCTAATCAAAGATAGGGAGGCCTTAATGAAGATACTGGAGCAGTTGGAGTCTATTAGATCACAGAAATACAAGCAAGCTGATGATCGAAACAGCGAAGGGAACAATGACCCACGGATTCATATTAATCATTCGTCTGATTTCCGAGGAAGAGGCGGAGGAACCGAAAAACCGAAGGACACTCCAGGTGAGGTCCGGTCAAGAGTGAGGGTTATAAGGTCCCGAATAAACCTGCTAAGACATGGTTAGGACATTTAGCTGTAAAATGGACTTTTGAAAGAGGGAAGTGTTTATTTGCATTGTGTTTTGTAATGTATTACAATTAGAGTTGCATATTTCATGTCAAAGATTATCTAAGGATGAATATAAAACCTGCAACCACTATTTTATAGTAATAATTCATATGGTCTGTGTTTAGGTAATAATTTTTGAGTATATATGCTGTGTGTGTTGTCATTTTGAGATTGGACTAGAGAGGAATATTGCTGGTTGAAATGAAAAATTGTAAATTTTGGACAATGCCATTTATGTGAGGTAATAACCTTTTGTAGAAATTGTTGTGGAGGCAGCCCACTACCGGAGTCCAGGATTATTTTGAAAAATTGTAAATTCATTAATGATTTGTATTGCATGTTTTGTTTAAATGTAGCCATGTTTTAAATCCCTTGCCGATTCTTTTTCGCCTGCGGTTCAAAAGAAGTTTTTGAGGGCGGGGATGTAAGGGGTCCGCAGGCCCTTACTACTAAGTTTGCGCTCACACAGGCCGACAGGGCAGCTATCGAGTAGTGTGTGTGCAGGTTGCGAGAGCGAAAGGGGGTTCACCGGAGTGCCGAGTGCGGCTTGGGTAGATTCCCGCGAGGCGGGAAGAACTGGGCGGAGAGTTAGAGTTGAGATGTGCTGAAGTCAGGGTGTGGTAGGTTCCCGCGAGGCGGGCAGAGCTGTGCAGAAGCCAGCAGTTGTATTAATGCAAATTATCGACAAAGGGAGTGGCCATCGCCGCGGTTTAACCCCTTTGTGTTAATATTATATGGGAAGGTGAGAAAGTTTAATTATAGAGTGAATTCAGTGATATTAAGTGCCGCTGTTGAACTTCCGCGTCTACCGCGCCGGCATTACTTGGATTACAGTGATTGGATGTTGCGTGTGACAATTAAGAATAGCTAAAGAAACCTGTGCTGAGATTAGCCATCATTAACAGTGTATTGACGAAGGCAGTGGCTGTCTCCTTATTTTGTGCTTTTGCTGAGAATATAGATCTTGTTTGTGAAACTGTGTTGTGTCCTTCTTGTCACCAAACAGTACGTATTACAGTATTTGCGAAGGACAATACGGAATGTAACATCCCCTGAGCAGTCCAATCCGATTGCCAGCCCATTAGGTACACGGTCACATTAATTAATTATCTAAATTTGGGCTGCTATTCAGATCCCGAACGAGCGGGAACAATAAAATAAATAAAGGTCGTGTTACACACTGTACCAAGGCCATAGTGACGACACTCTCGGAAGAGAGCAGATTCAGCCTGAGTCGTGATTCTGGTTGTACTCTCATATGTTTTTATCGCAGTTAGGATCATTGTCGAACATGATCCTTTGATGGTGCATATGCTGTGGTGTGGGGAAGTGTAATGTTGCATGGGCGAAATGGCTTCACTATCGGTGAAAATGGCAGTCCCCCCCCAGTCGACATTAATGTAACACTGAACTCTTTCCTTTCAGAAGTAGTTTCGGCTCTGACCTAATTTTTATGGCTGACAATGTGCGATCGATTAGAAGTGCACAAGTGGACAAGTTCTTGGAATGAATGGACAATTGGGGCTTGTGGCTTCCCCTAACGCAGATCTCATCAATCAAGTCTGGTATGTGTTGGGGAGACCATGTCCACATGCACCAACTGCTGCTGTCAACTGCGCTGATGGAGGTGTGGACCATCATGTCACAAAAACCCTTACTGACCTTGTGACCAAGTTGGGAACATGTTTCAGAGCATGCATTTCCCTCTGTGATGATCACACACCCTATTAAGAGACCTGTCCCGCATTTTGTAATGTCTAGGGATCATCATCAATGCTGATGACCTCAGCGTAATTATTGTCTGTAATTAAAAGTGTCATTTTTTCGTCTCATTGCGCTTTTTTACTTAATTTTTATACGACACTGCAGCAGTTCTTTCTAAGTATGGTCCTAGTTTCAGCGAAATAAGTTACTTGGCAGTGACACACGATGTGACAGTTGTTTACGTTCTTAAGCTGGTTGAACAACTTCAAAAAATCAATGACAAATAATGAAACACAATAGTGACAACAAACAAGTAAGGAGCATAATATGTTAGCGAATAGCAACACTACATGAGCACGCAACGTACGTAAATCAAATTGCTTCGAATATAGTAATCAGAAAGGCAACAATCACATACAGGGTCATGGAAGCGGATCAGGACACCCACATCACATTCAGTCGTACACATAAGCCAAACCAAATAATCATTGATATTGCAATTCCATAAAGAATCGTGCAAGTGACCGGTAACACTTGAATGTAAGTAAATATAAATGATAATTTTACTGCTTATTGTTTTTTCTTCAATCCCTTCATCAGGCAAGTTTGATGTACACAATATAGAATGAGAATTAATAGAAGAAAGACGAAAGTTATGAGAAGTAGCAGAAATGAGAATAGCAAGAAACTTTACATCAGATTTGAGTGTCATGAAGTAGATGAAGCTGTGGAATTCTGCTATCTAGACAGTTAAATAACCCAAGACGGACGGAGCATGCAGGTCATGAAAAGTAGACTACCACTGGAAAAAAGAGCGTTCCTGGCCAAGAGAAGTCTACAAATATCAAATATTCAGGAAGAAATATCTGAGAATGTACGTTTGGAGCACAGCATTTTATGGTAGAAAACATCGACTGTGCGAAAACCGGAACAGAATGGTATCGAAGCTTTACAGACGTGGTGTACAGAAGAATATTGCAAATTAGGTGGACTTATTACGTAAGGAACGAGGTGGTTCTCCGCAGAATCGGTGAGGAAAGTAATGTATGGGGAACACTGACAAAAAGAAGGGTATGTCTACTGCCAAGACATCAGGGAATAACTTTCATGGTCCTAGAGGGAGGTATAGAGGATAAAAACTGTAGAGGGAGACAGAGATTGGAATACATTCAGAGAGTAGTTGAGGACCTAGGTGGCTACTCGGAAACGGATAGACTGGCGCATGAGAAGAATTCTTGGCGGGCTGCATCAAAGCAGCCAGATGCTCGAAAGAGTGCTGACTCAGAAAAAAAGGTCACTTAATGGCATGTGGCGTTAGAACCATCCATATCTGACCACGTATACATTATCTTCGAGGGTTGAAATGGTTGCTAAACAGACCACCGTCTAAAGGAATACTAAACTCACACCATCGGAAGTCAGAACTTCGGTAAGAGATCCAGTAGATGGTATGACTGCTGTCGAAGTGACGTCTATCATTACGACCGGGTGCTAATAAAGCTGTCCTACTACCAAGAAGTGCACAATCGTTAATGTCCCTTTATGGAGCAATAACCTGGAATGCAAACGAAGCAAGCTGGTTGGTTCGTTGGTCTAAAAGAGGTGGGGGGGGGGGGAGGGAGCGACCAAAACTGCTAGGTCATCTGTCCCTCTTTCCGATTAAAATAATTCCACAAGGGCGGTAATAAAATAATCGAAACATACAAAACACAGCTGGAAGAAATTAGAAATCCACAAGAATGACAGAAGGGCAAAAAACACTAAAATGGACAAAATCGGACAAGAAAACCACAGAGAGACGCAAGGAACATGTAGAAGAGATCAAAACAAGGGAGCAGATTACCATGGCTAACTGACCATGAGAATAAAAAGGAAAAGGCAACCACTCTGCAACACATGAAAACCTCCACGCTAAAAGCACTAGGGCGAAGGACACAGAGCGACAAAGGATATGCACTAAAACTTGGATCAAATGATAAAACCCACCCTCACGAATAAAACGTAAAACTAAAGCTGCTGTTGAGGTATTGTAGCCCATCACCGAAGGTAGGGTGCTGGGAAAATTTAAAGTCCGCCGCAGAGCGGCTAAAGGTGGGCAGTCCAGCAAAAGATGGACAACCGTCATTGGTGAGCCACAGAGACACCGAGGTGGTTCCTCGCGATGGAGCAGGTAGCCATGCATCAGCCATGTATGACCAATGCAGAGCCGGCAGAGGACAACTGATTCCCTGCACGAGGACCGCATGGAAGACTTCTACACATTCATAGTCTCCTTAGTGACACACTGTTTGTTGTGAGTAATGTTACGCCATTCCATCTCCCAAAGCCGTAAAACCCTGCGGCGTAAGACAGAACCCAGGTCAGTTTCGGAGATGCCCATTTCCAGAAGCGGTTCCCACGTAGTCTTTTCGCAAGCCTGTTGGCAAATTCGTTGCCTGGGATTCCAAAGCGTCCTGGGGTCCACAGAAACACCACCGTACGACAGGACGATTCCAGGACATAGATGGACTCCTGAAAGGACGTTAACAAAGGATGCTGGGGGTAGCACTGGTCGATAGCTTGTAGGCTTCCCAAGGAGTCAGTACACAGGAGACATGACTCGTCAGCGCATGAGCGGTCCTGCTCGAGAGCACGAGATATGGCCACCAGTTCTGCAGTGAAAACAATGCAGCCATCTGGAAAGGAGTGCTGTTCAATATGTCTTCCATGAATATACGCAAAGCCTATGTGACAGCCATCGAGCCGCCTATGTAAACCACTTCATGGCCCCAGTACATGTCGACAATCGAAAGGAAGTGATAGCGAAGAGCCGCCGGGTTAACGGAATACTTAGGGCTATGCGAAAGGTCCACAAGAAACTGCGGCATAGGTGGACGCCATGGTAGTGTACGTGAATGGATCTCGAGGAAGCGTGGTAACGGGATGGACTTAAGTATAGACAGAAGGGACTGGACGCGAGCCGCAATCGTAAGCCTCGAAGAGGGCCGCCGATGCGGGAGATGAACCTCCATGTTTGGGGAGAGGAGACAGTAATTCGGATGTGCAGGAGAACTACGAACGAGTGCAACGTAACTGGCGAGCAGTTGTGCACGCCTAACCCTCAATGGAGGGACTCCGGCCTCCACCAGGACACTGGTCACTGACCGGCCAGTGTGGCCGAGCAGTTCTAGGAGTTTCAATCTGGAACCGTGGGACCGCTACGGTCTCAGGTTCAAATCTTGCCTCGTGCATGGATGTGTGTAATGTTCTTAGGTTAGTTAGGTTTAAATGGTTCTACGTTCTAGGGGACTGATGACCTCAGAAGTTAGGTCCCATAGTGCTCAGAGCCATTTGAACCGTTTTTGAACACTGGTCACTGGACTCGCTCTAAAAGCTCCCATAGCTAGGCGGATGCCACAATGCACTGGGTCGACTAAATGCAACGCTGAGGGCGCCTCCGAACCGTAAACCAGACTCTCATAATCAAGGCGGGATTGAACAAGGGCTGTGTAGAGCTGCAGCAACGTAGGGCGATCTGCACCCCAATTGGTGTTGCTCAGGCAGCGGAGGGCACTGAGATGCTGACAGCACCTCTCGATATGTCTCCACTACAGTTAGTGGGTCGCCATTAAGGCAAAGATCTGGCTCTGGAGGAACGGTGCGACGTCGACAGAACTGCAGAGCAGTGGGCTAGAGCCCAAAACCGCACTTTGTGAATGGCTCCCTGTAGGCGCCGCTGAGCAACACCAATACTGGACTAGCAGTACGAAATTCAGAAGTCATCCGCATACAGACAAGGTAGGACCGACGGTCCTACAGCCACTGTTAGACCGTTGATAGCCACTAAAAATGGAGAGACACTCAATACGGAGCCCTGCAGAACGCCATTCTCCTGAATAGGGGAGCAACTAGGGGAGTCACCGACTTGTACACAGAAAGTGCGAAGCGACAGGAAGCTTTGGATGAAAATCGGGAGCGTGCCCCAGAGACCCTACTCATACAATGTGGCAAGGATATGATGTCGCCACGTCGTGTCGTATGCTTTACACAAGTAAACAAAGTTGGCAACCAGCTATTGGCGTCTGGAAAAGGCTGTACGGAGGGCAGACACGAGGGACACAAGATTTTCAGTGGTAGAGCGACCCTGGCGGAAGCCTCCCTGACATTGAGCCAGTAGGCCACGTGGCTCCAGTACCCAACTCAGCCGCCAACACACCATAAGTTCCAGCAGCTTACAAAGAACGTTGGTGAGGCTGAGGGGTCGATAGCTATCCACATAAAGCGGGTTTTGACGCGGTTTGAGCACCGGAAAGATGGTTCTCTCCCACCATTGCGATGGAAAGACACCCTCGCACCAGATCTGGATGAAGATAATGAGGAGATGTCGCTTGTAGTCAGACGAGAGATGTTTAATCATCTGACTGTGGATACGATCCGGCCCAGAAGCTGTGTCGGAGCAGTATGAAAGGGCGCTAAGGAGCTCCCACTCTGTAAATGGGATGTTTATAGCGTTCACTGTGGCGTGTATTGAACGAGAGGACTTTCCTTTCCCTACGCTGTTTGAGGATGCGAAAGGCTAGGGAGTATTTCTATGATGCAGAGGCTCTGGCATATTGCTCAGCCAAGTGCTCGGCAACCGCGTTTGCGTCGGTAGATAACATACCATTGATGTTAATCCCAGGTACACGTGATGGGGACCCGTACCCAAAAATACATCTGATCTCTGTCCAGCCTTGGAAGGTAGCATATGGCACTCAATGGTCGACACGTATCTCTCCCAACACTCCTGTTTCCGTCGTTTTATAAGCTGGTGATCGAGGGCACAGAGCCGCCTAAAGGCTATTAGGTGCTATATTAAAGGGTGCCGCGTATGTCGCTGTAGAGCTCGCTCTTTAATTGCCTCAGCGACTTCCGGCGACCAACAACGGACTATCTTTCTCCAGGGGCACTCTAAGGAACGAGGAATTGCGTATTTCTGCCGCAGGAACGATCTTTCTAGTGACCTACTCAACGATAACATCGACGGCACCATGTGGGAGAGATTCGCCTGTGACAGCACAGGTGAAGACTTCCCACTCTGCCTTGTTTAAAGCCCATGTGGGTTGGCGTCCATGGACATGACACCAGGGGTGTGACAGGAAGATGGGGAAGTGGTCATTATGCCACAGGTCGTCATGTGCTCCCCAGTGGATAGATGGGAGAAGGTCAGGACTGCAAACCGAGAGATCAATGGCCGAATATGTGCCACGTGCCACAATGAAATGTGTGGCGGCACCTGTATTTAAGAGGCAGAGGTCGAGCTGTGACAGTGAATTTTCGACCTCTGTCCCTTGGCCAGAAAGCATGGCGCTACCTCACAAGGGGCTATGCACGTTAAGATCTCCCAAAAGTAGGAAAGGTTTAGGGAGTTGATCAATCAGTTCAGCCAATACGTTCAGGGGTACTGCACAAGCTGGAGATATACATTGGAAACAGTTATTTCCTGCGTCGGCCTTATCCTGACAGCCACAGCTTCAAGAGGGATTTGTAGGGCACAGGTTCGCTACATACTGAGTTCAGGACATAGACCCAAATTCCACCTGACACTCTATTATGGTCGCTAATGTTCCTGTAATATCCCTTATAGCTGCAGAGAGTAGGGGTCTGCATTGGCAGGAACCAGGTTTCCTAGAGGGCAATGCTGAAAGCAGGTGTAAAGCATAACCATTTCTGTAGCTCAGCCAGATGTTGGAAAAAACCGCCGCAATTCCTCTGGAGGATTACATGATCGTGAGACTGGGAAGAGATGAAACACTCAATGAGGTAGTCTGCGCCTCAGGGTCACCTGCTGCCACCAGATGAGTATCTGTGCGACCGACATCCACTATGTCTGAAGGCCCAACTGGATCTTAGTCCTCAACGGACGCCAGAATCTCCACCTCATCCCCAGACACAGAGATTGTAGATAGTGGTGGTGTGGATGCCACTGTAGTGACTTGGTTCTTGGGGTTATTTTTCTTTCCTCTCGCTGATACGTAGGTTTGTCCAGCTGGGAGGGCTTTACTGATTCAGTCTCAGGGACCGGGAAAGACTGTGAAGCCCTATGACCAGCTACCTGTGGTTGCTTCTGCCACTGGCGTGTGTCAGCTTTGCCACTGGTAGGAACCTGGGAAGGGAGTGATCCAAGGGATCCATTCCTGGCGAGAGGAGCCGAAGAAAACTTATGCTTGTCTGGCGCAGAAATGAGGACTGACGTTCCTGATGGTTGTGGGGATGTTGCTCCTGAAGTAGGTTGTGCAAGAGGAACAGGGAGAGAAGTGCCCCCCACCATGAAGGGTGCAAGTGGAGTCTGACGACTCTGAGAGCCAACTGTACATGGCAGAACGGAAGATGGGGTTGAACCGTTGTTGTAGTGGCGGCGTAGGTTGACGTCATATTCACAAGATGTAGCCTCTCAAAGTTTCTCTTAGCCTCAGTGTAGGTCAGTCGGTCCAGAGTCTTGTATTCCATTATTTTTCTTTCTTTCTGGAGAATCCTGCAGTCTGGCGAGCAAGGCTAATGGTGCTCTCTGCAGTTGACACAGATGGGAGGCTGAGCACAGGGAGTATTGGAATGTGGAGGGCGTCCACAGTCCCAACAGGTGACACCTTAAATACAGTGGGAAGACACATGGCCGAACTTCCAGCACTTAAAGCACCACGTTGGGGGAGGGATATATGGCTTACATCACAGTGGTAGACAATCACCTAGACCCTCTCGGGCAATGTGTCACCCTCGAAGGCGGAGATGAAGGCACAGGTTGCTACCTGATTATCCCTTGGAACCTGGTGGCTGCACCGGACGAAATGGACACCTCACCGTTCCAAATTGGCCAGCAGCTCATCATCAGACTGAAAAAGAAGGTCCTTGGACAATATGATACCCTGGACCATATTGAAGGTCTCATGGGGCATGATGGACACAAGCATCCCCCAGCTTGTCAGGCAAGTAGTGCTGTGACTGAGCAGAGAATGCTGTTTTGATCAAGACCAAACCTGACTGCATTTTGGGCAAGTCTTCCACCTCCCAAAACTTGTTCTCTTAATGCTCCACAGGAAACCGAGGTTTAATTGACAAGAAAGTTTCCCACATCAACCCTTGTACATACGAGGTACTGGTATGAATAGGCTTCACCTCCATCATTAGCCTGGCGTTCCTCCCATGGTGTGGCGAGAGGGTGGGGGTGGGGGGTTGATTATTTGGGTTCACATTTCTTAGCATTGAAATTAGACCTTGATCGCTTAGAGACTGCTGGTGTTTGAACACCAGCAAGTGATGACGTACTACGCTTCATGGCGTGTCATCCTTCCTGATGCCACCCACTCCAACCAGTGGCCCTCCCCAGGGGCGCCACCCAGGTGCAGCAAAGGTCACCTGGCAGGATGGCCTTGACAGGAGTCCCGATACCTCAGGATGACAGGCATCTACTCCTTGGCATATGCGGAGTGTTAACGGTGCAGGCATCAGCAGAGTGATCCCTGTGTGATCAGGGGGCTACAACCAACAGGGTACATGACGGCTCCACCACAACGGACTGGCTACCGTGCTGGATATCAAGCGCAAACGAGCGAAGAAGTCCATAATTGTCGACAGCGCAGAAAGCGATACTGCACAGAGGATGGAGGAAAACGCACCCAGGAGGGTGACTTCGAACAACAGCTGGAGAATGAGCGGAAGTGCAGATCCACGTCGCCGAAGGATGCGAGAGGTCTCAGTGCATGATGGACAGTATGCACCATGTAAGGCGCCCTTCCCCAATTAGCTCACTCTTCGGGAAAATTTTGAAAAATGGAGGTCAAACCTTGCAGGGGACCATCACATAAAGACCTAAACTCCTTTTAGTCCCCTCTTACGACAGGCAGGAGTACCTTGGGCCTGTTCTAACCTCGGACCTGCAGGGGGTACAAAACATGTAAACACTGTTTAACGGTGTGAGAATGAATAAGCAGTCGATATATGGTTTTGCTCTTGCTAAATACAAACCTTTGGTTAAGAAAGCATAGGTATCAGCCTGGAAAGTATTTTGGTGCATGGTACAGGCAATGCGCCAGATTTCATACATTTAATTTTTGTTGTGGATAAACACTGCTGAAATATATGCATTTATTTCTTATTTTAATCACGGAATCAGAATTTTTCCATTGATCTCATTACCAATTTGTCTAGTGTGTCGTATCATAGAGCTTTGAATGATTCATTATACTTGGGCTTCCAGATGTGGGGCTTAATACGTATTCTGCATGTCGTTTTATGCAAGAGATCCAAGAATTCTTGATACGCTACACTATTTAAAATAAAACATTTTCAAGAATTGGTTTTTGGTTCTACTTCTGACGGCCAACAGGAGGCGATGTCTTTCCTAGGATCTACATTAGTTTTTCACCAACTACAGAAAAAACAGCTTATAGAAATTTGGAAAACAAACAGTCCTTTGATATTTCTTAAAAGAGCTTCATACAGAGACGAACATTTGAGTAAAGGGAAATTGATTTGTGTATTTAACTTAAAAATTTGATAATAATAATAGTAACAATAATAATAAGACTCTATAATAGGAAAATCATGATTGTTTTCATAGAAATATGTGACTTAAACATCTATGAGTGTGGTGTACCTCTAAGGTTCCATGCGGTGTAGCGAGGCGCCTCCTCCTCCATGTAAATTTCCACTTACCCCTCATCCCAACTGGTATTCCTCCTAAACTCGAAAAAGCATCGCTGAAGCTCTTCAAATCTATTGGAATAGCACCTCAGAATCGAAAGAAACAGGGGATCATGCCTGAAGCTCAGGCATAGGTGCTTTAAGCAAATGCAGCTATATGATTGCAGAGACCATTTCCAGTCTCAAGCTTTTATAACATACACATGCAGACTGACGTGACGACTGAAAATTTGAACCCAGGTCTCTTGCTCTCTAGGAAAATGCGCCGACCACCGTGGCACAGCGGCTTTGGATCACTGCACAGACTTTCCTAGCACGTACATAATAGATGTTTGATATGTTCTCTGGAAGCATATAGTTTCATTTGATTAAAACACCTATGCCCGGATTTGAGGCAGGATCCTCCGTTTCATTCGATGCTGAGATGTTATTCCTATACAGTTCGACATCCTTTGCAATGCTATTCGAGTTTAAATACAATACCAAGTGCACTGAGGCGTTGATGGAACTCTGTATTGAGGAGGGAGGCGTCCTAGTTAGTCCGTGCATAAGTGAAAAGCCACTGTGAAACGGTGGCATACTGGTTAGCACATCCGCCTAGCAAGCAGAAGACCGCGGATCGAATCCTAACCCTGACACAAATTTTCCTCTGTAACTCAGCGATGATATATACGAATTGTGGAACTCGAACGAGGAAGGGAGAAAACGAACGAGACCATACACAGATCACTGAGGCAATAACGAGACCAGGCCGGGAAAGACGCCAACTGAAGCGAACGGTGAACATCCATTCCCTGGAAGTCGTTCCTCAGCTTTTTCGTTCATATTTGTGAGCCGTTCCTTTGCTACTGCTCCTTTGCGAAAGGCCCTATTCTCGACTTCATTCCTATTGAGGACAAACGACGCTCATTATCCCTTATAAACCACCAAAAATAACTACCTACCGAACGAAAATCGATCTAGTTCCCTTAAGTGATCACTGTTCAACACGATCCATACTTATGAAATGTCAGGGACACACGAGCATAGCCACTGCGTTTGGAAGAGTTCCCAATACAACTGTATTTTTGTCTTTGCATAGTTATTGCTTTACATTTCTCAGAGAAGAGCTTAAACTGATTGGCTTTGTATTCACTGTTTCTCATTTATTGAGCGTTGTCTACCACAAACGTCACAGTTCTGCTATCAAATATATTTCCGACGACGCAACCTCACCAAGTAGTATTCACAGTATCATGGTCTTTAACGCGTTCTTCCTTCTCGCCTTCTTATATGTTCTCCTGTTAGGAAGTGTGTTGTCTTACATGCTTCACCTTATGATGACAGCTTTTGCCTTTCTGCCTTTTACTGGGGGTTTCATTTGTATTCATTCTTTGGTCTACATCATTTTGTAAATAGGAATTTGAACGTTCGTATAAGTGTGGTTTGTACAGTTCATGTGTTCAACCTGTATTCACTATCTTATAAACTGTACTTGTAATTTTTCTTTATTTTTGTATTTCGTCGGCTGTCTCACCTGGTTGTTATTCACTTCCATAGCAAAATATAGCACTGAAGGAACCTGATATCGATTACGCATTCTTGAATGGAAAATAAAAGAACTTATTATATACAGTTGTAGAGTTTAATTGCCTTAAATACTGACAAACCATCGGTGAGAAGAGGTTATTAGAATAAACCTTTACTGAATTGTACACAAACATATGTAATGAATATTTATATCAATTTGATGATTTAGCCAGTCGCTACAAGAACAATTTCACTCAACCAAATTCCTTACGACGGTATCAACTGTTCATTTTCATGCTGTAAGGGTTCCTTTGAAATGTAATGAATATTTATATCAATTTGATGATTTAGCCAGTCGCTACAAGAACAATTTCACTCAACCAAATTCCTTACGACGGTATCAACTGTTCATTTTCATGCTGTAAGGGTTCCTTTGAAAAGACCACTATGGATTTCCTTCCCAAACTAATAAAACACTAGTTTACTTTGATTTAAGATCAAACAATAAAGTCATCGATTGATTTCTTTGTAGTCGCACTCGTACCTTTCCTCAAACGATGGTTAGAAATGGCTCATACACGTTCAGTTATATAAGGCACAAATAAAGATACTGGTGTTCGCTACATGGAACAGCACCAATATTTATTTAAAAACATAAACACAAAGGAAGAGCAACTGTTTGCACTTTAAATACGAAACAAACGTCCGCTTCAAGGAAACTAGTACGTGCGTTTGTCACTTCACGTTACAATAGTACTTGAAAAAAGTATTCTGATACATTATTTTGTTATTCTACGGAACAGATTGTTCTGTATTAAATAACCCTCATTTAGTTCCAATGATGAGCTGCAATGTTTAATTCTGCTGCAAATATTTAATGATTCCTTCTTTGACTAATATGCGATTCCAAGGCTGGACTGATCACACCACTCCACAGGCCGTACTACTATTTAACTCAATCCGGTGTGGTTGCGGCCGTTCCAATAATATCTACAGCTTCTACAATCGTGAGACTTATCGATCTCTCACCGGATACAAACCAAACCGTATGTTTTACTCATGCAGTCATTTATTTCAGTTTTTAATTGTACAGCTATAGATGCGTGATGCTTACGTACATTGCTATGATGTAGACAACAGAAAATCCAATGTAATAAGTCCAGCAAAAAACAACAAGAAAATTTGGTTAATACTACAAGAAGGTTTTAATTATAAATTTATGTCTTTATAAAAGACTATAATCATCTTCAGAGTTTCCTACACTTTCTAACAGTGTTCGTATCTCGTGGGGTCCTCTGAATACCACTGCCTCGTCTTCATAAAACGTTGTCTGCCGCATTATACCAGTATACAGTGAACAGTAACGGTCGTATCTCACTTTCTTCACACACAATGGATACTTTTCCTTTGTACTGTGTTCTTCCAAGAAGTAGGACTTACGCGACTTCATTTAGTCTACAATAGAAAAGCTTATTTATTTGGATATGCCGTAAGTGAATAATTCATTTAATGTGCGACGGTGGTTAACTGTACTGAACACTTTCCGGAAGTCAAGCGACACACCATCAACCTTTGTTCCGATGTTTATGCCTCGAATACCTTCTGTTAAACGTATTATATTTCTGATTCTTCTGGAAAGGCGCTTTATGTAACACAGAGCAAACAAGGTTGCGTAAAGTGTAATTAAAGCCTGTATAATGTCCTAATTTTCTTCACTATCTGAAATAGAATTTAGCATACTGATTCTTTGTGACTGATATGTACTTATCACAGAATCTGTGGGCTCTTTCTAACGCCTTTTGGTTATGGTCCTTCAAAAATCGAACAAATAATTTTATTACAAGTAAAGTTTCTGGTATGCAGTGTCTCATTGTCTGTTAACAGCTTCTATCGACTAATGAGGGCGGGTAGCTTTTCAGGATGAATGCGAAAATGAGGAACCAGAAGTATAAAATATAACCAATAAATTAATTATCCCGTGTCAGCAGTAGAGAATCTAATTGGTTATTCACAAAAACATGTTTATTGACAAAGTAAAAAACTGGATACATGCAAGTGCGTGATAATGCAGTTTTTGCTCTACATCCACCACAGAGAAATGAAGCTAATAAGCCTGTTCATTGTTTCTGTAATTTTCATCCACTCGTTTGGATCGTAAATTCCGAATAAAACACAAATATGTGTC
Source organism: Schistocerca nitens (assembly GCF_023898315.1). Classification (NCBI taxonomy): domain Eukaryota; kingdom Metazoa; phylum Arthropoda; class Insecta; order Orthoptera; family Acrididae; genus Schistocerca; species Schistocerca nitens. Next base: position 363,654,769 of record NC_064619.1, read on the forward strand.
TTTCATCTTTTTCAGTGAGGCAACAGGATGTTTCTAAATATATGCCAGCCCCAAATGGAAGTGACTGGAGATTGTGAATAATATTTCACAATCCGCGCCGGAGGAAGAAACTAAGGATCAGTGTCGGAAGTTTTCTATGTCAGTTTAGGGATGTGACCAAAGTTCAAAAAAAAATGTGTACTGCAGATTATATAACGCACTAGATCCTAGTGCCTTCCTATTTCAGTTGATACTCTGAAACAAGAAGCCTCGTGAGTAGACTAATAAAGATCAACAATTCATGGTTAACTGGTAGCAGCATAAGTTCACCAGAAAGTTAGGTGATAAAATGCGATGTGTATTACTTCGTCATCACACTAACAAATCAACAGAAATATTTCCAACTTTATATAATAGAAGCATCTCACAACTCAAGTAATCTTCTTTTACTCCTCTCAATATAAGATGAAAGCCGCAGCAGATGCGACTACTCACGAGAGAAGCATCCAACGCGAACTTTCTTCCAGATTCACAATTCATGTGCAACTGTTACTCTGTGGGCCACGTCAGTTACGGATGATTAGGGTATGATAACGGACACTTGCTATAAGCGATCTCTAATCAAACACAATTTATCAGACACAAGTCTACAGCCAAAGTGTCCATAAATCACTTAATTCGAAAGTGTAATCTTTGTGAATTTGAGGGAAAGAGATGAATTCCTCAAATTTAGTTATGTTCTAAACAATTGCTACACTGATGACTGCCTGTCCATATTTAATTAGCCACGTTATCCCATTCTTGGTATAGCATTATGATGAATAAGATATAAAGTTCTTTAATAGATATATAGCGCATACTTCGTAATTTGCGCAGAAATAGTGAAGGGAACTGGCACCACCGTGTCCACAAAACACAATAAGGAATTCCAGAAAAGACACATGATGCCGAAATATACTATCTTGCACATCGACAACACAACAAGCGTCAATTAGGAACAGTGGCGATGGTGGTGGTCTTGTTGGTAGTACTGGCAGTAATAGTAGTAGTAGTGGTAGTGGTAGTAGTAATAGTAGTAGTTGTTGTTGTTTCATTCGTCCATGGATGACTCTTACGGGAATATTGTGCATCTCTTGGCATTACAATTTAAGAACAAAAAATGACTGATTTATGTGCAGTTCTAAGGCGTAGACCGTACACTGACCAGCTCAACGCCGCTAAATGCCATCAAGAAGCCGCTGAACCGTGGGTCTATGGAATGAGCAGGCGGGGCCAAGCCTCCAGGAAGACAGAGTACAGCGTCCCCTGTCAAAGATGATTTAACAAGCCACCCATCACCGGTCACCCAGTTCAATGGTTCAAATGGCTCTGAGCACTATGGGACTCAACTGCTGTGGTTATCAGTCCCCTAGAACTTAGAACTACTTAAACCTAACTAACCTAAGGACATCACACACATCCATGCCCGAGGCAGGATTCGAACCTGCGACCGTAGCAGTCACGCTGTTCCGGACTGAAGCCCCTAGAACCGCTCGGCCATCTCGGCCGGCCCCCAGTTCATTCGCAGACTTCATGAGCACCAGTACTGAGTGACAGGAAGCCGACAAATAGCCTGTGTTCTGCAAGCAGTGATAGTCAAAAGTACTTGCTTGTAGGAGCCACAGGAGTCAATAAAAATAAATTATTTTTGCATACATTGTGGGAGTGAACAGTGATCAATATGATACAAATATTGACTATAAAAACTGTCTTAATCACAATTTATTTATTACGGTGACCGGTTTCTATCACTACTGTTGTCATCTTCAGACCAATGAGTAAGAACCACCTTCTGGTGGTAAATCACTACCACCAGAAGGAGGCTCTTACTCATTGGTCTCAAGATGACCACAGTAGTGGTCGAAACTGGTCACCGTAATAAATAAATTGTGATTAAGACTGTTTTTGATAGAAAACATTAATAAGAATTAAGTTTATTTTCATTTCATATGTAAAGTTTTCTATTAATTAGAAAGTGTTTTGTACAGATGATTTTGGATTTCTACCACCGGCCACCGCAACTTCCTTGTTCGAATCGATTTGACTCCCACTATATCCGACAAACATCTCGAGACGAACACTACAGAACCAACGCAGCCTTCAGTCTTCGCCGCTCCATCATAACGCGTAACTAATATTTTTTTTCTTTCAGAGGCACATTGCTGTTACTTGTGTTCTTTATTAGAGACTACCCTCAATGATTTGGTCGTATGCGTAAATCATTTTCTACGGCTCCCCTTTCATCACAATGGCCTCTAACCTTCCTCCTACACCACCTGCGGCTAAGCCTCCGGCTGGTGCTGTCTTTGATATAATTCAGTTTATTCAGTTCCAGAACCACCAATAGTCACAAGTGATGCCGGCAGTCCAGAAGCTCATTAATGCACAGGCCGCCGCTGCATCACTTGGGCCACAACAGCCAGCCCCATCCACGACACCGCCTCCGTGCATTCCACCGTTCCTATCTTTCGATGAACAAGAGCAATGGAACGAGCACTACGCTCAGTTCAACGCTCATTGTGCTACGCATCAAGTGCAAGGTACTTTCTTATTTCTTGACAACTGCCTCGCTTAGAAGTTATTCCCAACTACTAGGCGGGGCTAGTAGTTTCTGAAGATTTAGTTTCTGCCCACACTATGTATTACGAAGATCAGGTACAAGTTGCTGCACCACGTTACAAGTTCTTTCGTTTGGGGATAAAGTCAGAACAGTCATACGGTCAGTGGAGTCACTGAACATCAGGGTTTCATACAACACTGTCGTGTTCACTGTGCCTGTGGACTCTACTACAGTGACGCAATGATTCATACTACAATAATGTGCCAAACAGTAAGATTCTTGAACAAATTCTCAAACGTTCTGATCCTTCTTTGAAACAAGTGTAACAAATTATTGAACATCAGGATTCTTGTCATAGTGCCGTGAAAAACATTGAGGTAACTGCCATTTGAAGACTAACGCAAAGTGAAAAAATGTACGGCCTTGCGACAAACCACGGCTCGCACACAGGCCAGTGCGCCGCGGTCAGAGTAAACAAGTATCAACGCATGTGCCTGCTGCGAAATCATGTCCCCGCTGTTTTTTCAGGCATAAAAGACAACACTGTTCTTCACAGAACGCGACTTGCGTTGCTTGTGCGAAGCTAGGTCATGCACGGTCTGTGTGTTAGCAACAGAAAAATAATTCTACCCACGTACGCTCTCGTAAGTACGGAGCAGCTTCTCACTCAGTGAATGTAGCTTTTTCTAAACCAACTACCAGTACTAGTAATGACCACATTCAGGATGTGCCTTCACTTCTCCCAGGTGCTCTGCAACGACAGTCAAACCAACTATTTGTGAACCTAGTCATTGTCGGACTTGTGTGCAACTTCAGTTAGACATTGGCGCTTCCGTTACATTGCTTAATCATGTTACTTATGAACATTTGGGCTCACAACCGTTGACAAAATGTTGCACACAACTTACAGCCTACAGCATTCAGGACATTCCAGTGCTTGGCACGTGTAGTTTGCCTGCCACATTCCAGTATACATCAGAACAATGACATTTACAATTTTTTGGTTCGATTCATTTGATTTGTTTGGTCTTCGTATTCAGGACAATGCACTTTCGGTTTCTGCTCTCAACGCAAACAGTATTACTTAATTGATTGTGGAGTTCCCTGATTTATTTTCTGAAATACTAGACTGAGCAAACAATGCTGTGGGGCACGTTACAATGAAATACAATGCGCAACCTAAGTTTTTTCGGGCATTTCCCGTCAATCATCCTCTTACAGACAAAGTTCGAAGTGAACTTAAGGAATGGTGAGACAATGGTGTTACTGCTCCTATCCAGACTAGTCCGTGGGCTTCCCTCTTAGCAATCTAACCCAAGCCTTCTGGAAATCTGCGCCTTAGAGTTGCTTAGAGTTGACTTTCAATCCACTGTGAATCCACAGACCATAACTGATATGTATCCGTTGCCTCGCCCTTAGCAATTAAGGGACAGGCTTGGTGCAGACCGCTATTTTTCAAAACTTGACTTACGCTATGCATACTTGTAAATTCTGCTATATGAATAGTCTCAGAAAGTGTTTGTTATCAAAACACATTAGTGGTTGTTAAATTTTTTCGCCTACCCTTTGGCATCACTTCCACACCTAACATATTCCAACGCTACTTAGAACAACTTACTGCAAAATTTCCATACTGTTCAAATTACTTGGATGATACTGAGGTGTCAGATCGTATAACGGAGAAATACACTCCTGGAAATTGAAATAATAACACCGTGAATTCATTGTCCCAGGAAGGGGAAACTTTATTGACACATTCCTGGGGTCAGATATATCACATGATCACACTGACAGAACCATAGGCACATAGTCACAGGCAACAGAGCATGCACAATGTCGGCACTAGTACAGTGTATATCCACCTTTCGCAGCAATGCAGGCTGCTATTCTCCCATGGAGACGATCGTAGAGATGCTGGATGTAGTCCTGTGGAACGGCTTGCCATGCCATTTCCACCTGGCGCCTCAGTTGGACCAGCGTTCGTGCTGGACGTGCAGACCGCGTGAGACGACGCTTCATCCAGTCCCAAACATGCTCAATGGGGGACAGATCCGGAGATCTTGCTGGCCAGGGTAGTTGACTTACACCTTCTAGAGCACGTTGGGTGGCACGGGATACATGCGGACGTGCATTGTCCTGTTGGAACAGCAAGTTCCCTTGCCGGTCTAGGAATGGTAGAACGATGGGTTCGATGACGGTTTGGATGTACCGTGCACTATTCAGTGTCCCCTCGACGATCACCAGTGGTGTACGGCCAGTGTAGGAGATCGCTCCCCACACCATGATGCCGGGTGTTGGCCCTGTGTGCCTCGGTCGTATGCAGTCCTGATTGTGGCGCTCACCTGCACGGCGCCAAACACGCATACGACCATCATTGGCACCAAGGCAGAAGCGACTCTCATCGCTGAAGACGACACGTCTCCATTCGTCCCTCCATTCACGCCTGTCGTGACACCACTGGAGGCGGGCTGCACGATGTTGGGGCGTGAGCGGAAGACGGCCTAACGGTGTGCGGGACCGTAGCCCAGCTTCATGGAGACGGTTGCGAATGGTCCTCGCCGATACCCCAGGAGCAACAGTGTCCCTAATTTGCTGGGAAGTGGCGGTGCGGTCCCCTACGGCACTGCGTAGGATCCTACGGTCTTGGCGTGCATCCGTGCGTCGCTGCGGTCCGGTCCCAGGTCGACGGGCACGTGCACCTTCCGCCGACCACTGGCGACAACATCGATGTACTGTGGAGACCTCACGCCCCACGTGTTGAGCAATTCGGCGGTACGTCCACCCGGCCTCCCGCATGCCCACTATACGCCCTCGCTCAAAGTCCGTCAACTGCACATACGGTTCACGTCCACGCTGTCGCGGCATGCTACCAGTGTTAAAGACTGCGATGGAGCTCCGTATGCCACGGCAAACTGGCTGACACTGACGGCGGCGGTGCACAAATGCTGCGCAGCTAGCGCCATTCGACGGCCAACACCGCGGTTCCTGGTGTGTCCGCTGTGCCGTGCGTGTGGTCATTGCTTGTACAGCCCTCTCGCAGTGTCCGGAGCAAGTATGGTGGGTCTGACACACCGGTGTCAATGTGTTCTTTTTTCCATTTCCAGGAGTGTATATCACTAACCTTCTTACGCGTTTGCAAGTACTTTCAGCTGCAGGTTTGAAGTGTCGCCTGGACAAATGTGTCTTTTTTGAGTCTGGAATTCAGTACTTAGGCCATGTTCTTAACAGCCAAGGTATTCATTCCTTCCAGTCAGATTTTCTGACCATCTGGGGCCTTCCTGCCTCACGGAACGTGATGGAATTGCAGGCAGTTCTCGGGAAGGTGACATATTGTATCCGGTTTATACCCAGTGCAGTCCAGACTGTGACTACGTTACACCGTTTGTGTCGGAAAAATTAACCTTTTCTTTGGGCGAATGAGTGTCAGGATGCATTCCAGATACTTAAAATAAGCCTAATTGCGTGGCAGGTGCCTTGTTCATTTCGATCGCACTAAGACGTCGGTTTGGTTGTGGATGCTTCTTCATACGGAATCGAAGCTGTGCTGTCGCACGGATTTGGTTCACATCACAGGCCGATTCTTCGACTAAGACTCAGAGTGACTATTCCCAAATCCAGAAGGAAGCGCTCGCTATTATCTATTTCGTGACAGAGTTTCGCCATTGCCTATTTGGTCAGAAGTCTTATCTAGTGACCGACTATAAGATACTTCAGTATTTGTTTCATCTGTCAAAACCTGTACCGCCACTCACGGCTCAGAAGCTGCATCGTTGTCAGTACAACGTATTGTACCGGCCCACGTCGAAGCGTGCAAATGCTGACGCGCTTTCTGGCCTTCCTGTTGGTACTGATTGTAAATTCTATACTACAGCCGCAACTTGTCGTCAGATCGATGTGCAGGACACTGAGCTTTTACAGACTTTTTCGCTACACTACAGAAAAATTGCACAGCCACATAAGCAGACTCTGACTTGTATCTTATGTTGCACTACATCAGTATTGCTTGGCCTCGTACATTCAGAATTTGTTTGTGCGCCGGCATTTTGCTCGTCGGCATAGGCTCCCCGTCCAACACGACGTGACTTTATTGCAAAATGACTTTGGACACTCCCATGTGCTTGTTCTTTAATTGTTGCAAGAACAGGTTGCGATTGCTCCACCAAGGACGTTGGGGAATTGTATGCCCAATACATTTAGCGCGTCGGCACTGTACTTGGCCGGGCATGGACACCCACATGACCAGACGACGTCACAGTGCCTCTCATGGACTGAAACTATATCGGCTCCACAGCAAACGGTTTCAGCTTCGTCAGAGTCTCACTCTCCGTAGCAACGAGGGCATATTGACTTTGCTGGTCCCTTTTGGAACAATTATTGGCTTATTGTTGTGGATCTTTTAGTAAATATCCGTTTCCACTGCTCGTGAACTCGACTACGTCCAGGTAGTAACATTAACACTTTGTCGTCTATTTTATGCTTGGAAGGGTTGCCTGAAGTGGTTACAGACAACGGACCACAATTTACGGCTCAGGACTTAGAAGGAATTTGTACGGCCAGTGGTATCAGTAACCGTACCAGTGCTCCGTTTCACCCTCAGTCGAACGGAAGAGCTGGACAATTTGTAGGTACATTCAAGAGACAGATGAATAGACTCCGTGCCTCCCACACATGGGAGCATGCACTACCGCTCTCCCTCACAACGCACAGCTCCCAGCCCCGCGACCGTCCACCGCCGTTGGAGCTCCTACAAGGCCGGCACCACCGCACGGTGCTCGAGTTGCTGCGTCCACAGCAAAGCATGAAGTATCCCAAGCACCGCAAGTATCGCTTTGCGGCGAAAATTCTGTTCTTTTCTGAGTTTTTGGTCGCACCAGACGCTGGGAGGGAGGAAAGATTCTTCGAAATTTGGGAGACTGCACGTGTTCAATTAAAGGTCCCGCTGAGTAGGTGGACCGCCATCAGAACCAAATCAATGCTAGTCGATTGAGAGATTCTTCCGCATATTTTCTGTGCCCAGAGTCACATTCTATGGGAATTTACGGCTTACGCGGCTGGCCCAGGCGCTTCTTCGGCACCACCTGCGGTACCCATGGAGCTGGACCAATCGCCTTCGACGCCGCAGCAGCTCAACTTTCCAGCGCTCGTCTTCTCGGCACCCGCCGTGGACCAGGCGCCGGCGCCGTCATCGTCATCGTCACGTCACCACCATCGTCATCGTCGCCTTCTCCGTTTTGGTCGACCAGCTCAGGAAGAACGTGAGCGCTCTTTCGGGGCTTTTACGATCGACGCTGCAATAGGAGCACAGGACGGATGTCTAGGAGCAGCCGGTGGCTCGGCCTCGGTCCCAGTTGCGGCTCCCGCGCTCTCACGCCACCCAACTTCCTGCCTTCACCTCCTAAATCCGTAGTCTTAAGATGGCTCCGTACACGTCAACGGTGAGGCATTTGGGGAAGAGTGAGGTGGGAGGAATGTGGAGTCCTATAGCATCGACGGAACATCACCAGCGAAACGGTATCAAGAAGGCACTGCCAACGGAAAGAGTTGGCAGCATCACACGTTCAGGAAGATAGAGTTCAATGACCGCCGTCAACACAGATTTAACCAGCCACCCATCGCAGGTCGCACAGTTCGGTCGCAGACGTCGAGAGCATCAGTGTTGAGTTATAGGAAGCCCACACTTAGTCTACATTCTGCGAATAGTAGCAGTGAAAAGTACTTGCATGTAGGAGGCACAGGCATCAAGAGAAGTTAAGTATCTTTTCCTTTTAGAAATAAAGTTTCCTATTAATTAGAAAGCTTCTGTACAGACGACTTTGGATTCCTGTCACCGGCCATCGCAACTTCTCCCCTTCACTGTTTCTGACAGTGTTGCGTCCCACACTAGCCGACACAATATACACATGAATTTGAGTTCTTATGGATATAATCTGATAGTTAAGGAAAAGGCTTAGAGTACCAGTCATTTGCCTAATAATTTGGGTAAATCTCGGATAGCTGTGCGGGATTATCCATGCGGTCTCGGGCGCTACAGTCATGGACTGTGCAGCTGGTCCCGGCAGAGGTTCGCGTCCTCCCTCGTGCATGGGTGTGTGTTTGTCCTTAGGATAATTTAGGTTAGGTAGTGTGTAAGCTTAGGGACTGATGACCTTAGCAGTTAAGTCCCATAAGATTTCACACACATTTGAACATTTGAAATATCGGACAACCTGAATCAGAATGTCTGGGTGGTGAAATTGGAAAATCAATTCTCTCTAATAAAAGAGTACTCTGTTAAAACAGCTCAAACCCTTTAGTTTCACCCCTAGTGTAAATTCTGTTATTGTTAGATATTGCCGGCCGAAGTGGCCGTGCGGTTAAAGGCGCTGCAGCCTGGAACCGCGAGACCGCTACGGTCGCAGGTTCGAATCCTGCCTCGGGCATGGATGTTTGTGATGTCATTAGGTTAGTTAGGTTTAACTAGTTCTAAGTTCTAGGGGACTAATGACCTCAGCAGTTGAGTCCCATAGTGCTCAGAACCATTTGAACCATTTTGTTAGATATTCTAGCAAGGACGTGATTCATAATTTAGAAAGCTGGTTGAACCTTGACCATTTATTTTTCAGTATCCATCGCTGCAAACACAACACCATCTATAAATAGATTATCAGATGACATCAGGACCTAACTATAATGTTTGACTCCCATTTTGTGTTTTGTGTACGTCAGCTTACCATTTGCGTTCCTGGCAAATTGCTACAGCGTTTATTGGGGAAGCAAGTGAAGATAATCACTTATGACAGGAGCACGATAGCACAGAGAGACGTGTCTCCTCCTCCCCTCCCCCCCTCCCAACCCCTACTCACAATTACTGGGCCAAGTGTGCAAACTAGCTTTACTTGCTTGCTCATAGAGATTCTGCAACAACTCATTAATAAATAATGATAATGAATATAATACCAATTGCAGCTTAAATTCTTCAGATAGATGTAAAATCACAAAATACTGAGTTCGACATATTGGCACACATGTTTTCCTAAAAATCGATGTTTTTCATAATTCAAAATTAAAACTATAGGAATATTTCACAAAATAATTGGACGAGATTTCTCTTGTGCTCCTTTTATCCTTTTTGAGTTTATCGCGAAAATTTAATTTTGGGCCAGAATGAACAGTAACTTTGTAGATTATGTACCGTATGGTCGTAAATTAAGTAACAGTATATTCAGTATCGTGTTCCTGTTATACATTAATGAAGATGTGCCAATTTTTATAGAAATAGCTACCGAAAAGGATGCAGTTATGCACGTACACCTTCTACCTTTAGACTGATTCCACCATCTGTAACGGTCTTGGTTCTGAATTTAGTGGCAAATGGCAAAGATAGTACTCGATTTCTTATCGATAGCGCACCCAACTACTTGCTCGACAGTTTGAATCTTCCTTTTCATTCAAACTTGGCACTATCTTACCCTATTATCAAACGGTATTACATTCATTTCTTTAAAAACTGATTTGGTGCCATGTATTATCCAAGAAACTCTTCACTGAGTAGATTGTATTGCTCGAGAAGTACTTTTTTCACTTATTTTCCAAATAAGTTAATTCAGTAATCACTTTAGCTCCTTAGGTAATTTAGCATAAAATTTCGTATATTGGTACAAATTACTCTTTTGCTCATTTTGGTCTTTCTTTCCTAGGTAAATGTATCTTCAGTCCATATCTAGTACCATGGTCACACACTGAACCGTTGTGCTGTAACTGTCAGTTTTCTTTATGAACATAACAAGTCCTCATAGATATTCGCGTGGTTTACTAAAAAATCCCACGGTTTTGAACGTAGCTTTAAATTGAGCCCAATTATCATTTTCAGATATTATTCTAATGGCCCTTGTGCGTTGTCTGAAAACTCTGTTCACTTTTTGCTTATTTATTCCCCAATAAAGGATTATGTATCTAAGATACCCTAAATGCCAGGTATGGCTCATACCAGTCGTTAGCACATTTTATTCCCAGTGATTCCACCTTCCTTGATAGAATTTCAGTTAATTAGTATGTGGCTAAAAGGCACTCGCTTTTACACACTGATGATAGGACACTTACAGGTAGAACATGACCTGCTGATGACATCCTGTTTGTAAATATCTGTAAGTTTTCGCATCACTCCGAAAGACAACCAAAATTCATTGCTAGACATGTTGTGTTTGTTATGCAATGTATATTTAATTTGAAACTGAAGTTCTTGGTTTTTCTATCTTAATTTTCAAACCAACTTTATTGCATATTGATCAGCAGTAAACTTCCTTGATGAATCATTTGATATCCCAGCAAGAAGTTCTTGTTATATATTTTTAATATATGTTAGGAATTCTGATATTGGTGTCATTAGGAAAGGGAACGTTTTCGCTGACTAATACAACTGGGAAAATCTTTGATGTACATCAGGAACACTAATGTTTCATAACATTCCATCCTCAGACAATCCTATATTAACGTATTACAGTTTTCACTAAAAGTGGAATATGTTGTTTTATCTTTGCTCTTTCTACCCTCCCTCTAGGTACTATCATTAACACTCGTTAGTTAAGTCTCTTCTTCCTTAAGATAAATCCTTCGTTAATAGAATCGTATGGTCAGCAGTATAAAGCGTCAGAAACATCTAAGAATGTGGCTGTGACACCTAGTTTTGTCAATATCATAATGTACCACTGCTGTAAATTCCAGTATGGCAGATTTCGTACTTATAATATTTTGCAACCGGAACAGTGAGACTGAATGTTGTATTTGTTAAAGTAGTTTAGTTATCTGTCTCTCATAACTGATTCTGTTGTTTTTGGAAATAATGACAGCAAAGAAAAGGGCCTGTAGTTTTTTAAGTCTTCTGTATTACCAACAGAAAACAATGCAATGGGTATGAGTCAAGACATAAGACAAGAGTAACTTAAACGAAGGAATATTTGACCGAGAAATATCTAAATTAGCCACAGGTTTCTAGGGAAGATATAACAACATTAACACTGGTTGTGTAAATCAGAGGTTACGGAAGAAGTTACTTGGTATGAGGGAAAGTTTAAAAAGGGAAAAGTTCAGTTACGTAGCGGTCAAGCTAGTGGAATCGGTAGTGCAGGCGATGTACTGCAATGCTGTTGTCACGCTTCCTAGCAAGATGTAGTTCTCATGCTTCCTAGAAAGAATTATGCAATATCGTGAATACTAAATTTAAAGCATACTCAAAGGGGTCTATTTTAGCCCTCTTTCATTTCTCTCCTTTTATTATTCCGTGTTACTACGTTTATGACGTACTCAGATGTTTCCTGTGCTATTCGACAAGGTTCATAGAAAGAGCACGTGTGGTGAGCGTGCACGTATAACCAGTAACCTCATTCCCAGCGTTTCCTAAATGGGTTATGTAAGTTTCAAAGTATGAGGGGCTGAGTTTCAACTTCGGTGGTTGTGGGGCAGAGTTCCTTTTCTCTCATATAGAGCAGTGCAAAAACTTAGAGCCTCTCCAGACACGTGCGGTAAAGTAGTTACTTCTCATTTCCGAGCTTTTTCGTTGTTTTCGACCGACAAATTGGCTAGAAGAGCACCCCACTCTGCTGAAAAATATTGCTACTGGTGGCAACGGCCTTTGACTGGCACTTTATTTGTTCTGGGCCCGACACCTAGCTGTGGGTAAGAGTTACTTCTCCAGAACATACACTAAGTGATCAAAAGTATCCGGAAACTTAAAAGTTCGAAGCGCCCTTCATCGTTAATGCTGAAATTCAACATGGTGTTGGCCTACCATTAGCCTTGATGACAGCTTCCCCTTTCACAGGCATACGTTCAATCAGTTGATGGAAGGTTTCTTGGGGAATGGCAGCTCATTCTTCACAGAGTGCTGCACTGATGAGAGGTATCGATAACGGTCGGTGAGGTCTGGCACGAAGTCGGCGTTTCAAGGCATCCCAATGGCTGTGCTCGATCGTGTTGAAAGATGCAATTGCCATCCCCGAATTTCTCTTCAAGAATGTGAAGCAATAAGGTGCCTAAAACATCAATGTCGGCCTGTGCTGTGATAGTGCCACGCAAAACAATAAGAGGTGCAAGCCCCCTCCACGAAATACACTACCAACCATAACACCACCGCCTCCGAATTTTACTGTTGGAGTTACACACGCTGGCAGATGACTTTCATCATGCATTTGCAATACCCACACGCTGCCATCGGATTGTATTTTGAACCGTCATTGCAGTGGATCCTGATGCAGTTTGGAATTCCTGTGTGATGGTCTGGATAGATGTCTGCTTATTACACATTACGACGCTCTTCAGCTGTCGGCGGTTTCTGTCAGTCAACAGATGAGATCGGCCTGTACGCTTTTGTGCTGTACGTGTCCCTTCACGCTTCCGCTTCACTATCACATCGGAACCGTGGACCTAGGGATGTTTAGGACTGTGGAAATTTTGCGCACAGACGTATGAGACAAGTGACACCCAAATCACCTGACCACGTTCGATGTCCGTGAGTTTCGCGGGGTGCACCATTCTGCTCTCTCATGATGGCTAATGACTACTGAGGTCGCTGATATGGAGTACGTTGCAGTAGGTGACAGTACAATGCACCTAATATAAAATACATATGTTTCTGGGGTTGTCCAGATACTTATGATCACATAGTGTAGTTCAGCATTGTGTTATTTGAGTTGCATAGGGTTTATGGGTATTTTGTATTAGCGAACCAGACAGCTCTTTCAGTTTTACTTTCCGGTATGTTTTTGATTTTATGCGCAGTGTATTCCCTCTCTGTAATGAACGGACTTATCATTGCACTTTGTTCCAATTGCACTCACTTACGTGCAAGTTAACCAGAATCTTGTCATATGAATTTAAATATCAATATCTCTCAACTTGAGAGTATTCTACTTCGTTGGGTGAAATATTTTAAATTAAATTTTTGGGATGTGAGCAGTTCATCATCTTACTTGGTGAATTTCAGTGTAATAATCGTGTAGAATTACGTTTGCGTGCGTTTAGTGGCTTATTCGCCTCCAGCTATCCACCCATGCTCCTTGTGCGTACTTCTGTTAATTTATCGCAGCTTTTGTAATCATTTATCGTGTGTTGGTGTTTAAATCTTCGTGTTGCGTGATCGCCACGTTAGGTGAAAGCGACGGTTCCGTGGTCTTAGGCACCACCAATCAATAGACCTAAAGACTTAATGCAGAATGAACCCGCGTGTGCGTGGCAGGAACCCAATTTAAACGAAATTATTGTATTTATATACACTCCTGGAAATTGAAATAAGAACACCGTGAATTCATTGTCCCAGGAAGGGGAAACTTTATTGACACATTCCTGGGGTCAGATACATCACATGATCACACTGGCAGAACCACAGGCACATAGACACAGGCAACAGAGCATGCACAATGTCGGCACTAGTACAGTGTATATCCACCTTTCGCAGCAATGCAGGCTGCTATTCTCCCATGGAGACGATCGTAGAGATGCTGGATGTAGTCCTGTGGAACGGCTTGCCATGCCATTTCCACCTGGCGCCTCAGTTGGACCAGCGTTCGTGCTGGACGTGCAGACCGCGTGAGACGACGCTTCATCCAGTCCCAAACATGCTCAATGGGGGACAGATCCGGAGATCGTGCTGGCCAGGGTACTTGACGTACACCTTCTAGAGCACGTTGGGTGGCACGGGATACATGCGGACGTGCATTGTCCTGTTGGAACAGCAAGTTCCCTTGGCGGTCTAGGAATGGTAGAACGATGGGTTCGATGACGGTTTGGATGTACCGTGCACTATTCAGTGTCCCCTCGACGATCACCAGTGGTGTACGGCCAGTGTAGGAGATCGCTCCCCACACCATGATGCCGGGTGTTGGCCCTGTGTGCCTCGGTCGTATGCAGTCCTGATTGTGGCGCTCACCTGCACGGCGCCAAACACGCATACGACCATCATTGGCACCAAGGCAGAAGCGACTCTCATCGCTGAAGACGACACGTCTCCATTCGTCCCTCCATTCACGCCTGTCGTGACACCACTGGAGGCGGGCTGCACGATGTTGGGGCGTGAGCGGAAGTCGGCCTAACGGTGTGCGGGACCGTAGCCCAGCTTCATGGAGACGGTTGCGAATGGTCCTCGCCGATACCCCAGGAGCAACAGTGTCCCTAATTTGCTGGGAAGTGGCGGTGCGGCCCCCTACGGCACTGCGTAGGATCCTACGGTCTTGGCGTGCATCCGTGCGTCGCTGCGGTCCGGTCCCAGGTCGACGGGCACGTGCACCTTCCGCCGACCACTGGCGACAACATCGATGTACTGTGGAGACCTCACGCCCCACGTGTTGAGCAATTCGGCGGTACGTCCACCCGGCCTCCCGCATGCCCACTATACGCCCTCGCTCAAAGTCCGTCAACTGCACATACGGTTCACGTCCACGCTGTCGCGGCATGCTATCAGTGTTAAAGACTGCGATGGAGCTCCGTATGCCACGGCAAACTGGCTGACACTGACGGCGGCGGTGCACAAATGCTGCGCAGCTAGCGCCATTCGACGGCCAACACCGCGGTTCCTGGTGTGTCCGCTGTGCCGTGCGTGTGATCATTGCTTGTACAGCCCTCTCGCAGTATCCGGAGCAAGTATGGTGGGTCTGACACACCGGTGTCAATGTGTTCTTTTTTCCATTTCCAGGAGTGTAATTTTGTAGGAAAGCTGTGATGTCGAATTCGATCCCACTGTAGTTCACCATCGTCTTTTTGTCTGCATGTCTTCATAGTAACGGGATAAGTTGCTTAAGTTTTTAGAACCTCTATGATGCACTTCACTGGATTTACACAAGACAGAATTACTCTTCCTTTTATGAGATTTCCAATATCTCATATCCACACCCTCACATGTCGTGTATGCCATCTCTCCCATTGTAATTATTGAATACGTTAAATGACCAGTTTTCTTCAACATTGATTCAATAACGTTTCACGTGTTTTGTGTGTGTACTTCGATTATTGTAATACATTCCTGTGGTGATCATAATTGTTTTTCAAATGTTCAGGCCCATCACACACTTCCATAACCTACGAAATACACTGAATGACCAATAGCTCAAGCTTTTCAAGGTATAACGTAACAGATTACTACATATTTCCGAGCATAAGTAAAGCGGAAGATTTGACAAGTATTTGATCTCCAAGTGTTTGTACCGTATCTGTAACGTCCCCAAGTTGTGCAGTCCTAATTCAGGCTTGATACAGAATGTAATCAACGGGGAATGGATGGCATTCCCAAAATGACAGTCGTGAGTGATTTTCATGAAATAAGCAAATAAGTAGTTTCCACTTTTCAGTCCAAGGAACATGACAAAGCTGATGCAAAGTAAGGCAATGGAAAGTTAGATGGTGATAACTGGTGAAATACATAATCAGAAAAAGGATTACGCAAGATTTGCTTACCAGCAGCTGCCAGATCATAAAAATTAGGAGCGTGCTTAAACTTGCCGACCCTGCCAAGACTATGGATTACTGTAAAGTAGTTAATTAATGAGTGTACATATATACTGACCAGTCACATTGATGTGACCACCTGTCAAATGCCTGAACTGTCAGCTTTTGCGGTGCTGATCAATGTGAGGTGTGCAGGAAAAGAGTCAGTGAGGTTTTGAAATACACCAATAAGGATTTGGAACCATGCCGACTCCACTGCCATGGCCAGCAGCGCTAGGTTCTCCGGTTGAGGATCCATGGCGCAAACAGCCCGACTCAGGTGTTCCCACAGATTCTCGATTGGGTTGCAATCCGGGGAGTGTTTTACAAACCACACACGTTCACTGTGAGGTGTGTGACATGTTGCACCGTCCTGCCGGTCGCTTCCGAGGGAAAACAAGCTCATGTATATTTGTGTTGACTCATTGCGTCTTCCAGAATGACGAGATCACCCAGGAAATGCCACAAATCATTGCCGTTTCGACGAAAGTTATAGAGTGTTTGCCTTCAGACGTTCCACGCCATAATTCCAACGACCATCTGATAGAGCATAAACCGTGTTTCATCTGGAAAGGCCACCTACCGCCTCTCAGTGGACGTCTAGTTCCGACCTTCGTCTCTAAAGAGGCCAATACACAGCAACTTTATTTGAACGGTCGTTGAGGGGACAGTATCGGTAGCTCCTTGGTTCATCTGGGTGGTCGGTTGCTCTACAGGTGTACGTCTGATCGCTTACAAACATCTCCGTAGCCATCGTTCACTCGTGTCATCTATGGCCCATGGTGCACCCAGCTGCCTTGGGTCCAGTTATTATAGTGACACGTTGCCATGCGTGGTATACTTTGACAACAGTTGCACGTGAACGGAAAAGCTGCTACCCATTCTGAACGTCAGATAAATCGCTCTGTTTCCGCATTACGACAACTACTACACTACTTTCCACATCCCCCAACACGCTTCATTAACCCACCACTGCTAGTGCTGCCTCCATTTGGCGTCCAACACACACGGTGTTCCTATAAATGTAGCTGGCCCGTGTATAATCAACGAGTATCTTCTTCTCAGCAATCACACAACTCTGATGAGGTTTTCTGTATACAGCGTTGCATAAAGGTATAGTGTCTTTTGTCTGATAAATGTATCCTTGCCGTTCGGAAACAAAAATATTTTTCTTGTGGATAGCATTTATTCTCTTAATGAATACACTTTTTTACTGTATGTGCATGAGTAGAAAAATATTTGGTAAGATAAGTAATACAAGTTTTATTCTTTGTTATGTCTTCGTCAGATTCCACTGTAAGCTGAATTTGCAATGAGAATGAAAACTCGCTAAAGTGCGAAACGTTGAGTCATGCATAACAGGCATACTGAAGCACCAAACTGGCGGCGACTCCATAAATGGCCCACAGAGAGGACCTTCACTATATGGGACAAAATACGGGGATAATGATTTGCGATCCGAGTAAAGCAACCCCAGTCTCTTTCGAATGTACTGCCTCTCAGGCGCAAGTCTTACAGTTCTAAGCTCAAAAGTCGAGTATTGACAAATAGGATGTGGAAGTGAATAACTGGAATCGGATACCTGACGAACAACGTGCGATATTAGATTCAATCACTGCTGAATTCAGGCATGCTGCAGAGGAGATTGGACAGGACGTAGCAAATTTAAGGGCTGATTGGGAAGCCGTATATCATGGACAAAAAGGTATTACCTAGAACGTACAGGCAGTAAGTGAAACCCAATCACACAGCTGCAAAGAGACATATTACTGCGGACTGGTGGTACATCTCATCACCAGATTCGGATACGTGAAATGTTAGCTGAAGATAACAAAGAGCACACTGAGATCCCTCAAGGAGTCTGTCAATGCATATCCTGCAATGAGAATAGCTCACAGCAATGAGATGAGGAAGTCAGCAAAGTTACCAATAAATTACAAGCCTTAACGACTGTAGTAGTACAGCTGTCACTCTAGTGTGAAGCAGTATCTGCAAGCACACCGAATCGAAATCAGTGAGAACGAAAAGATGTGCAGAGTTAAAGTAGAACCAATTGAGTATCAATAATGGCAATCGCGTGGTATTTTGTCATCTCAAACATGTGACTGCTCATAATTCTGATATGCAAAAATGATGTGCATGATTAGGCTCACAACAGACAAAAGAAGAGACGTCTGGAAGCCAAGAAGTTGTAAGATATTGAGGAAAGAGAACGACATATACGAGGTAGAACAAACCACCTACAATCAGATGAGTGTGAAGTAAAGAAGGAATTGAGTGAAAATGAAACTAGGCGTTTCGTGTCCGTTCAAAGACTGGCTGCCTTACCTATGCTGTTGTCTACACACATTTCCCAATTTCTATAGCGCCCAACATTCAAAGATGTGATCATACCAATTTGACGATGTCATGTGGAAAATCCATGATGTTAAATCATTCCAGCACTTGCTTCAGGAGTTGGGACAGGGGTGTAACAGAACGAAGTAAATGGCAACCATGGCGTCCTCCATGGTAGAATAAATACATGGGTCGTCTTTCACAGATGGGCAACTGGTCACCACGAGGTAGAGAAAATGATTTTCAGCGTGGACGAAAGGAGATCAAATCATGAACTCACTAGGACTGTAGGAGTGCAAATCTGTAAAGTATCGAGCGGAATTTTGGGAATATACGGCTCCAAGAAACTGAATAGGTAAGGATAGACTTGGCAACAGTAGACCAGGTAAGAGAGAGCCCATGGCACTTTTATAAATGGAAACAGTTTGATCTGTAAGATCAAGTGAAACGCACCATATCAAAAAGTCAAGAAATGTAGGGAAAGCCAGTAACAGAATATAGAAATGGGTAATAGCTGGTTTCAATTTGTAATGTAGTAGTAATAGTTTTCAAAGAATTTTTATTTTCTGCTAATGTGTACTTGTAGTTTTCCATTGAGATATGATGAATTTTCAATTACTTGTTGCCTAAATAATGAAACTGAGTCGTCTTTTAGCAATAATTATTTCGTCTTTTACCTACTGGACAGATGTGCTAACCATTACCCACTGCAGCGTAATGTAGTAGTGTAGTCTAGGGTAGTCGGTGCACCTGTGTTTTCCATACTGCTTTGGTGGTGTTACGATCAGAAACTCTGCTTGGCAAACAGGTGACACAGGTTCAGGTCCCGGTGTAGGACGAATTGTAATTCATTTCTACAGATTCACTTACTACTGAACCTGTTTAGTTTCATTGTGTGTGGCTGTTTTGTAATGTCAAGATACGAAGAGGTAGTTAAGATATTTCATTTCTCTGTGTCTGTTGCCCAAGAACTAACATTTTTCACGCTCATGTTGAGAGTGTGGCCATATGTTTAGGGTAGGAGCACACCCCATGCCTGAGCGGAAAGTGGCGTTTCCTGGGTCGTCGTTTAACAGGCCCACGAGGCCTATATAAACATTGCGCCGTGTTCAAGGCCATCATGATGCTGTCACTAACCCATCGCTGGTGGATGCTTGCTATGTCCACCTGTCTCTGGCCCAGAACCAGCGACTTGGGTGAGAGTTGGATGCAACTTTCACACCATCAATTTACAAGATATTGGAAGTTGGAAATTTGTGGTAAGTTCCTCTGGGACCAAAGTGCTGTGGTCATCAATCCCTCGGCTTTCACACTACTTAATCTGACTTAAACTTACTTACGATAAGGACAACACAAACACCCATGCCCGAGGAAGGGCTCGAACCTATGATGGGGAGAGACTCATGAACCGTGGCAAGGCGCCCCTGACCGCATGGCTGCCCAGCGCGGCAACAAAATATGCCGGGCTATCATGCCGTTGTCTAAGGGATTTAACTTAAAAACCCGACGTTTCGTCCCCATATGCAGAGGACATTTTCAAGGGTGATCGTAGCTTTGTTGAACGTCCGACTCACACACTGACTTGCTACTGACTACAGCAAAATTCCACTTCCGCGAGTTACCGCGCAGTAGCGTGACATCACATGTTTTGAATACGCGAGCGCAACTGGCAGTTGTCGACTGCCGTCGTTCGCTGTTATTATCATCCCATGGTGGAAGTCTGGTACACGTCTTCTTCTTCTTTAGTGACGGAATCTAAATTTCATTCAATTTCAAGCCCTCCTTCTTCCTATTAAAATTCCTGGGGCGTTTCATAATGTCTATGGTCTCTCTGTATAGCCTTTCGTGGTATCCTTTTGTGGCTGCCAGTACTTGAGTCTGGTGAAAATGAATGTCGTGGTGCCGTGGCTGTGAAGCATTTTTCGCAAAACCTGATCTGTCAGTCTCCCATCTTCTGCAATTGGCTTGTGCTCTTCTAGTCGTTTTTTGACCGTTCTTTTTGTAGTACCCATGTACACCTCCACACAACTACACGGAATCCTGTAATTTACAGCTTTTTCCTGTGGTTGGCGAGCTTCCTTGGCCGATTTTTGATGATCGTGTATCTACCATGTGGGTGTGTAAATTACTGTTATGTTCCGCTTTCTCAAGATTTTTCCTATGCGGTCAGTCATGTCCTTAATGAATGGCAGGAAAACTTTCGATTTCACTGGCGCTTGAGCATCACTATGATTTCTACGCGACTGTCTTAACTTTCTTATCACCTCAGCGAACGAATAACCGTTCTTGAGCCATGCAGTGGTGAGATGTTTCAATTCCGCGTCAAGCAGCTCTGGTTCACAGATTTTCCTTGCTCTGTCCACGAACGTTTTTATGATGCCTCACTATTTTGTGACTGTGGTTCGAATCCTGGTGTAGGTAATGGTCTGTGTGCGTGGGTGTTCTGTAAACTGTATGGCCCAACATGCCATCCTCTTTCTTAAAAACTAACACATGAAGAAAATTTAATTTTCCGTGTGTTTCCTCCTCCATGGTAAACTGAATCTTCGGATTGATCGAGCCTGGATGTGAATCAGACATTCAAAGAAGCTAGGGTCCTGCTTGAGAATACCCTCCGCAGATAGGGAGGAAACGTTGGGATTTGAAGTGAAATCCCTTAGACCACGGCATAATAACCGTAATAAATGGTTCAAATGGCTCTAAGCACTGTGGGAATTAACAATGAGGCCATCAGTCCTCTAGACTTAGAAATACTTAAACCTAATAAACCTAAGGACATCACGCACATCCATGCCCGAGGCAGGATTCGAACCTGCGACCGTAGCAGCAGCCCGGTTCCGGACATGAAGAGCCTAGAACCGCTCGGCCAGAGCGGCCGGCTATTTTATTAACTGTGACAATTCCCGGCGTGAAATTTTATATTTCACGTTCACACCATCCCCAGTAGAGGAAGACATAAGGCAGAGATCGGAATACATCCAACAAGTAATTGAGGACGCAGGTTGCAAGTGCTACCTAAGAGGAAGAGGCTGTCACAGGAGAGGAATTCGTGGCGAGCCGCGTCACGCGAGTCAGAAGTCTGATGACCCCCTGCCCCACCCCAAAAAAATAAATAAATAAAATAATATGAAAGACCGGCAAGATATTAGTAGCTTAAGTGTATGTTTCCTCATTTCTTACTCTTACGTCTTAATCTTTGATTTATTGTCATAGGCAAAGCTGCTGCTGTGACATATTCTTAAATGACTACTGAGCGATTAATGGACTGCCACATTTTTAGAGGGGAATATCTCCCCGGGTAGTTTTCAAAAATAAACTGCCACCTGACTGCGTCCGAAAACTAGTGGTCTATATGCTACCAACAAGTGTAGACATGCTGAAATTCTCAGACTTGCAACTGTTCGTATTAGAGAAGGGCAGAATGTAGAAAGTGTAGACAGAAGGGACCATTGCAGCTAATAGATTTCACACTGTGACAATACGTGCTCATAAGATCACATTGGTTACTGATGACACAGATTCTTATTTCTTAAACTTTTGACATTCTTTGTGGCACTTTCCATGTCTGGAGATTTTTGCATCAGAATGCCTATTGAAGTGAGACATTGTGGACTCCCACCCAGATGATATCAGAGTAGTAAGATGCTGTAAATGATCTCTTTGTAAGTGGTTCTTTAACTTCTCTCACTGTCCACCAAAGTAGCATTTAGTGTTTTCCTTTGCTTTCATGCCTTGTTTGTTACACGGCTTACAATCAAGTTTCGCATTGTATCCATGGTTGTTGTGTCTCATTGTTGTGTGGTATGCCTCCACTTACTTTTATGTAATACATACGTAACACATTACCAGTGTAGGCCAGTCAAGTATTATACTGTATTATCTGTAATTTAGTGTGTGCTACTTATTTTGTTTTCTTTACAGTTAAGAATTGTAGAGCGATGAAGGGAGCATGGAAATTGAAGGGGAAGAACCATTCACATTATTTAATATAAATTTCATGATGTTGATAGGTACGCACTTTCGAGATTCTACCAGATCATGAATCGAGAATGTGTGTCTCAAAAGTAATTACCACTATGTCACTTGTGACAGATTCTGTTGCAGAACTGGCAGGTCAACGCAGACATCAGAAGCGAAATGTGTGGGCCAACAAATTTTAGAACTGCTTATGATTTACTTTTTGCGGATGAAAATACCAGCCATAATTTAACTACACAAACTACTATAAGGGCAGAGACTAGCATGCATCTACATCTACATCTACATTTATACTCCGCAAGCCACCCAACGGTGTGTGGCGGAGGGCACTTTACGTGCCACTGTCATTAACTCCCTTTTCTGTTCCAGTCGCGTACGGTTCGCGGAAAGAACGACTGCCGGAAAGCCTCCGTGCGCGCTCGAATCTCTCTAATTTTACATTCGTGATCTCCTCGGGAGGTATAAGTAGGAGGAAGCAATATATTCGATACCTCATCCAGAAACGCACCCTCTCGAAACCTGGACAACAAGCTACACCGCGATGCAGAGCGCTTCTCTTGCAGAGTATGCCACTTGAGTTTATTAAATATCTCCGTAACGCTATCACGGTTACCAAATAACCCTGTGACGAAACGCGCCGCTCTTCTTTGGATCTTCTCTATCTCCTCCGTCAACCCGATCTGGTACGGATCCCACACTGATGAAAAATACTCAAGTATAGGTCGAACGAGTGTTTTGTAAGCCACCTCCTTTGTTGAT
The DNA here is from genome assembly GCF_023898315.1 of Schistocerca nitens. Taxonomy (NCBI): domain Eukaryota; kingdom Metazoa; phylum Arthropoda; class Insecta; order Orthoptera; family Acrididae; genus Schistocerca; species Schistocerca nitens. The sequence continues at coordinate 363,677,870 of NC_064619.1, forward strand.
GGACTACATTTTCTAAGCACTCTCCCAATGAATCTCAACCTGGTACCCGCCTTACCAACAATTAATTTTATATGATCACACCACTTCAAATCGTTCCGCACGCATACTCCCAGATATTTTACAGAAGTAACTGCTACCAGTGTTTGTTCCGCTGTCATATAATCATACAATAAAGGATCCTTCTTTCTATGTATTCGAAATACATTACATTTGTCTATGTTAAGGGACAGTTGCCACTCCTTGCACCAAATGCCTATCCGCTGCATATCTTCCTGCATTTCGCTACAATTTTCTAACGCTGCAACTTCTCTGTATACTACAGCATCATTCGCGAAAAGCCGCATGGAACTTCCGACACTATCTGCTAGGTCATTTGTATATATTGTGAAAAGCAATGGTCCCATAACACTCCCCTGTGGCACGCCAGAGGTTACTTTAACGTCTGTAGACGTCTCTCCATTGATAACAACATGCTGTGTTCTGTTTGCTAAAACCTCTTCAATCCAGCCACACAGCTGGTCTGATATTCCGTAGGCTCTTACTTTGTTTATCAGGCGACAGTGCGGAACTGTATCGAACGCCTTCCGGAAGTCAAGAAAAATAGCATCTACCTGGGAGCCGGTATTTAATATTTTCTGGGTCTCGTGAACAAATAAAGCGAGTTGGGTCTCACACGATCGCTGTTTACGGAATCCATGTTGATTCCTACAGAGTAGATTCTCGGTTTCCCAAAACGACATGATACTCGAGCAAAAAACATGTTCTAAAATTCTACAACAGATCGACGTCAGAGATATAGGTCTATAGTTTTGCGCATCTAGGACCCTTCTTGAAGACTGGGACTACCTGTGCTCTTTTCCAATCATTTGGAACCCTCCGTTCCTCTAGAAACTTGCGGTACACGGCTGTTAGAAGGGGGGCAAGTTCTTTCGCGTACTCTGTGTAGAGTGTGGACGTATATAATGTTAGTGGCTTTTTATGTTAAGCTTCTGCTCGAGTCGTTGGACGGCGGGAACATCCACTGTTTTATTTAAATAACTTAGGGGAATGTATTTAGAAGACATTTTCTTCGAATATGTCACCCGGCGGCATTCCTGTAAGTTATTTGAACATTGTATACTTTGAGAGAAACTCTGGTCTCACATTTACTTTTTTTTTTGGTTGTACATCATGTATTAACAAGTTCTCTTTGCAGCATAGTTGAGTAAAGTATCAAGTTTTCAGTGGAGGAATTCTTAGTAGGATATATGATGATCTGTAGCAATGATGCTGTTTGTAGGGTAGCTGTTTATAAATAAGTTATAAAATGAATAATTACACTGGGGTATAGAAATCACATTTAAGAGGTAGAAGAAGTATGGTAATTGTTAGGCTGAAGGAGGAATGGGATACGGCCTTGTTCTACTGCTATTTAGTCCCTGTCCTTTCTCAATATCAAACGAAACCTTTTTGAATGAAAGTAGGTAATGATTCTCGTCGTTATAATTTAAGATAGCGAACATATAATTATATGTAAATAAACGATGGCTCTTTAGTATTCTATAGACGAGGACGAGTCGGAGCCGTAATGTATTAACTGATCATTCTAGATGTAATTTTTTGTAATGTACAAAGCTCAGAAGGAAAATATGTGTCGGCAGAACTAAATGCACGCTACAATATCAGACATCAGTGGTGATGGGGAGGTATAACTGTGTTCTCCGGGTATGATGTGAACAGTGACAACGAGGGCTGTTCTGGAATGCAGACCTGTGGTAAGACAAGACCGAGGCAACGACCGCTCACCATCGACGGAGCGACTTTGTTAACTGATAAGTCGGTTTTGGCAGCCGTTACGCTGCTACCCAATCCTCAGCCAAGCACCTGATGTTTTGCCTCACCTAGAGAGGCTCCCCCATGTTCAGATGGGTCAAGCATGGCATACCAACTTACACTGTTACTGGAGATAGTATCCTTTCTGGCAGGCCCTGTCAATTGATGTCTCGAGCCTCCGTCTCACCACTCCATCTTGGTCTCCTAACGAACTGATGAGGTCCACTCGGCTAATCGCGCAGTGCACACTATAGGTGCACCTAGCTGTTGTCCAGGGCGTCATACTCAGCGGCACTCAATCGCGGCATGGTGCACATCGCTGTGATGCGTAACGACGTTATGTGACACTTATTCGCCACCGTGTACACTATCACGCAGTAACGTGTTCGATGAAAATAGCAAACATCAATTTCCAGATGAAGGAAAATGAACAAATGTGTGTAGCAGAGCAACCAACGTTGTGCTATGAAGTATGCATTCAAACAGATCATGAGTTCGCACAGCTAAAGGTGACCTGTGAGACTATTAATGTTACTTAGAGAATAGGAGGCATACAATTGCATGCAGCCGCTTATGATGGGATATCACCATGAACAATTAATACATTCCTCGTCTTGGGTTTTATAAAGAAGTAGCACAAACTCGTCAATCACTTGTCGGAATCACATGAAGTGATCATAACCAATAGCCGGATTTGGTGCATGCACGCCGAGGAGTCTGAAAACCAGGTTTGTAGACCCAGATAGCTGAAGGTTAAATACAACGTTCAGTGAATCAGACACCAGAGACGATGAAGTGTGCAATCTTGTGGAAATTTGGAACACCAGTTGGAGGTGGGCATAGTTAAGGCCACCGTGCATTCATATATAACTGATTCGCTTCGATGGAAGACGAATCCACCTTGTTCAGTGCGAATGCACATTTATGCTTGAACTGCGGGAATCTCAGAGTAGTGCAGCTGGGGGACACAGCCAGTGCTAGCGGATAGCTGGCACCTGGTGGGGTTATGGATAAGCCGAAAAGGATACCGAGATAGTCTGCGCATTTGCGATAAATACCGCGTCCTGGTGGCGCAAGTGCTTAACCAAACTACCTAGCATGCACGAGATCCCGAGTTAGAATCCTGATCCGGCAGACATTTTCACTCGCCGCCGTTGATTGTGTGAAGTCCCGATGCCACTGACATCTATAGTCGCTTCTGTTTCCTTTTCCTCCTTGCCCCTCCTCTTTCCATTTACATACCTTTTGACACTGTCGAACGCATTTGTCAGGTCGACAAATCCTATTAACGGGGCTTCATTTGTCTTCGTCTTGATTCCATTACCAACCGCTACGTTAGAACTACATCTCTGGTGCCTACCCCTTTCTTAAAGACAAACATATTCGTTTAACAGATCTTCAATTTTCTGTTCTGTTCCCCTGTACGTTATTCTTGTCAGCAACTTGGATGCACGCGCTGTTATGCTGAATGTGCGATAATTGTCGCACTTTTCTACTCTTTCTATCTCCGGAATTGTGTGCATGATATTTTTCGGAATGTTTGATGGTATGTCATCAGTCTCATAGATTCTACACATCAACGTGAATTGTCGTTTTGATGCTACCTCCCCCAATGATTTTAGAAATAGCGATGGAATGTGATGTATCCGTTCCTGCTTATTTCATCTTGTCTTCCAAAACGCTTTTAAATTCTTTTTCTAAGACTGGTTTCCTATCTCTTCTATATCGACCATTTTTTCTTCTTCTGTCACATCAGACTAATCTTCCCTCCTATAGAGGTCTTCAGTCTACTCTTTCCCCCTGTCCGCTCTGCATTTAACAGCGGAGTTACCATTTCGCTATTAATGTTACCGTCCCAGCTTTTAATTTCATGGAAAGGAGTTTTGACTTTTCTATAAACTCTTCACATTTATCATGAAACCCTTTCACCTTAGCTGTGTGCACTTCCCATTCATTTCACTCCTAAATGACGTATATTTCTGTACTCGTATTCCTGGATTTCGCTCAACATTTTTGTGGTGCTTTCTTTCGTAATTCAGCTAGAGCATTTTTTGCGATAGTGATGTTTCTTCGTAGTCTCCTTCCTCGTATCTATGACTTTTTTCCCAACTTTTGTGATTGCCCTTTTTATATATTTCCATTCCTCTTCAACTAAACTGTCTGAGTGAAGTATCCAAAACCTCAGAGAACTTGAAGCGTCTCTTCATTCCGTAGTACTTCAGTGCGCCACTTCTTTGAGCATTGATTCCTGCTGACTAGTTTCTTAAGATTCAGCCTACTATTCATCATTGATAAATTGTAAAATGAGTCTATATCTGGTCCTGGTTACGCCTTACAATTTCGCAACCTCTGTCTTACCATGATATAATGCAAATGGGTTCTTCCGTCGTTTCCAATATACTTCCTCTCCATGGAATTGTTGAACAGAGTATTTGATATTACTAGCTAAAATTTATTGCGTCACTCAATTAGTTTTTCTCCTCTCGCATTTACCAAGCACGTATTATACCGTAACCCATTCATATACTCCTTTCCCTACAACCGCATTCCAATCCCCCAGATTGTTACATTGTCATCTCCCTTTACGTACTGTTACCCGTTCGCTATACTCAAACACTTTCTCTATCTGTTAATCTTCTATTTGTGACGTTTGCTTGCATACCTGAACCATTGTTGCCGGTTTTGGTTTGCAGTCGATTGTGATTAGAATAACGCTAACTGCTAACTGTTCACAGTAAGCCACTTACTGTGCTATCTTGCTACTCATAACAAATCCTATTTCTGTTATACCAATTTTTGATGCTGTTGATATTAAGCTAACTTTGCCTGACCACTAAACGTTGTATTCTTTTCATTTCACTTCAGTCTCCCACTGTATCCTGACAGAGAATTCAATTTCTCTTTTTAGATTTTTTGCTTTCATACGCCGTTCAACTCTAACATTCCGTGCTCCGAGTTGTAGAATGTGTATGATCTTCGTTGCCTCTTCCATGTTCGTCTCATGGCAACCCCGTTCCGGTGATCGCGATGGGGGACCGGTCTGGAATCTTTTGCCAATGTAGAGATCATCCGAAAACTATATCAGTTACAGGTTATATGTCCTGTGAAAACACATTATGAATCCTTAATTCAGTGGTTTCCATTGTCTTGTGCATCCTCATGCGATTGATCACTGCTGATTCTTCAGCCTGTTATGGGCAGTTACGGACTCTAAAAGCAAGAGAGTGCCTTGAACATTTGTCTGCTCCTCCAGCCTCTTCGACAAGATGGTTAGCGGAACGGGGGTGACTTCTTATTGACGAATATCTAGGCGCCATTGCTGATGGTTTTTCTTCACAACTGTGGCGAGGTTAGAATCCGTGACCAAGGGCGTTTTTACTATTAGTAAAAGACGCTACTCCCTTTTTTAACTTTTTTCATCATGATTCTCGTCGTTTGGTCTGGACGGACGTCACCTGAGACCTCTTCAAGTTCATACTTGAATACCTCACTCAACACTATTTTCCTTACAGAAAACAATATCGTGTATTATGTGTAACATCTTTTTGATCCACCTTTTTTCATCATGTATACCTTCTTGAGTGATTGGGTAGATGAATCAATGTGTCTGAATGTTCCACTGTCAACCAGTGTTTTAACATCTATAGGCATGAATTATGCCAACCTTACAGTATTCTGCTAGTTGAATGGCTAGTAGCAAACGCAGGGTGTGTCAGGGATGTTCCGTTTCTTTTCATTCTCGCTGTCATGCAGCCGTAAGCGAGGAACACTTCTAGTTCCTCCGCCTCCCTCTCATGATTTAGCGTGGACAGGTCCACAGAAATCAGCCTCCTGTAAGTATAGCACAGTATCTTCCTCGAGATTGGTCATATCGTTTAGGGTTGGGCACTGAGTTGATGTTTCATCATGTGACAGCTTTTGATTGGTCTATTTTAAAGCTAATATTCAATAATTGTTTTGTGATCAAATTTTCGGTAGTTTTCAATCAGTTTTCAATGTACAATGAGCTTTTGGTCAGGCATCTTTCGTAAGTGAGCAGATCAACACACTTATGCTTATAGAACAAGGTGCTTACTGTTTCACGTATTGATTTATTCCTAAATTAAATACGAGCCTGTTAATGCAATTTTTCGTCTTTCTTCTCGAATTCTTATGATTTTAATGTGTTCATTCAAGGTTTTTTTTATTTCTTCTTTATTACACTTCAGTCAGTCGAAGCTGGCCCTGGGTTGTTTAAATGAAAATAGCATCCCCTTCAATGAACCCGTTTTTTTACTTCGCGCCCCTGTCTTTGGAAATATTTCATCTAGGTTAAGGAGCTTCACTGAGTCGTAAACTTACTCGTAATGGGCGGAACCTGCCGCGTGTCCTTATCTTACTCCGTCATTGATTCGCTACATAGAAAAGGAATGCATTTTTTACGCAGTTTGAATGCCAAAGTAAAAGAAACAGAAGGGCTTAAATTAATAATCGGGAATGCTCCTTCATCGCCAACGTTGGCGGTTTACGGTTGCTTAACTTTTTATAGGTCAATATCTCCCCTGCACCTTGGGAAAGCAGAAGATGAGAGCTCTCTACGTTTCATGGTCTGGGATTTCCACTCACATGGAGTGGATAAATAATTTAAGTAGAACAACATTTCCAAGGAATTTTATTTGCTCTTCTTACGGCTTTCTAATCATTGCAGTTATTGTTGTTTCACAGCGCAACGGCACTTGCAGTCTACCTCATAGATTACGTGCTACGGTAAATATTATTTATCTTCTCCCATTACACATTATTGTCCTTCAGTAACATCTACATTCGTATACTCATCAGGTTAATAACTGAATTTTCTTCCAGAATTTAGGAACTACTTAATTTGTTGAGAAAGCAGATAAAATTTTAGGATGTAAATTCGTACAGTGGACCTCCGGTGTGAGAGTAGAAACGTCCGTAAATTGTCACAATACACGTTTCAAACTCATATTGTGAAAATTTTGATTTTCACTTAGTCGCGAGGTGGAATCTGGGGAAAAGTAGAGAAAACGCAACTCAGTAAGAACTTCCCAATGAGTATGTATCAGGAACACTTTCATTTAATCCTGTATATAAGTTACCGTGAATGACCGAAATTGGTGAATGTCGATATTCACCGGTGAGTGTCAACACATACCAAACAAGTCGGTTAAATATCGAATATTTCATTACATTGTTGTACATTCGGACCCTCTCCGTGTGTGTCGACAATCACAGATATGCTCTGGTGGAGGTCCAAAACACAAGAGTCAAATAACAAGCGACTGGCTCTCTCCCGCCAAATCCTTTGTTCTGCTCGGAGTCAATCAGCTTTGTCAGTTTTATGCAAGCTTTGATAACGCGAGCAACGTTTTCTTAATTTTTTTCCGATACCCTAATTGATACTAAATGGATACTGCTGTAAATCGTGATCTTTTCCATGAAAAGTTAAATGCATTAATTGCGGGTGAACGACAGGACAATTGTTTTTATTTTTCTCAAGAAAAATATTCTAAAATACTTTCTGAAGTGGTTTCTGCTAAAATTAAATGCAACACACCTTTGGATTACAGACGATTAAAACGTTTTGATGTTTTAAAAATTAATGATGAAGAGAAGTTAATTGTACAATTAAAACCAGGGGAAACGAACATATAGTATTATGTTACCAATGAAGAATTGTACAGTATACTATATGAAACTCACATCAGAATAGGTAACTAAGGAAGAACATGTATGCTTAAAGAGTTGCAAGTTAAATACAAAAATATTACATATGAAGTTGTATTGCTGTATTTAAGTTTATGCAAACAGTGTCAAATGAAACACAGTGCACCTAAGAAAGTTATTGTTGTGATTCCAATGGTTAGTTCTGAATTAAACTCAAGATGCCAAGTTGATCTGATAGATCTCCAGTCAAACAGAGATGGCGAATATAAGTTCATATTGGTGTACCAAGATCATTTCAGTTTGTCCAGCTACGACCTTTGAAAACTAAAAGAGCTGAAGAAGTAGCGCATCACGTTCTTTCAATATTTTTAACATTTGGTCCACCAGAAATATTGCAACCAGATAATGGTAGAGAATTTAGTAATCTAGTCGTATTCGAAACATGCGCTATGTGGAAAGATGTTAAAATAGTTCATGGAAAGCCTTGTCACAGTCAAACACAAGGCTCAGTTGAAGGGGCCAATCAGGATACACAGAATATGCTAAATGCATGGATGAACGATGAAGATACAAATAAATGGTGAAATTGTTTGTCCTTTGTTCAATTTTCCAAGATCACTACATACCACGAAGGAATACGCCAAAGTCCTTATGAAGCCATGTTTGGCGTTAAAGCAAAAAGAGGCATAGCATCGTCTTTTTTGCCTGGCGAACAAATCGCAAATATTAAAACTGAAGAATAACTCGAAGAAATTGCCAGTACTTCTTAAACCGAAGAACAGCTTGAAGAAACTGTTAATGCTTATAAAATAAATTTCAGCGGTGGTCATACCGGAAACCATATTCCAAAGAAAACTATTGAAGAGGACCTACAACCTACAACGTCTTCGCATCAAATTCTGTCTCAAAAACACGAGTTGATTTCTTCAAAAAGAGCGGGCGCGAAAGAAAAGCTTCTACTGCAAGCAACAAAGATGTTACGAACCTCACAAAAACAATTGCCTCCTGCTCAAATTGGTGATAATGTAGGAATACAAGTCCCTGATGTCGGTCGTGGTCGTACAGATAGCCGAAATGTGTTAGCGGTTGTTGTTGGAATAGAACACTCCGACTTCTATAAACTGGCAAATAAAAATGGTACCCTCAAGCAGCTTTACACACGTAATAAGTTCGTAATTTGTAAAGAAAAGTTACTTTCCATAGATGAGATTTCGTTTCAAGAAATGTCGCTGAGAGAAGCAGCTGCAGCTAATTCGAGAAGCGGGGGACAAGGCTATACACGCTGTCATTGCAAAAGGAAGTGTTCCACAAATAAATGCATTTGTAAAAGCAAGGAGCTCTTGTGTAATTCAAAGTGTCAATAGTTCAAGCTGTTGCAATAAATAAAATTTGAATCACGTAAGTAAGTAATTTTTTTTATAGCTATTATTTTCTTTTCTCTTGTGGAATGTACTGCGTATTTTAAATTTAGTGCATGGTGAATGTCAACATTTACCGGTGTAAGACAGAAATAAGGGTATTTAGCAAATATTTCGGACATATATTAAATGACTATGTGAATGTTGACATTCACAGGTGAAAGTCGACATTCTCCATATTTCGTTGTTTCGCTGTAACTTATACGCATAAACGTCGGTTACAATCCTCTGTTTTTGGTGGATATAATGTTGGGTACCTCTACTGAACATCTGGCCAGAAAATCCTACGGTATAAAACCACCCCTGAGTTACACTATTTACATGCAAATGACTGTTTGTGGCTCGTAGCACAAATGCTGAAGTTGATATAATGTATGGTATTCCAAAATAATTCTTATCCAGTCTAACATACATGAATAATTGATTAAGGAAAAATATCTTCTGAAATGAGAGGTGAGATTTTTAAGTAACCATAAATTTATTATACGAGTGGAGAATGACATTCACATTAATTGACATAAGCAACATCAATTCAGACTGTTGTATGATGGAATGAGTTGTGCGTACTGAAGTACAATTGACAAAGGTGGGGGGTTGATGGAAAATTAACTCCTACTCCGATATTAACTACCTGATTTGACTGAAACTAATTCCTTGACATTGTCTGTGAATTTCTAAGCTGCAAGCTACCTCAATATGCAGATTGGAACGCGACTGCTGGCATTTGAAAGCACTTATCACGGATGGTGAGAATTCACCTTAAAAGTTCCTACTGTCTAGTGCGGAACGCTGAACATACACCAGCTGGAGTCAGCAATGCACCGACTAGAGCACCTCTGCGTCGACTGCAATTGTGGACCTCTATCTCGTTCTCTCCATTCAAGACCTGAATCCTCGTCCAATATCTGTAATAGTCCTTGGCCGACAACTTGATCCGACATCTTCCACGACCTAGGCCAGGATCTTACTCGTACTGAGACCACTACCCAAATCACCTCTCTATGTCTTCCCTACGAATTTCCAAAAACACCAAACTTGAAGTACGCTCAAAAAGCTAAAATGAGAAACAGTAATACGTCAGCACTTTCATATCCCAATTTGAAAAATCTCCCATCTCCGTACAGCCTCCTTCCGCAAGACGGGAAAATACTTCTCTTCTAATTATGTCACTGTACGTGACAAGAAATAGGTTCTAATGGCAAATCTCTGACAAAACAGTCGATGATCCAATCAAGAAACTTTCACTGCGCGTGTGCAAAGCAGGTTGGCGCGTGTGCTTGCATGACTCTAAGAAACGCGAGAGCTGTCACGGCGACATTGTGTCGGGTGTCCTGGCATGCCAGCCCATTCCACCCACCATGGCATAATGTTCTTCACGATCCTAGTAGATATTGATCTTGGCAGGAAGGTCCACAGGAAGCATCAGTTGGATATCTCGATTTTCAGAAGACTGCTCTCTCCCCAGCCAGGAACAGTTGTCAGGGAGCAGGACCGTCGCGACTCTGCTACAGAAGTAGCAGTGTAGACCCTCTGGGACAAGGTACGTCTTTCTCCCTGAGGCTATGGGACACTCCCTGTTGCTCGGCACGTGTCTGCCATTCGACGTACCTGCGTCCGTATCCCTCCTTGTTCCACGAAGTGACGACACTACAGCGGCCTCTTTCGCCATCGCCACGCATAGAGCTTTCCTTCAGCCAGCCGCAATCGTAGCTGTCCTCCAAAACACAAAAACAGTCCCATTACTTGTAATCACTCCATGCAATAAGTGACTTATGAAGTTAGTACACAACTATTGTCAACTTTCCTTAATAAACGTGATATCAAACGCGGTGTCATCTGAACCCGATAAAAGTACCCTAACTGCACACGTCTTCATGGACTGAATGATATCTGTAATAGTCATCTGTAATAGTGAAAGAAAGGCGGATCCAAAAGACTTGCCCCATTCAAACCTTCTTCTGGTATATACTCTTTCCGTTTAGTGTATTTCCTTACTCTCAGGTAAGGCGAATCTGCTTAACGTGAGAACTACCATTTAGAATAGGTAGAATTATTCGACACCGGACACACAATGTCTCTCTCCGTTGTAATTGATGTAGGTAAAGAAAATACCTTTAGTGTTTCGTAGACAGACAGTAGGTAAACGAAAATAATTCTTATGCTCCATAGACTGACCACAATAACTAATATTTTGCTCGTTGCTGTTCTTGTGCGTTAACTGTGTTGACTTATACGAGCAGTTTGTATTGGCTACCTTTATGTAAGTATGCAACGTACAAGAAATTACGTTTCTCGTTTTCTGTACTTTGAAGGGACCCAAGTTACGGAGATTATTCGCAGAATGCGGATGCATTATATTAGTAACAGTCATTTCTATGGGTCACCAGGCATCTCACCAGTTCCTCTCTCTGACACATTCCTCGCTCATTGTCTCAGAATAGTACCTCCGTTTGCAAGAAATATCCTCCCTGTCTGAGCTAAAAAAAATGTCGTGTGACTACGGCGTACCGTCGGGTGGACCGTTTGCCGGGTGCAAGTCTTTCGATTTGACGCCACGTCGGCGACTTGCACGTCGATGGGGATAAAATGATGATGAGTAGGACAACACAACATCCAATACCTGAGCGGAGGAAATTTCCAACCCAGCCGGGAATCGAACCCGGGCCCTTAGGATTGACAGTCTTTCGCGCTGACCATTTTTTTTGTTTTTTTTTTTTAAAGACGCTACCTTTTTTTTTTTTTTTTTTTTTTAGAAAATTACCTCTTCCACATCAAGCGTTGGCCCCTATCACCCATACTACCCCCAAAAACCTATCTAGCCTATAAACAAAAACAAAGCTAGCGCCACAGCCACTTTCATCCTAAAGCTAACTAGGACGGCCGTTCGCCGCCACTTCAGGTTCCGCCAACGAACAAAAATTAAATATGCCTCTGAACTTTGTATAAAAAAATAAAATAAAATAAAAGGAGAAAGGAAAGGGTATAATTCTTCATTAAATTTTATTTGTTGTTCATTTTGTTCTTTTTTGTTCTTGTGTATTTATTTGGATTCGAACGCAGGTCTCCTGCCCACGTCTTAATACTTTTTTTTTTTATCAATGTGCGAACAGTCACAGTTAACTAAGCCTGGAAAACTAAAACAGAATGAAGACGCAATCGAAGATATGAAACATAAATAGCATGAAAAGAAAGCTACCACGTCGTAGTGAGGCTTCCCAGCGACTGCGCCCACTGATAAGATTGTTCAATATATGGTCGTTTGCAGTTCGTTCTGACTTCATCTGCCACTGCCTGTAACATTCCAGCTACACGGCGGCCTGTGAAAGGCACTCCATAGGTAGTTTTCGAAGCACTGTCGATATCTGGTATGCCCGGAAATAGCATGATGTCTTTCTTGCAAATAGAGCCAGAAGTCAAGGAAATCCTTGTGTCCGTCACGACAGAGGTAATGGACTGCACGTCCACGTATCCAGGTGACAGAGTTGGTTCGAGTCTTGGGGTAAAATGTCTCATCCGGAAACAATAACGTGCGTGCAGATATATGCTCCGGCCTAACTCGCAAGAGATAAGCCAGCATCTGCCGCACTAGGTGCCAAACCGGTTCCGCCTCTCCACAGCTGAGGCGGTGCTCGTCAGAATCTACTGTATTACAACCCACACAATTGGGAGATTCTGCCCTGTGAATATTGTAGAGACGTTCTTGCGTCACGAGCTTCCCATTAACGACGACGTACCATTGAGAAACAACATCGGAATCAAGCATGGCATCGTGTACAGTCTTCCACACCACGCGCCACCGTACGTCAGGATATTTTAGTTCGACCACATTTAGGGGGCGGCGTTGCAGCATGTCATGATGTAGGCGTCGAGTTGTGGCCATTTGTGGTGTCGTGAGCGCGACACTGCAATAACTTTGTTCTAAATAGAAACGTCCTATATAAAAGAGGGGCGCTGGGATGTCCTGTAGTGGCACCGGCGCTCTTAGTGAAGCAGGGCGTAGCGCCGTCAGAAGCAGACTCGTGAGGCTCGTAGGACAACGGCGCAGCAGACATAAATGTGAGCTAACATAGAGAGAAATGGCCCTATCATGGACGTTAACTAGGCCGAGACCACCTTTTTCCTTGGGAGGGTAAGAGATACGTATCTGATCTTCAGTAACATACCAGCGGTGACGAAGTATCCCAGCGCTGCCATAATGCTACGAGCCAAGGGCTTCGGAATGGGTAGCGTTTGGGCGACATGCGGTATGCGGGACGCAAGGTATACATTGGCATAATACGTCCGCTGAACGATGTTGAGGGATCGCAAGCGCTGATTTGCAGTTCCGGCCCTAATTTGATTAAGAAGGCGTCGATAATTGAGAGTCGTCGCGCGTCGCATGTCGTTCATGAAATCTAAGCCCAAGCAGCGTACAGTATCACTGAATCGTAAGGGGGCAATGTGTTCCTGCGGGAGCCCAATCCCGATGCTCAAGGCGACGAACTTGTCAACGTTGATTTGGCTACCAGAAGCTGTACCGTAGGTTTCAATCCAGTCCAAAGCCGCGGCCATATCGTCAGCTCCTCGTATGACGATCATCAAATCATCCGCATATGCGGTGCAGCGATAGATGGAGCCGCCGAACTGTATCCCAGTGAGCCTGTCTCGGAGACCACACAACAAGGGTTCTAAGGCCAATGCAAATAACAATGTTGATAATGGACATCCCTGTCGTACTGATCTGCGGATCGGCATGGGTGCCGTCAGTCTTCCATTGACAAGAACTCGAGAAGTTGCACCATGTAGTAGGCGTGTCAACACTGTGATAAAGGGGTCGGGGTATTCCATGCGCCGTAGAACAGCCGTGAGGAAAGTGTGGCCCACACGGTCAAAAGCCTGGCTAAAGTCGATAGACGCCAGGGCTGCCGGCAAACGTCTCACCCGTGCAAGGGAGATGAGATCTCTGTAACGACATAACACAGTTCTGATGTTGTTGGGTCCCCCCAAGGACGTCTGATCGCCGGACAAGACGTGCAATAGTGTGCCGCAAATACGTTCCAATAGCAGCCTCGAAAAGATCTTGAAGTCGCTGTTCAATAACGTTAAGGGACGAAAGTCGCGGACATGATTCCGTCCCTTCGGCTTGTGGATGGGGACAATCATACCTTCTAAGAATGGTGCAGGCAATGTTATACCCGGGACATCAACTCCTGGCAAATTTCAATCAAACACGGTAGCAACAGTTGTTTAAAGGCTCGATAGAACTCTAATGGTAACCCATCGATTCCTGGTGATTTATGGGGAGCACCTTTACCAATGGCGTCGAGCACTTCCTCTTCTGTCACATCTCCCAGTAAAGTCGGTACCATGTCTGGTGGAACTGTACCGTGGACATGTGCTGAAACGGTGTCTACCGTCGCCATATCAGGGAGCACTGCTGAATAAAGTTGAGTGTAATGCCCATAGAAGGCTTCTGCTATATCTGCTTGTTCTACCACATGTCGACCGTCGTCCGTTATCATGTCGGTTACCAGTGCCCTACGGCGCCTCCTGCGTTCTATGAGCACGTGGTGCATAGATGGCCTTTCTGATTGTATCATGTCTGGAGCACGCGACCGTATAACAGCGCCTTGTAAATGATGGCGTGCTAAGGAGACGAGCTGCGCTTTCGCGCGATTGACTGTGATCTGCCTGTCAGGTGAGGGCTCCATAGCAAGACATTCCCGTAGGACGGTGTAATAAAAGTTTTCTGTAGTGTCGGCAGACTTGCCAACACTACGCACACTAATTGAAAGAGGCGGCCAAGATGCACGCGCTAACTCACGAAGGATGTAGTGAGGCCTGAAACAGGTTTCGTAATGAATGTGATAAAGAAAAGAACGTAGCTACTAGAACACTTAACTTTTATATCGTCCTTTGGTATACAGCATTCTTGATGATACAAGTGAGACTATCTTGAGATACATGCAATGGTACAAATGGCGCCTTGCTAGGTCGTAGCCATTAACTTAGCTGAAGGCTATTCTAACTGTCTCTCGGCAAATGAGAGAAAGGCTTCGTCAGTGTAGTCGCTAGCAACGTCGTCGTACAACTGGGGCGAGTGCTAGTCCGTCTCTCGAGACCTGCCGTGTGGTGGCGCTCGGTCTGCGATCCTGACAGTGGCGACACGCGGGTCCGACATGTACTAATGGACCGCGGCCGATTTAAGCTACCACCTAGCAAGTGTGGTGTCTGGCGGTGACACCACATTCCTCCCCCGCAAATCGGCGAACGGTCGTGTGATAAGGCTGCCGCCCGCCGTGGGGAGGACCTCATGTTGACGTATGCAATGAGGTGGTGAGCCTAACAACAGGCGAGGCTGTGCCACCCACACCCTGCCAATCGGCCCGAGGGGAGCTAGGAAACGCCTGAAAACCTAGTCCAGGGTGCACGTCAACATGCGGTGTATGCGCCCGTAATGAGACAGGAAGGGCCGAAGAGTCGACCTCCATGTGGTCGGGGCACCCGACGGGCGAAGACGACATCTGGTCCGGAGCGGGCAAGAGTTCCATGGCGGAGGACAGCTGGTCACGGGAAGCGATCGGCGGCGCGTGACCCAGGGAGGCGCTGGGCGGCTGCAGCGAAGCGTCCACTGCGGGCGGCGCTGGCGGGAGAACAGGCGGCGGCGGCGGCATGTCGCCATGAGGCAATAGGGATGGCAGCGTCGGTAACACCTGGGGATGAGGCGAGCCAGTAGATGGGTCCCCAGGGCGCTGACCGGACGGCACCGTCGCTGAAAGCAGACGGGGAGCGGCAGAACCCAGGCGACGACAGAGGCGCAGCTGATTGAGATGCCGACACACCTCACCAGAGGCCCCCAAAACCAAATACATCGCGCGGCCAAGGCAGCGAAGAATGCGCCCTGCGAGCCAACGCCGTGAACCTCGATAGTTGCGATAAAATACAACGTCGCCAGGAGCAAAAGCAGGAGTCTGCCGCTGCACAGGAACCTGATGCGGCGGATGCAGCAAAGACATCAAGGTTCGATGAGGACGACCGTGGAGCAACTCAGCCGGCGAGCGACCATCGCGGGGCTGAGAGCGATACGAGGACAAAAAGAGCAATAACGCGTCCTCCCGAGAACGCGACTCTTTCAATTTCAACATCTGTGACTTGAAAGTCCGGACCAACCGTTCAGCGGCACCGTTTAACTGAGGCGAAAACGGCGCGGATGTCAGATGTTGAATACCATTGGCCTTGCAAAATGACTGAAATTCTGCGGACATGAATTGTGGGCCATTGTCGGAAACAATAGTCTGTGGAAGACCTTCAATGCAATAAATAGCAGACAACGCTTGGATTGTGGCAGAAGACGTCGCCGGAAATCCCATCCTCGTCGCCAATGTTGTAGTGTCGGCAGACTTGCCAACACTACGCACACTAATTGAAAGAGGCGGCCAAGATGCACGCGCTAACTCACAAAGGATGTAGTGAGGCCTGAAACAGGTTTCGTAATGAATGTGATAAAGAAAAGAACGTAGCTACTAGAACACTTAACTTTTATATCGTCCTTTGGTATACAGCATTCTTGATGATACAAGTGAGACTATCTTGAGATACATGCAATGGTACAAATGGCGCCTTGCTAGGTCGTAGCCATTAACTTAGCTGAAGGCTATTCTGTCTCTCGGCAAATGAGAGAAAGGCTTCGTCAGTGTAGTCGCTAGCAACGTCGTCGTACAACTGGGGCGAGTGCTAGTCCATCTCTCGAGACCTGCAGTGTGGTGGCGCTCGGTCTGCGATCCTGACAGTGGCGACACGCGGGTCCGACATGTACTAATGGACCGCGGCCGATTTAAGCTACCACCTAGCAAGTGTGGTGTCTGGCGGTGACACCACATTTTCCGTGCTCCTCCTCCATGCCGCTGCTTCCCGGCCGTAAGCCATGAAGAGGCGTCTAAGAGCAGGCTTCGCACATTCAATCCACCAACTGAGGGTCGATCGGTAACGAGCATGACGCCGAAAGGATGCGTTCCATGACTCTTCGACAGCACCTTTACATGCTGGCTCGTCCAGATGGGCGACGTTCAGTTTCCAGGGGGGCCTACTGCGCCACACACGTGCAGGTTGGAGGGCAATGGTGCAAATATAGGCTGTGTGGTCGGTGAATGCAGTGGGCCAGAGCTCTGCTCCTCTCGTCGCCGTCGAAAGGGTGCTTGTGACGTAAATCCTGTCCAACCGACTTGATGAATAGCTTGTATAATGGGTGTAACCAGGAGCTGGGCCATGGATGTGGCGCCACGTGTCAATCAGGTGGAGGTCACGCACTAGCATTTCCAATTCCGCACAAGGGACGTGATGTGGCTGCTGATCAGATGGAGATAATGTACAGTTAAAATCTCCTCCAATCACCATATCGTCTATGTGGCCCATAAATAGACGCGTAATATCTTCCGAAAAAAAGCGGGCCCGATCTCTCCGTCTCCCTGATCCTGAAGGGGCATATACATTGATGAGTCGTACACCGTTGACAGTTACTGCCATGGCTCTTGCACTCGGTAAGTACGGTACGTCCGTAGCCGCCAAACCGTCCCGTAGCAGAACAGCCACACCACAATCGGTAGAAGAGGCGTGGGAGATGTGGGCGGTATATCCGTAGAAGTCAGGGAAACTAGCGACACATACTTCCTGTAAGAGGGCCACGTCGATGTCCGCCGCATCAAGCATGCGTTGTAGCATTGTTATTATGTGTGGTGCCCTTATCGCGTTGATATTGATTGTGGCAAGGCGAAAGGTGTGCTGCCTAGCCTCTTCACCTAGGGTAGACGCCATGGCAATAAAAGCTAACCGCAAGAGATGCCGGACCCACCAAACCCGTTACAAATTATGAGTCTTTCACGCTAGGAGTGGCATCCCCAATGCCGCCCCCTCCCCTGTCACCCGTGCCCTCTTCAGGAAGTTCCTCAACATCGTCCGACCACAGTGGGTGCAACACGATGCTGTGTAGCTGATCGGCACCTAAATCTCTCTCACGTACGTCGTCTTTGGTAGAGGTAGACGGAGCGCCATCCATCGACGCGACCTGCCGCGTTTGTGGTGCAAGAAGTAACTGGGCACTCGTAGTATGGGCAAGTGAACCGTCTACACCACTTAGACCCTCAGCAGGCGCAGCATCCATGCTGTCTGATGAGATGTCACCTTCTTGACCGGCCGTGTGTAGGAGGCAATCGTCAGAAGGGGTCCGCCGACGTCGCTTGCGTCGTCGGGGCGAACGTTGCTTTCGAATGTGGACATCCATATCCGAATGTGGGAGGCAATCCAGCGTCGTATCACCTTCCGCTAGGAAAGCCGCGGTCGGGACAATGTTCGCGTCCACGTCCATCGCGTTCTGAATGTTATGTTGCGTCTGGAGTCCGTGGGACTGTTGCTGCTGTTGTTGCTGTGGAGGGGGCGACAGATGGGTTGGCACCGAGGGTCCTTCCTCTTCCTCCCTTGGTACTTCTGGCGTCGATGGATGTGTCTGATCGCCCGTTTCGTCCTCAACTATGGTGCGCATCGTCGTCTGAGCGTACGTGAGGGGCAGGATTGTCGTCCCCGTCGGGGAAACGGAGTCTCCCACTGGTATCTGCGTAATTCTACGTTGTAAGCAGCTCGATCGAACATGGCCTTCCTGCCCACATCCGGAACAGGTACGCGGTTGACCGTCGTACATGATGATTGCACGACAGCCACCGATGTTCAAATAGGACGGCACATGTTTCTTGAGCTCAAGTTTAATTTGGCGCACACCGTTGTAGACCTTATACGTCGAGAAAGTTTGCCACTTTTCTGCAACGTGCCTGATAACATTGCCATATGGTCGGAAGGCGTCCTTGACAACTTCCTCCGGGACCTCGAAAGGGAGCTCAAAAACTCTTACAGTCCTTAGGCCCATGCCTGCATGATCCACCGTCACTGCACCGATATGCCCGTCAGAATGTTTGAATCGGAGAGAGTTCGAGTATTTAGAAACCACTGTCGCGCAGACCTCTGCACTGGTCATTTTAACATAAACCACGCTCGCCGTTATAGAAAAATGTATTCTGACGACAGTCGCCGGATCTAAACGTAGATCGTCGCGAATGAACTGTTCTATTTCATAGGCTCGAGGACGCGCGTGATCTGGTTGGAAAGTAACTTTGATCGTATCGTGGCGCCATGTGTGTGCCATAATCGCACTGAACTTGGACTAAATACAACTCGCGCCGCGAGAAGGTAAACACAAGCAAGCGCTCACGGTCGCGCACGGCGGGGCGCAGCGGACGTCCTCGCCCCACCGCAGCCGAAAGCAGACTGTCCATTCAGCTACCGGGGGGCGGACTCTGTCTGAGCTGATCTCCTTCTTACATCCTCCTACACACTTTGCTTCAGAGGTAACGCAATTCCTACATTTACTTCTCATTTTGAAGTTCATCGCCAACCTCATTGCTTTCGTCCTTCTTTCTTTCAATGTGTCAATAACTTGTGCTCATTACACAGTACATTTCATGTAAGACCTTCTGCTATTTTCCTTCACTCTCACTGAGGATGGCAGTGTCATCATCGAATTTTGTTATTGATATCCTTTCACTCAACTTTACTCCCACGCCTAAACATTCTTTTATATACTGAGGTGACGAAAGTTAGAGAGCGATATGCAGATATTTAGATGGCATTAGTATCACACAAGGTACAAAACGGTAATGCATTGGCGGAGATGTCATTTGTACTCAGATGATTCATATAAAAAGGTTGCCGAGTGACCGGAATAAAATGACTTTCAACGCACAATGGTAAATGAAGCTAGACGTATGGGGCATTCCATTTCCTAAATCGTTAATGAATTGCAGAAGCGATCAGTGTACTCATCTCACCTATCTGTTCTGTCTCTCATGTTGAACAGTGGAATGACTTTCCTGCAAGGTGACACTGTTTACCAAACGACCGTATATTTTCGATATCTTCACGTTTTTGCTGCTTCCATGGCGACTAGGCTTTCCACCACTTCCTATTTATTTAAATTCCAAGTGACTTACATTGCTGTGTTGCTGTCATTTCCTGAACATTGTTGAACTTGGTTCTTTCGTGGAGCATTTGTCCTGCTACTGATGGTGTCTTCGTATTTACCTGGGTTGTACCTATATTCGTCTCTGCAGCTGCTGTGATTTCCCTTTTCGATATTTCCTCTGAACTGCTTCTATCGTAGTAGCTATAGCTTTAGAGAACTTCAAACACAGGTAGTCTTTTCTCGCTAATTCATTATCTTTTTGCACATTGAATCCTGGGAAGGATATATTTAAACTTCGTTATACATTAGTCCTCAATTGTGATGGGTCCATGTCAGTTCCTGAGTGTCCCTTACAACCCAGTATCTGAGTTTGGAATCTTTGATTACGATGTAATCCAGCTAGAATCTTTATCCACTTCCTGGAATTTTCTAAGTATACTATCTCTTCTAGTGGTGTTTGAACAGAGTATACATTACTAGCTGAAATATTTTGCAGAACTCAATTAGTATCTCTCTCATTTTGTTGCTACTACCAAGCCCATTTTCTCCTTTAAGTCTTTCGTCTGTGTTTACTGACGTATCTCGAGACGTATGGGGCCCCAGTCGCTCCACGTAGATCAGCAGTGTCATTTGGGTTGCCTATCCAAGAGGTGATACGCGGCAAGACCTCTCACAAGGGAACGTTCCCACGTGTAAATAAACAATCTTGATTAAACTTGTGGGGGGGAGAGAGGGTGCGTAGATGGGAAAAAATAATGCTGTATATATTTTTTTCGTTGATGCCCAATTTAATTTTTAATGAATAAAACGTGCCCCAATAGCTAATTTTGCTTATTGAGTTTAGAAATAATATTTTCGAGACTATGATATTCAAAAAATGTGTTTCAGATGTAGGTCTCAATGTCATTAACGTTCTTGAAAACAGCATATCAACTGTATAATTATTAGAATTTTGCTTAATAACTCAGCATGATTAATTTTGTTAAATGAAACAATACATAATAAAACTGGTTTCTGAAGTACAATTTTTGGTAAATAAGTTGTATACAATGTGCTGTAGGAGTACATTTAACTTACCTTGTAACGTCCCCATTGCTAATCGGCCTATTGGATTGGAGTATAAATGACCGTGATCGCGTATGCCTGATTACCGAAGGAAAATAATACCGGCTACTAGGAGGAAAGTGTACAACTGAACCTTATGAAAGAAGAATCTGTTCTAAGCCTAATCTGAATACAACAGCTCAAAAGAAAATAAATTGATCAGAAGGCGCTGGTATACAGTTACTTACTCTGAAATATTAAATTTTGATAGCAAAGTTGACTGAAGTAGTTGATGAAACGAATGATCGACAGTAACTGAAACTTAATTACGCAAAAAATGACTTTCAATGACCTCAGAATAACGTAATGCGAAATCTGGAAAAAGGTAAGCAATTTATTTTTAATTGTTGAAAGATTGCGCTGAATTTAAGCAAATGCGCAACTGATTCACTTTTAACATAAGAACAATGAAGTATGTACGACGTGAAATTGTTGGATGTAAGTTATTTTTAAAATCTGTATAAATAATAAGCTTTGGAAGATATGTGGGAGAGCGGCAGCCCGAACAGCTGCTGTTGTTACGTTCACCTGAAACACTATCAATTCTCATTAATATCTTCTGAAGTAACGTCTATGGAAGTTATCGCTTTACTTCGTTTCTTCTTGATAGCAGTAGCTCTGGAATATTCTTCTATGGCCTTCTTCTTACTAGGTAAATAAATTTCTACTGACCTTATCGCGTCGATAAGGCATTGTCTTCGTGATACAAACTTTTTGTAGAAGGAATCGTGATGGATTTAGGTCTTTCATCCTACTAAATAAAACCCCATTCCACACTTGTAATAAACACTGTACTGAATACTTTTTCATACAACTTTTCACTTTCTTCCATCACACAAAAGACGGAGCTTCTCCGTAAAACATCTTTCCACAGAGGCATACGAAGGAAGAGAAGTGAGAAATAATAGAAAACTGTTAACAAATTAACATTAAAACAGACTGAAATTACTGAGATAACATTGATTCTATGCCACATGTAGTATAATCTTGTTAGGTTTGTCTTCCTATAAATCACGAGGAAGAGAGAGACAAACAATTAAAAAATTACAGCTCTTCAGGTATCCTTGTTTAAGTACACTACAACTGCCCCTACATTATATACTGGCGTTAGGGTATCTTAATTCGCTGCTCAGAATAGACGCTACGTTACGTTACAGTTCCTATATTGGTACCTTGACCTGGAGGGGGCCAATACCCTTTATTGTTTGGCACAGTTAATAGGTTTCAATTTTTTTTTTATTTTAACTCTCCTCCATGTGTCAGACTATTTCCTTTTCTACCCGTTATTTAATATACGTTTCACAAAATTCCTTTATAAAATAAAATTATTTACGATATTTAATAAACATATTTTCGTTTCCTCTTCTCTGTACCATCCTTAGTTCTGTTTATATTTTATTACATATCGTCGCTACAGTGAGCTTCCTGATTGTTTAAGTCCAATCTCCAAACCTCATTGTTAGTGCGTAACCGTCGCGCAGCATTAAAGCCAGTCAGTATGTCCGTGTAGCATCGTGGCGTCGTGTGCCTCTTTTTCCGCCGGAGTCGCAACAGAGGAGCCATATAAGTTTACGTCTACTAGCTCGTAGACTACGACGAACCCCAAATCGCTGCAGAGTCCGAAGAAGCCACTTCGTACAGTCGACACCATGATGTATATCTATCGAGGACGAGGTAAATTTCTTACCTTTTTACTTTCATCACTTCCCTTCTATAGCCATGTCCTCCGTTGCTGAACCGCAATAGAAGGTTTATCCTTATTTTATGCTTGTCGTAGACTCACGCTTTGTTCATGGTAATAAACCATGTTTATCACTCTTTGAACTTCACAAAGTTCAAATATGCACACATCAAAAATGTTTTGAATCACCTCGGTTCCGAGAGTTCCAGAACCTGTACAGAAAATTGGAACAGAGATCAACATATACATCATTTCCACCCTCTTTACTGCTCATGAAAACCACACATTGCATGTTGTACCACCATGCAGCGAGACCAGAGGTGCTGGTCCAGATTGCTGTACACACCGTTACCTCTAATACACAGTAGCACGTCCTCTTGCATTCATGCATGCCTGTATTCGTCGTGGCATACTATCCACAAGTTCATCAAGGCATTATTGGTCCAGATTGTCCCACTCCGCAACAGCCATTCGGAGAAGATGCCTCAGAGCGGGCACACGTCGTCCATAAACAGCCGTTTCAATCGATCCCTGGTATGTTCGATAGGGTTCATATCTGGAGAACATGCTGGCCATTCTAGTCGAGCGATGTCGTTATCCTGAAGAAAGGCATTCACAAGATGTGCACGATGGGGGCGCGAATTGTCACCCATGAAGTCGAATGCTTCGCCAATATGCTGCCTACGTGGTTGCACTGTCGTTCGGAGGTTGGCATTCACGTATCGTACAGCCGTTACGGCAATTTCCTTGACCACCAGCGGCGTACATTGGCCCCACATAATGCCACACCAAAACAGCAGGGAATCTCAACCTTGCTGCACTAGCTGCTAAGGCTTCCAAACACGTCTCCGACGATTGTCTGGTTGAAGGCATATGAGAAACTCATCGGTAGAGAGAACGTGATGCCAATCCTTAGCGGTCCACTAATCATGTTGTTTGGCCCATCTGTACCGCTCTGCACGGTGTCGTGGAAACAAAGATGGACGTTGGGAGAGAAGCTGTGCATCATGCAGCCTATTGCGCACAGTTTGAGTCGTAACACGACGTCCTGTGTCTGCACTAAAAGCATTTTTCATCATACTGTAGTTTCTGTCAGCGTTCCTCTGAGCCATAATCCGTAGGTAGCAGTCATGAACTGCAGTAGTCCGCAGCTCGTGGTCGTGCGGTAGCGTTCTCGCTTCCCACGCCCGGGTTCCCGGGTTCGTTTCCCGGCGGGGTCAGAGATTTTCTCTGCCTCGTAATGACTGGGTGTTGTGTGCTGTCCTTAGGTTAGTTAGGTTTAAGTAGTTCTAAGTTCTAGGGGACTGATTACCATAGATGTTAAGTCCCATAGGGCTCAGAGCCATTTGAACTGCAGTAGTAGCCCTTGGACGGCCTGAGCGAGGCATGTTATCCATAGTTTCTGTCTCTCTGTATCTTCTCCATGCCCGAACAACATCGCTTTGGTTCACTCCGAGATGTCTTTACACTTCCCTTGTTGAGAGCTGTTCCTGGCACAAAGTAGCAATATGCACGCGATCGAACCGCGGTATTGACCGTCTAGGCATTGTTGAACTACAGCCAACACGAGCCGTGTACCTCATTCTGTGGAATGACTGAAACTGATCGGCTGTCGGCCCCCCTCCGTCTAATAGACGCGCCTCATGCATGGTTATTTACAGCTTTGGGTGTGTTTAGTCACATCTCTGAACCGTCAAAGGGACTGTGTTTGTAGTACAATATCCAGTCAACATATATCTTCGGGAGTCCTGGGAATCGGGGTGATGGAAAATTTTTTTTAATATGTGTATCTTGCACCATTACCGTCTAGTTGGCTTCGCATAATACGCGTAAAATAGTACATAGAATTACAAGGTTATGTAAAAGGATCATAGGTTTTACATTGGCAGTAAACCTCATTTATCTTAACGTTCTTGAACGGACACGTGTAAGTTTTCTGCCGTTTTGAAATGGAGGAAAATTAGTCTTACTGTCGTTTACTTGCATATCCTCCCTGAAAAGGAAACAAATATTCTATCACTCTTTTGCCTTCCAATAAGACAGGACACTACAACAGTCAGCAACACAAATATACTCAGCAAAAATTCTACAGGAACCAGATCTACTATCTACAGTTAACTGTGGCATTTGAGGGAAGGAAAGATATGGGATTTTATGTGCAAACTTCGTCTGAAATTCATCAGATCATAGTCAAACAAGCATTTCGTTTTATCTGTTGTTATCTACATGTATTTGCGTTAACTGTTTGGCAATTCTTATTTAAGTGTATTGTCTGCTAGCTTAAGAAGCTCCATTGTATATGTTTCCATTCGTCCCCTCATACCTTGGTCCACACAAGGCTACTCCATTTCCGCCTTGCAACCCTCATGTTACTGTTTTCGCTGGAGTTAGTATTTTAATTCTTGTGCTTACCAAATATTGGATCAGTAATTATATTCTAATACCATGTAAAGGTTTGATTGTGTTGTTTACAATTGTAACTATCACTTCTTGTACATATCCAGAGAACAATTTTCCAGGGGTTGGCGTTTTCGCTTGTACGATTAGCCGTTTAAAACGTTGTTTAATACCCACACCGTATGTCATGTGCCTCATAGTGAATTAGCTTTTAACTCAATTGTTGTGGTATTAGAAGTTTTTTCTTATAGCATAGATTCATTCACGTACTTTACTCTCTAAAAAACCCACCCATTCCACACACAAAGCGGTAGTTATACATTTATACACACAACATTTGCAATATGGTGGGGCCCCTCTTCAAAGGTACAAACCACCCTAATGTTCCTCTATTTAGTTGGGACATGGCTTTGCATCATTTCCTAGGAAATATTCTGATCACTAATTAAACTTCTAAGTATGTAACTGGGCGTGGGTCAGCTCGCATTACATACATGCTTTAATCACTTACTCATATTGGCTCAGTATGTGGGAGTATTCTCTTTTTATTTTACTTTCACGTTCGGCAGAGTTCAATTCTAAAAGTAGTCTTATCTTCTAAACTTTCTGTTAATGAGCAACCGTGTTTTGTTTTTAATATGACCATAAATATCTTTATTCTAGTTCCCCTCGACTTACCAGCCGCTTGTTTTACTTATGCCTGAGGCATTGCGTAAACGACTTCGCATGTAACTTTCCGTTATCTAATGCTCACCATGAATAAACTAGTAGTTGTTCTTTTAATACATAGTACCAGATTTTCAGTTCTTTCCATATAGTTTGTAGTTTTGTTAAATTATACTTTAAATAACTCCAATTTTTAACTCGTAGTACATAGTGTAAATACTAGTGTAATTAGTAGATAGGTTCAGTATTTGTTGAATTTACTTCCCTTCCATTCTTCTACAGATGTTCGATCATTCGCTTACCCTTTCATGTGGTAGCGTTTATTTTATATCAGGCGTATACTTTTTTCACATGCCTGTTCCTTGTAAATACTTCTTCTGAATAACTTTAATCTTATTGTATAAAGATATACTTCATTTACAACATCTTATAAATATGTGGGTGCCGCCGCTCCTCTCCTCGGTCTGCGACTGGGGGCTTATCGCGACCGTCTACTCTTTCCCTGTGGTGATGACGGGGAAAGTTTGTCGCTTTGCGTTACCACTACCGAATGCACAGTATGATCATTGTTTCTCCAACTTGTATTCCGCCCAGATCACGAATCAGTTTACCTTGACCTCGTCCTCTCTCCTCTGCGTATTCCCTG
The DNA here is from genome assembly GCF_023898315.1 of Schistocerca nitens. Taxonomy (NCBI): domain Eukaryota; kingdom Metazoa; phylum Arthropoda; class Insecta; order Orthoptera; family Acrididae; genus Schistocerca; species Schistocerca nitens. The sequence continues at coordinate 363,704,245 of NC_064619.1, forward strand.
TTTCCTTGTCTGTAACCATCGTTATTTATGTTAGGGTTCCACCTGATGTCGGTATGTCCTGGCCAATTTCCATATTGATTTTTATTGTCTAATGACGGTGGACCTTGAAATCTGGTACGTGGACCTCTTTGTACCATAAGTACTGGCAAGGGTAGCTTGAATAATATTCTCTCAGATCCCGTCTTTGGTACCCGTAATTTCCTGCATTACCATAGCTCTTATTTTTGTCACTTTGCTGGTTGTTTCCACTGTTATTGTTATAATGGTTTCCATTACGATGTATGAGGCTGTATATTCCTGTTCTCAGCTGGAGTTGAGCCTCTCCATAATGAGATCGATTGAGTCGAGAATAGAGAAGTATTCGAGATCGTTCTCTGGAATCGTCGTCAAGTTTTTCTTGAAATGTGCCGGCAACCGACTCTAGAGTATGTTTAAAACGTCAGCAGATGAGATTGGATTCATCCAGTCACGCGTCTTACTAAGATATTTTTCAAAATATCGACGCAGTTTTCCCTGTTTACTGTTAAGCGGCTGAGGATTGAAAACCTCACGACGCAGCCTCTCTTGCGCAGCGACTGATCAGTATATGTCAAGAAACGCTTTCTCATATTATTCGTACGTGTGGCAACGCTCAGTCATGTCGGTAGCCCAAAGCAAAGCGTCACCTTGGGTATAGTCTACTACGAATCGTATCTCTTGTGCTTCAGTCCAGTTGCGTGGCAGCACATTCCGGATTGCCCTTATGAGTACGAAAGGGTTTATTTTGTTCCCCTCCGTCGAACATAGTGGAAATTGCCTCTACTTAATTAGGCCTTCACCTGCTAGAACAGATGACAGACAAGGTGTTGTGCTCACAGGCAGTGGCACCGTCTACAGCTGCACACGATTGTACACAGCATTGACGGTGCTGTCATTAGTATTGGTTGTTGCACATTATATACCATTTCTTCACAGTAAGGTACAGTCGCAGGTGAATGCTTATAAGCATTCCGACTTCCAAAAATATCCATTCAGCTTAGATTGTTGGTTGCGGTCGGCTCCTTTGAGTTACTGCTACCATTCACGATTCCTCTACGTATTCGCTCTTCTGCTGCTTTAATATCTGAGTAGATTTTAGCAGTTACTTTGCTTACCTAATGTGTCATTACTTCTTCCACGATATCTAAATGTTTTATGCTTTTGTACGAACTTTTGTGGAAGCGTAATGTCGCTTTCTAATAATCTAACCTCGGCTCATTCAATTAGTTTCCGCACATCCTTGTTCATACTTTCTTAGTATTTTTGACGTATTCGTGACCTAGTTTAAAGTGTTCCAACACTGCTGATAGTTTTTATTCTTCATCCAGTAAACCCTTGTTAAGTGGACTGCAAATCCGTGACGCTCCCATGCCTAACCTCCACGGCTTTTGTAATTTCGGCCTGCGCCGTTTTTAAATTACTCTGAACTTCGCTTATAATATTAAGGCTGTCCTCGGTTTCCTTTTAATCTTGAATTTTGTGTGAGATATTCTGATCTAACATATTTAAGTCGGTAGACAAGTCTGCGCGTAGGTTTCTCGCCAAGTCTCTGGGCAGGTCGTCGCGTAACTTTGCGCTGAAATTGTCAAACTTCTCAGTTAAGTCATTGTACAAGTCTGTGCGTAAATAGCACATGCCGTATTTAGCTCACACAGAGCTTTTAATGTTACTTGCTTCCGGATATTGATGTCGCGTTAGCGCCTTGTGTATCTTTCGTAACTGGTTCGCTCGTGATCGGGTTTTTTGATGTAACGTCGAGCAAGTAGATTTTTCGGAATCAACGCTAGCGCGTCTTCCTCTTTTATCCTGGTAAAAATGCTGCCTGAGATCGGTTGTGAGCTGATTTAATCTACTATGAATAATGTTACATCATCCACCAGTACATTTTCTGCCCCTGTATGACTTGGGTTTAAAGAAGATTCATGACTCTTCCGCTGATATCGGATACCTTATGATTCAATAGCATTTGTCGTCTGGCTATGTGCAGTGACATTTTCTACATCTAAATTTCCTTCCTTGTTCTGAACAACAACTTTACTGACTGGTTCCATATTGACAAATTAAAATGGTAATCTTCATTAGAATATATTACTATGCTTTTAAAACCTGTATGTGCAATTTACACTGTGTCTAATTGGTGGCTAATTGTTGTCTGCGTTATGGTTTACGTAATACTGAGGCAATTTTTGAGATCAATAATAGTACTGATGACAAAAACCTCCGTTTCACAGTTTTTAGGACAGAGTACAAACTGGGTTTTGTACTGATAGAGACGCTACCAAGCATAATCATCTCAGCTTGATCATTGTATGGTTCCTACCTTTGTTGCAAAGTTGTTGTCTGCATATTTTTCGTAGATTACTTCCAGTATATTATTAGGATAATTATCTTCTGTACTTTTTTCTACATCCTCGCTTTTGCTGCTCGTCTCATTCCACAATATTTGCAAACATGAAACAGAGAAATAGAGTACATTTACTACGTTTATAATGTATGCATTATTGCACTTTTATCTACTCACCTATATGTTTGTTCAGCACTGTCCGGTCACTACTATCTACCTGAAATTGGATGACGTGATTTAGTTATTTTTAAGATTTGTGTACATAATGTTAAGTGGATTGGCTAATATCTATTAGGAACCTTACGTATGTAGATTGTGGACAGTTGGGAATATGGGTCTCACGGGAAGCGTGCAAGGGATAAGTCCCTGCAGTCGCGCTATTCATCTGTGTTCTCAATGGCTAAGATGCTGTCTGCTTTCGGCTGCTGTGAGTTGAGGACGTCCGCTGCGTCCCGCCGTGCGTGACCGCGAGCGCTTGTTTGGGTTTACTTTCTCGCGGCGCGAGTTGTTTTTGTTCCTACTGTGGCACAAATATGGCGCCACGATACGATCAGAATTACCTTCCAGCCAGATCACGACCGTCCTCGAGCCTATGAAATAGAACAGTTCATAAGCGACGATATGCGTTTAGATCCGGCTACTGTCGTCAGAATACGTTTTTCTATAACGGCGAGCGTGATTTATGGTAAAATGGTCAGTGCAGAAGTCTGCGCGACAGTGGTGTCAAAATACGCGAACTCACTCATATTTAAACCTTCTGACGGGCATATCGGTGCAGTGACGGTGGATCATGCAGGCATGGGACTGAGGACTGTAAAGGTTTATGAGCTCCCCTTCGAGGTCCCAGAGGAAGTTGTCAAGGACGCCTTCCGACCATATGGCAATGTCATCAGCCATGTTGCAGGAAAGTGGCAAACTTTTTCGACGTATAAGGTCTACAATGGTGTGCGCCAAATACAACTTGAGCTCAAGAAACATGTGCCGTCCTATTTGAACATGGGTGGCTATCATGCAATCATAATGTACGACGGTCAACCGCCTACGTGTTCCGGATGTGGGCAGGAAGGCCACGTTCGATCGGGCTGATTACGACGTAGAATTACGCAAACACCAGTGGGAGACTCCGTTTCGCCAACGGGGACGACAATCCTGCCCCTCACGTACGCTCAGACGACGATGCGCACCATAGATGAGGATGTAACGGGAGGTCGGGTACATCCATCGATGTTAGAATAACCAAGGGAGGAACAGGAAGGAACCCCGATGCCAACCCAGATGTCGCCCCCTCCACAGCAACAACAGCAGCAGCAACAGTCCCACGGAATCCAGGCGCAACATAACATTTGGGACGCTATGGAGGTGGACCACCCCCACACCCCATGAGCCATGGACCTTGCCGTTGGTGAGGAGGCTTGCGTGCCTCAGCGATACAGATGGCCGTACCGTAGGTGCAACCACAACGTAGGGGTATCTGTTGAGAGGCCAGACAAACATGTGGTTCCTGAAGAGGGGCAGCAGCCTTTTCAGTTGTTGCAGGGGCAACAGTCTGGATGATTGACTGATCTGGCCTTGTAACATTAACCAAAACGGCCTTGCTGTGCTGGTACTGCGAACGGCTGAAAGCAAGGGGAAACTACAGCCGTAATTTTTCCCGAGGACATGCAGCTTTACTGTATGATTAAATGATGACGGCGTCCTCTTGGGTAAAAAATTCCGGAGGTAAAATAGTCCCCCATTCGGATCTCCGGGCGGCGACTACTCAAGAGGACGTCGTTATCAGGAGAAAGAAAACTGGCGTTCTACGGATCGGAGCGTGGAATGTCAGATCCCTTAATCGGGCAGGTAGGTTAGAAAATTTAAAAAGGGAAATGGATAGGTTAAAGTTAGATATAGTGGGAATTAGTGAAGTTCGGTGGCAGGAGGAACATGACTTTTGGTCAGGTGATTACAGGGTTATAAATACAAAATCAAATAGGGATAATGCAGGAGTAGGTTTAATAATGAATAAAAAAATAGGAGTCCTGGTTAGCTACTACAAAGAGCATAGTGAACGCATTATTGTGGCCAAGATAGACACGAAACCCACGCCCACTACAGTAGCACATGTTTATATGCCAACTAGCTCTGCAGATGATGAAGAAATTGATGAAATGTATGACGAGATAAAAGAAATTATTCAGGTAGTGAAGGGAGACGAAAATTTAATAGTCATGGGTGACTGGAATTCGTCAGTAGGAAAAGGGAGAGAAGGAAACATAGTAGGTGAATATGGATTGGGAGGAAGAAATGAAAGAGGAAGCCGCCTTGTAGAATTTTGCACAGAGCATAACTTAATCATAGCTAACACTTGGTTCAAGAATCATAAAAGAAGGTTGTATACCTGGAAGAATCCTGGAGATACTAATAGGTATCAGATAGATTATATAATGGTAAGATAGAGATTTAGGAACCAGGTTTTAAATTGTAAGACATTTCCAGGGGCAGATGTGGATTCTGACCACAATCTATTGGTTATGAACTGCAGATTGAAACTGAAGAAACTGCAAAAAGGTGGGAATTTAAGGAAATGGGACCTGGATAAACTGAAAGAACCAGAGGTTGTAGAGAGTTTCAGGGAGAGCATAAGGGAACAATTGACAGGAATGGGGGAAAGAAATACAGTAGAAGAAGAATGGGTAGCTCTGAGGGATGAAGTAGTGAAGGCAGCAGAGGATCAAGTAGGTAAAAAGACGAGGGCTAATAGAAATCCTTCGGTAACAGATGAAATATTGAATTTAATTGATGAAAGGAGAAAATATAAAATTCAGTAAATGAAGCAGGCAAAAAGGAATACAAACGTCTCAAAAATGAGATCGACAGGAAGTGCAAAATGGCTAAGCGGGGATGGCTAGAGGACAAATGTAAGGATGTAGAGGCTTGTCTCACTAGGGGTAAGATAGATACTGCCTACAGGAAAATTAAAGAGACCTTTGGAGAGAAGAGAACCACTTGTATGAATATCAAGAGCTCAGATGGAAACCCAGTTCTAAGCAAAGAAGGGAAGGCAGAAAGGTGGAAGGAGTATATAGAGGGTTTATACAAGGCCGATGTACTTGAGGACAATATTATGGAAATGGAAGAGGATGTAGATGAAGATGAAATGGGAGATAAGATACTGCGTGAAGAGTTTGACAGAGCACTGAAAGAACTGAGTCGAAACAAGGCCCCGGGAGTAGACAACATTCCATTAGAACTACTGATGGCCTTGGGAGAGCCAGTCCTGACAAAACTCTACCATCTGGTGATCAAGATGTATGAGACAGGCGAAATACCCACAGACTACAAGAAGAATATAATAATTCCAATCCCAAAGAAAGCAGGTGTTGACAGATGTGAAAATTACCGAACTATCAGTTTAATAAGTCACAGCTGCAAAATACTAACGCGAATTCTTTACAGACGAATGGAAAAACTGGTAGAAGCGGACCTCGGGGAAGATCAGTTTGGATTCCGTAGAAATGTTGGAACACGTGAGGCAATACTAACCTTACGACTTATCTTAGAAGAAAGATTAAGAAAAGGCAAACCTACGTTTCTAGCATTTGTAGACTTAGAGAAAGCTTTTGACAACGTTAACTGGAATACTCTCTTTCAAATTCTGAAAGTGGCAGGGGTAAAATACAGGGAGCGAAAGGCTATTTACAATTTGTACAGAAACCAGATGGCAGTTATAAGAGTCGAGGGGCATGAAATGGAAGCAGTGGTTGGGAAAGGAGTGAGACAGGGTTGTAGCCTCTCCGCGAAGTTATTCAATCTGTATATTGAGCAAGCAGTAAAGGAAACAAACGAAAAATTCGGAGTAGGTATTAAAATTCATGAAGAAGAAGTAAAAACTTTGAGGTTCGCCGATGACATTGTAATTCTGTCAGAGACAGTAAAGGACTTGGAAGAGCAGTTGAACGGAATGGACAGTGTCTTGAAAGGAGGATATAAGATGAACATCAACAAAAGCAAAACGAGGATAATTGAATGTAGTCAAATTAAATCGGGTGATGCTGAGGGGATTAGATTAGGAAATGAGACACTTAAAGTAGTAACGGAGTTTTGCTATTTAGGGAGAAAAATAACTGATGATGGTCGAAGTAGAGAGGATATAAAATGTAGACTGGCAATGGCACGGAAATCGTTTCTGAAGAAGAGAAATTTGTTAACATCGAGTATAGATTTAAGTGTCAGGAAGTCGTGTCTGAAAGTATTTGTATGGAGTGTAGCCATGTATGGAAGTGAAACATGGACGATAACCAGTTTGGACAAGAAGAGAATAGAAGCTTTCGAAATGTGGTGCTACAGAAGAATGCTGAAGATAAGGTGGGTAGATCACGTAACTAATGAGGAGGTATTGAATAAGATTGGGGAGAAGAGAAGTTTGTGGCACAACGTGACTAGAAGAAGGGATCGGTTGGTAGGACATGTTTTAAGGCATGAAGGGATCACAAATTTAGCATTGGAGGGCAGCGTGGAGGGTAAAAATCGTAGAGGAAGACCAAGAGATGAATACACTAAGCGGATTCAGAAGGATGTAGGTTGCAGTAGGTACTGGGAGATGAAGAAGCTTGCACAGGATAGAGTAGCATGGAGAGCTGCATCAAACCAGTCTCAGAACTGAAGACCACAACAACAACAACAATGGTGGTGGACGCGAACATTGTCCCGATCGTGGCTTTCCTACCGGAATGTGATGCGACGCTGGATTGCCTCCTACATTTGGATACGGATGTCCACGTTCGAAAGCAACGTTCGCCTCGACGACGCAAGCGACGTCGGCGGACCCCTTCTGACGATTGCTTCCTACATATGGCCGGTCAAGAAGGTGACATCTCGTTTGACGGCATGGATGCTGCACCTACTGAGGATCTAAGTGGTGTAGACTGTTCGCTTGACCATAGCACGAGTGCCCAGTTACTTCTTGCACCACAGATGCAGTAGGTCGAGTCGATGAATGGCGCTCCGTCCACCTCTTCCAAAAAAGACGTGGGTGAAAGAGATTTAGGTGCCCATCAGCTATACAGCATCGTGTTGCACCCACAGCGGTCGGACGATGTTGAGGAACTACCTGGAGAGAGCACGGGTGACAGGGAAGGGGGTGGCATTGGGGATGCCACTCCTAGCGTGTAAGACTCATAATCTGTAACGTGTTCGATGGGTCCGGCATCTCTTGCAGTTATCTTCGATTTCCATGGCGTGTAACCTAGGTGAAGAGGCTAGGCAGTACACCTTTCGCCTTGCCACAATCAATATCAATGCGATAAGTTCACCACACATAATGACAATGCTACAACGCATGCTCGATGCCGCTGACATCGATGTGGCCCTTTTACAGTAAGTGTGTGTCGTTCGTTTCCCTGACTTCTACGGATATACCGCCTACATCTCCACACCCCTTCTACCGATTGTGGTGTGGCAGTTCCGCTACGGGATGGGTTGGTGGCTACGGGCGTACTGTACCTACCGAGTGCAAGAGCCATGGCCGTAACTGTCAACGGTGTACGACTCATCAATGTATATGCCCCTTCAGGATCAGGCAGACGGAGAGATCGGGCCTGCTTTTTTTCGGAAGATATTACGCGTCTCTGTATGGGCCGCATAGACGATATGGTGATCAGAGGAGATTTTAACTGTACTTTATCTCCATCGGATCAGCAGCCACATCACGTCCTGTGTGCGGTATTGGAAATGCTAGTGCGTAATCTCCACCTTCTCATCACGTGGCGCCACATCCATGGCCCAGCTCCTGGTTACACCCATTATACAAGTCATTCATCAAGTCGGTTAGACAGGATTTACGTCACAAGCACCCTTTCGACGGCGACGAGAGGAGCAGAGCTCTGGCCCACTGCATTCACCGACCACACAGCCTATATTTGCACTGTTTCCCCCCAACCTGCACGTGTGTGGCGCAGTAGGCCCCTTCTGAAAACCGAACGTCGCCCATCTGGACCAGCCGGCATGCCAAGGTGCTACCGAATAGTTGTGGAACGCGTCCTTACAGCTTCGTGGTCGTTACCGATCGACCCTCAGTTGGTGGATTGAATGTGCGAAGCCTGCTGTCAGGTGCACCTCCCTGGCTTACGGCCGGGAAGCGGCGGCATGGAGGAGGAGCACGGAAACTTTTATTACATCGTCCTACGGGGATGTCTTGCTATTGAGCCCTCACCTGACAGGCAGATCATTGCCAATCGCGCGAAAGCGCAGCTCGTCCCCTTAGCACGCCATCATTTACAGGGCACTGTTATACGGTCGCGTGCTCCAGACATGATACAATCAGAAAGGCCATCTATGCACCACGTGCTCTTAGAGCGCAGGAGGCGCCGTAGGGCGCTGGTAACCGACATGATAATGGACAACGTTCGACACATGGCAGAACCAGCAGATATAGCAGAAGCCTCCTATGGGCATTACGCTCACCTTTATTCAGCAGTGCTCCCTGATATGGCGATAGTAGACACCGTTTCTGCACGTGTCCACGGTACAGTTCCACCAGACATAGTACCGACATTACTGGGAGATGTGACAGAAGAGGAAATTCTTGACGCCATTGGTAAAGGTACTCCACATAAATCACCAGGAATCGAAGGACTACCATTAGAGTTCTATCGAGATTTTAAACAACTGTTGGTAGCCTGTTGGGTTGAAATTTGTCAGGAATTGATATCCCCAGGTATACCGTCGCCTGCACCGTTCTTGGAAGGACTGATTGTACCCATCCATAAGCCGTAGGGACGGAATTATGTCCGCGATTATCGTCCCTTAACGTTATTGAACAGCGACTTCAAGATCTTTTCTAGGCTGCTATCATAACATATTCGCGGCACAGTATTGCACATCCTGTCCAGCGATCAGACGTCCTTGGGGGGGGGGGGGGGGGGACCTAACAACGACATAACTGCGTTTTGTCGTTACAGAGATCTCATCTCCCTTGCACGGGTGAGACGTTTGCCGGCAGCCCTGGCGTCTATCGACTTCACCCAGGCTTTTGACCGTGTGGGCCACACTTTCCTCACGCCCGTTCTACGGCGCATGTAATACCCCGACCCCTTTATCACAGTGCTGACACGCATCCGCATGGTGCTACTTCTCGCGTTCTTGTTAATGGAAGATAATGGAAGAATGACGGCAGCCACACCGATCCGCAGATCAGTACGACAGGGATGTCCATTACCTACATTGTTATTTGCATTGGCCTTAGAACCTAGGTTGTGTGGTCTCCGAGACAGGTTAACTGGTTTGGCGGATCCATCTATCGCTGCACTGCATATGCGGATGATATCATGATCATCATACGTGGAGCTGCCGATATGGCGGTGGCTTTGGGCTGGATTACAACCTACGGTACAGCTTCTGGTAGTAAAATCAACGTTGACAAATCCGTCGCCTTGAGCATCGGGATTGGACTACCGCAGGAACAAATTGCCCCCATACGCCTCAGTGATACTGTCCGCTGCTTGGGCTTAGATTTCATGAGCGACATGCGACGCCGTTCAATTATCGACGCCTTCTTAACCAAATTCGGTCCCTCAACATCGTTCAGTGGGCGCATTATAATAATGTAAACCTCGCGTCCCGCATACCGTACGTCGCCCAAACGCTGCCCATTCCGAAACCCTTGGTTGTGCGGTCTAGGGGGCCTTTTCACGGTTTGTGCGGCTGCCCCCTTCGGAGGTTCGAGTCCTCCCTCGGGCACGTGTGTGTGTGTTGTCCTTAATGTAAGATAGTTTACGTTAGATTACATAATGTAGTTTGTAAGCCTAGGGACCGATGACCTCAGCAGTTTGATCCCATAGGACCTTACCACAACAAATTGATTCCCCACCTGCTTGCTATTTCTCTGATGGGCTCAATTATGCATCCAACGTTGGAGCAGCCAATGATCAACAAACCTGTACCCTGTGCATGTCCGGACGTGGCAGGATATTCGCTCACTAGGACAACAGATGTGTTTCCAACACCGGACAGCACCTTGTACCTGTTGCCCAACTGTAAGGGGTCAGCTGTAAGAACAGTTGCTAAATTCGCCTTCCCCAAAGAGAGATGCACAGCCACCACGGCCTACTGCTAACCCTCGACTGAGGACAAATAGGTAGAATGTGGCCCATTTGTAACCGTACCGAGATGTCGAGGGGTTTCTGTGTCATCAAAGTTATTGTAGCTTTCCCCACTGATGACCCCAAATCAGTGTAGTTTAGCTCAGTTTCCAGTATCAAACGGCCCCTTAGAAAAATTAATGAATTACTGTGCTGATAAACCCCCTTCATTATTTGATTTTCAAAGAGCTGAGCAGAACTGAACGTACTCAGACAATTCGCTCTTTACCTATTCTGATCAACACTAAACTGACACACAATATATTTAGCGCAACGCAAGCTGACTTTTAATAATCCCTTCAAAAGAATGGCCCTGACTAACATTAACCTATACCTTTCACAACTCACTTACCTCACAAAAATCTTCGTTACTCGAAATACTGCAATACAGAGAGCGCCAATACTGCCAGCTAAATAAAAGATTCAAACTACTGAAGGCACTAACTACTGATAGGCATAGGTTAGCAAATGAAAGATTTTGATAAAGAACAAACAATGTATTTACCTTAACAGTCTTCAAAAGTCATAATATATATATATATATATATATATATATATATATATATATATATATATATATATATATATATATATATCAGTTCATGACATCCAGTCTTACAAATTTAGTGTCTCTGATGAACACACGTCCAGATCATCTGCTCTCAAAACTCCGCCATCTCTCTCCCCACATCCACCACTGCTAGCGGCTCACCTCCAACTGCGCAACGCTACGCGCTGTTCACATCCAACTGCCCAACACTACAATAGTGAATATTACAACAATGCTAACCAGCCACAGACTGCACACAGCACAGCAAGTGATTTTCATACAGAGCGCTACGTGGCGTTACCAACATTAAAACCTAAACAGCCTACTTACATAGCCCCCATACTCGCTACAAAAAATTTTACAAATTCTTTTTGGGCAGTGGCCAATACACATCCACCACTACTGGCGGCTCACCTCCAACTGCGCAACGCTACGCGCTGTTCACATCCAACTGCCCAACACTACAATAGTGAATATTACAACAATGCTAACCAGCCACAGACTGCACACAGCACAGCAAGTGATTTTCATACAGAGCGCTACGTGGCGTTACCAACATTAAGACCTAAACAGCCTACTTACATAGCCCCCATACTCGCTACAAAAAATTTTACAAATTCTTTCTGGGAAGTGGCCAATACAGAATTGAAAAAAAATTTCATATTTACAATAACAGAGAAATCAAATGCACTCACTTATTGGTACAATGTTGATCAAAAGCTAAAATTTTATCACAGTCCATTAAGACAGTCCTGATCGTTCATCACAGTAAATTTGCTGTGTTTTTATCGAAGTCTAAGCAGTAAAAGAAAATGCACGCGGAAGTAGTGGATTTCCATGCAGTCTTGAAGAACTAGTGTTGTCCTTCCAACGGAAAGACAGTGCTGACTCTTGACATGCAGACGGGTAATAGGCCAAAACAGAGCAAACCCATAGCAGAGTCAGTCGAAGTTGAAGAATATTGGTAGGTAGGTCATCACAGAGAAGACCACTGTAGCCACGTTAGAGATAACGATATTGGTGGGCCACCAGAGGTGCAGACTCACTGCAGTCCTTGTAGAAATAATGGTATTGGTGGGCCATCAAAGATGCAGACCCACTGTAGTCCTTGTAGAGACGGCCAGCAGCCATCTGTTGTGACTGTGCAGGTGCACAATCACCATCGAAGAGCCTTGCGGACATTATAGCAAGTCCATAAACCACAAATTGTGCACTCAAAAAGTTTTTGGAATTGTCCTTAGAACCAACAATGCTGTTAAACAGTCCCTTGCTGAATTATTAACACACGTGCAAACACTAACAGTCCCAACTTGTTACATATTGTGCATATACTATGACCAACAGAAATGTGTGCACTGAAATGAATGCTTACAAGTTACTTAATTTGATGAACTGGTGTCAAATACAATTTTAAATTACGACATGAGAATACAATTACAAAGGTACAAAATACATCAGTAAAGAACATAACAATAAACATAACATTTGTGGTAATGCGGGCTTTACAAAAGAATCGAAATAACATATACATCAGTGTTACAGGAATTATGACATAAGTAAATACATAAAAGGTCAGAGTAACTTTCGAAACATCAACTTCACACGTGAGCATTAAAACAAAACAGAATAAATAATCTCTAAACATCTTTACAAAGTAAATAACATATTATAAATGAAAATTATATTTGAGGATAATAGTATTCCTCATCATAGTGAATGTAGCTGAGTATTAGAAAAATTCTACAACATAAGTCTTATCAGATAAACACATGAAGACAGGAAGAACAGAAATACACAAGGTACACAGACACATAGTGGAATAACACAAAAGGACAGGACAGGGTTTGTTTTCAGTGTGACATTTGGTGCTGCAGTCCAACCCAAAACTTCATTTCATAGATGTTTCCTCTTATTTCAACATTTGCTCCTGCAAAAAAAATCCTATCTAACCCTGTTGTCACTAAACCCTACTGTTTTGTTCGTATCCTGTTCCAAAATAAATATTTCTCATTGAACAATACTCATTTTTGCCCAAATCTTTTTCATATAACTTCTCAATGCATTCTTTCCCTATTCATCACTGTCAGTTTCTTATATTGTCTACCCCCTCTTAAGCCAACTTAAATCTACTGAGCTCAGATATATATACTAAGGGATGAGGCAATGCAGCAACAAACAACAAATTAACACAAACAGAAATGACAAAAAAAATGCAAATTGCCGGCTGCGGTATTCTCGCGGTTGTAGGCGCGCAGTCCAGAACCACGCGACTGCTACGGTCGCAGGTTCGAATCCTGCCTCGGGCATGGATGCGTGTGATGTCCTTAGGTTAGTTAGGTTTAAGTAGTTCTAAGTTCTAGGGGACTGATGACCACAGATGTTAAGTCCCATAGTGCTCAGAGCCATTTGAACCATTTGAAATGCAAATTGGCAAAGCAAGCAGCAGTATATCTAAATTAGCAGAGCAAATGCAACATTACAACTAATATAAGGCAATTTGCAGCAAACAAGAAAAATAAATCAGTAGTAAAACTGACTTAACAAAGTGAAATTCAGTAGCACTATGCCTGGCAAAGTGCAACAGCAAATGCTATACCTTATACCTAAACATGACAAAGCTCAAGCAGAAAAAATATTACAGTAAAGATAGGAAATGTCTAATACCTGTGTCAGATCTGAACACTAGAATGATGCATCACCTTGACTTACTCTACGGAACAAGTAACCAGTCATTGACAAAAATTATGTATGCAATTCCTGTGAAGGGAAATGTCTTTTTGTGCTCCCTCGTTTTTTTGGAAGTCGTTCATAAAATTATTATTTACTGGATCTGTAATAAAACATCTATACTAGTACATCTATTAAATTTTATTTTAACCAATGCTGCAGTGCAGCTAGAAACTAGATATTAAACAAAATGAGCAATCTCTCAACTAGAAAGACAATAGATGTAAAATGTTTCTCATCATTTCATAAGGCATTTTAGTAAATATCATAAATTAAAAGCTCCACACTGTAATAATGTGTTTTCAAGTTCGAGTGTGTCGTATTTGCGATGTTTTCTACAAAGATATTTCAATGGCGAGGATAACGGCCTCTTTTTTTCTCCACCTAATGGCTTTTTCTCCAGGCAGATGGCGCAGCTGGGCGCCACAACGCATTATGTGAAGGTCACTTAACTTTCTTACCGAAATATTTACGACAGCAGTGACAGTCTCATATAAAAAATTTCACAGGTTGAGAATTTGCGTTACAAATGTGTAGAAATAAAATCCTATAAATATAACAGTGTCCAAAAAATTTCCGGTGGCATTGTGAATCATTCACGCATGTACACACATTTCACAACTCTTAAAGTACGATTCTTGGTTTCCAACATCCTTTTTCACATATCATAGACCCTAACCACTACTCACTATTCCTTACCTTATTACACATATACATATTCGTCGACAGTTTTTCAATATTTCATCATAATAAATATGTAGCATAATCAAATTCCTCATATAGCATCAGCTTATTGATCATAAACATACCTCAACAGCATAATACACATCGTCGTCGTAATAATAACATCATAACTCCTCAGTCAAATCTCAAAAACGTCGTAGCTTTCTGCAATAATGTCAAAACCTAAAAAAAATTCTCTGCTCATTTAAATAGTGTCATATACCGCAAACGTACTTTAAAAATCATGATCTCATACCAAATACATCATTCAAAGCTCTCATAGTGTCATAATGGTTCCGAAAAAACATGAACAGTTCACAAAGTACAGACAAAATACAATTTCATAAATGTGAAGTTATCCAACTGTGTAACTCCGTAAACATCTGTCACTGATGTAGTAAAATAAATGTTTGTCTCTCTCAGTTAAATGATCAGATAGCTGTATAATTTATGTGTTAGAGAAATATGGTACCAATGTGTAAAGTTGTATAAGCAAATACCATATTAGCTGGGGCTCCTTGTGCTTGTCGCACACATGGTACATAAAGTAAGCGTGCACCCCCCTGAGGATTAAAGTAATTATACCTTCAGGAGTTACAGATTACAGCAATGGAATGAAATGTATCACAGGAAACCTTTGTATCATTGTAATTCAAAATTCTTTAAACATAAATGTTTTAAGTACAAAATCAATCACTCAAATACGTGTACTGTAGCGCTAAACTGAGCGTATTGTTGTAAGACAATCTCTGTCATTACTTAAGGGTAATATATGTGCCAAGTGTCGTAATTGTCGACGTCCGTAAGCAAAGTTCTGTAGAAGTCAATGTACTTACCTTGCAATAAACAAAGTGAATTGCTATGCTTATAGATATCGTAGTTGTTACGCTTATTGCCGTGATGAAGCAAGTACTGTACTGTAACGTATTGTTGTGCTACACAAAAGTTACTACTAAAACATGTTTTCCTTTCCAGGAGAAATCAGAAAAACTGTGCAGATATAAAACAGGTACACCGCAAAGCAACAATGTAAATTGTGTCACACATTAGTAGCGTCGTGATATAGTCGTGTAGCTGTAAAAAAAATAACCACTGTGTCATCTGGTATCTCTCAGAAAGCTCTTTAAATAATGAATGTCTTTTCAAGTCAACCAAAATGTTGCATTAAGATCTCATTAGCAGTATATGTTTCAAGTATGTAAGCCTTATCTTCGTTACGTAATCGTGCAACTAACAAGCAAGAATGTACACACACAATAACACTGTGTCGTCTGTTCACTATAACAATGCATTTGTAATTCCTTGTCTAAATAAGTTCCCTAGGTTCTGGACTGGATAGTTAACTTTAAAACGTAGTTGCATGTTAAGAGTTTCTAAGTGTGACAAATATTTCTAGTAAAGTGAAGTGAAAAATTTTATAGCAGAGAATAAGTTAAAAACAAGATTATCTCACAATAAACGGTTCTAATTATCATGCGGTATACGTCGGTAAAGAATATTGGAATTTTTCTCAAGGTTAGCGTCTATGTCATTTTTCTCTGAGCCAGCCTGCGCACGTGGCTTTTTGCGGTGCGAGTCATTGTCTGTCTCTTTGTTGGCGCGCGTCGTTATTAGAATTAGGAGACCTAACTTCTACAAATTCACCTTGCTGAGAGGGCCCTGCCGTATTTGAATCCCGCCAGTTCTGATGAAATTCAGGTCTGTCGTTACGATTATATCGTCTGTCGTCATGTCGGTAGAATCCACTGTTTCTTTCTTGCCGGTCACGCGGTGGAGAATTTCTCCCTGAATCGTAATTGCGCGCTGAACTGTTGCGTCAGAAGTTATTCTGTCTCCCTTGATAATAATTTATTTGGTTCCCATATTGTTTGTTTCTATGGTTATCACTGTCGTATTCATTACTATGGAAATGCGATCTTTCTCTGTAACTATTATTCCGCCAAAGGTTGTCATACGGGTGGTGTCTGTTTTGGTCACGATTTACGTTGTAAGAATAGCCTTGTCGTGTCCATTTATTATTTCTGTCATCGCGGAATTGTGACGGATGTGACCTGTAATTGTTGTGCTCCTGTTTTCGCGTTCCGCGATTGTCAGTGTCAATTTCCAATTCTTGTAACAGTCCCTGAAAAGCTTCAATGTCGTCTTTGCAACGTCCTGCCAAAATAATATGTCGTAAATGTTCAGGCAATTTGATTAAGCAAATGCGGATGAGTTCTGAGGGGCTGTATCGGTTTGAAAGATACTGATTCTTGTGTAACATGTCTTCGAAATATTTGACAAGACTGGAAAATTCAGATTGTTCGAAATGTTTCATCATTATGATGCTATGTTTTACTCGGTCTTGTGTAGCTTGAGACCAATATGCTGAGAGGAAGGCATGATAAAATTCTCCTTCACTGTGACAATCGTGAATGACCGATCGCATTCTTACAGCTGGTTCTTTCTCTAAGTAGCCACACATAAATTCTAATCTATGCTCTAATAACCAGTTGGGAGGAAAACAATGAGAGAATTGATGGAGCCATGCCTGTGGAAGAATGACGTTGCCAGAATTCTTAAATGTTTTGAATTTACGTGTAGTAATGAACAGCTTATAGTCAGAATCATCACGTCGGCGAGTCGCATATCAGTCATTGTTACTTCGTTTCGGCGGTTCCATCTCAAAATTCGGTGTACCTTGCCTATTTCTTCCATAATTTCCAATGGGCCCTGTGTTATTATTTTGTGGCTGTTCCGTATTTCTATGTCCCTCTTCCCGTATTGGAGCGCGAGTGTCCTCTGAAATATGTAATTTTGTATTACCTGTGTCCACTGATCTTGTACTTTCCGGATTTCTCTTTTGTACTTTGTATTGATTTGAATTTGATTTTGTTTGAATTTTCTAATTTGTTCATACTCTTCTGTGTCAGTGAAGGCTATGGGTCTTGTGTCATTCAGGTCACCATCTACCTTTGTAGATAAGTTAGTGAACTGATCCGAAAGTTTGGCTACTTTCTCCGATAGTGAACTGATTTCCTCAGTGTGTTTTTCTGAACCAAGTTTCAGAGTGTCCATTTGTGTTGAAATCGTATCTACTGCGTCCTTTAAGTTTTCCTGAGATTTTGCATGTTGCGTAACCGAATCGGTAGATGCAACTGAGTCAATTTTAGTTTGCAAGGTGTCGTGATTTTCATGAACAATAGTTTGCAGTTCTTTTATGGCTGCTTCGTGATTGTGTAATGCAATTTCATGACGCGAAAAAATAGGTTGAAAATGCTCACAAATTTGCGTCTTTACGTCTTTACAGACTTTTCGACATTTATATTCGATTTTAAGTAACTCTGCAGTTAAATCTTCACGTGTTTGTTCAAGCGTTTGTTCCATTGAGTCTAACTTTTGAAGCTGCTGCTGTGTTAGTGTCTGGTGTTGTTCCATTGTATCTAACGTTTGAAGATTTTGTTCCATTGTGTCTAACTTTTGCTGTGTTTGTCTCTGATTTTGTTTCATTTGCTGCATTATTCTCAACAATAATCAATTAGGGTCTGGAATCTGTTTCTCTATACTTTTTGGCAATTCATTTTCACCGGCAACATTCACATTTTGACAAGCAGAGAATGTGTCTTGACTCATTTGAGAAAACGGTGAAGACCCAAAACCTGAATCTGCAGTATTTGCAAGATTGTGTCCTGTTATTTCCGATTCCTGAGGCGAACTGTTGCCGATCGATCGATAATGCTTCCCTGTTACCTAATTGTTTCACTGTCTACACCATTATTTGCCACCCGCTTCGTTTCCCTATGCACAATTACCAAATTACTATGTTGGACATTAGTTAATTCATTACACAGTGGCGCTAACACTCTGCTTTCGTCTTCACTGTCATTTCTCAGTATACTTTGGAGCCTAGTATTGCGTTTTTCACCTGTCCCTGTCATAATTGTCACAATATTTCACACGATAACACGGAAAAGTACATTTTGAAGAGCAAAAATTAGATAACACACTAACATAGTCCTGAAAATAATATCTAGTTAATCGCAAGGCGCAGCTGCGAAATACTTGGTGCAAATCTACATGCATGCCACAACTGTTTTACTGTACAACAATGAAAGACTGCAACTACAAAGGAGATTCTCTCTACAGTTACGCGCTAGCAGTAAACAATAGCTACACTAATTACACAAACTACAAGAAAAAATCAGAATATTCCAGTGAGGTATCCTCGGCTAAGAGTCGACATATGCAACATCCCCTTAGAAAAATTGTAAATGACTGTGCTTAAACTGACACACAATATTTTTAGCGCAACGCAATCTGACTTTTAATAATTCCTACAAAAGAATGGCCCTGACTAACAATAACCTATACCTTTGATGAATCACTTACCTCACAAAAATCTTCGTTACTCAAACTACTGCAATACAGCGAGCGCCAATACTGCCAGCTAAATAAAAGATTCAAACTACTGAAGGCACTAACTACTGATAGGCATAGTTAGCAAATGAAAGATTTTGATAAAGAACAAACAATGTATTTACCTTAATAGTGTTCAAAAGTCATTATTTATTTATATATATATATACACATGTGTGTGTGTGTGTGTGTATCAGTTCATGACATCCAGTCTTACAAATTTAGTGTCCGCTCTCAAAACTCCGCCATATCACTCCCCACATCCACCACTGCTGGCGGCTCACCTCCAACTGCGCAACGCTATGCGCTGTTCACATCCAACTGCCCAACACTACAATAGCGAATATTACAACAATGCTAACCAGCCACAGACTGCACACAGCACAGCCAGTGATTTTCATACAGAGCGCTACAAGGCGTTACCAACATAAAAACCTAAACAGCGTACTTACACCAGAAGCCTGTAAAACTCGCTAATGCTACTTCCAGCAATTTCCAGACAGCAGATCAATTTGTGACCGTACACAATACGCAATCCCTCTTTATTTCACTTAACGTAAAACTATATAAAATCTTTGGGAAAGAGTATTGGTCAGGAAAATGAAAGATTAACGAGGTAACTACAAACAAGACGCAACAAGATATTAAACAGTCGGCTATGGCGCTGTAGATGGCATACATCTACTTTACTAAAATTATGAAACAAACATTTAAATAATAGTTTAAATTATACTACTAAAATGTAACTAGAAAGGTTCACACTTCACTGATGATCTCGAAGTATCCCAAATCTTACGACAAAGTTGATATCAAAGCAATAACATACGAATGAACTGTGTAGTTGAGTTTTTCTCATAAGAACGAAAGGAAACTGCTAAACGAAACGATAAAAAGCTATGTTTTGCTGCTGTTGCTCCACGTGGGATCCCGTAGCATCGACGCATGTGTTTATTAAATGACATTACACGGTTCATGTGTTTGATCTTTGACTATAGATATTGACATAGGGTACTAAGTTGCACTTTGTCAGTTACTCAGCACACACTTTTTCGTTATAAAAAAATATGTTTGTTCGTGCCTATTACTGAAAGAGTTGACAGATTTTAATGATTCTCGATGCACCTGATAAAGATGCAGGCAGAACAATCACATATCTTCAGGAGCTGATGCTGGGCTAGTACAGACGTCATACCACTTACTCAATGTCCACGGGTGGAGCTGCAGCACACAGTTGTTTAGCGGGCTGATTATTGCCACGACATAGGAGCACTGATTTGTCGGTATAAGTACTATGTTACTAAAATCAGGCTGATCTAAAGGGTATAGAATTTGAGACTACAGTTACAACGTAACAAGGTCCTCGATTGAATAAGGAGTAATTTTCTATCAACCACTGTAGGGTTCGTTCGCTGTATTAAACTGGAAGTGCCTCGTACATTGTAAATTATTAAGACTGTCTGCTACTAAAACTCTCCCACCTTGATTCAAGACAATCGGAAGTGGTCCAGCTATTTCAATTAAACTTTTGGTGAGTAAAATGTCTTGTCTTTTGCATCAATCTGGGATCAAATTATTTTTAACGTGGCTGTGTTTTCAGCTATGCCTGACGCCAGTTCTACAAGTATGGGCTTTACTGCTATTTTATTCCAAAAGGTGGCTCGAAATTTACCTTCTTCAGGATTATTTAGGAGTCGAGAAAATGTTCGACTGAATAGGAAGTTGTTAAACCGTATAGGTTGACCCTTACACAGAAGGTTACGCAACCAGCCACATTTTGCAATGTTATGTATTTATTTAAACATTGCAGTTACCGGTTTGGAACCGATATGTTCATCTTCAGACAGCTAGTTCACGTTTTAGATTATATTTCGTGTTTTGTTTCCCCACTTGACGAAACTTCCTTGTGGTGGCGGTGCCCCACAGCCAACACAAGATGTGAGGCAACGTCTTTTTAATAGTAATTGTGCCTCACGGAAACAAAACACGAGATGTAATGGAAAACGTGACCTAGACGTCTGAAGATGAACGTATCGTTCCGAAACCTGTAAAGGCGCTGCTTAAATAAATAAATAGCATGGTAAAAAGTGGCTGGTTACTGTAATCTTCTGTGTAAGTGCCAACCTATATTTTGCACACAGTCACGGGTTCAATTTTTGACAAAATAGCAGTTATCAAACCATTTGAATTTCTTATTTGGTAAATGAAATGTCTTAATCTTGGCTGAATCTACTATAATCTGTTTGCGTTATAACTTGGCATAACAGCTTTTGCCCAACTTTCGATAAATCAGACTTTTGTGCATATGCAGAGCTCAATCCCTCTTTATTCCAAAAGCTCTGAGGAGGAACTTTAGTTGCGCCCATCGATGATATGGTACAACGTTAATGTCTGATACATTTGATCGTAACAAAGATGCCAAACTATCAGTAAGCAGTATTTCCTCAATCCTGTCGGCGTCTAAAGTTTTCTTGCGTAAGCAACAAGACACATAGCCTAATACGTTGATTGATGATTTAAAAGTATTTCAGATGTTTCGTTCTCGATAAGTCGACTACTTCAGTTTCGCACCATGGATCATACATGTCCATGGTATTTAGCCGATGCATTTCTCAGTATTTCGATAGCAGAATTAAGCCTATGAGAAGGCTCCTGGGCGGTTTCATTCCAGAGATGCTTTGTATTAAATCCAGTGGGTACTCTTTTTCGTTTCTCGATACTCACGCATTCCACAGTACATTTACTCAGTACATTTACTCACATGCAGAGCTACATTCTGCACAATGTTTCATCGCAAGCCTTTCCCTGAGTTTTTCAAATGTTCAAATGTGTGTGAATTCTTAAGGGACTAAACTGCTGAGATCATCGGTCCTTAGACTTACACACTACTTAAAGTAACTAATGCTAAGAAAACACACACACACCCATGCCCAAGGGAGGATTCGAACCTCCAGTGGGAGGGACCGCGTGGCTTTTTCAAGTCGTATTGCTCGATTTCTTACAAATGCATATTTCCATATGGGCAGCTCCTCAGTATGTCTTGTGAGACCACTTGTCATCTTTCATATGTGTACTACTGGCCATTGAAATAGCGACACCACGAAGATGACGTGCTACAGACGCGAAATTTAACCGACAGGAAGAAGATGCTGTGATATGCAAATGATTAGTTCTTCAGAGCATTCACACAAGGTAGGCGCCGGTGGCGACACCTAAAACGTTCTGACATGAGGAAAGTTACCAACCGATTTCTCATACATAAACAACAGTTGACCGGCGTTGCCTGGTGAAACGTTGTTGTGATGCCTCGTGTAAGGAGGAGAAATGCGTTCCATGACGTTTCCAACTTTGACAAAGGTCGGATTGTAGCCTATCGCGATTGCGGTTTATCGTATCGCGACATTGCTGCTCGCGTTGGTCAAGATTCAATGACTGTTAGCAGAATATGGAATCAGTGGGTTCAGGAGGGTAATACGGAACGCCGTGCTGGATCGAAACGGCCTCGTATCACTAGCAGTCGAGATGACAGGCATCTTATCCGCATGGCTGTAATGTATCGTGCAGCAAAGTCTCGATCCCTGATTCAACAGATGGGGACATTTGCAAGACAAGAACCATCTGCACGAACAGTTCGACGACGTTTGCAGTAGATTGGACTATCAGCTCGGAGACCATGGCTGCGATTACCCTTGACGCTGCATCATAGACAGGAGCGCCTGCGATGGTGTACTCAACGACGAACCTGGGGGCACGAATAACAAAACGTCATTTTTTCGGATGAATCCAGGTTCTGTTTACAGCATTATGATGGTCGCATGCATGTTTGGCGACATCGCGGTGAACGCACATTGGAAGCGTGTATTCGTCATCGCCATACTGGCGTACCACCCAACGTGATGGTACGGGGTGCCATTGGTTACACGTCTCGGTCACCTCTTGTTAGAATTGACGGCACTTTGAACAATGGACGTTACATGTTACGACCCGTGGCTCTACCCTTCATTCGATCCCTGCGAAACCCTACATTTCAGCAGGATAATGCACGACCGCATGTTGTAGGTCCTGTACGGGCCTTTCTGGATACTGTACAGAAAATGTTCGACTGCTGCCCTGTCCAGTACATTCTCCTGGAGGTGAGGGTATTATCTGGAGTGCCTCAGGGAAGTGTGGTAGGTCTGCTGTTGTTTTCTATCTACATAAATGATCTTTTGGATAGGGTGGAAAGCAATGTGCGGCTGTTTGCTGATGATGCTCTGGTGTACGGGAAGGTGTCGTCGTTGAGTGACTGTAGGAGGATACAAGATGACTTGGACAGGATTTGTGATTGGTGTAAAGAATGGCAGCTAACTCTAAATATAGATAATTGTAAATTAATGCAGATGAATAGGAAAAAGAATCCCGTAATGATTGAATACTCCATTAATAGTGTAGCGCTTGACGCACTCACGTCGATTAAATATTTGGGCGTAACACTGCAGAGCGATATGAAGTGGGACAAGCATGTAATGGCAGTTGTGGGGAAGGCGGATAGTCGTCTTCGGGTCATTGGCAGAATTTTGGGAAGATGTGTTTCATCTGTAAAGGAGACCGCTTATAAAACTCTGCTACGACCTATTGTTGAGTACTGCTCGAGAGTTTGGGATCCCTATCAGGTCTGATTGAGGGAGGACATAGAAGCAATTCAGAGGCCGGCTGCTAGATTTGTTTCTGGTAGGTTTGATCATCACGCGAGTGTTACGGAAATGCTTCAGGAACTCGGGTGGGAGTCTCTAGAGGAAAGGAGGCGTTCTTTTCGTGAATCGCTACTGAGGAAATTTAGAGAACCAGCACTAGAGGCTGACTGCAGTACAGTTTTACTGCCACCAACTTATATTTCGCGGAAAGACCACAAAGATAAGATAAGAGAGATTAGGGCTCGTACAGAGGCATAGAGGCTGTCGTTTTCCCTCGTTCTGCTTGGGAGTGGAACAGGGAGAGAAGACGCTAGTTGTACGAGGTACCCTCCGCCACGCACCGTATGGTGGATTGCGGAGTATGTATGTAGATGTAGATCTCTCACGAATTGAAAACGTCTGGTCAATGGTGGCCGAGCAACTGGCGCGTCACAATACGCCAGTCACTACTCTTGATGAACTGTGGTATCATGTTGAAGCTGCATGCGCAACTGTACCTGTACACGCCATCCAAGCTCAGTTTGACTCAATGCCGAGGCGTATCAAGCGCGTTATTACGGCCAAAGGTGGTTGTTCCGGATACTGATTTCTCAGGATCTATGCATCCAAATTACGTGAAAATGTAATCACATGTCAGTTCTAGTATAATATGTTTGTCCAATGAATACCCGTTTATCATCTGCATTTCTTCTTGGTGTAGCCATTTTAATGGCCAGTAGTGTATATATGGTGAAAAACCTAACATGCTTCTCATAAATGATCGGAAACAAAATGTCACAAAAAGTCCAAAAGCAATAACATGGCTCTAGAAAGACTACACGTAAACCATTTCATATTAAAAGCCCATAAACAGAAAAGTTTAAACGAAACCTGTAGGTTTCAGCGTCAAATTACAACACAAATAAATCATCATAAAATGAGTTAACACACGCAGTATGTAAACACCACAATCAGGTTATGTTTCTACAAGTAGAGGTTTCAACCTGTATTTCGATAAGTATATTAAAACAGCTCGCTATAAAGCTTAATATTTAAGTTTCTCATATTGAGAAATAAGAGGGAGAGATCTGTTTTACTTTAAAAATAACTTTCTAGACTAAAGAATTATTATTGTGATATGTTTGTGTTAATTAATATATTTTATCCACTAACATGACGGCTTAGCTTGAGGTTACAACAAAGGTATCAACAAAGTCTGTCGAAACCGGTTGTTGAAAGAAAAGAAATGTTTATGCGATCTTGTCTTTAGAAACCTTTTTTTTTACTAAGCATGGTACGCCATAAAATCCTTGTACGAGGGATTTTTGGAAAATAATGGGCGATAGGCCACGAAATGGGAACCCTTGCCAAAAAGATCAGAAATGTTTTATTTGCGACAGTTACCTGCAACTTCCAGCTACTTCTTTACGTGGTCACCGCTCCTACTTAGACATTTGCCATAGCGTTGTACCAACATTCCAGTACCCTCGTCATACAAGGCAGCCGCCTTTGCTTTCCGCCAATTCTCTACATTGGTGTACAGCTCATTGTCTGTGACAAAATGATGTATTCACAGTCAGCGGTTCATGTGAGCAGAATGAACACGGTAGGGAGCCCAGTCCGGGCTGTATGACGGGTGATCAAACATTTATCATCGAAAACGTTGCAGTTACATCTTCATTGTCCCCACAGAGTACGGCTGGGAATTGCCATGGAGAAGGAAACGCATGACTTATGTTACATCTGCTGTATGACCAGGCGAAATCTCTCACCAGGCTCTCACACTTAACACGAGACAGCACGTTCTAGGCATCTTTACATGCTCACTGTGTGCTGAGAACTAAAATGAGCGACTTGACGCTATCAATGAGCATACTAGAGACACTGTCCAACACATCTTGCAAAGCTTCATAGGAATTTCACTGTGTTTTCCATTTCGCGTCCGATCGGATCTTACTTTCTTAACAGCCCTCGTGCAACTCAATTAATTAACCAACACACGATCCATACAGGGGACGCCCGGCTTCAACTGTGGGAGCTGCTAGGATAACGGCAGGTAACAGCACAGTCACACAAATATCGTGCAAGAGATACAGGAGAGTCTTTTCTCGATATCTCTTCAGTTTCATCAGCTCAACGCTTTTGACAAATCGAAGTACTACAACGCATGAAAGTTAATTGTTCGTAGAATATCGAATAAATATTGGTTTAAGGTGTTACATCAGCCGAGGAATACCATTTAAGACGTACTGGTGAACTAAGAAAAATCGTAACAATGCGAACTGTAATATTTCGCAAGTATGCTGCAGTATTTTGAAATTCGCGTTACGATATTTCTTTATCCACTTGTGTTCTGTGTGTGTTGTAGGCTAGGAAGCGTGGGGACTCTTGAAGAAATCACAACAAACAAGTAAACTCTTGGTGGTGCCGTGTATTGGAAAATATGTTAAGTCAGGAAGGATTCGACATGTATCGTTTTCTCTTTAACTGATATCGTCTCTCTCTGAATCACTTTTCACCGAATTTGTATTGGCACTGAATCCCAAAAGTTCGATATGTAAAAAAGCCAAAACAGAGCAAAAATGAATTCTTTTTCTAGATCAAAATTATTTAATGAGCCTTCGACGGCTCGCCCGAATATGCTTGGCAGATGTTGAAATGAAACATCATGCGTGTTAGGAAACGACGAGTAGAAACTACATGCAATATTCAGTAGGTTCGCTGAAAAATTGTAAGCTTCACAACGCTTTTATTTGCTGCTGTTTCTGTTTGTAGACTTTTTTGAAATCCTTATCTAATTTTTTTTTTTAAATTGTTCGTGCACCTGGACTCAGTAACGCCTATCACATAAGTTCACGTTGTGGCAGTAACATATAGGTCATATGGTATTGTTTGTGAATAAGCGAAATAAGCGCCCATTATTTTACACAACTACATAATCCATATACTGCTATGCTTACGTATCTTTAAGTTATAGACAGTTCTGCAACAAATACGTCAGTCAAGATCACATTAACTATAGGGATGACCTTAGGGCATATTAGCTAACAGCTATTTCATGCCGGCCGAAGTGGCCATGCGGTTAAAGGCGCTGCAGTCTGGAACCGCGAGACCGCTACGGTCGCAGGTTCGAATCCTGCCTCGGGCATGGATGTTTGTGATGTCCTTAGGTTAGTTAGGTTTAACTAGTTCTAAGTTCTAGGGGACTAATGACCTCAGCAGTTGAATCCCATAGTGCTCAGAGCCATTAAAAAAAAAAAAAAAAAAAAAAACTATTTCATATTATGAATGTCAGTAGTTTGTGTACAATCATGTGTGCTCCTGAGCCGGCTTATTTAGAGTAATTGTGCGATACTGAGTGTTTTCAAATGCGCATGATGATGACGAGTCCCATACTTCTTTACAGAGCGTAGGGGAGCGACGCGGGAGACCCGCGCCGCCTTACTAGGCAAGGTCCTAGTGGAGGTGGTTTGCCATTGCCTTCCTCCGACCGTAATGCGGATGAATGATGACGATGAAGACGACACAACAACACCCCGTCATCTCAAGGCAGAAAAATCCCTGACCCCGCCGGTAATCGAACCCGGGGCCCTGTGCTCGGGAAGCGAGAACGCTACCGCGTGACCACGAGCTGCGGACTCAAATACGCATATTGCACTAATGATGATCAGAGATGTTTACAAGTAAAAGTATTTGCTGTACGCTATGCAGATATTGTGTTTATAATTGCTACACATTTAGATCATACGACAGGTATTTGATTTTCTTAATTGCAGCTTTTTCCGCCTTCGAGGAAAAATTTTGTGTTTACACTTTTCAAGGTTTCTGTTCCAATTCCTCTCGTAGTGGATAATAAAATTAGTGTTTATGATTGTAGATATGTTTCATTTGAGTAGTACCTAAGAGAACACTGAATATACACAACTGCACGGCAAACAATATGTTATTATAAGGTAGTAGACATATTCAGAACATTTCGTTACTGTACAGGATATATGTCGATGACCTGCCCTTTCAAAACTGGTGGCTAATAGGCTGCTGGTCTGGTGAGTATGAAATACTTCATTCGCTTACTCCTTAAAAATAATCAAACTGTAGAGAAAGTTCAAAACTGGCATATTAAGAGAAGTAACATTCTAAATCATGTGAACTAGATTCGATTGAAGGGGAGGTGAACAGTATTCTGAAGTTCACTGTTACATAACAAGTAATTGAAATGTTCCAAAGCTATCAGACTAAACACTGAGTTGAATGACCTGAAATAATGTTGTAATTATCAAATAGAAAACGAAATCCATAAAGTAAGTCGCCTAAAAGGCCTATGATCTATTAATTTAACTGTTGGCTGTAACGGGCGCCAGCATGGTACCAACTTATGAATTGGTGTAATCGACACAGTTCTCTCTTGTTGTGGTCTTCAGCTCAAGACTGATTAGATGCATCTCTCTATTCTAGTCTGTTCTATGAAATTCTCTTCTTTACTGTGCCTTCCTTTTAACTATACACTAATTTTATCCCCAATTCTGTAGTAGTTTCGGTATGCCTATCTGATCATCAATAGACTTCTGTATCACCACATTTCCAAAACTTATATAGTTGTCTGAAGTGCTCCTCACCCACGTTACATTTCCATGCAACGGCATAAATACCGTCAATGTAAAAAAGTTTATCTCATCCAGAAATGCTTTCCTTGCTATTTTCAGTCTCTATTTTATACCTTTTCTACTTCGGCCAGTTTGATACTGAAACAGCAAAACACGTCTACTGATTTAATTCTACTACATTTCATTACTCTGGTTTCACTTTTGTCGACATACGTCGTATAGCCTCCTTTCAAGCCACTATCCATTCCGCTGAACAACTCTTCCAAGTCTTTTGCTGTCTCTGACGGAATTAAAATGTTATCAGCCCACCTCAGAGTTTTTATTTCTTCTCTCTCAACTTGAAATCCTTTTCCATGATTCTCCTTCGATTCCTTTACAATATTCTGATTATACTTATTCAATAGCACCTGGGATCAGCTGAAAACTAGTATCGTTCCCTTCTCAACTATCGCTTCACCTCTATGTACTTTTATTGCTGCAGTCTGATTTGCATGCAAGTGGTAGATAGTCCTTATCCCCCTGTATTGTACCATTGTTACCTTCAGAATTTCGAAAAATATAATCTTGTCAACATTATGAAAAGATTACTCTTCATTTAGGAATGTTATTATGCACATTTTCCTTTCTTTAACTCATCTTCTAACAAAATTCGTAATGGCAATTTCGTCTCGCTTGTTGCTATACTTATCGCATTACAAACTATTTTCCGTGTTAGATCTACGCCAGTATATTCACTTCCTGTAAATAACTCCTGTCAATATTTGACCATCTGCTTTTTGTGCAGCTGGAGTTACTGCAATCTTCTTGAAGGCTGGAAGATCTCGCCACTCGCATGTATCTGGCATATCAGGTGAAATACTTTGGGATTGCTGGTTCTCCAAAGGATCTCAATAATTTTGTGGAAATGTCTACTCCAGGGACCTTGTCTGCATTAACACGTTACAGTGATTTGCCAAGTTCTTCTTACTGCATCACATTTCTTACGTTATTATCAACTATGATCTAGTCCTTTCCTATAATATTTCTTCATTTCCATTATATAGTCCATATAAGTATCTCTGTCACTTTTGAGATATATATTCTTTCCTGCTAAAGGAAATTCAGTGTTCAGAGTTCGCTGTAATTATTGACCTTGAGTGCACAAACGCTTGACTCAATGGAAGTACATTTATTTGTTATTCTCAAACTACTTCTGAGCTTCCACACTAATTCCGTAAGCACCCGTCCATTTCACGCTTTAGCTCGTACAGCTGTCACCCGACTTCTTTCTGTTTTACATCTATTACTCCGACAGAACACGTAAAATCTATTGCGCTGGAGCCGGCTTTCCAATTTATTAAAGAGATTAATGTATTGAAATGTCTTCATGTACAAAATGTAATCTGGTTATTTTAACAGGAAACAAAAAACTGGTGATACTATATAATTTTCGTATCTTACAATGCTTCACTTCCGCTACAGCATAAGCCATGTACCATCACGAATTTTACATTTTATTAATCGTAGAGAGCAAGAAAGGAATGATTTCCGCATTCGCGTTTGGATGAGGTGGCTGATAAAGTAAAGGAAAAAAAGAAACTTAAATAAACGACCGTAATGGTATTGAGCATTTCTATTTATTCCTCTGTCATCTCAGTTTCAAATGGATCTGTGCGGCATTCTATGTAAGTTATAAACTGTTATATACCTATGATAATATATGGTATATGTAAGAGCTAATATTACTGACTTCATCATTAGTAGGAACTATTTCCAGATCGATATCGAAAAAGCGGTAGGATTTTAAATGAATATAGCGATGGGTCTAAAGTGTTTCACTTTAGCTTTGACACTTTCTGTTAATGTACAGATTTTTATGCGCGGTTTCACAGCAGACGTGTGTAATGAAAACTTCTGTTCCGTCTTACTGTTCAGAAAACATTGTTATCAAGGTGATCAAAACTATGTGCGTACATTTCTTACGAAATACTTCAAATACTATTACGCAGTGATTACATGAAACCAGAAGTTTGAACAATTTCTTGACAATTTGACTGACAAATCATTAAAGTAATGTAATTTAACTGTATTAACCGTATTTCTGTCATCAGAAACGAGTAGATAAAGTACATCCCATCATGGAAACAAACCGCGCGGAGTGGCGGTGGGGTTTGAGGCACCATATCACGGATTGCGCGGCGCCTCCCGCTGGAGGTTCGAGTCCTCCTTCGGGTACGCGAGTGTGTGTTGTTCTTAGTATAAGTTAGTTTAGGCTAGTTTAAGTAGTGAGTAAGTCTGGGGACCGATGACCTCAGCAGTTTGGTCCATTAGGAATTCAACCCCCCCTCCCCCCCCCCCCCCACACACACACACCTGAAACCAATGGAGACCATGATCTGTTCGTATCAGCAATGAATATACATACGCGTTTTATTATTATTTCTTTATGTTTGCTTTCAGCAACATCACTTGTCAGGCACTTACAATGAAATGTCTTGTTAGGCATCCACAAAAGACACTAATACTTTTCATGCGGTTGGGAAATAACGTCTAGATTCAATTTGCGGTAACTGTCAGAGGTAGGCCTGTAGTCATTATACGCTGGCTGCGCGCTAATCGGCGGCTGCAACAAGAACAGGGGCTGCAGCACGATGTACCGCATCACAGGAATTAATTACCGAAGGGCCTTTGATAAAGCGCTGCGTTCCCCAAAATATGCGCAGCCACATCGCCTAAACGCAATGGAGCACTGAAATCCAAAACTTTCATTAGCTCAGTATGGCGTCAGCAGGGAGTAGTTGATCTTAGACAAACTGTAATAATTTTTAATCTCTGAAGCTATTTTTCCGGAGATAACTGTAGACCGCACATATGCGATGCAGTAATTGTTGTTGTTGTGGTCTTCAGTCCTGAGACTGGTTTGATGCAGCTCTCCATGCTACTCTATCCTGTGCAAGCTTCTTCATCTCCCAGTACCTACTGCAGCCTACATTCTTCTGAATCTGCTTAGTGTATTCATCTCTTGGTCTCCCCCTACGATTTTTACCCTCCACGATGCCCTCCAATACTAAATTGGTGATGCCTTGATGCCTCAGAACATGTCCTACCAACCGATCCCTTCTTCTGGTCAAGTTGTGCCACAAAGTCCTCTTCTCCCCAATCCTATTCAGTACCTCCTCATTAGTTATGTCATCTACCCATCTAATCTTCAGCATTCTTCTGTAGCACCACACTTCGAAAGCTTCTATTCTCTTCTTGTCCAAACTATTTACCGTCCATGTTTCACTTCCATACATGGCTACACTCCATACAAATACTTTCAGAAATGACTTCCTGACACTTAAATCTATACTCGATGTTAACAAATTTCTCTTCTTCAGAAACGCTTTCCTTGCCATTGCCAGTCTACATTTTATATCCTCTCTACTTCGACCATCATCGGTTATTTTGCTCCCCAAATAGCAAAACTCCTTTACTACTTTAAGTGTCTCATTTCCTAATCTAATACCCTCAACATCACCCGACTTAATTCGACTACATTCCATTATCCTCGTTTTGCTTTTGTTGATGTTCATCTTATATCCTCCCTTCAAGACACCATCCATTCCGTTCAACTGCTCTTCCAAGTCCTTTGCTGTCTCTGACAGAATTACAATGTCATCGGCGAACCTCAAAGTTTTTATTTCTTCTCCATGGATTTTAATACCTACTCCGAATTTTTCTTTTGTTTCCTTTACTGCTTGCCCATTATACAGATTGAATAACATCGGGGAGAGGCTACAACCCTGTCTTACTACCTTCCCAACCGCTGCTTCCCTTTCATGTCCCTCGACTCTTATAACTGCCATCTGGTTTCTGTACAAATTGTAAATAGCCTTTCGCTCACTGTATTTTACCCCTGCCACCTTTAGAATTTGAAAGAGAGTATTCCAGTCAACATTGTCAAAAGCTTTCTCTAAGTCTACAAATGCTAGAAACGTAGGTTTGCCTTTCCTTAATCTTTCTTCTAAGGTAAGTCGTAAGGTCAGTATTGCCTCACGTGTTCCAGTATTTCTACGGAATCCAAACTGATCTTCCCCGAGGTCCGCTTCTACCAGTCTTTCCATTCGTCTGTAAAGAATTCGTGTTAGTATTTTGCAGCTGTGGCTTATTAAACTGATTGTCCGGTAATTTTCACATCTGTCGACACCTGCTTTCTTTGGGATTGGAATTATTATATTCTTCTTGAAGTCTGAGGGTATTTCACCTGTTTCATACATCTTGCTCACCAGATGGTAGAGTTTTGTCAGGACTGGCTCTCCCAAGGCAGTCAGTAGCTCCAATGGAATGTTGTCTACTTCGGGGGCCTTGTTTCGACTCAGTTCTTTCAGTGCTCTGTCAAACTCTTCACGCAGTATTGTAACTCCCATTTCATCTTCATCTACATCCCCTTCCATTTCCATAATATTGTCCTCAAGTACATCGCCCTTGTATAAACCCTCTATATACTCCTTCCACCTTTCTGATTTCCCTTCTTTGCTTAGAACTGGGTTTCCATCTGAGCTCTTGATGTTCATACAAGTGGTTGTCTTATCTCCAAAGGTCTCTTTCATTTTCCTGTAGGCAGTATCTATCTTACCCCGAGTGAGACAAGCCTCTACATCCTTACATTTGTCCTCTAGCCATCCCTGCTTAGCCATTTTGCACTTCCTGTCGATCTCATTTTTGAGACGTTTGTATTCCTTTTTGCCTGCTTCATTTACTGCATTTTTATATGTTCTCCTTTCATCAACTAAATTTAATATTTCTTCTGTTACCCAAGGATTTCTACTAGCCCTCGTCTTTTTACCTATTTGATCCTCTGCTGCCTTCACTACTTCATCCCTCAAAGCTACCCATTCCTTTTCTACTGTATTTCTTTCCCCCATTCCTGTCAATTGTTCCCTTATACTCTCCCTGAAACTCTGTACAACCTCTGGTTCTTTCAGTTTATCCAGGTCTCATCTCCTTAAGTTCCCACCTTTTTGCAGTTTCTTCAGTTTTAATCTACAGGTCATAACCAATAGATTGTGGTCAGAGTCCACATCTGCCCCTGGAAATGTCTTACAATTTAAAACCTGGTTCCTAAATCTCTGTCTTACCATTATATAATCTATCTGATACCTTTTAGTATCTCCAGGGTTCTTCCATGTATACAACCTTCTATCATGATTCTTAAACCAAGTGTTAGCTATGATTAAGTTGTGCTCTGTGCAAAATTCTACCAGGCTGCTTCCTCTTTCATTTCTTAGCCCAAATCCATATTCACCTACTACGTTTCCTTCTCTCCCTTTTCCTACACTCGAATTCCTGTCACCCATGACTATTAAATTTTCGTCTCCCTTCACTATCTGAATAACTTCTTTTATTTCATCATACATTTCTTCAATTTCTTCGTCATCTGCAGAGCTAGTTTGCATATAAACTTGTACTACTGTAGTAGGTGTGGGCTTCGTATCTATCTTGGCCACAATAATGCGTTCACTATGCTGTTTGTAGTAGCTTACCCGCATTCCTATTTTCCTATTCATTATTAAACCTACTCCTGCATTACCCCCTTTCCACTCTGTGTTGATAACCCTGTAGTCACCTGACCAGAAGTCTTGTTCCTCCTACCACCGAACTTCACTAATTCCCACTATATCTAACTTTAACCTATCCATTTCCCTTTTTAAATTTTCTAACCTACCTGCCCGATTAAGGGATCTGACATTCCACGCTCCGATCCGTAGAACGCCAGTTTTCTTTCTCCTGATAACGACATCCTCTTGAGTAGTCCCCGCCCGGAGATCCGAATGGGGGACTATTTTACCTCCGGAATATTTTACCCAAGAGGACGCCATCATCATTTAATCATACAGTCTTGTTCCTCCTACCACCGAACTTCACTAATTCCCACTATATCTAACTTTAACCTATCCATTTCCCTTTTTAAATTTTCTAACCTACCTGCCCGATTAAGGGATCTGACATTCCACGCTCCGATCCGTAGAACGCCAGTTTTCTTTCTCCTGATAACGACATCCTCTTGAGTAGTCCCCGACCGGAGATCCGAATGGGGGACTATTTTACCTCCGGAATATTTTACCCAAGAGGACGCCATCATCATTTAATCATACAGTAAAGCTGCATGCCCTCGGGAAAAATTACGGCCGTAGTTTCCCCTTGCTTTCAGCCGTTCGCAGTACCAGCACAGCAAGGCCGTTTTGGTTATTGTTACAAGGCCAGATCAGTCAATCATCCAGACTGTTGCCCTTGCAACTACTGAAAAGGCTGCTGCCCCTCTTCAGGAACCACACGTTTGTCTGGCCTCTCAACAGATACCCCTCCGTTGTGGTTGTACCTACGGTACGGCTATCTGTATCGCTGAGGCACGCAAGCCTCCCCACCAACGGCAAGGTCCATGGTTCATGGGGGGGATGCAGTAATTAAGGAAGGAAAAAAAATTGTTTAAGGTCCGACATCGAGGAAGACATTGGTGGAGCACATAAAACTCGGTTCGGGCTAAGGATGCGGACTGATCGTGTCCTTCTCCAAGGAATTTTCACAGCGTTCGGCTTAATAGATTTCCTGAAACTATAGCGTACCAAAATCCAGAAGCCCGTGAAGAAAGTTAAACGCCTTTCCCCCTTTCCCATAAGCTACTCTAAACTCGTAAGAGAAATACAGACTTCATCCGCAATCGGGATTGAAATAATTGTTTTGTTTGGGAACGAAATAATTGTCGGCAGTTAAATCTAATTCAGTTCGCTATGGCTTTTACTAACACAAGTTCTCTTTCCCCCTCGGAAAAAGCGCCTGCCGATCGCTCAAGCAGGTAATCTGAAAACAGACTAAAAGCATTACCTGTAATCCTCCTGTGGAAAAAAACTACCTATGGTAAGGTATATAACAGTAAGGTATGCCTTATTGTAATTGATTTAAAGTCAGTTCTCGTAAAAGTTTGTACATTAGATCATACCGATATCAGACTTTTTTACAACGAAGTAACATAATAACGTAACGTAACATAACGTGTATCCACAGGACATGTGGCGCGTAACTGAAAAAGTGTCGTGATGATCTCTCCATTGGCAAAAGATTCCAGAATGGTTCCCTATTAGGATCCCCGGGAGGGACTGCCAAGTAGGAGATGACCATGAGAAAATGATTCAATAATCAATGAGAGGATAACGTTCTACGAGTCGGGGCGTGCAATGTCAGAAGCTTGAACGTGGTAGGGAAACTAGAAAATCTGAAAAGGGAAATGCAAAGAATCAATCCAGATATAGTAAGGGGTCAGTGAAGTGAAATGGAAAGAAGACAAGGATTTCAGGTCACATCAGTATATGGTAATACCAGCAGCAGCAGAAAACGGTATAACGAGAGTAGGATTCGTTACGAATAGGACGGTAGGGCCAAGAGTGTGTTACTATAAACAGTTGAGAGATAAGTTTGTTCTTATCAGAATCGACTGCAAACCAACACCGACAACGATAGTACAGGTTTACGTGCCGACGTCATAATCTAAAGATGAAGAGATAGAGAAGGCATACTTGGATATTGAAAGGGTAATACAGTACGTAAAGGGGAGATGAAAATCTAATAGGCATAGGGCTCTGGACTGCAGTTGTAGGAGAAGGATTAGAAGAAAGATTTACTGTAGAATATGGGCTTTAAACAAGGAATGAGACAGGAGAAAGACTAACTGAGTTCTACAATAAATTTCAGCTAGTAATAGCGAATACTTTGTTGAAGAATCACAAGAGGAGCATGTACACTTGGAAAAGGTTACATTAAGAGACGAACGCGTATTTCACTGCTAATTGCAGGGGATAGTGCGGCTAGATGGAAAGAATACATTGAAAACCTCTATGAGGTGGAAAATTTGTCTGATGTGATAGAAGGAGAAACAGTAGTCCATTTAGAAGAGGTAGGGGACCCAGTGTTAGAATAAGCATTTCCAAGAGCTTTGGAGGAAGGGATACATAATATTCCATCACAATTTCTAAAATCGTTGGTGGGAAATGGCAACAAAACTATTATTGACGTTGGTGTGTAGAACGTATGAGTCTGACGATATACCATCTGACTTTTGGAAAAATATCATGTACACAATTCTGAAGAATGCAATAGCTGACAAATGAGAGAATTTTCGTACAATCAACTTAACAGCTGATGCATCCAAGATGCTGACAAGAATAATACACAGAAGAAGGAAAAAGAAAATTGAAGATGTGCTAGAAGACGATCAGTTTGGCTTTAGAAAAGGTAAAGGAACCAGAGACGCAATTCTTCCGTTACGCTTGATAATGGAAACAAGAGTAAAGAAAAATGAAGACACGATCATAGGATCTGTCGACAATGTCAGATGGTGCAGGATGATAGAATCTATGAGAAAATAGTTCTAAGCTACAGGGAGAGACGGGTACAATACAGTATGTACAAGAGCCAAGAGGGAATCATAAGAGTGAACGGCCAAGAACGAAGTGCTCAGGTTAAAGGGGATGTAAGACAGGGATGTAATCTTTCGCCCCTATTGTTCACTCTGAAGAAGCAATGATAGAAATAAAAGAAAGGTTCAAAACTGGAATCAAAATTCAAGGAGAAAGGATATCAGTGATCCGACATTACTATCCTGAGCGAAAGTGAAGAAGAATTACATAATCTGCTGAATGGAAAGAACAATCTAATGAGTACAGAACGTTGTTGAGATTAAATCGAAGGAAGCCAAAAGTAATATAAGTTAGTGTGACGTTATTATTTTGTATGAGAAACACGATGCAGAATTTTCGAATTTCTAACATAAGACAAAGGGTGGATTAATTTAAACAGATTTTCTGCTTCTGCGTCACATTTTGAATTTTATGAAACAACTAACAAAATAACAAAAAATGATTCCCCTGTGCTTGAGTACACATGCTACTACAATCTAAAATTCGAAGTTTTCATTTTCTGCACAGTCCTAAATTATGAAGAAGTCGATTTTCTCCGAGGCTTCTGAATAAACTGATACCAAACTTAGGATTATTACTTTTACATAAAATTAAACATATTAATATAGAATTTATTTGTGTTAAATACAATGATTTTATTGTGTTGTTGGGTAATAGTTACCCGTCAGCACCGGGCTACAGCACACGCTGCAACCAGCAACTGGGAGGGAATATCCGTTTCTCTCGCCGTTCGGTTAATTTACATACGGGTATGGAGTGAGAAGTTTGACTTGCTTCCCGACTACTAGCAAACGACGTAAGACGATTCGGGTCTGGACGTTTCTAGAGGGAGCCTGATGATTAAGACGTCTACAAGCAATGCACAGAAAGCTCGTGTCAGAGCCCCACGCTAAGTTTCATTAGTAGGGACAAATTCCTGGTAAAATTTCACTTTACACTCTGAACAAGTCATTGTTCTTATCAGCAGTTTGAATGTATTGTAGTATACATACACATGTAATGTTACGATTACTCACCGTATTCAAATCCCCAATTGTTCGTCTCACAACAACGTGAAAGGCAGACCTTGATGACGCATTTTTAATCGTGAAAACTCATTTACTTGACCCATAATGTGTGGAGTTGGTTAACAGAGACAAAATGTGAAATCGAGGTCGAAGGGAACTTCCAGACATGTTACAGAAGCAAACCACCATCACGTCCAACGTAAGACAGTGGTACACGAAGTTCGACGGATTGGGAATTGTCATGAAGAGGACGATTCTGGGCGTCGGAGTACGGATGACGCAGATGTGGGCTGGATGCGACAGGTATTTATCCTGAATCCAACCACATCCACGGCACTAGACACGGGACGAAAGCTTCAGGTCTACTAGCTACAACCATGTCCCTGAACGTAATGACAGGCCAAAACGCAAAGTATTCGCAGATGAGATTGTAAGTCGCTTCGACGATGTCTCAGATTGTTTGAAAAAGATAAAGCTCACGGGCGAAGCTTGTTTTATTGTATCTGGGAAAGCAAATCTTCACAATGTGAGGATCTGGGAATTTGAAAACTCCCACTTCAGCATGAAAATTGTTTGCGACAAATAAGAAGTAAAGGCATGGAATAGTCTGCTTCATAACCGTGTGGTGGGAATAATTTTCTTTGCTAAAACTTGACTGTTCATCTAATCATGCTGAATTTGTATGAATTTCCACAGGTCGAAGAAGTGAATCTTGATATCACGCTGCATGGGGAGCATCCTCACTGCGCGTCGATCGTTAGGAAGGCTTAGGCTGATATGATGCCAAGTCACTGGATTGGCAATGGAGGACCCATTTCCTAGCCCCTCCAGGTCTCCAGTACATGTTTTCTTTGGCGTTTGTGAATGATGTTGTCTACCAGACTCCGGTGTGGGACCTGCTGGAACTAAGACCTCGCATCTGAGCAGCAGCCAGTTAGGCCAGACATGAAAGTAACTGGAATATCGCATGCTTGTATTCTACAAATGTTAAGTTAATGCAGGTGAGTATGAAAACCAATCCTGAAATATTAAAATGTGATATTACTAGGGTGCTGCTTGACGCTGACGAGTTGATTAAATACCTGGACGTAACGTAGCAAAGCGAGATCAACTGCAACGAGCACCTAAGGTCTGTTGTAAAAAGTCGAATGGTCGATTTCGGTTTATTGGAAGAATTCTAGGAAATGGTAGCTCACCTGTACAACAACCTGCATACAGAAAACTTACATGACCAATGTAGTGTGATGCTCGAGTTTTTGGGAAACCCACCAGGTCGATTAAAGGAAGGTAACGTAACAATACAGAGACGTGTGGCTGTATTTATTACCGGAGGTTTTGAGCAGCACGCAAGGATTACGAAAACTTTCCGAGAACTCAAATGAAAATCTCTGGAGGGAGAAGTCCTTTTTGCGAAACACTGTTGAGAAAATTTGTAGAACTACTATTTGCGACGGACTGCCAACAACATACATCTTGCCTAAGTACCACCGAGACAAGTGAAATCAGGAGTCGTATGGAAGCATATAGACAACCATTTTTCCGTCGCTCCATTTGCGACTGGAACAGGTACAAGATACCTTCCGACATGCACTTTATGATAACTGGCAGACTATGTGTTTAGATGTAGATATATCGCAGAGTTGCAGCAGTTGCCACCACCCGCGAGTCGCTACGTTGATGCTCCGTCTTACCTGTACCGTTACTCTGAACCGGGTTAATGCTTTTTTTTTTTTTTTTAATTTCGGATAGTGCTTCTGATAGACTCAGAGTTAAATAGCGAAGCCGCTGTCTAGAAATTGTAGAGTTAGATCAAGGAGAAACATGGCAGATTATATGAACAAGGATATTGGGAACAACATGGTAAAATATATTTCGAAACTCTAGTATGGGCGCAAGACCGTAACTGTTCTTCAAAATTAGACAGGAATCTATCTAAAGGACGAGGGAAACGACATAGAGAAGGAAGAATTTGGTAAAACTCTATTACAGCTTAAGAGAAAGAGATTTGTATTTCTGAAATAGCAAGAGAGATACTCAAGACGACTGAACAAGAACTGCGTACAATACTATACACTGCGAAAGCTTTTAAATAAGGCATATGAAAATGATAAAATTTCAAATTACTTTCGGAAGTGCTTTTCCGAAGAAAACGTCAGTCGACAGATGTGAATACTATGGGTCATCGTGCTTTATCTCCTGTGCAACTAAAATATTATCTAACATATTATTAAGTGCAATAGAGTAAAATATTGATGTTCTAGTCACCGAAGTTTACTTTGGTTTTGTAACAAACAGCGGAATAAGAGTAGCAATAGAGCTGTCTCTAGAATAATAATAGAAAATACTTTAATAAAAAATAGGATCATAGTTTTTGTTAACACTGATAAAAATTGTAATAGTATCGATTGGTATCACATTATCATTGCATTCTTAGATACTTGAATAAGTTATAAAGACAGAAGAATCACTTGGAGTCCTTACAGAGAAAAAAGTGAAGTGCCGAAAAGGACGCTAAAGTACGAAGAGGAATGAGAGAATGTTTGTCGTCGTTCGTGTTATTTAATATGTACATAAAAGAAACATTAGCTAAAGTAAGAGATAATTTATTGAAGCAAATGTTTAAGTTCATGATCACATGATAGATAAAACAGTGGCGCCAGACAGTGAGAAACAGCAAATGCTCACTCACAGGTAATAAATATTTTAGAAGTGTAACATGAAACTAAATATAACCAAAACTAAGGAACTCACAGCATGTGAAACAAGAGCATCAGTACAGTTAACTCTGAGTAATATTTGTTTGAGATATTTGATACTGAACGCACCAGTCATTAGTCTTTTATCTGTGACCGTTGTACGATTTCGGTCTTAGATCATTTTCAAGTCACCTGACAAACGGAAGTAACAGGATTCACTGCATAAAGAACGTGTTAAAAGTTACAGACAGTAACAAATCAGATGACAAAATGTGGTAGAGTTAGTAAAAACGTACCATACAAACATTCAGTAATGGCACATTATGCCATAGTACTGTGCTGTATTTTTCAGTGAAAATGTCGTCGTTATCGTAACATCAATATCAGTAGCACAGTTAAGGACGCACACCATACATTTGAAATTAAATATATTTGCACGCACCATCACACTTCATTTACATGTAATGACGGGACAATAGGTAATGTGAAGAGGGTATTGATGCAATGCGCACATGCTGAACTACACCATAGCTGTTAATGTCTATCATCTTTTATCATGTAGAGTTGGAAGTGATAGTCTAGACCAAATAAAATGGTCAAGGTCTATAATTTACAAGTCCAGTAAAATAAAATATCAGATTATCTTGCAGCTATATAATGACATAGATTCACCATAACTTAGGTTTTCGTAGCTATATGGTATTAAATCATTCTAATAATTCCATAACTACGGAAGCAAATTCATGAAGATCATTTTGGCAAGATGCTTGTGATTCAGAATTCACCGAATTGACTACGAGATAGCATGTAATGGTAGCAGCAAACGGGAAATTATGAGCAGAGTGCAGGACAATCCACTAGTTTTCAACAGGAAAATAAATTTCTTCGGTTCAGAAAATATTAGAACTGAAATACAAATAAATCTGGTAATGACGCTGTAAGGAGCAAAACGCTGTACAGAAGTAGTAAGTGTACAATAGGAGCAGCAGAAAAGAAAATAATTGTAATATTTGAACAATGGTATTATCAGAGAATGCTAAAAGTGTGGAGGTTAGACAGAATCAGCAATGAGGACGTCATAGTGCGATTGTGTGTAAAGAAATAACTCTCGCAATACCTAGTTCGGTGGGTAGGGTGGGGGATGTACTTTAGACTTTAAGCTCACCTTTTGAAAACATTAAAATCTATACAGTTACCTTACATTTTAAAATTTTTAAAGAAGTATTTGTTATTTTTAATGAATTCGTCCACCAGATTGCATATATTTTTTAAAATTTTCAGTCAAAGTTAACCCAAAAATGTAAGT
Source organism: Schistocerca nitens (assembly GCF_023898315.1). Lineage (NCBI taxonomy): Eukaryota > Metazoa > Arthropoda > Insecta > Orthoptera > Acrididae > Schistocerca > Schistocerca nitens. Next base: position 363,745,813 of record NC_064619.1, read on the forward strand.
CGCCATAGTAGATGTAACTTTTCCAAAGAATGTAACATTCAATATTTCACGGTTCAGGGCTTACTTACACATCAGTATCCCTTTAATAGTATGTTGAGAGATGAAGTCAACAAAAATGAAAGAATTTTGCATTTTGTAAAATTGTTTTCTGGTGGTCATAATGTCGGTACTTTGGGAAAATGTCTTGGTATTTCTTGGGATGACTATGAGGAGGAATACGTTGACTGCTATGAAGGAAAGTTAAATTATATTCTGGAAGGGACACTATAAGAAAAGACTACCAGAGAGCGACTCAGGATAAAGTATGCTAACCAGCTAATAACGGAGGAGACTAGCGGAAGACTGCACACGTTGTAAATGGGTACTGAAAGGTAACCCATTGGTTAATCACATCAGTAGAAGATGAAGAAGGAAGGAAGAAAGATTAGTCTGTCCGTCAACAGTGCGATCATTAGAGACGAAGCACTAGCTTCGATTACGAAAGGATGAGGATGGAAATGGGGTGTGTCATCTTCAAAGGAACCATCCCGCTATTAGCTTGGAGCGATTTAGGAAAATTACGGAAAACCTAATCTAGTTGGCTGGACGAGGGTTTCAACCGTCGTCCTCCGGAATGCGAGTTCAAAGTGCGCGACCTGTCATGGTGAGAGGAAGAAGATGACGATGAGGAAGAAGAAGAAGAAGAAGAAGAAGGAGATAGAGTGGGGAAACAGTCTCCAGCTACAGGACACACAGCTACCCTAATGAATAATACAGATATTAACCACCACAACTCGTGTATTATTTGATTTATTTGACAACACTTTTTGTTGCCGATGGTGCCGCCATGTGCTTTAAACCTGTCATCAGGGCAATGAATGACTGAGTACATTCGCCTCAGATAAGCAAAGCTAATCGAATATATCGAACAGTAAGGAAATGTGGCGATTTATCGGTAGATTATGACTGATTGTGTGTGCAATACTACCACAGTCAGCTTTGGCTGCAAACGTAAGATACGCTCCGTGCATCATAGGTATATCGAGGAAAAATTTATGACTATCCAGATAAAACTTTCAACTTTATTAACTGTTGCAGTTTACCTTAATGACTCACTGAAGTGTGTACTTCTGGCTATCAAAAAACAAAATAAACCTACTTGGTATTTTAAACAACATAATTCCATTTACGACGTTTACTGCCGCAATAGTGTTTTCCTTGAGTTTTGCTTTAAGGTAAATAAAAGGAGGAGACGTAAGATAAAACTTTGTAACAGAACAACTCTCTGGGCTAAGAAAATTATTCCTAGTAATTTTACTTTTCGATTTCTTTTTCCATGAATCAAAGTTTGTAAATTAGTGTACTAAGTTTGTATGAAGAAATGAAATATTTACTCACTGGAAAGTTGAATAAATGTTAGTTCTAAGCTAGTGTAAGTAGACACGGTGACTTAGTCGGGGAGATAAGGTAGTGTCAGAGAGTATACTGAACTGGCAGTTGCCTAGTGCTGGGCGCGCAAGCGTGCCAGCATTTCACTATAGCGCAGAGGAGAATGTAGGAGAGTGTTGAGGGACAATAGAATAATTCATGAAGCGACTCTTTTGTTGAGAAATGGTCGTAACGCAGTGGCGCTAAAGTATGTAATGGCTCGGCTAATAATTTGGTGTGGAGAGGCGAAACATATGGCATTATAGGGGCTCAGCATAATCACCCGCGAGAGGGCGCAAATCATCATGTAGAGTACGGTGGGCCCAGTTTCATTTGTTATGGAGCTACAAGAAGAAGAGCTTATGCCACACACTGTCAAGGAAAAATGCTTTACATTTCACTGACTACATCTGAACCTGAAGTAGGATCCATCTAGACCTAATTACTTGGTCAGACTTGTATACGACTAGTCAGCGTCGTAGTTCATTTTGTATTTGAATAATACCGAGTTATATTGAAGTGTTGGCCTTCAATTTTACCTAAGACAAAATACTAAAGTGGAATTCATTGTACCCAATACTGATGATCCGAGAAAGTTCTGATTATTGAGAAACTACTCAGAAATAACTGTCTTTAAAAGTTTAGTAATTTGTTAGACTACTGTCAACAGAAGTGCTCAAGTCCAGTAAATAGTAATCTGAAAGACAGTACCTAAAAGAGAAAGAACCAGTAAAAGATATTTTTTTATATTTTTCATGGACAAATAAATTTTCCGTTTTCCGCAACTGCAGTCAGTCAGAAATGTTAGTTAACGTTTTTAGCAAATAATGTTAGGAACTGCACAAAGTAATTAGCAGTCATTGTCCACGAGTAGAAATAAAAATTTAAGTTGCATGAAACCAATAAGTCAGTAATATTATATCAGTAACTTCACCATTCTTTTACAATCGAAATATTGACTTTGATTATTACGTAACTGTAACTCACAGGAAAGTGATTATTGAATGACGCTATATCATTACGATAATTCTCAAGCCGATTGACAGCATTCGGAAAGGAATAAACATAAACGACTTTTTGAATAAAATTAAATACATTAGGCAACACCGAGAGTGACGTCAACGAAATTTTGAATTTACGAAACTGTTTATTACTTTAGTTGTTCTTTGATTATTACTAACTGATTTCGAACTGTTGCTACTTATCTGAAAGATATTTGTTCACTGTAATCTATCCATTTGAAATTACGCCAGTGCAATATTTATTAGCTTTTTTTTTTTTTTTTTTGCCTTACAACAAAACCAATCATTCTTATGTATGTTCCCCGGTATTAACACACATTAATTACAGAGACAATAAGTTTGCTCACTTAGTGAGGTGGCGACGTAATTTTCAGTGATTAACGAATTTAACATATAAAATTTTCGAAAGTTAACCAACCACTGCAATTCTATCCAGCCCAGTTCCACACCGAAGCGAAAAAGAAACTCGTATAGGATTGCGTATTTAAATACAGAGATATGTAACCAGGCAGAATACGATGATGCTGTTGGCAACGCCTGTATAACACAAGTGTCAGGCGCTGTTGTTAAATCGGTTACTATTGCCACAATGGCAGGTTATCAAGATGTGAGACTAGACGTGGTGTTATAATCGGCGCTCGAGAGATGGGCACAGCATCTCCGAGGTAGCGATGAAGTGGGAATTTTCCCGTACGACCATTTCACGAGTGTACCGTGAATATCAAGAATCCGGTAAAACAGCAAATCTCCGACTCGCTGAGGCCGGAAAAAGATCCCGCAAGAACGGAACCAATGCCGATTGAAGAGAATCGTCCAACGTGACAGAAGTGCAACCCATCCGCAAATTGCTGCAGATTTCAATGCTGGCCATCAACAAGTGACAGCGTGCGAACCGTTCAACGAAACATCATCAATATGAGCTTTCTGAACCGAAGTCCCACTCGCATGTACTTGATGGCTACATGACACAAAGCTTTACCCCTCGCCTTTGCCCGTCAACACCGACTTTCGACTGCTGATGACTGGAAACATGTTACGTGGCCTGACGAGTCTCGTTTAATCGAGCGGATGGACGTGCACGGGTATAGAGACAACCTCATGAATCCATGGATCCTGCATGTCAGCAGGGGACTGTTAAAGCTGGTGCAGGCTCTGTAACGGTGTGGGACGTGTGCAGATGGAGTGATATGCGACCTCTGATACGTCTAGATACGACCCCGACAGATGACACGTACGTAAGCATCCTGTCTAACCACCTGCATCCGTTCATGTCAATTGTGCATTCCGACGGACTTCGGCAATTCCAGCAGGACAATACGACACCTCACACGTAGAGAGTTGCTACAGAGCGGCTCCAGGAACACTGTTGTGAGTTTAAATAGTTCCACTGGCCAGCAAACTGCCCAGAAATGAACATAACTGAACATATCTGCGATGCCTTGCAACGCGCTGTTCGGAAGAGATCGTCACCCCCTCGCACTCTTGCTGATTTACAGACAGCACTGCAGGGTTAATGGTGTCAGTTGCCCCCCCTCCCCCCCCCCAGTACTACTACAGGCATTAGTGGAGTCCATGCCACGTCGTGTTGCGGCACTTGTTCGCGCTCGCGTGGCCCTGTACGATGTTGGGCAGATGTGGCAGTTTCTTTGGCTCTTCAATGTAATTTAAAAAATTTGTAAATACGAATATACACACAGTAGCAGGCTTTCTAATCAGAAGAGATGACAAGTATATTTTCTAACTTCGTTGTAATCGGGCTGATTTCGGTAGAGAGTTAAGAGTATATAATACTGAAAATTTTTCGAGAACTCTCTTTAAATCAATTATAAGAATGCATACCTTACTGTTAAACGGCGAGTCAGAGCCCTGTGCATGAGAAATACTGAAGTCACGTTTTCTAGCCCGTTGAACGTGTGACATTTCTGTATTACTTTTAAATGCACGCCTTCTTTCACAGTAGCGCCGTGTTCCCGTACACTGTGTCGGGAATAGCATTCTCTAAAAACATCCTACTTACGCGTTTTTCACATTTTGAAATGGTTGTCTTGAAATTGGTACAGCGTTGTCAAGAAATGTTTACTTTTCACAGACGACAGTATAGTACATTACATTTATACAAAATTAGTCACTCTTCCACAGCTTAATACTCATCATTCCCCACATATCATACATAGATAGTAAAGACTATTTCAACCACACTTCCATAAAAGGGCAGAAAGAATATTGATTAAATTGATGTCTGAGTACTGGAGGTGATAATGGAAAAGTGTAACACATTTTTACTGTTTTTGAACAATGCACCTTCATTGTGACATCCGATAGATGGTAAGAAAAAATATTAATGTAAATAGCGGAATGTTTTGGAAAAGTAACAAATAATTTAATGTAGCACGTTTATACTCGATTTTAATTGTACATAAAGAGAGAGAATGCTGAAAATTCACGGTGTCAGCAGTTATTTGCCTGACTTTAAATATGATTTCCAGTTGCTGAACGTTTTCCCAGATGGTAGTGATGCGTATTACTCCACGGTACATCGAGAAAATTGCCACTTCGCTAACGCTTCCTCCCTCTACATACTGTCACTTGCCGATAACAGTGTTTTGCCATCTTGAGCCTTGACTGAGATACCGGGACTAAGACGCCCATGCTTCTTTGCAAGCGTCTCGTTATCAGAGACTGACGCTGTATCTGTAACGTACACCTATCCTCAGTGCTGACTTTCGGTGAGAGTGTGGATCGGCCATGAGGCGTGCCGAGGTAGTCGATGCAGTTGCGATAAGGCTGTGTCCCGGATGGCGCAGTGTTTACCGCACCTGCATAGTAAACAAGAGTTCCCGCGTTCCAATCCCTGTCTGGTACACATTTTTGCTCGTCGTCGCTGATTCCGCTAAATGCCCCGCTGCAGTGATCCTCCTTCAATTTACATATATTGTTTCACAGCTGCGGCTTGTGCGTGGTGTCTGTTCTTTCGGACATATCCGAAAAAAAAAACCATGCCCTCATATAACTAAATAAGGCAATTTTTTGTGAACTGCAAGAACACCCCCTCTCGTACGGCCTCTCATCTGTCCTTCTGGCATATGTTTCACAACTCTCTAAGTGTCTCAGAGATTTCCACTTCGGGTTTCAGCCAGCTCTTGGTCCCAAGAATAATTTTAGTGAGAGAACTTTCTCAGAGGGCATTAAATTCGGGAGCTTCATTACGAACACGTCCACAATTTACTGATAAAATTTTGGTTATCGAAGGGTCTTTACTCTGAAAGTGTTCTGACTTCCCTTGCTGCGTATCGACTGGTGAGTGTTCATCATAGCACCTCTAACAACAGTCTAGCCTAAAAAGCTCTCATGTGCACTCCACAAGTACTGTGCTTCCCGAATAGCTGCTTCCTTTGTGTATTGCACCCCTGACCTATCAAGGGGAGATCTACAAATCCCCAGACAATAACGCAGGTCTATGAATCTGCAGCCAAGACCGTCACAGAGTCGATGAAGGCTTTGGTTGAGACCATACTCTTGGATCGAAACCAAAAGACTCTGATAAACTCTAAGAACAGAGCTGCAGATTGCGAGCTCTGCTTCCACCCTGCGCGTGACGCTAGCAGTCCACCACCTCCACCAGCCGCCTGCATGAACTGAGATGGCCTCAGAACCCGTGCGACAAGCGTCATTAATGATCGCGTGAGCCACAACTTGCAGACGGCTGCATGGTGCACGCTCGAAAGCCACAGGCAAGGCCACCTCCACATATCGGATAAGGCCCCCAGCAGACATACCGAATGCACTCCAACCCTGAACGCTATCTGCCTTGGGACTCCAAAACGCGCCTAACTTTCGAGCTCCCGACAACTAGTAAACCCCTCTCCCCGTGTGCCTGCTCGGACTCTGCTGAAGGTGCGGACACCTGTCCACTCACATTGTGAATGGAATAGGTCAGACGGCCAGTTCCCCATTCACCCTCAGTCTTGAGATACGCGGGCGCGTTAATACACGCCACTCACCCTGCCTTGAGGACGGACCACCACGTTGTCTACACTAGGAGGTGCCTCGGACGCAGAGGCAGTTGGCAAAACAAGTGACACCTGAGGTGTCCTACGCGACAGGCCAAACCCTCCGCCAAACGATATTTATTAAATATACTACGAGGAAAACACAGAAAAACACTTGTCTTGCCGCTCTGTAGATATATATCAGCCGAGAGCTGCAGCTTGACTCACTCGGACGTCATGTAAATATTGATCAGCATAGTGCAATGTTCCATCGTTAGATAAGCAGCTCTCTCTGGAAGACTATCATGCACTATTTCCTGACCGTAGTCATCGTTGTCACATTGAAACTACTACTGTTTATGTCTGGAATGAGACGAAGCATCACCGACAAACTTGAAAAGGGTAAAGAAGGTGTAAGAGTACGCCGTAGAGAATTTCTGGTGATATGTAGAGTAATGCAAAAGATAAAACATTTTATAATTTTACAATGATATAATTGTGTATCAATACATTATCATAAAATAATTTGAATTTTTGAGGCTAGCAAATAAATAAAATGAAAAAAGAGAGAACTGCGTACTCTTGGCCTAATGGAACGGGTAGATGTATGTAGTTGAAATGTATGACGTATACTAAGGACTACAGTCGCTAGGCGCTGTAAAATCCTGAAGCTTCTAAGTCAGTGTCATAAGACCATACGGCCATTTACTTTACATATTCTGATACTTGCAAACTCAGTCATCGAAGCTTGTTGTTGTTTGTTTGGGGAAGGAGACCAGACAGCGTGGTCATCGGTCTCATCGGATTAGGGAAGGATGGGGAAGGACGTCGGCCGTACCCTTTCAGAGGAACCATCCCGGCATTTGCCTGGAGTGATTTAGGGAAATCACGGAAAACCCAAATCAGGATGGCCGGACGCGGGATTGAACCGTCGTCCTCCGGAATGCGCGTCCAATGTCTAACCATTGATCATCGAAGCATATAGAGTGCTTCCCGTTGAACTGGAATCATGAAATTAGGCGAGAAGCCAGATTTCACAGTGCAGATAAAGAAAAACAATCCGAAAATCGTTACCTTGTATCTATCTACAGCGAAAATTCATTTACTATTCGACTGTCAGCATGTCAAAATGGTTGAAATGGCTCTGAGCACTATGGGACTTAACTGCTGTGGTCATCAGTCCCCTAGAACTTAGAACTACTTAAACCTAACTAACCTAAGGACATCACACACATCCATGCCCGAGGCAGGATTCGAACCTGCGACCGTAGAGGTCACGCGGTTCCAGACTGAAGCGCCTTTAACCGCACGGCCACACCGGCCGGCTGTCAGCATGTCATTCCGACTATTAACACCCGTTTGTCTCAGGAGCGGATGTATGTATCAAGTTGAAATTTATGTCACATAGTAAGGTTATTGTCCGTTGGCAGTGTAACAAATATAAGCTCTTAAGGCAATCCAATCAAAAGATACGGCCATTTATGCCATATGTTTTTGTGGAAATTCACTCATGAAAATTAATAGGCTACTTGACCTAAAATCATCAAATTTGGCAAAAAGCAGGGTTACACAGTAAAAGTAAAAGAAAAAATCTGAATCTGTAGTTATATCACACAAACATATATTTCTTTTATCATTTGTTTTCCGACTTCACAACTAGAATTAAATTATTCTTTAAAGTCTTGGAAGTCCTTGGACCGATATCTTCAAGATTCTGACCTGTCTACACACAGAATGAAGTTTGTACGAAATCCTTAGGGCGATACTCCTACTCTCGCATCTGGCCTGTTTTTTTTTTTTTTCATCTCGCTACTACTTTTAGCAGATGTTTTCACCTTTGTATTCAGAATCTTCCTTCCTTTACAATTTTACGTCTTGTGGTTTTGTGTATGTCCTCTTTCGGAACTTCCCTTCCTTCTCCTTGATTTGGGGAGGTGGAAAAACTGTGAGTGTAGACTGAGTGGTATTCAGGTTCCTAAATGGTGGGTGGGTACTAAGCAAATTATATCATAGTGATCCATTGTTAAGGTGAAAATAAATGAAAAACTATTAAAACCTAATTTTGGACCAGAATGAAAAACCGAGAAGTCTACCTTGGCCAAATCCATCAAGTAAATAGCTATTGACGGAAAAGCAGAACGTGAAAATCGCACTTACCGCTTCTCCGGTCATACGCAATCGCGAACAGGGGATGCTGCCGCTTGCTGTGTCATACTGACGTCCGGAAAGTGAGCAGCTTGCCTGTGAACGGCTCGCGCATGGGCTGGAGCGGTTTATTAATACTCAAGATGACCACAGAGTTCTGTTCTGTGGCCAACGCTTTTGTTGGTATATATCAATGTTATGCCCCTGACGATGACAGACAACTCAAAAACTCTTCTCAATGCATGTTTCACAGTCGTTATTGTGGAATGGTTCAAATGGTTCAAATGGCTCTGAGCACTATGGGACTTAACATCTATGGTCATCAGTCCCCTAGAACTTAGAACTACTTGAACCTAACTAACCTAAGGACATCACACAACACCCAGCCATCACGAGGCAGAGAAAATCCCTGACCCCGCCGGGAATCGAATCCGGGAACCCGGGCGTGGGAAGCGAAAACGCTACCGCACGACCACGAGATGCGGGCTATTGTGGAATACTATGAAATAACGCCTCCCGTCACTCGGTAGAAATAATTAATTATTTATGTCGAAGGAGTGATATATTTTGTGTTAACTGCAGCGATCATGTAACGCTGATTGTATGAGTGTTAATGCCAAACTTACTGCGATCTGCGGGGCATTAACATCTCTGTTACTAATATAAATTACGATGCGTGACCGATTTTGCGCTCTCTATTGTTCTAGCGCTTTCCTGTTAGCCTCTCGAACTATCAGATTCTGTCTTGTCAGAAATTTTAATTCTAGTGAGCTCTAATTCTTAAAATAGTAGTTATTATTTTTGTCTTATGACGTATTATTCATCGCAATTACTGCGATATTATTATTTCCCACAAAAATTTGCTCTGCTGATGAGCATTCTAATTTCTAAACAGGAAATATTAAACTTTATTAATGATAACTAATTTTCGCTGTAAGTTGGCAAATTCCATTGTTATTTATTTATTTATTTATTTTGCAGAAGATGTCTGCCATGAATCTTGTAAATGTACGAAATAATTTTTGTAAATAATAACCTTAATTGTTGTAAAAAAAGGGTTTTCATAAATTTATTTAATAGTTAGATTTCCAGAGTCTCAGATATTCTATATTTTCATTAGTCACCCCACTTCTGGACACAAATAAGACAAAATACTTTTCTTTGCAATGTTTTACCTTTCTCTTTAAAAGCTAGCCGTCATACAAACCACAGACAGACTTCCTCCAGAACTTCGCTACAGGAACTACAAAAGGTAAATCTCATGTTGCTAACTTAACTTATAAAAGTTACTATTTACCGCCAATAGAAGTCATCTTAATTATAAAATATTCGCTCTATTTAACAAGATTTAACATTCTTTCAAGTAATATAAATAGAAAGTTATGTTTTAATGGCGCACAAGCGTGGGCTATGATTTATAGTATATCTTATAATTTTGTGAAAACACAATTTCTTTATACCTAATATGAATTTCTTTTTCATACCACAATCTGATGCACTCCATTACGAGCTGTTGTAATCATCAGTTCCATGTATTCGAAGCCAAAAAGCAACGAATAAGTTTAAAGCACACAAATGAATTTTTATTTTTGCTCTTTCAAGTTTGTAGCTTTTTCTTCAGAAAAAATTTCCTTTGATGGTTACTAGAAGTCAAATCGTAGTTGGAAGTAGTATTGATCAGTGAATTTTGGAAGAGAGTGCTACGGAAAATCAAAATTTTCAAAAGTGACTCAAGAGTTTTTCTCGTTTGGAAAAGGGAACACAAAATGGCCGACTTGGCCGAGCACTGATAAATGAACGTCGCATCGAGGCAAATTAGTTTATTCACTCTTGTGAATGATTATTGCTGTGATTATTTTGTGTTAATTTTAAGAGCGAATATCGGAGTGAAGATTTTTCTGCCTTTGAATGATTTTTGGTAATGATAAAACTACAAGAGAAAGATAATATTCCCACTGAAGTAATGTCTTCACCAGTTAATATTGATAGCGAATGAGAAAATAATAATGATTCTTTAATGGATCTGAACTTTGACCCATTAGAAAACCCACTACTTGATCGGAACATGGCAGCGAATTTAGATAACGCACAGCCAAATGCCGACGCTAATATAGGCGCCGAGCAGAGCGAACGAGTGACAGAAAAAGACGTAATCTCAGCAGTAACAGTTGCAAGCATTTCGCTCGACCTGCTTACGGCTTTCTTACAAAAACTTCAAATGCGTGATCGGGAGCGCAACTGCAGTCAGAAAAAAAGCGATCGCGAAACGAAAGATGAAATAGGCACAATTAAATCCTAGCAAATTACAATGAAGGCAGTTTACGCTCCATTTTTAAATCAAGTGACCAAACATGAAATTGATGTGAACGAGTTGAAAACCTCTCACGATGAAGTAAAGATGAATATGGAAACTTTAACTTCTACAGTCGCCAATATTAAGTTCAACAACCAGAAAATGCTGGACGAGCAATTAAAAATTCACAGAAAACAATTAAATAAAGGCATATACAATTGGACAGCGGACAAGGAATCTGAAATTGATTCAAAAACAAATGTAGCAGTCAACAATGTTGGACAGCGCGTACGCGCAGAGATGTGTTCCGGCGCGGAAGCAAATTACGACGAAGTACGTAATGTACATTCCGATAAAAAAAGACATCGACAAAGGAAATCCTATGTGGAAGCAACATAAGGAACCTGGAAAGGGTTGTGTCAAGTGATACCAGATCGGAAAATAATTTTCCACCACATTGTGAAAATCCTTAACTGTCATTAAACCCACTTTCTCTTTAAAAGCTAGCCATCATAGAATCCAAAAACGATATATTTACCGCTGAATGACTTCTTCCAGAACTTCGCTACAGAAACTATAGAAGGTAAATCTCGTGTTGCTAACTTAACTTACAAAAGTTGGAATTTACTTTCAATAGATCTCAATTACAAAATATTCTCTCTGACAAGATTTAACATTCTTTCAAGTAATATAAATACAAAGTTATATTTTAATACGTGGAACGTAATATCAATTACATATGTAGCTTATACGGTAACCAGTAACATCAGCGCTTGGCTCTCAGACAACAAATTAACTGCAACAAAAGGCGAGGCATACAGTTCGTCACACAGTCTTGTTCAACCGAATTTTTTTTCTACTATCGTGGTCAAAGAGTCCGTAAACCAAACATTATAAATTTTTGGAATTGAAAGTGCAATTTTGAAGATCTTGTGAAAAAAACTGGATGCTGTTACGTCCACTTTAAAAATGAGCTCCGTTGTCTCTGACATCGAAACATGAAGCCCTGTCAACTGTACCCATTTTCAGTCAGTTATATCGTAAGATATTATATTTTGGGACATTTACGTGCACTCGTCAAGAATATTCTTAGCACAGGAAAGGGTGCTCAAACTTAGCTGCGGTGTCAGTTCACAGACTTCAAGTACGCATCGTCCAGAACCGGATAACTTTGGCTCTCATAGTTCCACGCAATCTGATAAACAAATAAATAAAATAGATAAATTGTGTGTCAGTGGGGACTAAAGAGAGAGTGGAATGTTGAGGATCGAGTGTTTTAATTCCCAGCATTTGAAAAGCTGTTTTTAACTGTTATGTACTGTTGACTTCCACGTTCCGATTTTAGAGGAGTGTCGATAGTCGTCATCACCGCTCAAAGTGTTCCGACACTTGTTTTCTGGTGAATATTAACTGTGCTTTAGAGTGACATTAAGCAAAAATCTTATTTTCACACAGCTAATTCATGAAAGCTAACGTTTTCAGTACCAGAACGTACATACAATCGATCATAAAACATATTCTACATAGTTAATCTCCAACTTAGTTAAGCAGGCAAATGGCAATATGAATTTTCCGAATTGGAAGAATCTAGTGAATTGTTCCCAGTCACTAGAATTTGCCGTTGTCGTAATCAAAATGACAATGTGTAGTGCGGGACAGCGGATTCAGGATTATTAGTTTCGAAAAAGTCATACGAAGTAATTTTCACGGACGCTTCCTAGAGGATGTTCTAGCTGGCACGCACGGCCCATCTCATTGGCGGGGATGCCTGTTGGAACACCCTGTAGTAGGCGTCCGCGAAAATTACTTCGGATGATGTAGTGTATCTGTATATATAACCTATTAATGTGTGTGTTTTTTATTAATTTAATTTAATTTATACTTTATTTTTATTTTTAATTTGATTTTGGGTTCCACTGCAAAGATATGCGAAGGTACTGATCGCTCTTAGATTGTACTGACACAAAAATGTAGCGTGCAGTCCTGTATAATTATTGAAATTACTTAGACGAATCCATGCTGAAAAGCAGTTAATCGTTATAGGCTATATACACATACGAAAAAAGTATTTCACCATTTCAATTCGTAAGGACCTACGTGTGATTTAATTACGTCTTAGTGCAGTCCAAATCAGTGTCCCATTACACTTAACATAAATCGACTGAATATATCGTTAAGTACTTTGAAAATGTCAGTTTACTATATATCATGAATGAAAGAAATAAAATCGCCGATCACCAGCGTCGCCCGTGGAAAGATCGGGATAATAATTACGATAATTTGAAATTTTCGCTTAATGGCGCTCAATTGTCGCCGTTCAACGATGTTCAGCTTGCTGCCTGCGCGGCGTCTGAAATTCTTTTAAATGATGGAACACGCAAACGGGACATGTGGTGCAGGTTACAGCTAAAATTAACAACAGCAAAACTTTAGACATCTATTGGAGCTCACTGCTCAAATAATAAAATATGTACGCTCCTTATTATCTAGATGGCGCACAATGGCGTCCTATCCGAACAAGAACAAGCAAGAGAGTATCTGGCGCTTTTTTGTTTCACGCTGATACCAAAAAGGACAAAGATAGTAATAACATTTATGTTACAGATAAGTTTTTCTTTGTAGTCGCAATATTCCTTGACTTTCAGTAAAGTACCTTTTACACATGACAAATGTAATTGCTCGATATATGTATAGGTTGCCTAATCTGGGCCATGGGACGTCATAATAACTTTTTCGAAACAGATGATCCTGAATACGCTAATACGCTATCCTGAAGTATTTGTGATGCGAATTGCGAAAATGTCAAACTTACTGTCACTGGGGTTGCTTTACTATTTTTTCCCGTTTTTGGAGTCAGAAGATTAAATTTAAAAATTCAACCATTGGTCTTACAGAGCGTAAATTAAACTTTCGTAACAATTTCATCGGCGGTATTTAACTTTCGTCATATAACTTGAATGACGATTAATTACGATAACACATCTTGTTAGATATGTTACTTTGTACTGTATTATGGTATTTAGTTCGGTTACATCGCGAATCTGTAGAATTAAGATGTAACAATTGAACAAATCCACTACACATTAATCTGTTACCTGTTAAGGCGAAGTATAATACGAATGTTGATCCTGCTAAGCTGATCGATGTTCTACATGTTCGACAGTCTTTCGTGGTGGGCGTTTTGACTTTGGTCTGACAGGTGATGAGGTGCGTTCAGGACAAACATGGATAACTGTGGGTATTATTCGTGTTGATTCAGCTATACGACTTTGTGCTACATGATTGGAGAGTTTTCCAAGGCCTGATGTATTAGCGTGAAGGCCATGTATGGTTACGCAGTCTGATGTTGGGACTCGTAGTGATACATCCGGTAATTTCTTTATTGACAAACCACTGTGTGGAAGGACCCGGCGTCTGTGTGAATTGTCTAAACATGATGATGTTTCTATATTTATTAAGGAACCTGGAATTATTATGAAATTTAATCTTGTTGGTGATTTAACTTTGTATTATACTATTTACTTCGCGTACATCACGAACCTATAAAGGTAAGCAATGTAACTGCTGGACACATAAACTGCACACTTATCTTATCAAAAGACGGGAATATATATTTTTTTTTTCTATTGCTACCCTGCACCTCACTTCATTACCCTCTGCTCTGGGTTCTCAACAGATCATGCAAGTTAATGTAATGTGGAGTTGCGGCCAGTTGACCTTGGCTTCTGATATGCGCTTGACTCCGCCCGCGCAGAGATTAAAACATCACACCTAAAACTTCAGTTGTTTTGCTAAATTTACGAATGTACGATACGTACATTTAGCCATCTGCGACTCTCACAATCCCTTACCCTGTCCTCGGCAAGCTACCAGTCTCGTCTGCCAGCAGTGATGGAGACTGCTAGCTCCATCCGCCACTGCTATCGACCTCCGGGCGTGCACCCGATGAATGGCGACTTCTGCGGCGTTCTGCACAGGCTGTCCATTGTGCGCATTGTGCCTCTCGCATGCTCATCTGTATTAATGAGCCGGCCAGTTCAGGATAAGCAGGCTGCGCACAGACATTATTGTGTACCACAGTCTCTGTTTACTACGGCAGAGAGCGCTTATTGTATCTTCTCGACTATCCGTACAGCGGACGCACTCGTTGCTGTGTTTGTCTGTCTGCCAGTGTGTCAGACGCGAGGGGACAGACCGTCGCTGGGTGCCTTATACCTGTTTCTCGTCGCCCCTCTGCCACTCTGGTCCAATGTGACTCCTCCCTTGCGGAAAGTCAGCCACGGCGGCGCCTATGTCCGCGTCAGCGAGCGCCGACCTAATGGTGTTACGCGGGCCAAGGATTTCTAGACGGACCCCGAGAACAGAGCAAACACGGGGCATCAGAGTTCCTCTGGCCATTCGGAGGGTAACGCTGAGACGTTTGCGCCCCAGAACAGCAGAGTGGTCTGCGATATACGAGGTTAAACAGAATCATAGGTTTTGAAAATATTTAAATGTTTCTGCATGAATGTTTCTTAAGACTGTTACAGAGTAAAGTAACGAGTGAGTGTGTATTCCGCTAATTAAAAGCCATACTTATAATTCGCAGACTACTTATGGTGTCTCGTAGAGCATATACTGTCGTCCCTCAATAAAGAGGTGGTATGAAAATACTGTGTGACTTAGAGTAGAAGCATTCAGGTTCATACGGTCAACGGCCTTGTCAGGAATGACGTAGGCACTAATGTGCTGAAATAGTCTCAATCAACGGAAGAATCAGCTGTGTGAAATGGTGTGAAGATGCGAATGATTATGGAAAAACAACGTATTAATCTCTCCAAAATTGTTCATAGCATACCTACAATTCTGAAAAGTATTCTCATTGTAAGGAATTCTTTTGCAAAAGAACTGTGTAGGTGAAGTAGTTCTTCGTTAGAGTTTCAGAACGCAAATTGCTTAAGAGAAGTTGTCAGAAGATGGACATAAAACAACAGAAAAATGGAAGTGAATTTCATGACTCGTATTATGTGTGGCTGTCATTTCTACATTTCTCAAAACTCCGGTTATGCATTTCTGTTACCAGTCAGGAGGGGAGTGGGAGAACCGAACTGATAACTTGCAGTAATTTTCAGTAACTCAATTATATACAAGTTGTTTCTTTTAACTTGAGACGACTAAATAACTTTAGAGCGACGCGTCGTGCGAAGAAGACGTTATAAGTGTAAAGTTAATAGTTGTAAAGGGGACATCTGTCTGTGCTACAACTGTCCACGTCCTGACCACCACCAAGCGAGGTGGCCCAGTGGTAGCACAATGGACTCGCATTCGGGAG
Organism: Schistocerca nitens; assembly: GCF_023898315.1. Taxonomy (NCBI): domain Eukaryota; kingdom Metazoa; phylum Arthropoda; class Insecta; order Orthoptera; family Acrididae; genus Schistocerca; species Schistocerca nitens. The sequence goes on from NC_064619.1 coordinate 363,761,980, forward strand.
GACGACGGTTCAATCCCGCGCCCGGCCATCCTGATTTAGGTTTTCCTTGATTTCCCTAAATCGCTCCAGGCAAATGATGGGGTGGTTCCTTTGAAAGGGCACGGCCGACTTCTTTCCCTAATCCGATGAGACCGATGACCTCGCTGTTTGGTCTCTTCCCCCAAACAATCCAAAATCCTAACCACCCACCCTGCGTGGGAGGGGTTAACTTTGTATTTCCTAATGAGCATCCCCTATTTTTATTGTATGTTCAGATTCTGCTCCCAGAAATACGGTTTACTCAAACCACTGTTTTCCATTCGTGGTGGATGGCACTGTAATCGATGAACATCATGTGTGTCTGTTTTTGCAATTTAGAGCAGACGCATCCGATTCTACGTTCCATTTAAAACAAAATGTGAACTGTTGTATTCTAACGTTGATACTGATGTACAAACGATGTAGCTATTTATTGGTAACAGAGGACAGTGTATTGAACAACATTACATGAGTATTTACTTAATTTGAAGATTAATAATTATAGCTATTAGGAGTTTTGTATTAGCAGGTTGGCTAGTACCAACAAGCACATGTGCGAAGAGGAGGCCGTTAATGCAGATCAGGTGTAGAAATTCCAGCGGTTACCCTGCACTGACAGGAGCAGTCTGCTCAGTGGTGCTGTTACGACTGCACAAAAACCTCGAAGCATGGCAGTCCTTAGAGATCCCAACAACATTCTGTGCCGCTTCGCTGACAAACTGAAGTCCACATCGCCAAATTAAATACCAACGCTGCCCTGCCCCGTGTGGGTACCACTGCCGTGTGGTGCTGTCCAGTCAAACTCCGGCCAATAACTCTTCACGGGTCACGCCTGCCTGTCCCCCACAACGAAATTCCTGGCGAGAGCTATATCTATATCGTATAGAGACTTCGTTCGGCAGCGCCACCGAGAAATTGAATTCAATGGTGCCGTGCCCACCACCGTATTTCTTTTCAATAAAACTGCATACTTAGTGTTTTACTAGGTGCACAAACCGTCAAAGAGATAAGGCAAGAAAGATATGAAAAAGCTTTCAAAGAGTTTCATTTCGAATTCATTATTCTGTCAGCAACACAGCGAGAAACTGAACAAACATTGCGTTTGTACTGGGTAATTCATAAGTACCTCTTCGGTTTCAGAAGAGGAGTACTCAAAACTACGAAACATACTACAAGAAATAGACATGTATCAGTTGATAGAACATTTCTCTAAATCTTTGACTCGCATTACAGGACATCGTTATGGGCACGTTTGTGACGAAGTAAACGTTAATGCGACACACATCCGATATCGGAGACCAAATGTATTGTTTTTCCTGGGAACTCTTCCAAATTAACTAGCAGTCGAAGAACGAACACATAATACTTGACATAGATCCATCAGAAGAAATGACATGGAGTTAAGTCAGGCGACCACGCAGGCCACTGAGAAACACCAAAGTCGTGACGGGAGAAGTCCAGACCAACGCTCAGGCGCTTCGGTGTTGAGGTAGTCACGAACTTCTTAAATACAGTGTTGCAAAACAAAGTTTCCACTGTCTTGCTGTAGCTATGCCACAAGCCAGTGTTACAATATGTCCAGGTACACAAAGCCAGTCACAGTTTTCTTCACAACGAAAAATGGTCCACAAACTTTTAAAGAGGACATGAACTAAAGAAGTTAAATTTAGGTGTTTGAAGAATGTATTCCACAATGTCGTTTGCATGTTAGTGCCCCAAAAACGTACGTTATGACGATTCAGCTTTTCAGACAAGTGAAAAAAAGGCTTCGTCGCTGAAAACCAACTTCTGGAAAATACCATCTTCCTCCGGTGCTGCTACATATCATTGTAAATCAGAAAAAAACTGATTGTCTCGAGTCCCAGAGATACTAACAACCGCAGCCGGTAAGGTTTTACACGGAGACATTTACTCAGAATGCGCCAGAGATCTGACAAAAGTATCTGCAGTTCTCAGCTCTCAAGTGTCCTAGACTTCTCCGATATCCTAATTTTTGCCTCCACCTCTCCACCTTCTCTGCTGATGGTCCCGAAACTATGAGAGACAATCTGCTCACTGACTTTATTTTCATTGTGCTTTGCAGCTTTTTGCCTTCTTCGCACCACATAAGCAGCCGGTCTCGCGAAATGAATGGTACCATTTATGGATTATTTGTCTGCTGGAGCTTTTACCTGATATTCGGTACGAAATTGTAGCTGAATTTTCACAGTTGACTCACATTTAGCAAAATCAAGGAAACCTAACGCACGTATCTCTGCTTTATACGCCATGTCCTGACACGATTTCCCAAAATGTGGTGTACTCTGTAACTACGCCACGGTGTGTATTACGAATCGAAAGTTAGAGGGATACTCTGTCCAATGTTATGTGTAATTTTTCTGTATCTCTTGGAATTTTCGAAAAGTCATCTTCCGAAGCCACAGCATTTAAGTTAACGTAGGAAGCATCACGTACACTGATGAGCCAAAACATTGAAGCTACCGACCTACTATAGAACGTCCAGGCTGTAGCAGCGTCACCTGGCATGGAGCAACTACTAGTCATGCACACGCACGACGTATTTAGTATCAGTGAGCGTGCTGTCCGTGTGTAGAATGGAGAAGGTACGTGATCTATCAGCGTTTGACCGAGGGCAGAGTGTGATATCCCGGATGCTCGGCACGAGCATTTCGGAAACTGCAAGACTTGTCGGGTGTTCGTGTAGTACTGTGGTGAGTGTCTTCAACACGTGGCGAAACCATGTGATACGACATGCAGACGTCGCGGCGTTGGGTGGCCACTCCACATTACAGATGCCGGACGTCGTAGGATGGGCAGATTCGTAAAACAGGACAGGCTGAGAACTGTGGCGCAACTAACATCAGACTTTAATGTTGGCAGAGTGTCTGAACACAGTGCACCAAACACTACTGACGCTGGGCCTCCGCAGCCGATCACCCACGCATGTGCCAATGTTAACACCACGACATCGGCAACTACTACTGAAACTGGCACTTGACCATCGGCACTCTATCGCAGTGATGGAGCATTGAGTGGTCTGATAAATCCCGACACCTTCGTCATCGTACCGACGGGAGGGCGCGAATCCGTCGTCTTTCAGGGGAACAGCGACTTCACATCTGTAATGTGGGACGGAGAGAGCTGGCGACAGCTCCATTATGCTCTGGATTCAGTGGAGCTCGTGCAAGGCACCATGTCAGACAAGTAGTATCGTACAATGATTGCAGACCACGTACACCCCAAATGACGATCATGTTTCCCGGCGTCAGTGGCACTTTCCTACAAGATAGTGCGCCGTGTCACGACGACGAGGCCAGGAGTGTCATGGATTGGTTCGAGGAACACAGTGGCGAGTGGCGAATGGCGAGTTGTAATTGATGTACCTCCACCCCCCCGCTCCAGAGATCCGGACCCGAGCGAAGACACCATTTGAGATGCGATTGAATGTCGGAGATCGTCGTCCCCTTCCACAGAATTTACGGGAATTAGGTGACTTGTGTGTGTGCAGATGTGGTGCCAAATCCCTCCAGCGACCTACCAAGGCCTCATTGCTTCCCACCACGACGCATCACACTTATTATCCGTGCTAAAGGTAAGCATACCGGCCATATATCTTATCATGGTAACTGACATAAATTACTGATCCTGACTTTACAATTCAACACTGCACAGACATATTTCACATTCAATAAATGACTAATTAATTAGTATACATGCTGAAGTAAATACTCATTACTTACACAAATATTTCAAAATGGTTCAAATGCCTCTGAACACTATGGAACTTAACATGTTAGGTCATCAGTCCCCTAGAACTTAGAACTACTTAAACCTAACTAACCTAAGGACATCACACACATCCATGCCCGAGGGACGATTCGAACCTGCGACCGTAGCGGTCGCGCGGTTACAGACTGAAGCGCCTAGAACCGCTCGGCCACACCGGCCGGCTACACAAATGTTTCCTTTTATTCTAGAGGAAATAACTGTACCGTTATAAAAATACAATTCTTTGATATTTATTTATCTGTTATAGTTTGTAGCTCCTTAGACACTGATCAGTCAGAGCGTTATAGTGCTCGGACTGATCAGTATATATATACTGCTCTGATCAGTGTCTAACAAGCTACAGACTATAACAGATAAGTAAATATCAAAGAATTGTATTTTTATGACGGTACAGTTATATCCTCTAGAATAAAAGGAAATACACTCCTGGAAATTGAAATAAGAACACCGTGAATTCATTGTCCCAGGAAGGGGAAACTTTATTGACACATTCCTGGGGTCAGATACATCAGATGATCACACTGACAGAACCACAGGCACATAGACACAGGCAACAGAGCATGCACAATGTCGGCACTAGTACAGTGTATATCCACCTTTCGCAGCAATGCAGGCTGCTATTCTCCCATGGAGACGATCGTAGAGATGCTGGATGTAGTCCTGTGGAACGGCTTGCCATGCCATTTCCACCTGGCGCCTCAGTTGGACCAGCGTTCGTGCTGGACGTGCAGACCGCGTGAGACGACGCTTCATCCAGTCCGAAACATGCTCGATGGGGGACAGATCCGGAGATCTTGCTGGCCAGGGTAGTTGACTTACACCTTCTAGAGCACGTTGGGTGGCACGGGATACATGCGGACGTGCATTGTCCTGTTGGAACAGCAAGTTCCCTTGCCGGTCTAGGAATGGTAGAACGATGGGTTCGATGACGGTTTGGATGTACCGTGCACTATTCAGTGTCCCCTCGACGATCACCAGTGGTGTACGGCCAGTGTAGGAGATCGCTCCCCACACCATGATGCCGGGTGTTGGCCCTGTGTGCCTCGGTCGTATGCAGTCCTGATTGTGGCGCTCACCTGCACGGCGCCAAACACGCATACGACCATCATTGGCACCAAGGCAGAAGCGACTCTCATCGCTGAAGACGACACGTCTCCATTCGTCCCTCCATTCACGCCTGTCGCGACACCACTGGAGGCGGGCTGCACGATGTTGGGGCGTGAGCGGAAGACGGCCTAACGGTGTGCGGGACCGTAGCCCAGCTTCATGGAGACGGTTGCGAATGGTCCTCGCCGATACCCCAGGAGCAACAGTGTCCCTAATTTGCTGGGAAGTGGCGGTGCGGTCCCCTACGGCACTGCGTAGGATCCTACGGTCTTGGCGTGCATCCGTGCGTCGCTGCGGTCCGGTCCCAGGTCGACGGGCACGTGCACCTTCCGCCGACCACTGGCGACAACATCGATGTACTGTGGAGACCTCACGCCCCACGTGTTGAGCAATTCGGCGGTACGTCCACCCGGCCTCCCGCATGCCCACTATACGCCCTCGCTCAAAGTCCGTCAACTGCACATACGGTTCACGTCCACGCTGTCGTGGCATGCTACCAGTGTTAAAGACTGCGATGGAGCTCCGTATGCCACGGCAAACTGGCTGACACTGACGGCGGCGGTGCATAAATGCTGCGCAGCTAGCGCCATTCGACGGCCAACACCGCGGTTCCTGGTGTGTCCGCTGTGCCGTGCGTGTGGTCATTGCTTGTACAGCCCTCTCGCAGTGTCCGGAGCAAGTATGGTGGGTCTGACACACCGGTGTCAATGTGTTCTTTTTTCCATTTCCAGGAGTGTATTTGTGTAAATAATGAGTATTTACTTCAGCATGTACACTAATTACTTTAAGTCATTTATTGAGTGTGATGTATATGTCTGTGCGGTGTTGAAAGGTAAGGTCAGGATCAGTTATTTATGTCAGTCACCATGATATGAAGAAATTAATTTATTTGCCTTATAATATGATAAATATTTTTACTACGAACTGACTTTATATCGTCGACCTTGTTCTGCTGACCAGACACTTCCTTCACAGCTGACCATATAATTTTAATTTTAGCCTGTGAATTAGCTATTCTATTTGCATACCACATATTCTTTTCCTTCCTAATCACATTTTAAGTCCTTACAGTACTGTTTGTAATGGGCTACTGCAGCTTGATTGTGACTACTTTTAACATTTTGATATAATTCAGTCTGCAGTCTTGACAATTGGGACATCCCTCTTGTTATCCTCTTCATTGTTGGGAAATTCGAAATTGGTGTGTTTTATAAAGATTCGGTCGTGCCTTGCCGCAATGGAGTTGGGAGTAATCTGCATTCGACTCTTCTCTGGACACTCAAACTGCTTCCAAAGTCTCATTTTAAGAATAAATAAATGAATAAAAATTAGTAAATTAAAAAAAGAACTTTTTTATTAAATAATCTCTCTCCCTCTCGAAAACACACACACACACACACACACACACACACACACACACACACACATTCACAAAACAGTTGAATGCAGAAAACTGGGAATGTTGGTAACACTTAGAAAAACAAATGAAACTCTGTATTAAAAAGATGGCAGTTACAGTGATGTGTAACGTAAAAAATGAACTGTAAGATGTCCACCTGGTTGCCAGATGAGAAAAATCAGTTTGCTTAGATGCAATGAATTAGAGGTTACCTTTCCATTTCATAAAAAAAAACGTTAATGAACTGTTTTTAAATCTATAACCTAGATGTGAAACCATAACCTATGTTACAAAATTGAGAACTCATGTAATGTTTCAGGACACCCACTGAAGATGCCTTGTAAAAAAAATCCAAACGCATCTGGGTGCATAAATAAAAATTTCGATGTGCAGCATGCAAAAAAGGCATTTTCTTTGAAACAACTGCAATTTATATACAGCTGCTGCGAAAATGGCCACTACAAGAAACGTGTACTATAACTTTTCTTCTACTACACCCTTTATGGAAATTGCCACAATAAACAAGTGTCTACTTTCTTCAATAACACCACTCGTTTCTACCTGTAATCTGACACGAACTTCCCGGCCATCTTTAAACTTTAGGATCCCACTGTCAACAAAAACTTTTCCTTTTCAACTGTTGTTTCCAAAAATGGTTCAAATGGCTCTGAGCACTATGGGACTCAACTGCTGAGGTCATTAGTCCCCTAGAACTTAGAACTAGTTAAACCTAACTAACCTAAGGACATCACACACATCCATGCCCGAAGCAGGATTCGAACCTGCGACCGTAGCGGTCACGCGGTTCCAGACTGCAGCGCCAGAACCGCGCGGCCACTTCGGCCGGCTGTTGTTTCCATCTTGATAAAATAATTTAAAAGAATTACATTTCTCTATTTCCGTATACATTTTACAGAAATCACAAAATACAAGATGCCCTTACATTTATGTTTGTGTCAATATATACATTAATATGTAAAACAATAAAGGCACTAATATGACACAGATTTCATTACCATACATAGGGTTGATTACTAGCAGCAAAATCTTCCGTCACATTGGGTAATTTACATTTTGGGAGGCTATGCAGAGGGTGCGGTGTAGAGTGGTAGAACGTGTTGGTGTTACCCAGACAGCTAGCTAAAGCGAATACATTGCGCTAATTGGAGTCTACATCGTCCATCAGAAAAGATATGGCACTGATTTTATTCTTGGCACACAAGGTACGGCAGTTCAATACTTACAGTGTCAACTTGAACTAATAACGGTACGCAACAATTGTCCATTCGACCAGTCAGTTGCAAGCAGCAGTGTTAAATAGTATACCTCCGGCCATATTGTGCCGGTGTTGCTAAGACAGAATTCGCAATGGAGCAACAAACTGAATATCTCTAAAGTAGGTGTTCAAAGTATTTTCCAGGATGTTTTCAAGAAGAGAAAACTGTGTGCAAAATTTTTCCCGCTTACCTTGACTACTAATAAAAACAGTGACATTTAGACGCATGCGACGGCCTGACTAAATGAGAATCGCATACATTTCGCTTCTGGAAAACATCATCACCAGTGAAAACACTTCTTGTTAACAATATGAACCTATCACAAAACGAAAATGTAAAGAAGACGTCTCTGACGGTGCGCCAAAACCGATAAAAGATATGAATGAGACATGGAAGCTGAGCTACATTCCAAGGAAGGATTTTTCTGGAGTTTCACATGTTTGTATGAAAGGTCTGTGCGTTTAGCTGAAGCGGCGGTAGGCTCTGTAGTACATCTGAAGAATTAAAAGCACCATCTTAACCATTCTTTTTTTTTTTAAATTAGGCCAGTCTCGGAGCGTTTCGACTGAGCAGGGTGCCGGAAACTGTGTAAACAGATTCGAATGTTCTCGATTAATGTTTTTTCTATGTAAATGGTTTCGGGAACTGACAGTGGGCTAATACGTTTGTTATATGAGGTACAATTAAATCGGCTGCTCATGGTATGCATCAAGCACGTGGCCAGTGGCAAAAGTCAGGTCACAATCACCTGTAAGTATGCCCGGTTGTAACTTTGGTTGCAGACAGCGAACGCTTTGAACGAGCTACTAATATAATATAACGAGAAGATCTCATGCACAAGATGCCAAGTGGATAAAACACAGCACATTACAAACGTTTGTCATCGCTAAAGCATCTGAGCAATATGTATATGGACATGGCCTTTTGATGATGATGGTGATGTTTGGTTTGTGGGGCGCTCAAATGCGCGCTTATCAGCACCCGTACAAATTCGCAACCTTTGCTCAGTACAATCTCGCCACTTTCGTGAATGATGAAATGATGAGGACAACACAAACACGCAGTCATCTCGAGGCAGGTGAAAATCCCTGACCCCGCCGGGAATCGAAACCGGGACCCCGTGGACATGGCCTTTTGGACAATTTGCTTTGACAATTAAGACTGTTGAAATCAGTTTTCTTGGATAAAACAATTAATGCAATCTTGGCTTTTGTAATATTTTGTATCCCATCGAGCGTATAAAGAGTGTGGCTCTAGATGGATGCAGGCATGCCAAAATTCACCACTGATTCTAGTGAACATTTTTTTCCATTTTCATGCCATCAAAAATATATGTGTTCTCCTTAGTAATGTAAGTTCCTGAGGTTTATGAGATACTGATATTGGGAAGTGGATAATGACTTGTGTCATATGACGTCTGGCTTAATGAACTAGATTATTTCACAATTTCGGGTTCCCGGGTTCGATTCCCGGCGGGGTTAGGGATTTTCTCTGCCTCGTGACGACTGGGTGTTGTGTGATATCCTTAGGTTAGTTAGGTTTAAGTAGTTCTAAGTTCTAGGGTACTGATGACCATAGATGTTAAGTCCCATAGTGCTCAGAGCCATTTCACACTTTCTTCTATTGACAAATGTCACAATTATCTTCTGATGTCGTAGGTATTAACAGTGAAATTATCTAAAAAATGCGTTTAGCATTTACTCACTCTATAACTGACGGTTGTTACCGAAATTATATACCTGATTCGTGTTTCCTTCCTTTTTATTGTTTATGACTCGCATGAAAATCACTATGTCAGCATATTCATTCAGAAAGTACCTGTGGTGACAAGACGTAAGAGAAGAAAAGCAAAAGAAAGCTTTCTGATTTACATTTATAAATCCCTTAGCATCAGGAGTGGGATTTGCGCTAAGTTGAAGGCTTGCACGACAGCCTAGAAACTGGCGTTGTTGACTGGTAGGTTGCCTGGCTACGTGGTACGTCGCACGGTGTCGGGTGATAGCTCACTAGCTGTTTTCCTCGTGATAATCAGCACCCAGGTTGTCAGGTGCATTGCTCAACACCAAAGTAGTTAGCAACGCTGATTTCTTTAAAACGTCGGCACTTGAAGCAAACTTTTTGACCACCAAACTACTTGCAGCAGACCTCACACCGCGTGACAACTAAGGTAAACGAGCTGCTCGTTCTCGCCGCTTGCTAGCCAAGAGTCACTAGCGCCTTCCAGAAAACTTAAGGCGAAAATTGCTCCATGTAACAAGGGGGCCGATGAGCCACATGACAACAGTTAACATGCGCAGACCCGCCTCTGAGATACGTCACCCCACCATTTGTCAGCTGATTACAAACAGCGGAAAACTCAAAGAAGCTTTAGTAACAAACTATATCTACAGCCACACACATACCCCGCAAGCAAAATTATGGTGTGTGGCGGAGGGCACTTGTTGTACATCTCTAACAATCCTTGCCCCCCCCCCCCTCTTCCTCCTTTCTTGTTCCATTCATGAATGGGACATGGGAAGCTCCCTAGACGTTAAAGATAATGTGTCTAAGTTTCTCGTCGCTTCTGGAGCCTTTTGATGGAGAAAATAACATAGTGGCAGATTATTTTGGGAACGTTCAGTCGCTGAGTGTCCAAAGTAAACTTATAAGGAATGGACAATGCCTCTTTTACAGCGTCTACCACCGGAATTTGTGTAGTCTTTCTGTGACACTCTCGCGATTTTCAGTGGTCCCGTGATAAAACGCTACGCCTTTCCGCGAAGTAGCCGCGTGGTTTGAGGCGCCATGTCACCGACTGGACGGTCCCTCCCACCGGAGTTTCGAGTCCTCCTTCGGGCATTGGTGTGTATGTTTTTCTTACCATTAGTTAGTTTAAGTAGTGTGTAAGTCAAGGGACCGATGACCTCAGTAGTTTGGTCCCTTAGGAATTAACAAACATCAGGTACGTCCTTCGACGGATCTACTTTTTCTCTTCTAGCAATTCCACCTGGTAATCGTCCAAGAGTGATGAGCAGTACTAGAGAATTAGTGGGATGAGTGTTTTGTAAGCGATTTATTTCGTGAATGAGTTACGATTCGCTCCAGGTTGTTCGAAAAAATCTCAGCCTGATGTCCGCGTTTCCTGTCACCAGTTTTATTTGATAATTCCACTTTAGGTCGCATCATATGGTTATTCTCATGTATTATCCGGTTGGTACGTTATCCAGTGATATATCACCGATGCTGTAGTAAAAAAGTAAGTGGATCTCTTCAACTATGCAAGTGCCGCAAGTTACATTTAAAATGTTCAAATGTGTGTGAATTCCCAAGGGATCAAACTGCTGAGCTCATAGGTCCCTAGACTTACACACTAAGTAAACTAACTTCAACTTATGATAAGAACAACACGTACACCCATGTCCGCCGGCGCGAGAGGACGTGCAATCCGTGACATGGCGCCTCAAACCGCGTGGTCATTCCGCTAGGCCGTTACATTTAAACTACGTTCATGGTCAACTAGAACAGTCGTTAATCGTTTACATGTCTTTTTGCATTTAGATACAAATTTCTGCAGGTCCAACAAAATCGTCTTCGAACACCGTCAGGTGGCTTGCGGAGTGTGGATGTAGATGAGTTTTCGACCTTATCCAAATGGTTCAAATGGCTCTGAGGTCATTAGTCCCCTAGACTTAGAACTACATAAACCTAACTAACCTAAGGACATCACACACATCCATGCCCGAGGAAGGATTCGAACCAACGACCGTAGCAGTCGCGGGGTTCCGGACTGAAGCGCATAGAACCGCTCGGCCACACCGGCCGGCGACCTTATTCACTCAGTCGTTATTATATATCGCAAACAATAACGATCGTGTACAGTTCTCTTAGGGTATTCCCCAAATTACTTCTGCATGTGTTAAGTTTGTGCTCTGCACGTTCTGAGTTCTATCAGCTAACAAGTCCTCAAACCAGCCATCTGGAGCACTACTACGCAACCTCGTATTTAGACCACTAAACGACAGTGCTGGACTGCATTGAAGTCAAGGAACATAGCATAAACTTGAGCGCTCTGGATCTCATCAACGATCATAGTGAGCCGAGTGTCGCTAGATCTCTGCTACCGGAATCCATATTGGTTTTTATAACTGGGGCTCTCGAGTTCCAAGAAGATAAAGGGTCTCATAAAACACATTTCATAATCCTACAACAGAATAACGCCAGTGATATATAGGTCTATACAAGATGTGTGAGACAGGTAATGAGGAAGATCTCTTATCTATCAAAGTTTTTATTTTTTTATACAAAATTTTAAAATAGGCCCCTCTGGCAACCATACACTGGCGGAGTCGTCGTTCCCAGTCGTGGTAGCAGCGCTGAAAGCTTGAAGTGGTAGTGACTTTAACATGTCAGTGACTTCTTTCGAATGTTCTACAGAGTCCCAAAATGACGTCCGTTCAAGCATTTTCAATTTCGGGAAAAGGAAAAAGTCACAAGAACACAGATCAGTGGAACAGAGGCGCCGTGGATTACTATTTGACCTCAAATATTCACTGATGGAAGTGGCCGTGTGACATGGGGCGTTGTCATGATGTAGCATCCGTTTGTCTTCGATTCCTGGTCTCACTCCATTCACCCTTTTCTTGCTCCTTTCAAGCACGTCGTTCTAAAGCACTTGAACAGTTTGTTCTGGGTGAACAAATTCCTTGTGTACGCGAGCTTTACTGTCAAAAAAGAAAATCAGCTATTTTTTGATCCTTGATTTGCTTGTTAGAGGTTTTTTCGGACGAGACATATGTATGCCACTTCTCACTTTGCCGCTGTGCCTCAGGATCGTACTAAGAAATCCAGGATTTCGCATTTGCAATTCTTTGGTCAAAATTTTATTTACAATGAAAGTTACTGTTAAACGTCGGTTTGATCTCACAACATCATGCACACTTTCGACGTTTTCGTCGGTTTTTGAAGTTGAAGGTCTCCCTGAGCGAAGTTCATCTTCACCGTGCTCTCGGCCTCCAAAAATGACTTGTGCCAGGGCAAAACACTTTCTCTAGATGAGGAATGTTCCCCATAGGCCTGCTTCAACTTTCCAAAGGTCGCACTCGCGGATTCCCCAATTTTAATAAAAAGTCTGATAGCATAATGATAATCTAAATTCCGCTGTTCCTCTTTCGCAACGCTCAATAAAGGCACAACTTCAGTGATGGCGCTCTCAGAAATCTCGAGATGGCTGTACGGAGTTGAAACTAGGACTGAGCATCTGCTAGGGATGAACACACCGGTTTACACAAGTAGAACGACACATCGTTGCCATGTCGTTCTCACAGTTGTCAGTCTCAGTTTTCCTACACACCTCGTAATTACGTGAATGACTTGAAAACAAGATTGACTTACACTTCTTCGAATCGTTTAGTACCTTTCGTTGCACCAGCTACTTGCGATAAGCTGCTGCTGGGACAGTAGCTATTATCCATACAGTACTTGCCACCTGAAAGTATTTCTGTAGGTGATTTCTGTTCTCGAAGTATTCGAAATTTACATGCAGTAAAGATATCTCATTGCTCTCATACTGAATTTCCATCGCTGTACACGACAGGATGGAGTTGGTACGATGAGAAGGTTCAAAAAATGGGTCAAATGGCTCTGAGCACTATGCGACTTAACTTAGAACTAATTAAACCTAACTAACCTAAGGACATCACACACACCCAAGCCCGAGGCAGGATTCGAACCTGCGACCGTAGAGGTCGCTCGGCTCCAGACTGTAGCGCCTAGGACCGCTCGGCCACTTCGGCCGGCACTATGAGGAGGCTTATATTCAAATTCAACATTCGTGTTAGACTAGAAAAGTTAATTTGGGTTACCCCGGTGGGACATACCTTTCTGATCAGACGCCTCCCGACTCTTCAAACAGTTAAAAGCAAGGATATGCACGCAGATATTAATTTGCAGGCAACGCTGAAGCGTTCTCATGTGAGAAGTTCAGACGGCTGCAACCAGTCACTCATTTTTGGTAAGTGAAATAAAGCTTAGGTTAGTAGTTTCTTTCCTTCAGTAAAGGTTTTCGAGAAAACACCAGAAATTTTCAATATAAAAGTAATACAAAGGCGAAAGAAAGATGCAAAGAAAGCAAAAGTTTAGGAAGCTAACAAAAGGTTTACGAAGCCATAGCTTCCAATCTTAGATTGTCTCGTAGTATATATGCCAGGGACAATCGTTGTAAGCTCACGTTTACCTTCTATCGTGTTCGACGTTAGAGAAGCTTTCTGCTGGATGAGCTCTGTAGATGACTGCTTATGTGATTTGTGTGTAAAAACAAGTGTTTAACAATACGTACCATATTCATTTAAATTGTGTATCCGAACATTTATAAAAAGTGAAATCTGCCTCTCAGATGGGAATTTCATTTCCCGAAAGATAGTATTCCCCAAAAAAATGAAATTAATTAAAAACTGTTAAACATTGTTTTCTAGACTCGGCTGAGAAACATAGAATCAGTTAAAGTTGAAAGAAAATAACACAGTGTGAAGTTAAAGTGACTGTATTCAACTTTACTTATCGAAATTTTCAAACAGTGAGCGCTATTCTATCTGGCAGTCAATTGTTTGTGAATGCAACGTATAGTTCAAATATCTGGTTTCGCGTAATTGTTTGTTAGCTAGAGAAAATAATTAATATTTCGTTTACGTATTTTGACGTCACTATCTCTAAACACAGAAAGGAAAAATAGCTACGTTCATAAATCTCTGAATTGGATCTTAATTAAGTGAAGTGATCTAATTTGGCATATTGGGAGCAGATGCAACTCCTTGTGTAGCGTGTGCAACGTACCGTTTAAGCCTCGCACGCAATTAACAATAATTAAAAGCTAAACCTATGCTCAAAAGAACAAAGAAACGTGCTGTGTTTTCTTGGGGTGAGGTTCTCCGAGCAAAACCCTGAAACCAGAGTGAAAAATTTTGTCACATCCAGTAATTCGTAGTGTTATTAAGACAAGCTGATAAACGCATCAATTGTAATGCTTCGAGGAACTATTACATCACAACCGGAGGACCCGCTTCACAACCCTGAGTCGAATCGGAAAAGAATAATTTATGAACATTTCGACGAGCAATACAAATGTTCAAAGAACTTTTCCGCATTAGTAATTATAATCAGAAGATTAAGCTATTTGCCTTTCCGCATTGCTCACATATTATGTGGACCAGGGCAATGGCTTCATTTCAGATATCTTACAGTACTTTCAAGTGCTTTGGTAATTCTAATAACAAATTGTGGCCCCAATAATACTCCCACAGAATACAAACTTCTGTTTAAGCCTTCTTCAGTTTTAATTTTTGTATTTTTAGCTTTAGTCTTCAATTATCATAAACCAACGGTTCACAGACTTAAAGTACTTGTACATTTCCAGAATATGGGATACTTACGTTCGTTCATTAGTTGAACTAATGAGACGTTCAATACATTTTAAAATTATTGTATTTGTGTACTGTATGTTGTCACCTTCTAACAGTTCCGATTTTTGATGTATTAAACCAGTTCCGTTACAATTCTCCCGATAGGTTAGTCTGTATCTCGATAATATGCAAACACAGGAATTGGGAAAGTTTTGGTACCTGTAGCCCTGAATTTCTTTGCGCGGCACATGTTTCGAATGGTTCAAATGGCTCTGAGCACTATAGGACTTGAACATCTGAGGTCATCAGCCCCTAGAACTTAGAACTACTTAAACCTAACTAACCTAAGAACATCACACACATCCATGCCTGAGGCAGGATTCGAATCTGCAACCGTAGCGGTCACGCGGTTCCGGATTGAAGCGCCTAGAACCGCTCGGCCACACCGGCCGGCTGCGCATGTTTCGAGTAGGGCCTATTAAAATTAATAATAGCGAATGAAAAATAAGTTAAAATTTAGGAACTTATTGGTTTTGTTAGTAACATTTTCAGAGAATACAATCAAATGTTCAAATTGTGTGAAATCTTATGGGAATTAACTGCTAAGGTCATCAGTCCCTAAGCTTACACACTACTTAACCTAAATTATCCTAAGGACAAACACACATACCCATGCCCGAGGGAGGACTCGAACCTCCGCCAGGAACAGCCGCACAGTCCATAACTGCAGCGCCCCAGACCGCTCGGCTAATCCCGCGCGGCTCAGAGAATACATTCAAGCGGTTCCTGTACATGCCAATCTACTGAAGGAAGCGTATTAAATGTTTTTCAAGCACAAGAATAAATAGATTTAAGAGCTATATGTCTTAGTCTTCATAACCATGCAGAAGATATAATCCACATGTAGCCCCCTACTCGATAAGTCATAGATCAATTTAAGATGAAAAAAAAGGAACCTGTATACCGTACGGAGCAGGAGGAAATGTTTGGTCGCATTTGCAGTAGATGGTTTTGCTATCGCATAATTGTGGAAAAATGATATTCCACTGTGTCACATCCTAAGTACAGCACAATCAAGAAAATTTTCGAATTTATTTACAGAACAGTGATGAGTACAGTTCACGCTACGATTAAAGTATCATGTTGGACCATTTCGACCGCTTCTTAAGAGGACGAATAACTTGTTCCAGCTTGCATTTTTCATTATTTGTCAAATGTTAACTGCAGTACTGAATTACCCAGTAATTTTACGTAATACCACCTAATTCTGGTGTTCTGTGTTGTGGGTCGGCAGTTATTAGCCTCCATTTAGATTTTTTGAGTAGTCCTTCTGCTGTTAGCAGCTACTGCGATCACAATTATGCTTTATCATATAAATAAGAGAATATTCCATGTTTTGCAGCTGAATTTTTTATTTGTGTGTAACAAACAAGTTTCTCCTAGGCTTGCTAGGGGGCGTGTTCTTTTATATATTTTTTATTTTTTTAGCATCTTCAGTGATCTACAATGTGAAATATATTGCTAATTAGTATTTATCTATATGCTAAAGCTTAACTGAAGCAGAAACTGAGGAGCACTATCTGAAAATGGTAACAATACTACCTTGAACTCAGTTTTGTTTTTAAGTCACAAATCCGGATATCGTCATATTTACTATGAAACAAACCTTCACTGTATCACGTATACTCACTTTTGGTTGCGTTATTATTTCACGTGAAGTCCTTAGATAGATACAGAGTTAGTAACTGTCACTATTTCTTAACGAAATAGGTTAAAGAACCTGAGATATTCCTAATGTCTTTCATTACTTCATCTATGGGACGGAATTACTGTGTTAATATTTTCAGGTTGTAGTTACCTGCAAAGCTATAAACATTGCTGAATACTCCAGATGGTGACGAAATCTTAACCTCAAGATGATCCAGATGCATATGCTACGTTGTCTGACTTATATCACATCCCCATAAATCTTCCAAATGACTCTTTCATTACTTATAAAGAGTAAAGTAAACAGTGTCTTACGACGGAATCGTCCTTTCTCAACTGGAATAATTGTACGGTACTGCTGGCCGGGAGGCCCCATCCGGGAAAGCTCTGCCGCCGAGTGCAAGACTTAATTCAGTAGCCGAAACATCGGGCGACTTGCGTGCCGGTGATGAGGATGAAATGATGATAACACAACACCCAGTCCACGAGTGGAGAAAAATTTCCAACACGACCGGGAATCGAATCCGGACCAGCTTGCATGGGAGGCAATATTACTGTGGTGCGCAAAGTGAAATTTAATTTGTAGAAATAATAGGGGAAAGCGTGCACCATAAGGGTCATCAACAATATAACTAGTAGTGATCATGAAGTTCCATCGTTTACTTGTTTGGGGTTAGATCGGAATGCTAATTAGTCGTTATTCGGACAATGGAATTCAATGAAATACATCATCAGTTTGAGTACACTATGAGTGCTTTAATTTATGTTTCCTTCCTGCAAAGACAATCTTCACGCTTCTATTACGACCAGATGCGGAGTGTGTTAACATACCTACCATTTCACACCCATATAATTCTCTACGTACACTAAACGCTCGCTATTCCTGCTCTCAGTAGTCCGGCCTCTTAGTAATCCGGCTTATATCCAAAAACACGTGCACAACAAATTATCGTGCGCAACATTACCTACTCGTAGTTAAACAATGTTTTATATTCTGTATATGAAATTTTAGCTTTATTTAGAGTTCATAATCATGTCTTCTAAGAGGGAACACTTTACGCTAGATCTCAAGCAAAATCTCCAAATTTTATATAAGCTAAATCGAGGTTCTTCGCAGAAAGCCATTGCTGCTGAGTACAGTATTGGACGAGCAACTATTTATGACATCAAAAACAAAGATGACTTTATTCGACAGTACTCAACACAAATGGATAGTGAATTGGGAAAACGGAAGGTTATGCGAAAGAGTGAGAATGAAGAACTTGACGTAGCTGTTTATAGATGGTTCATAGAACAACGCAGTAAAGAAATTCAAGTCAGTGGGCCGATTATAAAGGAAAACGCAGCTACATTTAACAAACAACTTGGCGGCAGTAACTTGTTAGCAGCGAGCGAAGGTTGGCTATAAAACTGAAAAAACCGGCATGGCATTCGGTGGCTGACAGTCACGGGAAATGCAGTTCAGCTAACGATAAGGATGCTGATGAGTTCGAAAGCAAGATACGGAAGATAATAGAGGAAGAAGATTTAACTGCTGATGTCTTGTATAATGCTGATGAAACAGGACTCTTTACAAGATGATTGCTTCAAAAACATTAGTTCCCAAGAACGAGAAGGAAGCTCGTGGTTACAAGCAACAGAAACAGCGCTTAACATTAATGGAGTGTTGTAATGCAAATGGGAGTCATAAACTACCGCTAATGGTGATAGGAAAATCCCGACATCCACGTTGTTTTCAACACACTGACATAAATACTCTACCAGTGCCGTATTCCGCTCAGAAGAAAGCGTGAATAGACAGACTAATATTCTCTCATTGGTTCCATGAAACGTTTGTACAAGCAGTGAGAAAAGAGCTAAAGAAGAGAAAGCCTCCGCTCAAGGGTGCCCTTATAATTGACAATGCTATCAGTCATCCTTCAGATGTTTCTCTAAAGTCCGTTGGTATACAAGCACTCTTTCTCCCACCCAATGTGACAGCCCTAATTCAGCACATCGACAAGAAAGTTTTCGGGTAAATTAACCGTCATTATCGACATTCACTTCTCGTCTTCTTGCTGAACGAAAGTGAAAACGACTCTATCGAGGCTATGGTGAAGGCGTGGAAAGAAGTTAACATACGTGATGAGGTTTTCCAAGCAGCTGCACTATGGATACCATAATGAAGAGCTGGAGGAAATTGTGGCCATTCATTGATGCCGTGTTGGATCCAGTAGTGAGTGACAGCGATGAGCCAGTCAATTCGGAATTATCAACTACTTTGTACACTGACATGTTCCACAACGTTCCAGGAGGAGAAGAAATTGATGATGAAGGTGATATTAAGTGGCTGAATGAGGAAAACTATGATACGGTGTAAACTTGAACAGAAGAAATAATCAAAAGCGTGTAAGAGAGTAATGACCAAAGTGATGAAAAAGAAGACACAGGAAGAGAGAGCATGAAGATTTCTCACACTGCTGGTGCTGAAGCTGACGAAGTCTTCTTGGAGTACGTTATGAAACAACCAGATACATGCAGTACCGACGTAATGCTTGTAAAGCGGTTGCGTGATAAAACATGCCACGGGCGCGTATCGTCTTGCGACAGTTAAAAATTAGGGACATGCTTCATAGTGAGTGATACGACTGTATAATTATGTACAGTATACACTCAAGGACAAAGATTTCTTTGAAAATTAATGTACTTTTGGATTTAATAAAGTGTATCCCTCAGTTCAATAACGTACAGTACACTATATCTCCCCCCCACCCTCCCATGAACCATGGACCTTGCCGTGGTGGGCAGGTTTGTGTGCCTCAACGATACAGATAGCCGTACCGTAGGTGCAACCACAACGGAGGGGTATCTGTTGAAAGGCCAGACAAACGTGTGGTTCCTGAAGAGGGGCAGCAGCCGTTTCAGTAGTTGCAGGGGCAACAGTCTGTATGATTGACTGATCTGGCCTTGTACAGTAACCAAAACGGTCTTACTGTGCTGGTACTGCGAAAGGCTGAAAGCAAGGGGAACTACAGCCGTAATTTTTCCCGAGGGCATGCAGCTTTTCTGTATGGTTAAATGATGGTGGCGTCCTCTTGGGTAAAATATTCCGGAGGTAAAATATTCCGGAGGTAAAATATACCGGAGGTAAAATAGTCCCCCCATTCGGATCTCCGGGGACTACTCAGGAGGACGTTGTTATCAGAAGAAAGAAAAGGGGCGTTCTACGGGTCACAGCGTGGAATGTCAGATCCTTTAATCGGGCAGGTAGGTTAGAAAATTTAAAAGGGAAACGGATCGGCTAAATTTAGATATAGTGGGAATTAGTGAGGTTCGGCGGCAGGAGGAACAAGACTTCTGGTCAGGTGAATACACGTTTATAAATACAAAATCAAATAGTGGTAATGCAGGGGCAGGTTTAATAATGAATAAAAAAATGGGAAAAGCGGGTAATCTACTAAAAACAGCATAGTGAACGAATTATTGTGGCAAAGATAGATACGAAGCCCACGCCTACCACAGTGGTACAAGTTTATATGCCGACTAGCTCCGCAGATGACGAAGAGATTGATGAAATGTATGATGAGATAAAAGAAATTATTCAGATTGTGAAGGGCGACGAAAATTTAATAGTCATGGGTGACTGGAATTCGATAGTAGGAAAAGGAAGAGAAGGAAACGTAGTACGTGAATATGGAATGGGGGTAAGGAATGAAAGAGCAAGCCGCCTGGTAGAATTTTGGACAGAGCATAACTTAGTCATAGCTAACACTTGGTTCAAGAATCATAAAAGAAAGTTGTATACATGGAAGAAGGCTGGAGATACTCACAGGTTTCAGATAGATTATATAATGGTAAGACAGAGATATGGAACCAGGTTTTAAATTGTAAGACATTTCCAGGGGCAGATGTGGACTTTGACCACAATCTATTGGTTATGAACTTTAGATTAAAACTAGAGACACTGCAAAAAGGTAGGAATTTAAGGAGATGGGACCTGGAAAAATTGACAGAACCAGAGGTTGTAGAGTGTTTCAGGGAGAGCATTAGGGAACGATTGACAAGAATGGGGGAAAGAAATACAGTAGAAGAAGAATGGGTAGCTTTGAGAGATGAAATTCTGAAGGCAGCAGAGGATCAAGTAGGTAAAAAGACGAGGGCTAATAGAAATCCTTTGGTAACAGAAGAGATACTGAATTTAATTGATGAAAGGAGAAAATACAAAATTGCAGTAACTGACGCAGGCAAAAAGGAATACAAACGTCTCAAAAGTGAGATCAACAGGAAGTGCAAAATGGCTAATCAGGGATGGCTAGAAGACAAATGTAAGGATGTAGAAGCGTATGTCACTAGGGGTAAGATAGATACTGCCTACGGAAAAATTGAAGACACCTTTGGAGAAAAGAGAACCACTTGCATGAATTTCAAGAGCTCAGATGGAAACCTGGTTCTAAGCAAAGAAGGGAAAGCAGAAAGGTGGAAGGAGTATATAGAGGGTCTATATAAGGGCGATGTTCTTGAGGACACTATTATGGAAATGGAAGAGGATGTAGATGAAGATGAAATGGGAGATATGATACTGCGTGAAGAGTTTGACAGAGCACTGAAAGACCTCAGTCGAAACAAGGACCCGGGAGTAGATAACATTCCATTACAACTACTGATAGCCTTGGGAAAGCCAGCCCTGACTAAAAACTACCATCTGGTGAGCAAAATGTATGAGACATGCGAAATAACGTCAGACTTCAAGAAGAATATAATAATTCCAATAACAAAGAAAGCAGGTGTTGACAGATGTGAAAACTACCGAAGTATCAGTTTAATATGCCACGGCTGCAAAGTACTAACACGAATTCTTTACAGACGAATGGAAAAACTGGTGGAAGCCGACCTCGGGGAAGATCAGTTTGGGTTCCGTAGAAATGTTGTAACACGTGAGGCAATACTAACCCTACGACTTATCTTAGAAAATAGATTATGGAAAGGCAAACTTACATTTCTAGCATTTGTAGACTGGAATACTCTCTTTCAAATTCAGAAAGTGGCAGGGGTAAAATACAGGGAGCGAAAGGCTATTTACAATTTGTACAGAAACCAGATGGCAGTTATAAGAGTCGAGGGACATGAAAGGGAAGCAGTGGTTGGGAAGGGAGTGAGACAGGGTTGTAGCCTATCCCCGATGTTATTCAATCTGTATACTGAGCAAGCAGTAAAGGAAACAAAAGAGTAAGAATTAAAATCCATGGAGAAGAAAAAAAAACTTTGAGGTTCGCCGATGACATTGTGATTCTGTCAGAGACGGCAAAAGACCTGGAAGAGCAGCTGAACGGAATGGACAGTGTCTTGAAAGGAGGATATAAGATGAACATCAACAAAAGCAAAACGAGGATAATGGAATGTAGTCTGATTAAATTGGATGATGCTGAGGGTATTAGATTAGGAAATAAGACGCTTACAGTAGTAAATGAGTTTTGCTATCTGGGGAACAAAATAACTAATGATGGTCGAAGTAGAGAGGATATAAAATGTAGACTGTCAATGACAAGGAAAGCGTTTCTGAAGAAGAGAAACCTGTTAACGTCGAGGATAGATATAAGTTTCTGGAAGTCTTTTCTGAAAGTATTTGTATGGAGTGTAGCCATGTATGGAAGTGAAACGTGGGCGATAAACAGATTAGACAAAAAGAGAATAGAAGCTTTCGAAATGTCGTGCTACAGAAGGATGCTGAAGATTAGATGGGTTCATCACATAACTAATGAGGTGGTACTGAACAGAATTGGGGATAAGAGAAATTTGTGGCACAACTTGACTAGAAGTAGGTATCGATTGGTAGGACATATTCAGAGGCATCAAAGGATCACCAATTTAGTATTGGACGCCCATTTGATGGCGAAGTTCCCAGTGTGACGCGGTGGCTCAGAAGAGCAGTGCGGTATGAAGTGCGGAACCTCTTGTGCGACACCTCATGTGTGACTCGCAGCAAATTTAAATTACAAAATTTAAAAAATCACCATATTATGGTGGGTCCATGTAAGTAAAGAAAGGGTGATATTTCCGTACGACCGCTCATTAATATATGGTCGACTGTAAAATAAACGCAAAGCGGTTATTAGTATTCAGCTAGTGTAAGAAGGATCACACGCTTCGTATTAATGTTCCATTGAAAGTATGATGCAATGATATCTTATAAGTTGGTCTGAGTCGCAGATACTGATTCAGCGGAGGGGTGTTCCTGTCGTCCCTACACTTCAGTCCAAGGATATTGATTATCGTAAATATGAATCTAAATGGTTCAAATGGCTCTGAGCACTATGGGACTTACCATCTATGGTCATCAGTCCCCTAGAACTTAGAACTACTTAAACCTAACTAACCTAAGGACATCACACAACACGCAGTCATCTCGAGGCAGAGGAAATCCCTGACCCCGCCGGGAATCGAACCCGGGAACCCGGGCGCGGGAAGCGAGAACGCTACCGCACGACCACGAGCTGCGGACTATGAATTTAAAATTGACAATTACCAGCAGTGAGTATTTTGGTATCCAAGTAACATCACAGGCGAATCAATGTCTATCTAACTAATAATACTTACAAGCAACTAATATTCCATGATTAATCAAATTTTCTCAGCGTTATTGGTTAATGGTAAACTTCTGGGCGTCATGCCGAATTTTAGTTTCCATATTATGCACAGTACTTCAAGGAGACCTACCATCTTCTTCAGCTGGTGCGACCTCTGCTGACAATTGGAGTTCAAGCAGCGGGTGCACGAAACAGAACTCCCAGCACTTGACGAAGATGGCTGGGACATAGTCGAAGTATTGTACATTAAATGGAAACAATAAATCCGCCAGACAACCAGATGTAGAGCATTAACTAGTATCACGTTCTGGAGTAACAGTATGACAAACAAACAAGTACCGTAATACGCACTGAAACCAAACACTACTGTTCTCTATACTGATCGAATGAAGACTAATCATAGCAGCACTACTTTCCTCCTCTCGCGGCAGCCTTTTTTCCAGCGACTCCTCAAGAAACGCGTTGACAGCGAACTGACGCTCCTGTTGGAGAAGAACTTATTAGTTTTACGATATCCGATAGCTGGAGTAATCAGGAAATTGCGCTAGTCCTAACATCCACAAATGTTGCGAAGTGGTATATACATCATTAATTTAGCAGGCTACAGTTAGGGATGCTATATGTACTATAATTGATTTAGTATCCTAGTAACATAATTGGTCACTCCATGTCTCAGCAGCTAGCTATACTAATAAATAACTAACATTCTGTGATTTTTACGTGATAGGTTGATGGCGAGCTTCCGGCAATGATGCCAAGCTTTTGTTTCTATTATGCAAAATATGTCTCCTAACTGTGGGAGCCATCTTCTTCACGTCGTACGATATTGGTTGACTGGATGGAGTCCATGCAGCGAGAGTGCGTAACAGCAAATCTCAGGGCACATGAAGAAGACGGCTAGGATCGTAGTCGAAGTATTGTGCAGAGAATGGAAGCAACAACTCAGAGAAAGGACCAGAAGCAGGCCATTAACTACGAAAACTTTCTGAAGTGAGTGATGATGTTATCTCGACACGAGAAATACAATTTGAAACCAAATTCTTCTGTTCTCTACACTGGTCGTATTTAAACTCTGCGTAGCAATTTGGTTTCTTAGAAATTCACACACAACTTGTTAGTTGTATGATACCCAGCACGTGAATCAATTAATAATTAGTGCTAGTCGTAACATCGACAGGTGTTACGGAATGTTACATTTATCACGAATTTTGGTGGCTGGATCATGACAGTAAGCATACAGTGAAAGTATACATTGATTGATTGTAATATCAAAGTTACACCACAGTTCTGACTATGTTTAGCAGTTCGGGATGGATTTTTGTAACACTCTTCGTATCTCAATAGCTATATGTACGCCATTTTAGGAAACGATTTTCGACTCGCAATCGGCATTTGACGTTGCAGCTCTCGCTAATTTACCAACTTCATCGGACGAACGAAGCGTTCACCTGGAAGGACAGAGGTTTACGGTGGAAATACTTGAGGTACAATATCGCTAAAACGTTTTGATTCCGTTTTCTGACTCGTCCTTACAGTGCAAATGGATGGATCTGAAACTGTAACAGGTTTTACTAACAGTTCCTGTTTCTTGATTCTCTATCTCCACAACTAACATAATGTATGTTCTTCCGAAACACAACAATAGTCTTGGAACTCCTGAATCCAAGTATTCACACCTTTGGTTATCAGATATTCACCCCGAGCAGACGACAACTGGTAGAATAGTGATGGTCTGCAATGTTTGACGCATATTAAGTGAAGCTCTGCTGTTGCAAAACTTTTCAGCAATATTGTCTACAACTAAACAAAGATCTTTAGATTCTCATGCCTCCTCCGTATTATCATTATACTTCTGCCACTCTTAACTAATATCAAACTCGACTTCTCTGCGTAGTAATTCATTTGGTTACTCTAAACTCTCTGTGTCTTTGGTCAGTGTTAAAATTAATCTCCCACAAAAGATTTGAAAGAACCATTTAATTGGCCTTCGGGATAGACTAACAAGATTATCTTACATAATGCGGGAAGTACGGAATTAATGTATTAATAACATGGAGGTCGGGACGTGTTCCTGTGGGATCCGCTGAGAAGACAAGCAGATCATGAAGCCCACGAGGCTGACACCTGTGCCGTTATCCTGCAGGTCAGAGAGACAAACGACTGTGGGAGAAGGTGCGACTGGCCAGTCATCTGTTCAAGTCTCAACTCATACAGATACCTCTGATGCGATGAAGTCACTCTGAACCACGGCCAATAGGACACAGTTCTAACTGTCCGGCTGGTCCCTGCGGAGGTTCGAGTCCTCCCTCGGGCATGGGTGCGTGTGTTTGTCCTTAAGACAATTTAGGTTAATTAGTGTGTAAGCTTAGGGACTGATGACCTTAGCAGTTAAGTCGCATAAGGTTTCACACACATTTGAACATTTTTGAACACAGTTCTGACTACTGGATTCTTACTATACTGAGATGACCATGTAACGCGTGAGGCGTGCAAATTCTTATATGCCATTTTTATGTTCACGTTATCTTTTAATCAAAAGCAGAAGTAAATTTAAGAGGATCTCGTCCATATACGGCGTGTTACAAAAAGGTACGGCCAAACTTTCACGAAACATTCCTCACACACAAATAAAGAAAAGATGTTATGAAGACATGTGTCCGGAAACGCTTAATTTCCATGTTAGAGCTCATTTTATTACTTCTCTTCAAATCACATTAATCATGGAATGGAAACACACAGCAACAGAACGTACCAGCGTGACTTCAAACACTTTGTTACAGGAAATGTTCAAAATGTCCTCCGTTAGCGAGGATACATGCATCCACCCTCCGTCGCATGGAATCCCTGAAGCGCTGATGCAGCCCTGGAGAATGGCGAATTGTATCACAGCCGTCCACAATGCGAGCAAGAAGAGTCTCTACATTTGGTACCGGGGTTGCGTAGACAAGAGCTTTCAAATGCCCCCAAAAATGAAAGTCAAGAGGGTTGAGGTCAGGAGAGCGTGGAGGCCATGGAATTGATCCGCCTCTACCAATCCATCGGTCACCGAATCTGTTGTTGAGAAGCGTACGAACACTTCGACTGAAATGTGCAGGAGCTCCATCGTGCATGAACCACATGTTGTGTTGTGCTTGTAAAGGAACATGTTCTTGCAGCACAGGTAGAGTATCCCGTATGAAATCATGATAACGTGCTCAATTGAGCGTACGTGGAAGAACACGGGGCCCAATCAAGACATCACCAACAATGCCTGCCCAAACGTTCACAGAAAATCTGTGTTGATGACGTGATTGCACAGTTGCGTGCGGATTCTCGTCAGCCCACACATGTTGATTGTGAAAATTTACAATTTGATCACGTTGGAAAGAAGCCTCATCCGTAAAGAGAACATTTGCACTGAAATGAGGATTGAAACATTTTTGGATGAACCATTCGCAGAAGTGTACCCGTGGAGGCCAAACAGCTGCTGATAGTGCCTGCACACGCTGAACATGGTACGAACAACCGGTTCTCCCGTAGCACTCTCCATACAGTGACGTGGTCAACGTTACCTTGTACAGCAGCAACTTCTCTGACACTGACACTAGGGTTATCGCCAACTGCACGAAGAATTGCCTTGTCTATTGCAGGTGTCCTCGTCCCAGTCGTGAGTAATAGGCTGGAATGTTCCGTGATCCCTAAGACGCCGATCAATTGCTTCGAACGTGTTCCTGTCGGGACACCTTCGTTCTACAAATCTGTCTCGATTAAAACGTACCGCGCCATGGCTATTGCCCCGTGCTAATCCATACATCAAATGGGCATCTGCCAACTCCGCATTTGTAAACATTGCACTGGCTGCAAAATCACGTTCGTGATCAACACTAACCTGTTGATGCTACGTACTGATAAGCTTGATGTTAGTACTGTAGAGAAATGAGTCGCATGTCAACACAAGCACCGAAGTCATTACCTTCCTTCAATTGGGCCAACTGGCGGTGAATCGAGGAAGTACAGTACATATTGACGAAACTAAAATGAGCTCTAACTTGGAAATTAAGCGTTTCCGGACACATGTCCACATAAGATCTTTTCATTATTTGTGTGTGAGAAATGTTTCCTGAAAGGTTGGCCGTACCTTATTGTATCACCCTGTATTTTAGTGGAAGTCGAACAAGGTGGCAAAACTACCAACATTTTGTGTTGAGTTTGGATGTTAGCACAAGTTTTGTGTGCTGCTGAGTGGTCGCCATATCCTTTGTTGTCTAGTGAACAATAAATCCATCCATCCGCTAGTGTCATCCATGTGTAGAGGTGTTTCAGATAAGTTCATTGAACCAGCTTATAGCTACCAATTTTATCATGAGTTTTAAAAATGGTTTTAAATAAGATTTCGGTAATTCTGTGGGTGCTTGTGTGCGTGTGTGTGTGAATTATTGCACGGTATTTTAGGTTTTTGTTCAATCTATACGGTTTTTCAATTTTAACCACACTCATAAACTCCCTACCTTTCTTGCACTGAAACCAACATACGATGGTCATAAGTATTGCTCGAGAACGGACTGTTGTCTATGTTGTCTTATCTACAATGTCTTTTCATATAGGATGTTTATAGCGAACCACAGACGTATGTACAGTAAACTGTGACAGTCTATTACATCTACTGGCCATCCATTTTGAGCCGGCCGCTGTGGCCGAGCGGTTCTAGGCGCTTCAGCCTGGAACCGTTTGACCGCTACGGTCGCAGGTTCGAATCCTGCCTCGGGCATGGATGTGTGTGATGTCCTTAGGTTAGTTAGGTTTAAGTAGTTCTAAGATCTAGGGGACTGATGACCTCAGATGTTAAGTCCCATAGTGCTCAGAGCCATCCCTTTTACGACCAGGAAGCTCTCAAGTCTTACTGCTTTTGAGTATTGTGTCGTCAGTAATACAGTATGACCTGGCTCACTTGTAAATCCCATCGAACGGCTAAAAAGATCTCCAGTCGCTGATCTTTGTCTTTCTAATGTCCTAGATACCGGGTGAATAACTCCCTTATGCACCGGAACCTTACTTCTACGATGAAGGCAGCACATTAGATGTAGATAAACTGTCTCCTTGAGTAAATTTTGTAACTATGTTCCACAAGTATATGGCAAGAAAAACCTTCGACCGTGTCGGTACACTTAACTGTACACTTAACTTTTGGAATAAATATTGGTGTCAGCGTTACAAACGACCTATAGAATTCTAATACATGAAATAACATTCTTTTATTTGAATAAGATTATCTATTGGTCACTAGTGAAGAATTCATTATTTTTATTCCTAGCTCGTAATTCCTAATCAATGAATGAAATTAATATCTGTTCTTCGAAATCAGGCGAAGTCGTCACCTTTATGTGGTAGATTTATTCAGCAGAGAAAAAATTTCTGTTGATAGCTATTATTTAAACCCTTTACTAAGACTGAACATTAATAAGCTAGACAGTATTGCACTGTACTAGTTTTAGATTAATACCAAGCTTAGTTATAACAACATACTATTCGGTGAGACATTACAGCGTGATTTGCTGACTACCTTATGATCGCTTAGCATGGGGCTGTGAGGCAAGAACGGTAATGTGATTTATCGTGTTGATGACGCCATAAGATATAAACTACGCAACACTGCGGTGGCTTAAATCGCAAATCTCTCCGCAGTGTCTGACGAGATTACAGTTTTGCGGTTCCCATCTTTTTGAGTCAGCGTATTCTCGGTTGGCTGCAGTATCCATACTTTGTGTCATAGTAATAAAAAAAATGTGATAATAATCAACAATAAAGTACAACCCTAAACCTGAAAGCACTCTTCACCACTCTGTGAGCTAAAAAGTTAATAGTACGACGTAATAACAAATTTTTTGCCACTGAAATATACCCATTAATATCAAAATGAACGAAACACCCAAATAGCTTATAAACACCTAGTTGGTTTAACAGAAAACAAAGCTCCAAGTCATTAATTCAATTTCCTTAAGCAGCAGGAGAACACTTTTGCTATGGTGTCACGTCGCCTCAGTGCGACTTCGTGCATTTCGAACGAATTTCCAACGCGTCTCCTTCTCCAGAGACAACAGAAAATTTCATCGGCAGACCGTGCGGTGACATCCCGTATGCATGTGTAGTCGAAGACGAGAGGTAAGTGACACCGTTGTCACTGTGAAATTAGGCAATAAATTTTACAATGTTCGATTCCAGCAGATAAAGATTGCCAGTACAGCAGGCCTGTCTCTACAAGTCAAGCAATTAATCTTAAATGCTTCATGACAAATTGGATCAATGCGCTAGAATGTGAATCGAATTCTGTATTGTCCTTTTCACAAGTAATCCTATTTCTAACTGCACATTACGAAATCACATCACTCTCCATGTGACCCTTGAGTTTTCCAGTACTTCATCATTCCAAACACAATCATTCAAAAGCTGATGCGACACATTAGATACAGTTGACTCTACATGTTGAATAGTAGGTGACATAAGTCAGTGGTTCATACCTCTTGTGAAAATGGTGCACCACGCCTATGAAGCTGGGTGTTCACTTCATTGAAAGCGTTGGAAGCTACCCGAGAACTTTAAAACTTTCCGTTAATTATATTAGAAACACAAAATCCAGCACTACAATCCCTATGTCAAACTAAGGCTTCTTTTAAGCAATAACACTGAGAACGCACAAGTACTGCTAATTCAGGCGCTCGAGAGGGTACAGAGGTAGTTCCTAGGCAACGAAGCACGAGATTTTAGGCAACATAACATTGTTGTTAGCGTGGTTTTGTGATTGACTAAGCAACAACGACAGTAAATACACAGTCCTTCACTGTTTTGGACCGTCAATAGCTATGGTTAAACGAGAACTGTAATAAAAGTTTTAAAAGAATGAAATATATATACGACGAAATAACTAAGTTTTACGACTGACAGGTGTCCAATAGTATGTAAATGACGATATCACCCGAATAGCCAATAAACTCCTCAATGCATGTAATGCTTCTGGATCACGGAGTTTCGGATTCGATTCCCGACAGGGTTGGGATTTTCTCTGCCCGGGTGTGGGTGTTTGTGTTGTCCTCATCATTTAATCATCATCATCATCATCATCATTCGTGACAGTGGCTGGATTGGACTGCGTAAAAAATTGGACTGTGTAAAAATTGGGTCTTTGCACGGGCGCTGACGACCGCGTAGTTGAGCGCCCCACCATCCAAACATCATCATCAATGTCTGTAATAGCTAACGATTCAGTTTCCATGAACAACTGGAGAGGAAGAGTGTTTTGTTACGGTGACAGTTTGAATCAACATGACTGTGCATTTGGCACCAGTTTCAAAAGTGCCTTCTTCTTCACAGAGAAGTCAATTCCAGTAGCAAGAACCTACAATAGTTATTATCAATACGATGTGTAACTTACAAACAAGACAAGTCATTAACTCTGTTCACATTGTTAAATTAAGGAGTGAATTTGAGAATACATGAATAAATCACACGTAGATCACCACAATCTAAGTAAAGAGATTTCCTTTTATAAGTCGAGCACCTACCCTTTGAAACTGAATAAAAAATGAAAATAATGCTGTTACTTACTGCTAGCTTGAGTTAACATGACTGTGGAACCAGTTTCCAAAGAGTCTTCTTTTTCACAACAGTAGAAAATTCCAGCAGCACGACCCTTGAATGGTTACAGACAAAAAGTTTTTGCAGTCGACAAGCGAGATAGATCGTTGACATTGTTGCAGTGGCACCACTCTAGAATGGCTGCATAGAATATGTATGGGCAATTGACAAGAGAGATAAATCGTAGACACTCTTGTTATTGCGAAACTAAGCAATGAATTTTCAGAATACATTATGATGGCACACAAACATCGTCACAAACTAAGAGCTGCCTCTACAGATCAGTTACCTAAAGTTTAGGAAAGTATGAAGATTAAAACAATGCACTTATTGACGTCGTATGCTGTTACGGGTCTAGTGAAGCAGGGGATGCAACCCGTCGGCTTTGACCAATGACGTCATACATTAGTCATAGATAGTAATGTCTTCATTTCGAGGCATAGATAGTAAAAAAATACTGTGTTTCCGATAAGCGCTATCATTCCACATTAAAATTATTCGCAATGATATTGAGGTAACGTGGAGTATTAGTTTGTTATTGTAGAACAATTTTTAGTGTCTTATTTTCGTTTATAGGAATGGATTTGTCTGTTTGTGGGTATGTAATTTTCGTTACTGTCTGTCTAGGCGAGCTTCGGTTATTCCTCGATATTTCCGTGTGGTAAGTTCACTTTTCCATTTGCTTCTTTCACTGTATTTCACTATTTTGACATATTTCACTGTTTTACTCCACCAATATGTGTATTTTCGTGTTGTGATGTACGTAATAGAAATTTCTCAGCTGACGATCCTCTTTCGGTTCCCAGCACTAGTATCAGTACGACATTTTCGAATGTGTACTTGCTATATCACAGGCGAAACCCCTGACACAACTAAAATTTGTATTCCGTCCTTCGCTTCGCCTTTACACTGACGACACAACTAAAATTTGTATCACGTCCTTCACTTCGCCTTTACACTGACACTATATATGTCAATTGGCGAACAAGATACAAATGTTGCTTATATAGCTCAAGTAACGAATGGGATACTGTTAGCGTCCAAGGCAACAAGAAAGCCGGCCGGAGTGGCCGAGTGGTTCTAGGCGCTACAGTCTGGAACCGCGCGACCGCTACGGTCGCAGGTTCGAATCCTGCCTTGGGCATGGATGTGTGCGATGTCATTAGGTTAGTTAGGTTTAAGTAGATCTAAGTTCTAGGGGACTGATGACCTCAGAAGTTGAGTCCCATAGTGCTCACAGCCATTTGATCCATTTAACCAACAAGAAAACTGTACCCCATAGTGAAGTACGGGATACAAATTCTACATGTGTCGTCTTCTTGTCCCCGTGTAGTTCGATTGAGGTAGAGGTTGAAAATGTAACTTAGGTCTATTTCCAGCTTTTCGTTACCAGTGTACATATAAAGAAGGCCAACGGAAGTCTTGTATACATATATTACAATGCTAGTTGAAACTAAGAAATCTACGTACGCTGAACTTGCATTCCGTACTACACTTGAGAAATACAGTTCGAAAGAGTTTCGAGATACAACTGACATCCACGTAACGTGATGCATTCTTTCCTAGTAATATATTTCATTCATTTCTTTCCATTGTATTTTGCGGAGCAATACTAAGATACAAACACGCGATATCGTTAACGTGAAAATACTACCGACACTTATATATGTGAAGTACAGTTTTCCTCTCTTGCATTCCTTTGTTTCTGAACACTCTTCTCAGTTCTTTCATCATTGTAATACATGCTCTCTGGCCAATTCTGACGTCATTGGTCAAAGCTGACGGGTTGTATACCCTGCTAAACTAGACCCGCTGTTACTATCTACAATTCCCAAAATCACATAACACTCCACGAATCCATCGATCTGAAAATAGTTCTCCACTAAATATACAGTCCTTTAACATCTTAATCGATATTATAAATGCAAGTGGTTCTGTGTGACAGATAGGTGACAGATAAGGCAATGGCTCATGCATTTTGCGGAAACGATGTACCTTGCCTTTGAATCTGGTTGTTTGCTTCATTCAAAACTTTCAAAGCTTCGAAAAAACTTTAAAATATTTCGTTAGTTATGCTCAAAGCACAAAGTCAAACGCTACAATACTTGAATCAGAACTGAAGCTTCTTTTACGCAATAACACAGAGAACGTACTCTAATCGATACTTCATGTACTCGAGAGAATACGGGACTAATTGCCAGGCAACGGACTACGAGGTTTTCTGCACGACTTAATATTGTTGTTAGCATGGCCTGTGATCGATGTTAGCCGGCCGAAGTGGCCGTGCGGTTAAAGGCGCTGCAGTCTGGAACCGCAAGACCGCTACGGTCGCAGGTTCGAATCCTGCCTCGGGCATGGATGTTTGTGATGTTCTTAGGTTAGTTAGGTTTAACTAGTTCTAAGTTCTAGGGGACTAATGACCTCAGAAGTTGAGTCCCATAGTGCTCAGAGCCATTTGAACCATTTTTTGATCGATGTTAAACAGCAATACCAGTAAACACAGATAGATTCCCTCAGTGTTTAGGACCATCGACAGCTGTATTTAAACGCACCCCGCAATAAAATTTATAAAAATGTATTGTATGTACGACGAAATAACCATGTTTTGCAACTGAAAAGTGTCCAGCAACATCTGAATGACGAAAGGACTCGTATATCTACCGAACGCCAGATTCATTTAGCACATAATGATGCTCCCAGACATTTACTCAATTTCCTTAAACAATATGAAGGAAAATTAAATTATAACAGTATATGACTGTGTCTTCGGAGTTTTTCGCGACGGCATGTCTGCATATAATCTTCTCGGTTTTCAAGCCGCGTCAATCACAATAAAACTCTCTAGCTTTCTATTCCTATCTCTGGCATTGTCTTCAGAAGTGAAACTACTGACTGTCGTGGCTGACACGAATTTACGCTTACATGCCCACGGTTACGGCAGCTGGCTCCAATCAGAGAGGGCTGAAACGGACTTTAAACGCAGAATCGTAGTTGAAGCTGGATGCATGACACATTCCATTTCGGAAATCGCTAGTAAATTCAATATTCCGAGATCCACAGTGTCAAGAATGTGCCGAGAGTACCAGCCTTCAGGCATTACCTCTGACCACGGACAATACAGTGGCAAACGGCCATCACTTTACGTCCGCAAGCAGCGGCGTTTGCTTAGAGATGTCAGTGGTAACAGACAAGCAACACTGCGTAAAATAACCGCAGAAATCAGATTGGAACGAACGACGAACGTTCCCGTCAGGACAGTGTGACGAAACTAGGCGTTAAATGTCTGTGGTTGCAGACGTCCGACGAGAGTGCCTTCGCTACCACCACGACATCACGCAGCGAGCGGTTGGACCCTAGGCGACTGGAAAACCGTGATATGTTAAGATGAGCCCCGATTTAGTTGGTAAGATATACAAGTGTAGACCAGATGTGGCCCGAATTCAAAGAAATTGTGTCGGCAGCAAGTGAGAGATTTATACAAAACAAATGAAAAAACGACAGATCAGATCCTCCTTGGTACACACAACGGGCAGAACACTATTGCAGAATGAACGAAACAAACATGCCAAATTTTAAAAGACAGAAAATGCCCAAGATTGGCGATCTTTTACAGAAGCTCGAAATTTAGCGCGGACTTCAATGCGAGATGCTTATAGTAGTTTGCACAACGAAACTTTGTCTCGAAACCTCGCAGAAAATCCAAAGAGATTCTGGTCGTATGTGAAGTATGTTAGCGGCAAGAAACAATCAACGCCTTCTCTGAGCGATATCAATGGAAATACTGACGAAGACAGTTCTGCCAAAGCCTCCCGAAATGCCTTCTCAAAAGAAGACGAAGTAAATATTCCAGAATTCTAATCGAGAACAGCTGCAAACATGGGTAATGTAGAAGTAAATATCCTCTGAGTAGTGAAGCAACTCAAATCCCTTAATAAAAGCAGGTCTTCTGGTCCAGACTGTATACCATTTAGGTTCCTTTCGGAGTATGCTGATGCATTAGCTCCATGCTTAACAATCATATACAACCGTTCGCTCGACGAGAGATCCGTACCCAAGGACTGGAAAGTTCCACAGATCACACAATATATTCAAGAAAGGTTGTAGGAGTAATCCACTGAATCACAGTCCCACATCATTAACGTCGATATGCAGCAGGATTTTGGAACATATACTGTGTTCGAACATAATGAATCACCTCGAAGAAAACGGTCTATTGACACACAGTCAACATGGGTTGAGAAAGCATCGTTCTTGTGAAACACAACTAGCTCTTTATTCGCATGAAGTGCTGAGTGCTATTGACGAGGGATTTCAGATTGATTCCGTATTTCTGGATTTCCGCAAGGCCATTGTCTCTGTAGCACACAAGCGACTTGTAGTGAAATTGAGTGTTTATGGAATATCGTCTCAGTTGAGTGAGTGGATTTGTGATTTTCTCTCAGAGAGATCACAGTTCTTAGTAATTGACGCCGGCCGGAGAGGCCGAGCGGTTCTAGTCGCTACAGTCTCGAACCCCGCGAACGCTACGGTCGCAGGTTCGAATCCTGCCTTGGGCATGGATGTGTGTGATGTCCTTAGGTTAGTTAGGTTTGAGTAGTTCTAAGTTCTAGGGGACTGATGACCTCAGAAGTTAAGTAGCATAGTGCTCAGAGCCATTTTTAGTAATTGACGGAACGTCATAGAGTAAAACAGAAGTGATTTCTGGCGTTCCACAAGGTAGTGTTAATAGGCCCTTTGCTGTTACTTTTCTATATAAACGATCCGGGAGACAATCTAAGCAGCCGTCTTAGTTTGTTTGCAGATGACGCTGTTATTTATCAACTAATAAAGTCATGAGAAGTTCAAAAGAAATTTGAAAACGGTTTAGAAAATATATCTGAATGGTGCGAAAATTGGCAGTTGACCCCAAATAATGAAAAGTGTGAGGTCATCCACACGAGTGCTAAAATGAGTTCGTTAAACTTCGGTTACACGGTAAATCAGTCAAATCTAAATGCCGTTAGTTCAATTAAAGACCTAGAAATTACAATTACGAACAACTTAAACTGGGAGGAACACATGGAAAATGTTGTGGGAAAGGCTATCCAAAGACTGCGTTTTATTCTCAAAACACTTATAAAATGTAACAGATCTACTAAGGAGACTGCCTACACATCGCTTGTCCATCCTCTTTTAGAACACTGCTGCGCGGTGTGGGATCCTTACAGGATAGGATTGACGGAGCACATCGAAAAAGTTCAAAGAACGGCAGCACGTTTTGTATTATCGCGAAATATGGGAGAGTGTTACTAAAATGATACACGATTTGGGCTGGACATAATAGAAACAAAGACGTTTTTCGTTGCGGCGGAATCCTCTCACGAAATTCCTATCATCAACTTTCTCCTCCGAATGCGAAACTATTTTGCTGACACCGATCTACATAGGGAGAAATGATGACCATGATAAAATAATGGAAATCAGAGATCGTACACAAAGATATAGGTGTTCGTTCTTTCCACACCCTATACGAGATTGGAATAATAGAGAATTGTGAAGGTGGTTCGATTAACCCTCTGCCAAGCACATAAATGTGATTTGAGGAGTATCGATGTAGTTGTAGGTGTAGATGAGACGATTCGAGTGTGGGGCAGATCCCACAAAGCCATGGACATAAATTGTCAACATAGAACTAAGCAAGTTGATGGTAACTCCCTAATGGTGTGACTGTGTTTACGTGGAATGGATTGGGTCCTTTGATCCAACTGAATTGATCGTTGACTGGAAACGATTACGTTCGGCTAAATGGTTATGTTCGGCTGCTTTGAGACCATTTGCAGCCATTCATGGACTTCAGATGCCCAAAGGATGATGGGTGATAATACGCCATGTCACCCGTGCACACTTGTTCGCGATTCGTTTTTAAGAACATTTTAAACAATTCGAGTGAATGATTTGGCCACCCATATCGCCCTACAGTAATGCAATCAAAAATTTATGGTAGATAATTGAGAAGTAAATTTGTGCACAAAATCATGCACAACAACGCTTCTCAAATATGGAAGGCTATATAAGCATCATTACTCAATACTTCTGCAGGGGACTTCCAACGGCTAGTCGAGTCAACGGCAAGTCGAGTTACTGCACTACACGGATAAAAGGAGGTACGACACGATATTATGATGCATCCCATGACTTTTGTCACCTCAGTGTATTTTGTTGCGGTATTCAACCCAAAGACTGGCATGATGCAACTGTCTCTGGCAACCTGACCTGATCATCGCTGTATGACTACTGGAGCCTTCATTGAGAAGACTCAGCTGATTGTAGTGAAGAATTTACGCGCTCCACACTTCTTTCCTTGATATCTTAGGATTGGTTGTATCATCCAATACAAGATATACCCTGATGCAAGATATATCGAAACATAATCTAGTTGTCTCGCCTGAACACACAATAATATTTTTCTCTTACTTGTCGATATCTGAAAATTCATGTTTTTGTTGCGTTAGGTGTCAGAGTCTGATAATGTAATTGTGCATCAGTGCCTTATAGTTAAAAATTAAGATGTTAGGTATATTGGACGCTAATAATCAAAGAGAGGGACTTTTCTTACGATAAACATTTGGAAATGTCTGGGTGGACCAATCTCTGAAAGTCAGAAAATTGGTATGGTTCTGTTATGATTATTTTAACTGCTATCACAATATGTACAGTCGTGCTCAAAAGTATCCGAACGACCTGAATTGCATTTCGCCTGATTCGCATGCAACCCACATAACGCAGCTGTCTAGCAGGTCCTCTAATCGCTCCTTGGTACAGTCGTTTGACTATTGAAAATGGCTCCAACAAGTCACCTCTAGAAAATTCGGCTCTGTATCGCAATAACTTAAGATGTAAAGTAATGCCACCATACTACAAATATCAGGGAACACCTTATCACAGATAGGACAGTCATTAAGGCTTGTTAGCTCACATTTATTGCAATAAATGACATACCTGAAATGTTACCACTCTCATTATTACGTCAGGCACGTAGTAAGTTCGTCGTATTCATGATTTCCTCTTCAAAGTAAGATTCCGTACTTGTTACTTAACACAAAATCACATTAAAAATTAAGTTATTCACGAGCAGCTAGTTGAGAATATGTATGAACTTCAAATGACACGACGAACCGTCTCGTTCTGCATTTGGATTCAAACCCAGGTCATGCAGACTAAGATTTCGTGACTAACGGAAACTAACAATCATTCCTGACTAGGGATACAGAGAGTGATATACCTCGATTTTAGACAGTATCAGTTAGCAAATATCAACTTTAAATTACATAACGTAACATTTTTAATGGACGCGAAGTCCTACCCAGCATCTACTGTCCCTGTTAACGAACTACGAGAGATGTAAAATATTGCTTCTTCACAAGTAACTTACTTGCAATGCCGTGATGTAAATTTTTGTGTTGGACAGGGATTCGAACCCAGAACCTAATCGGATTGTTGTCGAAGCACAATCAAGTGTGACATATCGGATTTTCTCGGCAGTGGCTAGATGTTTTAACTGAAATGACGAGACGAAACATTAATTTTTTCCTTCCAAGGACTCCAACCCGGGAACTATCGTTGTTATCTATTAGAGAAAACGAACGTTAAATATGGGATTGTTACATCAGTAGCCACATGTGAGCATGTTTGAACTAGAAATAATATGATGAAGAGTTCAATGCTGACTGGGAATCGAACCCCACATATATCGTTGTTGACTACACACAAAGAGACGTAAGCTACAGAATTTTTCTCCACCAGCAGCTCGGAATAACATCCTTGAACTTAGAGTGATCTCTCAAATGGTTCTGTGTCTCACCGGGAGTCAAAAACGTCAGATATCGTTAGTGTTGACAACGAATGAAAAGGCATTAAAAGTCAAAATTATTATCTATCAGCAGATAGGTGTTCTCATGCTAGAGCTTGATAATACATAATGAAAACTTTAGTGCCGGGCCAGCATTAGAACCCATTCACGTGCAATATGTGGAGATGTTGAGGAATGTGCAGTTTTGAACAAACAACAAATTGTAGTCGACCTGTATTGTCACGAAGGGATCAAATTCCGCGTTAAGGGCGGTCTGAGTTGCATTCCAAGTTCAGAACCAATTTTATCGACATACAGAAGCTCAAATAAAAGATCGAATAAGGGTCCTGTGACCCTACATAGCGTTTGTTTCGTCACTATAAATAAATAACTTGTGGTGTCACCGCCAAACACCACGCATGCTAGGTGGTAGCCTTTAAATTGGCCGCGGTCCGTTAGTATACGTCGGACCCGCGTGTCACCACTATCGGTGATTGCAGACCGAGCGCCGCCACACGGCAGGTCTAGAGAGACTTCCTAGCACTCGCCCCAGTTGTACAACCGACTTTGCTAGCGATGGTACACTGACAAATTACGCTCTCATTTGCCGAGACGATAGTTTAACGTAGCCTTCAGCTACGTCATTTGCTACGACCTAGGAAGGCGCCATTATCAGTTACTATTGATCTTGTGAATCTTGTACCGTCAGACCGACGTTCACCATTAATGGATTAAAGTTATGTATTCCACCAGCTACGTCCGTTTCTCTAAATTCTAATTTCCTTGTCCTGTTCCAGACCTCACGCCAGCCTGCGTGAGCTAAAACGCGTGCCTTTCGGCCTCCTCTAGGAACTCGGTGTTGGCTCTCCTGCCAACCCAAAACTTAACTAGTATAAGAAAGGTTACTGGTGACAGAGTTCCCATATTTCGCCACTCCTGACTTTATTGTGGGGCAACCTAACGACTACTTGGTTGAGAAGGAATATCATGTTTAATGTGAATTTCAGACCACAATGCCATTACACCTTCTTCACTTGGCATAGCCAGAAGACAATAGAATCTGTCTCTCCCTACTAAAAATCATGGGCAGAAGTTGGAATCGAACCCAGACCATTATCATAGGAACCTATCATCAATCCAACAGACCACCAAATCTTCTGCTGTATGATTCATTTTTCTGTCATAACACCGTTGCGGCCCACTCGATGAGAATTCTGACACACAGGCTCCCTGTAGTGGTTTGCAGCATGTTCAGTACATTCATTTACTTGGTTGACCGAATTGCCATGAACTAGCTGCCTCGGCTACCCAGTGCATACATTCGACTCCGTTCTGTAATCACCGAAATAAAATCATGTAACTGCCACCTACACAGAACTGCCAACAGTGTAGGATGCAGAAATTTAAAGAGGAAGTGTTCCTTTCCATTTGAGCAACTCTATTGTGCTATCTGTTTGTTGAAAACGTCGTGCAGTGCAAAAGAAAAGCTGTAACTGTCTGACCCTCAGAAGTCTAGATCCGCCCATATGCATTATCTCACAGCAGTGCGGAATGCGGAAGTTCTGGAGGAACTATTGTTGACTTCTGGAGGTGCTGTAGGTAGATGACAGTTAGTAGTGTCACGGTAAGTGTCACTCACCGTAGATAAGATGTCGCGAGTTCCATTTCACTCGCTGCTACATTTTTTACAACGCAATTCTGCTGTCTGCTGAAGTTACCAATTTAATGGAACTTTGAACATAATTACCTTCACTTCTCAACACAAAATAGCCGCATGTGGAAAAAGAGCTAACTTCTGCAACATTTTGTTCTTTTCAGGTTTAAAAGATGGCCAGGTAGCAGATGCATCTCGAAGCTTTTGTAATTTGTATGGGGAGAGCGCATCGTGCCAAAATAGTCAGAAAAGTATTTTATACATTAGCTGTCGTCTGGTAGTGGCATTTTATTCTTCTTCAAACTTTGTTTCACAGCTTTAACTCAGAACAAGTTTTCTACATGCATGTAATCAATAAACTGCATGTGCAATGTCAGACTGTTATAGATCACATCAGAGAGTTCGCATATATCGTTGATGATTAATTTCTCTCTCATGTTTAGTATTGTTTTAACAACACTGAAACAAACCTTACGAAAATTGTGCACTGTATTAAAAGAAATGAAATAAAACCACCCACGTTAACCTTACGACAAAAGTCTGTTTCGATAAAACTGAGTATCTGTACACTAGCGTGCCTCTATCGGCACGAATTAGTAAAATACTACTCGTTTATATTTTGATTGGGTCTGTGTTTAATTGGTATGCTGTGTCATAATCAACAGCTATGCAAATGTGGCATTTCATAAATAAAGTTATGTATTCCTAGAGACCCAAAATTTGCTTGTCATCAGCGGAACGAGGCGTTACCTGTTGTGCAGCATTGTAAGTTTTTCACCATTTCACTATGAGCTGAAAGTATTTTCTTGCGATTTCGCTATCGATGTTTGATCTGACTGCTTGTAGCTCTTTCACAGAAGGGATGAAAACGTTATTGTCAGCGAGACTGGAGCCGCGAACCATAACAGACGCTTTTTCAGAGGTCAGCACGTCACAACAGAGCTAGCGAAGAGGTATGTGTTGCCCATTTCATTTATGAGGCCAATAGTGTCTAGAACTCATAAACCGCTAATTAAAGGACGAGTTTAGTTGCCGAGAAAATCCGATATGTCACAGTTTATTGTGCTTCGATAACAATCCGATTAGGTTCTGGGTTCGAATCCCTGTCCAACACAAAGATTTACATCACGGCATTTCAAGTAAGTTACTTGTGAAGAAGCAATATTTTACATCTCTCGTAGTTCGTTAACAGGGACAGTAGATGCTGGGTAGGACTTCGCGTCCATTAAAAATGTTACGTTATGTAATTTACAGTTGATATTTGCTAACTGATACTGTCTAAAATCGAGATATATCACTCTCTGTATGCCTAGACAGGAATTACTGTTAGTTTCCGTTAGTCACGAAATCTTAGTCTGCATGACCTGGGTTTGAATCCAAATGGAGAACGAGACGGTTCGTCGTGTCATTTGAAGTTCATACATATTCTCAACTAGCTGCTCGTGAATAACTTAATTTTTAATGTGATTTTGTGTTAAGTAACAAGTACGGAATCTTACTTTGAAGAGGAAATCATGAATACGACGAACTTACTACGTGCCTGACGTAATAATGAGAGTGGTAACATTTCAGGTATGTCATTTATTGCAATAAATGTGAGCTAACAAGCCTTAAGGACAGTCCTATCTGTGATAAGGTGTTCCCTGATATTTGTAGTATGGTGGTATTACTTTACATCTTAAGTTATTGCGATACAGAGCCGAATTTTCTAGAGGTGACTTGTTGGAGCCATTTTCAATAGTCAAATGACTGTACCAAGGAGCGATTAGAGGACCTGCTAGACAGATGCGTTATGTGGGTTGCATGCGAATCAGGCGAAATGAAATTCAGGTCGTTTGGATTCTTTTGGGCACGACTGTACGTGACACCGTTGTGTAGCTGAAATACACAATATCTACAGACGTATTAGTGGAAATTAGTATCGTGTGAGTCAATTCTTCGTCTTTATGACGACTTAAACTCTGCTGAGGGCACTTTCAGTGTTTGGTCTGAATGTCTGTCTACGAATGGATGCACATTCTTCGTCAAGAGGCGAAACCAGGTACAGTTCTTAAGTTCTGCCTGGGAGTCTCGAGCGATGTTGACGTTCTTAGTGTTACCAATGGTATTT
The DNA here is from genome assembly GCF_023898315.1 of Schistocerca nitens. Lineage (NCBI taxonomy): Eukaryota > Metazoa > Arthropoda > Insecta > Orthoptera > Acrididae > Schistocerca > Schistocerca nitens. Next base: position 363,804,413 of record NC_064619.1, read on the forward strand.
CTTTGGGTGCAGGGGGAACGTTGGGCAAGCCAATCCATTCTTGGAAGGTTATCCCATCTATATATACATCTACAACCACAGGGGAACGTACTTTGTGCCACCACCAGTCATTTCCTTTCCTTATGCGATCGGAAAACGAGCGAAGGCTAAACGTTTGTCTATACACCTCCGTACGGATGTTAATGTGTCTTATCTTGTCCGTGTGATCTTTATGCAAAATATACTTGGGCGTCAGCTGAATGGTGCCGCAGTCACCTTCAAATACCTGTTCTCCAAATTCTCTCAGTAATATTTCGCGAAGGGAAGGTAGCTTCCCTCCAGGAATTCCCATTTGACTTCACAAAGCATCCCGCAACACCAGCGTATTTATCAAAACTAGCGTTAACAAATCTGAATTGATTCGAAGTTTTCCTTTGTTCAAACCTGGTGCGGATCCCAAATATTCCAGCAGTGCTCACGAATGTGCTCCACTACGTGTTCTATGCGCAGTCACCTTTGTAGAAGGGCTACACTTCCCTAAATCTCTCCTAATAAACGGAAGTCTACCATTCACCTGCCGTACCACAGTCTTTACGTGCTCTCTCCACTTCATATCGCTTTTCAATGTTAATCCTAAATATTTAATCGACTTGACTGCACCAAGCAACACAATACGAGCACTGTTTTCGAACATTACAGGATTGTTTCTCCTACTCATTTGCATAAGTTACAGCTTTCTACGTTTAGAGCTAGCTGCTATTCATCACACCGAATAGAATTTTACATCCTTCTACGACTATTCTTTCCCCTTATTTTGCTACGTCATCAGCAGACAGTCGCGGATTGCTGCTGACCCTAACCGTTCTTGTCCACAAACAGCTGCCATTACTTCTTAGTGACAGGATGTAATTTCATGACGATTTAAGCAGTTATCTTCTCCGAAATATTCCTATACTGTACGCAGTGCACAACGCTGTAAAATATGTTCATAGCGTTCCGAATTTAGCGTTTTCTTAAGCGTCATAAGTGGACCATAGTCTAACAACGCAAAACGTCCTATACCATAACGCCATGTCCAATATTCTTCTTTGCTCACTAGACGCTATGGTAGGTAAGGAAAGCCCTTCCTGACACTTCGGTATAGCGTGAGTCATCACTGGAAATCCATGTTTCCCAGTCATCCGCTGTCCAGTGGCGTCACTGAACTTTGACTACAGAAATATATAGCTTACGACTAACTACTGAGCCATCGCGCCCATTCTTTTTTAGCTCCCTAAGCATTCACAGTGCTATCTGGAGTGCTAGTATCATTTTGAAATTTTTGACCTGATGCCCTGATGCCCTGGGACTTTTTACAACCACTGTCCACCACGCACGGCGGTGCCAGTCCGTCAGGACAAAGGAGGCGTCTCGTCTTAGTTTTGCTCTGGTTGACGTGTTCACTTCGCAATCCCTTCGACAGTCGATTTAGGCTCTTTAGACGGCTTGGAATGCCCCTAATACATTTTTTGCTCAATTGACTTACAGTGACTAGTCCACGTCCGAATACGATGGGCAGAAATCTGCGATTTTTTACGTATGATACTGTGTTGTATGGTGTGGTGTCAAATTGAGTGAGTGTTGGAGAATACATGATGACTTAGACAACATTTCAAGTTGGTGTGATGAATGGCAGCTAGCTCAAAATGTAGAAAACTAAGTTAAGGCAGATGACTAAGAAAAACAAATTCATTCGGATTCTACATTACTAGCGTCCTGCTTGCCACAGTCACGTCGTTTAAGTATCTAAGCGACATGAAATGGAAGCGATATGAAATGGAACAAGTATATAAGGATTGTGGTTGGGAAGGCGAATGGTGATTTCCGTTTGTTGAAAGAATTCTAGGAATGAGTTGTTCACCTGTAAAGGAAACCACATGTAGGACGCTAGTACGACCTATTCTTGAGCACTGCTCGAGTATTTGGGATCCGTACCACGTCGGATTAAAGGAATACATCGAGGCAATTAAGAGGTGGGGTGCTAGATTTGTTACTGGTAGTTTCGAACAACTCACAATTGCTACGGAGTTGCTGCGGGAACTCAATTGGAAATCCATGGAGGGAAGGCAGCATTCTTTTCGAGATATCTATTAAGAGAATTTCAAGAACTGAGATTTGAAGCTGACCGCAGAACGGTTTACTACCTCCAACATATATTGCGCGTAAAGACCATCAAGGTAAGATACGAGAAATTAGGCCCCATGCGGACGGATGTAGACAGTCGAGTGGAAGAGATAAGGAAATGACAAGTGGTGGTACAGGGTACCCTCCGCAGCGCTTCTTACAGTGGATTACGGAGTATGTACGTAGAAGCAGGTACAGATGTTGATGTAGATGTAGAAATCACTGAGCTCTCACGACTTAGCGAGTCTGCTGTTACTGATTCTCTACTGACAACAGAAAACACGCACTTTTATACTGTCGCGTCCATTTCTCACATCTGTCGGTATATTCCGCATTTCACGGGGTCTCCAAATACTTTTGATTAGGCCAGGTATCTTTAAACCGTTGCAGCCTTATTTGGATTATCTCTGATGTTGGGTACTGTTGTGTTTATGCACTCTGGCGAAACTGGTGTTGAATGAAGTGTAGGAGGCCTGTCCCAGACTCCTACAGCCGTCGGTATAGAGGCGGGCGCGATGCACCATTGAGTACCTAGTTATGCTCTAGAGCGCCATAAAAACATCAGTGACAATCCACATTTTGGTAGGCAGTAATACAGCAATGTCTTCCAAAGCGCCGCTCGACTGCCAGCCCGCCAGACAGAGCCCTCGTCAATAGAGGAAGGCCGGCATGCGCTCGACTTGCACTTCCGCCAGTGCACTGAGGCGCCGTGTGGCTGCTGTTATGTCACAGAGCGGACGTCGGCAGGTAGACGCTGGTGGGCTCCAGCTCTATATATCAATCTCCAAGGTGAGATTGTCACTCTGCAGTGGAGTGTGCGCTGATATGAAACTTCCTGGCAGATTAAAACTGTGTGCCCGACCGAGACTCGAACTCGGGACCTTCGCCTTTCGCGGGCAAGTGCTCTACCACTTGAGCTACCGAAGCACGACTCACGCGCGGTCCTCACAGCTTTACTTCTGCCAGTATCTCGTCTCATACCTCGAACTCGGGACCTTTGCCTCTCGGCTGGTAGAGCACTTCCCCGCGAAAGGCAAAGGTCCCGAGTTCGAGTCTCGATCGGGCACACAGTTTTAATCTCCCAGGAAGTTTGATGTCCAAGGTGCTCTGGTTCATCACGACGATTTACACTCAGGCGTTACGCCCCTCAGGTCCACCTGAAGTACGCACTAGCTCACACGGGTCGGCTCTCAGACCCGTTTAGCAGATAGGAGCTGCAGCATCTGTGTCTGCCACAGGAACGGGTTGAGCAGCAACAGTAGCCCACTGTCTCGAAGGCTGATAATGGACAGTGTCCAGGTCACGTAAGTCAAGCCTCCAGCAGACCTGCAAGGCGGTGGTGGCGTTCGCGCCCTCTCAGCGTTGCCTCGGATGTTGGCATTGCATCTGGCACTAGCAGCGTCCTTCCAGACAAACTCCTGGTTTCATAGAGGATCGAAGGCAGCTGGACATGCCAAGTATCGACCTCTATAGTCTCCCTTCTCACCGGATAGCGGAAACTAATGCAAGGGTTGACACTAGGCACTGGGCAGTCAGCAATTAGCACTCAGCAATCAGGCATTTTTTAAGAAAGGTGAGTTATGGCTTCCTGTGCTCTCTGCGGTTGTGACGATTGCTATGAAAGAACGTCTCCTAATTTTCCTTTCAGAGGTTCGTTTCTAATACTACATATTACTACATTGTTTCTAGCCTTCCTTACGACACACTGTTTTATCAACAGCATGACGGAATTTCTCGACTTCCATGATATTATACTTCGCTTGCAGACTTCTCAGCTCGATGGTTACCCAGTGCTGCGATAGGTTCCGTGTTTTCCGCAACTAGCTCAGCGTTTTCCCCTGGCTGGCAGTCTACTGGACACAGGTTGTTAGGCTTCCAGGAGCTGCGAAGGAAGAAGGTGCACGAGTTTTTAGTGTCATTGGTGATACTATCCTGGGGCGTAACAGAAGTAAACAGCTAATGTCACACAGTTCATTCATTTCTCAACACCAAAACATTGTACACACTACTAGCTAACATTAGTGCCAATAAAAGGCGTCATTCAATTCACGTTTCATAAAATTTCGTGGTTTTATCAAGCTATGCGGAGTGTCTTTTCTGTGATGTATTCCAACATTTTTCAATGTCAGGGAGGAAAATCACACTGGCAACCGAAAAGATGTGTGTTTTGATTGTCATTTCATTTTATATTCAGCATCCACATAGCTGTAATAGCAGTGCTACACACATGGATGGTCGCTCGATTGAATTAATGTGGATGTAATTGTAAATGCATGGAACTCTGGGGACTCAGGTGGACTTTCTTATTTTAACTTTGCAGCAGAGATCTAAGAACGGCAATTGAGCTTTACTTTCTATGCTGGCTTGAGGCGCCACTTAGGTGGAGCGTCTGAGCGTTATAAGCATGGGTTTCTGTAAAGGACGCCCGTGAAATTAGCTATTTCACACTCACGAACGAGGGTCGCATGTGTTCAAATTTTAGACGTCGAACAGTAGCAAACTTTTGAGGCCAAGTGAACAGTCGTCGTCTCTCCTGTCTACTGATTGGAGAAGATCGTGTAGTACCACTCAAAAGTTCGTCTCGTTGATTGGTCAGTATGCCCACCTGTAACTATTTTCTGTCGCCGGGCAGGGAGGCGAGACAAGTTCGAGTTTTACAGAGTTAGTAAATCACACAAGGGTTTTCCTGCTTGTGTAGCCTCTCAAAATATGGAAAGCAGAGAGCTTGCACCACAAGAGGTTTGTTTCGCAATATCGAAAATGATTAAGCGGTGACAGCTCTTGAGGCATACAGTTTAGAGCCCAGGTTATACAGGTTAAATAGTGTCTTTTGCGACTCTAATGGAAACAGCATTAACTAGACTTCATTAAATTAATAAAAGACAGCATATAAGCTATATAACTTTCAATAATGCATGTACACTGGGCTTTGGAAACGTCTTCGTTTGCTTCCTGTCCTGTGTCATACTCAAGTAGTACTTAAACGTGGCAGTCCGTTAATAAAACTGTGTACTAACAAAAACAATAATGACGTCGGCAGAAGCGGAAGGAAGCACTACCAATTGTGCTGTATAATAAGTTTTTCGTTCTTACAATATGAGGTGCTGCAAGTAGCGAGAGGACTGTTGACAAAGAATGGTTAAATACCTGGCCTCCAGCGAGACGGGAACCGTGAGCCAAAGCAGCCTACATTTCACAGCCGACCACGTTACCTCAGATCGTATGAGAAACTACGGTTTTGGTCTATCTCTTATTTTCCCAAATGCGACTGGGATAAATAAATTGCAATGGAAAAGACGAGATTACTAGCTGTTTACGCGTGGAACGACTTTCCTCGACTCACATCCATAAGTTGTTAAGCTTATGTCATACACCAAGTAGAAATTACATGAATTATTAAACGAAATTTCACGAAAAATCTGTTGAATTTAGCAGGCTAATATCTAATAACCAAGACGTATCGCGTCAGCCACATAGAAGACCTATTCAGCATTGTTGCCAACATTTAGTTATACTACTAGCAGGAAGAACACTAGCTGACGAATTCCTTGAACGGGCTGCGAAGTAACCACAGTTTGACTCTCAAAACCGCGGCTGTCGAGGAGCGGAATATTCTAAGTATTTGTCAATGAGTCTTATTCGAATTTCCTTAACTAGATTCTGGGACTGGAACATAGTTACTAATAACACTCAGAAGCACAAACTGCAAACTAGCTTCGTAAAACAATAAATGTCACTATTATCTATGTGTTTTTGTTTGACAACTAAATGCTCATTCACCAGACTGGATTCAAATTTTTAGAGCGGTCGTATGATTGTTCTGTAAACATTATGAGTAGACCAAGAGTCTTTCGATTATTATAGACTGTGAAAACATGTTTCCTAAGACCACTGTATTTGACACTAGCCCGATAACATAGGAACACAAATAAGTTGATAATAACGCAGCAATAACTGCAAAACGTATCCATCCACAGAGAAATTTCGTATGCAACGAATAAACGCAAAGTCCCAAATCAAGACAATTAACTGTGCATGGAAACCATACAACAGGACTGAAAGTGCGGTCACAAAAAGAAGTGGAGAAACTCAATCCAGGTTACATGAAAGGAGAAGCAATTGTCAACAGAACTTGGAATAGGGGACAAAGAACGCTAACATCATTGTTTAGAATAAACCATTCTTAAACAAAACTGACTCATGCTGAGGATAACATGCTGAAAAACCCTTACTCATTAAAATCCCTTATAATCCCTATAAACTCTCCACCTCTTCTCAAGCCACACTCGACAAGCAGGAAAATATATGGCCCCAATATTTCCTGAATGGAGATGTCGAACTTTAAAGCAAGCACATACCAGACAAGTAAGCCAGAGGATCATAGTCTTGCACAGAAATGTCATCTTGGATTCTGTCGGAGTGGAGGGTATGGGGGTCGGTGGAGAAATCGGCACATTAAACAAAAAAACCAAGTGCATCTCCGCTGTCTGGAACATGAACTACTGTACATAAAATGGACCATACACCGATTCAGTGAGATGAGGCTAAGAAAACTTGAGTTTCATTTCAAATAGATACCCAACTCATACAAATATAGTCGGTGGTGACTTCAATCTACTTACGATATGCTGGATATGCTGGAACAATTACACGTTTAAAGACGGCGGCAAGCATAAAACGTCATCCGAAATTGTACTGAATGCTTTCTCAGAAAATTATTTTGAACAATTAGATCATGAACCCACTCGAAGCATAAATGGTTGCGAAAGTATACTTGACCTCTTAGCAACAAATAATCCTGGACAAATAGTGAGTATCATCACGAATACAGGGATTAGCGACCATAAGGCAGTTGCTGCTAGGCTGATAACCTTAACACCTACAACCACAAAAAGAAACTCAAAGTATATCTATTTAAAAAGCTCATAAAAATGCTCTTAATGCCGTTTTAAGAGACAGTCTCCACTCCTTCCAATCTGATTACGTATTCGTAGAAGAGATGTGGAGTAATTTCAGAGAGATAGTATCCAAGGCAATTCAGAGTAACATAGAACATAAATTAATAAGTGATGGTAATGATCCCCCATGGTACACAAAACGGGTCAGATCGCTGTTGCAGAAGCAACGAAAAAGCTTGCCAAATTTAAAAGAACACAAAATCCCCAAGATTGGCAACGTTTTGCAGAAGTTCGAAATATAGCGCGTAATTCAATGCGAGATACTTTTAATAATGTTCACAACCAAACTCTGTTTCAGAATCTAGCACAAAAACCAGAGAGATTGTGGTCGTACATAAAGCACACCAATGGCAAGACGCAATTAATACCTTCACTGCTTGATAACAACGGTGAAGTCACTGATGACAGTGCCACTAAAGCACTTTACCGAAACTCCTTCACCAAAGAAGACGAAGTAAATACTCCTGAATTCCAATCAAGAACAACTGCCAGGATGAAAAACATAGAAGTAGATTCCTCACTGTTGCAAAGCAGCTTACATCACTTAATAAAGGCAAGGCCTTCAGTCCAGATTTTATACCAGTAAGGTTCCTTTCAGAGTATGCTGATACAATAGCTTCATATTTAGCAATTATATACAATCGCTCACTCACAGAAAGTTCCGTACGTAAAGACTGGAAAATAGCTCAAGTCACACCAATACTCAGAAAGTGAAGTAGGAGTAATCCGCTGAAGTACAGGCCCATATCACTAATGTCGATTTGCAGTAGGGTTTCGGAACACATACTGTGTTCTAACATTATGAATTACCTCGAAGGAAACGATTTATTGACACAGTCAGCACGGATTCAGAAAACATCGTTCTTGTGAAACAAAAGTGCTATCGATAGGGGATGTCAAATCGATTCCATATTTTTAGATTTCCAGAAAGCTTTCGACATCGTTCCTCATAAGCGTCTTCCTACCAAACTGCGTGCCTACGAAATATCGCCTCAGTTGTGCCACTGGATTCGTGATTTCCTGTCAGAAAGGTCACAGTTAGTAGTAACAGACGGAAAGTCATAGAGTAAAACAGAAGTAATATACGACGTTCCCTAAGAACGAGTTATAGGTAATCTATTGTTCCTGATCTACATTAACGACATAAGAGACAATCTGAGTAGCCCTCTTGGATTGTTTGCATTTACCGTCTTGTGAAGTCAACAGATGACCAAAACGAACTGCAAAATTATTCTGATAAGATATCTGTATGGTGCGAAAAATGGCAATTGACCCTGAATAAAGAAAAATGTGAAGTTGTTATCATGATTACTAAAAGAAATCCGCTAAATTTCGATTACGATATAAGTCACGCAAATCTTAAGGCTAAATACTTAGGGACTTTAATTACAAATAACCTAAACTGTAACGATCACGTAGATAATGCTGCGATTGATTGACAGGACACGTAGAAGGTTCAACAGGTCTAATGAAGAGAGTGCTTACAAAACGCTTGTCCGCCCTATTCAGGAGTACTGCTGTGCGTTGTGGAGACCGCATCTGGTGGGACTGACGAATGATATCGAAAAAGTTAAAATAAGGGTGGCTCGTTTTGATTGTCGCGAAATAGGGGAGATAGTGCCACAGACATGTACGTGAATTGGAATGGCAATCATTAAAATATAGACGCTTTCGTTGCGACGGGATGTTCTCATGAAATTTCAATCACCAGTTTTCTCCTCCGATTGTGAAAACATTCTGTTCGCACCCAGCTACGAAGGGGAAATGATCATAAAAAATAAAAGAAATCAGGACTCGCACAGAAAAATTTAAGTGTTCGTTTTTCCCTCGCGCCGTTAGAGAGACAGCTTGAAGGTAGTTGTTGAATCATCTGCCAGGCACTTTATTGTGAATAGCAGAGTAATCACGTAGATGTAGACGTAGATGTAGAGGTGAAGCGACAGCTCTCCTCACGTTTGGGCCCTCCTTTTTACAGAAATATTCGGGCATAAATTGCTGTATTGACGCCGTAGCTCTGCTAATTTACAAAAGGATGGAATACCTTGTTACCAAGACCATGTCCATTTCAGACAGGCTGATCTACACGATTGTCGAATTCAGTGTTAAGATTAGAATTCGAATCATTTGAGCCTACGCTTCTACTTCTACGTCAACCAATGAAGAACTAGAAAACTTCTATGAAGATCTAACAACAGCAAATATTTCAAAAACTACAACATTTTCCTTAATATTTGGTGATTTTAGTACAAAGATGTTATGAAGTCCACAGCAGACCATCCCCGCAATGGATGTCGCACCATGGATAAACGAACTCTTTCGCATGTTCTTTCTCTCCGAATAGCGTTGCAGGTGTCGTGAACACGCTTTTGAAGGGTCTACGCATCAGACACTCGTTAAGCATACGCAACGCTTTTCAGATGCCCTCAGAGGTAAAAAATCCAGGTAGTTAAAGTCTAGTGATCTGGTAGGTCATGCCACAGGGCATCCCCATCCTATCTAACGTCTGTGGAGTTGCTGAGGTGTGGGCGAATTTTAGTGCGGAAATGGGTTGGTGGTCTGTCATACAGAAATCCCATAACTGGTCGTATTGTCAAAGGCACGTTCTCAAGCAGCCCAGGCAGTCTAGGAAGTCCAGACACGTTCCTCCTTCGAGACGTTGTGGAATGGTAATGGGTCCAAGTATGTGGTCGCCATGAATCCCTGTCCACACATTGTTGCTGAACGATGCTGATGAGACACCTCAACCATTCCTCGAGGATTTTCTGTAACCTATAGACGACGATTATGCGGATTGATGATGCCAGTTCTAGTACAAAATGCTTCGCCGGTAAAGAGGACGAACGCTAGAAATTTCATAATTGTGATGTTCTGTTGCAAAAACCATTGACAAAATCCTTCGTGTAGAGGAGAATCTTCTCCTAAAAATCCTTGCACTCGTTGTAGGTGACAGGGATAGTAGCGATTGTTGTGCTGCATACACATAATTTTATACATAATCATACTTTGGCTTAAACCATGTTCGCGGGCCACTTGCCTGTTGCTCGTACTCGAGTTCGCCTCAATAAACTGTAGAGGCCGCGCCTCCAGATCTGGTGCAAGCACAATCCGCCGCTTCCATGCACGTTCGTCTGTCTGAGAGGATCCATGATTACACAGAAGCCCAAAGAGGGCTTGAATTGTTGTGCGATGAGATTGGTGTCCATGAGGGTATATGTTTTGGTACAACCGAGCTGCCTGTCGACCGTTTCCTTCTGCCTGTTCGTACACAACCATCTCGGCTTGTTCGCGACATGAATATCGGAAATTTTGCTGATTACAACCTATAATACACAATGAAAACAGGGCACGGGGTCAGAGTAACTTTCATTCGTCAGGCCCACCTTCCGTAGCAACGATACATTTCCGGACAAAAGATCACAGAAGCTTTTTGCTCCATTTCCAGTCAGGAATCCTTCCCTGCAGTTTTTCGGTTTTGTTAATGTTCACCCTCCTTAATAATGTTCAAGCCTCCGCCGGCGTGCATATCATTGAAGAGTCAATTGGATTCGCCCGCACCTCAGACAGAAAGCTTGCCCTGCCAAATGGCACACGTAATTCTGAGCCTTCATCTGATTTGACTAGTTCAGAGAAGAAGCTATCACGCTTGAAAGTTCTGCCACCATCAACTCTCTATCTAGGGATTGACTCAGAAACAGCTTTATCTGGTGACCCCGTCTTCTGGCCTCGGCAACTGGAAGCCTGAGTTTAATGTCCTATCACCATCCCTCTACACTGTGCATGCATTGCATCTAAAGGGAAGGCGGCATGGTCACTCCGGCCGGCAGAGTCGAGTAACACTCGTTTCATAACACTTCATGCAAAAGTGACTCCATTTTGACATCACGCGCTGCATCGACAACCGCATGATTGGCTATCGACTTTGTGAGAAGAAAGACTATGAATATTATTACTCCTCGATTCACTTGCAGCGATTTAAATTGCATAACGACACACTTGTAAATCACCACATATTCGGAAATAAAGAGCCAAATATTTGCGAGAGGGAAGAATATGACTTTCATTGCTGCTCATTTCAGTTGCAGCAATTTAAGCTGTCCTCTAAGGTTTGCAGCCTAACCACGTACTCAGAAATTACTAAATATTTATCCATCGACCTCAAGTTGGACGGAACGTACATAACATCATATATTGCAGAACACACTATTACATTTAAGAGATTTTGCGTGGAGGGGAACTACGAAGCTGCTACAAGGATGGTGTTATCTACATTCATTAAGGCAGCGAAGCAGCTGTAAAATCTCTATAATTTCCTGAAAAGAGAACAAGTATCGTGGCAGAATCCCACGAACCCTTGTAAGGCTAGAGGAAGGAGCAGTAGAGTAAACCTGCTGTGGGTCACTGGTCACTCAGGACTTAGTGGTGATTAACAAGCTGATAGACTGGCCAGGACAGGAGTGACGAATACACTTCTTAGACCGTAACATGCCCTAACCATCACTAAGGCGATGGTAAAATAAAAACTACATAGAAGTTTCAATAGGCATCCCGTAGAATGGTGGATTAAGATAGAGGAACAAAAGCGTGGCTTGTGACGGCGTAGTCACGTTTTATGAGAAATACTGCAGTTCTGGGTTTGAACAGGGGACCGATAAGATGCATGGTAGGACTGATGAATGACCATGAGAGGATCAGGAAACAGCTGCACATGATGTGTCCGGAGAAAGAAGCTCCTGAGGGGTGTAGACTGTGTGGTGAGAGGGATGAAGCCGCACTATAATTAATCTTCCAATGGGAAGTATTGGATACCAAAAGACACAGAATATTTGCATCAACAATTCCTGCAGTAGTTGTGTCTAGTAAAACCTAGTGAAGAGTCTCCTACTATTCTTTAAGGGAACTGAAACCTACCATTATGGATAAAAATATGTAAGGCGAAAGGCTAGGGCCCATTTACTTGTTACTGTCTTATTGACATAAATACATCTGAAACGGGTAGGCATTTGGCAATCACGATTTCCGTTAATTACAGCACAGATTGAGTGAGGTATCAGATCTCAATAATACAGCAATAAAACAGGTAGGTCTTTCTAATACGAAAATAGAGAACACGCAGGCATTCTTCAACAACAGCTTCAGTTAAGTGAAATTACCAAACAGAAAACAGTCAAGCAACCTTTAATAACAGCTCTGTTAAATGATCCCAAAATATAAAATAGGCGAGCCTTCTTTAATAACACCAGCAGTTAAGTAAAATTACCAAATAGAAAACAAGTAAAATTACAAAATAGAGAACAGACAGGCCCTTAATGACACGGTTTCAGCTAAGCAAAACTACCAAATGCATATCTGGCAGTCCATGAATAATAACAGTTAAGACCTCAGAATCCTAAACTGAATTGAATTCCACAAATCGAAGCTGAAGCTTGCCGGTTTTAAAGGGAGCCCAGATATCAGTTCAGCGAAACTGGCTTCAACTAGGTCATCGGTGTGCTAAGTTCCAGAGATGGCTCGCCAGGCTACGCACGAAGGCGGCACTCGAAGTCAGTATTAGATGCAAATCGGACCATAATGCGCCCAGTAACCATTCGTCGGACCTCTTGCCCAAGACGCTTGCGCCAGTGATCACGTTATTCCGCCAGGCGGACCTCTCACATTGTCCTCCTCGCTCCCTTACTACTACCCGACTCGCCACGCCATAACACGCGCCGTCCCCCATCATCAACCTCGACGAAAGATCTTAGTATCCTGAAACCAGAGGGACATTACACTACAGATCGAGCTAGTGGCGCCAGGCTGGAGCACTGTTCGGCTTTGTTAGAATGACAGGGAGAGAAATCGCACTATAAACTTAGTTTTGCTACGGGAAACAGCGGATTAAGATCTTTTTTTGTTGTTGTTGTAAAACAGTTCAGTTCAGATCAAATCAAATTAATATCTTTAAACATTGTCAATCCAGAGCACTTACTAAAGCTTTAGGTGTGATGAACGAAAATGATACTCCACAGTAAGAAATATGGGACAAAGCTCTCCCAAATAGGTTTATTGCTCTATGTAGACTGCGTCGTCAGTTACCATCTGCTCTTCGCGAGATTAAGGAAAAAGGAAATCGACCTACATCAATATTAAAAACACATATGGTACAAACCTCAAACATGGCGAATGAAAAGTAACTGAGGGCTTGAGCCGTGTATCGACTCATGCTACACCTTGTGTTTAGATTGCATTGGCTTTCCTTTTCTTCCCCTGACATGTTTAGTTGATATGTTGTCTGTCATTAAGTGGCTGCTTGGTTGTCTTTTCCCTCTGCTATCTATATCTGAGTTTTTGCTTCCAGGAAACTGGTATGGAGGAAGTGAGATCTTTGACCGGTTGTAACCTCGTGTGGTGGCGCGGAAGTAGGGGCGTTGCTCGCAGAGAGTGTGGTGGACACGGGAGGGCAGTGTGGCTCTCCAGCGCGAAGCAGGCGTGGCCGGTTGTACCGAGCGGGTCGAGTTAACGGAAGAGCTCCCAGCGTGTTGGTTGTATACAGAATCGCCCCACGAGTAGTTGGTGTTCATTTCACCTTGGTGGGACGTTAACAAGCTTCTTTAAATCCCCCGTTTCAACACTGGAGTTTAAAAGGAGACACCTAACATGAAGGAGCGGTCACTACCCGTCAACGTTGCATAGAAGACGTGAACTCCGGTAACAGAGCGTGTTGTCGTGTGAACGTGGCGTGTTGGGTATCCCAGATCACGTAAGAAACAGATTGACCGTCCTTACGGCAGAACAGGCAACCGAAAAAATAGTTTTCCCGTCGGTCAACAGATGTCGCAGGCGACGCTACAATGCTAACTAACCATGTCGCGGAATTGGCAACGCTGTATCTTCTGTGTCGTGAATGACGCTGATTTGCGTTCGGCTAGAGCGATGCGCGCGAAATGCATTCGTGCCGGCCAGAGTAGCCGTGCGGTTAAAGGCGCTGCAGTCTGGAACCGCACGACCGCTACGGTCGCAGGTTCGAATCCTGCCTCGGGCATGGATGTTTGTGATGTCCTTAGGTTAGTTAGGTTTAAGTAGTTCTAAGTTCTAGGGGACTAATGACCTCAGAAGTTGAGTCCCATAGCGCTCAGAGCCATTTGAAGCCATTTTTGAAATGCATTCGTCACACTGCTGACTGTAGTAGCTCATGATCGGCTGTGGTTTTTCCCGAGTTTTCAATCTAAGAATGTAGATTAGCTCCTGTAATTCTGCAAACCAAGTTTATTTCTCAAAATCATATGCGAAATGAAATAAATGAAACGTAACACACAAACATTTCTCGCGAGTTACTGTTTAAATGCAGACTGTATTGCAGTCACATAGGTTTTACACTCGCCTTCCATGCCGTCTATTTCCTCTTTGCTATACAGCTCTTCTCATACGGATTATGGTGGTAAAAAAGATCTCCATGTGCAGGTTAACAGTAGAAAGTTTTCAAAATCCGCACTCCGTTATGATGCGAATTAATGCTGGACATATTTCAGTGACAGTCATTTCAAATTTTAATTCTTTTACTTTGCATGTAACTTATCGTAAATGATATAAGAGTGGCACAAAACGATGAATTTTGGATTGTTGTTGAAAGGGGGCTGCAAACGCGGTAATATACAAGTGGAAGCGTGTTTTTCGAGCATATTTTGGCGGTGTCAACTTTGAAGAGCGACAGACGGCAAACCATAAATATGTTAAAAATTTACTTTGTACAGTTTAAAGATAACCCGCAAATATTCGCAACAGAGGTACGCTTTTATCTGCAACACAGTTATTACTGGGAACATCCGCACTCGCGCAGGCCTGTTACTATAAGTAGTGTTGTTTTTGAGTGAAAGCTGTGAGAGGATTATTAGCGCACAGATAAAAAAAATTAAAATAGGCAGCATCTATAGTTTGCATGTTATGCTAGTTCTCTTCTATTCTCCTCCCTTCATTCCAGTATAAACGCTTGTTCACAAGTATAAACGAATGGCAGTGAAAATTGGCGAATTATCTATGAATACTCGTTTGCTGCAGTGTAAACGAGGTTTTACACTCGTTCACTTCGCTGTAGTATATACCAGGATTTAGAGGGACCGATGACCTAGCAGATGACGGCTATTTTTCATTTATTTCACTGTTGCGATTTCAGCTCTAGAGCCATTTTCAAGTACCAAGGGAAAGGTCTTCTAAGGTAATGCTTATAAAATTTTTTACCAAATGTTACCACACTATTCTTTGCATTTTGTTATCCATATCTTATATTTGTTTCAGTTTTCAAATTGCACACAAAAATGCCTCTACAGCCAAAATTACAATAGTGCAGTGAATAACCAGTTTAAAAAAGTCCAAATCGCAGCAAAGATTTCATTTAAAAATTGTATGCTATGATTCTTGTACAGGAAGGGCTGCCACGTTATATCAGAATATAAGATCGAGAAAATTTAGATAGGATCGAATGCTTAGGGCTCTTTATTAATTCTTACTCGTAACTAATTTATTGATTTATCTGAATTTAAAATCCGCTCCCGTAACCTTTCTTTATCTTTGACGGGAAATCTGAACATTTTTAGTTCAGGATTTGTCCGTCTACTCCTTCCACAGTTGATATACTCGCACGCCCTCGACATGACGACTCGATCCACTACCACCGGTATGTCAGAAACAGCTGTACTTCACAGACGTCAAATGGTGGAAAGCTGCATGCGTTCGGACGATGTTGCCACATATTTCACAGAATGGAGTGTGGTTGGTGCCACAAGTAAGGGTGTGACGCTGTTGCCGCCTGGTGGCTTTTCCCTGACAAGGGTTGCCTGCTAGACCAAGCGATTGGGCAATCTGTTTCTTACGTGATCTGGGTGGGTATGCTGGCGACGCACGCGCTGTCGGATGTTGGATCCTTGCCATTGGAGGTCGTGTACTGCCTGTTCGAGCATAATTGGAAGGTTTAATCATTAAGTAATAATTATGTGTTACCAGCGTCTCTTCAGCCTTGTGGCCTCCGGCGACCGGGTTTCCTGTCCCTGGCACCGGTGTAATTGAAGACAGTGATCTTTCGTCCTCCTCTCGTTACTGTCCGAAGGGAGGTGTAGTTTTGGGCAGTTTGTTTCGCTATTCTGTCGTGGGTTATGAGTAAATTCATGCCTCTTGTTGGTTGATCATGTGGTCGCTCATTCAGGACTGTATGGTACAATGTTTACTTGCACGAGGTTAGCTCTAATTCTGTCAGCAAGTTAAGCCATCTTATAACAAGTTTTCGCTGGCTAAAAGGCGTGCAGTGACCAGCCTGAGAGTGGTAATTGTGTTTACGGGCGTATTTAAATTGGTCAGTATTCTGTCTAGCCTGAGCATCCCTGAGTGGGTGATTTGTGGCCGCCTTACACGGGTCCGTCATATCTGCTATGTTCCAATTGTATTCCAGGACACTTTTGTTTAAAATTTTTTAATTCCTCTAAGTTTGTAAATTCTTTTATTGCCATTAATCGTGTGTTTTCTGAGACCTGTTTAATTTTTTTAATGGCGGTGTTGGAAGCTTCACTACCTCACCGTACTTTATTAACAAAGTTCTGTATATACTTTAGTAGCCTATTTACTAATGTCTTTAAATTTTTTTAACTGTTGTATTGCTATAAATTACTTGAGTACCGTTAGCGGCGTGTTTTAAAAGGTTGTTTATTGCCGTACTGCTAGCTTCTGTGTTTTTTTTTAATTGTTGTATTGCTATAAATTACTTGATTGCCGTTAGCGGCGTGTTTAAAAGGTTGTTTATTGCCGTACTGCTAGTTTCTGTAAGATACGAATAAAACATCTGTGAAAATCTCGACAGTAAACTACTAGAGATTTGTCCCCGTAATTGGCACGTAATAAATGTAACCACTGTGTCAGGGCTCTTACCCAGATTTCAGATAGATCAATGAAGTGAAGCCTAGTCAGTTGTGGAATACTTTATTAATCCTTCCGCTATGTATAAGATAAAATGAATGTTAAGTGAAAAATCGGCAAAAGAAATATCCCACTTTCGAATGTCATGCTAGCTCATGGAATCAGAGGTTTAGTAATTAATATATAGGACGAAATTTACTTTCCTTTCGAACCACGTTAAATATCATTAGAAATGGGTGAACCTAACAATGGAGCTGACCTAACGGTATTAATAGTATTAGCAATGCATCAGCTTGAAAACGCATCATTGGAGGATCTTTATGCAAATATCTCCCTACACGTGCTGTTGGATTGCAAATAGTAGGTCTCTTAAATTACTTTCTGGGAATAATAAAATACGATCGACAAACGGGTTCGCATGCTTTCCAACAATGAAAGCCATTTTGGAAGAGTAAGGTGTTGAAATAGCAGTCTTTTATGGACGAAATTATTCAGCACTTGATTGGTTTAAATAAAGCTTTTAAAACGCCATTTTTCAAATGAATAGCAGATTAAATATCACATGGAATTGTGGATTAAGAAGCCATTTATCGTCAATGCACTAACTTCGACTTTGCCAGGAGAGTAATGTGAATGATTTCTATCTGATTGTAGGAAGAAATATTTAAATGAACACCATAAACGGCTTCTTGGAGCAGCTTAAGATATAAATATCTTCAATTATTCCAAAGGGCGTTTTTAGTAATTTTACTATTTGAAACAACATATACGTTCGAAATTAGATTTTCACCTTACGTCTCGACGTAAAAATAAATACTGCAACATTCTTGATGTTGAACCTGTTATGCAAATTCAACTTTCATCTCTAAGGTCTAAAATTCAGCATAACTACTATAATAAGAACCTACACCACTCATCAAATTAATTTTTTTTAGTTTCAAAATTCTGTTTGAGTGTGTAAATTTAAATTTAAGTTACTTAAGAAATTTTCACTAGATTGTAAAAGTACTTTCCGGAGCAAAGAATCTTACTTGAAACAAGTGTCATTTTATTCCAGATAAATAATTTATAGAATGTTGCATTAACATATGATATAGAAAACATACCAGGTCCACAAGTCCAAAATGGGCATTAATGAGGGTTAAACTTCCAAGAGTCTTACTGCAGAACTACATTTCGCAGTTTCATCATTATCTACATCTTATTCAAGTTCTATAGTATGATCTTAAAGTTTTTTTCGCTTTGTGTGGCCTTTCTCTACCTCTTTCCACCTTTCAGTCTTCCCTTCGTTGTTTTGTGCTGCCTTCTGACTTAAGTTCTAGATGATCATAAAGCGGCCTCTCTATTTTCCAAATGTTTCTTTTATTTTTGTCTGTGAGGCATATATCTTTCTAATAGTCGTAAAAGCTTCTGCAGCTTTGCATTTCTCCTCGAGCCATTTCCTACCTTTGTATTTCTTACTTACTGCCCATCTCATTTTTAGGTGAGGGTGTTTCATTTTGATTGCTTCATTTACGGGATATTTTTATATTCTCATTTCGTCAATTGAACTCAATTTCTCGCGTGTTTTCCTAGGATTTCTGCTGGACCTTGCCTTTCATCTATTTGATTCTCTGATGTATTCGTTATTTCATTTCCCTATGCTAGACATTGATCTTCTGTTTTGTTCCTTTTATATTTTTCAGTCAATATTTGCTGAATGGTCCTGTAGGTCTAAAATCTCCTGGTTCTTTCAATTCATTCGGGTTCAAGTTTGTACATGTTTTATCCTAAAACTATTTCGTCAGTTTTAAATCCATTTAGATTTAGTTTTCTTAAGATAACAAATATCAATTTTAGTTATTTACTACTATATACTAAGGTGTTTATGAATATTGTCAGTGGTGTAAATGATACGAATCATACAGAAACCTTCAAACCTGAAATAACGATAGATTTCTATGCGACAGTATGTAAATCTGCTTGGATTTGTCCCCTTAAGCTGTAATGATAAATTTGTGTTCTCATACAACGTACTGACTATTGTTGGAGTTTGTGAACTGGTACGCCATCTGATAGCAGAACTAAGCGTGGAAATCTCTCATCCTCTTGCCTCATATCGGTGAAGTGCCTCCGCCTCTGCACGGCACCACTTCGTACATCGACCACCTGTCACCAGACGACGCCTTCCATTCGTGCCACTGTCACTTTGTGTCGCTATTTGTCTTTGTCGCCATTTTATAGTGACATCACATATAATAACGCAACGCCATTCGCCAATTTCGTCGCTTCTCAGCTAACAGTTCAGTCAACCCATATTCGTTTGTAAGCTCATAGCTTCGCCAGAACCGTTGTTATAGTCTCAAATTCCACGTGATACAATAAGTATCGCCATACATTAAGTCATAGTGGTCTCTAACAACACAGAGCTTCATTAACTGTAACTTCGCTTAGATACTGGTTATCAGTATTGCGTTTCTCAATTTTTTACCATATCAGAATGGTTCAGTCGTGCATAACAATTTTTAATTTTCCCATAACATTTAATTCCGATGGTTTTCTCAGAAAGATTTCAGTTTTTCTCTCCTTTGTTGACGATTTAGTTCCCTCATACTCGGCAAACCCTATGCTGTAATATAGATGCTTATCCACTGGCATGATTTTTTTAATACTTTTTCACAATTCAATACCAATAAAAACTTTCAAAATTAACATCTTAAAAATATAAATGTATGTGGGTTGATGCTCAGTGAACGTAGCTCTACGTTTCTGTTGAATCATTAGCTGCCCCTCAAATAGATGAGGAAGTGCATGGTTACGTCAGAACGGACTTGAAGTAGGCTTAAGACTTGCATGCTCTTGTGAAGAGCGTTGAATCACCCTATGATGTGAAGGCGGAGACTGAGTAATATTCTTTCTAGAATAGACGTGGCAGCTCCTAGGCTTCATTAAGGGGAGCTGGAACGCCCTATCCCGACATTGTTAAATTTAGTCAATGGCTTCCCTGTATTTCAGGATCCACTGTAGCCATTGACATGAAACTTTTACAGGACTTTAAGCTGCATGTCCTGAGTCTGCCGAAATACAATAATTGTATTTCAGCCACTGCTTTCAGAAATACAATTTTTTAGTTACACAGTTTGTAAGGGGTATGCGCTGCCTGCAATAGGCAAGGCATAGGAGAGTCTCTGACCAGAGAGCAGTATGTTATTAGTTGTTGCTTGTCAGTAGTCTGCGCGTGTCTGTGCTAGTCTGCAGTAGTCTGCGCGTGTCTGCAGTTTCAGATTTATTTGATTCCGGTGTAGTGACTAACAGTGCACGTCCAATTAGCAAACATTTTCGCGAGTCAGACAATGACCAAATGGTTTCACAAAGCGTGACAAATGCAGATACACCATCACACAGTACAGAGAATAGAGTCGGTAATTTTGACTTGAATTAAGTTGTAGCATTATTGCTACAGTTTAATGAAAAACAAGACAACTATAAACAAATTAATGAAAATTTCAAACAACAAATTAATGAAAATTTCAAACAGTTGAATAAAAAACAGGATGACCTTAATCGAACAAACAACATATTGAAGAACTCAGACAGTCGAGTGAAAAACAAGACAACAATCACAAACAACTTAGTGAAAATCTCAAACAACAAATTAATGAAATTAGTGAAAAACTAGACAACAATTCCAGACAGCTTAGTGAACAGATAACAGCCGTTGCCGCACAATGTCATGATACTAAAGAACAATTACGTGAGGAAATTAATGCTTGTGCTAGGAGCAGTAGTGAAGAAATTAGATATGTGGCACAAGAATTAAATAATACACATGCAGCTACAACTGAATTACTTAGAGACGAAATTAGTGCAGTCGCTAAACAAAGCTCTGAAAACGCAACACAGTTACGCGACGAGTTTAAATTAATGTCAGCAGAACTTTCGCGCACACTGGATGCAAAAGTAGACGCGAAATTTGACCAACAGAACAGTCAAATTGACGAACGTTTTAATCACCACCTACAAAACAGTGAAACGCGTTACCGCAAATATATACAGGAACAGAATAAAGTAAAGCGACAAGTCATGGAAACAATTACCGCACAGAGACAGGAAGATAAGCGTAAATTGTTTACGAAAGCAAAAACATACGTAGACAACAATATTGCTACAGTATCAGACGAAATTAATACTACCAGACAGTTGAACAACGAATTTGCGTGATGAAATTTCCGATCTTAAATCAAAAACAGATACACACACATTAGACTCTCAGACAATGACCAACAGATTTGAAAAGTTGGAACTAATACAGGATCCAGATGCCATCAAAACAGACTTTAAAAAATTGAACGAAACCTCACGTAAAATATAAAAACAAATTAATGCTTGACACTAAAAACGATCAGGTAAAAATACTGACTGACAAATATGATGAATTGGCCAGTCGTATTGACGTTATTGAAAGTTATAATGACAGCAAATCAGACGAGACTTCACCGATTTCGTTTAATCAAACACATGAATTCCAAAATTTACAGCAGACAATCATTGAGATAGGTTCGTCCAATAATACATTACGTAGAAAATTGTCAACTTCACAGCAAGAAGTAACAGAGATGAAAAATGTTTCAGCCTTTAACACATCACAGCAGACGCCACTTTGCGAACATTTGTCACTCACACAGACAGTATAATTTAGGTAATTTACAGAGAGTACGTGTTATATTTCGAACAGTCACAGACAAATAGATTCTCATACAATCCTGAACCTGTTCAGACATACAGAGACGATAATTTTGATTACAAGCATTTTCTATCCGTGAGAAAATTTAAAGTATTTAAAAATGACAGAACACAGATTCACCCATTGGATTGGATACAACAATTTAGCTTTGCTTTTCCACCGACTTGGCCCGTAACACAAACTTGAATTTATTTGCAGTTTTTTGGAAGGTGAACCGGTAACTCGTATGAGACCGATCGCGAGACAATGCTATTCGGTAGAAGAATTTCGGAATGCTTTTCTGTCAGCGTATTGGTCGAAGACGACACAGCGCGGAATCAAGGATCAATTAATTAGTTTACCGAATTATGAGAACTCAAATTTCTCCACTGTCACGCAATTTTTTGAACACATGGTCCAACAGAACCAATACTTAAGTGAACCATACAGTGAATCTGCACTTATTCAATTATGTATTTCTAAATTACCACGATAATTAAGTGTTTCACTTTTAACGGGTCAACAGAAAGAAAATATTTCGGCATTCAGAGATCTGTCACAGCTTTTGGAAGTTCAGCAATCAGATTATTCGTTTATAAACAAAAATTTTTCTCATAATAACCAAGGTCAACAAGGATACAGCAATTACGATCAGCCACGCAATTTCAATAGCAAAGCTAATAGACGCTTCAGGAACGACAACCACCAGAACTTTAGTAACAGACAAAATTTTAATTATCAGTATCGTCAAAATTATCAGCAACAGGTACCACATTTTGGTAACAATAGAGGTTTTTTCCCAACAACAGCAACAAAACCAGCCGGTTAGCATACCTAACCAACAACGTAATATACAAGGTCAACCAAGCTTTAATGTTTCGCCGCCTGCACGTATAGCGTCAGCTCCAACAAACTGTAACGCACCGCAACAAGGAAATAACTACGTACACAAAACACACCATTCCAATTCCTATCGCAATGCACCGTATAGAAATGACTATCATGACAGACGTAAAAGTAATGAGCACAATTTTCAGCGTACGTTTAATAACAGTCGGTCTTACCAGCAGCAAAATCATCCGCAACAACATATTATCATGAATGACCCAGACAGTAGATATCATCCCGAACGTAATACGTCAGGAAGAAATAACAGAAGAGTACAAATAGTGGAAATGCCACAGCATCCTCCTGAAAATAATAGCACGTCAGATAGAATTTGACTAGAGACAGTACAGGTTGCATCTTCCAGCAACGCAAGCAATACTTTTGACACGCAGGATCTTGTTCACTAAAATGTTATTACTTTTGACGACATCCGACACACTCTTTTGCAGGAAAGACGAGTTATTCAAATAACCATTTCACACCCTGTTATTGAAGTAAAAATTGGATCATCCAAATTTTCAGCAGTAATCGATTCTGGATCTCCTATGTCAGTCATAAATGAAGAAACTTTCAACGAATGTAACAAAGAGAATACCTATCCTACATTACCATCAGGCAAAACTAAAGTAAAAGGAGCAGTATCTGGTAAAGGTGTAGATGTAAAATTTCAGACACATTTATCATTTTGTATTGCAGGTCATACATTTCACTCAAATTTTTGGATTGTTTCTTTATTGACAACAGACGTTATTTTAGGTACGAATTTTCTGGTACAACACGACGCAATTATTGACTTTCAAAACTCCTATTTAATGTTAAAGGATGAAAATGTACAACTGGCTTTAGAATTTCAGCACTCTTTATCTGCAGAAGAACAAACAATTAATCGTACAGAGGTCTTTTCTGCATCACGTAACATAGACTGTCATTTCACATTGTTCACAGATACGTACGTACACAACTATAATACTCCAGACGAAGCCGACTATGACGTTATACAGATGATTTCTGATAAAGTTAAACAGAGCAGTGCAAATACAGACGACGAACGCACGCAACTACGCAAAATTCTTTTACAGCAAGCTCCAGTTTTTGACAACGTGCCTGGTACTATGTCCGGTTTTATGTCTGAATTTCAAGTTAAACAGCACTACACATTTAAAGCCAAACATTATCCCATTCCGTATATTCACAGAGAACAAGTTAAGAAAGAATTGCAAGCTATGCTTGACCAAGGAATTATTGAACCGGCAGTTAGTCCGTACATAAACCCGCTCCATATTGTTAAGAAAAAGGATGGCTCACTTCGCCTCGTAATTGATTCGCGGCACATCAGTGACATTATTATTAATGAAACGGATCGCCTTCAAACACTAGAAGAACTCCTACAGAAATTTCATGGTACTGCTATTTATTCCACATTAGATTTGAAATCGGGATTTTGGCAAATTCAACTCCATCCAGACTGCAGAAAGAACACGGCCTTTCTCTGTTTTGGTGACTGTTATCAGTTTTGTAAATTACCGTTCGGTTTAACTATTTCTTCAGCAGCATTTATTCGCGGTTTGAATACAATACTTCCGACAGAACTTAAAGACAGAATCACAGCGTATGTAGACGACATTTTTATTGCAGAAGCTAACTGGTCTGAACACAATCTTATTCTTGAACAACTGTTACGAACTTTTCGTGCACAAGGACTCACAGTTAATCTCAGTAAATCGAACTTTGGCAAAACTTCTATAAAATTTCTTGGACATGTAATTTCGGCAGAAGGCATTGCGCCTGACCCGGAAAAACTTCAAGCTTTACATGACATTACTGTTCCTACGACGAAGAAACAACTACGCAGCTTTTTGGGTTTAATTAACTTTTTTCGTAAATTTATTCATTACTCTGCTTTAGACACCCCTAGATTATGTCAATTGACAGGTAAAAACACTATTTGGTCCTGGGATAGGCAAGCACATTCTGAATTTGTGAACCTGAAAGAAGCTTTGTTGAATGCACCACTTTTATCACATCCAGATCTTCCTAGAAATTTTTCCATTGCCACCGATAGTTCTAACACCGCTTTAGGAGTACACATTTTTCAGGAAATTGAAGAAGATGGTTCTACAGTAATTAAAAACATCGCCTTTGCGAGTCGCATTCTGTCACCTGCTGAACGCAATTATTCTGTTACAGAACTTGAAACATTATGTGTTGTATGGGCATTTACAAGATTTCGGCATTTTCTTTATGGAAGACATACGACCGTTTACACAGATCATAGAGCTATACAGTTTTTACTTTCCGCTAAATTTACACACGACAGATTAGGCAGATGGAAACTTTATTTACAGGAATTTAATTTTACAATTGTTCACATTCCGGGTACACAAAACATTATAGCAGACGCACTATCCCGTTCTCTCAGCAACAATCAGCAAGACATCGCAACCAACTTCTGCAAAGCAAATTTCAGCGTCATGTACATTCGAAAGGTGCATTTGAAAATTTCATTTCGTCGTCATTACGAGACATAGCGCAAGAGCAGAGTAAAGACAACGAGTGGAAAGAAATTAAACACCTTTGGCAAGATATGAATAATGTTACCTTTAGAAACCATTACACTGTACGCAATAACATTCTGTTACGCCGCTCTCACTCTGACAGCAACAATTGGTTATTATGCATTCCTGACGAACTTGTTAACAAATTAATTTGGTATACTCATTTAAGTTACGCACATTACGGAGCCAGAAAATGTTTTCTTATACTGAAACAGAACTGTTATTTTACCAACATGGAGAAACGTATTCGACGAGTTTTAGCGTCATGTAAAATCTGCCAGAAAGCTAAGTCAGATACGACTTCACATATTCCTCCATTACATCCCATTTTACCTGTTAAATTGAGACACATGGCCGCTGTAGACATTTTTGGTCCGATTCCCAGAACTAATAGAGGTTTTTGCTACATCTTTGTCGCTGTTGAACTCCAAAATTTGTTATCTTCACTCCGTTGCGCAAAGCTACTGCTAAAACTGTTTCGAAAGCATTTGTAAAACATTTTCTATTTCATGTAGGGCATGTGTTGAAAGTAATTTCCGACAATGGATCACAGTTTCGATCTGCTATGTGGACACGTATGTTACGAGTTAGAAACATTTCTCCGATCTATATATCCAGGTAACATGCTTCTTCGAACCCTTGTGAACGATTAATGAATGAAATTCGTAAACTGTGTAGAATATACTGCCATAAAAAAATATTGATTGGGACACACACATACTCTCATTCCAAGATGTAATTAATTCCATACCAAATGAATCTACTATGCTATCTCCGACTGTTATACCGAAAAATGTTGAACCACCTAACAAAATTAAAGAATTAGTAACCTTTCCTACATCTCGCCGACTACGACAACATGAAATGATTGACATTGCGCTGAACAACATCAAAAGTGCCGCAGAGCGCCGGAGAAGACAGCAAAAACAGGTTTGTACACGCCGTGCCTTTCACATTGGGCAGAAGATATTAGTATGCACACATTATTTATCTAACAGAGGAAAAAGCAGATGTAGTAAATTTGAGCCTCTATACGCAGGTCCATATCGAATTCGCAGCATTCCTCACCCCAATGTAGTACACGTCGAAACTCTGGGAACCAGAAAAAGTAAAGGCAATCACCATGACTCCAATATTAAACCCTTTATTGAATGAACATACTTTATGATTTATCACACTGTAATGCCATTTCCTGATTCTTATATGACCACTTATGCAATTATATTTATGTGATTACTTCCTGATGATTATCGTATTTTTTCTTGGCAAGTTCCCGGCAAGGTAAGGTTAGCAGGTCGCTTTTCTTGTCGTTACACATCAGACCGTGCACATTTTCCATTATTCGTGTATGTATGATTGTTTTCCTGTTTTGTTTGTATGCGCTAGGAAATATTTAAGATATAACAAACACCAGTTGACTTTGACATTTTGCCTTATGATATCTCAACATCGTGACTATTTTACATTTTTTTTCTGCTACATTGTGATACTCTGTGTACATTTTTGCACCTGCACACTGTCTATGTTTTGGACATATTACGTTTTCTGTCATGCTATGCTGTATGCTTAATTATATCACTAGAAACCAGTTTTTATTTAATGGGTATATGATTTAAATGCAAGACATTAATAATTGTTCATCATTTTCAGAAAGCAATAACGCGTCAAAGAAATAAATTAAACAAACCACAGTGGATTATTGTGAAATGGGAATTTCACCTTCGGAATGAACGAAAGAAGATGCAATACCTCGTCACGAAGAGTAAATGGGTCAGAATTAACAAGCAATAACAAGAATATACTATACACATCGTATGATAGCGGTCTTAACTAATTTTTTTCTTTCAGAATACGAGGCGATTGATGCAGGCTGTCAGACAGAACTACACATCTTAGTGTTAATGATGAAATATGCTAGAAATAGGGAACTCTATACTATGAGTAGTTGTATGATGAAGTGTGTTTCTGCAGATGATAATGAATGGTGATGAATAGTGATGAAGAATATAGTAATATGAATAATGAAGTTTTTCTTTACAGCTGATGATAATAATGGAGTTATGGTGATATGAATAATGAGGTTTTTGTTTACAGGTGTTGATAGTGATAAACTTTATATGGCCACTAAACACACTACTTTTAAGTTTTTCTTTGCAGATGAGGATAATGTTGAAGTTTATGTATTTATGTTATGTAGTTATTTAAGTATTTGTTGCGGTTCGTTTTGACAGTATGTCCTATGTCGCATGGTATGATGACTGAAGGTTTTGGAAAGGACAGCTAGACAACATATATATTTAACACACATTTCATTACCTGTTAATTCGAAGTTCACTACTTTTCAGCATAATATGTGTTTCTTCTTTCAGCTTAATAATCCATTTTGTATTTTTTTCCAGGAGAAGCTATTATTGAAATTAATGTGCTATAAGCAGTTGGTCATGAAACCTGTTCTAGTACTTGCATTTTTTTTACCCATTTGTGTGTGTCATTCATGAATGTGATCACATATACTTTATTTGTTTCATAACCTTGCTACAGCTGACTCATGACGAATGACGTTACCTATCCTCATTTGCAGTAATAAGTCAAAAGCAAATATTGTTATGCCCCAGCAATTAATTATCGATCCCAACGCAATGCATTGCTAGCACAAAAAAAAAAAATGTATTACCAGTCCCAAATAATGCTACCAGTTTAAGAGAGTTCTGAGTAATACTGAATGATGTTTTCTAACCACAGACTTGAGTAATAGTTACAGTATGTTACATTTTAAATATGTTTTATGTCACTTGAATGATGAGTTCTGAGTAATAGTGAATGATATTTTGTAATAATGCAAGCATGCTCATTAGCTCCTGTTTTGACTGATGACTTCTGATGATTTGTAACTGATCAATGAGTGCCAATAATTATTTTAAATATGTCGTATGTCACTTGAATGATGAAATATGTTTTGTAATATTCAATACTTGCCGCCCAACGAATGCCACTGTTTCTTATATTTTAAATTTATATTATGTCACTTACATGCTATATATATGAATACCTGTAGCTTGATGCTACACTTATTAGCTCCTGTTTTGACTGATGACTTCTGATGATTTGTAACTGATCAATGAGTGCCAATAATTATTTTTAAATATGTCGTATGTCACTTGAATGATGAAAAATGTTTTGTAATATTCAGTACTTGCTGGCCAACGAATGCCACTGTTTCTTATATTTTAAATTTATATTATGTCACTTACATGCTATATATATATATATATGAATACCAGTAGCTTGATGCTACACTCATTAGCTCCTGTTTTGAATGATGACTTCTGATGGTTTGTAACTGGTCAATGAGTGGCAATGTTCTTCGTAATCAGATGACTTATGAACATTATTCTGTAATACTTCATACATGGTACAGAAATGTTCAGTAACTGGGCGATGAGTGCCACCAATTACTCAAATCAGTTGATAGACTAGTGTAATTATCAATGATGACTGGCATAAGACTTAATGTCCTTCACCTTCTGACCTAATTACCAGAAATTACTGCAATATCCGTTTGTCCTGTCTATCCTCATGATCATGGAGCACTATATTTGGTTTTTGCACTAATTCTATGTTGGTGTACCTTACAAGAACGTGGTGTTGACACGACATGCTGTCCACCAACTTGAGCGATGGAGATGTTATTATGGGCCCACTGTTTGGTGTACCTAATGTACTACCAAAATGATAACATGTTATATTAATACGACATTTCAGTGTCTTGGCTACACTGATTAATATTTCAGGGAAAAGAACTTCAGATTGTCTCACTTGGTGTTGTGCTTCTGTAGAAAGATATGGACTTTCAGTGCAGCTGCGTGCAACCTAATGTGCTACAAACATGATGCAATCCTTCCCTTTCCTATCCTAGTTCTTGTAAAATAGTAAAGAAAAAAACTACAGTGTGTGTGCACTTTATGTCATTTGTTGATATGATTTGTACTCATTGCGTATACATTTTGTGATTTCCTGATATGTTCTGTACTACAGTGTGTGTGCACTTTATGTCATTTGTTAATATGATTTGTACTCATTGCGTATACATTTTGTGATTTCCTGATATGTTCTGTACTACAGTGCGTGTGCACTTTATGTCATTTGTTAATATGATTTGTACTCATTGCGTGTACATTTTGTGATTTCCTTATATGTTCTGTACTACAGTGCGTGTGCACTTTATGTCATTTGTTAATATGATTTGTACTCATTGCGTATACATTTTGTGATTTCCTGATATGTTCTGTACTACAGTGCGTGTGCAATTTTGTCATTTGTTAATATGTTTTGTACTCATTGCGTATACATTTTGTCATTACTTGATATGTTCTGTACTCAGTGCATGTGCACTATATTTTATTTCATGTTCTGCACTTATATATATGTATATATTCTGTGATTGTAAACTTAGTTAATTAAGAAAAATTTTTTGCTCATGGCAAGTCCAATTGACTCACCATCGCTGCCAAATTTTTGTCCCCCCCCCACCCTCACCCCCAGTGGAGGGTTATGTAAGAGGTATGCGCTGCCTGCAATAGGCAAGGCATAGGAGAGTCTCTGACTAGAGAGCAGTATGTTGTTAGTTGTTGCTGATTAGTAGTCTGCGCGTGTCTGTGCTAGTCTGCAGTAGTCTGCGCGTGTCTGCAGTAGTCTGCGCGTGTCTGCGCTTGTCTGCAGTTTGCTCTGGTCTGGACTCTGGAGGATGAGTATTATTGTATAAGGTAAAGAAGCAGCCTTGCACATATCTAGTAACGTATGTGAACTGTCATCCAATTAAAAAAAATGCCCTAATAATAATTTTTATAATAGAAAGTAATATTTTTTTAAAAAAGCATTCATTTCAATTTAAAGAATATATCCAATGCATGATCATTCCTTTCACGAATCACAAACGTATAGGCCAGCATTGCACGTAGCTGTGCCGAAAATTTTTTAGGTAAGAGCAGATATATTCGCCGTTTTTTATTGAGGTAAGAATTTTTTGCTTTTTTATTCAGAATACAGCGCCGTGGCGCAGCGCTGTTGTCGTCCTAAAATTTACCAGGTTACTGAATTTTTTTTTTATTTTGGGGTTTAGGAATTTTTCTGTTTCGAACTTAACATTAAATGAGAAAAGAATTTTGTGGGTACATCAAATGTGAATGCATGTCTGCACGGAGATTATAGATGGGAACCAATTTTGTTCAGAGGTTACATTAAAAAAGAATCACATTCATTATTCATATTTAAATTCATTTAAATATTATTTTTGTGGGAAGGTTACAAGTTTAAATTTTGTGTACTTTTTTGTACGTTATCCTAAATAATTTTAATTATACATAAAATTATGTTCCTCTTTTTGTTCAGTAGACTCAGGATATATATTTTATTACTCCCAGATAATGTGAGTACTCTACTCGAAGTGGTTTCTGATATTTAGGGAGAAATGCAACAGAAATTGTAAATTTCCAATAACGGCTTTTAAAGTTGAAAAAGTCTATAACTCAATATATGATGACCCAGTGAACTCTGTTCCGCCTTAAAGCCAATAAATAATCAGATTTTGGATGTTAAGGTCAATTTTTTATTAGGAAATACAAATAAAAAAATTAAATATTTTAATGATTCTTTCATCAAACTAGTCTCAGGACTGAAGACCACAACAACAACAACAACAACGATTATTTATTCTTTGTGTTTTTTGGTACATAGCTTCCACCTTGTGATACACGAAATTTTTTGTTTTATTATCAGGCGCAAGAACAAACAACGCAGATGGTCTTCTGAACATGCCACATATAATTTAACATATGAAAAACATGGATATTCCAGATTTAAACCACAAACTTTCAAGAATCGGAAACTGAAGGCTTTTAAACTCAAACGCCATATCAGTTGGGATCATCGGGATCCTCGGAATGAGAACTTCCTCATCTTCGTATTTTCCTTTGAGTATCGTCGCGTAAATAACATTGTTCATCAATTTACTTACCACCAACCGCGTACCGTTGCACAGTTTTGGTTGGTTTCTGTTTCGAAGCATAATTACCACTGAGCCAACTTTTAGGCGTAAATTGTGCGGTGGTAAGCCAGGCGCATCCAAGGAGTTAAAATTCGTTTGGATAGTTGGTGGCTTCATCTTCATTTGTTACACAGTCAATAGATTGGAATGAATCCATTTTATCAATGCTCCCATTCTGAATTATGTAGTTTAGGTCGTCTACATCTTTATTCTGAGCCGCTAAAATTGCTAGCTTACTCAACCATTCATTACTTTTGTAGCTAGTAATGATGTTAGGGAATACTTTGTTGATAACTTCGTCTTCCCATGAGACAAAGTCACAGAAATTATGAGGAAATGAAATCAATCCGCTCGATTCTTCGACAGGTACTCGACCATTACCGATAATCAGCAATTGCTCAGAGAAATCTTCAGCAGATGTATCATTAAGCAATGAATCTCTAATGTTTGTTTTCAGATGAAGTTTCTTCACATAGCGCCATAGATTCGATGATTTGAGGCAAGCATTTATTTCGTCTGCAGCCGTATATCTTGTAAGTACTAGCAGTGTTTGGCGGAAATCGCCTGACAGTAAAATCATTGCTCTTCCAAAACATCTCGAGTCATTGCGTAGATCTTTCAATGTTCGGTTAAGTGCCTCTAATGCACGTTTATGCGCCATTGTGCAAATCCAATTGTATTCTTCTTGCATTATGGCTTTGTCGAGAAATATTCTATCGTCTTGGTAGCGGCATTGTTAATGATGATTCAAAGAAAATACTAACCATAGACGTTTAGCTGTCATTTGCGTTTTGTTAATCCCTGTCAGATGCGTTTTTGTTATACCACGTTTTATATTGACGTTTAGCTAACATCTGCGTTTTGTTATTCCATGCCAGATGCGTTATTGTTATACCACGTTTTATAGCGGTCGAACGGGATAAAAAGTATCCTGTGTCCGTTTCCTGGTTCTAAGCTATCTCTCCATCAATTTTCAGCGGAATCGGTCCTGCCGTTCTTGAGTTATGAATAGTGTAACTAACACGACTCTCTTTTGTATACATAGATTTTTTGTTTTTGTCACTCAGAAGCACCCTGTACCATACTGTGTATCATCCTCTTGGTCCGCATCTCGTGGTCGTGCGGTAGCGCTCTCGCTTCCCGCGCCCGGGTTCCCGGGTTCTATTCCCGGCGGGGTCAGGGATTTTCTCTGCCTCTTGATGACTGGGTGTTGTGTGCTGTCCCTAGGTTAGTTAGGTTTAAGTAGTTCTATGTTCTAGGGGACTGATGACCATAGATGTTAAGTCCCATAGTGCTCACAGCCATTTGAGCCATTTCTTTTTCATCCTCTTGATCTTATTCCAAGTTTTTTCTTCTTTTTTTTTCTTTCTGGACTCCTCAGTGGCCAATTGTGCTGCATACTCTACTTTATCAATGAGAACCTTGTCCATCTGTTCAAGTTCCCTGATGCAGTTTGCTCCAGGATTAATTTATATGTACTGTAGCACATTCACCCTAGCAATGTTACCATCATTAAAGGCAATAGGCATCGCTGATTCCCCACTTTAGTTGTCTTAATTACAATAAAAAATTTTTTGGCAAGCGAGTCCATATAAGATTATTGAACATGCATTGGGATTTTGATTCTGAACATGCAGACAATTCTTCAGTAATTCAGGATTTGCAAGGTCTCTGTAAATGGGTTTTGTGATATCCAAGACTGCCACTTTGATGTTTGTGGCTGTATGAACTGTTTGAGTACTGGGCATTGCGGTAAATGCACCATGAATCAAGTCCAGGAGGGCAAAGGTGGCGTACTGGTTTTTCATCAGTTGACAGCCTTTGGGAGAAGGAAGCTCATACTGCCTGCTTCATTTTCCACAATTCCTCATTTTTATTTCTAATGCCAATCCCATAATAATGCTATAGTTCTTCAATCATTTTGTCTGTCAGCCTGCCTTTTATGGTTTAACCGCCAGAAAGTTTCTTGTCTCTCAAACTTTATTTCAGCTTCCTCAACCTGGTGGCCATCCTCTTCTGGACATGACCAACACATTCCAGTTTTGTGATAATCTTCTCACCATAAGTCTGAGCAGCTACTATACTGTTATATGCTTTTGAGTCTCCATCACCTAAGAACTTAGCGTAACACACTCCCCTTTCGTTCACACTTCGACTAAAAATTTTAATAGCTGCAGAGGCCACCACTTGTTCCTTCATAATTCCTATTAAGCATATGCCATTCTGCATTCCCTGATTTGCACTTATAACAATGTTTGGTTAAAATCTGTAAATCTATTACCTTTCCAGTATCCACACTGGTCTTCATAGAAACAGAATTCTTAGAACTGTAGCCAGGGTTCTGCCAAGTGGCATCAAAAGCTACTGGTACGTTAGTCATACTATCATTTATTTCAACAACTTCGTTTGTAGCACCCTTCATTGACTCACATGCAACAGATTCCACATCAGCTCCAATAAATCCTGCAAACATGTCGATTATGTATGGTGGGCGTCGCATATTCATCATGGCACACATTGTTTCTGCTGCCATGTATCGTTTGCCAAAAGCTCTCAATCCATAAAACCACCTGACATTTACTTCAAAATAATTATATTTACACTTATCAGAGTCCAAAATTTGAATGAGTATATTTACAACTGGCACTATTAATGATAAGATTCCTGGCTACTCCATTTGATACCTCGCTGTCTCCATGTAAACTAACTGGCCCTCCACATATTTTACGACACACACATTCACCTAACACCCTTTTTAGGATGTGTAAATCTATCAGAATATAACCTAACCTACCATTTACATCACTTTTCTTTTGAGAAAATTGTATATCACAACCTTTTATTTTAATCTTCGAAACACTAATGGGTGTTTCTCTAGATACTGACGAGTCTGCCCGAATGTCATTGTCTGTAACTTCACATGCCACATGTTTCCCTTTATTCGAAAACCTATTACCATGTAACCCACGTTCCTTAAAAATACTTCTTTTTGATGTCATAATTTACTTTTTGAGAGATTTACCAAACTATTCGTCACTTTTCCTCAGAAAAACATACATGCGTGTTTACACTATGAAACGATACGATATTGTTTTAGATAGTGCTACCAATACAAACACGTAATTTATCCTTTATAACAAAGCAATCCACAGCCTTCTATATAAAAAAATTACTGATTTCATTAGATCTTGAAGTAATACACGTAAAAATTTTAACATTTTTAATCGGTATTGATTATACTTAAAAAATAAAATACTTCCTATGTGAGTATATATATATATATATATATATATATATATATATATATATATATATATAGGGTGAGTCACCTAACGTTACCGCTGGATATATTTCGTAACCCACATCAAATACTGACGAACCGATTCCACCGACCGAACGTGAGGAGAGGGGCTAGTGTAATTGTTTAATACAAACCATACAAAAATGCACGGAAGTATGTTTTTTAACACAAACTTACGGTTTTTTAAATGGAACCACGTTAGTTTTGTTAGCACATCTGAAAATATAAACAAATACGTAATCAGTGCCGTTTGTTGCATTGTAAAATGTTAATTACATCCGGAGATATTGTAGCCTAAATTTGACGATTGAAACCTCCTACGTTCAGTTGCGTGTTGTAGCCGGCCGGAGTGGCCGTGCGGTTCTGGGCGCTACAATCTGGAACCGAGCGACTGCTACGGTCGCAGGTTCGAATCCTGCCTCGGGCATGGATGTGTGTGTTGTCCTTAGGTTAGTTAGGTTTAATTAGTTCTAAGTTCTAGGCGACTGATGACCTCAAAAGTTAAGTCGCATAGTGCTCAGAGCCATTTGAACCATTTTTTTTGCGTGTTGTAACAAACACGGGCCACGGTCGGCGAGCAGCATCTGCAGGGACATGTTTACGATGACGACCGTGTTTACGAGTGTGGCTGTAGTGCACTGTTGTGGTTTGGTCTAGCTGTCGCAGTGTCCGCGTGTAGCGCTTGCTGATATTGTTATTCTGCATTCGTCTCCGCACGCAGACCAACTGTAGTACACCGTGTTACCAGACGTCTGTGATAGTATAGTGTTGTAGGAACTGTGACCATGTTGTATTCGAACTCTGAAAAGGCGGAGATGATACTCATCTATGGCGAGTGTCGACGAAATGCAGCTGAAGCCTGCAGGGTGTATGCAGAACGGTACCCGGACAGAGAGCATCCAACGTGCCGCACATTGCAAAACATCCACCGCCAACTGTATGCAACAGGTATGGTCGTAGCACGCAAACGGGTCCGTAACAGGCCCGTCACAGGAGAAGCGGGTGCAGTTGGTGTGGTTGCTTCTGTTGCCATGAACCCACACATGAGTACACGGGACATTGCGAGAGCCGGTGGACTGAGTCAAAGTAGTGTCATGCGCATACTGCATCGTTACCGCTTTCACCCGTTTCATGTGTCGCTACATCAGCAATTACATGGTGATGACTTTAATCATCGAGTGCAATTCTGTCAATGGGTATTAACAGAGAATGCGTTGCAGTTCTACCTGTTTACCGATGAAGCGGGTTTCACAAACCACGGGGCAGTGACTCTACGGAACATGCATTACTGGTCCGTGGACAATCCTCGCTGGACTGTAAATGTATGGTGCGGAATCATTGGCGACCACCTCATTGGTCCCCACTTCATTGCAGGGGCTCAAACAGCTGCAACATACATCGCGTTTCTACAGAATGATCTGCCAACGTTGCTCGAAAATGTCCCACTGGAAATGCGTCGACGTATGTTGTATCAGCATGATGGTGCACCTACACATTCCGCAATTAACACTAGGCTGACCCTTGACAGGATGTTCGACGGGCGTTTCATAGGACGTGGAGGACGCATAAATTGGCCAGCCCGTTCTCCTGATCTTACACCTCTGGACTTCTTTCTGTGGGGTACGTTAAAGGAGAATGTGTACCGTGATATGCCTAAAACCCCAGAGGATATGAAACAACGTATTGTGGCAGCCTGCGGCGACATTACACCAGACGTACTGCAGCGTGTACAACATTCATTACGCCAGAGATTGCAATTGTGTGCAGCAAATGATGGCCACCACATTGAACATCTATTGGCCTGACATGTCGGGACACACTCTATTCCACTCCGTAATTGAAAACGGAAACCACGTGTGTACGTGTACCTCACTCCTCATGGTAATGTACATGTGCGTCAGTGAAAACGACCAATAAAAAGGTGTTAGCATGTGGACATAATGTGCTATTCCAGTCTCTTTGTACCTAAGGTCGATCACCGTTCCCTTTGGATCCCTACGTAATTCGGCGCTCTCCGATACACACGATCGAACAGCGGAGGAGTGGTACTCAAGCGTCAACTTTAGGTTACAATATCTCCGGATGTAATTAACATTTTACAAAGCAGCAAACGACACTGATTACGTATTTGTTTATATGTTCAGATGTGCTAACAAAACTAACGGGGTTCCATTTAAAAGAACGTAGGTTTGTGTTAAAAAACATACTTCCGTGCATTTTTTTATGGTTTGTATTAACCAGTTACACTAGCCCCTCTCCTCACGTTCGGTCTGTGGAATCGATTCGTCAGTATTTGATGTGGTTTACGAAATATATCCAGTGGTAACGTTAGGTGACTCACCCTGTATATCATTTTATTCGGAAAATTGAAAATTTTGTTATGAGATAAAAATCCGAAAATGTGGAAAAAATTTTCCCATTCTATCTCCCCTTAAACAGTGGTAACACAAGAAAGTTCTTTGCTGTGCTGACCTAGAAATAAACTGATAAATGGAACACGGTGAATTGGGTATATATGTGCAATAACTTACAGAGAATTACTGCAATTTGGGGGTGCTTTAATCCAAAGATGATTAAGATGAAATTTCACGGGCAACACTTTTGTGGAGTGAATTAAGACGTAAGGAAGCTAACATCCTCTGCGTATTACTAGTTTTCTGCTGATATTGAAACCAGTTTTCACTCTGCAGCTGAGTGTGCGTTGATTTGAAACTTCTAGCCATATTAAATCTTCATACTGGGCCGGACTGGAAACTGGGACCTCTGTATTTCCTAGGCAAATACTATATCGACTAAGCTATCCAAAGACGACTCACGACCGGTCGTCAGAGCTATACTTTCGCCAAGTTCGAACACCTGTCTGGCGCACAGTTACACTGTCTTAATCTGCAAGGAAGTTTCAGATTTAGATTATTTTTAGTCAGTTGCCAAGTTTCTGTTTGAAAGTCAGTTATTTTTCAAGGTTACGTCACGCAGAAAAGATTATTTTGGTGTATTAGATAGTTCAGTGATATACAGTGCTCTACACAATTGTAGAACTTTTTCGAAACTCCTTAACTGTCTCCTGCATCAGTTTTACACTTAGCTAAAAGGCACCTATAGTCTTCCTCTGTAGTGGTGCAAAAGCGTGACATCCTCGGTCTTGGCGACACTTTAGATAGCAAGGTATCGATACATGCGAAAGAAATGGCAGAGCTCAGAAGTTCATGCGAAGTATAAAGAGGGTTAATGATGTCACACTGGCACCAAATTTCACTACAGTCCGCCCAAGGGCCCAATGGACCTGCCACATGATGGGAAGGTCATTGAATCCCCACTTATCCATATTTCTTCCCTTCGTTTGACTCCTCTACGATGGAGGTCAAAGCCGCGACGCCCAGAGTTGAAACGATGCGGTTTTGCTATGGGCGACAGAAGAAAACATTTCAAACACATCGCCGCTCAGAATCGACACGCGAAGGCCTTAGCGGGTTGCGTCAATGGACACCACTTCACTTGGTACGTTGATCTCACACATTTCGTAGTCGAAAACGATAGTTCGCAGTGCGATGAGCAACAGGAGAACGTTCTTGAGAATTTTGACACTGCTGAGACCTCCCAGCCACTTCAACGGTTTTCTACGGAAATGGTGGGCTAGCAACCACATTGAACATGATACATTACTTCTGACTGCAGTCCGACCACCATTTTTAGTCCGGTGTAGAGGACTGAACAACTAAGGACCTATTAAAACCTTCGACGAAATCTGAAAGTGATCCGAAGCCGCAAATGGTGCGTCTGCGTCTTGGGCCCTCCTCTTTCGCATCCTCCTGTCCTTTGGCGTGATCACGTCGGTTGCGTCACCGAGCTCCAAGGCAATGTAGTTGTATTGCGCAATGTAACTGGAGGTTAAGAAGCGAGCGTGAAATTTAAAGGTAGTTTGTCCTCCAATGACTTCCTCGATTTTCACGTAATTGATTATTATGTACTAAAGCCTACACGGGAATATGATATTCTGAAGATAGACTGGAAAGGAATTTTGAGAACGCTGATTGAATGGAACATGAAGCACAAAGCCAATGTCGTCACTGCACCAGTGTCGACTGACGTGACGTAAGTCTTGACACAAACTCCGAGTGAAGAAGATATAATATTCTGAATAAGTACGATCTATTGCAGACTGTAGTCCGCCGCTCGTGGTCGTGCGGTAGCGTTCTCGCTGCCCACGCCCGGGTTTCCCGGTTCGCTTCCCGGCGGGGTCAGGGATTTTCTCTGACTCGTGATGACTGGGTGTTGTGTTATGTCCTAGGTTAGTAACTTTTAAGTAGTTCTAAGTTCTAGAGGACTGATGAGCATAGATGTTAAGTCTCATAGTGCTCAGAGCCATTTTTTGAGCAGACTGTAACAGGTGGATGGAAGTTACGGAATTGTGTACGATTGACACTATTGTAAGAAAGTTGTTAGACAGAAATGAAGCAATGACAAAGACGTAATTGATTGGACGTTTACTGCGTTTAGATCTTAAACACAAAACTGCACCAATATCACGTTAACCCTGTTGACTACTCTCTCCTGCGCTTCTAAAAGCTGAGCTTGTACTTCCTGTAATGACACTGTGCGATGAGTCTTTAAGTTATGATATACAAGTAACTCTTTCGAGATACGAAATTATAACGTCAGTTTGTTAACAGGTAATGAATTAATACTCTGAACAGGTCAAGCATGGGATATTAGTTTAACAAGTCACGGCTGCAAAATACTAACGCGAATTCTTTACAGACGAATGGAAAAACTGGTAGAGGCCGACCTCGGGGAAGATCAGTTTGGATTCCGTAGAAATGTTGCAACACGTGAGGCAATAATGACCGTACGACTTGTCTTGGATGATACATTAAGGAAAGGAAACCTACGTTTCTAGCATTTGTAGACTTAAAGAAAGCTCTGACAATATTTACTGGAGTACTCTCTTTCAAATTTTGAAAGTGGCAGGGGTAAAATACAGGGAGCGAAAGGCTATTTACAATTTGTACAGAAACAAGATGGCAGTCATAAGAGTCGAGGGGCATGAAAGGGAGCAGTGGTTGGGAAGGGAGTGAGACAGGGTTGTAGCCTATCCGCGATGTTACTCAATCCGTATATTGAGCAAGCAGTAAAGGAGACAAAAGAAAAATTCGGAATAAAAATTAATATCCATGGAGAAGAAATAAAAACTTTGAGGTTAGCCGATGACATTGTAATTCTGTCAGAAACATCAAAGCACCTGGAAGAGCAGTTGAACGGAATGGACAGTGTCTTGCAAGGAAGATATAAGATGAAAATCAACAAGAGCAAAAGGAGGATAATGG
The DNA here is from genome assembly GCF_023898315.1 of Schistocerca nitens. NCBI lineage: Eukaryota > Metazoa > Arthropoda > Insecta > Orthoptera > Acrididae > Schistocerca > Schistocerca nitens. The sequence continues at coordinate 363,844,202 of NC_064619.1, forward strand.
AATGTAGTCGAATTAGGTTCTAATGGTTCAAATGGCTCTGAGCACTATGGGACTTAACATATTAGGTCATCAGTCCCCTAGAACTTAGAACAATTAAAACTAACTAACCTAAGGACATCACACATATCCATGCCCAAGACAGGATTCGGACCTGCGACCGTAGCAGCCCCGCGGTTCCGGACTGCAGCGCTAGAACCGCACGGCCACCGCGGCCGGCTAGTCGAATTAGGTCGAGTGTTGATGGGGAATTAGATTAAGAAATGACACACTTAAAGTAGTAGATGAGTTTTGCTATTTGGGGAGCAAAATAACTGATGATGGTCGAAGTAGAGAGGATGTAAAATGTAGACTGGCAATGCGAAGGAAAGCGTTTCTGAAGAAGAGATATTTGTTAACATCGAGTAGAGATTTAAGGGTTAGGAAGTCGTTTCTAGATGTATTTGCATGGAGTGTAGACGTGTATGAAAGTGAAACATGGGCGATAAATAGTTTGGAAAAGAAGAGAATAGAAGCTTTCGAACTGCGGTGCTACAGAAGAATGCTGAAGATTAGATGGGTAGATCATATATCTAATGAGGACTATTGAACAGAATTGGGGAGAAGAGAAAATTTTGCCCCAACTTGACTAGGAGAAGGGATAGGTTGGTAGGACATGTTCTGAGGCATCAAGGGATCACCAATTTAGTATTGGAGGGCAGCGTGGAGGGTAAAAATCGTAGAGGGAAACCAAGAGATGAATACACTAAGCAGATTCAGAAGGATGGAGGTTTCAGTAGGTACTGGGAGATGAAGAAGCTTGCACAGGTTAGAGTAGCATGGAGAGCTCCATCAAACCAGTCTCTGGACTGCCGGACTGAAGACCACAACAACAACAGCAGGATATCCTATTGGGTGCGCATTGACGTTGAAATCAGAAGGTACATGGAGAAGCAGAAACATAAATAGTCGCGTATCAGCTGCCGAAACCTTTGCTCCCCGGCTGGCACTATTATAATACAAGCTACTACTTAAAAGAAATGTTATTGATTTAGTTCATCTACACGATAAATGTGAGCAGACCAAAAAATTTTTACAAGAAAAAAAACAAGTCTGTTACGTTGACTCCGTGTGCTCCAGATAAAACTGTGTAAATAATAAATTACTGCTATCAGAGGTTGCCTTCACTCCTTGTATTCAAAGGGAAGACTTGCTATTGTTAACTTTATTGGTTCATAAATTCTTTCATGTAGCCGAATAATATACCCCTATTCAACACAACCACTGCAGTGGCTAACAGGAGTATCGAAATAATTGTCTACTCAAGTGCTTTCAGCAAAATCGAAGCTGTGTAACGTCGAGCAGTGATTGATTGCTTTCAATTCACAGTTTGAAAACATGCTCCACTTAACAGCCGCATCTTTCAGCAATCCTCAAGGAGGGTGTGAGTTCATCTACATCTACATCATTACTCTGCAATTCACATTTAAGTGCTTGGCAGATGGTTCATTGAACCACAATCATACTATCTCTCTACCATTCCACTCCCGAACAGCGCGCGGGAAAAACGAACACCTAAACCTTTCTGTTCGAGCTCTGATTTCTCTTATTTTATTTTGATGATCATTCCTACCTACTATGTTGGTTGGGCTCAACAAAATATTTTCTCATTCGGAAGAGAAAGTTGGTGACTGACATTTCGTAAATAGATCTCCCCGCGACGAAAAACGTCTTTGCTTTAATGACTTCCATCCCAAATCGCGTATCATATCTGCCACACACTCTCCCCTATTACGCGATAATACAAAACGAGCTGCCCTTTTTTGCACCCTTTCGATATCCTCCGTCAATCCCACCTGGTAAGGATCCCACACCACGCAGCAATACTCTAACAGAGGACGAACGAGTGTAGTGTAAGCTGTCTCTTTAGCGGACTTGTTGCATCATCCAAGTGTCCTGCCAATCAAACGCAACCTATGGCTCGCCTTCCCCACAATATTATCTACGTGGTTTTTCCAACTGAAGTTGTTCGTAATTTTAACACATAGGTACTTAGTTCACTTGACAGCCTTGAGAATTGTACTATTTATCGAGTAATCGAATTCCAACGGATTTCTTTTGGAACTCATGTGGATCACTTCACACTTTTCGTTATTTAGCGTTAACTGCCACCTGCCACACCATACAACAATCTTTTCTAAATCGCTTTGCAACTGATACTGGTCTTCGGATGACCTTACTAGACGGTAAATTACAGCATCATCAGCGAACAACCTAAGAGAACTGCGCAGATTGTCACCCAGGTCATTTATATAGATCAGGAACAGCAGAGGTCCCAGGACGCTTCCCTGGGGAACACCTGATATCACTTCAGTTTTACTCGATTATTTGCCGTCTATTACTACAAACTGTGACCTTCCTGACAGGAAATCACGAATCCAGTCGCACAACTGAGACGATACCCCATAGGCCCGCAGCTTGATTAGAAGTCACTTGTGAGGAACGGTGTCAAAAGCTTTCCGGAAATCCAGAAATACGGAATCAACTTGAGATCCCCTGTCGATAGCGGCCATTACATCGTCCGAATAAAGAGCTAGCTGCGTTGCAGAAGAACGATGTTTTCTGAAACAATGCTGATTACGTATCAATAGATCGTTCCCTCCGAAGTGATTCATAATGTTAGAATACAGTATATTCTCCAAAACCTTATTGCAAACCGACGTCAATGATATAGGTCTGTAGTTCGATGGATTACTCCTACTACCATTCTTAAACACTGGTGCGACCTGCGCAATTTTCCAATCAGTAGGTACAGATCTATCGGTGAGCGAGCGGTTGTATATGATTGCTAAGTAGGGAGCTATTGTATCAGCGTAATCTGAAAGGAACCTAATCGGGTGTTTGCGTTTCTAGTTTCACCATTTACACTGATCAACCTAATAGCCAGTATGTCCACATTTAGCACGGATAAAAATGGTGACACGTTGTAGGATGGAGGCAAACCTTGGTAGGTTGTCACCATATCTGCAGACACAAATCACCTAATTCCCATAAATTCCATGAAAGGGGCAATGAGCTCTAACGCCACGTGCAGTCACATCTCACATGGGCTCCATCGGATTCAAATGTGGATAGTCGGGGGTCCAACACATCAACTGGAACACGCCACTGTGTTCCTCGAACCACTGCATCATACTCCTGGTATTGAGACATGGCTCGTTATCTTGTTGAAACATGCCACTGCCGACGGGAAATATGATCGTGATGAAGGAGTGAACGTGGTTTCAAACCAGTCATAGTCCTTTGCGTGAGCTTCACTGGATCCATGGATGCCCACATAAATGTTCTCCAGAGCATAATGGAGCCGCCGCCAGTTTGTCTCAGTCCCACAGTACAGGTGTCAAGCAGCTGTTCCCTTGATGACGACAGATTCGTGCCCTCCTATCAGCATGATGAAGAAGGTATCGGGATTCATCAGACCGTGAAACATCCTGCCGCTGTGCCAGCGTCCAGCGCCGATTGTCATGTGTCCATTTCAGACGCCGTTGCCGATGTCGTGGTGTTAACATTGGCACATGCACTGGTTGTCGGGTGCGGGGGCCCGTCGTCAGGAGTCTTCGGAGCACTGTGTGTTCACACTTGTACTCTGCCCAGCATCAAAGTCTGATGTTGGTTCCCCCACAGTTCGCCACCTGTCCTGTTTTACCAATATGCCCAGCCAACGACGTCCGACATCTGCAATGACGGGTGGCTGCCTAACCAAATGACGTCTGGACGTAGTTTCACCTCGGTTTCATCGCGTGTTAAGACACTGACCACACGACTCCACAACCACCAGGCAATTCATGCAGTTTCGTATATGCTCTGGCCGAGCATCCGTGCCATCACAATCTGCCCTCGGTCAGACTCAGATAGATCACGCGCCTTCCCCATTCTAGACATGGACAGCACGCTCACTGATACTGCATGCAGCGTGCCTGTGTCTAGCAGTCATTCCTCTACGGCTGACGCTGCTGTCGCCTGGAGTGGTTCATATTGCTGCTACGTCGGCGGTCATAACGTTCTGGCTGATAAGCGTATGTTACTAACCACTTATGTAACTCCTTCACATGGTTCCTTTCATGTTAATAGCCCATTTAGCTCTAAATTCATCTTACCATTCTGAAACATAACGGTTTCTCTACCTTCTGCACAAGTAACTACTAATGGTGCTACAGAATTCATTGCTTGGATAAATGCTTCTTTCCCTAAATCTACAATCTAACTTGGTAGCCAAAACGATTCACCTTGTTCCAGATCTGAACCTTTTCTAAGTCAATTATTTAGAATACCTTCAAAGTGTTTCAGAACATGTATTACCAGGAAGAACGTGAAACTAACCGTATTCATTCCTTTTCCTTAATCTGAATAGTTTATGTTGTGAGGTGACTGCGACCTTGGGCACCTTAGATGCCCCTTAGATTTTTATTACAGTGCTAATGATTAAAATTATTTACATTTAAATGAATATTTATACTCAGCGCAGTACACAGTATCTCTTTTATATACCGGAATAGTCCTGGACGGGTTCTTGCTTTTTCGCTGTCAGCTCATGCGTGCTATTCAAGCGATTATTGTGTGCGACGAAGTAGACGCTCATGGATGAAAGAAGTCCATGTGAGTCGAAAGGTAGTAGAGAAGGGAGTATCGATGGAACGTGTGACTACGTGCAAAGTATTCATAAAATTAACAATTGGGATTGAAACCAAAATTTAGGATTAGGGTGCAAGAAAGATGTATTATAAACAAAATAATAAAACAAGTACAGAAATGGTGTCAAGGTTCGACAAAATCAATACGATAAATCAGTGTTTTGCAGTTGGTATTAGTTTTGTGCATTAACCCATGGTGCTGAAAAATCAATGTGAATAATAACAATTTACAACTAAAAATTTTTAATTGAGGCTTTTTTTTCATTTAATTAATTATCTTCCCACAAGATCTCACCATGAAAGTCTTACTAAGCCAAACCCTAAGCATTTATGTGGATACCAGTGATAACGTGCATTGTCCTGTAGGGTTATACACACTCCCAGGTTCGGGGCATATCGTCAGACCATATCGTCAGACTGGAAAAGTAGATCGTTAGTATTTCAGTGGGTACAACTGAAAATTCGTGGTAGTAATAAGTGTTCATCATGAAAGGGTAGGGCGGCACTTCAGGGAGTCAGGTTTGAAACTGCTGGTTACAGACTCTGGTTAATAGTTCGCTAGTATTGTTAGACAAAATCCCTCTACTATTAAGAAGCAACGGGGGCAACTCTGTCAGTACTAGAACATAAAGCCTCGGGCATGGATGTGTGTTATGTCCTTAGGGTAGTTAGGTTTAATTAGTTCTAAGTTCTAGGCGACTGATGACCTCAGAAGTCGCATAGTGCTCAGAGCCATTTGAACCATTTCAACTAGAACATAAAACACTCAGAGTTTTGGAACAAGAGTACGAGTTCTCACTTCATTCATAAGTGCCATAGAATTAAGCCACCACCTCCCGAAGGTAAAATCATCCGACGAAGCTAGAGAATAACGTATAACATTAGCTTCAGTATCCTAAGCACCTTCCACTCTTCCTGCCAAATGCATCACAAAGTCAGCCTCATGGCTGGGCAGGAGTTTAAACAAACTGAGGTTGCTTTTGAACGATTTTCTACAGATCCATGTTTCCTAAATATTCTTTCGCAGCGATTTCATCTCTTCCTTCAAGCTATCAACCAGCTCTGGGGAGATCAAGCAACTGTTAATAATCAAAACTAATTCCTCATTGCAGTGTAATGCAGGACACATATGAAGAAAGCTGCAGGAGAGGACGAGAGAGTGATATACTTTCAAATAAAACAGGTACTCACTTCTGAAGTCCATAAAGACATAATGTAGCCAATACAGAAGGAAATAAAAACGGCTTCCAGGGCCCTCACTACCATTATACCAATAATATGGTGGAAAATCTGGGATAACTTCTGTTTGCTGTGCTGTTAACTACTTCACTAACAGTAGAAGAAATACATGTGTAGAACAGGATCTATAAAATTGGTAACTCTTATAAATTGGCAGAACTGTTTATGATGTATATATGTAGGCCAAAGGGACGAGGGAAAATCTGTAGCAGGCCAGGATTCAAACTTGGACCTGCTGCTAACCAGGCAGATGCGCTTAACCACAACACTACCCTGCACAGTGGACATGTCCGAAAGAACAGACACAAGATATATAACCACTTGGTATTCTCCCTAAACTTGAATAGCATTGCATTGGCTCGCCAACTGTATTGGAATAGCACTTCAGCTTCCAACGAAACGGATCATCTTATAAGAAACCCAAGCATACGTGCTTTAATCAATTGAAAGTGTATAGTCCCGAACAGCGTTTCAAGTCTCGGAAATGTATCATGTATATTTACATTTTTCTGGCAGTGAAGATGCTTGACGATAAATTAAAGCAATATATTAAAATTAAAGCAAACCTATTAATTTTTTCCCATTACGGACCAAAGAGAGAAAGGACAGTAGTTTCTCGGTCTCACAGAAATTTTTTTATGTTGTGTGAGGATTGTCTAGAGGGCAGTAAAACAAATCAACTTTTCGTCCTTCCTCGCCCTCGGCACCTAACTCCAAAATTGTAATGCAGTATCAGTGTCGAAACGCCTCAAGGACGCGACTAGCAGAAACTGCAAACCTACACTCCGCCATGCCTGAGACTGCAGTTAACAGAACGAAACACTGAAGTTGCCCTCTAGAATTGCGCTCCTCCTCTGTCACTGTGCATCGTTTCGCCTTCATTGCAAACAGTAGCTTGGAGTCCGGCCACTGCCCGAGCCTCACGTTGCTCTGCGTTAAAATGCGGCGCGCGCAGCAATTGTTCCTAGCCGGCTGCGCCCGCTGCCGCTTGGCGGTGGTTGCTGGATGGGGAGGGGGCAAGGGGTGGGGGGTGCACTCTTTCCGGGCCGTTGGCCGCACATTCAGTGGGCGGCGCTGCCCTGCCCTTACTGCAGACAGTCAACCCCACAATGGCAACAGGAAAGGGGAAATTGCTGCGCTGGGGTAAAAGTGTCCTGCGAGGAAAAATAACTCAACGGCGTATATATAAAGGTTTTTCTTAGAAGTTTTTGTGGGAACGAGGAACGGTAACTAGTTTCGTTTTGCAGTGTACATTCAGCACTGTGACTACAAACTAAAACGGGCCAGTCTAACAGAAACTACTATTTTTACTGAGATGGAAAATGCTAAACGTAAGGTTAATGACTTTCCTAATTCTAGTAACAGCTTTCAGAATAGGCAGCAAGAACACCATATGCAGAATGTCTCAAAATATATTTTTACAAACGTCTAGGAGTGGTAGATTACATCATGGGGAACAACTTCTGCTGGAGAACATTGCCCCTGATGCTTCCCAACGACCCTAGGCATCATTTAAGACTGCTTATGTTCCCGAGAGGCGTCCATGAATAGGTCCCATAACTACTCTCGCTTATAATTAGTAATAAACTCACACAATGAAAAGGACAGAAAGCGGAATGAAACCATATGTCAAGAGCAGTTAAATTTTAATATGTAAAGGCGTTAGTATAGACACCGAACGGCGGAATAATTGCAGTGAAAATAAGTGTTACAAGTATTGAACACGGTAATAGGATGCATTTTTAGACTCCCTGCGTCTGGAACGATAGTGACGGAACGTTTCAGGAAAGACCTGGAGAGGACGACCCTTAAATTTTCTGATTGTTATCATGCTGTTAATGGGAGAATTCGAACTACCGGCTACAGACAAGGAGAATAAAGTGATTAAGGCCAGTGCTATGAACGGTGCATCGAATGAAATAGTTCAAATGCCTCATCTTAAAATTACCTTGATCAGTTCACCATCGAACCTTCCCGTGACGGTTTTATTTCCGATCTCCTGGTTACAAGGATAAACGAACTTCACGAGTCAATTATCGTGGAGGAGGAAGCCGGTGAAGGTTGTTATACCATCATCGAATACGGGCTTCAATAGGAATGTAACGATGCGTAGGAAGATGTGCTTGCTAAATAAATGCAACCGTATCTGTCATCTCTCGGGTTCGGAATGCCGGATACACATTTTAAGGTTGAACAGTATTGCACGACAATCTATAGAGCAAGCAAAGTTGTAAGGGACGGAAAAGACACGCAGTAGTTTAACAGCCGACTTGGGAAACTACACCGAAAGAAGAGAGCTTCACTGCAGTTTTAGAAGTAGACAAACAGAAACTGAAAGTAGTCAAATTTAGAATAAGTCGAGATGTCAGTGAAGCGTTCAATGACTTCCAAAGTAATTCTCTTACGTTTGTTCCAATTCCCACTGACAATAATGGCATCGAAATGGAGGATGAAAAAGAGGGAAACAAAATACTCTATTGTTTTAGAATTGTTTTCGAATTTTGGAACACGTTTCATGCAACCATATTATGATATTTCAAGAGGCAAAACATCTCCTTTGTAAGAGTCAACATGGCACCTGGAACAACAACTGTGTGAAACGCAGCTTGCTCCGTACATCCACGAGACGAAGGAAGCAGCAGATACAGGCACCCAGGTTGATGCCGTATTCCTTGAGCTCTCGAATACAGTCCGTACAGTTTCTTACTGTCGCCTAGTGAACAAAATAACCGGCGTTCTGAATATCAGACCACCTCTTTGATTTGACTAAGCTTTCTAGTAAAAAGAACATACAACATGTCACTCAAAAGGCCTAGAATATTTAGAATTAACTTTGGGTGTACACATAGGGAGTGCTATAGGATCACACAAACACACAGACACTTGTTATCTTATATGGGCATCGTCGTCTCTGGCGGCGTATTCTGCTTGATTACATATGTCTGTATTTCAATACAGACGCCTATACCAGTTTCTTTGGTGCCTCTCTCTCTCTCTCTCTCTCTATATATATATATATATATATATATATATATATATATATATATATATATATATATATATATATATATTCGAGGGGCGTTCAGAAAGTAAGCTCCGATCGGTCGCGAAATGGAAACGACTATGAAAATCCGATAAAGCTTTGCACAGATGTGTTGGGTAGTGTCTCTAGTATAACACCAGTTAGCATCACGTCGCTCTTCTCATTTCTGAGCTCGCAGTGAGTGCGTAAAGATGTCTACAAAATAGTGTCTGCCGCCAAGTACGAGGGCCTGGTGAGAAATTTCGCCTGAAGCTATGCAGCTAACATTACATAACTGTCGTGCTGTTTCTTCTTCAAGACAATTCTCAGCCGCATTCTGCAGGGGCAATGAAGATGCTCCTGCATCGTTTTCAAATGGAAATGTGAGATTACCCACAATACAGTCCGCAATTGTCTCCCCCTGAGTTTCATCTCTGGTCACATGAACCGCTGTCTTTGAAGACAACATTTTGACACAGACAACGAGGTGTAGGCCAGCGTGGAGAATTGGCGGAAAGCACTGGCGGCTGCCTTCTATGATGAGGCTATTGAAAAGTTGGTACAACGCTATGACAAAAGTCTAAGTCAGAACGGCGACTACGTAGAGAAGTATCTGAAAGGTGTAGCTAATTGTTACAAGTAAAACATTTCTGATGTTCACTGTGGTTTCAATTTGGCAATCAATCGGAGCTTACTTTCTGAACAGGCGTTGTATATATATATATATATATATATATATATATATATATATATATATATATATATATATATATATAGGGTGGTCCATTGATCGTAACCGGGCCAAATATATCACGAAATAAGCGTCAAACGAAAAAACTACAAAGAACGAAACTTGTCTAGCATGAAGGGGGAAATCGGATGGCGCTATGGTTGGCACGCTGGGATGCCGCTGCCATAGGTCAAACGGAAATCAGTTGCGTTTTTTTAAAAGAGGGACCCGCATTTTTAATACATATTCGTGTAATACGTAGGGAAATTAATGTTTTAGTTGGGTCACTTTTTTCGCTTGGTGATAGTGGCGCTGTAATAGTCACACACATATGGCTCATAAATTTTGACGAACAGTTGGTAACAGGTAGGTTTTTAAATTAAAATGCAGAACGTAGGTACGGTTGAATATTTTATTTCGGTTGTTCCGATGTGATACATATACGTTTGTGAACTTATCATTTCTGAGAACGCATGCTGTTACAGCGTGATTACCTGTAAATACCACATTAATGCAATAAATTCTCAAAACGATGTCCGTCAACCTCAATGCATTTGGCAATACGTGTAACGACATTTCTCTCAACAGCGAGTAGTTCGCCTTCCGTAATTTTCGCACATGCATTGACAATGCGGTGACGCATGTTGTCAGACGCTATAGGTGGATCACGATAGCAAATATCCATCAAATTTCCCCACAGAAAGAAATCCGGGGAGGTCAGAACCGGTGAACGTGCGGACCATGGTATGGTGCTTCGACGACCAATCAACCTGTCATGAAATATGCTATTCAATAGCGCTTCAATTGCACGCGAGCTATGTGCCGGACATCCATCATGTTGGAACTACATAGCCATTCTGTCATGCAGTGAAACATGTAGTAACATCGGTAGAACATTACGTAGGAAATCAGCATACATTGTACCATTTAGATTGCCATCGATAAAATGGCGACCAATTATCCTGCCTCCCATAAGGCCGCGCCATACATTAACCCGTCACGGTCGTTGGTGTTCCACTTGTCGCAGCCATCATGGATTTTCCTTTGTCCAATAGTGCATATTATGCCGGTTTACGTTACCGTTGTTGGTGAATGACGCTTCGTCGGTAAAGAGAACGCGTGGAAAAAATCTGTCATCGTCCCGTAATTTCTCTTGTGGCCAGTGGCAGAACTGTACACGACGTTCAAAGTCGTCGCCATGCAATTCCTGGTGCATAGAAATATGGTACGGGAGCAATCGATGTTGATGCAGCATACTCCACACCGACGTTTTAGAGATTCCCGATTCTCGAGCAATTTGTCTGCTACTGAAGTGCGGATTAGCCGCGACAGCAGCTAAAACACCTACTTGGGCATCATCATTTTTTGCAGGTCGTTTCACATGTGGCTGAACATTTCCTGTTTCCTTAAATAACGTAACCAACCGGTGAACGGTCCGGACACTTGGATGATGTCGTTCAGGATACCGAGCAGCATACATAGCACACGCCCTTTGGGCATTTTGCTCATAATAGCCATACATCAACACGATATCGACCTTTCCAGCAATACACGGGTAATATACGAGGTGTGGCTAGAAAAAAACCGGACTAGTACTGGTGAAACAATAAAACGAATGCAATAAGGCTGAAAGTCGCGTGGCCTGTCACGTGACTCTCGCTCCGCCTACTGCTCGAGTTTCATCTGCCTCCTGCACTCAGTCTGCCCGTGGCGTCTGTTTTAAGTAGTTGACGTTTTGTCTGTGCGTCGGAAAATGTTGAGTGTACAGAAAGAACAGCGTGTTAACATCAAATTTTGTTTCAAACTAGGAAAATCTGCAAGTGAAACGTTTGTAATGTTACAACAAGTGTACGGCGATGATTGTTTATCGCGAACACAAGTGTTTGAGTGGTTTAAACGATTTAAAGATGGCCGCGAAGTCACCAGTGATGACACTCGCACTGGCAGACCATTGTCACCAAAAACTGATCCAAACATTGAAAAAATCGGTCAACTTGTTCGACACTTTCCTTGTCAACTCCTGTTAACTCAGACACTGCTCTGATTGTTAAACGGCGATCTTGTCGAACAAGTTTACCGATTTTTTCAATGTTTGGATCAGTTTTTGGTGACAATGGTCTGCCAGTGCGAGTGTCATCACTGGTGTCTTCGCGGCCATCTTTAAATCGTTTAAACCACTCAAACACTTGTGTTCGCGATAAACAATCATCGCCGTACACTTGTTGTAACATTACAGACGTTTCACTTGCAGATTTTCCTAGTTTGAAACAAAATTTGATGTTAACACGCTGTTCTTTCTGTACACTCAACATTTTCCGACGCACAGACAAAACGTCAACTACTTAAAACAGACGCCACGGGCAGACTGAGTGCAGGAGGCAGATGAAACTCGAGCAGTAGGCGGAGCGAGAGTCACGTGACAGGCCACGCGACTTTCAGCCTTATTGCATTCGTTTTATTGTTTCACCAGTACTAGTCCGGTTTTTTTCTAGCCACACCTCGTATCACAAACAAATACCGTCCGCACTGGCGGAATGTTACGTGATATCACATATTTATACGTTTATGACTGTTACAGTTCCATCTATCACAAAGCGAAAACAGTGGTCCAACTAAAACATTCATATATCTTTACGTACTACACGAATATGTAATAAAAATGGGGGTTCCTATTTAAAAGGGACCGATTACCGTAGCAGTCTGGTCCCTTTCATCCCACAAACCAACCAACCAATCCTATTTTTAAAAAAGCAGTTGATGTCAGTTTTACCTATGGCAGTGGAGTGGCATTTAGCGGGCCAACTATAGCGCCATCTGATTTCCCCCTTCAACCTAGACAAGTTTTGTTCTCTGTAGCTTTCTCGTTTGACGCTTATTTCTTGAGATATTTGGCGCGATCACAATCAATGGAATTATATATATATATATATATATATATATATATATATATATATATAGAGAGAGAGAGAGAGAGAGAGAGAGAGAGAGAGAGAGAGAGAGGCACCAAAGAAACTGGTATAGGCATCCGTATTCAAATACAGACATATGTAAACAGGCAGAATACGCCGCCACAGACGACAATGCCTATATAAGACAACAAATGTCTAGCGCAAGGCGCACGAGCCACATGGCACAGAATCTCAGAGGTAGCGACGCAGTGAGGATTTTCCCGTACGACCATTACACGAGTGTATCGTGAATATTAGGAATCCGATAAAACAAATCTCTTACATCGCTGCGGCCGGAAAAGGATCCGGCAAGAACGGGAAGATAGTCGTTCAACGTGACACAAGTGCCACTCTTCCCCAAATTGCTGCAGATTTCAATGCTGGGCCGTCAACAAGTGTCTGCGTGCAAACCAGTGAATGAAATATCATCGATACTGGCTTTCGGAGCCGAAGGCTCATTCGTGTACCCTTGATGACTGCACGACACGAAGTTTTACGCCTCACCTGCGACCGTGAACATCGACATTGGACTGTTGACGACTGAAAATCATGTTGCCTGGTCGGACGAGTCTCGTTTCAAATTGTACGGAGCGTATGGACGTGTACAGGTATGGAGATAACCTCATGAATCCGTGGACACTGCATGTCAGCAGCTGACTGTTCAAGCTGGTGGGGGCTCTATAATGGCACTGGGGCGTGTGCTCTTGGAGTGATTGGAAATGTTTCCTTCAGTTTAGAAATCGAGTTGAGCTCACAAAGATTTAAGTCAGGGGACTGCAGTCTGTGGAATAGCACTTAGCAGCCGCATCAGTCTAACAAATCAGTAACAGCTTGCACTCCACGTGCTTAAGCATTGTCCTGCAAAATTATGGTCAGGTCCTGCAGAAAGTGTCATCACTTCTGTCTCTAAGATGGTCGTAACTTATGTTCCCAAAATGAACAGCGTTCAGACAGGAATGATGACACTTTCTGTAGGACCTGACCATCATTTTGCAGGACAATACTCAAGCACGTACATTGCAAGCTGTTACTGATTTGTTTGACTGATAGGGCTTCTAAGTGCTATACCACCTACTGCACTCCACTGACTTAAGCTCTCGTAAGTTCAACTCGGTTTCTAAACTGAAGGAAACGCTTCATGGCATTCGCTTCAGAAGTGCTACAAATTCGTCAGGCAATAGACCGCGCCGCTCGAGCTGTCAACACAACTGGCACTGCTAAGTGCATCCTACGACTTCCACATCGGTGGCAACGGGTTATACACAATGCTGGTGACTTCTTTAAAAGTCAGTAAAACTTCGAAACACGTACCTGTTTTGTACGAGCTGTAAATAAATACTTGCTACCATTAAAGTTCCTGCCCTAGTACTTCGTTAAGAGAATTTGATTTTTCATGATTTATTGGACGGGCAATAAGTTACTGATTTTTTGTTCTCAGTCAGAATGCTAATATTGTCAGAGATGGAGCTTTATACATTTCGCACGTTTCTCACCAGAACAATAATAATTAAAAATACTTAATAGATAAACAATTCTCACCCTTCGACTTGTCTGCCAGGATTTCGTTTCGTTTCGTTGGATGATTTCGCAGTTAGACATACTTCGTCTTGCTACTGCATTTACAAAATTTTACGCAATAGTAGTTGGTCAGTAGTTTCTACATAGTATCTTTGTCGGTTGCGCGATGCATAGAATAAATTAAAATTTTCTTATTTTAGCAGTTGTCTGGTTCAGAATTTGTTTATTTATTTTGTAACAGTGAGGTTAACAGTCTTGTGTTAAGATATTAGTTTTGCATTTTTGTGATATTTTCTTTCCTGCTACAACGACAATCAGGGGCAATTCTAGAAGTCGGTCAATTGGGTGGTGGGGGTGGGGAGGGGGAATGGAATAACGCTTAATAAAAGGAGAGTTGTGGTCCTTCACCAACAAATTTGCAAAATTTCGTGTTGCTTAAAGTAATTTTTGGTAACTGCTTAGGTGTTCAGGGTAAAAACAAGTCCGCCGAACGTGTGTGCCCGGGAAAATAATACTATTTGACCCAGATGTCCGGCGATATCGAAGTTTTTGTCTGGGGTCAGCAATTTAAGTGTTTGATGGCATGCGAGGCATATTTAGCTTTCTTGATTATTGTAAGTGGTACTCGTACATTAATATTTTCAGTAATAAAGTTACACAATTAATATTAGCGAAACTTGATGAGATTAGAGAATTCAATAATGAAATTACAGAATTCAATGATGAACCTCGTGAAGAGATCAAAGAAGCTAGGGACGAGATTGATGACAATTTAAAAATTCAATGAAATGTCAGAACGGTTGAAAACTCATTTACACGGGAAACTGAAGTCTGATATTGATAAACTTGAGTCGAGACTTGATCATGTACAATGTGTTGATATTGTTGAGTTCAGACACCAGACATCACAACAAGAATTGCAAATAGAGGAATTAGCATAAAAGTTCGAATCATTACAGTTGCAGACTAATACTGAAATTTCAAAGATGCAAAATCAGCTGATGACTGTTGCAAAACGAGTCGAAGTATTATACGAGAGAGTGACGCATACGAACAATGATTCCGATAAAAGGTCAGACGATACTCAACTGGTTCCGTTCGCTGATACCGAAGAATTTCCGTCTCTGCAACGTTTCAAAGAAGGGAAGATGACGATTAATCAGTGAAATAAATCAGACGTGACAAAGATACAGGAACAGCTTGCCAATATCAAAACAATCAAAACCAGTCGGTTCAACAAATATCATGTTGGATATGACAATGAATGCTTTCGTGTACGTGATATATTTTGGGACACAATGTGAGTTGCGGTATGAGAGAAAAAGGATGGTTTTGATTACAAACATTTTCCCACAGTAAGGAAATTTAAAATTTGTCGCAATGCCAAGGAAATTCCCCCAAGGGAGTGTTCACAACAGTTTGAATATTCTTTGCCTCCAACATGGCCGATTGGACTCAAACTTGGATTCATTTGCGGTTATCTCGGAGGAGAACCTGCGACAAGAATGAGATAGATAGCACGTGAATGTCACAGGTACGAAGATTTTTATCACGCCTTCTTTTCCGCTTACTGCCCTGAAACAGCTGCGGAACGTGTGAAACATAACATTATTACGATGCAAAATTATGAACAATCGAATTTTTCAACTTCTGTGCAGCACTTTTAAACATGATGCGCATGGACAGATATTTAACTAAACCGTACCATCCATCTGAACTAATCGGCATTTGTGTGACTAAATTACCTATCAGATTACGCCGTATAATTTTCGGAGGACGTTGTAAGGATATCTTGGAAGCTTTTCAAGATCGTATCGAAAAACATTAATTTTGACAATAATGATCACACACAAAAAACAATAATAACCGGTATTTGAAAATTACCGCAAGCGACGTAACCAAAACATAGATGGAATTCAATTCGCGTGAACGATATGACGAGGGACGCGACGAAAGCAGCTACAATATGAGACATCAGGCCGGAAGTGCACATTACAGACGCTCGATAAATGATTCCCACACGAACTCGTCAACCAACTCACGTGATACACACGCCTCAGTGACCCACATTTAGAGGCTAAGAAATGTTGTCACAAATTAGAGGATACATTTTTCTTCAATAATGTGGAAAAGCGACTTCGTGCTGTCTTAGCAAAACGCAAAATGCGTTAAGAGGTAAAACCACGAAGTTACGTGGAGAACACCTCTATTTCCTTTCATTCCTGTGGAAGTTAGAGAAATAGCTGCTGTTGACATTTTCGGTCCAGTTACGAGACCTAAACATGGTCAATCATTTCTTTTTACAGCTGTTGGCCTTACGTCTAAATTTGTGTCATTCACACCTTTACGGAAAGCAACTACAAAATCTGTTACTCTAGCATTCGTAAAGATTTTTCAGAAAGAAGTAAGGTATGTTGGCAAAGTAATTTCTGATAGTGGCACACAGTTTCGTTCTAATACATGGCTAAAAACTTTGATTGCTAGGAATTATTATATCACGCTTGATGCCGCTTTGCACCCTTCGGAACGCTTTATGAAAGATCTAGGTAAACCTTGCATATTGTATTGCTATCGTCAACCCAGAAACTGGGATTTACACATGACGGAGTTTAAAAATGAATTATTCTACAGCCTTGACTCCACTCCTTGTTTTAAGGAATAAATCACCTCCAGGTCACCTAAAACAGTTAATAGCCTTTGCTACACAGCAACGTTTAAGACACCGTGAAGAAATTAACTTATCATTGGAAAACATCAAGAAAGCCGTAGATCAGATAGTGTTGCTTTAATAGAATCCTTTATCTCATAAAGGAAAGTCTTTAAGTAGCATCTTTTTCATGGTGTATGAAGGTCCTTTCCGCATACGGCTTATCGTAAACGCAAATATTGTTTAACCTGAAACCATAAGCACACATAAATCGAGAGGCTCTCATCATGTATTGAACATCAAAGTATACAAAGAACAGTACTCCAGGGGTTTATTGTAGTTTGGTAAACTTATGCAGTGGCAAGCATAGTTCCCCTGTTGTTGCAGTGCGTTTTCATACTTTAACTTTCAGCACTTTTTCATACTCTTCAACTTACGTGTATATCTATTATTGCATCTCTTACTGTCAATCTACCTAATAGGCCTGAAGAAAAGTACTTTCAGTTTACTAAGCATAGACTGACAAGGTGATGATACAGTGAGTGTTGACCGACCTTTTTGAATGTGTATTTGCACTATGACAATATGGAATGGTAAGTCAACTGTGAACAGTTTGCCTTCAGCCGGTATTATTCTGAGTTTACTGGTGCAATATCTGACTGAAATGTAAGACTTATCTCATTTCACGGGTTTGGAACTTTTCTCTCGAGATCCTGGTATAGTAGATTTCACTTGGCTTTGAGGTTCTAAGATAATCATTTTTTTTTCCGTTCTGGAAGAGGGTTTGCACATATAATGACGTTTCTTATGACTTGTAGTAACTTGTACATTTTTTACTTTACCTCCAACAGTCAGAATACTGTGTTGTTTTTGAGTAAAGTGCTTGAGGTGACTTTTCTTGTAGGTGCATATTTAGTGAAGTAGGCCATGAATGTTGGTAATTTATATAACTGCAGACTTTATTTTGGATAAAAGACTGTGTGTGAGTGGTTCTGAGTCGAGAGAGGTATTTCTGATGGGCAGTAGTTTAACGAGGAACATTTCCGACTGACGCTTGTTCTGCTATTTAGGAAGTATCTTGAATAGTGATAATTCCTTCGTTGTATGCATACACATCATGAATACTGTGCGGTATGTATATGGAATATGATGAGGAATATTGCTACTTTGTGATACGGATATGGGATATGATGAAGAATTTTGCTTAAAGGTTGCCATGTGAGGCTGATGATGTTATTATGGTTTATTATTGTGCAACTATGATATACTGTTTCTATCAGCTACTTTGTCAAGAAATATTTTCTGAGTGGACAGAACTACTGAAGTTCTGTTGCTACTAAAGTGATGGATTATGACGTTAGGAAATATCTATTATGGAAGGAACACGAATTATATTTTGAGCTACCAATCATACCTGTTATATACATTGCCAACTCCAGCAAACACGGAAGTTTTACCTGTACGAAACACCAGCGCTTGAAGATGATCGATTGTCTTTTTATCTATTTGGAAATGAGAGTGCTTATGTGGATGTATCTCTCGATTAATGAGTATCAATAGTTTTACAGACATTTTTTTTCTCTACTACTAAATTATTTATGTAAGTGTGAGATGAATTTTCCAGCTGTCCGAAGTTGTGGAATGAAATTGTCTCAGTGAAGAATTTTGTTTTTCTACTTATTACTGTTACACTTATTGTATTTTATATTTTGTAAGTTGCATGATCACAACTGAATTTTCCTCTGTTACAGAAGTAATAAAAAACACAGAACTGTATGCATTTATACGACCTAAACACTATTTTCAGATGGGAGTGTAGCGTATACATCGAGCGAGTAACATTCTAATGACGCAAATGTTTCGGTAGTCTGTTACGAAGAACCAGACAATCAAGAAGTAGCCGATCGTGTTAAAAACATTGATCAATGACTTGTACTGCCTGGAAAGTAATGCACCGCATTTCTTTGTCAGCTGAAAAATAACGTATGTATTATTGAAGTCTCCTGGGTGAGCTTGCCAGTTTCCCGTCACTTCCGACAGACAGCGTAGCTGCAGGACAGTTTCATAATGGCGTCTGTAGGCTATATACGTTACAAGCAACGTGCCATCATTGATTTTCTCACTGCAGAGAAAGAAACTATGGGGAATGTTCACAAACGCTTGTGCAACGTCTATGGAGCATCTGATGTCGACAGAAGTACAGTTAGTCGCTGGCCACGGAAGGCGAGGTCATCAGAAGGCGCCTCGGCGGAGCTCCACGATTCGCAGCGGTCAGGGGCTGTCACACCTGACATGTTGGAACGAGCTAATGTTGTCATTCGCGAGGGCAGACGCATTACGACTCGGCAGTTGTCTCTACATCTGTCACTCAGCAAAGAAGTGTGGATACATTTTTGAGCGCCCTTGGATATTCAAAAGTGTGTGCAAGATGTGTCCCATGTTGTCTAACGGTGTATCACAAATCGCACAGAAAAAACATTTCTCTTGTATTTGTTGGATCGTTTTGAAG
This sequence comes from Schistocerca nitens, assembly GCF_023898315.1. Classification (NCBI taxonomy): domain Eukaryota; kingdom Metazoa; phylum Arthropoda; class Insecta; order Orthoptera; family Acrididae; genus Schistocerca; species Schistocerca nitens. The sequence goes on from NC_064619.1 coordinate 363,863,482, forward strand.
CTGAGGGGGAAGCCTTCTTGTCCCGTATTGTGACAGGTGATAAAACCTAGCTTCATCATTTTGAGCTCGAAACAAAACGACAGTGGATGGAATGGCGCCATTGATATTCCCAGCAGAAGAAAAAGTTCAAGCAACTGCTTCCGCCGGTAAAGACATGATTAGCGTATTCTGGGACTGTGAAGCTCATTAATTTGATGCCAAGAGGTGGTACCATTAATTCAGAAGCATATGTCAACACATCAACAAAACTCAAGACGCAGTTCTGGCGACTTTCGAGCACCAGCAACCCAGGAGATTTTTTGCTGCAACGCGACGATGCTCGGCCCCACATAAGTCTGAGGACTGCTGAACACATCGCAAAACAGGGTTGGACAATGTTACACCATGCAAAGCTTTAAACATGGCTGCGTTGTCAGCGACCGCTACAAGGTAAAATTAAACCAATTTGAGCCCTCGGTCACAAAAACCAAGTCTTTTTTACCTAGGTTTCGGCCATTTCTAAGAGTGCATTCAGCAGAAATAAAACATTTCGAACTGGCATGTCACGTATAAAATAAATATGAAGCTACAACGCTTTAGTCACAAAATATTAAAACAAGAAATATTGAGGCAGGCCACTAACGGCTGCACCATGTGTCGAGCTGCGGTAGCATGAAAGTCTGAGGTTGAAATTGTTTTAATTTTACTCCATCCACCCTACAGTCCTGACCTAGACACCTCGGACTTCCACTTGTTCGGGCCATTAAAGAATGTCATTCGTGGAAGACTTTTTGAGGACGATGAGGAGTCCCCACCTCCAGGACAAGCATTGGTTCCGACAGGGCATACACACAATTGTTTCGCGCTGGACAAAGGCCAGAGAATGGCATGTATATTACGTGGAAAAATAGGGTGTGTAGATTAAACATCATTTTTTGTGTAATTCTTTTTATGTTCAATAATAAATTGCTGAAGAAAAAAGTGCGATGAATTACTTTCTTGCCAACCTTCATATATAAAAATGTCACAAATTTTGACAACTTTTTATTTTCATCTTATAGTACTTTTATACCTTGATGTAAGTAGATCAGCTACATTTTTATACATAATGTAAGTAATTGTTTAAAATAAGTAACTTTCTTACTTTTATTATTTTTCTACTTAAACAATTTTATTTCAGAAATTCTCTTGTAGTGATGAATGGGGATCTAGGTTCTGCAATGGCAGTGATGTCGATTCTAGCAAGTTAAGATAATGATTGTAAGATGACTTTTTCTCTTGTCATTAAGCAATACTGAAGCTCAAGAGAAGTTATTTGCCTCATTTTCGGTTGAAAATCCATTTCTTACAGCTACTTCTGAACAGTTCGAGGATAAATGTTTTTGTGTTGCGTCTTAGAAGAAATTTGGGTTTATGCGATATGCCTTTTGAATGCCGTATTTATTTTACTAATGTGATTAACTACGAATGGCCACAAAAGTCAGACTCCATATATAGATAAGTTGAAGTTTGACATCTGTTGATATTGTCCTAATGATGCCACTTGCTGTTTTCTGCTCGATGATCATCACGTAAATGTTAGTGTGATTTTATGAGAAATGGAACACTTGTACTGCAATGAAAAGGAAGAACTTGTGATGATCACCGACCCAGCACGCGAGGACTGAATGTGTAATACGTTATGAAAACGGACGACACGGTGATGAGTAATGACACTCTTTACTAACTTATGTTGGCTGCAGCTCAAGTCCCTTATAATGTGTAACATGAAGTTGACGGACACTCACGTACATACATATTTTTAAATATCTACCACAGAAATTGGATTATATGAACTTCACATTCTGATAGATTACCTATAATTTTACTGTGTGTGTTAATGCTAATTTTTCTATTGCATGATAATTTAAATCATATTTAACTGGATCAAAACGTGCACTTAATCATACGATGTGTACTGTACTATCGGAAAATGAATCTCTGTAGGACCAGTTTGCCAGAAATTGGTTGGCCCAGATTTAATATTTACAACTATACTTCAAGAAACTGGCCACACTTATGTAATTATGTGCAGCCATATTTTGAGTCATTAAGTTAGTGCTGAGCCTATGTGCCTATTCAAATGATGTAGATTTTATCTTCAAGTGTGTATCACTTACTGTTATTCATTTATTCACTCTTATTCGTTTCTGTTATTATGTCTTATATAAGACTTTTGATGACCTATGTCAATTACGAGGACCTGTTTTCGCAAAGGGATATAACATCATTTGTTTTTTTGATCTTATCATGAATTTTTGGTACTAAATAAGTTATATACTTTTACAATCATTATGGATTCTATACAGTCTCTTTATCTGAATATGAAAAGGAATGACACACTAAAACATTTCAGTGTGGTTATCAGTGGACATAGTGTATATCATTAGCTCCTGAGTGTGCTTACATCTCAAATTTGTTTGTCTTCAAATGAATTTATTAACATTTCGGTGTGGACGTCAGTGAACATAGTCTGAGTTGTCCATCAGTCTTCTGCACCTAAAATATGTTTCTTTACCTTGATTGCTACTGCCCGAGAATTTTTACTCTCTTGAAGAACGGTAAATAACATTTTCTTATCTTGTCAAATGAACTACCACCGATGTTATACACGTGTGAGTACTTACCTGCACAATGATATTTGTATATTTATTTCCTCCCTCTTTGCACTGTTTGCAGTTCTGTGTAATATTTGTATACACACAACCGAAAGACATTTTTACTATTTTGATGCCCTGTAAATAACGTTTTGTTATCTTTTCAAATCAGCTGCCGCTATTGTCACGCAGATAAGAGTGCTTATCTGCACGATGATACCGGTATATGCATTTTCTGTCTCTTTGCACTATTTGTAGTTCTATGTAATATTTGTATCTACACCACTGAAAGACAGTTTTGCATTCTGGGAGAATTATAAATCACATTTTGTTATCCTATCAAATTATGTACTATCAGTGCCATGTTGAAATGAGTGCTTACATGAAAAGATGACACTTGTATATTAATTTCCTTGACTTCATTATAAAACTTATAAATCTCCTGTTATGCGGATAACTTATGTAACCTTATGCTTATGTTTATTTAGTTTACCACTTTTGTAAATCATCTGAAGCTATGTTTCTCATTTGTGTTATTTAAGAATTTTACGTTTGCTCCTTGCCAACATATTAGGCAAGAATCGCCCCACAGAGTTCTTAAAAGTGAGGGAGGGGGTTTCGAAAGTTGGACGTTAATATTTCTTTGGAAAGTTGGCCATTGATTCTGCTGTGGTGCTCATACACAAACTCTGAGTCTGAGAGATTATTATCGCGAGTGGTAGCGAGCGAACAGTTGTTTAGTGTACTCGGATGCAGGCTCTGGTGGCGAGATTCCGCGCGACACATGAGGTCGCGGCCTACACTGTCAGTGCTAGTAGCGCTGGAGAATACTTCGGTTGTAACTGAGTATTTTTGATAATTTTTATGTTTTGTTCCACGTAATTGTTGCTTACTTTAGCACTGCAGAGATTTTGTCAGATTTGTGTGTGCTTACATTGAGAGTATTATTTGTACCTTGGTTGTGATCAAATACATGACTATTGATTGTAGACGTTGTGGAATAATTAAAGTTGTTGCTAATTAAACTGTGGAAGAAAAGGAAATGTCTGAGTAAAGTCCAACAGCGTTTAAATCGTCAATTTTTCAGAGTAGAGTAAACCAAACATTTTTATTGGTGCCTTAATTTTTTACACCGCTGATGTCTTGTTGACCAAACCCCTCCTGGTCATTCAAATTACATATATATATATATATATATATATATATATATATATATATATATATATATATGTGTGTGTGTGTGTGTGTGTGTGTGTGTGTGTGTGTGTGTGTGTGCTAGTAATTTTATAATTGTATCAGTAATTGTGCCCATGCACTGCACAATGCATGGATCGCTGTATTTCTTTTCAATTAGTTTAGCATGTTGTTGGATGCAGAATATGCACACAGCTGCAGTGGCAAGACGAGGTAAGTCGTCCGTTGCATGCAGGACCATTATTATATTAATTGTTAAGAGATGCTAGAAAATATTTTTATAATCGCAGTCACATAGAAGTGAATTTGATTTTTCATGATTTATGGGAAGAGTAATAAATTTGTTTTCTTTCTGTCAATCTGACTACTAATATTGTCAGAGATGGAGATTTACAATTTCCGTACATCTTTCACCAGAACAATAATAATTACCAATATTGGACAGACAAACGACTTTCAATAGCACTTCCGAGAAGGGCCAAACAAAACCGAGGCAGGCCGAACCTCAACCCACACGGTCTCTGCACATCATACTTGGGTACAGTTTGGCACGCCGTGACAACGCTGCCCTAGATCTACCATAGACAAGGCACCCAGGATCATCAGCTCGTGATAGGTCCAGCTTTTCCTGAAGAGGAGATGGTATACGCCGGAAAGAATAGTACTTGAGGTAACTTAGATATCTGCTGTAGGTGAGGCTCGGTAGTTGGCCCAGCACACCCACTCGTTGGAGCTTCCGACAGCTTGACATCAATCGGAAAGAATTCAAACACCTTACAGACAGATACTCTTCCCGCTCATGCCCAAGAACAGTGTTCTGAGTATGACGGCTTTCTGGCTGGTATAGTGGGTTTTTCAAGGCTTTCTGGCTGGTATAGTGGGTTTTTCAACAGTGATAGACTCAGGAATAACTTGAAATTAATACCAAAGCTTTTTTTATAATTTGAAGGTTTGTTGTGCTACAACTTACGCTAAAAGTTACACTGTTGCCTATGTTGGATCGTTCCAGCAACAGTCAAAGAGACCAGCCACACTCATAGAATTACAACAAAGTAAACGACCTCCAGAATTATGAACAAAACTGATGTTGGGATCCTGGTTCTGACTTTAATGGAAGACTTGGAAGGGTTTGTGACAAGCTGGGCTGTGAATATCTTTATTTTCGACAAACCGTTTAGAGCTGTAGGATAACCCTAAAGTGTTATGGGTGCAATACACATCGGAGGATGCTATGTGTGGAGTGCACAAAAGATTTTCAGGCAGCTCTTCACCCATTCCAGGAAATGACAAGTCTACACTACCCCAAAGTACTAATGTGAGACCAAATGAAACGCTATTCAAAGGTGGAATTATTAAAATTCTAGGACTCAGCTGCGGAAACATTCACAACCAAGTTGATGGGAATGAAGCATTGTTAAAAGCAATGGAGATGACACCATAATAGGTACAGATAACTGAAGAAAGTCGTAAATTGTCACCAGGCCTTTTTTTACTACAGTTAAGTGTAATCGAAAAGATGAACTAGTGAGACATGGAGGTCGGGTATTCATCGAGTACAAATGCAGCTCGTAACCGTAGAAATATGACGCTGTGCTTGTGATTGTCTAGAAAAGACTTATTATCGAAGGTGTGCTTTCACTTGTAAATGGGGTTTTCTGTCAGCCATAAAAGTTAGCCTCAGATATAAATCTGAAGTACCCGAGAAAATTCTGGTCCAACAGTTAAGAGGTATATGGGTCTACGGTTCTACGGTTCTACCTCTGTCCAGTCAATCGTTGACCAGTCTGGTGCAGCAATTGAGGACAGCAATACGAAAGCTCAAGTTTCATATCTCGCGCTTAAGAAATCGTTCACGCAAAATGATCGTACGAACGTATCGAACCGCATAGGGGCCCCTGCCTCTTACTTAGGTTGCATTTATTGCGAATCTGTCGCACAGTGCCGCGTCTCAAACGACTGAAGAAAGCGCAGGTGGCTCCTGTATATGAGAAGGGTAAGGGAACGGCCCCGCAAATGACAGACCAATATCCTTAATATTCGTTTCCTACAGAATTGTTGAACATATTCTCAGTTCGAAAACAATAAATTTCCTTGAGATGGAAAAGCTTCTGCCCACAAATCAGCGTGGTTTTAGAAAGCATGGCTAAACGGCAACAGCCAGGTTCCATAATCCCATATTGCCGAAAAGCGTTTGACTCTGACCCACCGTAAGACTGTTGACGAAAGTACGAGCATACGGTGCATACGGAAGAAATTCCAGATACACGACTGGCTCGAAAACTTATTAAGTAATAGGATTCAGTATGTTGTCCTCGATAGCGAGTTTTCCTCAAAGAAAAGGTTATCGTTAGGAGTTCCCCGTGGAAGTGTGATAGGATGGCTGTTATTCTCTATATGTACAAACGAACTGACAGGCAAGATGAGCTGCAATCAGAGGCTGTTTGCTGGTGATGCTGTTGTGATCGGGAAGGTGTCGTTGCTGAGCGACTGCAGGAGGATACAAGGCGACTTAAACAAAATTACTAGTTGGTGTGATGAATCGCAGTTAGTTCTAAATGTGGATACGTATTAAGTTAACGTAGATGATTCACAATAACAATCACGTCGTGCTAGAATACAGCATTAGTAGTATGCTGCTTGAGACAGTCACTTCGAGTAAATGTCCAGGCCTAACGTTGCAAAGCGATATGAAATGGTGAAATGGAGCGAGCATGTAAGAGCTGTAGCAGGTAGGGTGAATGGGTGACTTCGGTATGTTGAGAGGATTTTAGGAAACTATGGTTCACCTGTGAAGGTGACTGCGTATAGAACACTAGTGTGGCCCGTTCTTGCATACTGATCAAATTTTTGCGATGCCAACCAGGTCGGACTGACGGAACACATCGAAGCCATTCACAGGCGGACTGCTAGATTTATTACACATAGGATCGATCAACACGCAAGTATTTCGGAGATTTTCCTGGAACTGAAATGGGAATCTCTGGAGTGAAGGCGAATATCTTTCGAGGAACATTACTGAGCATATATAGAACCAGTATCAGACGCTGATTGCAGAAAGAGTCAACTGCTGCCAGTATCCATTTACTGTAAGGGCCACAAAGATAGTGTAAGAGAAATTAAGGCTCTTAAGTACGCGTATAGGTTGTTATTTTCCCCTCTGGCTCCTTGCGAGTTGAACAGGAAAGGAAATGTGTAATAGAGGTAGGAGATTCCTACTCCAACCCAAAAAACAATAGCTTGGGGAGTAACTATACAAACGTAGCTGTAGATTCCACGCAACCGGAATCTGTAACTATAAGTGGTAGCCATAACTAAATATCCTGCGAAATAATACTAATGCCTTCGCCGAAAATTTTCAACAATAGATAAAACGGAAGACCACTCAAATGGGAAATATATTAGGCATAGTGGCAATAAACAGACTTAAACTCTTTGAGCGAGTCCACTTTAATACTTCAGTCAGCTACCTTGAGAGGTTGTAACAACAATGATGTACAAAAGTACAAAGGCAAGCAAATAGAGATTTGCATGTTCGGTAAACTACATAATGTTGCTGTATTGACAACTCTCAAGGAAAAATACGAAACTTTTACCTACAGGCATACTAAGTAGAGGACTTACGGATCAAGTTTATAATAATACTTGACAATGCGTTGACAGATATGTACCTCGAAAGCAATAAATGGGAACGACCACCATTGGTACAGACTGTACTATTTCAGCAGTCACTACAGAAACAGTGAGTGTAGGACAATTAGTGTAAAACAAAGCAAAGTTTCATAGTTAGAGAGATGCTAAATGTAACCCGTTTTGCTACTCATATTGCTAGACGTGGAGCCTTCAGTTGCTGCGTAGCAGAATCCTATAGAACGACCGCATCCAAAAACCAAATACATTCTCTTCATATGTAAAGCCGTTAGTCACATCAAAAATTAGTGTTCAGAAACTCACGAATAGCCGTGCGGGGTAGCCGCTCGGTCTTGGGCGTCGTGTCATGGTCAAGGCGGCTCCTCCCGTCGGAGGTTCGAGTCCTCCCTCGGGCATGGGTTTGTATGTCATCCTTAGCGTAAGTTAGTTTAAGTCAGATTAAGTAGTGTGTAAGCTTAGGGACCGATGAACTCAGCAGTTGGGTCCCATAAGACACTACCAAAAACTTCCAGTTTCTTTTCCAAACTCAAGGACGAGACAGGAATTGAGAGTGAGTAACAAAACTAAAACATAAATGTTCCATTAAAGGTAAAGATAAAGGAGTAGTGCTCTAGTTGATTTCTTCCACCACCACAAAGATGAATGACACAAAAATTACTTGAGAAATGTTGATAAAGAGCTAGAATCGTTCAAGTTGAATAAGGCCCAATGTCTTGACGGAATCCAACGATGGGGCATGTGGCCATTGACGAAAATTTGGTCACGTACAAGACGTAACCTATATCTCTCAGTCTGAACATCTACACACGATGATTGTGCCACACTTCCTAAGATATAGTTCCTAAAATATACCCCAATGGCACCTCATTTCCATTCACTTTATATTCCTGTTGTTGCACGAGCTTACTTCAGTGTTGCTGGGCCCGTGGGTATAACAACCGGTTGAGCAAAACTTCACGTATGAAATGTTTCGAATATTGATTTTCAGTGTATCACTGGCTTTTTACGAGGGTATATATCGCAAGTGACAGCCAAGCACCAATAATTAAAGTGTATATTGTGTTATGAGATATTTTGCTTCTCAGAAAGGCAGCAACATTTCTAGAAAAATCGCAGAACATTGAGGATCGCCCCGTGTGACTCTGGAGAGATTACGTGACGTCTAATCGTTGATTACAGGCGTTCGCGGCCAATATTTGCAATACTTCTGATTTTGGTATTGTGTGCATTAGACCGTGGTCCAGGGAATGATTCCCTGTGTAGCGTTTCGTCTTCCAGCGCTGGAACCACTGAGAAAACATTTACCAACTCAAATTCAACAAGCTGAACCATTTATGAGTATCCACGCAACGGCCGTTCGTTTTGTCACCAGACTGCTGCCAGTGCCTCAGAGATATACGGGCCTTCCAACGAACTTGTGACGTCACACTAGTCGGCTTGTCCGCCACACATCATGAGCGCTCGGCTCAATGCAGAGCCTAAGTGAAATTAATATTTAATTGAAAAGGTACCCTCAGAGCGTCTTAATTTTTCCGTGGTATATCGAGAACTTGCGTGCGAGTCAGCGATCGTAGGCAGCAATGTGATGACATGTAGAAACTTAGTTGCGGTGGTACATATGCGGTCGAATCACATTAATGTGACCATCGCCTGTGCTCGACGTCAAATTGCAACAACCACTCACAAGCATCAGATGGCAGCACTAGCAGTGGAGCGCATATAAAACGTTTCGGGATTGGCTCATACCACAAGGTAGTCGTTGTTGCAAAGCGGAAAGAGAGTAATTCATATGACCTTGAAAATGGCACAATTTTTGGCTTACCGCACAAAGGTGCAAGCATTTCAGAAACAGCTAACGTTTTAAATGGTTCCCGTGCCACCGAATCAACTTACACCATGGATGGTAATTAGCACTACCCAAAACCGGGTCCGAGGCACCTGTGGTGCACCACTGCGCATAGATGACCTATGGCTGCTGAGAAGCGAAGTCTACGGATGCATAGACGAGCAATTGTTGAGCAACTGACCATCGAGATTAACCAAGGAGCCGCTAACTTTGTCTCGTCAACGACTTTTCGGCGAACGTAGCTGCATATAGGCTTCCGCAGCAAGTGCTTGGTTCATGTATCCATGTTGACTGCTGTTCATCAGTGATGAAGGCTGGACTTTGCACGCCACTACTGCAACTGGTGGTCCACCGAGTGGCGACCGTTGGCCCTTTTAGATGAATCACGCTTTCTGCTTCATTGGAGAGATGGACGTTGGCGCGTACGGCGTGAAACGTTGAAAGCAAAATGCCTGCAACAGTCGTTTGAAAGGACTAGGCCGGAGGAGGGAAGGTAATGATCTGGGTGATCTAGTCATTCTCGAACGCACGATGGATCAACACAAGTACGCACATATTCTTGGGGACCAAGACAACTCCCATATGTAGTTTATTTTCCCTCTGCACGATGACATCTATCAGCAGGACTACACAATGTATCAAGCGGCTCGCTGTAAACGTGTGTGATCGAAGATCACCAGGATCAGTCTATCACACTCCCCTGACTGCCAAACTCAGAGATTTAAACCCAATCTAGAATCCGTGGGATCACCTCCATCAGGCTGCACCATCTTCAACCAAGAAACCTGGGGCAGCTGGCCTTGGTCATGGAATCGCTATGGCTCCACGTTCCTGTCGGTTCCTTCCAGAACCTCACTATCTCTCTTCCTGCATGTCTTACAGCAGACCGCGTTGCAAAAGGTGGCTATTCGGGCTTCTGAAAAGTAGTCACATTAACGTGTCTGGAGTCTGTATAAACAGTTCGGCTTGCTGGAATTGTTTGAGTCTGTAACTGCTTTCTGAGTCATTGAAGCATCTGACGATGTCTGCAGCACTGGAAGTTAAATCTTAGGCAGAGAATAATGCCGTAGACCACGCGTAATGCCCATAATACAAATAGCAGCAATATTTCTGTGAGACATTTCAGGTCGTCCTGAGTGAGGTTTTAAACGTGTTGAAATACAGCGATATTAATAGTCCACAATAGGCACTGCCATGTTGACCTCTGAAATCCTGTTTTCCATGTAATCTACGGCATACTGCAACCCATACGTCTCGCACAGATCATCATCCCTCTTGGTAAGTCGGCCAACTCACTGCGTGCTGCTATGTTCGCTGCACACCTATCTCAGACATCCTGTCTGCTCTCGACAACTCAATTTTGAAATAATATCAACAATCTTAGGGTACGTTAGTGTATTTACAACAAAAATCCTGTGTTGTGGAAATCTCATTAAGCTGTACGTGTAAAATGGGTTCACTGCGGAAGTCCCACTGAAAGCAAAACATAAACAGGACAACTGTAAAACAGCTACTCGTGGTCCAATGTAGGTTGTGGTTATAATTAAACTTTAGTTACTTGAGCCAATGTAGATGGAAAACTGTTTACCTTATCGATACCTAACTTTAAGGGAATGATATGCAGACTGTGCGCTGCAGGATTTACGTTCTTAGTAGTGTTAAGGTATCATGCCTTGCCGTTAGGCGCCACTACTAGTATACGGGCTTAGGGTTGAAACACAGCCACCAGTGTGCATTACAGCAGTAAACAGTCACTATGTTTCTCGGGAAGTTGAACACGGCTTTAGTAGTGAAGCTGTTTTATCAAAACAACGGCAAGGTTGCTGCTGCTCTTTGCGAGTATCGACGAATTAAATGAATGCGGGGAGGTCCTCTTTTCACACCGAGGATGACGAATTAACTGGTATTTTTGGAACTGCTCCTGAGACTGGACAACGGTGAATTGCACCAAAAACTGTTGCAGAAGTTACTGTTGCCACGGCTAAAAAACCTGGACGCCATATGCGATCGTCAAGCTGTGGATGAGGGGTGTCACTAAAGCTGAACGTTCCATGGACTGTCATTGCTTCGGGCAGCAACGTCTAGTGCCATACCAAGTTGTCGTGGAAACAGTTACTCGTCAAACTGAGGAACATTTGTAATTTGGTACGTTAACATTTTACAAAACTGACTAAGGGTTACCCTCTCGTGTGGCCGCTTAAATGTATTGCTTTCAGTGGTTTCTTTCGTTATTTCTATTCCACATGTCTTTACAGATGGCAATTAAAAAGTTTCATTGATCTATATTACTCGTCTTTCAAGTAGCGGAAGTTAAATATTATAACCAGCCCATATACTGATGTTGAACGGGTAAGTTGCGTGGAGTAGTGTGACGCATGGCTTACATAATTCTCCATGAAATGTGAGATATTACTACATTCATGGAGAAACACCACGAGAGCACATCTGCACTGAAGAGCCAAATAAACTGGTACTCCTGCCCAATATCGTGTAGGGACCCGCGAGCACACACAAGCACCGCAACACGATGTGGCATGGACTCGACTAATGTCTGATTTAGTGCTGGAGGGAAATAACATCATGAATCCTGCAGGGCTGTGCACATAAATCAGTAAGAATACGGTTGGGGGGGGGGGGAGTGGGGGGGGGGGGGGCAGAGGAGATCTCTTCTGAACAGCACGTTCCAAGGCATCCCTGATATGCTCAGTAATGTTCATGTCTGGAGAATTTGATGGCCAGTGGAAACGTTTAAACTCAGAAGTGTGTTCCTTGAGCCACTCTGTAGAAATTCTGGACGTGTGGGGTGTCGCATTATCCTGCTGGAATTGCTCGAGTCCATCGGCATGCACAATGGACAGGAATGGATGCAAGTGATCAGACGAAATACTTACGTACGTTTCACCTGTCAGAGTGGTATCTAGACGAATCAGGCGTCACATGACACTCCATCTGCACACGCCCTGCACCATTACAGCGCCTTCGCCAGCATGAACAATCCCGTGCTGACACGCGGGTCCATGGATTCATGAGGTTGTCTCCATACCCATACACGTCCACACACGCGATACAATCTGAAATGAGACTCGTCCCACCAGGCAACATGTTCCAGTCATTAACAGTCCAATGTCGGTGTTGACGGGCCCACGCGAGACGTAAAGCTTTGTGTTCTGCAACCATCAACGGTGCACGAGAAGGTCTTCGGCTCCTAAAGCCCATATCGATTATTTTTCGGTGAATGGTTCGCACGCTGACATTTTTTGATGGCTCAGTCTTGAAATCAGCTGCAATTTGCGGAAGGGTTGCACTTCTGTCACGTTCAACGATTCTCTTCAGCCGTCGCTGGTCCCGTTCTAGCAGGATCTTTTTCCGGTCGCAACGATGTCGCAGACTTCATATTCTACCCGATTCCTGATATTCACTGTAAACTCGTGAAATGGTCGTGCGGGAAAATCCCCACTTCATCGTTCCCTCGGAGATGGTGTGACCCATCGTCCGTGCACCGATTATAACGATTATAACACTACGTTCAAACGCTCTTAAATGTTGATAACCTGCCATTGTAGCAGAAGTAACCGATCTAACAACTGCGTCTTATATAGGCGACCGCTGTGCTGTATTGTGCTTGTTTACATATCTCTGTATTTGAATACGCATGCATGCCTATACCACATTCTTTGGCGCTTCAGTGTATATAGAAATAAATGGGATATGTATGGCAACTGAAACTGTGCAGGAAATAAACTTACTTAATAATTATAAAGCTTTTTGAAAGTTCACAAAAGAATACATTCTCAGACTACTAAGAATAACTGAAGTCCAATTTCAATCTGCCTCGGAGAAAGGTCCCACAGAGGTCTCATGGCACAATTTGAGAGTACATAATGACCGCAGCCCAAAGGTTAACACATATACACACAGAAATGGCAGTACATATTTTGGCAGTAAATTCGGAAAATCAATGTATCTAGTTGTGTAGACATTGTTGTAGATCAGAGCAGTCTCTTCAGATCACCCTTGTTTAAGGATCTTGTTTCTGTGTAAATGCAGAAGTCTACATAGTAAATATCTGGTGTTAGATGGCGTATCTGCAAGACTAAGAAAGTGTCGCTGTTAAAAAACTTGGATTATAATATGTTTTAACTGTCTATTGCAAACCTCAAGCGTAATGGAACCAAATAATTGATTCAGCAAATTAAAACACCTCGGGTCAATAATAGTCAATGAGATAAATACAGGTTTGGATAAAAATATGCCGGGGTGACCGAGTGGTTCTAGGCGCTTCAGTCTGGAACCGCGAGACCGCTACGGCCGCAGGTTGGAATCCTGCCTCGGGCATGGATGTGTGTGATGTCCTTAAATTAGTTAGGTTTAAGTAGTTCTAAGTTCTAGGGGACTGATGACCTCAAATATTAAGTGCCATAGTGCTCAGAGCCATTTGAACCATTTTGATAAAAATATGAAGACAACAAAAAAACAGGCATTATTATGGCAATTACGGTGTAGGAAGCCCGATAGCATTCAAGACAGCTTCATTGCGCCTCGAAATGGATAAATACAAGTCCTGTATTGTTTAAAAGGAAATCTCATACTATTATTCCGGCAAAATAGTGGCAAGTTCAGTAAATGATGACTGAGGTGGATAGCGATCACGTACCCTTCTTTCCGAGGTAGATCATAACGGCTCAGTGCTATTGAGATCTGGTGACTGGTGGCTAGGAAAGATGCCGCAATTCATCCTCAATCCTCCAACACGAGTATTGGGTGATGCCATCTGTCTTAACAGGACAGCATCACCACTGGGCAACAAACACTGTACGATAGGATGTCCCTGATCAATCAAAATATTCCCTGGCAGTAATGCGACCTTACTGAGTTATCATGTGGCCTTTGGAATGGCACATTTTTTTTGTTTATGCGTTATCAGTCTTCTGAGTGGTTTGGTGCGACCCGCCACGTATTCTTCTCCTGTGCCAACTTCTTTATCTCCGAGTAGCACTTGCAACCTACGCCCTCAATTATTCGCTGGATGTATTTCAATCTCTGTCTTCATCTGCAGTTTTTGCCCTCTGCAGCTCTCTCTAGTAGTATGGAGGCCAGTCCCCGATGACGTAAGAGATGCCCTGTCAATGTTTCTCACATATTTCATTCCACTCCTATTCTGCGCAGACCCTCCTCATTCCTTACGTTGTCAGTCCACCTGTCTTCAACATTCGTCTGTGGCACCACATCTTCAATGCTTCGATTCTCATCTGTTCCCGTTTCTCCATTAATCCTGTCCGGCCCCGGTAGCTGAGCGGTCCGGCTGGGTCGGAGATTTTCTCCGCTCAGGGACTGGGTGTTGTGTTGTCCTAATCATCATCATTTCATCTCCATCAACGCGCAAGTCGCCGCAGTGGCGTCAAATCGAAAGACTTGCACCAGGCGAGCGGTCTACCCGACGGGAGGCCCTCGTCACACGTCGTTTCCATTTTCCATTAATCCTGATGTAATGTTTCTCGCTGTTCCCATTTCTGATACTTTTTATTATTTTCGTCTTTCTACGATTTATTCTCAATCCATAATCTGTGTTCATTAGATTGTTCATTCCATTCAGCAGATCATGTAATTCTTCACTGAGGATAGCAATGTCATCAATGAATCTTATCATCGATATCCTTCCAACTTCAATTTTAATTCCACTCCTGTACCTTTCTTTTATTTCAGTCATTGCTTCTTCGATGTATAGATTGAACAGTAGAGGAGAAAGACTAGATCCCTCTTTTACACGCTTTTTAGTGGGAGCACTTCGTTCTTAGTCATCCACCCTTATTAGTCCCACTTGGCTCTTGTACATGTTGTATAGTACCGATCTTCCTTACAGTTTGCCCCTATTCTTTCAAGAATTTGAACTTCTTCCAGTATTTTACATTACCCAAAGCTTTTCCAGGTCGGCAAGTTCTGTGAACGTGTCTTCATTTTTCTTTATTCTTGCTTCCATTATCAACCGCAAACGTCAGAATTGCGTCTGTGGTGGCTTTACCTTTACTATAGCAAAACTCATCGTCCTCTAACACATCTTCTATTTTCTTTTCCATTCTTTTGTATATTGTTCTTGTCAGCAGCTTTGATACATGGACTTTTAAGTGAATTGTGCGATAATTCTCGCAATTGTCAGCTCTTGCAGTCTTCGGAACTGTATGAACGATATTTTTCCGAGAGTCAGATGGTATGTCGCCAGACTCATACACTCTAAACAGCAACGTGAATAGTCGTTTTGATGCCACTTCCACCAATGATTTGAGAAATTCTGGTGGAATGTTATCCATCTCTTCTGTCTTATTTGACGTTAAGTCCTCCAAAGATATATTAAATTCTGATTCTTATACTGGTTCCCCTATGTCTTCTAAATCGTCCTTCTTTCTTCTATCACATCTGACAAATCTTCTCCCTCATAGTGGTCTTCAACGTACTCTTTCTACCTATCCACTCTCTCCTTCTTCGTGTTAGATTATTTTGGTAATCAGGTCATGAATTTTTGTTAACACATCATCACTTCAATTTATATTGATTTAGTGTTAAGGACAGAAGAATTTATCACTACGTAAATAGAACTGGCAATGCTGCAATTAATATGATCATAGCTATATAGCTACACAATTGTAACAACGATTAATCTCAACAAAAAAAAAAAAAAAAAGACTCACCTGGTGTGTTGCAACTACTATTTAATCTGATTTTCAGACTCGTAGGCCCAGGATGCCAAAATTTAATTTTAGAGACAGTAAATAATAGTTTTAGAAATTCATTAAATTGTAATTATTGTTATTATTAGTATATTGTATTAGACGGCGAGTATTCATCAAAGAAAAGCGTATCGACAGGAGCGCCCCAGGGGAGTGTGATAGGACAGCTGTTGTATTCTATACATATAAGTGATTTGGCGGACAGAGCGGGCAGCAGTCTGTGGTTGTTTGCTGATGATGCCTTGGTGTACGGAAAGGTGTCGACGTTGTGTGACTGTAGAAAAATACAATACGACTTAGATAATACACTCCTGGAAATGGAAAAAAGAACACATTGACACCGGTGTGTCAGACCCACCATACTTGCTCCGGACACTGCGAGAGGGCTGTACAAGCAATGATCACACGCACGGCACAGCGGACACACCAGGAACCGCGGTGTTGGCCGTCGAATGGCGCTAGCTGCGCAGCATTTGTGCACCGCCGCCGTCAGTGTCAGCCAGTTTGCCGTGGCATACGGAGCTCCATCGCAGTCTTTAACACTGGTAGCATGCCGCGACAGCGTGGACGTGAACCGTATGTGCAGTTGACGGACTTTGAGCGAGGGCGTATAGTGGGCATGCGGGAGGCCGGGTGGACGTACCGCCGAATTGCTCAACACGTGGGGCGTGAGGTCTCCACAGTACATCGATGTTGTCGCCAGTGGTCGGCGGAAGGTGCACGTGCCCGTCGACCTGGGACCGGACCGCAGCGACGCACGGATGCACGCCAAGACCGTAGGATCCTACGCAGTGCCGTAGGGGACCGCACCGCCACTTCCCAGCAAATTAGGGACACTGTTGCTCCTGGGGTATCGGCGAGGACCATTCGCAACCGTCTCCATGAAGCTGGGCTACGGTCCCGCACACCGTTAGGCCGTCTTCCGCTCACGCTCCAACATCGTGCAGCCCGCCTCCTGTGGTGTCGCGACAGGCGTGAATGGAGGGACGAATGGAGACGTGTCGTCTTCAGCGATGAGAGTCGCTTCTGCCTTGGTGCCAATGATGGTCGTATGCGTGTTTGGCGCCGTGCAGGTGAGCGCCACAATCAGGACTGCATACGACCGAGGCACACAGGGCCAACACCCGGCATCATGGTGTGGGGAGCGATTTCCTACACTGGCCGTACACCACTGGTGATCGTCGAGGGGACACTGAATAGTGCACGGTACATCCAAACCGTCATCGAACCCATCGTTCTACCATTCCTAGACCGGCAAGGGAACTTGCTGTTCCAACAGGACAATGCACGTCCGCATGTATCCCGTGCCACCCAACGTGCTCTAGAAGGTGTAAGTCAACTACCCTGGCCAGCAAGATCTCCGGATCTGTCCCCCATTGAGCATGTTTGGGACTGGATGAAGCGTCGTCTCACGCGGTCTGCACGTCCAGCACGAACGCTGGTCCAACTGAGGCGCCAGGTGGAAATGGCATGGCAAGCCGTTCCACAGGACTACATCCAGCATCTCTACGATCGTCTCCATGGGAGAATAGCAGCCTGCATTGCTGCGAAAGGTGGATATACACTGTACTAGTGCCGACTTTGTGCATGCTCTGTTGCCTGTGTCTCTGTGCCTGTGGTTCTGTCAGTGTGATCATGTGATGTATCTGACCCCAGGAATGTGTCAATAAAGTTTCCCCTTCCTGGGACAATTAATTCACGGTGTTCTTATTTCAATTTCCAGGAGTGTATCTCCAGTTGGTGTGATGAATTGCAGCTAACTCTAAATGTGGAAAAATGCAATTTAATGCAGATGAGTGGGAACAACAAACTACTAACGTTCTGATAAAGTATTACGAGTACTAGTGCCCTGCTTGACACAGTCAAATCGTTTAAATTACAGGACGTAACGTTGCAAAGAGATATGAGGCGGAACGAGCGTGAGTAGAGAAGGCAAATTTTCGACTTCGGTTTATTGGGACAATTTTATGAAGGAGCAGACCTGTAAACGAGACCGCACAGAGGACACTGTGCGACCTATTCTTGGGTACTGCTCGAATGTTTGGGATCCGTATATGGTCGGATTGAAGGAAGAAATCTAAGCAATTCAGAGGTGCGCTGCTATTTTTGTAACCGGTGGGTTCGAACAACACGTAAGTGTTACCGAGATAAGATCTCAAACAGGAATCGCTGTGGGGTAGGTGACGGTCTTTTCGAGAAACTCTATTGAGAAAGTTTAATACTGAACGATGAACGATTCTACTGCCGCCAACATACATTGCGCGTAAGGGCCACGAAGATACGAGAAATTATGGCAGATACGGAGGCAGACACACAGTCCTTTTTCCGTCACTCTATTTGCGAGTGGAACAGGAAAGGAAAAAACTACTAGTTGTACAGGGTACCCTCTACCAAGTACCGTACAGTGGATTACGGAGAGTCGATGTAGCTGCAGATTATCATTAATACTATTTTTTTCCATTATTTTGGGATGTTGTTGTTGTTTTGGTCTTCATTCCTGAGACTGGTTGGATGCAGCTCTCCATGCTACTCTATCCTGTACAAGTTTCTTCATCTCCCAGTACCTACGGCAACCTACATCCTTCTGAATCTGTTTAGTGTATTCGTCTCTTGGTCTCCCTCTACGATTTTTACCCTCCACGCTGCCCTCCAATACTAAATTGGTGATCCCTTGATGCCTCAGAACATGTCCTACCAACCGATCCCTTCTTCTAGTAAAGTTGTGCTACGAACTCCTGTTCTCCCCAATTCTGTTCAATACCTCCTCATTAGTTATGTGATCTACCCATCTAATTTTCAGCATTCTTCTGTAGCACCACGTTTCGAAAGCTTCTATTCTCTTCTTGACCAAACTATTTACCGTCCATGTTTCACTTCCATACATGGCCACACTCCACACAAATACTTTCAGAAACGGCTTCCTGACACTTAAATCTATACTCGATGACAACAAATTTCTCTTCTTCAGAAACGCTTTCCTTCCCATTGCTCGTCTACATTTTATATCCTCTCTACTTCGACCATCATCAGTTATTTGGCTCCCCAAATAACAAAGCTGCTTTACTACTCTAAGTGTCTCATTTCCTAATCTAATTACCTCAATATCATCCGACTTAATCCGTCGATTTGAATGCCTACTCCGAATTTTTCTTTTGTTTCCTTTACTGCTTGCTCAATATACAGATTGAATAACATTGGGGAGAGGCTACAACGCTGTCTCGCTCCCTTCCCAACCGCTGCTTCCCTTTGATGCCCCTGCCATCTGGTTTCTGTACAAATTGAAAATAGCCTTTCGCTTCCTGTATTTTACCCCTGCCACCATCAGAATTTGAAAGAGCGTATTCCAGTCAACATGGTCAAAAGCTTTCTCTAAGTCTACAACTCCTAGAAACGTAGGTTTGCCTTTCCTTAAAATATTTTCTAAGATAAGTCGTAAGGTCAGTTTTGCCTCACGTGTTCCAATATTTCTACGGAATCCAAACTGATCTTCCCCGATGTCGGCTTCTACCAGTTTTTCCATTCGTCTGTAAAGACTTCGCATTAGTATTCTGCAGCCGTGACTTATTAAACTGATAGTTCGGTAATTTTCATATCTGTCAACACCTACTTTCTTTGGGATTGGACTTATTGTATTCTTCTTGAAGTCTGAGGGTATTTCGCCTGTCTCATTCATTTTGCTCACCAGATGGTAGAGTTTTCTTAGGACTGGCTCCCCCAATGGTACTAGTAGTTCTAATGGAATGTTATCTATTCCCGGGGCCTTGTTTCGACTTAGGTCCTTCAGTGCTCTGTCAAATTCTTCACGCAGTATCATATCTCCCATTTCATCTTCATCCACATCTACATCTCTACATGTTGCGATAGGACCATTGAAATTTATAATAAATGATACCGATCACTGCGTCTCCCTCACCTAACAATTTCAGGTCTTACAAATTATTATTTTGTGGCATGTACCGTCGTAGCATTAAGTTAATACCATCGCCAGTAAACGTATGCCACATAATGTGAGCATTGAATCCCACTTAAAGAGATTTTCTAAGGATGTCTTGTTAGATATAAGAGCGATTGCAAAAGCCGTAACGTTGCCATATAAAATAGTAATGTAAATATAAGTGCGTAAATGAACCGTTTGTTACACATTGTCCCTGGAGAACTAGAACCACGAATGACATTACGTTCCCAAAAATGCCATTTCAGAAAGAAATTGTTAATTCCAGGTATTATGAATCCCTTATTAATCGCTTAAATGTAATGAAACGTACGACAGATTAGATTTTACGAAGTGTGAATGTTCCGCTCTATGGAGTTAACGATTCAGTTATCATTTTCCTGTTGTTCTCGTTTTCGACACGTTATTTCATTATCTACAATTCGTAGATTCATTTTCCGGTTTGCGGTTTCTCCCTATTAACACGGATAATTAAACCATTATCGGGAAAATTTGCAGCAAATTATATCCACGTGCGAGCGGCTCTTACCAAAATACCACTCGTAGTCTAAGTAAAATATATCACTGTTAAAAAGCATACTACCAGACGCGTAGCTCTCACAGTTGCTTTATACAGATACCAACCTACCGAAAGTATACAAATAATTTACACTACAATATTTTGTTAGCTTTATGTCTTTACATCTTACCACACTCCAAGGACACTTGTTATCACAGGTCTCGAGATGTATTCAACAACGTGAATACAAGACAGTCCATTCTAACAAGTATGTGAGTTAGAAGTGTCTTATAAAACAATAAATTTTAACACTGCGTACTAATTTGAAGGTTTTGTGGCCCATAACAATCATTTCTTGGATGTTTTTGTGAGGCAAGAATAGAGCGTCGCTCTAGCAACTGCAGCCTTCCGGATTATGGAAAAGGCTTAATGTTTCATCTACGAAGGGGTTAGTACTTAGCTTCAGCGTGAATAAACGAATGATCAGGTCTTATTGGCTTCCAGATGGAAACTGTAGAATAGAAAATAAGCGAGGTAGTGATTTGTAAAAAGCAGTCTAAATCACAGCCCTAAGCGTAAATTATGTTCACAAAGCATCTTCAAGCGAGGCTTGTAGTGGTGGGATAAGATAAAAACCGTTCTAGGAAAACGTATTTAGCGAATCACAGTTTCAGTAACACGAATTTTAGACGTGCCTCAGAAGTTAGAAGTCCTACAGTCTCAATGTTTAAAGATATACCTGGTTAACTCGACCTTCATCACCTAATTTTGAGGTTATTTAGGGGTATTCTCTGAGTATTCCGGTGTAGGAGACGAGTGGTCACCTGTGACTAGCAACAGAGTAGGCATAACAGTTTAATTATGTTTTATTCCAAAATATATTTGTTTCAGCAAGAATAGTTTCACAACAGTGTGAAAGCAAGTAATATGCTTCACAAAGGTGCAACACAAGACACCCAGAATTGCATCTATACACAGGTGAAACAATACTCCGGTGTCGTTGCCGTCTTTGAGGGAATAGCTGAACAAAGCGTCGTATTTGCGTGGACTAGTGAATAGGAGACAGCCACGTGGTAACCTGTAGCACTCCTTTCGCTTTCGTCAGTGTGACGGCGCGTCGTGGAATGGAATCTGGGAGACGCCAAAAGCTTTGGGGACCCACCCTGATCCATACCAGTCATCCATAGCACACGACTCACGGAGACTCGTCTTTACCGGATGAACATCGCGAAAAAGAGTTCTCAGGGTCGCCGAGAGTGCATCAACTAAATGTGAAGTGTGGGTGTTGCACAGTCTAGCTGAAAGAGGTGGTATGTTGTCGTCTTCAGTCCTGAGACTGGTTTGATGCAGCTCTCCATGCAACTCTATCCTGTGCAAGCTTTTTCATCTCCCAGTGCCTACTGCAACCTACATCCTTCTGAAGCTGCTTAGTGTATTCATCTCTTGGTCTCCCTCTACGATTTTTACCCTCCACGCAGCCCTCCAATGCTAAATTTGTGATCCCTTGATGCCTCAAAACATATCCTACCAACCGGTCCCTTCTTCTAGTCAAGTTGTGCCACAAACTTCTCTTCTCCCCAATCCTATTCAATACATCCTCATTAGTTACGTGATCTACCCCCCACCTTATCTTCAGCATTCTTCTGTAGCACCACATTTCGAAAGCTTCTATTCTCTTCTTGTCCAAACTAGTTATCGTCAATGTTTCACTTCCATACATGGCTACACTCCATACAAATACTTTCAGAAACGACTTCCTGACACTTCAATCTATACTCGATGTTAACAAATTTCTCTTCTTCAGAAACGATTTCCTTGGCATTGCCAGTCAACGTTTTATATCCTCTCTACTTCGATCATCATCAGTTATTTTACTCCCTAAATAGCAGAACTCCTTTACTACTTTAAGTGTCTCATTTCCTAATCTAATTCGCTCAGCATCACCCGATTTAATTTGACTACATTCCATTATCCTAGTTTTGCTTTTCTTGATGTTCATCTTATATCCTCCTTTCAAGATACTGTCCATTCCGTTCAACTGCTCTTCCAAGTCCTTTGCTGTGTCTGACAGAATTACAATGTCATCGGCGAACCTCAAAGTTTTTACTTCTTCTCCATGAATTTTAATACCTACTCCAAATTTTTCTTTTGTTTCTTTTACTGCTTGCTCAATATACAGATTGAATAACATCGGGGAGAGGCGGGGAGAGATGTGGTAAGCAGCGAAAAATCCGAGACACATGATCTGATAGAGGGTTCCTTTAACATTCCCTCATGGCAAAAGTGTCGATAGCCTCATTTCACTTCCTGCAAAATATTCTGCATCCACGAGCACCTTTACCACATATCTGAACAGCGCCCAATTGACAAGTTGGGGTACATTCTGCTTCCATGTGTAACGTTGGTCAAAGTTGGACCTCGGATGTCACGTCTTGAAGGGTTGACAACATCGAGGTTATATTCGATAATAATTTTTCCATTTTACTGGTTGCTGAGCATCGTGCTTGTGGATTGTACTATTCCAAAGAATACAACAACTAGCATCTCTTTAATGTATTTTTATTTAAAAAATGTGTACTTGCGCATGCATCTGTCGATCTTTCCTATTTCGCGTACTGCAACAACTTTGTCAGTCACTGCGTGGCACTAGCCCATAATGGCCGTTTCATTGTCTTTTAATTCCGTGTACATTTTAATGTAAAGACCTTTACGCTCAGCCTCTTTTACGCTTAGCACAGTTTCAGTTGTTATATTTTTCAATTGACTTTTTTTGGTTTTACTAATTTACTCATTTCATTCCATCGCTACCTGATTCACATAGTTAGATTAAGAATATAAGTCAGGGTTACTAAGTTACTTTTACTTAAAAATAATGCCTTTCACCGACATTAGGGATCATCAGATTATCTTAAATGAACAAGTAGGTTAATTAAATAACCATCCTATAAACATATGCTGTGCCAAGAATTTAATTAAAACCGCAAACAACATTCACTTAAAACTGTGAAGTGAAGTACATTGCGCCGGCTGCCAAAGTTCTACCTCAGCCACATACGCACAGAAACGCCTGACTGAAAATCCAGACGTCGCAACAACTAAAAGGAATTGTGGCAACTTCGACAGATTGTTTCGGAAATCAACCCACAGCCACAATGGAAACGACGTCTGACAAACTTATACACGAAACCAACGAAGACTTACAAAGACTTCGAACTGTTAAAGCGTCAAGCAGACAAAAGCGCACCGCCACGCATGCATATTGGCCTGAGTGCCGAACACTTGAGGAGTGTAACCGACAGCGCCACTAGAATTACTAAAGGGAAGATGGCTGCAAACAGCCTCGCTTACGCAACGAAAGCACAACTGATGGCGCCTGTAACTTAAGTTACGAATAAGGCTACTATGGCACTAATTAACCTGTAATTAGTAAGAAGAAACAAATTAGACTGAAATTAAAGTGAAAATGTAATGAAAATTAAAATCATTGGACAGATAATAAGCCCCCGCCCCCCATGGACCATGGACTTTGCCGTTGGTGGGGAGCCCTCAGCGATACAGATAGCCGTACCGCAGGTGCAACCACCCCCTTCTCCGCACCACTTCGTTTTTCCTTTCCTTCACCTTTTTTTCCCCTCGTCTATCCAGGTCTACCCCATCTGCCCTTGGCTGTGGTGTGTCATCTTCGTGCCAACTTTTTAGAGCAGTGTTTTAAGTGAGTGTTAAGTGTTGTGCGTCTTTTCCGAAGTGTGGTGAACAGAAATCATACTGTTGCTGGGTGTGATTTTTATATCTCTTGCGAACATAAACCAGACTGTCACCGTGTTTTTTAATTGTCTGTGTACTATTTTACCTGTTTGCTTCCTCTGTATTTTATTAGCATCGCCAAACCTTTGTTTTATGTTTTACCTTCCACAATTTTCCACCATTTTACAATTTAAGTCACCGTTTTTAACGCCTACATTTATTATTTATTATCTTTCTGTTTTAAAAATTCTGTAGGCTGAAGAGCGGCGTACTAAGCTGCTGCCAGCCCGCCCCCTTCGCGGGGAATCGAAACTCTATAAAGGAAAAATCAGTGCAACCACTACGGTGGGGTATCTGTAGAGAGGCTAGACAACCGTGTGTTTCGTGAAGAGGGGCAGCAGTCTGGATGATTGACTGATCTGATCTAAGGCGAAATACCCTCAGACTGAAAGAAGAATATAATAATTTTAATCCCAAAGAGAGAAAGTGTTGACAGATGAGAAAATTACTGAACTATCAGTTTAATAAGTAACAGATGCAAA
Organism: Schistocerca nitens; assembly: GCF_023898315.1. Taxonomy (NCBI): domain Eukaryota; kingdom Metazoa; phylum Arthropoda; class Insecta; order Orthoptera; family Acrididae; genus Schistocerca; species Schistocerca nitens. The sequence continues at coordinate 363,888,244 of NC_064619.1, forward strand.
ATACTAACACGAATTCCTTACAGACGAACTGAAAAACTGGTAAACTGGTAGAGGTCGACCTCGGGGAAGATCAGTTTGGATTCCGTAGAATTGTTGAAGCACGTGAATCAATACTGAGCGTACGAATTTTCTTGGAAGATGGATTAACGAAAGGCAAACATACGTTTATAGCATTTATAGACATAGAGAAAGCTTTTGATAATGTTGACTGGAATACTCTCTTTCAAATTCTGAACGTGCCAGCGGTCAAATACAGGGGGCGAATGGCTATTTAGAGTTTGTAAACAAACAGATGGCAGTTATAAGCGTCGAGGGCCAAGAAAGGGAAGCAGTGGTTGCGAAAGGCGTGAGACAGGGTTGTAGCCTATCCACGATGTTATTCAATCTGTATATTGAGCAAGTAAATTTGGGGTAGGAATTAAAATTCACGGAGAAGAAATAATAACTTTGAGGTTTGCCGATGACATTCTAATTCTGTCAGAAACAGCGGACTTGGAACAGCAGTTGAACGGAATGGAGGGTGTCTTTAAAGTGTAAGAGGTCCGAGCAGATGTAATTTCGATGTATTGCTCAAATGTAAGAGGTCCGAGCAGATGTAATTTCCATGTATTGCTCATGCGCTGCCAGCGATATGCAAGGTATAAGAGAGGTAAAAAGCAGCCTCGGGCATATGTAGTAATGTTATCTCAAGTCCCATGTAAATGTTTTAAAAAATGTCCTAATAATAATCTTTCTCATATAAAGTAACTTTTAACAACCATTCATTTCAATTTAAAGAATTTATTAATTTCTCCAATCCATGATCATCCCGATTATTGCAAAAGAAAAATAAATCAGTTGTTTCGTTTCATAAATGACAAATGTATCGGCCAGCATTGCACAGGGCTGTGCCAGAAAAATGTTTTGTAAGAGCAGATATATATGCGTTATCCGGGGACTTCATTGAGGTAAGAATTTTCCTTTTTTATTCAGAATGATCCTTCAGGGCCATGACGCAGCACTGCTGACGTCCAAAATTTACCAGGTTAAATTCACAGTGAATTATTGAAAAGTCATAAGTGAGCGGCAATTTAATTGAGAGATTAGTTTCATTGTATTATTACCAGGTAACGATTTTTTTTATTTTTTATTTTTTTTTTGCGACGTTACACATGAATGTGAACGACATAATTATAATTTTTACTGTTGAGAAGTTTAGGAATTTTTCTGTATTGAGGTTACACTAAATGAGGATTTTATTCATATTATTTATTATATTTTGTGGGGAGGTTACACCTGGCGACAACCGGCCAGAATCGTATTTTCTTTGTGAATTTCTGAGAAGTAGTCATATATCTGCTCTTATTTACTTAAATGTAGTTTGCATCTGGCGCAATGCATTTACTAATTTGTCACTCTTTCTTTCACAGATCATCGGCAATTTATTGCTCATTGTTGTAATTGTGTTTGTTCCATTTCGCTTCGTCTTTGTTTCTTTTTGTGCTTAATTTCGATTTGTGAAAAATGCCGCGATAAACTGTTAACAGTACATCGCGATGTGCAATGAGTGAAATTGCCGACTCAAATAATTTGACCGATAATACTTGCGACACTCAGTTTAATATCGACAATCCTCTAATTACAGATAATCAGTGCCTGCCGATCACTAGTAATGATTTTAATTCTAATGATGGGCAAACAAATTCAATTATGTCCACTGTAAATTTAACAATTGATGACGCGGCACGTTCCGATATAATGAACGCTGCCCAGTTTGACACACCCGGTTTGCAAAATTTGAATTGTGAACAGATAAATTTTTCTCACGAAGATGAACAATGCAGTCAGAATACGTCAGATTTATTTGATTCCGATGTAGTGACTAACAGTGCACTTCCAATTGGCGAACCTTTTCAAGAATCAGAGAACGACCAAATGGTTACAAAAACGTGACACATGTAGATACACCATCACACAGTACAGAGAATAGAGCCGCTAATTTTGCCTGGGATCAAGTTATGGCATTATTACTACAAATCAATGAAAAACTAGCCAATCAGCACAAACAATATAATGAAAATCTCAAACAATGGAATGAAAAACTAAACAACAGTTTCAAACAACTTAATGAAAAACAAGACAACGGTTATAAACAATTTAATGAATTGAGCGAACAACTTAACCAAAGTTTCAAACAGTCGAATGAAAAACACGACAACTTTAATGAACAGAACAAACAACTTAGTGAACAGTTTACAGCCGTTGCCGTGCAACGTCATGATACTAAAGAACAGTTACGCGAGGAAGTAAGGCTTGTGCTAGGAATAGTAGCGAAGAGTTACGTGATACACGTGTAGCCACAACGAAATTACTTAGAGATGAAAGTAGTGCAGTCACTGAACAATTTTCTGAAAAAGCAACACAGTTACGCGACGAGTTTAAATTAATGTCAGCAGAAGTTTCACGCACTCTGGATACGGAAGTCGATAAGAAATTTCAACAACAGATCAGCCAAATTGACGAACGTTTTAAAGTGACAGAAATGAAAAATGTTTCAGTCACTAACACGTCACAGCATACGCCACGTTCCGAACATTTGTCACACCCACACAGTCAGTATAACTTAAGTAATTTACAGAGACCACACGACTTAGAATCCGAAAAGACACAGAGAAACAGATTCTGATGCAATCCTGAACCTGCTAAGACATACAGAGACGATAATTTTTATTACGAACACTTTTTATCCGTGAGAAAATTTAAGGTATTTAATAATGACAGAACACAGAGTCACGCTTTGGACTGGCAAGACAATTTGCTTTTGTATTTTCTCCAGCTTGGTCTGGAACGCAGAAACTAGAATTGGACTGGATACGACAACTTGCTTTTGAATTTTCACAGCCATTGCCTGTAACGCAGAAACTAAAATTTATTTGCAGCGCGTAATAGGCCTCAGGGGATTCATTACACTTCGATGAATATGTGCCATAGGGTGCACAGGGCCCCGAGCCGTAGTAGTGCTATTTCATCTTTAGTTTTCTGCACTGCTGCCTTCTCTTTTACTATCCTTTATATCTATCAAAACAGCTCTTCAACTATCGATCTATCTAGAATTAGGAATGAGTAAAGAAAACCTGATATGACAAATTTTACCGAAAGTGACAGTTTCTTTAGACACTCCCGAAATGACAACTACCGCCGTAATTTTAATAACAGATAAATTTGTAATCATCAGTATGTACAACATTTTCAGCAATCGTCAAAATTATCAGCAACAGCATTTTAGTAACAATAGAGGCTTTTCTCCGCAACAGCATCAAAACCAGCCGGTTAGCATACCTAACCAACAATGAAATGTGCAAGGTCAACCAAGCTTTAATGTTTCGCCGCCTACACGTATAGCGTCAGCTCCGCCAAATAGTAACGCACAGCAACAAGGAAATAACTACGTACAGAAAACACACCATTTCAGCACATATCGCAATGTACCGTATTGAAATGACTATCATGACAGACACTAAAAGTAATGAGCACAACTTACAGCGTAACAGTCGGTCTTACCAGCAACAGAATCATCCGCAACAACAGATTATCATGAATGAACCAGATAGTAGATATCATCCCGACCGTAATACGTCAGGACGAAATAACACAACAGTACAAATAGTTGAAATGCCACAGCATCCTCCCGCAGATAACAGCATGTCAGAAAGAATTTGACTAGATACAGTACAGGTCACATCTTCCAGTAACGCAAGCAATACTTTTGACACAGAGAATCTTGTTCACGAAAATGTTATTACTTTTGACGACATCCGAGACACCCTTTTGCATGGAAAACCAGTTATTCAAAAAACCATTTCCCACCCTGTCATTGAAGTAAAGATTGGATCATCCAAATTTTCAGCAGTAATCGATTCTGGATCCCCTATGTCAGTTATAAATGAGGAAACTTTCAACGAATGTAACAAAGAGAATACCTATCCTACATTACCATTAGGCAAAACTAAAGTAAAAGGAGCAGTATCTGGTAAAGGAGTAGATGTAAAGTTACAGACACACTTATCATTTTGTATTGCAGGTCGTACGTTTCACTCAAATTTTTGGATTGTTCCCGTATTGACAACATACGTTATTTTAGGTACGAATTTTCTGGTACAACACGACGCAATTATTGATTTTCAAAATTCCTATTTAATGTTAAATAATGAAAATGTACAACTGGCATTAGAATTTCATCACTCTTTATCTGTAGAAGAACAAACAATTAATCGGACAGAGGTCATTTCTGCATCACGTAACACGGACTGGCATTCCACATTGTTCACAGATACGTATGTTCACACCTACAATACTCCAGACGAAGCCGACTATGACGTTATGCAAATGATTTCTGATAAAGTTAAACAGAGCAGTGCAAATGCAGACGACGAATGCACGCAACTACGCAAAATTGTTTTACAGCAAGCTCCAGTTTTTGACAACGTCCCTGGTACTATGTCAGGATTTATGTATGAATTTCAAGTTAAACAGCACGACACGTTTAAAGCCAAACGTTATCCCATTCCGTATAATCACAGAGAACAAGTTAAGAAAGAATTGCAAGCTATGCTTGCCCAAGGAATTATTGAACCGGCAGTTAGTCCGTACATAAACCCGCTCCATATTGTTAAGAAAAAGGATGGTTCACTTCGGCTCGTACTTGATTCGCGTCACATCAATGACATCATTATTAATGAAACAGATCGCCCACAGACACTAGAAGAACTTCTACAGAAATTTCATGGTACTGGTATTTATTCCACATTAGATTTGAAATCGGGATTTTGGCAAATTCAGCTCCATCCGAACTGCAGAAGGTACACAGCTTTTCTCTGTTTTGGTGACTGTTATCAATTTTGTAAATTACCGTTCGGTTTAACTATTTCTTCAGCAGCATTTATTCGCGGTTTGAATACTATACTTCCGACAGAATTAACAGACAGAATCACAACGTATATAGATGACATTCTTATTGCAGAAGCTAACTGGTCTGAACACAATTTGATTCTTGAACAACTGTTACGAACTTTTCGTACACAAGGAGTCACAGTTAATCTCAGTAAATCGCACTTTGGTAAAACCTCCATAAAATTTCTTGGACATGTAATTTCAGCAGAAGGTATTGCGCCTGACCCGGAAAAACTTCAAGATTTACGTGACATTACTGTTCCTACGACGAAGAAACAATGACGCAGCTTTCTGGGATTAATTAACTTTTTCCGTAAATTTATTCATTACTCTGCTTTAGACACCCCTAGATTGTGCCAGTTGACGGATAAAAACACTATTTGGTAATGGGATAGCCAAGCACAGTCTGAATTTGTCAATCTGCAACATGCTTTGTTGAATGCACCACTTTTATCACACCCGGATCTTACTAGAAATTTTTCCATTGCCACCGACAGTTCTAACACGCTTTAGGCGTACACATTTTTCAGGAAATTGAAGAAGATGGTTTTACAGTAATTAAAAACATCGCCTTTGCGAGTCCCATTCTGTCACCTGCTGAACGCAATTATTCTGTTAGAGAACTTGAAACATTATGTGTTGTATGGGCATTTACGAGATTTAGGCATTTTCTTTATGGAAGACACACTACCGTTTACACAGATCATAGAGCTATATAGTTTTTACTTTCCGCAAAATTTACACACGACAGGTTAAGCAGATGGAAACTTTATTTACAGGAATTTAATTTTACAATTGTTCACATTCCTGGCACACAAAACATTATAGCAGACGCACTATCCCGTTCTCTCAGCAACAATCAGCAAGACATCGCAACCAACTTCTGCCAAGCAAATTTTAGCGTCATGTATATTCAACAAGTTGCATTTGAAAATTTCATTTCGGCGTCATTACGAGATATAGCACAAGAGCAGAGTAAAGACACCCCTTGGCAAGATAGGAGTAATGTTACCATCAGAAACCATTACACTGTACGCGATAATATTCTGTTTCGCCGCTCTCACCCTGACAGCAACAACTGGTTACTATGCATTCCTGACGAACTGGTTAACAAATTAATTTGGTATACTCATTTAAGTTACGCACATTACGGAGCCAGGAAATGTTTTCTTATACTGAGACAGAACTGTTATTTTGCCAACATGGAGAAACGTATACGACGAGGATTAGCGTCATGTAAAATCTGGCAGAAAGCTAAGTCAGACACGACTTCACATATTCCTCCGTTACATCCCATTATAGCTGTTAAATTGAGACATATGGCCGCTGTAGACATTTTTGGTCCGATTCCTAGATCTAATAGAGGTTTTTCTTACATCTTTGTCGCTGTTGAACTCACTTCGAAATTTGTAACCTTCACACCGTTACGCAAAGCTACTGCTAAAACTATTTCGAATGCATTTGTAAAACATTTTCTATTTCATGTAGGGCATGTATTGAAAGTAGTTTCCGACAATGGACCACAGTTTCGATCTGCTATATGGACACGTATGTTACGAACAAGAAACATTTCTCCGATCTATATATCAAAGTATCATGCTTCTTCGAACGCTTGTGAACGACTAATGAAAGAAATTGGTAAACTGTGTAGAATATACTGCCATAAAAATATATATTGATTGGGATACACATACTGTCATTCCAGGATGTAATTAACTCGATACCAAATGAATCTACTATGCTATCTTCGACTGCTATATTGAAAAATGTTGAACCACCTAACAAAATTAAAGAATTAGTATCCTTTCCTACATCTCGTCGACTACGCCACCATGAAATAATTGACATTGCGCCGAACAACATCAAACGTGCCGCATAGCGCCGGAGAAGACAGCAAAAACAGGTTTGTACGCGCCGTGACTTTCACATTGGACAGAAGATATTAGTACGCACACATTATTTATCCAACAGAGGAAAGAGTAGATGCAGTAAATTTGAGCTTTTATATGCAGATCCATATCGAATTCGCAGCATTCCTCACCCCAATGTAGTACACGTCGAAACTTTAAGAACCAGAAAAAGCAGGGGCAATCACCATGTCTCCAATTTTAAACCCTTTATTGAATGAACAAACTTTATGATTTATCACACTGTAATGCAATTTCCTGATTTTTATATGACCACGTATGCAATTATATTTATATGAACACTTGCTGATGATTATCATATTTTTTTCTTGGCAAGTGCCCGGCAAGGTAAGATTAGCAGGTCGCTTTTCTTGTCGTTACACATCAGACCGTGCACATTTTTCCAGATAAACTTAGATATTTTATGACCACATATGCAATTCTATGTATGTGACTACTTACTGATGATTATCATATTTTTTCTTGGCAAGAGCCCGGCAAGTTAGGGTTAGCAGGTCGCTATTCTTGTCGTTATATACCAGACTGTGCACATTTTCCATTTTGTGTGTATGCATGATTGTTTTCCTGTTTTATTTGTATGCACTACGAAATCTTTAAGATACAACAAACACCAGTTGTCTTTGACATTTTTCCTTATGATATCTCAATATCTTGATTGTTCTACACTTTTGGCTACTGCGTTATGAGACTGTGTGTACATTTTTGCACCTTAACACACTCTATGTTTTTGACATAATACGTTTTCTGTCATGCTATGCTGTATGCTTAATTATATCACTAGAAACAAGTTTTTATTTAATGGGTATATGATTTAAATGCAAGATATTAATCCTTATCCATCATTTTCAGAAATCAATAACGTGTAAAAGAAATAACTTAAACAAACCACAGTGGATTACTGTGAAATGGAAATTTCACCTTCGGAATGAACAAAAGAAAATGCAATACCTCGTCATGAAGAGTAATTGGATCAGAATTAACAGGCATCAACAAGAATATACTATACACATCGTATGATAGCAGTCTTAACTAATTATTTTTCTTTCAGAATACGAGGCGATTGATGCAGGCTGTCAGACAGAATTACACAACTTAGTTTTAGTGATGAAATATGCTAGAAAAAAGAAGCTCCATACTATGAATAGTTGTATGAAGTAAATGGTAATATGAATAATGAATAATGAAGTGTCTTTTTTGCAGATCATAATGAATGATGATGAATAGTTATATGAAGAATATGCTAATATGAATAATGAGGTTTTTCTTTGTAGCTGATGATAGTGATGAAGTTATGGTAATATGAATAATTAAGTTTTTCTTTGCAGATGAGGATAATGATGAAGTTTATATATTTACTGTTAGTTAAGAAATGCTATGTAGTTATTTAAGTATTTGTAGCACTTCGTTTTGACAGTATGTCTTATATCGCATGGTATAATGACTGAATGTTTTGGAAAGGACAGCTAGAGTATATACATATTGAGTACACGTTTCATTACCTGTTAATTCGAAGCTCACTACTTTTCAGTATAATATGCGTTTCTTCCTTCAGCTGAGTAATCCATTTTGTATTTTTTCCAGGAGAAGCTATTCATGAAATTAATGTGCTATAAGCAGTTACTCATTAAACCTATTCTAGCACTTGCATTTTTTACCCATTTGTGTGTGTCATTCATGAATGTGATCAGATATACTCTACTTGTTCATAACCTTGCTACAGCTGACTCATGACGAATGGCCTTATTAATCGTTATTTGCAGCAATAAGTCAAAAGCAAATATTTTCATGCCCCTGCAATTAATTATCGATCCGAACTTAATGCAATGCTAGCACAAAAAAATGTGTTACCAGTCCCAAATAATGCTACTAGTTTAAGAAATATTTCTAGTACTAAATATAATGCAGATTTCTCAGATGTGTTGAATCCATTATATCTATGTATTATTTGACCACAGACCTTGAGTAATAGTTACAGTGTGTTACATTTTAAATATGTCCTATGTCACTTGAATGATGAGTTCTGAGTAATACTGAATGATGTTTTGTAATAATGCATAAATGCTATGCCAATAATTTCTGTAAATAATATTTTTGTTATACTCTATAAATGCTATGCCAATAATTAACTCTCATTTTGAATGATGACTTCTGAATAATACTGTATAATGTTTTATAAATCTATATGAATACTTTGTAACTGGCCAATGAATGCCACTGTTTCTTATATTTTAAATTTGTCTTATGTCACTTACATGCTATTATATATGAATACCAGTAGCTTGATGCTACACTCATTAACTCCTGTTTTGAATGATGACATCTGAACAATGCATAAAAATGTTTAGTAACTGGCCAATGAGTGCCAATGATTACTATAACTAGATGAATTATGTAAATGCTATGCCATTAATTAACTCTTGTTTTGAATGATGACTTCTGAATATGCGTAAAAATGGTTTGTACCTGGCCAATGAGTGCCAATGATTACTATAACTAGATGAATTATGTAAATGCTATGCCATTAATTAACTCTTGCTTTGAATGATCACTTCTGAATAATGCATAAAAATGGTTTGTAACTGGCCAATGAGTGCCAATATTTACTGTAATTAGATGACTTATGAATAATGTTCTGTAATACTCCATACATACTACAGAAACGTTTAGTAACTAGGCAGTGAGTGCCAACAATTATTCAAATCGGTTGATAGACTAGTGTAATTCTCAATGATGACTAGCATAAGACTTAATGTCGTTCACCTTCTGACCTAATTACCAGAAATTACTGCAATATCCGTTTGTCCTGTCCATCCTCATGATCATGGAGCACTATATTTTTATTTTGCACTAATTCTACGTTGGTGAAAGAGTATGGATTCTACAAGAATGTGGTGTTGACACATCATGCTGTCCACCACCTTGAACGATGGAGATCTTATTATGGTCCCACTGTTTGGTGTACCTAATATACTACCAAAATGATAACATTAAATATTAATACAACATTTCAGTGTCTTGGCTACACTGATTAATACTTCAGGGAAGAGAACTTCAGATTGTCTCACTTGGTCTTGTGCTTCTGTAGAAAGATATGGACTTTCAGAGCAGCTACGTGCAACCTACTGTGCTACAACCATGATGCATTCCTTCCCTTTCCTTTCCTAGTTCTTGTAAAATGGTAAAAAAGATATACAGTGCGTGTGCACTGTATGTCATTTGTTAATATGTTTTGTACTCATTGCGTATCCTAGTTCTTTTAAAATGGTAAAAATATATACAGTGCGTGTGCACTTTATGTCATTTGTTAATACGTTTTGTACTCATTGCGTATACATTTTGTCATTTCTTGATATGTTCTGTACTCAGTACATGCGCACTCTATTTCATTTCATGTTCTGCACTTATATATATGTATATACTCTGTGTCTGTAAACTTAGTTAATTAAGTAGATTTTAGAAGAATTTGTTGCTCATGGCAAGACCAATTGACTCACCATCACTGCCAAATTTTTGACCCCCCCCCCCCCCCCAGTGGAGGGTTATGTAAGAGGTCCGAGCAGATGTAATTTCGATGTATTGCTCATGCGCTGCCTGCGATATGCAAGGTCTCTGACCAGAGAGCAGTCTTGACTGCAGTAGGAACTGTGTAGCTGTAGCAGTAAGTTGTTGCTAGTCTGGTGTCTGCTCTGGTCTGGTCTGGTATATCGTGTTGGCTGGGCCGGTCGCAGTGCAACGATGTCGGAGCCTGAGTATTATTGTATAAGGTAAAAAGCAGCCTCGCGCATATGTAGTAATGTTATCTCAAGTCCCATGTAAATGTTTTAAAAATGTCCTAATATTAATCCTTTTCATACAAAGTAATTTTTAACAACCATTCATTTCAATCTAAAGAATTTCTAATTTCTTCAATCCATGTTCATCCCGATTATTGCAAAAGAAAAATCAGTTGTTTCCCTTTCATAAATGACAAATCTATCGGCCAGCTTTGCACAGGGCTGTGCCAGAAAAATTTATTGTAAGAACAGATATATATGCGTGATCCGGCGACTTCATTGAGGTAAGAATTTTTCTCTTTTTTATTCAGAATGATCTTTCATGGCCATGACGCAGCACTGCTGACGTCCAAAATTTACCAGGTGAAATTCACAGTGAATTATTGAAAAGTCATAAGTGAGGGACAATTTAATTGAGAGGCTAGTTACATTGTATTATTACCAGGTAATGAATTTATTTATTTATTTATTTATTTTTTTGTTGCGACGTTACACATGAATGTGAACGACATAATTATAATTTTTACCGTTGAGAAGTTTAGGAATTTTTCTGTATTGAGGTTACACTAAATGAGGATTTTATTCATATTATTTATTATATTTTGTGGGGAGGTTACAAAAGGAGGATATACAATGAACATCAACAAAAGCAAAGCGAGGATAATGGAATGTAGTCGAACTAAATCGGGTGATGCTGAGGGAATGATATTCGGAAGTGAGACACTTAAAGTAGTAGATGAGTTTTGCTATTTGGGGAGCAAAATAACTAATGATGATGGTCGAAGTAGACAGGATAGAAAATGTAGACTGGAAGAGGCAAGGAAAGTGTTTCAGAAGAAGAGATATTTATTAACATCGACTATAGACTTAAGTGTCAGGAAATCGTTTCTGAAAGTATGGAGTGTAGCCACGGATAAAAGTTAAACATGGTGATAAATATAGACAAGAATAGAATATAAGCTTTAAGAATGTGGTGCTACGGAAAAATGCTGAAGATTAGATGGGTAGATCACATAACTAATGAGGAGGTACTGAATAGATTTGGGGAGAAGCGAAATTTGTGGCACAACGTGACTCGAAGAAAGGATCGATTAGAAGGACATGTTCTGAGGCATCAAGGGATCACCAATCCAGTATTGGAGGGCAGCATGGAAGATAAAAATCGTAGAGGGAGACCAAGGGATGTATACACAAAGCAGATTCAGAAGGATGTAGGTTGCAGTAGGCACTGGGAGATGAAGAAGCTTGCACAGGATAGAGTAGCATGGAGATATGCATCAAACCAGTCTCTGGACTGAAGACCACAACAACAACAACAATATGGGCCATTCAAATCACGTGCACTAGGTAAACAGTATAGTGGTATTCGATGTTGATTTTGAAACATGTCCAGCAAGTACAATATGAGTAAAGCATAGTGAAACAGCGTCCATGAACAATTAAATAAAAAATCAAATGTAAAATTGCAATAAAAAGTCTACAAAACTTAAAAACGTAAAAAAAATTATGTGACTGCGTCAGGGGGGCAGAATGTTATGACACTACTCAATTAATTTCACGCTCAAATAAAGTAAGTGCCTGCTTGGTGATCACAGGATAAGAACACATTATACAACACACAGAAAGACGAAACATATAAGATCCTGAACTGTTGGTACACACTGAATAAGTCTTCCGATAGAAAACAAGATTACAACGACATAACAGATTATTGGAATAATAGAGGTAAGTCAACGGAGGGACATTATGACAGGTATCATTAAATCATAAAATGTCTGGTTCTCGCTAACAGCTCATAATTAAAAAAAAGGTAACTGTGTTCACATGAGTGTACAGCAAATTTATCTCTTCCAGTAAGTTCAGTTTTTTGTCCTTCTTCCCCGAATGAAGTACTTTGAAACTGCTAGGCGTCGGTTGTTGATTGCCACTATCTTTTAAGTGATCCGTAAAAGATGAATGGCGTTTAACCGATTCTTTTCTCATTAATAAATGCTCACTAAATTTAATCTTAAACATCCCGTTAGTTTTGTCCTCTATATCAAACACCACGTTCACTGCAGATGCTCTTTTCACATATGAGCTAGCAAAAAATTTGTGTCTATACGCCTGTTCATTGCGGATATATCGGTTCTGTAGGCTGTTGGCCAATGCAAAAATAACATTTACACTCTGTTCCTTAAAAAAGTTTGGCTTTCACTAATGGTCACATATACCATGTTATTTGATGAGAGCTTCTTTACTCTCAAATCTTTCTTCACCAACTAAGTGATTTTACGTGTCCATGTAGTTCTGAGTAAGACACCCTTACAATTGTTGATACCATGGTCAAACATTTGATCCATTTTTAACTTCTTTTTCAGGTTTTATTCTGACAGCAGGAAACTTAAATTAGGACTGGTATCCTATTATTAAGAATATGTAGACCAAGAGATAACAGAGAAGTTCCAGTGATGGTGTAAGTTAACATTTATTTTTGCAACATGGAAGAAGAAATTCCAAAATTTCTTTACCAGTGTTACTTTTTAAGCACAAAGCAGCCAGATGTTTAAGGGATGAAGTTCATGGCACTTCTTTTACCTACCCAGCAACAGCTCTTTGTAAGAATTTTTTATTTTCTCTCAAACACCTAATTTAGATTTCCTTGACAACAAACTACGTTCAAACGATGAATTCCTTCTATGGAAAACGAGATCTTAAGCTGGTCAATTTTGTACCTCATTTGTCCATTTTCGTTTCGTCGTTTGACTCTGAAAATTCGGAAAATATCCGTTCCATTATATTCTCCCAAATCGTTATTTTGGCTTTTCTTAATTACACAGATTAGTTTGAAACCTTCGATTTTTTTATAAAAATAGATCTCGCGCCATTGAACTCGCACCCCATTTGTGCATTTCCCATTTTTCATTTGGCTATGAAGATTTCGACCAAAAACCATTATGTAATTTTCTCTCAGATCACAAATTAATCATTTGACAAAACATTTGACCCGTTTTTAACTTTTTTTAAAGTTTTGTTCAGAAAGGATGAAATTTAAATTTGGATCGATATGCTGTTATTACGAGTATATAGATCCAGAGCAAACAATTATATCTTTCTTGGCGAAACTATACTACACGTGGATCAATTTAATAGTCTATTTGTCCATTTTCCACCGTATGGCTATGAAAATACGGAAACGAACCATTGTGTTATTTATAGGAAATCTAATTTTCGCTCCATTCAAGCACTTGATCAAAAATGATTCTGCTGATTGTAGTTTTATTTCATATTGAATAATACACTGAAATCAGATTACATAGCAAAGCTTTCGATCAATCCAAAAAAAAAAAAAATTAAATGCAGATTCCACAGTGAACACACAGGAGTCGCATTTGGGAAGACGACGGTTCAAACCCGCTTCCGGCCATCCGTGATTTCCCAAAATCACTTACGGCATATGCTGAGATGGTTCGTTCGAAATGTCACTCCCCCTTTCGCTCTTCATCTTTCCCTCATCCGAGCATGTCCTCCATCTCTAATGACCTCGCTGTTGACGGGAAGTTAACCACTCACCTCCTCCTCCTCCTTTCCTCCTCCTCTTCCTAGACAGCAAACATAAAAGCACGTGTATTGTTGTTTAGAATGTGTTTCATAAGTGATCGGGTAAAGAAAATGAATAATAGATATTTAATTAAATTCTTAACTGTCGAAACTCAGTACTAAGTCACTAATAAAAGAAAGGTTCTACTTGTCCTGCGATGGACAACATGGCATACAGGGTCACCATACGAAAAAAATGTACAAAGAAGAAATCTAGACATATTAGCAATTCCTAAACTCTCATGACTTAGCAGGAATTTGATATAGAAGAACCCTGACTCTAAGGGGGAACGATTGAAAATGCGGTACTGTACCATGGACATTGACTACGATCTATCTATCTGAACAACGGAAATTAGGAATGAACACAGGTAAAGGCCGCGCGACCGCTACGGTCGCAGGTTCGAATCCTGCCTCGGGCTTGGATGTGTGTGATGTCCTTAGGTTAGTTAGGTTTAAGTAGTTCTAAGTTCTAGGGGACTGATGACCTCAGCCCTTAAGTCCCATAGTGCTCAGAGCCATTTGAACCATTTTTAACAGGTAAAGGCACATTTGAAGACCTGAAAAGTGGCAGAAAGAGTATTGAGCCAAGCTGTAAAAAGCATGCCGCTACGTCATGTTTCTCTCAGTTCGTAGCTGAGGACGGCTGTCAGATAGTAACTTCATTTGAAATACTTAGCGTCCATGAAAAACATGTGACAACAGTCATCGAGGATAACACACGTGGAATAGAGATGAGAAGAGTGTTAAGCCCAGAACAGCAAGGTGCAACATGCTCTCTGCTCTGTAAAAATGGAACCTTAAAACATGTGACATAGCCCACTCAGTCCTGTGATTGGTCCGCACACACTGCATCCAAATTACATGCACCGGAATAGTGTAAGAAAGCAATGTGTATAGCAGTCGATAACCCAGGTACAGAAGGACTTGGCAGCAGACGAGCAAATGGGAACTCGTATTAGAATGAATAACACAGAAGCTGAAGTTTTAAGTAGCAACTTTCAGAATATTTATTGAATAATGAATGTGGAAATTTAGATAATAATTTTCAGTGTATTTTGCCGACTATAGAAAGAGGATGTTAATACAATGATGTTCCACAGATATAGCGTTAAAAGTATCCCATTTTTGTGAATCACCACACAACTGCATAAATAAGTAACAATTATCAACAAGTGAGCGATGGCTATTAAAACCAATTTGTTGTGTGATGAATTGCTTACTTCATCTATAGAGATACAACTGGAAGGAAAAGTTAATGGTAATAAGTCGAAAAAGCTTGGCAGCCTAATGCCTCAGAGTGAGCATTTTATATCTTGCTGGAAAAGGCCCAGTTACGTTGGTAAAAGGATATTGTACTACTGTGGTCAGTCGACCATTTTTCCCTGAGTTTTTAAATAGAACCCGGTAAGAGCAGTCGTTTCCATCAGTTCATTTGTCTTCTATGGAATAACACGTGTTTTCACGATTGGTATAGTCATATGACGTTCCTATCCTCGGTAAAAGTGAAGAAAAATTACATGAGCTGCTAAATGGAATAAACAGTCTAATGAGTGCAGAATATGGACTGAGAGGAAATCGAAGAAAGGCGAAAGTAATGAGAAGTAGGAAGAATGAGAACAGTGAATAACTTGAAATCAGGATTGTTCATCACGAAGTAGATGAAGTTAAGGAATTCCGCTACCTAGGCAGCAAAACAACTCACGACGAGCGTAGAAAGGATATAAGAAGGAGAATAGCTCTGACAAAAAGGGCATTAGTCGCCAAGAGATGACTGTTAATATCAAACATAGAACTTAATTTGAGGAATCAATTTCTGAGAATCTACGTTTTCAGCAGAGCCTGCATGGTAGTGAAAGACGGAAAAAAGGAACATAAGACAATCTAAGCATTTAGGTGTGGTGTTATAGAAGAGTGTTGAAAATTAGATGGACTGACACAACAAGGAATGAGGTGGTTCTCCACGGAATAAGAAAGGAATATGTGGAAAACATTGAGAAGAAGAAGAAGGGACATGATCGTACGACTCCTGTTAAGACATCAGGGATTAACTTCCACAGCACTATAGGCAGCTGTAGAGGATAAAAATTATAGAGGAAGACAGAGATTGGAATACATCTAGCAAATAATTGAGGACGTAGGATGCAAGTGCTACTATGAAATGAACAGGTTGACACGGGAGAGGCATCCGTGGCGGGCCACATCAAACGAGTCAGAAGACTGATGAGTCATGACTCAATAAAAAATAAAAATAAACGTAAATAAATGAAATAGTCAGCCTCCGGACCACGTAGACGTGCAGTTTAGTAGCCATGTTTGTAATTTTCCTGAATATGGACGCCTCAGAAACTCACGGAAGGCTACCGGCTTTGAACGGGGAATCGTTTTTAATCTTATTTCTCGCTGCTCGCAATAGCTTCTTTATGTAAAATAACGATAATATCTCGAATCCATGATCGTTACTGAGACCTGAATTAATGACCGCCTGCACCCAGATAACGCTCAATGTTCTATTGCAGCTGTATCGATATTTGACAATATATCTGTGACTTACCTCAGTACTTTCCTTCTTTCTCATGATATATATTCTCTAATTAACTGAGTTTATTCTGTTCTCTTTCCGAACGACTTGAAGACTCTTTTTCTACATATACCGCGCCATTACAGCTGTCAATTAATTTGTTTATTTTTTAATACACTTAAGGTATTAAATACTTCTATTTATTTTATCTAAATATGACTCTTATCTAAGCTGTCCTGTATGCTTCCCCGATATCCATCAGTTCTAATGACATTTGTCGTCACATTAATTTAGACTGAAATAGTCTGGCGGTTATTATGCCTTTCAGTGGGGAATTAAATTTCATACCTAGATGACGAGTGCGGTAGAATGGTATAAAACAGGTTCCCAATTTAGAGAAAACAGAGATCAGGGGGAGGGAATACCGTTGTTTAGAAACTACCGTGAGCCCGATTTTTGACAACTTTCCATGTTCAGTCTACAACTTACATTAGGGTGACAAAATTAATATGGTAGGGATATGTACATATGAAGATGGTGGTAGTAGGACAGCGAATTGGTAGAGCAGTCATTAGCACTCCAGTGATTCGTATGACAAGGTTTCCGATGTGATTATGGCTGTACGATGGGTTTAATGGATTTTGAACGTGGAGTGGTAATTACAGCTAGACTAATGGGACGTTCCATTTCGGAAATCGTTAGGGAATCCTATATTTCGTGATCCTCAGTGTTACCTCTCATCAAGGACAATACAGTGGCCGATGGCCTTCACTTAACGACCGAGAGCAGCGGCGGTTCCGTAGAGTTGTCAATGCTAACAGACAAACAACAACGCTTGAAATAGCCGCAGAAATCAATATGGGACGTCCGCCTTAAGTATCCATTTGGACAGTGCGGCATAATTTGACGTTAATGGGCTATGGCAGCAGACAACTTACATGAGTCTTTGCTAAGAGCATGACATTGCCGGCAGTGCCTCTCTTGGGCTCGTGAGCATGTCACTTAGACGCTACGTCTAGGGTCTGGAGAAACATGGCCTGGTCAGATGAGGCCCGATTTCAGTTGGCAAGAGCTGATGGCAGGGTTCGACTGTGATTCAGACCCCACGAAGTCAAGGACCTAATTTGTTCAACAAGGCACTGTGCAAGCTACGGGCGGCTCCAGTGTTACACAAGGCACTTTGCAAGCTGATGATGGCTCCATAACGATTCATGTTGTGTTTACATAGAACGGGTTGGGTCCTCTGGTCTAACTGAACCTGATCGGTTACATCCGGCTGCGTAGAGATCATTTGCAGCTAGCTTTTCATGGACTACAAGTGCCCAGACAACGATGGAATTTTTATGGGTGACAATACGCCGTATCACTGAGTCACAGTTGTCCACGATTGGTTTGAAGAACACTTTGGACAATTCAGTGTAATTATTTGGCCACCCAGATTGCACGACATGAATCCCATCGATCACTTATCTGACCTAATCAAGAGATCAGTTGGTGAACCAAATCATTGTTAACGGTGCTCTGATCCTCTTTCAGCGAGATCTGTTATGTGATCCACTTGCGAAGTAGAAATGTAGGGGCTTGAATCCCGGTCCGGGACAAGTTTGCAACTTGTGAGAAATTAAAAATACATTATATACACCGCCAGATAGTTTATGTGACGACAACGTAATCTAAACAGCAAACTAAGTGGTAAAATAACCAAGAAATGAAAATCTACCGAGATGAAGAATTTCTTTTACAAAGTTAAGTTACACCTCACTCCATCGTGAAGAAGAATATGTATCATTTTTTTCTGGAACATTATTGTCGGAAAATAATGATCTCAGGTATATGAATAAAATTTGCTAAAAACAGTCTCGATGGCATAAATGCCAGGAAGTGAAAATCTACCGAGATGACGAACTTCTTTTGCTCCGTTACGTTACACCTCAGTCCATCGTGAACAAGATTATGAATCGTTAATTTCTGGAACATTGTTCCAGGCAAGCAGCCATCTCACGAATATCAATAAAATTTGCTAGAAACAGTTTCGATGACATGAATATTTTATTTACACTGGTGATCGGTTTCTATCTATTATACTTAGATCAATTTTAGACCTTGTAATCCATGATGGTGACAAGAACTGGGCTGGCTATGAAGGCTGCTCTTGATAGTCCATCACATATCTCTAGAGCGGCCCGCTCAGTTAGCTCAGCACCTGTCACCACCATGGAGTGCAAGGTCTTAAGATGATCTAAGTACAATAGATCGAAACCGGACGCAAGTCTAAATGAAACATTTATTCAATCAAATTTTTGTAGCAAATTTTTTAGCAGTTTTTAGCAAATTTTATTCTACAGTTTTTATATATTTGTTGCATATTGAAAGGAAATAGACAACTTTTACTTAAGAACGACACGCCCTCTTTTGTCAATTCAAATACGTTTATCCCAGAGGCAGTAGACTTTCTCTGTGTTTACTCTGTGTATTTCCTTTCAAGTTAGTCGTCCCCCTGCTAAACGAATGTAGGTAACAAAAGCTGAATAGAATTTCAGTGTTCTGTTCACTTTTCAATAGTGGTTGTTATTTGAAGAAAACGTTCACTTCAAGAAGTAACCTTATCATGTTTATACTTGTATTTTACCCGTATAGACAGTAAGGTGCACAGAAATACATGGGGAAATACTAACAATTTAGAAGAAGTGAGAAGAGCTATGTGGACCACATTCTTTCATAGGACTGCAATAGACTATGACCTCCCTCATTATCTTTTTCTAAAGGGTCTCGAGTCATGGAGTTAGTGCTTCTGGTGTTACATATTGTCACAACTATCACCTAACAGTGTGAATATCAGATACTGTAAAACGTATCTATAGGGAGACGGCTAGCACAATCTTAAAATCGCAACGAAAGATTCAATAACTGTGCGTGTGGGGACGCTTGCCTAAATACACTTTTGCTGGTCTCACAACCCCAAAAAACTGGTGTCAGGGACGCACTGTTGTTTTTTAGTGATGCGTCAGTCGGCACGATAAATGTTTTAGTAGCATGGTCATAGAACCTGGGGTGAACTTGAAACATACTCTTCTATCAGTTGACCAGTTGAGGTTGTGGGTGGCTGGAAAAAATGCCTTGCAGATGACAAACTACGCTAGAATTCAAGAGTGGGTCCAAACGTAAATTGGAGGATACAGAAAGCTGCAACGATGACAAATACTGAGCTGGAGAATTTTAACTTCCAATGTATGTTGAACAGATGGTATAAGAAACTTTAAATGCATTTTCCTGAAAGTATAGAATTTTCAGCTTCAGTTACAATTTTCTCTGAAAATAATACATCTATGTCAGTGAAACTTTATACAGAAGTTAATTACATCACCTTCATTAACATCTACTACAACTATGGCAGTCAAATGCAATTGTGTCAATATTCAGTTATTAAATTTTTTAAATGCAAGATTTCATGTCACTTCCTTTCGTGTGCATCTGTAAGTAACACACTTTGAAAAAGCTATGACAACTTATCCACGCTTCAGGTTTGGTTTGACCTGACCTCACCAAATAAACAAATAGTTTTGGAGTGATGTTTGACAACGTTAGTATGGTCACCCATAGGAAATACTTTCTTGACTAGGTGCCCTGTCATACGAAAAACTAATATACCATTAGAAGCCATTCAATTTCAAAACATAAATTTTTTTGTGGTATTTGAATCCTCCTTTCACATAAGTGCTTATACTTATCCAGAAAAAAATGAAAGTTCGTCTGCTTAGCATCCGTTTGACATTAAATAACGTAAAATGACATCAAATCAGTTTTCAGACTAATGGCCGCATCAACAAAAATATGAATTTTCGACGATAAAGTTTCAGTTTTACCTTGGAGATATGAAGCTGTGGTCACGAAACTTGTTGGTGGTATTAGTCGCTCTACACATACAAAACACATACAATGTGAAACACTTTCCCAGTGATGGGCAACTTAGCGGAGACGTTTCTTGCAAATGTCTGCATTTTGGGTGTTCAGGTAAAATCACACCATCGTAGCTCATGCTCCGACGCGATGGTTTCCTTATACGTGATTCGAGAGAAGATTCCATGGCAGTCACACCTCACCTCCAACAACATCCAAAACGAAAAGAAAGCACTAAGCATCGCAGTGCCGGATGGCAATGGAACTCGGCCTTTTCCAGCGATATTGAATATACATGTGTCGACTGCTTGCTTTCATCCTTCGTCTCGGTATTCATACAGATACACACAAGCTTCGTCCATGGCAGTCATGCAGCTGAAGAAATACACTTTGTTGGCCTGACACGGCAGTCGCGAAACCTAGCGGACGTCGTAGGTCATTGTCTTTAAAATATCGTTTAAGGTATTGAAAACTTACCCAACACAGAGTTTCACTTTTTCCATTACCGCATCAATTGTGATACGCGCCTCTTCGAGCAGTAGAGCCCCTTGCTGGGATTCCAAGCCATTTTGTGAGAGACAGTCTGCTCTGCCATTTTTAGCACACTTTTCCAGCACAACGTGGACTCTCCCAGTGCTGTTTTCCTTCAGATGTAGAACGTAAACTACTGCGCAATGCAGCACTTTATCAAATGTTGCGCCTTATTTCTTTGTCTCTCCTAGCGCCGTGTTGCGGCACTGTCGCTACAGACATGTACAAAAGAACACACCAAAAATTTACTCTAAGATAACAGAAGTCGTGAAAACGTCTTAACATCGTGTCGGACCTCATTTCGACCGACGTAGTGCAGCAACTAGACATGGTATGGTCTCAACAAATCGTGGGAACTCCTCTCTAGAAATATTGAGCCATGCTACCTCTATAGCCGTCCGTAACTGCGAAAGTGATACAGCTGTAGCATGTTGTGTACGAACTGATCTCTCGATTATATCCCATGAATGTTCAAAGGGATTAATTTTGGACATTCTCAAAGGCCAAATCCTTCGCTAGAATTGTTCAAAATGTTCCTCAGACCAATTGCGAACGATTATGGCCCGGTGACATGGCCCATTGTCATTCATAATTTTTCCATCGTTGTTTAGGGACATGAAGCCCCTGAGTGGCTACAAATGACCTTCAAGTAGCTTAACATAGACATTTCCATTGAATGGTCTGTTCAGTAATACCAGAGGACCCTGTCAATTCCATTTCAACGCAGCCAACAGCTTTGCGGAATGGATGTCCCATGCGTCTAGCTGTAACTACCATTCCACGGTCACAGTTTGTTTATTCTCGTCTTGAGGCCGTAATCACATCGGAAGCCTTTTCACATGAATCACCAGAGTACAAACGACAGCTTCACTAATGCGCTGCCCTTTTGCACCTTGTGTACGCGATACTGCCGCTATCTGTATATATGCATATCGCTATCCCGTAACTTTAGTCATCTCAGTGTATTACGCAATCTTATTTTTTGTGAGTGCAACAGAAATATAAATAGCTGCTAACACTTTCCTAGGGAAAATCAAGTACACATACCATATGCCTTCTTTCGTTAACCTCTTCAATATATATGTGCCCCTCTCTCCAGCTGACAGCATTCGACGTGATAATGGCAACCCTCTCAGCGTTTCTCGTTTGTCCGTCACGCCTTAGGATCGGTGGTGAGGTTGTGAAAGGCTACGCACTAGTGAGCACTTAAAGCGGACAGTAAATCAGGCAACACTGACGTTAACGGTGCTATAAAACGCAGGCGCGGTCTTGTTGCGGGTCGGCTTGATAGCACTAGAATAACGACACACGTTTATAGTGATTGCTGCACACGATGAGCGGCCCTGAATTTAGCTTGCAGGGACATGCACCGTCTTCCTCTCGCTGTGTGAACTCTTTTTCGTCCTTTGATTGCTTCTCAAGGAACTGTAGAAATAAGTTTTGTTAGAAGTACGAGAAAACAAAATGAGAATTATATATTTATACTCGCCTGGTGCTCAAGGAAATATTGTTTTGTGACTTTTCAACCACTGTAATTTAAGTTATGCTAACACTCCCCCCCCCCTCCACCCTTGGATATTCCTGGAATATAATTATACTTGCCTTGTGCTTCAGGAAATGTTGTTTCTCGCTTTTCAACCTGTGTAGTTTAAGTTATGCTAACTTCCCTCTTGTAGATTCCTGTAGCCGATAATTACTTTGACTTCTGTCAGCCACTTTCTATCAGCCTTGTTTAAGTTTCCTTCTAACATCAACTTTCAAGCCTCTTGACCCACCCATTCTCAACCATTCGCTCTAAATGGGTAGCTTCCATTATGTTCCCTTCCGGTTTGCTCATTTTTAACGAGGTCTAATTTTCAGACTCCGGCACTTTGTCTGTAGTAACCCATTTCCACGGAAATCAGTTGTTCTCTTCCTTATTTCGCAAGCTTATGTTTCATTTGTACAAATTCTTTGTACTATTTTTAATATATAATCATTCCAGTTTTGTTTGTGGCGATATTACACTTTGAAAGTAAAATATCATATTTCGCTTACCTAATATTGTTTTTTATATTTCTTCTCCTTTTCCATTTGTACTTGGAGCTACTCCTAAACATTTAAGGGATTATTTGCATATAAATCCAAAAATCGCACTACCTAACTCATTCTGTTCATCACTACCTAAATGATAGTAAGTTTTCTTTACGTTTGGTAGATTCTTGGATGATGTTTTTGAAGTGAAGTTAGTGTAGTTTAAAAATAGTTCTCACTACCTCTGGCAAATATCATTCGGCCATCGGCGAATGGGAGAGAGTAACATTTATCATCTCCCACTGACATTCGCAACGGTCTACATTGACTTTTCCTTATGCTTAATAATTCTTCCATAAAATATGTAAACAACTCAACAGCCAGGGGACGACAATGTCAGAGCCCTTATCTAATTTGAAATTCCATTAATAACACGTTATCCACTTGCACTGAGCTGCTGCATCTCCGTTTTAAGACTTTCACAACATTATCGTAGTGTGTAGATAATTTATATGCCTAAAATAAGGCTTGTTATTGTAGGTGTGGAATAAAATTTTACGTCCTACACTATCCGTTTATCAATTGTCGTACGGCAGTGCAACTCTCTGGATCGAAATTGTCTACAGAGAACAACGTTAAGGTTTCAGTCGAGGTTCATTTTATGGTAGTTACATAATATACGCTTAACCTTATCTGGACGAAATAAATGAGTCTTATGCTTCGTACAACAAGAAAACGTCAAGTACAAAGTTTAAACAAGCTCCAGGAGATAGGAATCTTAGAAGCTCAGCTCTGTTAATAGTAACTTAGCACCAAGCGAGATGGTACATCTGGTAAGATACTTACTCAGACGGACTGGTGTAATATCCTCCTCCTGCCACACTGATTTATGTTCAGCTGTATTTTGCAAAATTTCTTAAAGGAATTGCCGAGATGGTTCATTTGAACAAGACACAGCTTAATTCCTTCTCCACCAACAAGAAATCGTAGCTAGTACTCTGTCTCTAAAGACCAAGTAGTCAACACGACATAAAAGCTTTGGAGTGAGGACCCGCTTCTGGGTTGACGCATCACGTAATCTGGGCTGTAGTGCCTCAGATACTTTGGAACGCTTGTTGTTCATATTGTATATCAATGACGTGGCATACAATGTTAGACTATTAATAAACTCAGAAATTATGCACTTACCTGTAATGAAGTATTGTATGAAAAAATCAGTACAAATATCACATCAGGTCTTCATATGATTTGAAATTGGTGTGAAAACTGGGAACTTATTTTAAGTGTTCAAAAACGTAAAACACTGCATCTCACAAAATGCAAAGAAATAATATCCGGCCTCTACAACGTCAATAGATCCCAAATGGAAGTTGTTAACTCTTAAAAGTAACACGGTATAATTATTTGTTGTGGGGCAAAATCGAATGATCACGTAGACTGAGTCCAAGGGATGTGCAGATTTCTTTTCATTAGCGGGATACTGGGAAAATGCAGTCCATTTACAACCAAAACTCTTACATAAAGCCGACCGCTGTGGCCGAGCGGTTCTCGGCGATTAAATCCGGAACCGCGTGACTGCTACGGTCGCAGGTTTGAATCCTGCCTCGGGCATGGATGTGTGTGTTGTCTTTAGGTTAGTTAGGTTTAAGTAGTTCTAAGTTCTATTGGACTGATGACCTCAGAGCCATTTGAACCATCTTACATAAAACTTCTGTGTTTCATCTTAGAAGGGGTAAAAGAATGATTGTAGGCTGGTTTGACTTATCTGAGAGTGTCTCGGTAAAGTTAGAAACCTTGATATGACAGATACCATTATTATGCCGTGAATGTCTACTTAGAGAGTCGTAAGAACCAGTTTTAAGAGAAGAATATAACGTTATTCTTCAGCCAGCCCCACCCACCAACCAGTTGCCCCCCTTGGGGACCCTGGACACAAGATTAGACTAACTACAGTACACACATAGGAATTTAGTAAGTCATTCTTTAGGTGTTCCACACGCGAATGGAATAGGAAGAAACCCTTACTTGCTGAGTAACCTGATCCAAGTACTTCACAGTGATCTGAAAAGTATGTACGTAGATGTAGACGGTAACCTCTCGTTTGATGGTAATGTCGCTGCTGATAATGTTATGATGTTATGATGTTTTTAACGTTTACTGCATGTAAGGAGAATGTTACAGTTAGGCTTTTATCAGTAATACGAGAGCGTGCTGAAAGGTAACGCTCTGTGTTTCTTTGCATGAAAAATCTTAAAGCTTTTTAAATAAAACAAACTTCACTAACATTCTACATCATTAATTTC
Organism: Schistocerca nitens; assembly: GCF_023898315.1. Taxonomy (NCBI): domain Eukaryota; kingdom Metazoa; phylum Arthropoda; class Insecta; order Orthoptera; family Acrididae; genus Schistocerca; species Schistocerca nitens. The sequence goes on from NC_064619.1 coordinate 363,913,718, forward strand.
CATGTCTAGATATTTATTTCTCAACATAGTCACCCTGGCAACGAACAAATTTATCCCAGCGAGAGACCAGTTTGTTGATGACGTTAATGTAGAATGTTGGACATTCCTCACAGAGACAAAAACTCACCTGTACTTGCACCGCTTCATCACAATCAAAGTGAAGGCCTCGAAGGTCTTCTTTGAGAATTGGAAACAAATGAAAAGCGCGTGGGAGCAAGTGGTGTCTGTAAGAAGGATGGCTGATGACACAGAACCCACGGCACTGGATTGTTGCAGGTGTCGCAGCGCTCGTGTGTCGTCTATGGTTTAGCATTGTCATGCTGACGGAGAGGGTACTCCTTATGTGGACGAGACCTACGAACTGGGAACACGATTGGAGCATGCTGTTTACCACCCACCGACATACTTACTTTACACATCACCATGTTACACGCTACAATTCGGAGCCCTCTAGCGGCAGAGAGCTGCAAGTTTCTATACAAGAAGAATAACGATTTATAACTTTAACAATGTTTCTTTAAATTGAAAAGCTTTAATATCCAGTTAAAATTTAAAATGTATTATTTTCCTCCAAAACCTCGTATCTGTGACCTGGAAACAATGGCACATTTTGAGCCGGAGTGGTCTTGGAATTAATAGTTGTTTGTGATATTACTCGTAATATGTATCTGAGTGGGCTTCTCAGCTTTTAGATAGGTTCTACAGTGCCAAGGAAAACTGAGGTTAAAAGGTCAGTGATTGTAAAGCGTTTTTTTGTACTTTTATTGTTTATTGTCTTCAGGCTATGTAGCTCGCCTTGTAAATATGAGTCCCTACAGCAGTAATTCTCCACGGTACGCAGGACACTTTCTAAACCAGCAAGGATTATTTTCAGAAATGTTAGAATAAATTTAAGGGAGCTAAACAAGTCGGTTGCTTGTGAGCCGATTTATAGTATTCGCCTGTCAATGAAAGACCGCTCTTGTAATATCACACCGCTCTTGGCAGCGCATCATATTAGAACTGTATCCTCTGTCGTTAAATGCGACTACATTCCATGTTTTCTGGCTAGTTTAATGTTGCTTGCTATGATATTCTGTTTCCTCCAATCTCTTCATCTCAGAATGACACTTACACTGAACTTTCTGAATCATCTGTTTTATATATTCCAATCTCTGTCTCCCCTTATAATTTCCTCCCTTTGCTGCTCCACGTAGTAGCATGCAATTTTTATACACTGAAGCGGCAAAGAAACAAGACAGGCCTGCGTATACAAATACAGAGATATGAAAACAGGCAGAAAACGGCGCTGCGATCGGAAACGCCTATATAAGACAACAAGTGTGTGGCGTAGTTGTCAGATCGATTACCGTTGCTTCAATGACAGGTTGTCAAGATTTAAGTAAGTTTGCACCTGGTGTTAAAGTGGCCGCATGAGCGAAGGGACACAGAATCTCCGAGGTAACGATGAAGCGGGGATTTACCCGGTCGACTATTTCAGGAGTGTACCGTGAATATCAGTAATCCGGTACAACATCAAGCAACCGACATCATTGCTGCCGTAAAAAGATCCTGCAAGAATGGGACCAACGATGACTGAAGTGCAATCATTCCGTAAATTTCTGCGAATTTTAATGCTGGGCCATCAACAAGTGTCAGCATGCAAACCATTCAACGGAACTTCATCGATATGGGCTGTCGGAGCCGAAGACCCACTCGTGTACACTTGATGATTGCACGACACAAAGCTTTCTGCCTCATCCGCGACCGTCAACACCGACGTTGGACTGTTGATGACAGGATACATGTTGCCTGGTCGGACGAGTTCCGTTTCAAGTTATATCGAGCAGATTGACGTATGCGAGTATGGAGACAACCTCATGAATTCATGGACCCTGCATATTCTGTAATGGTGTGGGGTGTGTGCAGTTGGGGTGATATGAGACCCCTCATACGTCTAGATACGACTATAACAGGTGACACGTACGTAAGCATCCTGTCTGATCACCTACATCCATTCATGTACATGGTGCGTTCCGACGGACTTTGGCAATTTGCAGCGGGACAATGCGACACTCCAAACGTCCAGAATAGCTAGAGTGGCTCCAGGAACACTCTTGTAAATACATACGCTGGCCACCAAACTCCCCAGACATGGGATGTCTTGGAACATGCTGTTCAGAAGAGATCTCCATCCCCTCGTATTCTACGGATTTATGGACAGCCTTGCAGGATTCATCGTGTCAGTTCGCTCCGGCACTACTTCAGACATTAGTCTGGTCCATGCTACTTCGTGTTACGGCACTTCTGCGTGCTCGAGGGGGCCCTACACGATATTAGGCACGTGTACCAGTTTCTTTGACTCTTCAGTCTGTATGTCAACTACTTTGGTTATTTTGTTTGCAAAGTGGAAGGGAAAGGACTATCTCTGTTAACTGCGACATACAGTAATTGATCTGAAAATGTAAAATCAGTCAATGGCTACGACGGTTGTGCCTTGCGAACGGCACTTTTGAATTTCCCGAACCCAGGACGAAAGTCTTACGATTTTTGTATAGCGCGCTGCGACAGAGGGGTTGCTCTACCCACGGGCCAACACGAGCCTCTAAGAGCGGTCTGTTAGTGGCGAGGACGGAATTTTGATTGGGACGTGGTGCGTCGAGAACTCACGCAGCGTATACGGTCAACGTCCAACGATAGGTGTGGCCAAGCCGTTGCCGACATCATCTACTTAGAGGGTGGAACTGTCTCTAATTCGAGGCCAGAAAAGACAGCGACCGTAACCTGTTGGGTACAATAGTGGTTTGTTATTGCTGGAATATATGGAGCACAAGGGGTGTGCTTCAATGGCCGCAATGTTTTGAGTAGCTGACAAGTTGTTAATGAGATTACGTTACGACATGCACTGTGTACAGTGCTGGCTGATGTGCAACTTTTGAATATCCAGTGCTTATAATTTGTTTGATACTGCACATCGTGATTGTGGGAGCAAACTGGGTCCTCCTCATTATGCTTAAAATTACACTGAGAGGGTATTCACCACTGCACCTAGCTCTTTACTTACATTTTCAGTTCCTATTTTTCTTTGCCGGCTAGGTATTCTTGGAAGCCCTTTTGCGTGTAAGAACAATAATTTGGTGGTGGAGGTCTTGAGTAATAGAAGTAACATCTGTTGTGATTATATTGCAAAGTACTGCTGGTGGAGAGTGTAAATATTTCATTTGTTGTTTTGGTTGGTGCCCCCATATGTGTTACAGAGGCGGAAAAATATTTGAATTATACACGGTCCAGTCACATCAACGCGACAGCCATCTATGTTCAAAGTGTAATATGCAGACACAGACGGTAGTTGGCTGCACAAGCAGTATGTACCTAGTGACGGGAGGAGCGGAAAACAGTGCAGTCGTTGTCGTAATGCGGAAATGAAGCAACTTATGTGACATCCAAAAGGCCATGATCATAGATTTTCGGACCAAGGGTGGAAGCGTTTCCGAAACAGCTGTTTGTAAATGTTTGTGAACCGCTGTTTTTAAAGTACGAGTATACCGTGCACGGCAAAACGACGATACCCAAAGCCGGCGCTGAGGCAACTGTGGTGCAAATGGTTCAATGGCTCTAAGCACTATGGGACTTAACATCTGAGGTCATCATTCCCCTAGACTTAGAAACTACTTAAACCTAACTAACCTAAGGACATCACACACATCCATGCCCGAGGCAGGATTCCAACCTGCGACCGTAGCAGCAGCGCGGTTCCAGACTGAAGCGCCTAGAACCGTTCGGCCACAGCGGCCGGCAACTGTGGAGCACCATCAGGCCTTCGATGACAGGGGTGAACGGCGAATGCGGAGATGTGTACGGACGAATGGACTTGTAACTGTTGGACAACCGTCCTCCAAGATGAACGAAGGGGCCACCAGCAGTATCTCCTCAACGACTATATAGCGAACGTTGCTGCTTATGAACCTGCGCAGGAGGCGACTGTTTCACTCACCTTTTCATCGGCGACTAGGATTTGAATCTGCATGCCAGTACTGCAACTGGACGTCTACTGAGTTGCAACAGGTAAGTTTTCAGTTGAATCACGTTTCACGCTCCGTCAGAAAGCGGCTGTTGGTGTGTACAGCATGCAATGTCCGAAAGCAATCACCCTGCATTAAGAGTCGGAAGGGTTCAGGCCAGAAGAGGAGCGTTATGGTCTGGGGAACGTTTTTTGGCATTTTCTGGGTGATACCGTCATTCTGGGAGGCACAATGGATCTATCATTGCACACCATGTATACCGCTGCAGGCAGTTTCTTTTTCTTCTACACGGTGGTACCTACCAGAAGGATTACACAATGTGTCGCACAGCTAAAAGTGCATGTGCGTGGTTCGATAAGCGCTAACACAAGTGTACGAGTGTACCATACTCTTCATGGCCACCAAACTCCTAGTATTTAAACAAAATCGAAAATCTGTGGGACCACCCGATACGGCTGTTCGCATCACGGAGCCTCAACAGAGAAACCTAGTGCAGTTATCCATAGCGCTGAAGTTGTCATGGCTCCGCATCTCTGACGGTACCTTCCAGAATCTCAGTGACTCGCTTCCTGCATGTCTCGCAGTGTTCAGCACTGGTAGAGATGTTTATTCAGTCTCTTGACAGATGGTCCAATTATTGTGAGTGGAAATTATATGTATATATGATGTGATGTATTGTTTAGGAAGTTCTTTTTATTAATGGTGTTCTTGTATTATACCTATTTTTCTGTAAACATTACCTCTGGGCAAGATTTCGTTGATTTATTAATTCCCTGTCAGTAGTAACGTTACACATATACAGGCGAGCGATTCGGCCGCCTAGAACTGATGCATTCTTCATATGGCTATGGCTGAATGCTAACCGGCTCATGGCTCAAAGCGGCCCACGGCCACCTTGGCTAGGTGACCGGTAAGGGCGAGTCCAGGCGCAAGGTCGTTATCGTGGCCGAGTGTGTGTAAATTCCAACACGAGGAATGCGGATGTCAGTCGATCGATTAAGAGGACCAGCTGCGATCCAAAAATGGCTAACTTTGATACAAGCAGAAAGATAGCTTCTTCCAGTTCTTTCGACTTCGAAAATAAATCACAGTTACATGATGAAGCCAAGCTGAATACATAGGTGATTTCAGACGAGATGCATTCAATGACAGAACAACATTTTCAATATCTTTAAAACATTTTTATAGCGGGCATGTAAGTTAACAATTTACGCAATTTCAGCAAAAGATATCTCAGAAAATAGCATTTCACTACAGCTATCATCCCTGAAAACTATGTATCTGTATCTATTTTTTTTCTCGATTTCTCAAGTCTTTTTATACTTTTTCATTATGAAAATGGCTGTCAGAACATAGATTTTCCCGCAGTAACACAGATAATTAATGCAACATTAATACCTCACATACTGTCATACATACGTATTCAATCATCCATGTGTATTTACCTAATAAATATGTTACAGTTTTTCAGATATTTGTTTAACTATAGACTGTTGTTGTTGTTGTTGTGGTCTTCAGTCCTGAGACTGGTTTGATGCAGCTCTCCATGCTACTCTATCCTGTGCAAGCTTCTTCATCTCACAGTACCTACTGCAACCTACATCCTTCTGAATCTGCTTAGTGTATTGATCTCTTGGTCTCCCTCTACGATTTTTACCCTCCACGCTGCCCTCCAATGCTAAATTTGTGATCCCTTGATGCCTCAAAACATGTCCTACCAACCGATCCCTTCTTCTAGTCAAGTTGTGCCACAAATTTCTCTTCTCCCCAACCCTAATCAATACCTCCTCATTAGTTACGTGATCTACCCACCTTATCTTCAGCATTCTTCTGTAGCACCACATTTCGAAAGCTTCTATTCTCTTCTTGTCCAAACTGGTTATCGTCCATGTTTCACTTCCATACATGGCTACACTCCATACAAATACTTTCAGAAACAACTTCCTGACACTTAAATCTATACTCGATGTTAACAAATTTCTCTTCTTCAGAAACGATTTCCTTGCCATTGCCAGTCTACATTTTATATCCTCTCTACTTCGACCATCATCAGTTATTTTACTCCCTAAATAGCAAAACTCCTTTACTACTTTAAGTGTCTCATTTCCTAATCTAATCCCCTCAGCATCACCCGATTTAATCTGACTACATTTCATTATCCTCGTTTTGCTTTTGTTAATGTTCATCTTATATCCTCCTTTCAAGACACTGTCCATTCCGTTCAACTGCTCTTCCAAGTCCTTTGCTGTCTCTGACAGAATTACAATGTCATCGGCGAACCTCAAAGTTTTTACTTCTTCTCCGTGAATTTTAATACCTACTCCGAATTTTTCTTTTGTTTCCTTTACTGCTTGCTTAATATACAGATTGAATAACATCGGGGAGAGGCTACAACCCTGTCTCACTCCTTTCCCAACCACTGCTTCCCTTTCATGCCCCTCGACTCTTATAACTGCCATCTGGTTTCTATACAAATTGTAAATAGCCTTTCGCTCCCTGTATTTTACCCCTGCCACCTTCAGAATTTGATAGAGAGTATTCCAGTTAACGTTGTCAAAAGCTTTCTCTAAGTCTACAAATGCTAGAAACGTAGGTTTGCCTTTTCTTAATCTTTCTTCTAAGATAAGTCGTAAGGTTAGTATTGCCTCACGTGTTCCAACATTTCTACGGAATCCAAACTGATCTTCCCCGAGATCCGCTTCTACCAGTTTTTCCATTCGTCTGTAAAGAATTCGCGTTAGTATTTTGCAGCTGTGACTTATTAAACTGATAGTTCGGTAATTTTCGCATCTGTCAACACCTGCTTTCTTTGGTATTGGAATTATTATATTCTTCTTGAAGTCTGAGGGTATTTCGCCTGTCTCATACATTTTGTTCACCAGATGGTAGAGTTTTGTCAGGACTGGCTCTCCCAAGGCCATCAGTAGTTCTAATGGAATGTCGTCTACTCCCGGGGCCTTGTTTCGACTCAGGTCTTTCAGTGCTCTGTCAAACTCTTCACGCAGTATCTTATCTCCCATTTCATCTTCATTTACATCCTCTTCCATTTCCATAATATTGTCCTCAAGTACATCGCCCTTGTATAAACCCTCTATATACTCCTTCCACCTTTCTGCCTTCCCTTCTTTGCTTAGAACTGGGTTGCCATCTGAGCTCTTGATATTCATACAAGTGGTTTTCTTCTCTCCAAAGGTCTCTTTAATTTTCCTGTAGGCAGTATCTATCTTACCCCTAGTGAGACAAGCCTCTACATCCTTACATTTGTCCTCTAGCCATCCCTGCTTAGCCATTTTGCACTTTCTGTCGATCTCATTTTTGAGACGTTTGTATTCCCTTTTGCCTGCTTCATTTACTGCATTTTTATATTTTCTCCTTTCATCAATTAAATTCAATATTTCTTCTGTTACCCAAGGATTTCTATTAGCCCTCGTCTTTTTACCTACTTGATCCTCTGCTGCCTTCACTACTGCATCCCTCAGAGCTACCCAATCTTCTTCTATTGTATTTCTTTCCCCCATTCCTGTCAATTGTTCCCTTATGCTCTCCCTGAAACTCTCTACAACCTCTGGTTCTTTCAGTTTATCCAGGTCCCATCTCCTTAAATTCCCACCTTTTTGCAATTTCTTCAGTTTCAATCTGCAGTTCATAACCAATAGATTGTGGTCAGAATCCACATCTGCCCCTGGAAATGTCTTACAATTTAAAACCTGGTTCCTAAATCTCTGTCTTACCATTATATAATCTATTTGATACCTATTAGTATCTCCAGGATTCTTCCAGGTATACAACCTTCTTTTATGATTCTTGAACCAAGTGTTAAACTATAGACTACAATCGCTAATATGCAATCACGGTAATTTAAGAAGTGGTCAGTCGCATGTGATAGCCGACAACACTATTGTAAAGAGTACCAAAAGGCCCTTCTGTCAATAAATAATTGCTGAAACAAAAACAAAAAGCGTAAATAAATGCTTAAACAATATTTAGCGAACATCTGTTGCTATTTAAAGTGAGCACAGATGCTCGAGAATACTAGCATATTGATTTCCGAACAAACCCTCGTGTAATTTACTGTAAATGATCTAAGTATAACCGAATGTTACAATATTTCTTTTATTTGAATACTGTTGTGATGTATTACTTTAGTCTGGGAAGTGGTCAATTTTGATCAAATAATGTGGTGTGGATGGCCTTCAGTCAATGCAAAAGCAGACAGTGACAGATTACTACAGGAGTCAAGTAGAGAGCTTTTTCCAGTGGCACGCTCAACGGAGCGTTTCTTGGAATTTTCGTTTAGATTTGTCGAAGGCAGACGTGCATGTAGTAGTGTTCGATATCCGGTAGTGTAGGTAATAAGCTTGGGGTGGTGAACGGTCACTCCAATACTTTAACTTTTGAGGGGACGAGACATTTCCAGAGATCTGAATTTCATCCAGTGTTGAAGTCTGCCTCTTTCGGATTGCTTGACGGAATTTAGAATGGACATGCATTAATTTGTAAATCATGAAGTCGAAGTCTCAGCTGTTTTGAACTGGTGAATATTTCGTGTATTGTGATCATAAAATAGTCTTAATTTTCGCGTGTCTCTGATGAATCCTTAGTTTGGGAATTTTGCTACCATTCTTGTAACGCTTTCACCGCAATTTTATTGCATTTTAGAAAAACATTTCTTTCTGTATTATACTTGATTATCGTAGAACCACTTTCCAATGATTTGACCCTCACATATTTGTCTGTCGTCTACACCAATTAGAGACGTTACAATACGACAGTTTGTAATAAATTATTCATTATTCTTGTGTTTTATATTTCCGTGTATTTTATTAATTCGCAATTTTATCCAATGCCGGGACTACTTGACTGCAGGATCACAGCTGCAGATTATTATTTTCAGCGAGTTAGCTGCTGAACGTGAAAGCAGACGTGCCCACCTCGACCCTACGACTACCTCGAGCTATAATGTTTCAAACACATCCATGGATAGTCTGACCACCAAAGGTGCGAGCAACATCTGGTATCGTCGCAGCGGGTTGGAATCCAACCACTCAGCAGCAGAAAATTCAGATAGCATCGCCGCAATGGGGTTTTGTAATTCAAGATATGAGTCTAACCCGCTTAGAACTGCAACTGTAATTCTATCGCTGTAGAATATACCGTGATCTATGTTCAAAATCTGTTAGATTTTATGTACCGGGTGATCAAAAAGTCAGTATAAATTTGAAAACTGAATAAATCACGGAATAATGTAGATAGACAGGTACAAATTGACACACATGCTTGGAATGACATGGGGTTTTACTAGAACCAAAAAAATACAAAAGTTCAGAAAATGTCCGACAGGTGGCGCTTCAACTGATCAGAATAGCAATAATTAGCATAACAAAGTAAGACAAAGCAAAGATGATGTTCTTTACTGGAAATGCTCAATATTTCCACCATCATTCCTCAACAATAGCTGTAGTCGAGGAATAATGTTGTGAACAGCACTGTAAAGCATGTCCGGAGGTATGGGGAGGCATTGGCGTCGGATGTTGTCTTACAGCATCCCTAGAGATGTCGGTCGATCACGATACACTTGCGACTTCGCCGGCCGGATTTCATGCGGACTCTGAATTCTAATATGGAGCGATGTAGTAATGGCAATTTTTATGAGGTATCGGTAGGAGCCAATGAAGTTGTTGGGATTCCTATAATGTATCGAGTGATGTAATGGATATTTTAAGTAAAGAAGCTTATGAGTTATTTGTGGATGCTAATGAAGTTAATTGTGGTTAAGTCCGCCGGAAATAAGAGAGTATTTGTTGAAGAGAGACCAAGTTTTAAGTTATGTGGTTAGTTGTGAGAATTTTGTAGCTACTGACATACTTAATTTGGTGAAAGGAGACAGTATATTTGCTTCTGAAGAAGACGGTGGACGACAGATTTAGAGAATGAGTTTAACAATACTGATTATTTAGAGGTGAACTAGGAGAATACAGAAATGATAATGTGGATGATATTAGTTTAGGAGATTATGTTAGTATTGGATGATATAGCAGGACAAAAATGACAACTCAGTTAATGATTGGAGTTGGTATGGAAAAATACTGAAGTCATTACTATGTCACTGGTTTGCAGAAGAGAAATATAAAGTAGCGAGAGGTCTCGAAGGGATGGAAAACGAAATAGGGGAAAAGGAAATGGTTAATGAACCGTTTGATGGTGATAATGATACTGAGGGTTGGTCTGATGTGATAATGTGTATAATAAATATGGAGGAAAAAGGGGGGACATCGGATATGATCTTTTGAGGGAACAATGTTTCGAGAGGGGTGAAAATAAGATGTGCAGCTTGTAAGTGAAATCATCCATGGTGATGAAATAAGAAAGTGTGCGTCTCTCAAAACTTAAAATGTTGTTCCAGCGATAGTAACAAGGGGTGAAAATAAGATGTGCAGCTTGTAAGTGAAATCATTCATGGTGATGAAATAAGAAAGTGTGCGTCTCTCAAAACTTAAAATGTTGTTCCAGCGATAGTAACAAGTTTTGTCTGTAAACCTAAGGGTCTCCTGGTGACAGAGGAAAGAGGGCTCGAATTAGAGCGGGTGAAAAAGCGGAAAACTTGAGACTCAAAAGATACACATGAGAGGTAGCAGAGTCGCCCCCACTGACTGAAGTACGTGGTGTGAAAGAAACTTGTGTGTATGTAAGAGTATTTTCGTGTTTAAATGTAAGAATGTTCGGGAGTTATATTGTTTGTAATAATGTTAAAATTGGTGAATTTAAGATGTATATAAAATGTATGGAGCCACAACTTAGTGAATGAAGAGAGCTGGTACTGGCCGCTTAAATCCTAGTGCTCAGAGGTCGGAAGACAGTAATTAGTTGCGTACGGAAGGAATATAATTTGTTCTGCACATAAGATTAGGGGCTGAAATTTAAAATCTTTATTCAAATATGTTGTTGTAATATTAATAATGAATTTTTCGTTTATTATGCGTAATTAATTTGTAATTATTATTCGCTCAAAATTTGGTACTTAGAGGTCATCAGAACACATTAAAATTTTAATTACTTTTGACGGTTGGACGCTTAGTGACATGCAAAGTATAATCAACGTTTCTGCGGTATATTACGTGGATCAATTCTATGTGCATGTTATTTTGTAATGTTTTCGAACGAATTTGTATAAGTAAATGTTGATTATTTCATGTAAAGTACATGAGAATAACTCTAGAGCTAGGTGTTATACTATGCTAACAAGATGTGGATGAATTTATGGTGCAGTGTATCTGCTGAGAGGACGAGAGTTAAATGGGAAATTTCTGCACAATGTAGTATTAATTTCTTTAAAGTTGGTAACTGAATGAAGTTGAATAGTAGAAAAATGTAAACTGTGCGTTGATTTACGATATCGAACAAATTTCATAGCATTAAAGACTTGTTTTCTCGTGGAAACATGGACAGAAAGTCTGAAACGTTGGGTCAAATCACGCGTGTTTTGCCAATACTATAAACCAGTTTTTGCTTCGCTGTACTGTTTGTTAATGAATCGATTCCACTGTGAAAAGCGTTCAGTGCCTGGTCTCTGGGGATTGAAGAAGTCATACACCACAGTCGTACTTCGACAGCTATCGTCCTTCAGCAATGACAGTGATTGCAGAGTGCTGTAAGTTTCAGCGCAGTACATGGACAAAGGGGTAATCAGTTTCTCCAGAGGTGGCTGGACTTCAAACGATCTATAATTCGACGCCAGAATACGAGTTGAGTGCTGTGTTTGCAACAGTTAAGTGTTACAGAGAAGTGAGCAAAGCTAAAGATTTTTTTAAATGATCGAGCTGACTCGGAAGTTTCTTTAAATTTCTGTTCATGTTGGCATTTAATCAGTATGCCATAGTTGTATAATTTGTTTCAGATTTAGTATGCTGATAAGATGTTACAACATATCATAGGAAGTACGTGCTGCTTCACACACCACCACAAAGATACTTCCACTACTGTTCTGAGACACAAGCAGCACATTCCATTTGTTATGTTATGTATTTATTTGTTAACACATTTGTCAAATTTGGTGCGACAAAATCTGCCAAGTTTTACAGCCACGAGGGCCAGCGAGCGGTGCATGACAGACAATGCAGACGCGAAGCCGTCAGGTGGAGCAGCTGCTGGACGGATTGCTAACAACTAATAGACAGACGAACGAGTACGGGACTACAGACACTACGACCGACCAGGACACAACACTAGGTAATCAAGCAAGAACTGATGTGTCACGGCGAGACAACGAAAATGCAGGAACACTCCAAAAAACGACAGTATGTATCTCAGCACACGGAACTGGGAAGCTGTACGGCGAAGATGCACACACGAACTACAACGAGTACCAGGACTGCACGGGTAGCTTTTTCTTCCTTCATTGTAATTTCATGCCGTTGTCCCATATGGGCAGGAGGGATAGCACCAGTACAGTCAGCAGAATGGGTTTACAAAAAATATAAAAAGGAGAACTCATACATCAAAAGGGGAGAAGAAGAGGAATATAAAAACACAGTAAATGGAGACAATTGAAGTTAAATTATACACTAACACAGGGACATTCACTGGAGGGGGGGGGGGGGAGACAGTTAAAAAAAGTTGAGATAAAGTTCAATGAACATAGCTGGCAATTTGTGGGACACTTGAAATGCACTCGAGTCACACACAAATTAAAAGTCGGCCACAGTATAAAAACACACAGACCAAGAGACACTGAAGAAACCACTGTAAACGACAGAGCAGACACGAAGAATGAAAACTGTTTGGGACCTGCTCAGGAATGGGAGGTCTGAGACGAGGGAAAAGGGGGAGAGGAAGGTGCAGGGGGGAGGGGGCTGGAGGGGATGGGAGGAAGAGGAAAAGGGGACAGAGGGTGCACCAAGAGGCTGGAGATGGGTGGGGTGGGAGATAAAGAGGAAATATCAGGCAGGAAGGAGCACAGAGACACAGAAAGGGGACATGGAAAAGGGATGGGTTGTAGGAGGGAGGAAATTCGCTCAGGAGAAGGGTAGGGGAGAAGATATGGAGAAGAGTAGGGGTAAGGTGGGATTAGAGTTGGTAGGAGGGGTGGAGATCAGGTTGAAGCGCATCATCCAGGAGGGGTAGGTGTTGGAAGTTGCATTGAAAGTTGCATTGAGAAAGGAGATGGAGGACGTGGAGATGGAGAGAGGGTGGGACACAACAGTAAAGATGCGGCAATGGGTTGGGGGTGGAGAGGAGGGAAGACGCCAGGGAGAGTGGGGAATCTAGTTTGTGGGCGATGTACAGGGTGCAGATGTGTTCGAGGGAAAGGGGAAGGGGATGAGATCATGGGTGAAGAGGAAGGAGTGGTAGAGGGTGTGAAATTCACGGAGAAGAAGAACGGCCTGTGGATCAAGCGTAGGGTGGTGAGGGTGGACGAGTGTGGTAGAAATGTGGGCCTCCATATCATCAGTGATGGTCTTCTGGAGGAAGGAAGAGGCATGGGTGATGTCAGCGGTTCAGTGAAATGTAAGGGGTGGCTTTCGACCTGTGAGGCAATTGATTCCTGGTAGGTGTCCCAGTCAGCTTGGCGGCGGTTGTGGATGGACTTTGGAGGAGCAGCAGGGTGGGGGGCAGGAGGGGGGCCATGGATGGATGAGATGGTGAGAAGGATAGGGAGGTGGTCATTACTAATGGGATCGAGGTCATCCACAGAAATACGACCAAGGAGGTGGGGGAAGCGAGGATAACATCTGGTGTGGCGTTACTTTCAGGAAGGGTGAGTTGCCGGAGAAAAACAAGGTCGCCATGGAGGGTGGCAAGGAACTGATACCAAGACTATGGATGTTGTGGTCGGCGGCAAGTATATTGGTGGAGGACATAGAGTCAACATGGGAAATGAAATCATATAGGAGCGGAGGTGCAGGTCAGATATAGATAGTGGCAAAGGTGATGGTGAGGGAGGGAAGAAAATGCTGAGGTGAGGGTGTTTATTTGGGTCATTGAGTAGGGGTTGTGGCCAGACAAGGAGATGCTTCAGGTGGCCAATAGTCACCCTGCCGCATGCGAGGGGAAGCGGATTGTTGGTGTGGTGAAGGAGATAGGGAGAGGTGTGGACAACATGGTGTGGTTGGAGGAAGCTTTCATTAAGGATTAAGGAGTCGCCCTGGTGCTGGAATAGGGTATCCAAGAAGAGGTAATTTGTTGGCAGGAAGGGAGCGAATGTTTAGGTAGGGGAGACAATACTGTTGATGCGCCAGGAGGTGGAAGAGGCAAGGAAGTGGCGACAGGGGATAGGGGCTTAAACGATGGTGTCTAGGTGGGTGAAGATAAAGTGGGCCTGCGTTGTGCAAGTAGGGGGCATAAGTACTCAAATGGAAGCAGGGGCCTCTTCCAAAAGCTCCGATTGCACCCAGAGAGTAGCCCAGGTAGCGTAATCCTACCATTTGGAAGTGAGGGGAACCAACCCCCGAGATGGCCGGGGTAGCTCCGAGCAGCAGCCTAAATACATGACCGCCTGAAACGCTATTGGCTACGGACTTAACGTGGTACGGAGAGGCAAGCAGCATAGGTATGCACCTGAGCACAAACACCTTTAGTGGGCATCCATATCCATCCCATTTGGCGGGCCTTCCGATACCAGAGCAAGTTAGCTACCTAATTTGTTATATTAAGTGGAGGTTTGTAAAGTTATGCTTATATATGGTAGTGATTCGACCGCATAGAATTGATGTGAGGTAAGGTGAATTTGCTATACGGCTGAACGCTACTGGGCCCAGGATTCAAGGTTTAGTGGCAACTTCTGCCACCGAATGTATCAGAATGACCAAATGTAGCGGGAAGAGGTAGAAGGCACCGTATCGAGACTCGTTCGAGCTTTCCAAATGATGTATTGTTTCCAACCACACTGCCCTCGTATACCTTGTCTGTATCACAGGGCCCCCAATGCTGAGGAAGCAGCCCAGTGGCCCTCTGCAATGAAATGCTGTGTCGAGCTGGCCGTGGCCAGCCACAGAGTTCCGATGGCGTCAGGGTATGCCGGCTGCCAACTCAGCTGTCCCCATCCTCATTGCCTCATTTTTACATTATATGAACTGGTGCAATAAACACGACTTCCCTGACCGAGCACTGACGATAACAAATAATTTAAACAGAAAATCGTACAATTCTCACATCGTTCAACAACTATTTATTACGGCTTTGACGCAAAATTTACTGCGACGCATTTATTTCTGCAGAACTGCGCTCGATTCTCCTCTGACAACACTCCACATACATCAAACCTGAGGAGAGGGATCGCCCCCACCCTTCTTCCCACTTCAAAAAGACTGCTATCCCTAACAGGCTCACAATACTCGAATACACATATAAAATACAATGCCTAATTAATCTATTCAAACCCAATGATACATAACCAGAAAAGCCACAAAAACCACAAATACTCTACTACTTTGTAGATTACGGGGCATACAGAACTTCATGCTGTACTCTATCTTCCTGGTTTTCTCTGTGCTTAGCGCCTCTCTTCACTCTTTCTTTCTTCCTCGTTCCTTCCTCTGACACATCTGGAATCACATCTGCGCAACCCTTGAATTGCTGTAACCCCCCAAGGTGTACTATCATCGTTCTAATTTGCAGCTGAAGCTTAACGGGGTATGTGGTTTCAACAACTTTGTATGGCCCTTGATACCTCGTGAGGAACTTCGGTTTCCCTTTTTGCAGATAGGGGCTGGACAGCATTACCATTATCCCACTCTATACTTCAGTTACTTTCTTTCCCCTTTACTGGGTGTTCCTGCCTTTCTATCCGCTTTACTGGGTCTTCCTGCGTTTCCAAAGCCTTCGTATTAGCTTTTTGTACCCGTTTCCAAACATCCCGAATTGTCCTTGTGAATTTTCGTACATATTCAGCGATCCCATCTTTCTGTAGCCTCACCAAATCAAACGGTGACTGGATTTTGCACCCGTACACTACCTCATATGGAGACATACCCGTATTTGTATGGACTTTTGCATTGTATGAGCATACAATATGCTTCAAATACTCGTCCCACTGATGGTGATGAGAATCCACATAAAAACTCAGCATCTTCCCGATTGTTCTGTGTACCCGTTCTGTCCTACCGTTGGCCTGTGGATGCAATGCACTCGTCCTCAACTTATTTACTTTCAACTATTTACACAGTTCCATCATTAAATCCGACATGAAGTTGGTCTTTTGGTCAGTAATTATTGTCTCCGGTAAACCAAAATTCAAAATCCAGTTGTTTACTTACGCTTGCGCCACCACTGCAGACTGTTGTTTTGGCATAGCCACCATCTCCATATACCTCGAAAAATGGTCTACTATTGACAGAACGAATCTGTTCCCCGTTGGTTTTCGCCTAAAAGGTCCTAAGACGTCAATATTCAACAAATAAAATGGGCATGTCGTTTCCAGTAATCGTTGTTGTAGCTGTATCTGTTTCTGACGCAAATCTGCTCTCTGTGGACATGGTATGCAATTCTTGACATACTGATCCACATCTTCTGTCCTACCTCTCCATCAATACCTCTCTGTCACTCTCCTGTTCGTCGCTCTACACCCTCCATGACCAGATAACACGTGATCGTATGCTTCCTTTAGAACCTCATCTCTCAATTTCACTGGCACTACTACCCTTGGCCCTAACTTTGTTTCCCTGCGCAGAAGACCGTCATACATATTAACTTGTGGCTGCATCCGATACAATTTACAATCGTTGTCCGCGTCGTGTAATTCTTGCCATACTGCTAGGTTATAAACTATTACTTCTACTTTTGCCACCTTCCTACTTAGTGAATCTGCATTACCGTGCTTCTTCCCAGGCTTGTGCACCACCTCGTAGTTGTGCTGACTAAGTCTCACAGCAAATCTAGCGAGTCTAGTAGACGGATCCTTCAACCCCAACAACTACCTCAATGTAGCATGATTTGTTACTACCCTAAATCTTCTCCCATATAAATAACATTTAAATATGTGATTCTACAGATTACGCGAAGCATCTCCCTCTCAGTTGTTGAGTAATTCTTCTCTGCTGCATTCAACTGCCAAGACAACTAGGCTACAGGATGTTCTTTCCCATCAATTTCCAGATTAAGAGCACACCCTAATGGTTGATTCGAGACATTGCAAGCTAGTACAAACTCCTTTTCAAAATCTGGAAACACTAGAATCGGACTTGAAGTTAACACTTCATTTCACTCCCTTCCATAACAATCGCGTCAACTCCTGTGCTAAATCTGCAAAACCCTTCACGAACTTTCAATAGGAATTACAAACTCCGACGTATGACTTCACTTCCTTAACTGCTTTCGGTTCCCGAAAATCCCTTACAGCCTGTACCAACCTCGGATGTGTTTGCACTCCGTCCCTACTGATAAGATGACCCAAATATCTTACTACTTCTAATGCAAAATGACACTGCTCCAGGCCCAACGTCAAACGAGCTGCTCCTAACCTCATAAAGACTTCCCTTAATAGCTGTCTATGTTGCTCCATATTACTTGAAAACACTATAATGTTATCCAAATAGACGAGACACTGTCGTGGTTTCAAACCCCTCAATACACTGCGGTCTAGCAACCTATGAAACGTTGACGATCGTTTTTCAAACCGAATGGTATTCTAATGCACTGGTAATGGCGTCCAGGAGCAGAGAAAGCAGTTTTTGGTCTATCCTCTGGAGCCACCTCTGACTGATGATGACCACATGTGAAGTCCATCGTAGAAAAGTACTGACGCTGTCCGATATGTTTGGAGTGGAGTATGCGTCCGTTACTGTCTTATTATTGAGGTATCAGTAGTCACAACAGAACCTGTATTTCTTAGTTGCATCCATAGATGTTTTTTACGCACAACGACAACGCCTGCTTCTCACAACAGTCCGCAAGCCGCTCATCAATGAAATCCTCCACAGTCGGCTGAAAATACCTCGGTATTCTGTACGTTTTACGGTAAACCCTGTTGGTATCCAATGTTGAACTAATGGAGTTGCTGGTAATGGCCCTTATGGAAAAAACAAATCCTCAAATTCCCACAATAATTCTTCCATACGCTCTGTTTCTTCTCCTTTCAAATGCTTAATTTCGTCACGCAATGCAGTTCTATCGGCAGTTAGCGATTGATCGCTTCGCCTACCTCTCGAACATCAGTCTTCGTCATCTGGCACATACAAATTTACTACTAAAATTCCTTTCCTCAAATTCGTGTCTACAGTGCTAAAACTATCCACGTTCACGGGAACTACTCGCCCGTCGTTCCCCGCCTGTACGCGAACAACCCAATGGACCCAAAATTTCATTATCCTGCAATGGTTCAATAACACATACTGTACCCACAGGTAGATGCGACTCCACACTTACCCAAACCGACTTTACGGTGCCACTAGAGACACACTCATGAGAATTAAGCCTTAAAGCTAATGTATGCTGTTCAATTTGTTTGTTCATTACGTTGAACACCCCTCGCGACAGCTCTGCGTTGCCAACAGTTTCCCCTAGCTGAAATAACATTTCACCTCTGCCTCTGCACATGTCCCGTGCGATCACACATTAAGACATTTAACACCCGCTGTAAAAACTGTTTGCCTCTCACGTACCTCTGTTGCCACATCTATTTTCTCACATTGAATTGCCAGCTGAATGGCCGAATACATATCTTTCGTAGTCCTTACACGCACTTTCCGAGATATATGCGCCGGTAACCCTCTCAAAATTACATCAAGTGCCCTTTGCTTGGCCTCGTGCAATAGAACACTATTCGCTTCATTGGTCTGACCCAACTCTTATGTATACTCACTAATTTCCCTTATCCTGTCCGCAAATTTCTCCATCGTCTCCCCCTGTCTCTTTGACATTGCACTTAACCTCTCTCTAAAGTACCGAGCGCTATTCTGTTTTATGTAACTTTGTAAAAGCCCTCTCTTGAACTGCTTAAACTGTCCGGCCTTCCTTGAGGCCTCGGAACACCTTACATATGTTTTTGCCGCACCCGTTAATCTAATCTTGGCTATATGTAACGACTGCTCATCAGACCAACTGTAGTCGGTCAAAATAGCGAGCTTGTGCAAGAGTACTAGCTTATTTATTTATGAATAAATCTTTATTTTTATTTATTGTTAGTCGTTATCTCACGTGTATTAGTTTATAAATCATCATGTAGAACTCTGAACTGTTTTGACTTGTCGAATGTTTCGTGTATTGTGATAACGAAATGATTTTCTCGAGTTTTTTTATGACAGTTTATTTCGTGCATTTTACACCGTTCTCGTAACGCTCTCAACGTAACTTTAGAAGAGTATTTCTGTCTGCAGTATACCTGATTATCGTAGGACTACTTCCTATTTATTTCAGCTTAACTTCTAGAATGATGATTATTCAACACAATTCCTTGTCGTTCACATGAACTACAGAAGTTAGAACAGGGCGGTTTTTAAAAATTATTCGTTAGTCCTGCATTTTATATTTATGTGCATTTTATTAAATCGCTGCTATAGCCAATGCAGTGACTACCTGACTGCAGGACTGCAGCTACAGATCATTACTTGCCGCGAGTTAGCTGTCAGGCATAGAAGCAAACTTGCACAGCTCAACCCTATGATTATATCGAGCTATTATGTTTCAAACAGAGCCACGCATAGCACAATTACCCAAGGTGCGAACAACATCTGTTAAAGTTGTCACTGGTTTGCTGGTTAGAGAGCAAATAATTAGCAGCAGAAATCCGAAATACCGTCGCACAGTCCTTGACACCACCTCTTTTATGAGAAAATGCTTTTGTTGTTAACAAAAGCTTTCATGAACTAAGCCCACACCTGCACAAACGGAGCCCAAATCCCACGCCACCCAAACTAAACATCACACTATCGGGTGTTTAATTTAGTAATTATGACTCTAAAAGAAGGTCATTATACTGTATATCTGACACGCCTAAGATTGCAGCCTTACACTGGCATATACTTACGTGGCACTTGTTATTTTTCGCAGTACTCTACAGCAGGCAATGGTAATGGTTTGCAGGGAATGTTGCACTAGTAGTGTTTGAGACATATCTAAAACAAAGATAAACGTATGTAATCGAAATACGTCAGGTGATGTGAGGAAACTAGACTAGGAAATGAATATTAAAAGTAGTAAATCAGTTTTACTACTTACGCAGCTAAATACCGATCGTTGACCAAAGCAGAGGTATTTATAATATAGACTGATAGAAAAAGAATAGTACGTTAACATCAAATATAGCTGGTATTTCAATAGAGTATTTGTCAAGAAATGAGTACCTACCCATCCTGTTGACATGTCACTTATAGGTTGAGGGGAGGTGGGCTTGCACTGGATCGAAACCGCCTTGCAGGTTAACAGGGACTGGTGAGCCGGACAGCCTGGATGCGGTTTTTAGGCATTGTCTCACATCCAGCTAGGTGAATATTGGGCAGTTACCACGTCTCGTCTCAGAAAAATGTAACGCAAACATTTGGCGATGAGTTCACACTTGAAGATATGATTACCAGACGCAGACAGAAGGTTCTCGGATTGCGTTTCGGTTGGTGGTGGCGGCGGGGAGAGGTGGAGGTTACGATAGGAAGCAGCGACCACCAACTAATAGTAACACTGTCAAAAACCACATAACAATGCCGTCCCCGTAACAACCAATGGCAAAAGGCGGAGAAAAAGATTAGTGTAGATGTGAGACATTGATGATAAATAGTCCAGACAAGAAGAGAAATTAAACTTTTGAAATCTGATGCTACAGAACAGTGAAGGTTACCTGATGGCACATCAGGTAAGTTATGAGGACATACTGTATCGACTTGGGCAGCAACGAAATTTATGGCAGTACCCAACTAAAAGAAGTGATCGCTTGATAGGACAAACGCTTGAGCCTGACGGAATCGTCAGTTGGTACAGGAGAGAAGTGCAGATTGTACAGTTTGTAGGTGGAGACCAAATATTGTCTACAGCAAGTAAGTTCTAATAGATGTGGGTTTTAGTAGTTATGCAGAGATGAAGAGGATTGTACAGGATAGCCGAACTCGGAAAGATGTATCGAAGTGGTCTCTGACCAGAAGAACAGAGCTACGTCGACACATCTGGCGTCATTATAGAATGACAGGGAAAAAATCGCAATACTAAGAAGTAGTTGTGCGATATAATCGAAAGTTGGCAGGTGTGTTCCTACATCTGAAAGATAATGTCTATTCAGATTTCGCTCCAGTCTCTTAAGAGTGATGCTAGGAGCGCCACTATGAGGATGCAAATCAGGTTTGCCCTACATCCAGTGATTTCGTATGACAGCAGGAGCACTTTCGTGGTTATCCCAAACACCCTGACCGCAACTGCTGTAACTGCCTTGAGCGTTAGTTATCTATGAGATTGGCCGGCCGAAGTGGCCGTGCGGTTAAAGGCGCTGCAGTCTGGAGCCGCAAGACCGCTACGGTCGCAGGTTCGAATCCTGCCTCGGGCATGGATGTTTGTGATGTCCTTAGGTTAGTTAGGTTTAACTAGTTCTAAGTTCTAGGGGACTAATGACCTCAGCAGTTGAGTCCCATAGTGCTCAGAGCCATTTGAACCATCTATGAGATTGGACGTGGTGAGTTGACTTTAGCAACGATGACTTTAAGACGACAAGAACGCCACTATCGACTACTCACTGAGTTAGAACAAGGTCGTGCAGCAGAGTAACGAGAACCTGGATGTTCTTTCTGCGATACGGCAGGGAGACTTGGCAGGAATGTAGCCACTGCACATGATTGCACGAAAATGGTGGTTACGAGAATGTACAGCTGCAAGATGAATTTGAAATTTGTGGTATGTTCCTATGGGACCAAACTGATGAGGTCATCGGTCCCTAGGCTTACGCATTACTTAATCTAACTTAAACTAACCTACGCTAAGGACAACACACACACTCATGCCCGAGGGAGGACTCGAACCTCCGACGGGGCGAGCCGCGTAAACGTGCAAGGTGCCTCAAATCGCGCGGCTACCCAGCGCGGCCGGTTGCAACATGACCAGGTACCGGATGGCCACGTCACAGTACCAAGAGCGAAGGCTATCTTGTTCAGTGCAAGGCTGTCGGCACCGTACTGCATCTGCAATTGTAGCTGCGGTTCGCACGACAGTGACACAAGGTGAACTGTTACAAATCGGTTACTGCAAGAACAACTCCAAGCCAAGTGCCCTGTATCGTGCATTCCCCAAACCACCGCCTTCTGCTAATTTACTGTTGTCAAGCAAGAGTTTATTGAAGAGTCGGGTTGAGATGTATTTTCTGATGAAAACCGGTTGTGCCTCGGTGTCAGTGATGGACTGTGTTGGTTAGGAGGAGGCCAGTGGACCCTGCAGCCAATAAGCCGGCGTGGTAGACAAACTGGATTTACAAATGGACCGATAGTCTGGGGTACGATTTCGTAAGACAATTAGAGCACTCTTGTGGTTATCCGAAGCACCCTGACTGCAAATTTGTTCGACAGTCGGGTGATTCTACCTGTTGTGCTGTCATTTATGAACAGCATTCGAGGGAGTGTTTTCCAACAGGATAACGCTCGCCCACACATCGGTTCTGTAGCACAACACATCTAAAGAGAGTCGACATGTTTCCTTGACCTTCTCGGTCACCAAATCTGATTCCAATCGAATACATATGGTACATCATCGGACGACAACTCCAGCGTTATCTACAAACAGCATTAACCGTTTTCTGTATTGACAGACCAAGTGTAACAGGAGTGGAACTCCATCCCATAAACTGACATCTGGCACCGCTTTAATGAGCCAACATTTCACATTTGCAATGGCTTATCTCGCACATATGTTAACCTATGATCTTGCAATGTTAATCACATACATATGTTATGTAGATAAATGCATTCCCGAAATTTCATTATTCTACATTAATTACTTTTTTCTTCAAATGTTTTTTATTCCAGTCTTTGATCACAGTATCAATTCTTTAGACGATGACCGGTTGCAGTCGTAATGACCATACTCAGACCTTTTTTACACCATGTCCTCAAGTGATGAGGCCATAATGGCATCGTCAAAACATATAAATGTAATCAGCACAGCCTCGTTACGTAGATCTAAAACAAGGTGTAGAATAGGCCACATCGTCCACACAGTCATTATTGCAACTCTTATTGAGATATTTTCCGTCAGTGAATAATCCGTTATCCCAATTCGTTATGTTAAACACTAAGCTCGTGGTGTATTTATTTTTTTACAGTATGTGTCTACATGAACCTTGTTACGCAAAAAAAATTCACTCTGGAGGGATTGACTTCCAGTGGCAGAATATCACGGTGTGATTCATTATGTCGAACGTTAGTTGCTTCTCAGGAGATTTTCAGATAATGTGTTCACTCCGATTTTCTTTTCGCGAAATCAAGTATGTTACAAAAACATTCTTCTGTAGAGGGTACTTCAATTTCTTCATTTTTTTTCGTGAACGTGTAGTGAAGTCGAAGTAGAACTCCATGCGTATTGGTATGGGTGGAGGTTATACCTAACAGCCGAACTAAGTTAATAATTGGCTCCTTCTACCGACCCCCAGACTTCGATGATATAGTTGCTGAACAGTTCAGAGAAAATTTGAGTCTCGTAACAAATAAATACCCCACTCATACGGTTATAGTTGGTGGGGACTTCAACCTTCCCTCGATATGTTGGCAAAAATGCTTGTTCAAAACCGGTGGTAAGCAGAAAACATCTTCCGAGATTGTCCTAAATGCTTTCTCCGAAAATTATTTCCAGCAGTTAGTCCACGAACCCACGCGAATTGTAAATGGTTGCAAAACCACACTTGACCTCTTAGCCTCAAACAATCCAGAGCTAATAGAGAGCATCATGACTGATACAGGGATTAGTGATCACAAGGTCGTTGTAGCTAGGCTCAATACCGTTTCTTCCAAATCCACCAGAAACAAACGCAAAATAATTTTATTTAAAAAAGCGGATAAAGTGTCACTAGAAGCCTTCCTAAGAGACAATCTCCATTCCTTCCGAACTGACTATGCAAATGTAGACGAGATGTGGCTCAAATTCAAAGATATAGTAGCAACAGAAATTGAGAGATTCATACCTCATACATTGGTAAGAGATGGAACTGACCCCCCATGGTATACAAAACAGGTCCGAAAGCTGTTGCAGAGGCACCAGAAAAAGCATGCGAAGTTCAGAAGAAAGCGAGATCCCGAAGATTGGCTAAAATTTACAGACGTGCGAAATTTGGCGCGGACTTCAATGCGAGATGCCTTTAATAGGTTCCACAACGAAACATTGTCTCGAAATTTGGTAGAAACTCCGAAGAAATTGTGGTCGTATGTAAAGTACACAAGCGGCAAGACGCAGTCAATACCTTCGCTGCGCAGTGCCGATGGTACTGTTACCGACGACTGTGCCGCTAAAGCGGAGTTATTGAACGCAGTTTTCCGAAATTCCTTCACCAGGGAAGACGAATGGAATATTTCAGAGTTTGAAACACGAACAGCTGCTAGCATGAGTTTCTTAGAAGTAGATACCTTAGGGGTTGCGAAGCAACTGAAATCGCTTGATACGGGCAAGTCTACAGGTCCAGATTGTATAGCGATTAGGTTCCTTTCAGATTACGCTGATACAATAGCTCCCTACTTAGCAATCATATACAACCGCTCGCTCATCAATAGATCTGTACCTACAGATTGGAAAATTGTGCAGGTCGCACCAGTGTTTAAGAAGGGTAGTAGGAGGAATTCATCGATCTACAGACCTATATCACTGACGTCTGTTTGCAGTAGGGTTTAGGAGCATAGACTGTATTCAAACATTATGAATCACCTCGAAGGGAACGATCTATTGATACGTAATCATCATGGTTTCAGAAAACATCGTTCTTGTGCAACGCAGCTAGCTCTTTATTCGCACGAAGTAATCGACAGGGGATCTCAAGTTGATTCGGTATTTCTAGATTTCCGGGAAGCTTTTGACACCGTTCCTCACAAGCGACTTCTAATCAAGCTGCGGGCCTATGGGGTATCGTCTCAGTTGTGCGACTGGATTCGTGATTTCCTGTCAGGAAGGTCGCAGTTCGTAGTAATAGACGGCAAATCATCGAGTAAAACTGAAGTGGTATCAGGTGTTCCCCAGGGAAGCGTCCTGGGACCTCTGCTGTTCCTGATCTATATAAATGTCCTGGGTGACAATCTGAGCAGTTCTCCTACGTTGTTCGCAGATGATGCTGTAACTTACCGTCTAGTAAGGTCATCCGAAGACCAGTATCAGTAGCAAAGCGATTTAGAAAAGATTGCTGTATGGTGTGGCCGGTGGCAGTTGACGCTAAATAACGAAAAGAGTGAGGTGATCCACATGAGTTCCAAAAGAAATCCGTTGGAATTCGATTACTCGATAAATAGTACAATTCTCGAGGCCGTCAATTCAACTAAGTACCTGGGCGTTAAAATTACGAACAACTTCAGTTGGAAAGACCACATAGATAATATTGTGGGGAAGGCGAGCCAAAGGTTGCGTATCATTAGCAGGAGACATATAAGATGCAACATGTCCATAAAGAGACAGCTTACACTACACTCGTTCGTCCTCTGTTAGAATATTGCTTCGCGGTGTGGGATCCTTACCAGGTGGGATTGACGAAGGACATCGAAAGGGTGCAAAAAAGGGCAGCTCGTTTTGTATTATCACGTAGTAGGGGAGAGAGTGTGGCAGATATGATACGCGAGCTGGGATGGAAGTCATTAAAGCAATGATGTTTTTCGTCGCGGCGAGATCTATTTACGAAATGTCAGTCACCAACTTTCTCTTCTGAATGCGAAAATATTTTGTTGAGCCCAACCTACATAGGTAGGAATGATCATCAAAATTAAATAAGAGAAATCAGAGCTCGAACAGAAAGGTTTAGGTGTTCGTTTTTCCCGCGCGCTGTTCGGGAGTGGAATGGTAGAGTGATAGTATGATTGTGGTTCGATGAACCCTCTGCCAAGCACTTAAATGTGAATTGCAGAGCAATCATGTAGATGTAGAACACATTGTATTATAGAACGGAATATCTTTTCGAACTGAATCATTCATATCCACAGTGATTTCGTGAATTCCGCATTTATCTTGCGAGGATTTCGTTTCAGTTTGAGCAAATTAATCCTATTAAGTGTTGTGTGATTTTTTTAATAATGATGTACTGCCGTGTTCACGTATGACTTATATCCCGAGGTATTGACGCTATACTTTAATTTCACAAACGTCTTTTTCTGCTGACTCATGAAAATTAGTACACTGAAAATCTCTAGCTGAGTTCTTTGTGCAGCCACTCTCCAAGACTAGAAATTAAATAAGGTTATAGATCTGTTAATTAAATTACTGATTCGATGTTTCCCTTATATGCTTAGGGGACAATGTTTCTCATCGTAACTAAAAGCTTAGAGCTTTCTCATGCTTAGCTTATTATTCCGGGAGAAACTGTGGGTAAAATTTCGTGACACGTAACTGCTGATGAGAGTGTTACTTGTTTTGCAACTCTAGCTCTTGGCAGTGCATTAGGACTTTGAAAGCTTTCCCGTGTATTTGCTGCAACGAATAAGTCTGTCAGGCTTCACCGACTGTGTAAAAAAGCAGCGATATAACTCATGATTCCTCCAGGAATTGTTTGCCTGTAGGTTTAATGCTTCGTATTTCCCAAAGAAATCGATGTCCAAACGAAGGGTTATAATGCAAGTTTATAAAATTTATTCTCCACTTATTTCTAAATTGTATTATTTCAATGTATTCTTTCACCAACAATTTACTGGAACCAAAATTTTTCGGTGTGATAAGTTTCTGTTGATATATTTAGATACAGTGCGTTATATCAGTAGCTCCTTTCAATCATACAAAGAAACTCATATCCATAAAGCAAACCCAATATTTCGTTACAGAGTTAGTTATCACATTGTTTTAATAATTAGTCTACATCTGCGAATTTTCAGGACTTCAGTGTTACTTTTAAGCATGGGAAACATCAGCATATTCTTAAGCTGTTTCTATCGATACTTCTTCCTTTGTTCCCGACTAAATGAAACAAGACACTTTTACAGAAAGTGTACAAAGTTATAAATTTTCTGAGCAGGACAGCGGGTTCATAGACTCACACCTTTCATAAGTTTCAAATCATGGAGTACATAACGTCACACAATGTGATGACGGTATTAAATACAAGTGCCCTACTTACTTATTGGTCATAAAGAAGGGCATAGTTTTATGACTATCATGAACTGATTTCCTTGTTCCCTTGTTCCATTTTTTTAACAAAAAATGGTTCAAATGGCTCTAGGCACTATGAGATTTTACATCTGAGGTCATCAGACCCCTAGACTTAGAACTACTTAAACCTAATCAACCTAAGGACATTACACCCAGCCATGCCCGAGGCAAGAGTCGAACCTGCGACCGAAGCAGCAGTGCGCTTCCAGACTGAAGCGCCTACATCCCCTCGGCCACAGCGGCTGGCTTTTAACACCGGATACTAATTTTTCTTTTGCGGCGCTGAATGCTAGGTGCCAAACGTAACATTTAGGAAGTTTGTCTTTTATTTTCAGGACTTCAGTGTTACTTTTAAGCATGCGAAACGTCAGGATATTCTTAAGCTGTTTCTATCGATACTTCTTCCTTTTTTCCCGACTAAATTTTTTGGCCCTACATTCAATGTTAATAACTTTCAATTTAAGAAACAATAATTTATATCCCTCTTGTGAAAATTAGACATGTCATTGTGTTACGGTCTTCAGCGATGCAACCTGATGGGCCCCTGTATGTTTTCCAGCGTCATCCATACACCTTCATTAAGTTGTCGCCCACGTCTTTCCATAGCTATTGGAAGCTAGCAAAGAACTTCTTGTTCCGGCGACTATCCTGTTTCCTAGTTAAATCACTCTCTTTCCTTAATTTCATTTTTATTGCAATCATAATTACTGCTTACACTCCAGTCACTTCCAAATTCATTTTTTTATTGTTTTTAAAAATGAAATTCTTCCGGTTGTACTTTTGATTTTTTATTTACTTCGCTAGTAGTTTCGACGTTGCGTCAACACCATCTTCAGGCCCGTACACTTTGATGAAATCAGTTGTGTGTGGCTCAGTCTAGAAGTACGCGGTGAGACCAACACATGCTCCACGCCGAAACTAGTAATGTAGGCTGCTTGTAAAGTTTCCGTTTCTGAAATAATGAAATATTCATAATAAAAGCTCTGTCTGGTTTAACAAATACGTCCAGACAATTTTTACTGGTATGTTTAGTTCTGCTGCTATTCAGCCAACTACTCTCTTCAAACATACGAAACTCTCACTTCGATCAGTTAGTTCAATGACTTCATTGTTCATTTTTATCTATTTGCCGTTGACACAATATTGATGTCTTATTATATTCAATTTTCAGTTCTACTTTTAAATTTGTTGTATAGCTTTCTTCCATTTCCTGGAATGTATCCGTATAACAGGCCACCAGTTTAAAAAAATCAATAAAACAAAGAAGGTAGAAATACTTTCAAATGATAAATATTCGTTTCCGCTTTCTCAGTTTAATACTTGCTCTGGCGTCGTTGATAATTTTCCAGTTCATACCCTATATCCTTGACTAACTGTTCACTCAGTATTGAATGTCCCAAAATAGTGATGAAATCAAAAATAGGAAGGAATACGCCCACCTGAGTACCATTAACATTGCCAAATCAGAATTAACGTGTTCACCATGTAAAGAGATGGGATAAGGCCAGGAAAAATAAGAAAGATGAAAGACTTTGATTAAAACTGGTAATTTGCACTTTAATAACGATTTGTCCAACATTGGTTAATTGTTTTCTTTAGGGAGTGTTAGTTTAAGACAACAGTGTTGCTGTTCCTGGAAAATTTAGTCAAATTTGATCTCTATCAATTGTTTTAAACTAACGAAGTACATTAGTATGGTTGCAGCGTTTGAATAAATGCTACGAAATTTTATGACAAGGTCCAATGATATTCATAATGAAACACTGAAGTGGTTCCAAAACTTTAAAGTTCCATCTAAAAATTCGAATGAAGTGTCAAGTACATTTGGCAACGGAAGTGTTCAGGGAACTGAGAGCTTCTCTAAGAGAAAAACAGCCCTTCGATTTTAAAATATTGTACAGTGTAATTGTTCTTGGATGATGATATTTACTGCATTCTATGATTATATGTACCATGCCCTCGTCAACGAGGGAGGAATCATAGTTTGAAGAATGACTGAGGTGTAACAAATTTCTTATTTAATTGGTAGTCATATGACATAATGTTAGTCTGTTAAAAGTAACAATTTCTCTTCTCATGAGCGCAAAGCTAAGAAACTAAGGGAAATTAGCAGCGCATTTCAGAGTAAGACAGCCACTGTAATATCGTATTTATCCACCGACGCCGGGCAAGCGACTTTCAAGTAAAAATCTCACCTGTACGGGAATATACATAATGAGTGTGCGAGTAAAGGCTGCAGACACGTGGTCGAAGACATATAGAAGTTTGGGTCTGGCCGTGAGCCGTGCACGGATAGCCAACTGTCAACATGCGCAAGACGACGTACGCGGATGTCGAGAGAGACCTTCTCCGCCCGACGGCTGTCCCCTTCCACAAGATTCCCACACTGGAAGCACTGAGAGTGCTGTTCACCAATACAGTTCGCCGAACTGCGACAGCCACGTATCGCTGGCTACTACAACGGACACGTCCGCTACTCCGTTACAGCAAATTCCGTAGTATAGGTATGATTCTCCGGACGCATTACGTCAATACTTACCTAGCGTCCAAACTTAAGTACTTTGCACACGTTCTTCCCGCAACAGTAACAATGGCCCATTTTTCCAGGTGGGGTATGGATACTTTGTGAGCGCAGGTCACATATTCGAAGTCCGCTCCACTATTTCAATGAGGCCTCCGACGGCAGCAAGCCTAGGGTTGACTCTTGTCCACAACCCTGTCAGGGCTTGTAGTTACCGACGACGCGACTCGCATGGACCGCGGCCAGCACCGCTCTGATAGGGACGCTGCTTCAGTTCGTCGCTTCTCGAGGTCTTCGATCATCTGTCACCGTGGGCCACATAGCTTCGTCTCTCACCCGCATCCAAAATTTCCTGGTAGAACTGAGTTATATAACCGAAGATCTCCCAGCGACGAGGGCGCCGAGCACGAGATACTATTATCATATTTGTCAAACTCAACAACCGCGTGGCAATCCACTGGTCTGAGATGTGGCAGGCCGTCCACACCACATACATGCTCACGTATTCTCATTCCTAGTGGTAAGTGTTGCTGAACCGCAAATTAGCAACACGCTAGCCCCTCCATTCCATCTGTCTTACGGACGACCCTTTGTGCCCGCACTGTGCAGTCGTCGATTCGGTCGAGCACTACTTGACATGTGCTGCGATGGACAGCTGCTGGGTTATTATACAACTCATGGTGGCGCTCCTGTTGCAACGACAGCCAGAGTCTATCAAGCCGGACGAATTTCTACGCCCGGATACTGTTTACTTTCCCACCGCCAGAACGAACGTTGGCAACTGGCTGAAGGACATACTGTTGTATTACGTTTTTCACGCCGCGAACGAAAGCGCTCTCGAGTTATGGGTTCTTCTGACGACGACTCATGAGGCATTCCGATGTCAAGCATTGTACCGGACACGACTACGGAATTACACTCCTGGAAATGGAAAAAAGAACACATTGACACCGGTGTGTCAGACCCACCATACTTGCTCCGGACACTGCGAGAGGGCTGAACAAGCAATGATCACACGCACGGCACAGCGGACACACCAGGAACCGCGGTGTTGGCCGTCGAATGGCGCTAGCTGCGCAGCATTTGTGCACCGCCGCCGTCAGTGTCAGCCAGTTTGCCGTGGCATACGGAGCTCCATCGCAGTCTTTAACACTGGTAGCATGCCGCGACAGCGTGGACGTGAACCGTATGTGCAGTTGACGGACTTTGAGCGAGGGCGTATAGTGGGCATGCGGGAGGCCGGGTGGACGTACCGCCGAATTGCTCAACACGTGGGGCGTGAGGTCTCCACAGTACATCGATGTTGTCGCCAGTGGTCGGCGGAAGGTGCACGTGCCCGTCGACCTGGGACCGGACCGCAGCGGCGCACGGATGCACGCCAAGACCGTAGGATCCTATGCAGTGCCGTAGGGGACCGCACCGCCACTTCCCAGCAAATTAGGGACACTGTTGCTCCTGGGGTATCGGCGAGGACCATTCGCAACCGTCTCCATGAAGATGGGCTACGGTCCCGCACACCGTTAGGCCGTCTTCCACTCACGCCCCAACATCGTGCAGCCCGCCTCCAGTGGTGTCGCGACAGGCGTGAA
This sequence comes from Schistocerca nitens, assembly GCF_023898315.1. Lineage (NCBI taxonomy): Eukaryota > Metazoa > Arthropoda > Insecta > Orthoptera > Acrididae > Schistocerca > Schistocerca nitens. The sequence goes on from NC_064619.1 coordinate 363,945,049, forward strand.
TGGAGGGACGAATGGAGACGTGTCGTCTTCAGCGATGAGAGTCGCTTCTGCCTTGGTGCCAATGATGGTCGTATGCGTGTTTGGCGCCGTGCAGGTGAGCGCCACAATCAGGACTGCATACGACCGAGGCACACAGGGCCTACACCCCGCATCATGGTGTGGGGAGCGATTTCCTACACTGGCCGTACACCACTGGTGATCGTCGAGGGGACACTGAATAGTGCACGGTACATCCAAACCGTCATCGAACCCATCGTTCTATCATTCCTAGACCGGCAAGGGAACTTGCTGTTCCAACAGGACAATGCACGTCCGCATGTATCCCGTGCCACCCAACGTGCTCTAGAAGGTGTAAGTCAACTACCCTGGCAGCAAGATCTCCGGATCTGTCCCCCATTGAGCATGTTTGGGACTGGATGAAGCGTCGTCTCAAGCGGTCTGCACGTCCAGCACGAACGCTGGTCCAACTGAGGCGCCAGGTGGAAATGGCATGGCAAGCCGTTCCACAGGACTACATCCAGCATCTCTACGATCGTCTCCATGGGCAGCCTGCATTGCTGCGAAAGGTGGATATACACTGTACTAGTGCCGACATTGTGCATGCTCTGTTACCTGTGTCTATGTGCCTGTGGTTCTGTCAGTGTGATCATGTGATGTATCTGACCCCAGGAATGTGTCAATAAAGTTTCCCCTTCCTGGGACAATGAATTCACGGTGTTCTTATTTCAATTTCCAGGAGTGTATTTAGACTCATTGTTCGACGATATTCCTGCTCATTAAGCGTTCCGAGTACGAGAACGCACACTTGATGACGATTCAAAGCACATGTTTGTTCCTCCCAGGAAAATGTTTAGAGGAACTCCCCTCCATTAATTTGCACGAAGACACTCGAAAACTTCTGGGGGCGGTAGTAGGATACGGTTAAAAAGTAAGGTTTCGTAGCGCGCTACCCCTGCCATCTTTGCCTAAAACCATCCTCTCGGGATTTTTTCTTAAAAAAAAGTTAAGGCGACAGCTTGCGATAAACGGGAAATCTGCGTTCGAGTCATGGTCTGGCACAAATTCTCATCGTCGTCATTCCACTCTACACCCCACAGGTGTCCATATTCGCAGTTGAGAATATTTTTAATGTATTTCATAAGTCTGTAGTCGCCGTTGGGTCTGTTCCTTTGGACATGCATGCATGTCTAAAGGAACTTTACATTGTAATTTAGAACAACACAGGCACTGCAATATCGTATCTATGCGCCGATATCGCATTAGCAACTTTGAAGTGAAATGCCTCACTGTACGGGAATATACATAATGAATGTACGACTAGAGGTTCTATATCACTGTTGACGTCATATGGAAGTTTGGGTCTGGCCGTGAGCAGCGCAGGAATAGACAAATGGGAAGGCGACCGCTCGCGACAAGTGGGAAATCCCGGTTCGAGTCTAGGTTTGGGACATATTTTCGTTATCGTCATTCCATTCTATCAGCTGATGGTTATCCACTTTCACAACTGCGAATGCATTGAAAGTGTTAAATATATTCTGTGATTTCAGTAACATGTGAGAAATTTCGGACTGCTACCTTCTTTTCTATAACTCAAAAAACAATCAAAGTAAATTTAATGTATAGGCATACATCTAGGGACGTGCGTGGCCATAGGTATCTGAGGATCCAAGAAAAGCCGGCCGGAGTGACCGAGCGGTTCTAGGCGCTTCAGTCTGGAACCGCGCGACCGCTACGGTCGCAGGTTCGAATCCTGCCTCGGGCATGGATGTGTGTGATGTCCTTAGGTTAGTTAGGTTTCAGTAGTTCGAAGTTCTAGGGGACTGATGACCTCAGAAGTGAAGTCCCATAGTGGTCAGAGCTATTTGAACCATTTTGAACCCAAGACAAAACAACTGCTTAGCATATAATGAACTGACCGCACTGTAGTATCATCCATAATGGAAGAAAGTGGAATGGAAAAGAGAGAGGTAGGATTAATTCTGAGAGACATCAGTTCCAGTTTTAAGGACAAGCAGGATATGTGATTTGTTGGTAGCGGATCGACATCTACTTCATTTTTGACGATACAACATTTCATCAAAACCAGTTGTATTTTCAATTGACATTGATTCTCGTTCATAGGGAGATATTATTGCTGCTTTTTTGTTTGTTTGTTTCTTTGTTTTTGCCTTATTCTCTCCAAAACTGATTAATACACCCCACCACACTGGTTTGTACAAGCATGTCTCTTAATGTATCAGTAATTACTTCAACCTACATCAGCTGTTTATCGTGTTCATGCCTGCACCCCCATCTATAATTTTTACCCCTCACACAACCATCCCTTACTATAATTCATGGTGCATCGGAATACCTTACGGTCTAAGGCGCTTCAGTCATGGACTGTGAGGCTGGTCCCGGCAGAGGTTCGAGTCCTCCCTTGGGCATGGGTGTGTGTGTTTGTCCTTACGATAAATTAGGTTAAGTAGTGTGTACGCTTAGGGACTGATGAACTTAGCAGTTAAGTCCCATAAGATTTCACACACATCTGAACATTTTTGGGAATACCTTATCAACCGACCACTTCCTTTATCCAAGTTGTGCCCGGCATTTAAATTATTTCCAACTACTTCCAATTATTCCTCATTACTTAGGACGCAGTTTAAGTCACTGTGTTCACCCTTCACCTCCTGCCCCGCCCCCCCCCCCCCCCTCACAAAAAAAATATTTTTTGTTTTAAAGTCGGGTTGAAGCCTTAAGGCATAAACAATACTGTATAGACACGAGGAACAATATCATGCGCAAACTGACAAACACTACGTGGGGAGTGCAGCCCATCGTCCAGCTTTGTGTTTCTATGTGGAGTACGCCGCACAAGTATCGAAAAACTCTGCAAATGCTGATGAAGTTGATGTTGTCCTTCAAGAGACGGACTCCACAGTCACAAAATGACTGGGAACACCATAGTCAATTAGACCATTTCGCTTATGTGGTAGCACCTCCAGATGTAAGAAGACCGGTAGCAGCAGAGAGTGAAAGAGAAACGCAAAGAAACAAATTGCGGCATACATTGTTCGGATTTCCCGCCTTTTATCATGACTGAAATCCAGAGAAATGGTTCCTACTTACAACAGTACCCCTTCCATCCTCAGCAGAGGCCAACCGGACTGAGCTGTGGAAAAGAAAGTGTGCTGTAGGATTGTGAACAGCAAACGAGAAGCTACAATCAGGCTACTGTCTTCAATGAGGGACCTGGAAGGCCTCCAACAGACTAAGAACGGTGTTGACAAGGTACAAGAAGAAACTGAAAAAGTGGCTTTCAGTGATGCTGAATTTTTTGGTGTACGACACGACATCAGTCGGAATCCTATGACATGGAAGACATGTTTGCAGCGAATGATCCGACCATTCTGCGAGCTGAAAATTGGAGTCATCATGTGTGAAATTCCCTCATCTTTATTGTTAAAATGTATTTGTAGAGTGTAGTGTGTTTTAGTGCATCACTGTATTCGGGTAAATAAACAAATAAGTTTTTCGATCTAGCCATCTAATCTTCAACATATGTCAATAGCACCACATTTTGAAAGCGTATACTTTCACGTTGTCTGAATTGCTTGACATCCTCGTTTCACTTCTACACTATGCTACACTCCAGATAATTACCTTCAGATAAGATCTCCTATCAAAGGTACATTACATGTGAATAATTACCTATCTTCCAGATACGTTTTTCTCCCTATTGCTAGTCTGCACAATTTATATCCTCTCTACTTGGGCCATCTCTATTATTTTGTTGCCCAGTAATCAAAACTCACCTACTACGGTTAGTGACTAGTTTCCTATTCCAATTAATCGTGCCTCACGTGATTTAACGTCACTAACTTCCATTATCCTTGTTCTGCTGTTGTTGATGTTCATCTACTAGTATGTTTTCAAGACACGGCTTTCAACTTCTTATTGCCTTATTTGACATAACTGCAATGTCATCAGCTATCCGTAGAGTGTTTTTATTCCCTCCTTGAACTTCGATTATCTTTCATTACTTATCTTTGATTTCCTTTACTCCTTCTTCAAAGTACTGTTTGAATCACATTGAGGATAAGCTATACCTCTAGGTCCGTTTTCAACATTGATTTCCTCCTACTCTTATCACTGCATTCCTGTTGCAGTTGGAAATAATCTGTGTTCGTTGAATTTTATCACTGCTCTCTTCAAAATTTAGAAGAGTGAAGTATATTCAACGCCGTCAAAAGTTTTCTCTATCTCTACGAATGTTAAAAACGTAGGTTTGCCTTTCTTTAACTCATCTTTTAAGATTTATCCTAGGTCCAGTATGGCCTCGTGTGTTCCTACATTTCTCCAGAACCCAAACTGTTTCATCGCCAAGGGAAACGTCTACCAATTTTCAATTTATGTAAATAATTCCTATAAGTATTTGCAACCATGTCTTACTAAACTTACTATTCCATAAAATTCACTCTTACTGGCTGCTTCCTTAGTTGAAATCGGTATTTTTATATTCTTCATGAAGTTTGAGGGTTTTTCATCAGTCTCATTTGTCTTAGCTCACCCAAGAGCTCAGTAATTGTGAGAGGAGTCTTGTTTCTACTGTATTCCACGGGCACGGAGTCTCCATTGAAAAATACGCACTACGCGGTACAGCAGTGTCGTTTGGGTTGCAGCCGGGCAGGCGTCAAGTGGCGAGAGGACGTACGGGAAAGACCACAGTTCCATTCTGGCCTACAGAGTGCGACTGTTCTGCTGCTCTACTTCGCATCAGTTGTCAGAGTCAGAAGCAGAGCATTAATTTCAAGCATTCTGTGACGATCTACTGTTATATTTGTAAAAATTACTACCAGAATACAAAAAGTATGAGCATATAGGAAATCAAATTTTAAATAGAGTTTCTTTTTCACGAGACGCGGTCCAAGATAGCAAGCATTGAGGAAAAGTCCTCCAACTGACAAAAACTAGTGTATCTTAAATAATAAGAACCACCATGTAACGCAGTGCATTATATAATGAGTTAGCCGGCGCGGAGCACTTTTGTGCGTGAACTGCATGTTATTGTGAATTTGTGAGTGCACGTATTGATATGCTGGAAGAGGTCTGTTGGAAGTTGTTTGTATCAGATAAGCGATGGTTTGATAATTCTGTTGTCATTGAATTTAAGAGAGGGAGTGCATGATATTGGTACTAGTGCTTAGAGTGGCTTCAGTATTAGTTTAGACAGGGAAAGCTATGTTTTTAGACTTGATTTTGACAAGAACATGATGCTCGTCTCTATTTGACTCCCTTCCTTACGGACTGGCATGTATCTAGTGACAGTGCGACTGACGAGGATTTCTGACGAACCGTGTAACAGAGTGACGAGTAGGCTGAGCTCAGTTGTGGTTACGTTCGCGTCCGGTATTTAAACCACGATTGGGCTTTAGGAGACCATTGTTTCCATTCACCAATGACATGGTGAATCTTTCTTTATTTTCTCACTGAGCCACATATGGCTGTATTATGTGTAGCAGATGCTACGTGTTGAATTAATTTATGCGATGGTTTGTTGTAGTAAGATTTAAATATTTTCAAAAATGGCTCTGAGCACTATGGGACTCAACTGCTGAGGTCATAAGTCCCCTAGAACTTAGAACTACTTAAACCTCACTAACCTAAGGACAACACACACATCCATGCCCGAGGCAGGATTCGAACCTGCGACCGTAGCGGTCGCGCGGTTCCAGACTGTAGCGCCAGAACCGCTCGGCCACCAGCATTTAAATATTTTCATTGTTAGTATTGTTTACTAAATTTTGCTGGCTGAGTACAGTGTCCACAAGGAATCACAGCTTCATGATAATTTCAGGATTATAAAAGTAAGGTAAGCCACGCTGCCGAGCGACGAAGCCACGCCTGCCGAGTTCTTACCATATTCTTTTCTGGTGGTGTGACATTATAAGTAGATATAAGAGTAACTGTATATGTGATCTACTGTTTTTTCTCATACGTAAGAATAGGAATCGGTCATTATTAGTTCCAGAGGGTGTTTATTAATCGAGACACATCAGAACATCTCTAAAAACTGATATATTGTATCGCTGTGCAATACATATGTTGGTATCGATATACATATCGCCTAACAACGAATGCAATACAACCTCACACAATACTGATTAACGAGTTCATTATGGATCTACTTCCAAAGTGTGCTCATGCGCCAATCTCGCCGCAGAGAATACGAAAAGGTATTCACTTATTGTTTCTAAAAATAAAATGGAAGAAGACTTGGATCATGCACTATAGACAGGCACAGTTAGTGCATAGCACCAAACGTTTGTGTTCTAAATAATTTAATTTTTATTTAACTTCCATCACATCATAAATGCCTTATCTCTGACTTCGCTACTGTCCAGTGAGGAAATTACAAAGAAGTACGATTATTATTCATTTAGAAAAAGTGTATTTAAGTGTGATGTGTGTGAGTATCTGCGAGTCAGTTACATATTATATAAGAGCTGTGCACTGAAGTTGATACTTAAGTGAATGTCTTGACTTGTTAAACCACATGGCGAAAGAGTACAAGCTCTTATCGCGTACAAGAGGCTGTATAACCACACTAGAGACGTGTACAGATACAGTGAAAGGAGGAATACTTGACTTTCTACTCACTTAACATAAACAGTTGGAGATGTTACAAAGGTGAAACAATTTCCTTCTTAATGAATCCTTAGCATTCAATCATATGGCAAGTGTATATTATTATTATGTGATTCTGTTTGTGTAAAGATTATTCAAAGAGACCAGTAAAGAGTTTTATTAATGACAGTGCTCTTAAAAATTTCATACAATCTATCACAACTTAAAAGGGTGCTGAAGGGTCAGAGGAGGACTTAATTTGTTACTTTTACCCGTTATACGTTACAGTAAGTGCCAGAGTGCTCTCATAATCTGACGAAACTCAGACAAAAAATGAAATAGGTTACTGTCTGCTGACAGTGTGTTTTTAGAGGAACATTCGCTCAGGATCTAGTTTCAGTGTGTCGCCTCTCAATACATTCTCCCTCAGAGTACTATCGATGGAGTCTTATTCGTCGAAATATGATGCCGTTCAACGTCGAATGGTCCCACATTTAAATAAAAGATAATCGAGTTGACTGTCACACAGCACCTACTTTTCTTACGGATTTGAAAAGCCTCTATAGCTTCTTATCAAATTAATATTTTACTCGTTTTTGTTTTTTTACTCATAACAAGTTCAAAAGAATATGGTGAATTGCAGTATTTTACCAGGCTGTCTCACTCCCATTTATGATATTTACCTACCAAAGTTTGCTCACCATTAATTAATTTAAAACGATGTCTTGTCTTAAAAGTAAGCTTGGAATTTATTGTGCGTTTTTCATTTACTATAGTGAGACAGTATTCTTATAATACAGTGATCTGGCAGAACATTAAGCCCACAGACCTGTTGTCGATATAGACTCGTCCAGACGATAGCAGTATCACCTGGCAAGGAATGAACGCTAGTGAGACACACGCACGGCACACGTAGTATCAGTGAGAATGTTGTCCGCGTGTAGACTGGGGAATGCGAGCGATCTGTCTGAGGCTGACCGAGTGCAGATTGTAATAGCCCAGAGGCTTGGAAGGAGCATTTCGAAAACTGGACGACCTGTCGGGTGTTCCAGGAGTGCTGTGGTGGATGTCTTCAAACCGTGGCGAAACCAAGGTGAAACCACGTCCAGACGTTGTGGGGTTGAGCGGCCATTCCTCATTACAGATGTCGAACGTCGTAGGCTCGCCAGATCGGTGAAACAGGACAGGCGAATAACTGTCGTGGAACTAGCATCAGACTTTAATGCTGAGCAGAGAACAAGTGTATCTGAACACATTGTGCATCAAACACTCCTAACAGTGGGTCACCATAGCCCACTACCCACGGATGTGTCAATGTTAAAACCTCCACATCGGCAGCTACGACTGAACTGGGGACGTGACCATCGGCACTGGACGTTGGTACAGTGGCAAAAGGTTGCATAGTCTGAAGAATTCCGATACCTTCTTCACCATGCTGATGGATGGGTGTGAATTCGTCGTTTTCCAGGGAAACAGCTCCTTGAGATCTCTACTGCGGGACGGAGACAAGCTGGCGACGTCTCTATTATTTGGAGAACATTCACGTGGGCATCCATGGGTCCAGTCGAGCTGGTGCAAGGCAGGAGTATTGTACACTTATTGCAGACAACGTACATCCTTTCATGATCAAAATATTTCCCGACAGCAGTGGCATTTCTCGAAAAGATAATGCGCATTGTCACAAGTCCAAGAATGTGATGGAGTGATTCGAGGAACACAGTGGGGAGTTCCAATTGATGCGCTGTTGCCCAAACGTGCCAGGTCTGAACCCGATCGAACAAATGCGGGATGTGATTAATCGTGGCGTCAAAGGTTATCTGCTACCTGAGATTAAGAGAATTAGGAGACTTGTGTGTGCAGATATGGTGGTATCTCCTTCCAGTGACTTACCAATGGCTCATTGCATCCATAGCACTACGTGTCGCCTCGTATATCCCTGCCGAAGGTAGACATACCGGCTACTAGGTAGGTGGTCATGATGTTCTGGCTGATTAGGGTGATGGACATCATCCATTGCTAATATTTTACAATTTATTTTTTATGGCAGTGGAAACAATTTGTTTCATTCGCCCGAAAACATTATTTATGTATTCGTATTTGTTTGGACGATCATGATTCCTTTAAACATCACGTCCGGGCGAAGTATTGCAGCCTTCTGTTGCCAACGTTTAAGATTGACATCCGTCACTGCAAAAAGTTTCATTCTACCATATCCCTGCAGTCAGTTACGGCAGTGCCCATCTTCCTGTGGATCTTTCTGTGCCAGAGTAAAAGAACAAAAACAAAATATCCATATTGTTTTCTTAGAAATCACCCCATAAGTAATGAATGAAAATGTAACGGAATTCAAAATGTTTAGGTTGTTTAACTCTACTGCTATTACTTATGTTATCTCTGAAGTTTCTACACTGCTTCCTTTCACAGATTATCATCACAGTATAACAAATACTCTTTTACAAATAAATTTGATATAAAGAAATGGGCCTTTCTTTAACATGAGGTACCTGGATAGCTGGAACGTAATATACTTCCGAAATGTGTTCCTCTCTAGCAAATCTAGACAAAGACCTCTAGCATAAATAGTTTCCAATGTTGCAAACACGTAGGTTGTCACACAGGCTGTTTTGTCAAATGCCTGATGTCGGTAACGTGTATATACAAGTAGTACCGACTTCTGTGGCCGTCGTTAGCTACTTTCGACTGTACTGATCGATAGGTGAACATCATGGTAGCAGCTCGCTCTCCAAATCACTGTTGAACAATAATGGCCACTACGTTAAAAAACACACACACGCATACATCGAAAACCAAATTATCTTGTAGAAATATTGATGCAACAGTACTTCTATTGTGTGCTTGAGTTGAGGAATTATTTGACCTTTTCTGGGTGTTAGCTGTGTAGACACATACACATTTTACAGATAAGTTGCCGCGTCTCTCGATTGAATGTATCATGTGGTGATCCGTGTTTCGCCTTTCACCTACTACACGTCACTCGCCTACTGCACGCCTGTCCAGGAACACAATGGACCACCCCAAAGCACTCCCTCTCAAGCAGAGAGCTTCAATGAACACTCCACGTACGTGAGGGTACTCGACTGTCCTGTGACCCACTGAGGACATGTAGGATGCTGTCGATGTCCCATCTCAGTCTTCTATGGGTGGCTGTTGCACTTTCAAAATAACATTTTCGCTTCCACGCTTCGGTTGAATGGGAGTGAAGTGGTCGGGGATGGTTCTTAGTTCACATTACGTGAGAGTGGAGATATTACCATTTCAATAGTAATTCGACGGAAGTAGAAAATAGCAGGTATATTTGAAAAATAGTATATGAAGGTCGAAGAAGTATACCGCGATTTCACATTCTTCCTACATGGTTAATTCTCAGTGAAATAATTCTGATCGCGAAATTAGTTTCAAGAAGCCTAATTATTACGTCTCTCGTGTTCAAATGACTGAATTAATCTTCGGGGAGATATAGATCATGTAACCGAAGCACAATATGCCTTGTGGTCACCAGAAATGCATTTCATTGTATTAGTGCAAATTCAACGGCGAAAATTAGTTCTAGACGGAAAGTCTGTACATTATGATACTTCTACTCGATGTGAGAAACAATTACAAAGCAAAGGGAGCATCTTTATGGCGACCAAGCAATTCCGAGAAAGATTTCAAACTAGAGGCACTCAATTTTTCTGAGTTATTAAAATATAATTTCTCGTCAAGGTTTTTCTAAAATTACAATAAGAAGCGTCTTCATGAACACTTATAGCTTTATTTCTAATAATTTATACAGAAGCCAGAACTGAGACATTGACCACAGAGAATATTAATTATTATGAAAGCTTATTAGATCATATGCTATTCGTTTAAGACAGCGGCGGGCAGGAATCCTGCACGTGTGCGGTGCACTTGCACGCGTGCAGTTAACAGGTGTTCTGCGTGCACACAGGGGCAAGCTGGCCACCCGCTTATCTCCCCTCCCCACCATACCTTCTGTCCACTCCTTCCTCTGTAATGCGTTTTGTTTCCAGCTTGCTTTATTGAATGATGGAGTAAGGTTAGTAGGAGTGTTTGAAAGAAATCGTGGTTTGAAAGAGAACCTATTAACTGCGATACGTTTTATTTAATTATCACAGGTGGAGTTTACAATACGTTTAATATCTGGAACAAAATTTCTTCATACAGACAAACGCAAACAGTTACGTAAATTTTAATCACTTATGTTTGCTTTTAACCGAGGCTTATTAATTCAGCAAATGGTTTTCCAGCTCTCGCGATATTAAGTGGAATTTTATAACTTGCACGTACCGTTGGCCTATTATTGTTGTCGTCCTGAAAAATTGAAAACAGTGCTCCATAAAATGTTAAATCAGTGAGATGACAGACATGACGAAAGAAAGTCGCAGATATCTCGAGACAACAGCAACTAGGACAGATTCATCTAATATCGTCAGATCGCTCTTCCGAAGCTCAGTCAATTTCCCCATCCGCTCAGAATCCGACGATAAATTGAACTCGTCCATGTGAAATTTGTTATAAAGGCCTTCAATACTAAACTTCCGCTGACCAGCGAGAACACTGCCACATAAAATAAACATTCCAAATTTTCACGTTTTTGCAGAAAGAAAAACGATTCTCCCATTACTTTTTAAAAGAAAGCAAATCTCCACTTCTCCATTTCCTTGTTTCACTCTGCATTTTCCAGTTCTTGAAATACAACGTTCACTACGTAGTGGTCACTTCACATCAACGTCCGCGGCTTAGCCTGGCACTACACTGCCGCAACATGCCGGCTGTCGCCACTGCCCCGTTCGACGATAGCACAAGCAGCACACGTGCAGCGCTGTGCGCTCATGAGGCGCGTGCAACGTTTGCCCGCCCCTGGTTTAAGAGCTGGAATTTCATTCAGATGCCTCAGTAATTGTAAAAATCGAAAACCATGAGAACCTTACGTAGTCCCAAATAGTGAATTTATGGTGTAGTCTAATCCAGTATTTCATCGTCTCTTTTTCGGGGAGATCAGTTCATCTACATCTACATTTATACTCCGCAAGCCACCCAACGGTGTATGGCGTAGGGCACTTTACGTGCCACTGTCATTACCGCCCTTTCCTGTTCCAATCGCGTATGGTTCGCGGGAAGAACGACTGCCGGAAAGCCTCCGTGCGAGCTCGAATCTCTCTAATTTTACATTCGTGATCTCATCGGGAGGTATAAGTAGGGGGAAGCAATGTATTCGATACCTCATCCAGAAACGCACCCTCTCGAAACCTGGACAGCAAGCTACACCGCGATGCAGAGCGCCTCTCTTGCAGAGTCTGCCACTTAACTTTGCTAAACATCTCCGTAACGCTATCACGCTTACCAAATAGCCCTGTGACGAAACGCGCCGCTCTTCTTTGGGTCTTCTCTATATCCTAGGTCAACCCGACCTGGCACGGATCCCACACTGACGAGCAATACTCAAGTATAGATCGAACGAGTGTTTTTTATGCCACCTCCTTTGTTGATGGACTACATTTTCTAAGGACTCTCCCAATGAATCTCAACCTGGCACCCGCCTTACCAACAATTAATTTTATATGATCATTCCACTTCAAATTGTTCCGCACGCATACTACCAGGTATTTTACAGAAGTAACTGCTACCAGTGTTTGTTACGCTATCATATAATCATACAATAAAGGATCCTTCTTTCTATGTATTCGCAATACATTACATTTGTCTATATTAAAAGTCAGTTCCCACTCCGTGCACCAAATGCCTATCCGCTGCAGACCTTCCTGCGTTTCGCTGCAATTTTCTAATGCTGAAACTTCTCTGTATACTACAGCATCTTCCGCCAAAAGCCGCATGGAACTTCCGACACTATCCACTAGGTAATTTATATATATTGTGAAAAGCAATGGTCCCATAACACTCCCCTGTGGCACGCCAGAGGTTACTTTAACGTCTGTAGAAGTCTCTCCATTGAGAACAACATGCTGTGTTCTGTTTGCTAAAAACTCTTCAATCCAGCCACACAGCTGGTCTGATATTCCGTAGGCTCTTACTTTGTTTATCAGGCGACAGTGCGGAACTGTATCGAACGCCTTCCGGAAGTCACGGAAAATGGCATCTACCTGGGAGCCTGTATCTAATATTTTCTGGGTCTCATGAACAAATAAAGCGAGTTGGGTCTCACACGATCGCTGTTTCCGGAATCCATGTTGATTCCTACAGAGTAGATTCTGGGTTTCCAGAAATGACATGATACGCGAACAAAAAACATGTTCTAAAATTCTACAACAGATCAACGTCAGAGATATAGGTCTATAGTTTTGCGCATCTGCTCGACGACCCTTCTTGAAGACTGGGACTACCTGTGCTCTTTTCCAATCCCTTGGAACCTTCCGTTCCTCTAGAGACTTGCGGTACACGCCTGTTAGAAGGGGGCAAGTTCTTTCGCGTACTCTGTGTAGAATCGAATTGGTATCCCGTCAGGTCCAGTGGACTTTCCTCTTTTGATTGATGTCAGTTGCTTTTCTATTCCTTGGACACTTATTTCGATGTCAACCATTTTTTCGTTTGCGCGGGGATTTAGAGAAGGAACTGCTGTGCGGTCTTCCTCTGTGAAACAGCTTTGGAAAAAGGTGTTTAGTATTTCAGCTTTACGCGTGTCATCCTCTGTTTCAATACCATCATCACCACAGAGTGTCTGGATATACTGTTTTAACGTATGCTGATTTAGCGTATGACCAGAACTTCCTAGGATTTTCTGTCAAGTCGGTACATAGAATTTTACTTTCGAATTCACTGAACGCTTCACGCATAGCCCTCCATACGCTAACTTTGATATCGTTCAGCTTCTGTTTGTCTGAGAGGTTTTGGCTGCGTTTAAACTTGCAGTGAAGCTCTCTTTGCTTTCGCAGTAGATTCATAACTTTGTTGTTGAACCATTGTGGGTTTTTCCAGTCCCTCATAGTTTACTCGGCACGCACCTGTCTAAAACACATTTTACGATTGCCTTGAACTTTTACCATAAACACTTAACATTGTCAGTGCCGGAACAGAAATTTTCGTTTTGATCTGTTAGGTAGTCTGAAATCTGCCTTCTATTACTCTTGCTAAACAAATGAACCGTCCTCCATTTATTTATATTCCTATTTACTTCCATATTAAGGGATGCTGCAACGGCCTTATGATCACTGATTCCCTGTTCTGTGCTTACAGAGTCGAAAAGTTAGGGTCTGTTTGTTATCAGTAGGCCCAAGATGTTATCTCCACGAGTCGGTTCTCTGTTTAATTGCTCGAGGTAATTTTCGGATAGTGCACTCAGTATAATATCACTCGATGCTCTGTCCCTACCACCCGTCCTAAACATCAAAGTGTCTCAGTTTATATCTGATAAATTTAAATCTCCACCTAAGACTATAACATGCTGAGAAAATTTATGTGAAATGTATTCCAAATTTTCTCTCAGTTGTTCTGTCACTAATGCTGCTGAGTCGGGAGGTCTGTAAAAGGAGCCAATTATTAACCTAGCTCGGTTGTTGAGTGTAACCCCCACCCATAATAATTCACAGGAACTATCCACTTCTACTTCACTACAGGATAAACTACTACTAATAGCGACAAACACGCCACCACCGGTTGCATGCAATCTGTCCTTTGTAAACACCGTCTGTGCCTTTGTAAAAAATTTCGGCAGTATTTATCTCTGGCTTCAGCCAGCTTTCCGTACCTATAACGATTTCAGCTTCGGTGCTTTCTGTAAGCGCTTGAAGTTCCGGTACTTTACCAACGCAGCTTCGACAGTTTACAATTACAATACCGATTGCTGCTTGGTCCCCACATGTCCTGATGTCCTGACTTTGCCCCACACCGTTTGAGGCTGTTGTCCTTTCTGTACTTGCCCGAGGCCATCTAACCTAAGAAACCGCCCAGTGCACGCCACACAACCCCTGCTATTCGAGTAGCCGCCTGCTGTGTGTGGTGGACTCCTGACCTATCCAGCGGAACCCGAAACCCCACCACCCTGTGGAGCAAGTCGAGGAATCTGCAGCCCACACGGTCGCAGAACCGTCTCAGCCTCTGATTCAGACCCTACATAATATGTGTACCGTGATTTGGTACGTATTTATTTTCTCTCAAACTGAGGATACATATGCACAATTGGGAAGAATATTGTGTTAATACGGAACGGAGTTCCTGAATACTTCTTCCAATACAACTGCAGCCGCAAGTAGTAAGTTCTCGATTACATGGATTGGACGACGAGGCTCAGTCCTACGACCACACCTTTCCTGTTCAGTACGTATCCACTCCCTGACGAAATAAAATGATTCATGTCCGGTAGCTCAGAGCAGAACGTCACCCTAGTAGGACATATTTTCCGTCCTGGACATGGGAGTAACCCATTTACTTTGAGATTGCTGTCTGTGGACTTCTTATTCATGCAAGAAATATATAGTCTCGTAGCTGTAAGTACCCATTTTGAAATTTTGGTTAGTGATGAACGCATCTTGAACACCATGTGATGAAATGATCTGGTGAAGTGCTGAGTCGTAAACTGACTTTCTCGGTGTGGTGATATGGGAGCTCTTATCGCAGCACTAAACAGGTGAATATGCTCGTCCTTAATAAACTAACAGAAAAGTGGGGAACCAGCCGAATCTCTCCTCATTCCGCCTAGCTGACGAAAAATTTTAACATGTGAGTAAATTTGCACTCTTAAAATAGAAAACATTCCAAACCCTTTTCTCTTGTCTCACCTTGCACTGAATCTTCCATACTCCGCGTCTCCCTCTGGCTGCGTCTATAAATCTCTCCCGTTGTCTCATTTTTCTCCCATTGACACTTTCTCCTGTCTTTCTCCCACTGCCGATGTTTTCATACTTTCTCTCGCTCTTCCTTACAAATCTCTCCTTCGACACTTTCACTGTCTCTCTGTTTGCTTCCACTGTCTTTGTCCCATTCTTTTTCTCTCCAATTCCCATTTTCTCTTTCTTCCTCGCTTATTCTGCTTTCCTCTTCAACTGCCAATGTCTCCTCTTCTTCCCCCCCCCCCCCCCCCCACGTCCTTGTGAATGGCTTGATAGGGGTTTTGGCACACAGAGCGGTAAACATTGAAATGTGTATATAGGTTATGGGATAAAGTGTACAAATTTTTCTGTCGACGTTCACCGCAAGGAGGGAGGGTTCCAGAATCCTCAAGCCTATGTATGGTCCCTACTCCTCTTTTTCATTTTCACCGTCCCCTCTCTCTTTTGCTCCCACTGCTGCTATTCCTGCACATCTTTCTCTTTTACTGCACTGTCTCTCGATGTCCATCACCATGTTCTCTGTCTTTGGCTCTGACAATTTCTTCATCTCTCGCTCTCTCTTTCCTTGTCACTCATTCTCCCTCGACCACTTTCTCCTTTCTCTTTCTCCCACACAGTCAATTTCTCCTCTCTCTTCCAAGACACTGTTTATCTGATCCTCACTTTCAGTACAAATAAGCGTGATATGTTTACATAACAAAAATTTTGTTGAAGATGGTGGAATGACGATTGAGACAGCAAGTTCCCCACATTGTCAATCTTTTAGAGAAGATACTATCTTTTTTGTGCTTCTACAAGAGGGCGTTTTGGCTGGTTCTCTTCTTTCCTGTTACAGTAGGGTGTGTTGCTTATACAGACCAAATTCCATAGTTCAGTAAAGTTTTGACGGCTTCTTTATATGCTTGGACTCATATAAACAACAAATAAATACGCATACTTTAAGGTTAACACAAAATCGTCTCCGTTGCACTTCAGTTTCATTTTGTACTACATTAAATAAAAATGTACAATAGTTTTAGGCTAAACCTACAAAATACCAAAACCTGCAGTGTTTGATTTGCAAACAAAGAATTTCGTATGAAAAAATAATTTTTTCTAAGGTGCTTACGCCACCAGATGGCACCATCGAATAATTTCGAATGAAGACTTCCTGTATACTCGTGAAGCGCCCGTCATACACAGACAGCGCGTCATGAAGTTTTATTGATGAAAAAATTATGGGCTAACAATTTAGTTTGGTGACTTTAGAAACCTTGCGACGACTGAACACAGAACGCTTGTAGTATATTCACTATGTCAGTTAAAACCATATTTATGCTTCATCGGAAATTACGCGCACATTTAACACACATAAATTCGTAACTTTGAAGCTATGGGTCTCGGTAACGGGTAACGATACGGAAAAACTTCTTTGAAAGTATCTTTATATAATCTTCTAAGAAATGTATGGTAAAAGTATCTACGATGTTCCATGAACAGAAATTACAGAAGTGGCCATCCACAGCACTGGTACTTTTGGTACCCGAACATCTCTGTTCTTCGGGGTTTCCTCGGGAATCGCCCATGAAGAAACGATGATTTTATAAGCCTCCGAATTCCAATACTAGATCATACCTAATGCACGAGAACCAAACAATTTGCTTAATTTGTATGGGCTAGAGGAAGTGTAATTGTAATCTTAGGCTTCCGCGGCCATTGTCATATTCAATAAAGTTCTGAGCCTGTGACCGACTTGTCATTAGTTATGCTTCCAAAATTTCGGTCACTATTGAATGTGGCCTTCCTCAGACTATTTATTTTTTTTTTTTTGCTAATTTAGAGAAAAAGCACACTGAGGAAGGCTGCCTGAACCTGTGGCCGAAATATCGGAAGTTTTACACATTTACAATGCGGTCACAGACACAAAAGGATCTTATTGAAGCATGTATTGTTTAAATTTTGAACTACATTATGCCGGGTCTTCCGATGGATATATAAATGCTCGCTAGGCCAAGGGTTAACCAAAACACTTTACCCCTTATCTTTGTGACCAGTATGACCCACCTGATAACCCCCTGAACAATCGCATTTTCGCGAGCTGCTTTTTGTAGTGCACGAACCTATTAAACTGCCATTCTTAAATCCGATAAGAAAATACGAATGCTACGACTGTAGTGTGACGGATAAGATCAGCCGGCCGCGGTGGTCTAGCGGTTCTGGCGCTGCGGTCCGGAACCGCGGGACTGCTACGGTCGCAGGTTCGAATCCTGCCTCGGGCATGGGTGTGTGTGATGTCCTTAGGTTAGTTAGGTTTATGTAGTTCTAAGTTCTAGGGGACTTATGACCTAAGATGTTGAGTCCCATAGTGCTCAGAGCCATTTGAACCATTTTTTTGATAAGATCACAGCGATCAGTGTAGATGATTGGAGTCTGGGATGAAACGAAGCCACCTCAAGGACTGCTTGCGAAATCTTTATCCAAATTACTAACATATGATGAAAATATGCGGAAAATGGGGAATGTGACGTTTGTGCTTCTTATTAGTTCTCAGATTGGTCAACTTAACATCCCATCAGTTACACAACCAGCTGAACCAGGAACCGAATTTTGCTGACGGGAAAATATGTCAGGCGAACAGCGGGTATGATATGTTACCAGAAAGAATTCCAACTCTACTCCTATTATATTAGGTGACCGTTCCGTGCAGATATCCTCTCCTTATCGTACTCTATCAAACGGTGCCTCAGGATGGCAGCACCGCTGGTGGTGGCTGTGGAACGAGCGGCGCATACGTCGACATAGGGAACGCCGAGTGTTCGTCGTGCGATTTGACGGCAGCCGCGGTGGGCAGGCAGTGATTTCTGGGCCGGCGGGAGGCTGGGCCAGTAGCTACGCTCAAAAGGTTAGCCGCTGCTGTTCCGAGGTGTCTCGACTGTTGCTGTTTCGACAACGAATGTCGCCTTGTGTGAAACATGTTCCGACGTGCTGGTACGACCTTTACTTGCGCTCAGCATATGAATATCTGAAGGAAACCTTTCTCACCTGCAGTGGCGTGTTTGCTACTAACATTTCCCTCAGTTCCGATCAGTGATTGCGGATTAAGGCCTGTCGGTTCGTGAACTACATCTGTACGGCATAAGCACCCGCATACTATCAGTTCTGGTTATTTTGGGCTGCTGTTGATGTCTTCACTATTCCTCAGAAATTGAGGTGAGAATTTTAGTTTGCTCTTCCCGTTTCGTACCTGCCGTCCTGGTTATTCAAAAACTTTCCAGAAGCGCGGCAGACTCATTTAACTAGCTTTGTCAGGTTTGCTGTTAATTGGTTTCGTGCCGATTGCTTGTTATTAATACTACCGTATCAATAGAGCCGCTAAACCCATTAGGACCGTGTTAAGTGTGAGCCCTGTTCAAAATGGCAAAGCCACATATGATTTAAGTCACTGATTTGATGTGGTAGTTCAGGCTTTGTTTATTGTTCTTCACTGTACCTTACGTGGACGAGAGGTCTGTGTGTATACGAGGGATTTCCAGAAAGTAAGTTTCGATCAGTCGCGAAATGGAAATCACAGTGAGAACCAGAAACGTTTTATTAGCAACAGTCAGGTACACCTTCCACCTACTTCTCTACATAGTCGCCACTCCAACTTCGAGTTTTGTCGTAGTGTTGAATCAACTTTCCAACATCCTCGTCATAGAAAGCAGCCGCCTGTGCTTTTGGCCATTTATATGCACTGGTCTGCAGATCATTGTCTGTGGAAAAATTGTGCTTCATAGCCAGCGGTTCTTGTGAGCAGAGACGAGACTCAGGGGGAGCCAATTACGGACTGTATTGTGGGTGATCAAACACTTCTCATCGGAAACGCTACAGGAGCGTCTTCATTTCCCCTGCAGTGTGCGGCCGAGAATTGGCATGAAGAAGGAACTGCTCGACAGTTGTGTTATGTGGGCTGCATGAAACAGGCGAAACCTCTAACCAGGCCCTCATACTTGGCGGGAGACGCTATTCACTACGCATCTTGAAGTGCTCACTGTTCACTCAAAACTAACAAGAGCGACACGACACTATCGATGGACATACTAAAGACACTGTCGAACACATCTGTGTAAAGCTGTACCGGATTTTCCCAGTGGTTTACATTTCGCGACCGATCGGAACCTACTTTCTGGACAACCCTCGTATAATCTGTAAATTTATTCTGATCGATCATCCGTATCTCTTGTGTTACAGGAAAGGGACCTTGTAATTCTGTTCGTTTTGGTGTATCCAGCAACCTCAGAACCGGGGCCAACAGGTACTTTGTTGCAACTCTACTGAAACAGATGGATGACTTGCTCTTAAAGGCTGTACGTTATTCAGAACTGCGCTAATAGACCTGAATTAAGAAACTAATAGTAGTTAGGCTGGCCAAGTGTTTAGTCTAGTGCTCCTAACTCAAATTTAGGTGTTGGGTTTGCCTCCATTACAGTCTGACAATCTCATCTTATAACCAGAATTTGGTAATATTTCAGGTTATGGATAATGGTATTGATTTTTTGGACCGCGCCAATCGTTGAGTACCTTTTCTGTAAGAAGTTGTCTGAGTGAAGGTGTATGCTCTTTGTGTTTCATTGTTTAAAAAGGCTTTGCTGGCCTGTACTAGTAAATATATATTTGCTCTCATACTTTGGTGAAATACCCACTCTGAATCAGATTTAATTTTCAAGTTAATTGTCAGTGTTCTTATTTCCGAAAATATAGGTTCTCTGGTCGCCAGTTGTTTAACTATATGCTTTTTGATCGTTTTTAATTTATGGCAACAGTGAGTTTCTTAAACGGTACTCGTTATAGTAGACCTTGGTGGCAGTTGCTGTTTTGCTCATTGATAGCTTTATTAAATTCTGCCAATAGCTGCTTTCTTTAGTTGTAATAGTAGTTTCTGTTGGCAGTTTCTGTCTTGCTTAATGAGTAGTGTGTTAAATTCTGCCAACAGTTATCTTCTTTAAGTTGTTACAATAAATCTGATTAGCAGTCTTACTTAATGTTGATGTCATTATACTGGTATTTTGAGGTTTCTGTATAAATGCTGTCACCAATATCAGTTTGTAAAGTCATATTAAACAATTCTTGTGGTATGTTCTGTTCTCATCTGACATTTTATGCTCGTGAAATTCCCTCATTGTATATATGACACTGTTTTACACATTTGAATATCATTTTTATGATCCAGCACCTTACTACTTAACATCAACCGCCAACCGTTTTCAATGACCGCAATCACTTCCAAATCCCTAAAACAAAAATATGTAGTTATAGAGTTATGTAAATTTAAGTTAACAAATTTTCAATATGAAATGCTTTCCCTGTCAATGTGACTTTCATGTAGCAATCTTGGGACGTCAACAATAGTATACTCAGTGAAATGAAATAATGTCACTTATACCACACGTTACCAACTTAACGATTACTTACATACTAATGCCGATAGCGAGCATTAACATGGCGTGTGTCCATCTTCTTCCTTTATGGCAGCTTGAGCATTGCTGCGGACAAGTTCAATGAGGTGTCTGAAATGTCTGCGAAGGAATGGTAGCCCATTCGTCCTCAAGAACCAGAACCGAACAATTTATTGGTGTTTGCCGCCGGACTAGACGAAGTTGACGTTCTAACTCATTCCAAAAGTATTCCGCTGAGTTCAGCGTCGGCCAGTTAATTGAATGAATGTCATTCGCATTGTCTAACAGATGCTGCTCTATGACAGGGTACAGTGTCCTGCTGATATAAACATAATCGTTTCTGAACTGTTCCTCAACTGTACTCTGTTCACAATGCTCTGATATGTCTCCATATCCTACGCTTTGTGTGTTTCCTTAAGCACATTAAGGAGACCATGCCCTAACCATGTAAAAACACCCCTTATCATAACACCATCATCTCTGCATTTCACTGTTGGTATTACAAAATGATGGCTGGTAACGTTCTTCAAGCATTCGCCAAACCCAGAGCCAACCATTGGACCCCCACAGGGTACAGCATGATTCATCACTCCAAATCACTAGCCGCCAGTCATGCACCGTCCAGTGTTATCGCTGTTTACACTAAATCAAGAGTCGATTAGCTTTGTTTACAGAAATTTGTGGCTTATGATCTGCTGCTCGACCATTGTACCGCATTCTTTCTAACTTCTTACGCTCAGTCATTATGACAGATTAATTTGCTGGTAGCACTTTGGAACTGACGAGTTATACCTTCCACTAATTTCATGAGAGTTTTTGCAACCATCGTCCACAATGGTCCACGGTTCATGTCTATCTGTGCATGAGCTATGCCATATCTTGGTTTAGCTGCAGCTGTACCTTCACTTATCCACTTAACAATCATATTACCAATGGTTTTCCTGCTTTTGGTTTAGCTACTGTTGTTCCTTCGCTTTTCGGCTTATCAATTACATTAGCAACAGTCTGTGTTGTCATGGCTTAGCAATATTTGTTCGTTTGTTCTTCCACTTTACAATCACATTAGCAATAGCTTTTCTAGTGTTGGTTTAGTTAAAGTTATTCCTTTGTTTTTTCATTTTACAATCACTTTAGCAACAGTCTGCCTCGTCTTGGTTCAGCTAAAGTTATTCCTTCGTTCTTCCATTTTGCAGTGACATTACCAACAGTCTGCTTAATGCTGCGTTAGCTATAATTGTTCCTTTACTCTCACATTAGCAAAAATCCTCCGGGGCACTATAAGAAAAGTTGAAATATCCCTCATGCACTTACTCCTGAGGTAACATCCAGCGACTGGTCCACGATCGATGTCACTGAGCTCTCCATTATGCTGTTACTGTTTGTCCACTGACATCACAATACTGCCTGCCTCCTTTTATACTCGTCGGTCCGCTTCGTGACAATTCCATAGTACATACAGTTATCCTAATATTTTTGATCAGATAGTGCATCTCAGAGCTAATGAGGTCTTGCGCAGTTACGAGAGAGAAATGAAGCCTCCTGTAGTGGATATGTAATGTAGGGCTGCTCCGATGTTTACAGAACAAAAACAACAACAACATAGTCAGGCCCAAATTGAATTTCTTGTGGCCCAGTAACGGGGTGTTTTTCGCTTGCAAAACACGAGGTAGAAGATTTTATTCTTTATCTTGTGCATATAGTCGAGAAAGTGTTGAATCCAAGTTTTCGACATCCAAAAACCCACGGCTCAACTTTTTGTGACCAAAAAACAATGAAATTTTTGCGTCGGTTAGGTTTTCGGCTATTACTCGGAAATCATGTATACTATTGAAAATTTTACTATCACCACAATGAAAGAGCATGAAATTTTGCATCAAATGACCTACTTAAAGGTCGAAATCGTTGCAGTCGTTCGGCCGCAGTTAGTTGTCTAAGTTGGGTAATTTTAACTTGGCTAAGAAGTCGTCTCCAAGACACATAACTCAGAAACGGCTACTCCAAGTGAAAAATGTCAACTTATTAAAGTTGTGGAGCATGAAATTTTATATAACAAAAGCATCAATTTTTTCTGTTTTAGGTACTATTAAGCATTCAAAAAGTTGAAAGCCAAATTAAATCAAGTTTTGAAAGAATCAAAGCGGTTCTTGTTGCTTTCATTTGCGAGAAACTACTCCTGTGCGACTACAGCATTTGTATTTTCATCGAAAATGTTATCTGATGAAGAATCTGTTGACTTTAAGCGACAAAATCTTTCAGAAGACTTCGCTGTCCTTTGCGAAGCCTCATTTGGGTACCTATCGAATATAACTGTGATGTCGGATCCATAGTAGGTTCTCAAATAGTTTCATATTTCATACAGAAGGCTCCATACTTTCCTCTGATGTGCCAAACAACCTTACGGAGCACGTGACCACAATCCAACAAAGCTTTCTATTTTGAGTGCTTCCATCTGTTGGAGAGGTGTGACTGCATTACAGAGAGATGGTTTTGTACCCTTATTGAGACCGTCCTCGGTGAACAACGATGTAGGGTATGGGGAAAGTTCAAATTAGAAACAGAACTTCACGTCTTTATCAAACTGCTTGATAACACACAGTCCGTGAAACAATGTTAATGGATTTATGCTAGGAACCCTCTTCTTCCCTATCTTGAGAGCAGTAGTGCATGGTGCAAGTACTATAACCTTGAGCTTATACTTCGAGAGCACAGTCATCACCTCGCCTTTCATATACCTCAGTAACAGTAGCTTTTAATTCAAGTTTCTTGACTTCATGAATAACATTTCGTTTTGAGTAGGGAATTTTGCCACCTTTCTTCCAATTATCAGTTTCCTCACCCCATAAAAACAGTTACATTAAAGTAAAATACCATATTGTGTGATCGAAGATTCGACATTGACAGTGCCGGACGTTTTGTTAAACACGATCTACTCAGTTTTCGGTTATTTTACTCCTTTTGACTTGCTCTGTGAACTTCACTCTCAGCCAGATCAGTGTATAACTTACGATGTGCTGCGATTTATCTATCCTCAGTGGACTTTAGTAGCATTTAGAGCCCTTTGCGTTTCACTTTAACCACGTCACTAACTGCTAAATTGCCTTCCAAAATGAAACACACCTCTGTACGATCTGGATCACTCATTTTAAATGCACTGACCGTACAACGAAAGTAATTTCAAGCGAGGAAACGAGAATTTTGCAATGTACATGAAGTTTGAACGCGTTCCTCACACAACAGAGGAAGACTGGTCGCATCTAGCAATGGAAACAATAAAAAGGAAGTGAGGGGATGGCAGTCCCAGCTGTTTACGACATGTAAATCGAGGGAGATCTACAGATGCCTGTACACCGTAAGGTGGGACACATTTATGCTTACCTAATGGAAATTTCGTTTCAGTGAAGAGTTTTGGCATACAAAAAACAACAAAATGGAAAAATTTTGATTTTAAAGTGTATGAACGGTTAATAGTGCCTAAAATGAAAAACTAGATGCTTTTTAAAAAGAAATTTCATGTTTATAATTTTTATAGTTATAGTAACCGTTTTTGAGTTACAGGCATTGGATCTGGCACAAGGAATAGGATTCCTGCAATCACGTATGCTTCACATCTTGAACGAACTCCTAGGCAAGAGAAAAATTGTTTTACGATGGATTCAACAAGATTGGACTGCATTGCGGAAATAGCTATGATACGACGCTACGCATTTCTTACTAGAACGTACGAAAGTGAAGAGAAAGCTTTGCTACACCGTGGCATTCCGCTAGATGTGATATGTACCAAATCGTACAACTCACACCTGAGACATCATCCAGACGAATTATGTCATTACGGATCACTACGACGATTGGAAATGAGTCACAACCCCAAGAATATGAAATTTATGGTGATTCGCGTGTGTAGCTACGACGCACTATCCTAACACGTACCGTTCCCCAACAGCATATCGTCAGTGCGCTACATTACTGTTCAGCTTTGGAATCGAACCTCAGACCAGCATTGAGAAAGAAGCGATGACGCTTTCTGATGAACCCATCCGTATTTCCCAGGACAATGTTCAGAAACATACAACGCAAGCTGTGACTGATTTGTTTGATCGATGGGGATGGGTAGTACTGTACCGTCCATCGTGCCCCTGTAGTTAAGCCATTGTGACTTCGACATAATTTCTAAGATGAAGGATCACACCTAACTGCATTTGCTTCAGAACTGTTACAGAGATCCGGTGGGGAATAGACCGCTCTATTCGAACTATCAAAATAACTGGCGCAGATAAACGTATCCAACGATTTCCACATCGCTGGGAACGGACTAACACAATGCAATGGCCACTTTGGAAAACAGTAAAGCTTTGATACTCACCGTCACGGTGGACACGGCAGCTCTGCGCCTGCTGTAAAGTCAGTCTCTTCCTGGAGCAAAACGGATTCCAAGATAATGTATGTAGTATTATGTTTGTAATTCTTGAACTATTTGTCCAATTCACTATATCAGAACACAGAATTATGCACTCTTTCACGTTGTTTTCAGCGATGCTAAATGTTGTTTGTATCTTCATTAGTGTATGGGTACGTGCAACTAGGCGTGAAATTACGTAGATCTTGCGTATATAAAACTGCTCTAAAACTTATTGCTGCGTTACATGCAATAATGGCACGATGGTATATCAGAAACAGTCGCTTACGTAGTCCACAGAACAGTAATCATTTGTGCTCTGCTAGTTACGTGATATATGTGTTAGAAAACACATCTCTTAAATCATGTCATTTTCTCTTTTATTTATACGTCCCATTAGTTTCATTTGATATCCATTATTGTTACTATCTAAACGCAGTTTTTCAAAATCAAGATATTGAGTTTATTTTTCTGCTGTATTCTTGTTGATGGTCGACCCTCGAACAGTAAAATTATTTAGCCAATTTTGTAAACGGTTTTGAATACGACAACGAAAGAGGACACACGTTTTTCGTTTTTCTGTTAATTCAAATACTGTTAAGTAAAGAAAGAGTAGTGTAATTATTTAACAAATTCGCTTTCTTCACATATATATTGTAGACCAAGTAATTGGTCAGTTGGCCATTGCATTAGTCCATAATATAAGTACACTGGTCATTGTTAGCGATAAACCACTGGTAAAATTAATATCCTAAAGGAACGTTCTATTCACGGCAAATAAACAAATTACTTCAGTGTCAAATAAAACTGTAAGGGTAAACTCGTTAACTTTATTGCACTTTTCATCTGCTAATGAGAGTGCGTACCAGCTCCATCAAGAAGAGTGTTTCTACGCCCTCCACTTTCATTTCATCATATAGGAGATGAAACAGATTAAAGATCGCTCTCAGGTGCAAGAACCTTGAAAACACGTTGAGTCACATTGTAGGTTTTCTTCTCCAGTACAACACACACAACCTTACATCCAGTAGCAACTGAGAAGCCTGCGATGGCTGTCCTTTCTGTAAAGTGTTTCAGATGCTAATGCAAGAGTTCCTATCACAGCTTTTACTGTCTATAGCCAGCCTGTATCTGCTTAATCTTTAGACATATTACTATAACCCTATCAATTTAGGAACTGTGGATTAAGCGTACACTATCACTTTCGAGTGCTTCGCGATTGCTGTTTCGTGGTTTAGTCTTTTCAGTAAAAGTGTCAATTTCATACATCAGATATTGTACCCCTAAACGATTTCAAAATTCCAGGACGGCGAATGCGAACTCTGTTTTCCATCGCCTTTGAAAATCGATACTATCTGTAAGAGACGTTTTATTCCTTTTATAGGTAACGTTGAAAAAATTGCGTAAATTTAAACTTTACTTGAAATTCTGACAGATTGAAACTAAGAGAACGGCTGGTCCTAAGACACAAAAAAACAGACTCTTCAGGGTCGTCTGAACGGTTTGGATAGACAGAACTGCGCTGTGAAACCATGACGTGTTCTTACAATCAATATGACGACGTACAATTGTTTGACTGTTATTTGAGCACCGTCCATTCTGTGACACAGGGTGCTACTAAAAGGGCCTGTGTGTGACATGCAAGATTGACGTTCCAAGTATGTAATGCTCTTAGCCGAAGGTACAGGTTTACCAGGGACTTCAACAGAAGGCGTGGCCATTGGAATAGGGCGCTAACGAAGATGAGCCGCTCGACCTTCTCTGGGTTGTATACCAGACTATTAGTAGTGGTCCACGC
Organism: Schistocerca nitens; assembly: GCF_023898315.1. Classification (NCBI taxonomy): domain Eukaryota; kingdom Metazoa; phylum Arthropoda; class Insecta; order Orthoptera; family Acrididae; genus Schistocerca; species Schistocerca nitens. Next base: position 363,972,067 of record NC_064619.1, read on the forward strand.
GATAGGCCCCTCGAATCTGCTTTCAAATTCGAAAATACTCAGCAGCGACGTTTCGTCGCCATGTAGGGCCAATCGGATGTATCTGCTCCGTGGCATATCATTCGTGAAGCGAACAATAACGCCAGATTCAGTAGAGAGCACTGTGGAACACTGACGCGGATGTGTGGATGAGTCGACGCATCCTGTGCAGGGTGGACGCGTATGAACCGCGCCTGTGGGTAAGAACAAAGATTTTAGACGTGTGACACAGATATACCGCTGGCCAGAAATTTGTGAAGTAGGGCACTTTGTATAACAGACCTAGGATACATCGAGTAATATTCTCCGTAGTGCTCTAGATTATTGATAACCTACATAGTGTTTCCTGCAAGGAATATCAGTCAGTGCATCGTAGAATCGCTGTGCTAGGACCCGAATTGCTCATTGGGTAGGAGCTATTCAGTCTCGATGTTTCGGCGTAGCCTCTTCAGGTACCGTATCTGCGAAATCATCCAGTAACGCTGGATTCAAACATTATTAAAACGACGATGACTCAAGTGGAAGTTGTTTTTGAAACGTATAAAATGTCCAAACCTTCGCAACCAAACTAGCGATCATTACTACCTAAGCCCTTTACAAACCTTACAGTCAGGTCAATTTTCAAATTCTCTTTCAGTAGCAGTGAATCGTTTGAACACTAAATTACGAGAAAATAATGTCGTTTAAACACTAAATTACGAGAAAAACCTCTCGTGGTCACAGAGGCTGATAAGGACAATTCTGTAGCCCTTATTACATATGCAGATTACATTTCGAAAACTATAGGCTTCTTTCAAAGTAACAACATCGTTGAAGTGAATAGATGCCCACTACAACGATGTGTTAATGTTGTAAAAATACTTGCAAAAAATTCTAATTTTCTTTTTGCCTCAGGTTACACAAGAACAGGTAGATCCCAATGAACCGTAAAATACCCATACTCCGTTCGGGGATTAAGTTACATAAGCTTAATTATCCTATTCGCCTGATTGTGAACGGATGTCAGGGAATTAAATATTTCGTCAATAGATTCTGCTACACTAAGTTAAAAGCTACGTTTACTTTCACTGATACTTGGAAAACAAAAATAGCTATGAAGTGCCAATGTTTCTCATGGATTCAGCATTCTTCAAGAAGCTACACTCCTGGAAATGGAAAAAAGAACACATTGACACCGGTGTGTCAGACCCACCATACTTGCGCCGGACACTGCGAGAGGGCTGTACAAGCAATGATCACACGCACGGCACAGCGGACACACCAGGAACCGCGGTGTTGGCCGTCGAATGGCGCTAGCTGCGCAGCATTTGTGCACCGCCGCCGTCAGTGTCAGCCAGTTTGCCGTGGCATACGGAGCTCCATCGCAGTCTTTAACACTGGTAGCATGCCGCGACAGCGTGGACGTGAACCGTATGTGCAGTTGACGGACTTTGAGCGAGGGCGTATAGTGGGCATGCGGGAGGCCGGGTGGACGTACCGCCGAATTGCTCAACACGTGGGGCGTGACGTCTCCACAGTACATCGATGTTGTCGCCAGTGGTCGGCGGAAGGTGCACGTGCCCGTCGACCTGGGACCGGACCACAGCGACGCACGGATGCACGCCAAGACCGTAGGATCCTACGCAGTGCCGTAGGGGACCGCACCGCCACTTCCCAGCAAATTAGGGACACTGTTGCTCCTGGGGTATCGGCGAGGACCATTCGCAACCGTCTCCATGAAGCTGGGCTACGGTCCCGCACACCGTTAGGCCGTCTTCCGCTCACGCCCCAACATCGTGCAGCCCGCCTCCAGTGGTGTCGCGACAGGCGTGAATGGAGGGACGAATGGAGACGTGTCGTCTTCAGTGATGAGAGTCGCTTCTGCCTTGGTGCCAATGATGGTCGTATGCGTGTTTGGCGCCGTGCAGGTGAGCGCCACAATCAGGACTGCATACGACCGAGGCACACAGGGCCAACACCCGGCATCATGGTGTGGGGAGCGATCTCCTACACTGGCCGTACACCACTGGTGATCGTCGAGGGGACACTGAATAGTGCACGGTACATCCACACCGTCACCGAACCCATCGTTCTACCATTCCTAGACCGGCAAGGGAACTTGCTGTTCCAACAGGACAATGCACGTCCGCATGTATCCCGTGCCACCCAACGTGCTCTAGAAGGTGTAAGTCAACCACCCTGGCCAGCAAGATCTCCGGATCTGTCCCCCATTGAGCATGTTTGGGACTGGATGAAGCGTCGTCTCACGCGGTCTGCACGTCCAGCACGAACGCTGGTCCAACTGAGGCGCCAGGTGGAAATGGCATGGCAAGCCGTTCCACAGGACTACATCCAGCATCTCTACGATCGTCTCCATGGGAGAACAGCAGCCTGCATTGCTGCGAAAGGTGGATATACACTGTACTAGTGCCGACATTGTGCATGCTCTGTTGCCTGTGTCTATGTGCCTGTGGTTCTGTCAGTGTGATCATGTGATGTATCTGACCCCAGGAATGTGTCATTAAAGTTTCCCCTTCCTGGGACAATGAATTCACGGTGTTCTTATTTCAATTTCCAGGAGTGTATATTGGCCTCTCCAGACATCAGAAACCTTCATACAAACATCCCTATCAATATTGTAAATTAAATGGACGAGTCTCATAGGGGATAATAAACTGAATGTTGGAGAAATTTTTTAACTTCATTTTTAATAACAAAACTTATTTCCAGAAGGATTTCCTTGCGATGAACTGCAGTTAATTAGGAAATCAAGCTGACATTTTTATAAAAGGGTGAGAGAAAAAAGTATTTCAAAAAAATAGATCCATTACTGACAACATCCTTATTTGTTGTAGATACGTCGATGGCGTCTTAGTTTTATACCGTAGTAACGAAGAGGCTGTAGTGAGTTTAACTAACACCTTTTATCAGACACATAAAAATATTCAGTTCACTGTGGAGCTGGAAAGTAATGGGTACTACAACTGCGCTGATATAAAGGTTAAAATTGAAGGTGTAACTGTCGTTCTGCACGAAATTTTGTAAACTAACCACAACAGATATAAGTACTGGTTCTGATTCTTGTCATCTACGCACCCACAAAAGAGCATTCCTTCATGCAATGTTCATTAGGTTAGCAAAGTTCAACTTTGACATTGTTTACATATGCAGGGAGACCGGTATCATTGTACAAAGTGGCGTGGACAATAGAAGCATGCGAATGTTTATTCGTATCATAGGTAAGACCATTTTCAGTTAGACTTCCATTATGATTATGTACTAATAATGTTTCCTTTTCGACTCCGATCAATCTTGTGAGAAATCGCTGGTACTTTTAGAAAAGCCAAAGTACTAGTTGGCTTCCGAACACGGAAGAAATTTAACACTATCCTAGGTACTTCGGTGGAACTAAAGCTTGATAAATTCCTGGAATATGGCGCTTATAAAATTACTTGCGGATCTTCTGATCGCGTATATGTAGGACAAACTGGTCATGAATTTGGGACTAGGTTCAGGGAATATAGAAGAATACTACTGACCTTGGATGTCATCTTACTCTTCTTTTTCCTTTAATCCACTTTCACTTCTTCAACTCTCTTCTCCCTTCCCTGTATTGTTTTCTATTGAACTGTGTGTAGAGTGCCCTCAACGAAGCTGTGGTTACCTTTCACGTTGTTAGCGTTTTAACTGACACTCCCCTGCCCCACCTCGCAAGGCCTTTTCTTCACATTTTCTACAATTTTCTTGTGTGCTTCCACAATGAGCCATTTGTTCTTTTTGTGCTGGGTAGCACTGCGGTGCTTACTTTTTTTTAATAAACATTGTTATAAAAGTTATGTTTCTTTTATTATAATGTGTTAATATATCGTCACTCCCTGAATATTACTTTCATGAGAAGACATTTACTATTATGAGTATCCTGTTTTTCATTCTAATGTTTCGAGTTTTTTGTATTTTTTGCATATATGCACGTCATTGCCGATTTGCACTGCCAGATAGCACCGCATCGCCGATAACATTTTCGTGTTATAAATACATGAGTACTGTGTTAAATATTGTCATTATTTTTTGCTGCTGGTGCCTGTTGATAATTGCTGATATTGCGATCCATTCCAAATATGTCAAGAATTACAAATTTCGTGTTACTTCGTGTTACGCTTTCTGTCTGTACGCCATACCTCTTTTTGTAAATGATATGTAACTTATGCTTTGGTTCTGTATAGCACTACTCTCACCACATCACCGCCAAGTGGTGTTGAAAATTTGTATCTTAGTACGTCAAAGATCAACGTTTCAGCTGTCTGCCTATGATCGTCGCCAGTACAGCATGCTTTTCCAGGGTATGTGTCTTCTAGAGGCCTGTAATAAATTTCTATGTGGATCATTACCTTGGTTTCGTAAGAGAGCTATATGTTTTGATCTTGTTTTCTCCAGATATCTGATGATTGTGATATCGGAAACCCGTAATACTGGAATAATAATGTAAGCACGCATCTGGTCAGTGACTTTTTCCTCAACGATCTATTCAGCCTTTTGCAGTTTGCTATTTTTCAGGTATATTTCCATTCATACTTCAAGACAATCCTGAGAGCTGAAACAGCCCTAATTTACGGCATGTCACTGAAATTCGTCGATAAGTACCGGGTCTGGCTTATGATGTAACAGCTTTTGGCGAATTGCTCCTTCTTCCCAAATTTCTAATTCCCAATTTCTCTGTATGCTTTCCCATTACAGATATACTCCTGATCTCAGGAGTGCGTCGAATGTGCCTGAAATGTTTACAGAGATGTGTGGCTGTTCCTATAGCATCTTGTTTGTCACGAGATCGGGCCCTTGCGCAGTTGGGGTGTTGGTCCTCTCCAGCAGAGTTGACCGTCTTCTCCCTGGATGTGTAGATGTTGCCATCCTTTGTCGCCAAGTACGTCAGAAACTGTTATTGGATCTGCTAAGTATAGGCATGGAAGGAGGAATGTTCCACCACAATGACATTATCAGCAATGGTTACACGGAGTGCCGGTATTTGAAGTATCTTACAGAGGAAGAACAGTGTCTCCCCCTATGCAGTTTCGTCTCGATACATAGTGTACACACTAGTGTTGCGGCAGCTTCTGCGATTTGTCTCGAGGCCCCTCTTCCCCAACTACAAGCACCATGTTGGTGACTGCTTTTAAAATATCTTTTGAGACGTGTTGTATAGTTGCGTCTCTACACAGAACATCCCAGTCTGGCAACTGTTGCAGGTCGTCTATTACTTTCTGATGGTGTGCATCATTGTCAGCTTTATCAGCAGTAATCCATATTGTCGTATGGCAGCGGTATTGGCGTGGTCAACGAAGAGGCATCACTGGTGCTCCATGATACCATGTACAGCAGATTCTAGCTGATAGCGAAGTCCAAGACGTCGAAGTGTCTTATCAGGGCCATTGGGAACATGGTCAACACATGTTATCCAGTCAGCATTGGACCACATGAGTCAACCACGCTTGGTGTAGCTTGACCACTTGAAGCAGGAGTCTCCCACTGGTGCTGAAAAGCCTATAGCTGCTGGGTGCCCTGGAGCTCCAAACAGTATCCTTGGTATTAAAATCTCCCTTGAAGGAGATGCTTTCATCGAGCAATAGCAGACGTAGCGCGCCTGTCCCAGGCTACACTAGTGTTGTGGAATTTTACTCCCAATCTAAATCGAGGAGCAGTGTCATTATTTTAACCATTAGCAGCAAGCAGGTGAGCTTGCTGTTCGAGTGTATGCTTCCCCCTGCAGTACAACGTGATCTCTTTCTGCTGCTAGGTGGAGCATCGTTGCTAATGTGACAGGAGACACCATTATTGATACATGTAGGCACTGGCTGCTGGTCCACCTGGGGGTGTGGTGTGGTGATGGTGGTGGTGGGGGGGGGGGATGTCTGAAAGGTCTGTACACATCCACATGTGGTTCCTTGTTGCTAGTTGGTCGTTGCGCTGGTTGAGACATTAACGTCGTCGCATATGTCTGCTGCAGCATAGTCTTCTTGCCAGCTGCCAGAATGGTGTCGATAGCAACTTCATCGACTGCACTCAGCACGCGGTTTGAGCTAAGCGATAGACAGCAAGTTAGAATCTCCTACAAGGAAGCCACTGGGTGAGCTTGCTGTTCCATTGCTTGTGGCCTCCAATGGTGGGAAGAGGAAAGGGAGTGCCATGCCTACATGCCACCAGAGGACACGGAATTGACATAAGCTTACTGTGTGTGACTCTGGCCAGCATGTCTTTTCAAGCAGCTGCAAGGCAGGGATTCACCCCAGATTCAGTGCATCTATATTAATATTGAGGAAGCTAGAGACAACAATGCATAGCTGTAGCACAACAACACTAAACATTACTAATATTGAGAGACTGTCGAAGTGTGACAGCGCCGGCCGAAGTGGCCGAGCGGTTCTAGGCGCTACAGTCTGGAACCGCGCGACCGCTACGGTCGCAGGTTCGAATCCTGCCTCGGCATGGATGTGTGTGATGTCCTTAGATTAGTTAGGTTTAAGTAGTTCTAAGTCCTAGGGGACTGATGACCTCAGCAGTTAAGTCCCATAGTGCTCAGAGCCATTTGAACCATATTTTGAAGTGTGACAGCATTAAAGACTATTTGCTACATTCAAGAGCAGTGATCTCATTGTGTACACCACAGCAGAACCTACAGCTGTCTGAAGTTAATCTCAGTTATTAATTTTACATTTTATAAATAATCAGTGTGTAGTCTTTCTGTAGATTTCTGGCTATCTTGATTAGTTGCCTCTATTACTGAAGGAGACGGGAGAGCATACCTGTGCTGCGCATCATTTCTTAAGATGAGTTTTAAAAACGCCTTGTTACCTTGCAGCGATGTGCTTAAATGTCATACATCACCTATAGCTGGCAACGTATGTGCCTATACCGTTCACGCATTTTGGAGTGTCGGCTACGTGCTGGAGAGTACAGTCTGCGGTGGATGTCGGCCAGCGTATTTGACAGTCCTAGCTGGCATACACGAGTATAAGGCAACATGAAGCGTTTGAAGGCGGAGGGGCAGTTTTGGCCAGTAGGTCTTCCATTTTCCACGTCCCTTTACAGGTGGCAATTGATGTGATGTTTGTCAGCTTGTTGCTGAAATACGTATGTGAGATCACTACAAGAAACAACGATACTTCAGAGTTGGTCTTTGGTGACTGAATCCGAATGAATCGTCCTCAGTCACGGCGCTGTTAATTTTTTGAAGCGTATCCTATAAATATATTTAGTGGCTCCTCAGGGCGGTTCCTTATGTGCAGAATGGAAAATGGTTCTGCCATTTTGTTGACCGCCAGCTGACCTTGTACGGATCTTTCCTTGTTGGATTCCTAGCGGTATCACCAAAGAAGGTCGTATCGGAATTTTGGGCGTCGATGTAGATTCTGTTGGCGCCGTCCGACTCTCAGAGGCAACTTCTTCATCCATGACTGCGAAGCAGTTTGACGTTAACTGCTGCTTGATTCTTGAAGGCTGTAAGGCGTATGCTTCGCCGGCGATGGGCGAGGCATGACAGAATGTCTGACCAGAGAGTAGTTTATCGTTAGTTGTTGCTTGTCGCTAGGCTGCGCTCGTAGCGAGCCAGTAGTAATCTGGTGTAGTCAGCGGGAGTCGGCGGGAGTCGGCATGTGTTGGCTGTGTGCTCTGCTCGCGACTCTGGTCAGGACTCTGGAGGATGAGTATTGTTGTAGAAGGTAAAGAAGCAGCCTTGCGCATATTTAATAATGTATGTTAATTGTAATTTAATTTGTTCAGAAAAAAATGCCCCAGTAATAATTTTTATAATATAAAGTAACTCTTTCAAAGAAAAGCATTCATTTCAATTTCCAATGCATTATCATTGCTTCCAAGAATATATATATATATATATATATATATATATATATATATATATATATATATATATATATATATACGCCAGCATTGCACGAAGCTGTGTCGAAAAATGACGAATTAAGAGCAGATATAATTGCAGTTTTGCCGGCCGAAGTGGCCGTGCGGTTAAAGGCGCTGCAGTCTGGAACCGCAAGACCGCTACGGTCGCAGGTTCGAATCCTGCCTCGGGCATGGATGTTTGTGATGTCCTTAGGTTAGTTAGGTTTAACTAGTTCTACGTTCTAGGGGACTAATGACCTCAGCAGTTGAGTCCCATAGTGCTCAGAGCCATTTGAACCATTTTTTGAATTGCAGTTTTATTGAGGTAAGAATTTTTGCTTTTTTTATTCAGAATACAGGGCCGAAGGGCAGCGCTGCTGTCCTCATAAAATTCATCAGGTTACAAAACTTTTTATTATTTTTGGTGTTTAGGAATTTTTCTGTTTCGAACTTGACATTAATTGAGAATAGAATTTTGTGGTAATATTAAATGTGAATGCATTTCTGCACACAGACAATAAATGGGAGCCAATTTTGTTCAGAGGTCACAATATTAGAAAAATTTATTTAATTATTATTTTTTGTGGCGAGGTTATACTTGGCTCATTTTCATTTTTATTTAACATATTTTTTGTGGCGAGGCTACGCTTGGCACATTTCCATTTAACAATATTTTGTGGGGAGTTTACGCTTGGCTCCATTTTTCATTAACATTTTTTGTGGGGAGGTTACATTTGGCTCAAATCCATTTAATTATTTAAAATTTTTGTGGGGAGGTTACACTTTGCGACATCCAGCCAGGATCGTATTTCTTTGTGAATCTTCTGAGAAGTAGTCATATATCAGCTCTTATTTACTTAAACGTAGTTTGCATCTGGCGCAACGCATTTGACTAATTTATCACTCTTTCTTTCACAGATCATCGGCAATTTGTTGCTCTTTGTTGTATTTGTGTTTGTTGCATTTTGCATTGTCTTTGTTTCATTTGTGAATAATTTTGATTTGTGAAAAATGTCGCGAAAAACTGTTAATAGTACATCGCGATGTGTAATGAGTGAAATAACCGATTCTAATAATTTGACCGATAGTATTTGCTACACTCAGTGTAATGAAAATCCTCCATTTACAGACAATCAGTGCGTACCGACCGCTAGTAACGATTTTGATCCTAATGATGAACAAATAAATTCAATTATGTCCTCTGTTAATTTGACGACAATTGATGACGCGGGTCGTTCTGTTACAATGAACGCTGCCCAGTTCGACACGCCCGATTTGCAAAATTTACGTAGCAAACAGATAATTATTTCTAACGAAAATGAACAGTATACTCAAAGTAGGACAGATTTATTTGATTCCGAGGTAGTGACTAACAGTGCACGTCCGATTAGCAAACATTTTCAAGAATCACAGAATATCCAAATGGATACATAAAACGTGACAATTGCAGATACACCATCACACAGCACAGAGAATAGAGTTGCTAATTTTAGCTTGGATCAAGTTATGGCATTATTACCACAAAATAATGAAAATGTTAAACAACTACTTAATGAAAATTCCAAACAACAGAATGAAAGACAAGACAACTTTAACAATCAACTTAGTGAAAATTTCAAACAACTTAGTGAACAGAAAAAACAACTTAATGAAAAACAAGACAACCTTAATGAAAATTTCAAACAACTTAGTGAACAGAACAAACGACTTAATGAAAAACAAGACAACCTTAATGAAAAATTAGACAACAATTCCAGACAGCTTAGTGAACAGATTACAGCAGTTGCCGCGCAATGTCATGATACTAAAGAACAATTACGTGAGGACATTGAGGCTTGTGCTAGGAAAAGTAGTGAAGAAATTAGATCTGTTGCTCAAGAATTAAGGGATATGCAAACAGCAGCAACAGAATCACTTAGAGACGAAATTAGTGCAGTCGGTAAACAATGCTCTGAAAAAGCAACACAATTACGCGACGAGTTTAAATTAATGACAGCAGAACTTTCGCGCATACTGGATGCAAAAGTAGAAGCGAAATTCGACCAACAGAACAGTCAATCTGACGAACGTTTTAATCATCACCTGCAAAACAGTGAAACGCGTTTCCGTAAATTTATGCAGGAACAGAATAAAGTAAAGCGACAAGTCATGGAAACAATTACCGCACAGAGACAGGAAGATAAACGTAAATTGTTTACGAAAGCCAAAACATACGTAGACAACAATATTGCTACAGTGTCAGACGAAATTAACACTATCAAACAGTTGAACACCGAATTGCGTGATGAAATTTGCGATCTTAAATCAAAAACAGATGCACACACAGTAGACTTTCAGACAGTGACCGACAGACTTGAACAATTAGAATTAATACAGGATCCCGATGCCATCAAAGCAGACGTTAAAAAATTGAATGAAACCACACGTAAAATACAAAAACAGATTAATGCTTGTGACACTAAAAACGATGATCAAGTAAACATACTGACTGAAAAATATGATGAATTGGCCAGTCCTATTGACGTTATTGAAAGTAATAATGACAGCAAATCACCGATTTCGTTTAAAGAAACACCTGAATTCCAAAATTTACAGCAGACGATCAGTGAGATAGATTCGTCCAATAATACATTACGTAGAAAATTGTCAACTTTACAGCAAGAAGTGACAGAGATAAAAAATATTTCAGTTAATAACACGTCACAGCATACGGCACATTCTGAACATTTGTCAGACTCACACAGCCAGTATAATTTAGGTAATTTACAGAGAGTACGTGAGTTAAATTCCGAACAGTCAGAGACAAATAGATTCTCATACAATCGTGAACCTGTTCAGACATACAGAGACGATAATTTTGATTACAAACATTTTCTATCAGTGAGAAAATTTAAAGTATTTAAAAATGACAGAACACAGATTCACCCTTTGGATTGGATACAACAATTTAGCTTTGCTTTTCCACCGACTTGGCCTGTAACGCACAAACTTGAATTTATCTGCAGTTTTTGGAAGGCGAACCGGCAACTCGTATGAGACCGATCGCGAGGCAATGCTATTCGGTAGAAGAATTTCAGAATGCTTTTCTGTCAGCGTATTGTTCGAAGACGACACAGCGCGAAATCAAGGATCAATTAATTAGTTTACCGAATTATGAGAACTTAAATTTTTCCACTGTCACACAATTTTTTGAGCACATGGTCCAACAAAACCAGTACTTAAGTGAACCATACAGTGAATCTGCACTTATTCAATTATGCATATCTAAATTACCACGATCATTAAGAGTGTCACTTTTAACGGGTCAACAGAAAGAAAATATTTCGGCATTAAGAGATCTGTTACAGCTTTTGGAAGTGCAGCAATCGGATTATTCCTTTATAAACAAAAATTTTTCATATAATAACCAAGGTCAACAAACATACAGCAATTACGATCAGCCACGCAATTTCCATAGCAAAGGTAATAGACGCTTTAGGAACGACTACCACCAAAACTTTAGTAACAGACAAAACTTTAATTATCAGTATCGTCAAAATTATCAGCAACAGGAACCACATTTTGGTAACAATAGAGGTTTTTCTCCGCAACAGCAACAAAAGCAACCGGTTACCATACCTAACCAACAATGTAATGCACAAGGTCAACCAAGCTTTAATGTTTCGCCGCGTACACGTATAGCGTCGGCCCCAACAAATAGTAACGCACAGCAACAAGGGAATCAGTACGTACAGAAGACACACTACTTCAATTCCTATCGCAATGCACCGTATATAAATGATTATCACGACAGACGTAAAAATAAAGAGCATCCTCCCTATCACGACAGACGTAAAAATAATGAGCATCCTCCCGAAATTAATAACACGTCAGATAGAATTTGACTAGATACAGTACAGGTTGCATCTTCCAGCAACGTAAGCAATACTTCAGATACACAGAATCTTGTTCACGAAAATGTTATTACTTTTGACGACATCCGAGACACTCTCTTGCAGGAAAGACCAGTTGTTCAAAAAACCATTTCACACCCTGTCATCGAAGTTAAAATTGGATGATCGAAATTTTCGGCAGTAATCGATTCTGGATCACCAATGTACGTTATAAATGAAGAAACTTTCAACGAGTGTAACAAAGATAATATCTATACTACGTTACCATTAGGCAAAACGAAAGTAAAAGGAGCAGTATCGAGTAAAGGAGTAGATGTAAAATTACAGACACATTTATCATTTTTGTATTGCAGGTCATACATTTCACTCAAATTTTTGGATTGTTCCCTTATTGACAACAGACGTTATTTTAGGTACGAATCTTCTGGTACAACACGACGCAATTATTGACTTCCAAAATTCCTATTTAATGTTAAGGGATGAAAATGTACAACTGGCTTTAGAATTTCAGCACTCTTTATCTGCGGAAGAACAAACAATTAATCGTATACAGGTCATTTCCGCATCACGTAACATGGACTCTAATTCCACATTGTTCACAGATACGTACGTACACAACTATAATACTACAGACGAAGCCGACTATGACGTTATACAGATGATTTCTGATAAAATTAAACAGAGCTGTGCAAATACAGACGACGAACACACACAACTACACAAAATTCTTTTACAGCAAGCTCCAGTTTTTGACAACGTGCCTGGTACTATGTCCGGTTTTATGTATGAATTTCCAGTTAAACAGCACGACACATTTAAAGCCAAGCATTATCCCATTCCGTATATTCATAGAGAACAAGTTAAGAAAGAATTGCAAGCGATGCGTGACCAAGGAATTATTGAACCGGCAGTTAGTCCGTACATAAACCCGCTCCATATTGTTAAGAAAAAAAGATGATTCACTTCGCCTCGTACTTGATTCGCGTCACATCAATGACATTATTATTAATGAAACAGATCGCCCACAGACACTAGAAGAACTTCTACAGAAATTTCATGGTACTGCTATTTATTCCACATTAGATTTGAAATCGGGATTTCGGCAATTTCAACTCCATCCGAACTACAGAAAGTACACAGCATTTCTCTGATTTGGTGACTGTTATCAATTTTGTAAATTATCGTTCGGTTTAACGATTTCTTCACCAGCTTTTATTCGCGGTTTGAATACAATACTTCCGACAGAACTTAAAGACAGAATCACAACGTACGTAGACGACATTCTTATTGCAGAAGCTAACTGGTCTGAACACAATCTGATTGTTGAACGACTGTTGCAAACTTTTCGTGCACAAGGACTAACAGTTAAGCTCAGTAAATCGCACTTTGGCAAAAGTTCTATAAAATTTCTTGGACATGTAATTTCAGCAAAGGGCATTACGCCTGACCCGGAAAAACTTCAAGCTCGACGTGACATTACTGTTCCTACGACGAAGAAACAACTACGCAGTTTTTTGGTTTTAATTAACTTTTTTCGTAAATTTATTCATTACCCTGCTTTAGAGACCCCTAGATTATGTCAATTAACAGGTAAAAACACTATTTGGTCCTGGGATAGGCAAGCACATTCTGAATTTGTGAACTTGAAAGAAGCCTTGTTGAATGCACCACTTTTATCGCACCCAGATCCTACCAGAAATTTTTCCATTGTCACCGACAGTTCTAGCACCGCTTTAGGTGTACATATTTTTCAGGAAATTGAAGAAGATGGTTGTACAGTTATTAAAAACATCGCTTTTGCAAGTCGGATTCTGTCACCTGCTGAACGAATTTATTCTGTCGCAGAACTTGAAACATTATGTGTTGTATGGGTTTTTACCAGGTTTAGGCATTTTCGTTATGGAACACACACTACCGTTTACACAGATCATAGAGCGATACAATTTTTACTTTCGGCTAAATTTACGCACGACAGATTAAGTAGATAGAAACTTTATCTACAGGAATTTAATTTAACAATTCCTCACATTCCCGGTACGCAAAATATTGTAGCAGACGCACTATCCCGTTCTCTTAAGAACAATCAGCAAGACATCGCAACCAACTTCTGCAAAGCAAATTTCAGCGTCATGTACATTCAACAAGTCGCATTTGAAAATTTCATTTTGTCGTCATTACAAGACATAGCACAAGAGCAGAGTAAAGACAACGTATGGAAAGAAATCAAACACCTTTGGCAAGATAGGAGTAATGTTACCATTAGAAACCATTACACAGTACGCAATGACATTCTGTTTCGCTGCTCTCATCCTGACAGCAACAATTGGTTATTATGCATTCCTGACGAACTTGTTAACAAATTAATCTGGTATACTCATTTAAGTTACGCACATTACGGAGCCAGAAAATGTTTTCTTATACTGAGACAGAACTGTTATTTTACCAACATGGAGAAACGTATACGACGAGTTTTAGCGTCATGTAAAATCTGCCAGAAAGCTAAATCAGACACGACTTCACATATTCCTCCATTACATCCCATTGTACCTGTTAAATTGAGACATATGGCCGCTGTAGACATTTTTGGTCCGATTCCCAGAACTAATAGAGGTTTTTACTACATCTTTGTCGCTGTTGAACTCACTTCAAAATTTGTTACCTTCACTCCGTTACGCAAAGCTACTGCTAAAACTGTTTCGAAAGCATTTGTAAAACATTTTCTATTTCATGTAGGGCATGTGTTGAAAGTAACTTTCGACAATGGATCACAGTTTCGATCTGCTATATGGACACGTATGTTACGAGCTTGAAACATTTCTCCGATCTATATATCCAGGTACCATGCTTCTTCGAACCCTTGTGAACGATTAATGAAAGAAATTAGTAAACTGTGTAGAATATACTGCCATAAAAAACATATTGATTGGGACACATACATACTCTCATTCCAGGATGTAATTAATTCCATACCAAATGAATCTACTATGCTATCTCCGTCTGTTATACTGAAAAATGTTGAACCACCTAACAAAATTAAAGAATTAGTAACCTTTCCTACATCTCGTCGACTACGACACCATGAAATAATTGACATTGCGTTGAACAACATCAAACGTGCCGCAGAGCGCCGGAGAAGACAGCAAAAACAGGTTTTTACACGCCGTGACTTTCACATTGGACAGAAGATATTAGTACGTACACACTATTTATCCAATAGAGGAAAAGGTACGTGTAGTAAATTTGAACTTCTTTACGCAGGTCCATATCGGATTCGCAGCATTCCTTACCCCACTGTAGTACACGTCGAAACTTTGATAACCAGAAAAACCAAAGGGAACCACCACATATCCAACATCAAACCTTTTATTGAATGAAGATACTTTATGATTTATCACACTGTAATGCCATTTCCTAATTTTTTTTTACCACTTGTGCAATTATATCCACATGAACACTTACTGATGATTATCGTATTTTTTCTTGGCAAGTGCCCGGCAAGGTAAGGTTAGCAGGTCGCTTTTCTTGTCGTTACACATCAGACCGTGCATATTTTTCCAGATGAACTTACACATTTTTGACCACTTATGCAATTATATTTATGTGACTGCTTACTGATGATTGTCGTATTCTTTCTTGGCAAGTGCCCGGCAAGGTAAGGTTAGCAGGTCGCTTTTCTTGTCGTTACACATCAGACCGTGCATATTTTCCATTTTTTATGTATGTATGATTGTTTTCCTGTTTTGTTTGTATGCACTATGAAATAGTTAAGATATAACAAACACCAGTTGTTTTTAACATTTTTGCCTTATGATATCTCAACATCGTGACTACTTTACTTTTTTTTTCTGTTACATTGTGATACACTGTGTACATTTTTGCTTCTGAACACTGTCGATGTTTTTGACATATTACGTTTTCTGTCATGCTACGCTGTATACTCAATTATGTTACTATAAACCAGTTTTTGTTTAATGGGTATCTGAATTAAATGCAAGACATTAATCTTTGTTCATCATTTTCAGAAAGAAATAACGTGTAAACGAAATAAATTAAACATAAATGGGAATTTCACCTTCGGAATGAACGAAAGAAGATGTAATACCTCGTGACGAAGAGTAAATGGATCAGAATTAACAAGCATTAACAAGAATATACTATACACATCGTAGAATAGCAGTCTTCACTAATTTTTTCTTTCAGAATACGAGGCGATTGATGCAGGCTGTCAGACAGAACTACACATCTTAGTTTTAGTGATGAAATATGCTAGAAATAAGGAATAGTTGTATAATGAATAATGAAGTAACTTTTTTTGCAGATGATAATGAACGGTGATGAATAATGATGAAGAATATGCTACTATGGATAATGAAGTATTTCTTTATAGGTGATGATAATAATGGAGTTATGGTAATATGAATAATGAAGTTTTCCTTTACAGATGAGGATAATGATGAAGTTTATATATTTACTGTTAGTTAAGAGATGCTATGTAGTTATTTAAGTAATTGTTGCAGTTCGTTTTGACAGTATGTCTTATATCGCATGGTATGATGACTGAAGGTTTTGGAAAGGACAGCTAGAGAACATACATATTTTTATACACATTTCACTACCTGTTAATTCGAAGTTCACTACTTTTCAGCATAATATGCGTATCTTCTTTCAGTTTAATAATCCATTTTGTATATTTTGCAGGAGAAAATATTCATGAAATTAATGTGCTATAAGCAGTTGTTCATTAAACCTATGTCATTTATGAATGTCATCACATATACTCTACTTGTTTCATAACCTTGCTACAGCTGACTCATGACGAATGACGTTACACATCTTCATTTGCAGCAATAACTCAAAAGCAAATATTGTTATTCCCCAGTAATTAATTATCGATCCCAATGCAATGCATTGCTAGTACAAAAAAAAAAATGCTTTGTAACTGGCCTATGAATGCCACTGTTTATTGTAATGAGATGACCTATGATGCCAATGATTACTATAATCAAGTGAATTGTGTTAATACTATGCCATTCATTAGCTCCTGTTTTGAATGATGACTTCTGATGGTTTGTAACTGGGCAATCAGTGCCAATAATTACTATATTCAGATAATTTATGAACATTATTCTGTAATACTACATACATGGTACAGAAATGTTCAGTAACTGGGCGATGAGTGCCACCAATTACTCAAATCAGTTGTTAGACTAGTGTAATTTTTAATGAAGACTACTATGTGACTTAATGTCCTTCACCTTCTGGCCTAATTACCAGAAATTACTGCAATATCCGTTTGTCCTGTCTATCCTCATGATCATGGAGCACTATATTTGGTTTTTGCACTAATTCTACGTTGGTGTACTTTACTAGAACATAGTGTTGACATGACATGCTGTCCACCACCTTGAGCGATGGAGATGTTATTATGGTCCCACTGTTTGGTGTACCTAGTGTACTACCAAAATGATAGCATGGAATATCATTACGACATTTCAGTGTCTTCGCTACACTGATTAATACTTCAAGGAAAAGAACTTCAGATTGTCTCACTTGGTGTTGTGCTTCTATAGAAAGATATGGACTTTCAGTGCAGCTGCGTGCAACCTAAAGTGCTACAACCATGACGCAATCCTTCCCATTCCTTTCCTAATTCTTGTAAAATGATAAAAACATATACAGTGCGTGTGCACTTCATTTCATTTGTTAATAAGATCAGTTGTCCTAAAAATGCTAAAGACTTCTACAGTGCGTGTGCACTTTATTTTACTCCATGATATGTAAAAATGCTAAAGACTTCTACAGTGCGTGTGCACTTTATTTCACTCCTTGATATGTTTATTTGTTGTAAAAATGCTAGAGAGTTTTGCAGTGCATGTGCACTTTATGCCATTTGCACTCATTACGTATACATTTTGTGGTTCCCAGATATGTTCTGTACTACAGTGCGTGTGCACTTTCGTCATTTTTTAACATGATTTGTATTCATTGCATATACATTTTTGTGATTTGCTGATATGTTCTGAACTACAGTGCGTGTGCACTTTTGTCATTTGTCGATATGATTTGTACTTATTATGTTTATTTGTTGTAAAAATGCTAGAGAATTTTACAGTGCGTGTGCACTTTATGCCATTTGTTAATATGATTTGTACTCATTACGTATACATTTTGTGATTCCCAGATATGTTCTGTACTACAGTGCGTGTGCACTTTCGTCATTTTGTTAACATGATTTGTATTCATTGCATATACATTTTTGTGATTTGCTGATATGTTCTGAACTACAGTGCGTGTGCACTTGTGTCATTTGTCAATATGATTTGTACTTATTATGTTTATTTGTTGTAAAAATGCTAAAGAGTTTTACAGTGCGTGTGCACTTTTGCCATTTGTTAATATGTTTTGAACTCATTTTGTCATTGCCTGATACGTTCTGTACTCAGTGCATGTGCACTATATTTTATTTCATGTTCTGTACTTATATATATGTAAATATTCTGTGATTGTAAACTTAGTTAATTAAGAAAAATTTGTTGCTCATGGCAAGTCCAATTGACTTACCATCGCTGCCAAATTTTTGCCCCCCCCCCCCCCCCCAGTGAAGGGTTATGTAAGGCGTATGCTTCGCCGGCGATGGGCGAGGCATAACAGAATCTCTGACCAGAGAGTAGTTTATCGTTAGTTGTTGCTTGTCGCTAGGCTGCGCTTGACTGCGCGAGTCGACAGTAGTAGTCTGGTGTAGTCTGCGTGAGTCGGCGGGAGTCGGCGGGAGTCGGCATGTGTTGGCTGTGTGCTCTGCTCGCGACTCTGGTCAAGACTCTTGAGGATGAGTATTGTTGTAGAAGTTAAAGAAGCAGCCTTGCGCATATTTAATAATGTATGTTAATTGTAATTTATTTTGTTCAAAAAAATGCCCCAATAATAATTTTTATAATATAAAGCAACTATTTTAAAGAAAAGCATTCATTTCAATTTAAATAATTTCCAATGCATTATCATTGCATCCAAGAATAATATATATATATATATATATATATATATATATATATATATATATATATACGCCAGCATTGCACGAAGCTGTGTCGAAAAATGACTAATTAACAGCAGATATAATTGTAGTTTTATTGAGGTAAGAATTTTTGCTTTTTTTTTATTCAGAATACAGGGCCGAAGGGCAGCGCTGCTGTCCTCATAAAATTCATCAGGTTACCAAATTTTTTTTATTATTTTGGTGTTTAGGAATTTTTCTGTTTCAAACTTGACATTAAATGAGAAAAGAATTTTGTGGTAACATTAAATGTGAATGCATTTCTGCACACAGACAATAAATGGGAGCCAATTTTGTTCAGAGGTTACAATATTAGAAAAATTCATTTAATCATTATTTTTTGTGGCGAGGATACGCTTGGCACATTTCCATTTAACAATATTTTGTGGGGAGGTTACGCTTGGCTCCATTTTCATTTAACATTTTTTGTGGGGAGGTTACAAGGCGACGATTATTTACGATCCATTTAAGGCTCCGAAAGCTGTGTCCACTGTTGTTGGTGTCTGTGCTTGGTGAGGACTGCTGCGTCGGTGACATCAGTCACTTACGCGAGTCTACATCAGTGGCAGCTGAAGTGCTGAATTTCCAGTATATGGCCTTCTTTAATAGTATTAATACGGATGCTATTTCCCGTTCCACTGGTTCCAAACAGTCGTCCGTTCCGTCGCCCCTACACGTTCCCTGGTCAGTTTTCCGCCGGTTGTCTTTTTCCATAGCCTTTGCCATCGTAACGTGACGGCCGAATTCGGCTTACAACGAGCCCGTGTCCGAAGACCGCTGACCGACGAGTCCCCGAGTATTCTCGGCAGAAGCCGAGTCCGCATTCCTAGCGTACAATGTGTACGGCATCTCTCTCTCGTCACAAAGATTCCCCATTGGCTCCTACTTTCCTTACTGTTTTACGTGCCCGCAAGGCCACCTAGTGGCACTCAGTCTCACCTTGGGCAGTGGTCATTTCGTTTCGGCTCTTCTGGTTATCGTAAGTTCATACTATTTATACACCTCTTGTAAAAATGTTCTGTGAGATAGAAATTAGTAACATTTGCTAATTTCAAACATTATTTTACTAGGTATAGATCTGTTGGCTATAAAGGAAACGTTTTGACACATACCACGAGCTGCAGTCCAGAGTAGAAAATTGTCGAAAAGCAATGGCGGCTGTTTTCTATAACGAGGAACTGAAAAGTTGGTACAACGCTACGACAGATGTCTGTTTCTGAGCGGACACTGTGTAGAGAGTAGCTGGAAGGTGTAGCTAACCGTTGGAAATAAAACAGTTTTGATTTTCACCGTGGTTTCCATTTCGCGACCTATTATTCCTTGCTTTCCGAATAGCTCTCGCAAGTTGAAAACCAGATACCTGCACAACCAGTTTTACGCTGCTTACCCACTCACACAGAGCTATTTACGAAGACATAATATAGAGTACCTATTCAGTGTTCCACTCTCCGTTGGCAAATCCCTCTTTAGTTTGCTGCTGGACTCCAAAAATTCAGCAGTTGCATAATTAAAGAAACTGTGTTAACGCTAATTCACTTTTTCCCACAAATATATGCAAGATCATTTATAAATAAATTGTCCTTCCTGAGCAATTTTTGAACCTTCTGTGTTCAAATGTGCCATGCAATAAACTGGTCCGTCAGGCGGTTAATGTAATTTGAAATTACTTTAAATTTAACAACAAAGTCCATAACTACACGAAGCACCAGAGTCTGTGTTATTAATAAGTACGCCACAATCTCCCTTTCGACATACGTGCATGCCTGAAGAAACATTACATCATATTTCGCAATAACATAGGCGCTGTTACTGGATCTCCTTTCACCTGCCGAAGATTCTGGGATAGCTCTATTGCAGTACTCGTGGGGATCTGGCCCCATACCACAGCCTCCTACGTGAGCTCATTCTTGCGCAGATATGCCACGTCCGGCACCTAATTAGCGTCAATACCTCTAACGCCACCCAGGAATGTAACACAATATTATCTATGTAATGCGACCTGGCTGAGGACTTCATGTCAGTGCAGTGCATCACCACAGTCTTCCACGAAGTGTTGAAATTAGCCAGTTGACAACAGGCACATTCTCTTTACCAGAGCTTTAAGACTCAATACTGCTAAGGCAAAGCAGAGTCTGTATTCTTCACTGTTCAGTGTGTTGCATTACTCTGCCCAAACATGGCAGCTTTCGTAGAATGTTATGCCGCATAAAGAATTCGCTCGCTATCCTTTAGTGTAAGTGCAACTAATACGCCTGTAATCGATACAGAATAACTGAAGACCGACCGTCGGGTAACCTCATTCCGTTAATTAAGTGTGCCGCCACCCAAATATAATTTCTTTGAGGCTTCATAAACTTTCAGTTTCTAGGAATTCATTGTAAACCTGGACTTTTGACATATTTATAAAATTAAAAACAAAAAACTGAATTATTTTACAGAAAAATATTACCAAATATTTTTAATGAATGAACGCTTAAATGTTTGATATTAGCCAGCAAGCAGGAGGTGCATTCTCTTTCCACCAGAGCTATAAAACTCTGAGGTAATGCCAGAAAAGGTGATACCGAAACAAAAGAAATGCCGGTTTTCGATTCACCGATTAAACTAAATATTCCATTAAGAAATGCAGATACTTAGTATGGAGATTACCAGTAATAATTATTATAATATAACAAAAATAATAACCATTCTCTGGACCACCATTTTCTACTTCATATCAATTCGGCTTTTTACTTGTCGATTTAATGTTTATTTTCAAGCACCGCAGCTTTTCAGTTGGCCTAATCCAGATTCAGTGGCTGTAAACCTGCCGCATGGGGGAGCTCATAACCTCTATGATAGAACTCAATGAAAGTAAGCCGTAGAGCAAATGCTGATTCTTGTAATTTTGTTGAAACTACAGATGATTGTTGCTCTACGGTAACGTGGTGGTATGTTGGCTTCTCCATAGTTTTGTCCTTAGCAAGTTCCAGCTGTCTTAATCCAAACTGAAGTAGGCTGCACGATTGTAACAGTCCTTTATGATATTATATTTGAGAATACCACGGAAGAAGGTAATGTGGCGGACGTGATTAGACGCAACAGTATTTAATTCAACCTGGCAGAACTTAATTGCAGCGGAGCTTCCCTTAATTGCTCGAATAAGGGAACACGGCGTTTATTATGAGTTAGCAGCTCTCCTAACGTCTGTGGGGAAATTACCGACGAATAATACTCAAGGGTACTCTAATAAAAACTATAGTTCATCATTATTGTTTCTGAAAAAAATTGTTCAAATGGCTCTGAGCACTATGGGACTCAACTGCTGAGGTCATAAGTCCCTTAGAACTTAGAACTACTTAAACCTAACTATCCTAAGGACAACACACACATCCATGCCCGAGGCAGGATTCGAACCTGCGACCGGAGCGGTCGCGCGGTTCCAGACTGTAGCGCCAGAACCGCTCGGCCACCAGCGGCCGGCTATTGTTTCTGAGCTTGGCATTGTGGAGTCTCATCCCGACACGCCAATTACAACGAAAATGGTTTGCTTTTGTAAATATTAGTATACTGTCACGACAAGATTCTTCCTGCTTGCTATCAGTTTATTAAATGTTTGCATCAAGTGCTAATCTCGCAACGTTCCAAAAGAACGGGTTCTGTATGAAAAAATTGGTGATTACAAACATATTTCAGTCATACTGTATTGTACATGAATGAGTTAAAGACGGAAATGGTAAGGGAAAACGAGAGCAATACAGGAAATTGTGCGATTATCAACGCATACATCAGGATCTGCTTTGCGCGGAGAAGTACTAAACCTTGGATCAGATGACCCTCATTTATCTACTTTGTATTAGAACACAAATATAATATCTAGGTGAAGTTTACGATGTATTACCATGGAATATGAGTGCTGCTGAATACGTGATGTCTCGGCCCATTTCGTTTAAAGAAATGCGGTGTTTGCAGTGGGACGACGTGAAATATTCTCGTTTCAGCCTCTGCAGTTTAATGAAGTTCCAATAAGTGGTGGTGCTATACGTAAGCATATGACGTCTGTACCGGTTTTGTTCCAACCAGAGAGCTATCGATGAGTTTCTTTTGGCGGAAAACCGGAGCATCGCTGATAATCACAGGTGGTTTTAGAATGTCTACGGAGACCTGGCAGTGAACGGTGAGTCGTTGGGCGGGTCGTCTGTCATCATCGCAACAGGGTCGCGCAGATCTGTCTGGTCTCCCGCGTGCCCGGCCGGTCGAACAGGGCTGTGACTCCCATAACGATGGAACGTGCGGACACTCTCATTCGAGGTGATCTTCTGATCACAATAAAACACCTTGCTGCACAACTAGACATCTCTGTTGGTAGTGCCCAAACGTGTGTGCCCACAGTGTCGACCATCGTTGCAGGTGATTAAACACGGGTTCATCTTTACGAACCAGAAACAGAACTACAATCCATGGAGAGGGCGACGCCACCACTCCTCCGAAAAAAGAGTTTAAGGCCGTGCCCTCATCTGGTAAAGTAATGACTGCGGTCTTTGAAGGTGTTGTTCTGGCCTTGCTCACTGTGAAACGATCAACTCTAACGTGTAAATTCTACCCTCAGGACCGAGCGATGTGGCGCAGTGGCTAGCACACTGGACTCGCATTCGCGAGGACGACGGTACAATCCCGTGTCCGGCTATCCTGATTTAGGTTTTCCGTGATTTCCCTAAATCACTCCAGGCAAATGCCGGAATGGTTCCTTTGAAAGCGCATGGCCGACTTCCAACCCCGTCCTTCCCCAATCCGATGAGACCGATGACCTCGCTGTCTGGTCTCCTTCCCCAAACAACCCAACCCCTACCCTCAGGACTTTGCATAAATGACTTAAGCGTGTTCGCCGCTACAAAAATAGATACGAAGTTATCCTTCTCCATGACAGCGCAAGGCCTCACAAAAGTCTGCACACCCGAGAGGAGCTCACCAAACATCACTGGACTCACCGTTCTCATCCGCCTTACAGCTCGGATACCGCACCTTCCGACTTGCATCTGTGTCGCCCAATGAAGGATACACTCCGCGTGAAGCAGTACGTGGATGATGAGGAGGTTGTTGATGCAGCAAGACACTGGGTCCGACGTCAACTAGTAGAGTGGTGCCGTGCAGGCGTACGTGCCCTCCCAGTAAGGTGGTCGAAGAGCGTCGCTTTAAAGAGAGATTATGATGAAAAGTAGGGTTTGTAGCTAAAAGCGTGGGGAATAATATTGTGTATTGAAATGCGGAATAAAACCAACCTGCTTTCAGAAAAAAATGTATTACATTACTAAGTGAACGCCCCTCGTATTAAAACAATATTTTGTTGTTGTGGACTTAAGCAAAAACCGTTTTGTTGCAACTCTCCGTGCTACGTACAGTAGAGCTGCATGCCCTCGGGAAAAATTACGGCTGTAGTTTCGCCTTGCTTTCAGCCCTTCGCAGTACCAGCGCAGGAAGGCCGTTTTGGTTGATGTTACAAGGCCAGATCACTCAATCATCCAGACTATTGTCCCTACAACTACTGAAAAATCTGCTGCCCCTCTTCAGGAACCATACGTTGGTTTGGCATCTCAACAGACACCCCTCCGCTGTGGTTGCACCTACGCTACGGCTATCTGTATCGCTGAGGCACACAAGCCTTCCCAACACTGGCAAGGTCCATAGTTCATGGGGGGTTAAAACAACATAGGTCAACAAAAATATTTGACTACTTCATTCCAGTGGTTATGTTAGTATCACCTTATAGCTGTGTCCCACCTTTTTTGGTTCAGTTCATGTTCCGTATATTTGAAGATTATATCTCCTCATTACAAATTGAATGTGCCAATCGTTCCTCATAACTCCACCCGTAACAGCAGAATGGCAAAATTGTGTTACAGTTAGCAATTTTCGCTCACCTCGTAATAATATGGACGCAGTCCATATTCTCAGCAGCCTTGGATGTAATGGCCTCATTACCATGGTTTGGTGATGTTCCAGAGGGACAGGAAGCAACCGTCGCAGACAAGTCCAACAAAGAGTTACCTCTCCACGAGTAAATAAATGTGTGATTTTTATTCTACACGGAAATATAATAATGTTCGCATAGCAACTATCTACGTAGAGCAACTGCACACGGTCTCATTTACCAAACAAACCGTATGTTGAATACACAGAGTAATTGAAATGTGTATCAAACTTCTTGCAAACTTAACACAAGCATAGAGACCAACCCATTTTTTATTGGGTAGGCAAGTTTGTAATTTAAATGGAAGGACATGAATAGGGAATGTGCTATCCACAAATAAACGCTACTAGAGTTTGGAGAATAATTTTACTAAACACTCCTTCTGATGGACAAAGATAGCCGCAGCCATAGAAGAAACATCGTCGTGATGGTGGTGGTGGTGGTGGTGGTGGTGGTGGTGAAGGCGTCTCGTCAAACTTTGGGGGAAAGTAAATAGTCAAGTCGGGAATCTGTCTTTCACTAAAATGAAGCAACTAATAAAATTTATTGTAACTTGAAGCCAATAGATTTGCTTGACAGCAATTGGTGTGGTCATAGCTTCACTGATGATGGGATGAGGACATTTACACATGTATAGAAGTGAGGTACATAAGCACAAATATAACTTTTCAGTCGATCCTGATTTCTCCTTAGTGAACGACAAAAGCTTTTGGAGCTCCACTTGCGATTAAGTTCTTGCAGTTGGTAATATCCACACCATGGACTGGAGATCGAAGTTCCCGCATTGGAATACTGTACAGCGCTAAGGGAACGAACTGCAACCGGGCAGGAATACCCAAGCTCTTCCTCAGAAATTAGAGTGATTGCCAGTAGCGTTCAGGAACCAGCTAACAGAAAAAATACCACATCTCTTGCAAATATGGTAACAATTACAGGTAAGTTACTTAAAAATAAGTTTTGGCACGTCACTTAGTTAGTGTTAAAATTCATAAAAATATTTAAAAAATCCTTTGCGATCTCAGGAAAGATCACTTATTGCTTTATTCCTATTGATAACATTCGTCGCGATTGCAATTACGAACGAAAACCTCTAAATCTGCTGAACTATTTCGTGACCAGAATGCAATGCGATACAAAACACTTCGTCGCAGTCAAAATGCAAAGATTACCCGTGAATTGAAAAGTACTTGTCACACTATGTACAGTCGACAATACAAACCTATTCGCCTGTCTTGATAATCAAGAGTCATTTTAGTTGTGTACTCCGTGCACTAATGGTAACACAATGTACACCGAAAACCATGGAGGCTGCTCGTATAACACACTTTTAGCAACGTATTTGTTCCCTTTTTATCGTAAAGATTTTACTTGGAGAACGTTTAGATTCCCTGTGGCAGTGCATAATAATAGCATATTGATTTATAAGTACTTTATGCTACATAAATTTATCTGTTTGAAACACCGAGATCCTTCTGCCTTGAATAAATAAATAAGAATAAATCTATAGTCACATTGTAGCTTTCATGTATATCTGCAGGACAGTGCATAGTACTACATAAACTCTGAAAAATACAGACATTGTAAACTTGTTCACTGAAGTAATTGTGGTCGACATCCTCTCGATACTTTCTTCCTTTTTGCACTATATTGTTTATTGGTGTGTTACAAGCGTAATTCACATATAGCCGCAGTATGCAGAATATGTCACACTAAGCCACAAGCAAGTATATGATAAGCAGTCGTTTACTGCACGTTGTCTATCGTACACAGGCAGCAGAAGAAAACGTCCTGCTGGCCCTCACCAGTATTATCACTTCAGTGAGCGTGAAGCGTCTGTCAGTCGCGACGTTCATCCTCTCTGAGCCCAGAAGTGGATATAGCGTCGGTATGAGGATGAGGTAACTGGCTGGCTTTGAGGATTGGACTCAGGAAAACCGTCGATGCCTCAGAGCGACGACGTGTTAGTTGACACCAGTATGGAACTTCCGTTTTAAAACGTTGTCCAGCTCAAGAATGAGACCAAATTAACTGGATGCTCGCAAATCGTTCACTACCGCTTACGTGAAGTTCGCCTCAGAACCAATTGCGCTGCTCTCTGCTGATAAATTTTATAGGTGTATCTTAGCTTAATTGAATGGAGAATACGACTGCCACCACGTCTTCTTTTCAGATGACACAATACGTAGTTCAGTGAATTATGGTCCGTGATGGTCTACACGATATGGAGAGCACGCTACAACCCACAGTACGTAATGCACCATTCACCATTCACATGTTGCCCGTAACACATTCTCGTGCTGTGTTTGGATACCGTCAAATGGGGCATGAATACTAAAAAGAATGTGTGGTCATATCGCTGCGGATTAGTATGTTCACGTCACGAAAAATACCATGGTGCCGCGTCAGAAGATGTGCTACACCAGTGAAGTGATCCAGTTCCATCACGACCACTCTCCACACGAGTCGAATTGTTCAGCAATAGTTTTCGCAACAGGGTAGCATCGACTTCATCGACTTGGTTGTTCGGACCTCGATCTTGAACCTCATTGAAAATCTGTGGGTCAAAATGTAGCGTCATATGAACTTGCACTGATACCGCGCGCTCTTAATTGTTGGACCTAGTGTTGGACTCATGAGAGGGTCTCACAGACGATCATAAATTTCCAGAGGCTGACTGCCTACATGCCTCAGCTGTTGAGGCAGGTAATTAATGGCAATGGTGGATGGACGTCGTACTAGCCTCATCCTAAAGTGAAAATATTTCTCGTCTCACATACTCCATTTTACAAAATTTCATATAACTGTATGTGTGTTAATTGGAAATCCAAGTAAACTCATTTTACTATAAATTTTATTTATTTATCTTGAGTTACTTAGCAGTTAATACAGGTAAATTTGAAAAAAAAGGAATCATAAACAGGTAAATCTGAATCTAAACGGAAATGGTGTCCTATAATGAGACAGTCACGGAAAACATTTAATATCGAACAATATAAAAACAGGCAAATCCTAAAACAATAATTGTCCCTTCCTTACGGCCTCTCCAACGTTTTCTACATTTATTGTACAAAATACGTGCAGCCAGGGTATACAAAAGCTCTTTCTCAAGTTTCATTCTTCGGCACCCCAAGAATAGCATTCCATGCGCTGTCGCTATTTCTTTACGTTAGTCTTCAGAGAAACAGCCTCTGCAGAACATGCATGCAGTGTCTCCCTCTTCAGATCACATATCTGAGATGTTGACCGTAATAATATTTGCATCAGATTTCGAATGACTGGAAGATTAAGTTTCCTGTGTCCTCATAAGTTTCTTTTTCAAGAACAAGACTTTGTCTTGTGTCTCCTTTGATCCTGCTAAAATATTTTTCATTCGTTTCAGACGTTCCCTACAACGCAACAATCTTAGGTACGTAACAGATTCAGAAAGTTCTGATTTTACCAGAGCTATTGGCTTTGGGGGTGGCTTGCTGACTTTGGAAGATGGCTAGATACCATTTCGACTTACATTTACTCCACTATTTGGATCTTGTAGCTTAAACTCTGGTGTTTTGTAAAGCCATTGTATCTATGCCTACTACAAGGGAAGAGTCCCCTTTCACAGGGGCCGTTTATAGCATTTTTTGTTGTTACTGCTCTCAAGCTGCCCACTTCACGTAGTCCCATAATCAAAAATGAGGTTACAACTTGACTTGGTTTATTTTCCCGACATGTTTTGATTCCTTAGGCTAATGAGTTTTAAACCATCCTATGAATTACACAGAAGAGGCTGCATTTTATGCGTGGAAAGGGGGGATAAACAGATGAAGTGGTCATGATTTTCTCTTGCTTTGTCTGTCATACGGACACAAGCACTAAAGAATCTTCACCAGATAGTTTCACGAAGTTCGCAAAACTGTCCAACCATTTAGTAAAAACTGAGTCTAAATCAGCATCCAGAGTGAAAAACTGAAGGTATCTTAATATGAAGTAGTATGTCTTAATACGCGATAATGTAGCATATTAATACCTATAGTATCGCATTTTTGGAGTAAGCCATCTTACGCTAGAGACCTAACCTCACTGTTACGTCACTCGGTTTGAAGGAAATTCATTATAGCTAATGAATTAGTACCTTTCGCAGAATATAATCATACTAGCTTACCACCCGTTGCTTCGCACACATAGAGAGTATAATCTACACAATTTTTTGGTTGTCTTTTATCGAATTTTTGTGTTATTCAGAAACAGCAATATCGTCTAAACATTTCACGCTAATAAAGGCCAGAGAAGCATGGTCTTTTCCGAATTTACTTCTGACCTAAAAGTGATTCTGGTGGCTGGAGTCAGAGATCTTCGTTAATCCTGCCTCTTGAGTTCTTGTGGCGATATTTCCAAAAAAAACTTTCATCGCCTAAAACAATTTAACAGTTTCTTTAAAACTCAAGTACCAGTTTTCAACGATTTGGCTTCAAATATGTTTTAATGTAATGAAATATTTTGAATAAAAGTTTTCATCCCGTATATCACCTATTTAGGGGTTGAATTTCCTAAAAACACTCAAACACGTATTTCTGACAGAGAATCCAATTTTCTGAGATTTAGTTTTTAAAATGCTTTCATAATGAAGCATTTATATAAAAACTGTCACCTTGTAGTTTACCTCCTTAGTAGTAAACAAAGTTTCATTTTTTTATCACACGCCAATATCTGAAGAGAGACTTCTTCCAAGAGGTGAACCCTAGTTAGACTTTGAACAGAATCGATAAAACAGTAATATAGCATGATTTTTTTATGAAACTAACTGGCAGATTAAAACTGCGTGCCAGACCGAGATTCGATCTCGGGACCTTAGCCTTTCTCGGGCAAGTGCTCTACCAACTGAGCTACCCAAGCACGACTCACGCCCCCTCCTCACACCTTTACTTCTGCCACTGCCTCGTCTCCTACCTTCCAAACTTAACAGGGCTTTTAAAATCAGTGGCAGGGAAAAACAGTTCAAACCTTAATTCCTCTTTTATCTTTAAGAAAGTAGCTATTATTAAGACAGTAGCTAATGAACAATCATGACATAAGCGTACTTTGGATCAACCAAAACGATTTTGATATTATGTACTGGGTTCACTTTCGCGGCCTGAGTGTCCGAGCGGTTCTAGGTGCTTCAGACTGAAACCGTGCGACCACTACGGTCGCAGGTTCGAATCCTGCCTCGGACATGGATGTGTGTGATGTCCTTATGTTAGTTAGGTTTAAGTTCTAGGGGACTCATGACCTCAGAAGTTAAGTCCCATAGTGCTCAGAGCCATTTGAAACATTTGGGTTCACTTTCTGCATTTACAATAAACAATTTTAAAAGGGTCCACAGGTAACTTTTACAGAAAAAACCAATTCCATCCACTAACATTGCAGACAGAAACCGCACAGATCTCACTACCAATTAACAATGAAAGACTTAAATTTACGCACTAAGTTCACTGTCCTGAACTAAGTTCACCGCCCTGCATTTAAGAATAAATAATATTAGAAAGACGACGGGTAATCCTTACACAATATACATTACTACACTGAATTGATAGCTCGCACGGTAACATTACCCATATACAGCCCTCCTCCCAGAATGTGAATGATACTTTTTTCAAGAATAATCAACTGAATAACAAGATACACAATACTCATGTGAATAGAACATAATACAATAAATATAATTATTGTAAGGAGAAGCAAACACACCCAAAACCATGTGGACTCAGTACAATAACCACAATGCGAACCATTAACGTATTTCATTACAGCCAACTAAGCGTCTGAGCAGTGAATACACCTTTACAAGCTGGAACCGCCACTCGAATCGATATAGGCTTCGCTTTTGCAAGCGGTGATCTCGACCCGCATCACTTTTTTTTTATGTGGCTGTCTAACGTCGCTCAGAGTACGCAGTTCGGCGAATGGCGGTATGCATCAGTTCTAGCGCGCATCTTCGTAAATCTCCTCATGCCCACTCGATCCGACAACGACTTGGAACCTCCGGTTAACCAGCCATGTGCCCCGACCAGTCCAACCGATCACCAGGACAAGGACTGCAGCCATTCTTCTTCAGCCGTCTCTGTCGCAGCGAGAAATTTCCGTCGCCCACCTCCGGAAGGTCCTGCCCGCGCGCTGCCAGCAACACGGGCGCAGCCTATCCCGGAACGCCCTCTCACTCATTGCGGCCGCGGGAGGCTCCACTCGGAGGAAATTCAAAGCGGCGGCCGCTGCAGCCAGAACCGAATCGTCACGTAGCTGAATTTCCAAAACCGCTGAAACACGCAATTTTTTTATTTCCGGCCGAGACGCCTAAAACAAATTCCATTGATTTAGCTTCAAAAAGGTTTTAGTAGTGAAAAATTTCCTAAAATTTTCATCCCTTATTTCACCAAATTAGGGGTTGAATGTTCCAAACACACTAAACACGTACTCTTATTTCTAACAGAGATATCAAATACCAATTCTTACAGCAGTAGTTATAAAAATGCTTTAGTACTTCTTTAATAATTATTTATTTTCAAAAAAATCTTTAAGTCACTGTTCTACACCCTTGGGGGTAGAATTTCTGAAAATGTTGAAACAAGTATTTGTGTATTTCTTACCGATAAACCAAATACCAATTTTCGTAGATGTGGCTTCCAAATTGCTTTAATAGCAACATATTTTCCAAAAAAATCTTTCATTTCCTATTTCACCCTCTGAGCGGTGAAATTTCAAAATAAGCCTTCTTAAATGATACTAACTGAACAAGATAAATACCCTTTCCAGATATCACGTATTTATCCTTAGCGGTTTGGGCTGGGCAATAACGTGTCCGTCAGTAAAGACACATCCTTTTATACACTGCTGGCCACCGTAAATGCAACACCAAGAAAGACAAGAGGTAGCACAACAAAATTTATTTTGTAGATAACATGTTGACCAAGTATCAAATGATTACGTTTA
Source organism: Schistocerca nitens (assembly GCF_023898315.1). Lineage (NCBI taxonomy): Eukaryota > Metazoa > Arthropoda > Insecta > Orthoptera > Acrididae > Schistocerca > Schistocerca nitens. Next base: position 364,003,790 of record NC_064619.1, read on the forward strand.
CAGACGTCTGTGACATGTGGTTCCTGCCAGAATCAGTAGCCAGAGTAGCCGCCATTGTTGGAGATCACCGCTGCCACAAGTCTCGGCATTGAGTCAAAGAGACGTTGGATGTGTTCCTGGGGTACAGCAGCCCAAGCAGCTTCCACACGTTGCCAAAGATCATCTGGTGTGGCAGCTGGGGATGTAATCTGGGTCACTCGTTGAGCAACCATGGACCACATGTTTTCTATCGGCGAAAGATCCGGAGAGCGAGCCGGCCAGGGAAGCAATTCAATCTGGTTATTGACGAAGAACCTTCGGACAATGCGTGCCACTTGTGATCGCGCATTATCCTGTTGAAATATGGCTGTGGCCGAGCCCTGAAGGTAAGGAAGGACAACTGGCTCCAGCACCTCGGATATGTATCGCCGGCTATTTAAAGTACCGGCAATGCGCACTAGAGGCGTGCGAGAGTAATATCCAATACCGCCCCATACCATAATACCCGGTGCAAGACCAGTGTGGCGGTGCATAATGCAGCTGCCCAGCATCCTCTCTCCACGGTGTCTCCACACTCGAATCCGACCATCGTGGTGCTGCAGACAGAAGCGTGCCTCGTCAGTAAAGACAACGTCATTCCATTCTGCCGTCCACATCCGTCTGTCATCACACCATTGGCGACGGAGACGTCTGTGGTTCTGCGTCAATGGTAGACGAAGCAATGGACGTCTTGCGGACAGACCACTCTGCTGTAAACGGCGTCGAATGGTACGCGCAGACACTGGATGATGCGTTACAGACGCAATGTGCTGTGCTATGGTTCGGGATGTCACTGAGCGATCCGTCACTGCCTTGCGCACAATTTGCCTATCAGCACGTGCAGTGGTGCACCGAGGTGAATGCGATCGACCACGTCGGTCCGTCGTACCTTCCTGCATCCAACGGTCACATATCCGCATTACAGTTGTTTGGTTTCGTCCAACACGACTAGCGATTTCTCTGTATGATAATCCACAATCTCGGTAAGCCACTATCCTTCCTCTGTCGAACTCGGATACTTGATCAAACGATGTTCGCTGTTATCTACGAGGCATAACTGATCGTCTTGTGAAACAACCACAAGGTAAACACAGGTGCCGAACGTACACTCGTCGAAATCACCAAGCCTTAAATGGCGCTATGAGGCGGCGCCACAGGCGCGCGTGATGTGCGTCTGCGCTGAAATTCTAATCAGTTGCATATCTCATCGCTGCAAACCCATGGTGTAAATTTCACTTGATTCGGATGCTTCCTTCAGGGTGTTGCATTTACGGTGGCCAGCAGTGTACATAGGGATAAATATTATTGCAACAGCTACTCAGCTTCAAATGGTTCAAATGGCTCTGAGCACTATGGGACTTAACATCTATGGTCATCAGTCCCCTAGAACTTAGAACTACTTAAACCTAAGTAACCTAAGGACAGCACACAACACCCAGTCATCACGAGGCAGAGAAAATCCCTGACCCCGCCGGGAATCGAACCCGGGAACAACTCAGCTTCAGATATTAAAGTCCTCCAAGCATGTAGATTCAAAACCCTTGAAATTCAATACTTTTCAAATGAAACACTCTGGAAAATTTCCAGCCCGTAACGGTCTTATTGTCACAACTCTACACTTCATGTGGTCTTAGAACTAAGTTAAGATGCTTCCCAAAAAGTCTGAGCACTTTAGTCATAGCCTACCTGTCTCGCTTTAGTGAACTTTCCCATAACAGGTATCTTTTCTTTGTATTCAAAACCTTGTTTAGTAATGACAGTATCTTAAGACTAACAGTGTCAAAGAACAACATTAATATTCATTTTCTAACATTGAATTCTAATTTCAGGAAGTCTGAATACATTTTTGCATTCACAACGAGATATTTTTAACTGGATATTATTGTACCTCTCAATAACAAATATTCAGACTTAATGGTTTCCATGTTGAACCGGATGTAGATAAGAATAAATCATTTTCCACATTTTACTCCGTTTCGGAAGCGTAGTATATCAAAACTTGATTTTTATTAAATAAGTATTTTGAGCTTTTCTGTATTATGTGTGTGAAAATTGTCACTCTATTTCAAATGTCTTGTTTAGATTACAACAGTGACATGTGACAAATTTCAGGTTTATTTCAGCTTCTCTTCACCCGAGTCAACCAATATACTGCTTCCCCCTACGAAGATAACTCGCGAAATCGTGAAATTAGAGATAAAATAGATGAGAGGTCATACTGTGACTTACATACAATCATTCTTCACGCGAGCCATTTGCAACGGTAACAAGAAAATGGGGAAATGGCAGTGGCACAGCCACACCAGGCAGGAGAGCAGGCTAAAAATTCATTGTCACCCACTTCTGAGTCATATTGGAAGTTTGGAGTGTCTAGCTCGCCGAGGAATTACGGTGTGAATAAAGTAACGTCTGCCACACACTAGACGAAAAAGCGTGTTAATATTGTATTGTCATCCAGTTCTGAGTCATATTGTAAATTTAAAATCTCGAGCTCAACAAGAAGTAACAATGATAAACAAAGTACCCTCGGCCACACACCGGGAAAGAAAGCACATTAATATTGCATTGTCATCTAGTTCTGAAATATGTTGAAAGTTTCAAGGCTCTAGTTCAGCGTGGACTTACTTTAAAAAACTGCAAAACTGATAGCGAACAGACAGAAAGACAAGAAAGCCACCTAATAGGAACGTGTTAAGGCTGGGCCTCACACTGAGCCCTGTGGGCATCCTTTCACGCTCTCGACAACTGAACAAGTTTTATTTCGTCGCGGGGTAGCCGCTTCTATTGAAGGCGTTCCACACCGCAAGAGCTGCCAGTACAGGGACGGCGGCGTCCTGTGGCGGCGTCACGAGGAGGGCGGCGGACTTGTCGGGCGCCCCGCCCCCACCGCGCCGGCGGCGGCAGAGCGGCAGCGGCAGCGGGCGGCCGCCAGCCGGCAGCCAGTCGATAGCCGGCGGGCCCGCGGGACACAGCGAGCGGGCGAGCGGTGAGCGGGCCGTGAGGCCGGGCCGTGGCGTGGCGTGTGGCGAGCGCGCGCGCCGTGGAGGTGGACGTGGCCGCGGAGGCCGCCGCTGCGCCGGCGGCGGCGGCGCCGCCCCCAGCCGGCGACCGCCTCCTGCTGCCCCCAGAGCCGGCGTCCGGCCTGCTGGGAGCGGACCTCCGGCGATCCTCCGGCTCAGGGCTGCTCGGGATGGACTTCCGTCGGCCGTCCGGCTCTGGGCAGCTCGGAGCTGACTTACGGCGACCTTCTGGCTCAGGGCTGTTGGGTGCTGAGCTACGGCGACCCTCCGGCTCGGGGTTGCTGGGAGCGGACTTGCGGCGGCCGTCTGCCACAGGGCTGCTGGGAGCGGACTTGCGGCGGCCGTCTGCCACAGGGCTGCTGGGGGCGGACCTGCGCCGTCCTTCTGGCGGCCTTAGGTGAGGACGCGAGAGCATGTCGAGTAGTCCAGTGTTACGCTATAAATACACATAGTAGACAGAGTAGTGAGAGCAGCCTCATGCCTTCATTACGGTGTCGTATCGACAGTGAAGTTCATTTTGAAATTTCTCATGTGTTTTGAGCATTATGTTTCAGTACATGGTTTCTCTACACAGTATGGCTAAACGTTTCCAACCACGCCACAAGTTCACATATTCATCACACTCAGAGCTACCATCCGAGTGCGCGTAATGTGACGGACTGACGTATGACCGGAAGCTTTCACGGCCGGAGTTCATTTCAATACAATTTGCGACCGCGTCCTATCTGATGCGAATACCAGCGTTTCATCTCATTCATTCCGATGAAGTCTGCTAGCAGTACCAGCCGTATGATTCTAGTGTCAGCACAAGAGAGTACATCCAGCGCATTCCATCCGGTTTAGGAGATTATTGCGTGGCCATCGAACTGTGCAGCATCTGGCGTTTAACCACACGCAGTACTTCACTGTCGACAACAGCAACTTCCGAGGCACGTCAATGCTAAAGAAATCTGCGCAAGGGCGATGGTTCTCGCTACTCATCATCAGTCACCGTCGCTATTAGATACAGCAGTGGCAGAAGACATCAGCTATTCGCGAATCACAGCACGTGATTTTGCTCACAGGTGTCGTGTGTACTTGGAGAATACTTGGTATTCCCCTGATACAGTATTTCTCAGGCTGTGAAATATGGCACAAATGATGTCATATTCCAGGCTTGTATTTACTGATCAGGCTTTTCATTGTAAAATGAACAGAAACGCGGACGCAATTATTTCAGACAGTGGCATGTCCTACCCGACCATTTGTCTCTTAGACTTCTAATGCTCAAGTCTCAAACGCGGGTATGATTGCTTTGTGGGTTTAAGAATTGCGGATGGATTTGCTGGTGTTACGTACTCAGCATCCCAGCATGAAACCTACTGAATACCTTTGGATACAAGCACCCCGCCGCTGTCGCGCCATATTCAGTATGTCTCAGATAGAGTGGAAATATATTAATCGACACATGGCTGCTGACATTCTATCGAGACGAAGTCGCTGTCAGCAAGTTTCACTGATCACACGGTAAATGCGTGGCGTGCGATGCTTAATAATGCATTGGCACAGTTTACCGACTTCTTTGTTCCGTTCGCAGATGTTGGGTTCGGCGGGGGATTCCGGCTCCATCTCCTTGCTTTTGGAAAAGACAATAATTTTTTAAAGAAACACCAAAGGGTGTGGTACTCCGTTTCTGCTATTGTCCACCAATTCGTCTCACTGAATTATGTTTTCATCCTTCACACCAGCCGCTGATTATTTGTAGATGTTCCTGCATTTTACAAATATTTCCTGTTATTGATAAGTTCCTGTATTACGTATACTACTGTATATGAAGATCGTTTTCAGTTTCATCTAGTTCACATCCTTATTTGTAATATTACAAGGGTGGTGTTAAAGTTAGTTCTTCTACAAATAAATCATATTCTTATGGAAAAAATTGTTTTATCTATAGATCATTTACGAAACTATTACTTAACAGTTCCTTCGATTCACAGACCAAATAGCATAATATATGTTTCATGATGAATAACGTAAGCGGTTATCCTCAAATATTTATAGAAAATTTGAAAATATCGAGGCCATGTTTCGGATGAAGTAGGTAATGCCTGCAAAATAATGTTTATTAATCGGAACATCAATTTCTTTTAATAGTAACTTGTACATATAGGTGTGCATGTGTGTGTGTCTGTGTGTGTGTGTGTGTGTGTGTGTGTGTGTGGATGTTGATAGGTAGCTTTCGCCGTTAAACTTTTTGTAATAAACAAGCCATTAATATGGCAGATGAGAGACCAATTTATCATACTTCGGCGTAGCACACTTTCACGGGTCACTTTTTCCCTGTGGTGGCACCCTTGATCTAGAAATGTAGGACGTTAATGACTTTTTTTGCGAAAATTGCAATGAAAACCGAAATAGGTGACGTATCACTAAAGGTTAAGGCTTTCTAATATCTTTAAGGAAAGCACATAGCTACATCTCAAAACGCAATCACATTTCAAAGCTGTTTGTCAGCTTTAAGCATAGTGCTAAATAATGTAAATTATGTTATTGTACACAGAACGCGTTTGTGGTTTTGAGATCTATCTGGCAAGGTACAAATTATATATTTATAAGATTAGCATTGCTGAATACTGCTATTGAAGATGACAAATTATTCAAAGAAACTGATAGAACCACAATCTCTCATCAAGTAAAAATGTACAAAATTAAAGCGGGTTCATGAAGATACTTCGCTAGATAAAAATAGAGTACTGTCTATACAGAAAAGCACTTGCCCCTTTGTGTCATGCAGCTTGTTGAAAGCCAGTAACGAAACACGAGGCTTTTCTTTGAATCTTCTCCATCTTTTTCCATTAATCCCACATTGTAAGCGGCGTTAAATGTACCAAACAAAAGGCTGAAAGAAAGCTCGTAATCAATCAGCTTTCAGGCTGAATTACTGTTCCTTACCATCCGTCCGATAAATCGGTTTCAAATTTTCCATTCCCAAACCTAAAATTAGCGTACGGTACATGTTAAATCTAATTTTTCAGATACTACTATACGCCCACCGGTTGTGACTGGTGCCAGTGAACACCTCTAGCCGTGAAGTCAGTATCGGACGTTTTTGTGTATTTACGCTCATTACAATACCTTTAGTTGAGTTGAAGAACAGCTGCCATTCTGTCCGCAGCTCGTGGTCATGCGGTAGCGTTCTCGCTTCCCGCGCCTGGGTTCCCGGGTTCGATTCCCGGCGGGGTCAGGGATTTTCCCTGCCTCGTGATGACTGGGTGTTGTGTGCTGTCCTTAGGTTAGTTAGGTTTAAGTAGTTCTAAGTTCTAGGGGACTGATAACCATAGATGTGAAGTCCCATAGTGCTCAGAGCCATTTTTTGAGCTGCCATTCTTTGCAGGAATCATAGATAATCTTTAGATATTCCTGAATTTTACAAAATGCTTCTAACGATGCGTAATAAAGTCGTGAGCGAACAGCCTGCAAGAGCGTAAAACTATTTCTCACATGTCCTTTGCTTATATCGTGAACAGACGCAGTTACTTGAATTCCTAATCTGAATTCCTGACCGGGACTGGCCGTTGGAACAATTGCATACTGTGACTGACGTCCGTTAGTGAAATTATTGTACAACAACTCTCTTAACAGAGCACTACACTAGGGGCGACAAAGGTCATAGGATAGCTATGTGCACATATATAGATGGCGGTAGTATCACGTACACAACGTGTAAGAGGGAAGTGCGCTGGCGAGGTTGTCATTTGCACTCAGGTGATCCATGTAAGCAGCTTTCCGACGTGATTGCGGCCGCAGGACGGGAAACAACAAACTTTGAACGCGGAATAGTAGTTGGAGCTTGATGCGTGGTGCATTCCATTTCGGAAATCGTTGGGGAATTCAATATTCTGAGATCGACAGTCTCAAGAGTGTGCCGAGAATACCAGATTTCTGGCAGTACCTCTCACCACGGACAACAAAATGGCTGATGGCCTTCATTTAACGTCCAAGTACAGCGGCGTTTGCGTACGGTTTTCAGTGCTAACAGACGAGCAACACTGTGTGAAAAAACCGCTGAAATAAACGTGAGACGAACATATCCTTCAGGACGTTGCGGCGAAATTTGGAGTTAATGGGCTACGGTTGCAGACGACTGACGCGAGTGCCTTTGCTGACGGCACGACGCCGCCTGGTGCGCCTGTCCTGGATTTGTGACCATACTGGTTGGTCTTTAGAGGACTGGAAAAACGTGGGCCGGTCACTTGAGTCACGATTTCAGTTGGCAAGAGCTGATGGTTCGGTTCGAGTATGGCGCAGACCCCACGAAACCGTGGACCCGGGATGATAAGACACTGTGCAAGCTGGTGATCACTTCATAATGGGGTGGGCTGTGTTTACATGGAATGCTTTGGGTCCTCTGGACTAATGAACCCACGATTGGTTGGAAATGTTTATGTTCGGCTATTTGGTGACCATTTATAAGCATTCGTGGACCTCATGTTCCCATAAGACTTTGGAATTTTTTTGGATGACAATTCATCATGTCACCGGGCCGATTAGTTTGAAGAACATTTTGGACAATTAGAGAGAATGACTTCGCCACCCAGATGGCCAAACCTGAAGCCCATCGAACACTTATGGGACATAATCGAGAGATCAGTTGGCGCACAAAGTCGTGCACCTGCAACACTTTCGAGATATTGGATGGCTGTAGAGGTAATGCGGCTCAGTATCTCTGCAGCAGACTTCCAACGACTTCTTGAGTCCATGCTACATCGAGGTAGAGCACTACGCCAGGCAAAAGTGGGTCGGACACGATTTTAGTTGCTATTCCATACCTTTTGCGACCTTATTTTTTATCTGAAATTACTACTGGAGTAATTGTGCAATATTTATATCGAATCAAAGAATGGGATGTACATGGAAGTAAATTTAGTTCCTGAACATTCTGTAGCACCAAGTGTGGAATCCACCGCGGACGTCGGATCATCGCCGATGTTGCACTTTGCTCGACAAGACCACCTGACATCTGTTCACTGCATTATAGTTTGTGTGATTACTGACAAAACTAACTTGCGAATACAATCTCCCAACAACGAGTAGAACTTCATTTCCGCACATACAGTGCACGTACTTTAAATAAGAAAGTTGATACTGTATGCATTTGTCAACACGGCCTCTGCCAATTGAGGGCTGAAATGTAGAGTTCCTGACAGTGTCGCTTTAGAACAGGAGGAGTTGCGACGAAAGACTGAAAATGAAACACGACGTAGAAAATTCTAAACAGATGTTATACTGGCGACCAAGTATTAGGAGAAAAGAAGATTACGTTTAACACGCCGTCGACGATGGGGTCATTGGAGACGGTGTACAATCTCGGTTTGGGTAGAGGACGACAAAGGAAATCAGGTGTCTATTTTTACAGAGAGAATCTTTGTATTTGTCTAAAGCGATTTACGGAAATAAAGATAACCTGAATCTGGCTGGCCAACGGCTTTTCGATCGACGAGTCCACTATCTCGCTGCTGCGCCACCTCGACCGATGCCAGGCACTATGAGAAAGTAATCGGCCATACGAACGCGTTTTATGTCTTCACATTGCAGTTTCTATATTTCAGATAAAATTTGACAACAGAGGAAACCACCCATTCCCCCGAAACAGAGCTCTTGTTCTCTTCACTCTGCATTCTCGTGAACTCTAGTGAGAGCTGGTGTAAACAGTAGGAGGGCACACATTTAGCTACATTTTTCGTTATTTCTCCTAGATATTGGTTGGTAAGCATTTGAACCCGCTGTGTTCTTCAGTGCTAAGGTTTAAGGTTAATGTCTATGACTAAACCGTTTCGTTTCGACGTTTGGTTAGAATTTTATTTGGTGAGCAGCGCGTAGACTACAGTTGCATAAATCCCTTTCATTTGCTTAAACTAGACACATTACTTTTCATGTGAAAAGTCTTCCGGTATTAGTTCATGCTCTTATTGTTTTGGACTTCTATTGCAAATCCCAAGATGATTAAAAAAGATGGATTTCCGTCTAAAATAACTAAAGCTAAAGGTGGGTTGTAAGAAGACCAGTAAACAATTTAATGTTCCAAAAACAAAACTTATGTGTTGTCCAACATGAAACACGGTACAGCGTAGAAAGGAGGAAGAACAAAAGGTGGCAGACCTGCCGTTTTGTGTAAGTCCTTGAAGAAAAGATGATTTAGTATTGGTTTGCTCTGGAAGTAATCTTTTTTTTTATTTTTTATTTATTTATTTATTTATTTATTTATTTTTTGCCTGCTCGTAACGACTTGTTAAGAACGGCCTTATAGCTGGCAGAGAGAAATAACACTGAGCACCCTTTCAAAGGTGAAACTGATCGGGAAAAGTAAGTCTTGTTCTTAAACGGCACAAAACAAAACTGTCAGAGACAAAGAATAGAGTAACAGCCAATAGCAGGACTTATGGCTTCGCCAAAATAAACGAAGAGAAATTCTATAAACTTCTGGATGATACATTGTATCTACTGAGAAACTAGCTTACGTTTCTTCTGGTGTAATACGTACTTTTTTTTTTTTTCAATTTTGTATAGTGCTATTTTGATCATTTTTGTAGTGGTCCGATTCTGGCAACAACTTTTCAAACTCACTAGGTATAAGGCTCTTTAAAAAATTTTACCATAAAGTTTTAATTATATTTTCAAAGAGTAAAATTCAAAACGTGCATAACATTAGAATGTAAGTATTACATGCTTTTAAAACAATTTTTTTCGTATTTTATATTTTTAAACTAAAAGACAAAATTTTCGTCGTGCTTTGGCCACTTTCCGAAATATCTAACCTCGTGAGAATTTTAAATTCCATGTTTGGTACAACAGTTATCTCACTGAATAAGTTATTTCGTTCACAATTGTAACTTCGATCACCATATTTATGCATTATTGCAAAAAGTGGTTCAAATGGCTCTGAGCACTATGCGACTTAACTTCTGACGTCATCAGTCGCCTAGAACTTAGAACTAATTAAACCTAACTAACGTAAGGACATCACACACATCCATGCCCGAGGCAGGATTCGAACCTGCGACCGTAGCGGTCACGCGGTTCCAGACTGAAGCGCCTAGAACCGCATTATTGCAAAATCGGACAAAAATGGCTACTGATTTTCTTATAAACGTATGAGTTTATCGGTATTATTACGTTGCGCTTAGTTATGATGAATTAATATCCTCGTGTGAGCAGACGACGATTAAAACAAAGAATGTTAACTTTACATCTCCACTGAATAAATCACGAGGACGTGCTGAAAAGCAATGACTGCGAATTGTTATGTGAAAACTCTTAAATCTTTTTAAAGAAAACAAATCTTATTAATATTGTACATCCTTAGTCTTCATGTCCACATATATCTTTGTCAACAAAGTCACCCTGGCACCGAACACTTCCCGTATCAAGAGACAGCTTTGTTGATTCAGTCACTGTACATTGACTTTGTTGACGGAACCACAACCTCAGCCCGGCTTGCATTGCTTCATCACTATCAAATTGAAGTCCTCGAAGGTCGTCTTTAAATTTTGGAAACAGATGAAAATTGTATGGGCCAAGTCGGGGCTACATGGAGGATGATCGATGACACAGAACCACAGCAGCAGATCTAAAAAATAGCAGGTGTTGACACAAGGCATCGGATTGCTGCGGATGTCACATCTGGCACTGCCATGATGAAGAAGACTATGCTCTATATGTTGAAGAATACCTCGAATTCGAAACTTGACTACACCACACTGATTCTCATTCAGAGTGTTAATATCGTTTGTTTTATTTCAAAATCTGTAAGAGCATTCACATAAAAAATTCGAACTTTTCAGCACGCCCTCTTATGTTATGTTCCTTTTACTAGGTTACCAAATACTCGAAAGAAGGGCTCCTAAATATTCACGTGAAGATCGGCATTTGATCACCTGCGACAAACGTGTCGCCAGTAGCTACGAAGTTTCAGCTTCATAAAAGGCCTTTCTCACAAACAAACAATCGGAGAGAATGGCCAGATTTTATTACGCCAAAAGCGTTGTCTCGGGTTGCCAGTAAAAGCTGTTTTATCGGATAAAGCTACTGTTATCAAGTAACGCGCTAAGGATAACATTGAAAAAAGCATCCCATTCCTCGAGTGTGCCTGTACTTATATTTGACGCTTGACATTTTTTAGCCTCCAGATAACGTGGTACACATTATTGCTGTCAAATGATCTGACTCTCTGCTGGTATATTCTGAAGTTTTACATGTTTCTTCAGTGTAGCAGTGAAAAAGTAACAAAAAAAAAATAGCTCAGAGTGAGAATAGAGCACAGACGATTAATTTAATATCAAGCTGCCACCACGATCTTTGATGTCAGTCTCCACAACATATCTACGCTTCAATTCTAGATATTTTCCGCAACGATGTATGATTTTGCGGGAACCTAGGTTGCATTTTGACTGTTCAGGATACAAAATTGTTGAGGCTTTCGTGGCCACTTGTTGACAAACTGTCTATTGGCTTCTGTCTCGGGTTCTTCGGCTCATTAGATGAACGTCGGCCGAAGAACCCGAGACAGAAGCCAATAGGCAGTTTGTTCAGGATACGTTCTTCCTCCAAATTCGCCTCGTCATCATTCTCGTATGTCTGTCATCCAAATGTTGTCTTAGTACAAGATCCATTCAATAAATAACTGAAAAAATTGTATAAAAATACGAAGTTCGTGCTTCTTTGTAAGTTTTTCGCGGTGTCCTCGAACTGTAACCAAATGCGTCTGGCATGCCTGCGCCTCGAACGGGATACTGGGAATCAGTAAAAAAGATGGAGGCACATTTGCAGATCTGCAGCAACGTGGAGAAGAAGCGTGTCCTTAGGTTTCTGTTAGCTGAAGGGTTGAAACCAGTGGAAATTCAACCTCGGATGGCTAGGTAATATGGTTAAAGATGTCTGACACAAGTGTCACAGTGGGAAGACAAGTTCAAACTGAGTGTAACAACTGTTGATGCTTCCCCACGCCCCGGCCGCACTTTCTCTCCAGTCACGGAGCGCAATTTTGAGAGATCTGATGAGTTGATTTGTGAAAACAGGTGTATTATGATGAGCCATAGCGCAACACTGATGAACATTAGTGTCGGATCAGAGCACCACATTGTTCATGACGGACAACGTTGAAGAAACTGTGTGTGAGGTGAGTTCAAAAACTTTAGACACCAGAAATGAAATAAAGGCTAGTGGACGCGTGTAGGGACAGTTAAATTCGTCTGCTTGCCTAATCCCACGTATTCATCGGGTTTGGGACTTTCACAATAACAAAATTTTAACCGACTAAAGGACAATGAAATCCAGGCAGCAGTGCATATCTGGTCACGCTCACACCACTACAGATTCTTAAACAAATATCCCGTTATTCATTGCATGACTCTTCTACGAGAAAAAGACATGAAGTTCGTCGATTCTATACCAGGAAAAAAATATTATGACGAGAGAGAAGCGTGGTGAATCTGATACTCTAAGAAAGCAGAATGACTGTCCTGCGTGCAGTAGGTGGATCGTTTTCGTAGGGGAGGAACACAGACGTGGACAGCTTCCCCCCGTCACTTTGTCTGGATTTTGCACGAAGATGTTTGAGTCCTCGCGATTTTAGGCGTTGGTTAATCCATATGTTTCCACCGTCTGCTTTAACTTAGGTTTCATTGGGCTACCGTAGGTGGTAATTAGGCTGCTAAAGATGTTGTCTGGGTAGCACTGACACAGCTGATAAATTTATGCTACTCCGTAGGTTCGGCGCACTTCTTCGGTGGATGTGAACTATCACGGAACGTAGCGGTCAATGATGTTGGTTTTTTCATAATGTCGTGCAAGATATTGCAAACTATTTTGTCGATTATCGTCTCGATTGGGTTGCGGCGCACTGAGGTAACAAAAGTCATGCGGAAGCGATATGTACGTGTACATATGGCTGCAGTATCAGGCACACAATGTATAAATGGGTAGTGCATTGTGGGAGCTGTCATTTGTACTCATGGGATCCAAGTGAAAAGTTTTCCGACGTGATTATGACCACATCACGGAATTTAACACACTCTGAATGCGGTTAGTAGTTGGAAATTGACGCATGGAACATTAAATTTCGGTTATCGTCAGGGATTCGGTATTACGAAATCCAGATTGTCAAGGGTGTGCTGAGAATATGAAATTTTAGGTATTAGCCTCATGACGGGCAAAGGCAGTGGCCAACGACTTTCCCTTAACTGAGACCAGTGTCGTGTGCGTAGAGTTATCAGTGCTAACAGACAAGCAACACTCTGTGAAATAACGGCGGGAATCTATGTGGGACCGACTAACATATCCTTTAGGACAGTGCAGCCAAATCTGACATTAGCAGGCTACAGCCGCAGACGACCGACGCATGTGCCTTTGGTAAAAGCACATCACCTGCAGCGTTTCTTCTGGGCTTGTGACCATATCGGTTGGATCCTACGCAACTGGAAAACCGTTCCCTGCTTCCTATTTTACTTACACTACCGGCCATTAAAATTGCTACACCAAGAGGAAATGCAAATGATAAACGGGTATTCATTGGACAAATATATTATAATAGAACTGACATGTGATTACATTTTCACGCAATTTGGGTGCATAGATCCTGAGAAAACAGTACCCAGAACAATCACCTCTGGCCGTAATAACGGCCTCAATACGCCTGGGCATTGAGTCGAACAGAGCTTGGATGGCGTCTACAGGTACAGTTGCCCATGAAGCTTCAACACGATACCACAGTTCATCAAGAGTAGTGACTGGGGTATTGTGACAAGCCAGTTGCTCGACTACCATTGACCAGACGTTTTCAATTGGAGAGAGATATGGAGAATGTGCTAGCCAGGGCAGCAGTCGAACATTTTCTGTATCCAGAAAGGCCCGTACAGGACCTGAAACATGCGGTCGTGCATTATCCTGCTGAAATATAGGGTTTCGCAGGGATCGAATGAGGGGTAGAGCCACGGGTCGTAACACATCTGAAATATAAACAGAACCTGGATACATCCGAAAATAATGACGTTTTGTCATTCGTGCACCCAGGTTCGTCGTTGAGTACACCATCGCAGGCGCTCCTGTCTGTGATGTAGCGTCAAGGGTAACTGCAGCCATTCTCTCCGAACTGATGGTTCATGCTGCTGCAAACGTCGTCGAACTGTTCGTGCAGATGGCTGTTGTCTTGCGAACGTCCCCATCTCTTGACTCAGGGATCGAGACGTGGCTGCACGATCCGTTACAGCCATGCGGATAAGTTGCCTGTCATTTCGACTGCTAGTGATACGAGGCCGTTGGGATCCAGCACGGCGTTCCGTATTACCTCCTGAACCCACTGATTCCATATTCTGCTAACAGTCATTGGATCTCGACCAACGCGAGGAGCAATGTCGCGATACGATAAACCGCAGTCGCGATAGGCCACAATCCGAGCTTTATCAAAGTCGGAAACGTGATGGTACGCATTTCTCCTCCTTACACGAGGGATCAAAACAACGTTTCGCCAGGCAACGCCGGTCAACTGCTATTTGTGTAAGAGAAATCGGTTGGAAACTTTCCTAATGTCACACGTTGTAGGTGTCGCCACCGGCGCCAACCCTGTGTGAATGCTCTCAAAAGCTAATCATTTGCGTATCACAGTATCTTCTTCCTGTCGGTTAAATTTCGCGTCTGTAGCACATCTTCGCGGTGTAGCAATTTTGAAGGCCAGTAGTATAGTAATAGCTTAGTGTGGTGCAGACTTCACGAAGCCCTGGGGCCAAGTTTTTAACAAGGCACTGTGCAAGCTGGTGGTGGCTTCTTATTGCTGAAGACTGTGTTTACATGTAATGTACCTGGACCTCTTGTCCAACTGAACCGATTTCTGACAGGACTACCTGGAAACCATTTGCAGCTATTCCTGGACTGGACTTTGTGTTATGAATGACAATGCACCATGTCACCGGGCCACAGTTGTACGCGATTGACTTAAAGAACGTTCTGAACAATTAGAGTGAGTGATTTAGTCACCCAGATCACTCCAGGAGAATACCTTCGAACATTTATGAGTCATAGGCCCTAATCTAGAGGTCAGTTCGTGTATCAAATCGTGGACTGGCAGCACATTCGCAATTACGCACGGCTACAGACGTGCTGTGGCTTAATATTTCGGAAGGGGGCTTTCGAATTTAGTCCATGTCACGTGGAGGTGCTGCACTACGCCGGACAGAAGGACGCCTTACATGATATTAGGAGATAAACCATGAGGCTGGTCTCCGCGGTGTATGACTGTGCATTGTTGTCGTACACTCGTACCAACTAATCTACGATTGCCGCAGCGCTATTTGCTTTGAAAAGCAGAAATTGAAATACCACGTAATACTCCGCTTTGCCGATAGGTTAGGCCTTATTATTTTGGTCCCTCCAGACCGATTGAGGGTATCGCGGCACCGAAATTTCATTGTGTTCTAGAACTGCAGCTATGCACATAAACAAGAAGTATAATTACCTAACTTTATCTTTTCGAGGTCAAAATTACAACTTTATGGCTACTTCTAGTTTGTTAACCTGGTTACATAGCCATAGTCTATCTTGTGTTGCTGTCTGTCCAAGGTGACGCCACAGAACCCAAGATTTACGCTGAAATTTCCATCAAACGTTTTACAGAAGCTGAATAATTAGAAGAATGCACGCCGAGCAGCGAATAACTTAACTCTTCTCGCTCTTACTGCCACTGCGAAGAAACACTATCCGTTAATCATTCTGAGTAACATGCAGGAATGTCAGTGTCCTTGGTCGCTACCTTCACGCTGCACGAAGAGACTTCTATAGGGGCGAATACTGGTAGAGAAGTAACTTACTTCCACAGTTTGATTTAGAGTTAGCGATGTACGGAGCGTGACTACCACAGTGTGCGCCAGTATCCTTGACTGGACTCAGATTCTGTCAGCTGTATATGTTCCTAGGCTTCCAAAGTCAATGTTAATTTAAATAAAATAATTTGGAGTGATAGACGAAATCGTTACAATACATTAAAAGACTGACCACCATTGTTTCGAGCTTGTTTTCAGAGGCCCAACTATGGGTGATCACAAGAAAACATAGGGTTAATCGTGGTGCTACTGTCAGATGAGGTATCTAAACCGTGGACCGTCTGACATTTCTCGTCTGATGTAAGTTACATACTGGTGGCATCATATTGCCTGCAGTATCATTTGTAACGTCCATCATGTGTGTCATCTTAGAGAGATGAAGTCCTCTCTCACTTGACAAGTTTCGTTTGTGTTAAAAACTAAGGAGGACATCCATGAATATAGACTGGCTGTGTATGGACGTCAATGGGCTTTCCAGACAGCACTGTGCATCAGCCTAAATGAAACATTCACTACACGACCTTTTAATAAACCTGTATAAGGAAAACAATTACAAATGGTTCAAATGGCTCTGAGCACTATGGGACTCAACTGCTGTGGTCATAAGTCCCCTAGAACTTAGAACTACTTAAACCTAACTAACCTAAGGATAGCACACAACACCCAGCCATCACGAGGCAGAGAAAATCCCTGACCCCACCGGGAATCGAACCCGGGAACCCGAAAAACAATTACACATACAGTTAACAAACTTTAGTTAAATATTCGGAACGTGTCTCACCACAAAATAAGGTTACAGATCTTTGTGTGTGTGTCATATGTTGTTGATGCAGGTGCTCTGCCTCACAGACCACTCCACCGATTCTACTGTAATGCTACGAAGCGAGCCAGAAGAAAATTTCTAAGAGCCAAACAGATCACTACACTCCGACTTAAATGTTTGCCGCAAGATTCGGGAAGTAATGTTAAGGAAATAAATAGAATTCAGGCACATGCTTCGAAGAGCGAATTATTCACCTGTCTGGTACGTCACATCAAGCTTAATTAGTCTACAATGAGTTAATTTAATAATTATTACTGTCATATTTGTAGTTAATGAATTTAGCTAGCACCAAATTATGATGTGTAACAATCCTGACGCTCATCTCATCATTCACATAGTTTACAATCGACAAAACTTACAAATCAACCGCTTCCATTGGTCAGCTGTTTACCAAGTGAGCGAGTTTGTAACGCTCTGCACGTACCCTCTCTCTTCCATGACTTCTTCTGGCAAGTGTCCAGCGTGGTTCTGAGTCAGTCTTTCAAACTTCGATAATTCAGAAATCATGCACCTGGGTCGTTCGAGCGCAGTGCGACTGGCATCCGTTTACACCGTTGTCTTCCTTGTCTCGTTGGTGCGTGGATGGGGTTACTTTATGTGTCAAACGCGATGTCGCCATTTTCGGGCAACGTGAGGCGTTTCAAATCTGCTTAGCATTTTATACAGCAGTGTGGAGTCGTATCCTTGCAGTGTGGTTACAAATGATTTCGACAATCATAACCGTCTTGCCTGAGTAGACCGCTGATACGTCTTCCTACTAATCCCCGCCACATATTCTTGTCGTTGCCCACTCCACATTTAATTGAAATAATCGACTTTCCCTCTCACATCATTTCAAAGATATTCACACGCATGCATGTGCAGAGGAACACTCCATCGTACTTCTGAGCAACATGGGTGCTGCAATATCGCACTTACCTGCCTTCACCGCGCATGCGATTTGCAGTTAAAATGTATCCCCTGAATAGGAATATACATAAATGTACAGCTGCAGGTTGTATGTACATGGCTGACGAAATGTGAAAGTTTGCGTTTGGAAGTGAGTCGCGTTCCGATAGCCTAATGCTAAAGCGACCGCTCGCAATAAGCGGTAAATCGTGATTCGAGTTCCGGTCGGGCACAAATTTTCATTGCAACAATCCATTATAGAACTGACGATGGTCCATATTCCCAACTGCTTATACATGTCACGTGTTTCACAAGAGCTGTAGTCGTTGCAGTGCCTAAGGAACTTTGCATCGCACTTATGATCAACAGAGGCACTACAATATCGTATTCACACACCTGGTCCTCGAACTGTATAAACATGATTAACCACACTAGAGTGCCTCTCCCCACCCCTGTCTCTGTTGCATCAAGCACAGAGTGTTTCTGGATAGCTGGATCATTACTACAGGTAATTGAGAAACCGTATATGGTCTCCCACCTTAGTGCTACTGTGATCATGTGTTACAGCGTCCAGTGAGGTGTCATAGCAGCAGCTCTGACTAGAGTCGTGGGAGGCAGTTGATGGTGACGGGCTGTCAAGTAGACTGTTGGCGAGCAGCTCTTCATAACCAACAAATTTCTGAAGTAATCGCTAAGCGACACTTGAGGTGGAGTAGAAGGACGCCACTTGATACTGGCTGACTCATAGCGAGTGACGTATCACTCTATACCGTGTCCAGTAAGATGGAAGGGTTTCGTTTGGGCGAATTCCAAAGACTGAAGAAATCAGGAGGTGTGCTTCTCGTGGGTAGGGTACGGTTCCCATAGTACGCTTAAGAAAACGTTAAATCCAGAAGGAAATCAACACTATTTACGGCATTGTGTACTGCATGTAGTAGAAGATCAGTTCGTGGACGATAATTATGCTAGCATGACAATGCACCCTGACACTGGAAGACAGTGTTTTGCTGTCAACAACACTCCTGAATTGAATATGTTTGCCCAGAGTACCGAGCTGAGTCCAATGGAACTACTTAGAGATGGTTCAGACCGTGCACTTCGCTTCAGTCCACAGTGTCCTTCATCGCTACGTTCTCTGGATTCGGGTCCTGCCGAACAACGGGCTGCCTTCTCCACGCACAGATACTTTACTGACAGTATTTCAATAGAGTTTAAGCTATCATACAAGCGGAACATCCCGTATTAATGTCCACTGATAGACGTCCGGATACTTCTCGTCAGATAATGTACCTCACTAAACGGGTGCATCCATTTAAGTTGTTAAAGTATGTACGAGTATACAAACCGTTCACAAAGAGTATCGCACTTCCATCTTAATCTGAAATTCATTTTTTCGGGAACTTCTTTAGCAATACTCTCTTGACACAGGAAATCGACAGCACAGCCAACTGCGTAATGGAGTCGGAAGCAATGCTGCAATCTCAGTGTAGTTTAGTAGAGTGCACGGTGTCTTCAATCGTGAAAATGACAGTGCAGCTTGTGGTCAGGTTTCAAAGAATCATTTAAATGTTGGACAGTGCTTACGCTGTTGCTTTCTGTTGAGCAGAGTTTCCCGTCTTATTGATATATATCATAGCGAGGCCATTCGAACATTACAAAGTTATAGTGAGACGCAAAACATTGAATATTTGAATGGTAGCGGTCGTCTGGGAGCAATAGCACTGGTTGATGACTGCTACCTACGATTTATGGTTTGTAGGTACATTGAGGAGAATCTAGCAGTATTGCGCTCTTCCATTGCAGAGTATGGGATAAGATGAGGTGAATGGGGGTATGTCGATCCAGACAGGAACAACTTCACCTCTAAGCATCCATTACGAGCAACAGGAAAAATGTCACATCAACGTGACGTGCGAAGGAAGCTGGTAATGGTACACGTGGAAGAGAACTTGAATCAATGTCGACGCAATGTTTTCACCGAAGAGTGCAGGATTTATCCTACGCCTTATGATCATTACAGAAACGGCCTTGCCGCAGTGGCTACACCGGTTCCCGTGAGATCACGAAAGTTAAGCGCTGTCAGGTGTGGTCGGCACTTGGATGGGTGACCATCCAGGCCGCCATGCGCTGTTGCCGTTTTTCGGGGTGCACTCAGCCTCGTGATGCTAATTGAGGAGCTACTCGACCGAATAGTAGCGGCTTCGGTCAAGAATGCCATCATAACGACCGGGAGAGCGGTGTGCTGACCCCATGCCCCTCCTATCTGACTCCTCCTCTAAGAATAACACGGTGGTAGGATGGTCCCGGTAGGCCATTCGTGGCCTGAAGACGGAGTGCTTTTTTATGATCATTGCAGAAGAACATAGTGGAGGGGTATCACCACAACGTCTCAAGCATTCAGCCCCATGGATTCAACGGGGAGTCGAGTCAATCCTGTTTAGGGCTGGTATCATTTACGCATATTAGACTCTGCTCATCTCCAGAGACAGAATCCTCATGCTTGTTGTTGAGCCCTGCATATAACCTTTCGTCCCTCAAGACAATAATCCTCGAGCACATCGCGTTCATCTCCTGAAAATTTTCTCCTAGGATACGGCAAACAACCGAATGGAATTGCTTGCGATATCTGATGACATGAAAGCGACTGAACATTCCTGACACCGACTGAAATGTTCAGTGGGTCACCACAGTAACGCTCCTCACACAACGTATGACCGCAGGGTGGCTTCACCAGTAAGGCCTCAACTAACTGTCAAAATATAAAGGAAGAACGTTACAACCCTTGGGGTGGAGCAGTGGAGCAGCTTGGTACTGAATGTTATTCAGCAGCTAATTTTAATGTCACAGTTGTGCGAAGGTGTGCAGTTTCGAACGACTGATTTTGCTTGGGAACTTTTTGTTTATATACTAAACGTCTCTTCAGTTACATAATTCTTAATTTTTTGCTCCGATTCAAGGTTAGTGATTCATGTTTGTAATCTTATCTTAATATGTGAACTCTTGGAATATTAAGTGTATTACTTTTGGTGATGCATAAAGTTACTTTTTATAACACGTCACTACTGTGTGAATACGTTTCATATTCTATTATGACTCTGGCTAATCCAACCACTGAGGCACCATCAAGCTGACCATTCCCACCTCTCCTAGACAACAAATGATGTTCGCAAAGCAAATCATACTTGATTGTCCCCAGGGAGTTGTAGCCACGATAGCTTTGACTTCAAAATGTGATCTTTAAAACTTGAGATACACTCTCTAATATCTGGTAAGGTAAATTAAAATTTCGACGAGAACAGTTAAAATCAACACATATATACTTACTAGCAGGAAATCAAACATCACTCTGACTAGCCCATGTATGAACCTGTCCAAGAATACTTTTCCATGTCGTGAAGTACACCTAGTAGATACTGTCACCATAGCAATCTGCCAAAAAAGTGACTAGGAAACTTTCTGCTCCAGCCAACTTGATAGATTTCGGTAGACTATTCCTTTTATCCCTATGAATGTGTAATCGTTTAAGCTGCTGTCTTAAAAATTATAACACCAAAAGTGAGGTACCTTGGTTCTCCGTATTTGTAGTCGATATTGCAGAGTTTTGATCCTGTTACATTCCTGAAACAGCAGTTCGTAAGTTGTGACGTTCATTTAGTAGTTGGGAGCTTTTTGACTGCGCATTTTCCTTACAAGGCAAGTTAAGATGATGCGTCGAATACTACTGAGGCATATTCGGTCCTTCGCTGGCTCGAGAATGGAGACTGAAAGTGTCTCCCTCCAAGAGTTGCCAAATGGCACTGTCTGCCATGCCTTGTGAAAATCGCTTTCCAGAGAAGACTGTGGTAATGTATTTGATGTAGATGATATCAGTAATCTTCATGAAATGTTACTACAGTGTTTGTGGGATGTCACTGAGTGATATATTCCTTTAGTGCAGCTACTTTAGATGGTCTACTGCGAGTTCTAAATATCTTACGATGCTTCCAGTACTTGAGCTAAACTAGTGAAATGACTGAATGAATTCAGGGCATCTGGCTACATCTTTCTCCCTATAGCCGTAAGACTGAATTCTGCCCTCACTGCCTGAAAGAGAGAAGGATCTCTGTAGGCAGTAAGATGCTGAGTCTACACACAGGCACATGACTGGCGCTAAATTGGAGAGCCGCGCTCTTCAATTGACGATGCGCAGATGTTTTCATAGGTACCGTAAATATTACGGTATGGAAGCGTAGCAGGTTTGGAGGATCACGGTTGTGTGGTGATCCAACCATTCCTAGATAGTGTCTGGATCTTTATATCCACTTCCCTAAAAATTTTCCGATTATCCTTTCTGAACATCCACTTTGTATTCTTCCATTCTGACACTCAAGTAGGTAAAGCTGCGGAAGCGGTCAGTGGAATGCAGTTCATCAGTTAATTTTCAATGAGCATTGCTGATGTAAGTGCTCTCCTCTGTGTCTGAAAATCGTTATACCTCTGATGGCAAATGGTTCTGAAAAGTTCTATCCAGGGGACATTGTGAGGTGGAACTCTATAGCACATTACGAGCATTAAGGTATCCACAATGAGTAGTGGATTGGTGGGCTATGAATAACATCCTCGAGAGCCTCTTGTGACAAAATATAGTGGCTCCCGATGTGGCACATGAACTACTGCAGCTATTGCTTCCTACCTGCTGTCGAGGTGAAGTGGTATTGGTAATTTACAAACAAGATCACTGACACACACAGTGGTTACGGTTACTACAAGCCACACCACAAGTTGGGAAACGGGGCCAAATTTCTAGTAGTTTACTGTCGAGTTGAGATATTCACAAATGTTTTTTTCGTATCTTACAGAAACTAGCAGTACGGCAATAAACAGCCTTTTAAAACACGCCGCTAACGGCAATCAAGTAATTTATAGCAATACAACAATTAGAAAAAAATAAAAAAACACACAGAAGCTAGCAGTACGGCAGTAAACAACCTTTTAAAACACGCCGCTAACGGCAATCAAGTAATTTGTAGCAATACAACAGTTTTAAAAAAATTTAAAGACATTAGTAAACAGGCTACTAAAGTATATACAGAACTTTGTTAATGAAGTACGGTGAGGTAGTGAAGCTTCCAACACCGCCATTAAAAAAATTAAACAGGTCACAGAAAACACACGATTAATGGCAATAAAAGAATTTACAGACTTGGAGGAATTAAAAAATTTTAAACAAAAGTGTCCTGGAATACAGTTAGATCATAGCAGCTATGACGGACCCGTGTAAGGCGGCCACAAATCACCAACTGAGGGATGCTCAGGCTAGACAGAATACTGACCAAGTTAAATACGCCCGTAAACACAATTGACACTCTCAGGCTGGTCACTGCAACGACTTTTAGCCAGCGAAAACCTGTTGTAAGATGGCTGAACTTGCTGACAGAATTAGAGCTAACCTCGTGCAAGGAAACATTACACCACACAGTCCTGAATGAGCGACCACATGATCAACCAACAATAAGCACGAATTTACTCATAAGCCACGACAGAACAGCGAAACAATTAAACTGCCAAAACTACACCTCCCATCGGACAGTAACGAGAGGAGGAGGAAAGATCACTGTCTTCAATTACACCGATACCGGGGACAGGAAACCCGGTCGCCGGAGGCCACAAAGCAGAACAGACGCTGGTTACACAAAATTATTATTTAATGATTCAACCTTCCACGAACTTAACTTGCAATTATGCTCGAACAGGAAGTACACGACCTCCGATGGCAAGGATCTACACATCCGACCGCGCACGCGTCGCCAGCGTACCCAACACGCCACGGTCACGCGACAACATGTTCTGTCACCGGAGTTCACGTCTTCTCTGCAACGTTAACGGGTAGTGACGGCTCCTTCATGTTAGGTGTCTCCAGGCCCCTTTCATGTACACAACTCTCTCTCATGATTCTTAAACCAAGAATTAGCTATGATTAAATTATGATCTGTGCAAAATTCTAACAGACGGTTCCCTCTTTCATTCCTCTCTCCCAGTCCATGTTCACCTACTATTTTTCCTTCTCTTTCTTTTCCTACTAGTGAATTCCTGTCCCCCATGACTATCAAATTTTCGTCTCCCTTAACTGTCTGAATAATTTGTTTTATCTCACCATATATTTCCTTTATCGCCTCATCATATGCGGAGCTATTTGGCATATATGTAGCGACCGTAATTAGCAGTGCAGCGCAGTGCAATGCAGTGTGGTTCGGTTCACGAGTGCATCACCTGTGTGTCACACCGCAAGTATTTTATTTTGCGCCGGCTGCCAGCAGCGCTGTGTTGTGTGCGTCACTCCGTGCCGTTTATTCTTAGTATACAGTTTATTACATGTTCTTGTTAGTTCTTAAGTACCTTTTTTATACTTAGTTCTTGAGTAACCAGTCAACAATTCAGTTACTCGTTTTCACGCGAAACTTGCCCCGACGTACACTGCGTCTAAAAGACGTCCTGTATTAATTGCCGAACGAACGAATAAAGACCTTGTCAGCTCAGCATTGTGTGCTATTTATCGCAAACTAGCAGACCAACCGGTCGAACGGGCCAGTACCAGCGATTGCGCAGGATTTTTCGATCGCGGACATCGGCGACCCGATAATAGGAGCGGACTTCCTGGCCAAATTACAGCCTTCTGCCTGACATCACCAACACACGTCAGGTCGACCAAACCACTGGACTGAGAGCTGCAGGATTCCGGCACCACGCCACCATCCAATCCGCCACGCTGAATGAAGCAGCAAGACAGAGAGTACGCCGTCTTACTTTGGGATTTTCCGTCGCTGACAAAACCTCCAGGTATGCCTAAGGAAGTGAAGCATAGCACATTTCACTATATAAATACCATCGAGGGGTCGCCATTATCCTGAGACCTCGACGGTTGGCCCCGGATCGGTTAGCTATCGCCAAGGCCGAGTTTGATATATGATTCGAGAGGGTACCGTACGACCGTCCAGTAGCCCTGGTCATCGCCTTTACATCACGTACCTAAGATGTGCGGTGCGTGGCGTCCATGCGGGGACTATAAAGCACTTAACCCCCGTACAGTGCCCGATCGTTACCCAGTAGTGTTGCTCCGCGATTACAACTACGCGTTGAGTAGAGCCCGCCTGTACAGCGTGTTTGATTGCGCCAAGACATACACACAGATACCTGTCGCTGAAGAAGATATCCCGAAGACGGCCATAATTACACCATTCGGCCTGTCTGAAAGTAAATTCATGACTTTCAGCCGCAGAAACGCTGCGCAGACGTGGCAGAGATTTATCGATTCAATGTTGCAAGGTGTGCCATTCTGTTTTGCTTACTTTGACGATATATTGGTATCTTCAGTATCGCCAAAAGATCATCGCCACCGTCTCATACAAGTTTTTAAACGGCTAATCGAATACGGCGTCGTTGTCAACACAGCAAACTGTATTTTTGGTCAACCACAAGTAGATTTCCTTGGGCATCGGATCTCTCTGTCTGGCTCACTAACTTTACCTGTCAAATTGGAAGCTATCCTACAGATCTCACGATCGTCCACAGTTATGGACTTGCGACGATTTTTGGGGATTTGGAATTTTTACCGCAGACATTTGCCATATGCAGCGGCCGTGCTGGCAGTTCCGAAATGCAAAGGGAGCGCAACAATACAATGGACACACCCCATGAAAGCTGCGTTTTAACGGGCTAAACAGGAAACAGCTGACGCTGCATTGTTGGCACATCCTGAGCCAAGTGCACAGTTATCGTTGTTTGTAGATGCAAGCCTGACTGCTTCGGGTGCAGCGTTGCAACAATACAACAGTGACGCGTGGCAGCCTCTAACCTTCTTTTCGAAGAAAATGTTGTCGTCTCATTGTAGGCCTATGATCGAGAACTCTTAGCGATATACGAGGCAATCAATTACTTCCGTACTCGGCTGGAGGCCCGTGAGTTTACCATATTCACAGTTCATAGGCCGCTGACATAAGCCTTTCGACAGAACAATATTAACTGTTCACTAAGGCAGCACAACCAACTACTATATATCGCGCAGTGCAGCACGATCATGCAGCATAAATCCGGAATCGAGAATGTAGTAGCTGATAGTCTCTCCCGTGTCAACAGCGTCTTCACCATAAACGACACTGAACTCGCAGAAGCACAACTTAAAAACCTGGAACTACAAGAGATGTTCCAGGAAAACAAGTCTACATTGGATCTGCAGTTAGTTGACGTTCCTGGCACAGGCATCCATTTAAACTGTCACGTGCCCACAGCCAAACCACAACCATTCTTACCCGCAAGATTCAGGAAAAACACGTTAACATCTTTGCATAACCTGTGAAATCTTGAAGACCGAAGTACAATACGCCTAATCTCATATCGATTCGTGTGGCCAGGGATGAACACAGACTGCCGTGAGTGGAGCTGATATTGTAAACAGTGTCAGCGCAGGTCGGCAGGCACGTGCACGCACCTATCGGAAACTTTCCTGAAACCACCACCCATTTTACGCACGTACATGTCGACGTCGTGGGATCGTTACCACTTTCAAACGGCTATCGGTTTTTGCTGACGATGATCAACCGATTCACGCGTTGGCCAGAAGCGGCCCCAGTGGACAATGTCTCTGCAGAAACCTTGGCGTATGCCTTCATATTAAACTGGGTGCCACGGCTGTCTGCACATCACTACAGATCCTGGTAAACAATTTGAATCTGATTTGTTCGCAAAGGTAACAACGTTCTGTGGAATGAGCCACCACGACACCAACAGCTACCATCCAGCCAATAATGGCACCGCACTTTGAAAGCACCCTGATGTGAGACGATGCCGGATGGTCGGATGGTCCTGCTTGGCTTACGAAACTCACACAAGCCAGATCTAGACAGTTCCACTGCAGAACTATTGTACGGAGAATCGTTATGACTGCCTGGTGAATTTGTTGCGGTAACTCCACAACCTGATGTAGACCCGTCTATCATCGTCAATCGCCTTCGTGATCATGTCAGATAAATCCGACACTGCAACCGTGTCGACACAGAACTGCTGCCACCTTTGTACACACATACATCAGGGCATGCACTCACGTTATGTTACAAACTGATGGAGTCAAACCGGTCCTTCAGACACCTTAGACCGGGCCACATCGAATCACCAGTAGGGGAGGTCGCACACTGGATATTCTTGTGAATGGAAAAGGAGCCACTGTTTTAACTGACAGGGTCAAACCAGCCTACATCTTCAACGAGCCACCCCCACTGCAATTTGGCGAACACAGCATCGCCCAGAAGTTGGTCCGGCAAAAGCAATTCAGGCACCACCACCGTCCAGGGCACCAGCGCACCACGACGCTGCCCGGCGCGTCCACTTCCCGGCGCGCTTCCTGGATGGCACTCCGCTTCCGCCGAGGTGGCTGATGTAGCGACCACAATTGACAGTGCATTGCAGTGCACTACAGTTTAGTTGGTTCACGAGTGCACCACCCGTGTGTCATACTGCCAGGTTTTTTTTTTTGCGCGGATAAATTACCTCCGCGCCGGCCGCCAGGAGCGCTGTGTTGTGTCCGTTACTCCGTGCCGTTTATTCTTAGTGTATAGCTCTTTACATGTTCTTGTTTTCTACATGTTAGTTCTTAAGTACCTTTACATACTTAGTTCGTGAGTAACCAGTCAACAAGTCACTTATTCGTTTTCGCGCGAGTCTTGCCTCGACGTACTCTGCGTCTAAAAGACGTCCTGTATTAACTGCCGAACGAACGAAATAAGACCTTGTCGTCTCAGCATTGGAGAAATCGTTGTGCGTTATTTATCGCAAACTAGCAGGCTAACCGGTCGGACGGAGCAGTACGTAGCCCTACGGCCAAATGTCACCCTGTACTCTGTGGTGGGTGTGGGCTTCTTGGCAGTAATAATGTGTTCGCTATGCTGTTCATAAGAGCTTATCGGCGTTCCTATTTTTTTTATTCATTAGTAAACCTACTCCGGCGTTATCTCTATTCGATTTTGCATTTATAGCCCTGTATTCGCCAACCAGAAGCCCCGTCCCTCCCACCGACCTTCACTAACTCCCACTGTATCTAACTTTAACCTATTAATTTCCCTTCCAAGTGTAAACTTAACTTGAACAAGAACATTAAGTAGTGTGGCTGCGTTTGGAACAAACAGCGCGAAAGACAGATAGCGGTGAGAGCTGCCGAGCGTGTGCACTCCAAATGACGTAAACAGCAGGTTAAGCAAGCCGATGAGGCGTCAGTAAGAGAGGCCCGATCCTAGCTTACACGTACCAGCAGTGGACTACACGATGTTATTAACGACAGTTTTCTGCAGCACAAATAATATTAATTAGACAGAACCCCAACACACAGCCATGCATTAAATAAATACTCTGTGGGCATAATTATTTAATCTGGCTCTTATCACAAAGCATGACAACTAAATGTCTTTAACATGTTACCCGAAGGATTTAAGATACAACCTACCAATATCTAAAAAAAATAATTTCAACAATAAGATAATAATATCAGAAAAATATTCCTTGATGTGAAACCGTCAAAGCAGCATGGCAATCAAAACTAATCAATATACACATTAGCCCATAACAGATCTGAGAGAACAAATCGGACCTAGAACAGCCTAAAATATATCTGAGCCACTTAAACGGTACAGACGCATTATATCATTTCTTAAAAATCGTAAGACTTTGGCATTACCTTCAAAGAAACCAGAACACAAAAGCAAACTACACTGAAGAGCCAAAGAAACGGGTACAACTGCATAATAACTTGTAGGTCCTCCGCGAGCACGCAGAAGTGCGCAACACGACGTGACATGGATTCTACTAATGTCTGAAGTAGTGCTAGAGGGAACTGACAACATGAATCCTGCAGGGCTGTCCGTAAGAGTATGAGGTTTGGAAATCTCTTCAGAGCAGCAAGTTGCAAGGCACCCCAGAGAAGCTCAGTAACGTCCATATCTGCAGAGTTTGGTGGTCAGTAGAAGTGTTTAAAATCAGAAGAGTGTTCCTGGAGCCACTCTGTAGCAACTCTGGACCTTGGGGGTGTGGCATTGTCATTCTGGAATTTCCCAAGTCCGTCGGAATGCACAATGGACATGAATGGATACAGGTGATGAGACAGGGTGCTTACGTACGTGACACCTGTCATAGTCGTATCTAGACATGTCAGGGGTCACATAGCACTCCAACTGCACACGCCCCACACCATTACAGAGCTCCAACAGCTTGAACACTTTCCTGCTGATATACAGGTTCTATGGATTAATGAAGTTGTCTCCATACCTCTACACGTCCATTCGTTCTACTCAAATTGGAAGAAGACTCGTCCGACCAGGCAAGTCTTCAAAGTCCTATTTCGGTATTGACGGGCCCAGGCAAGATAGTGAAATGGTCGTACGGGAAAATTACCACTTCATCTCTACCTCGGAGAAGCTTTGTCCCAAAGCTCGTGCACCGACTGTAACGCCACGTTGAAACTCACTTAAAACTTGACAACGTGCCATTGTAGTAGTAGTGCCGATCTAAAGCTGCGCCGGCCACTCGTTGTCTCACAAAGGCGTTGCTGACAGCAGTGCCGTTTTATGCCTGTTTACATATCTCTGTATCTGGATATGTATGCCTATAATAGTTGCTTTGGTGCTTCAGTGTATAAACAGGCCAATAAAACAGTAAAACACACATATATTCTGACACGAACAATTAATCATCCGAGGTAACTGATAATAGCATACATTTCACTGCGCCTCTAATTGAAAATTACATGACCATCATTTACTTTAAAAATCAGAAAAATTAAGGCAAAAATAACCTTTCTTCTGGAACACGACGCTGAACACTGGCTAAAGGTTCACAAGCACCACGCATACATAAGGTTAACACATGAAATAAATTGTAATGACATATCGACCAATGAGTCTGTTTAAAATGTCTACCAGATCTTGCAATCACGTTCCCCTTATGATGCTATGGAGATACGGTCATCCATATGCAAAAAAATGACAGTGAACACTGTTGTAACAGCTCGGCGCCCTTCTGATGAATCACAGCACAGGCCACGTCGGTACTCATTAACTTACACATGCTAACATCACCCCAATATTTGTTGGCCGCCAGCAGCAAATACCATGGCGAAGAGGTCCAATGTAAGGCTCGTTACGGCTTCGTTCCTCAATTTATACTGCCTACCACGCCCGGAGCCGCCGCACTACCTTTCGCTGCGCTCGAACGGCATCGTGTTAGTCAAAGATCGTATGAAGAGTGGTATCGATATATTGTGGGAATGCTACCACGGCTCAGCCTCCCGAACCTAAGCTCATATATCGCACCCTAGCGCAGTTTAGAGCTAAAACTCAAGCCTTTCCTTAGCCTATCTAACATGTACCCTAGATAACTTGCCAGTCTTAAGCTTGACTGGACTCAATAACTGAAGAACCCAACAAGGGCTCATGAAGCAGGGAGACAATTTACCAGAAGTTTCTAGCTGCCGTCCGTGGCCCATGCCGAAGTTATGCATCAGCTCATTATCACCAACATTATTTTTACAGGGGTGCCTGCCCCGGTTGTATCTAAGACGCTGCATTCGATGGGCTAAGTCGATGTTCTTCGTAAGCTTACTCCACTTACTTTTTATAACTCCCGATTAGATCTTGCCGCGCGGAGTGGCCGCGCGGTTAGAGGAGCCTTGTCACTGACTGCGCTGCCCTCCCGTCGGAGGCTCAAGTACTCCCTCGGGTGTGGGTGTGTTGTTCTTAGCATGAGTTAGTTTAAGTAGTGTGTAAGTCTTGGGATCGAGGACCCAGCAGTTTGGTCCCTCAGAAATTCACACACAATTAAACATTTGATCTTGCCGGTCAGTATTTCATCAAGACCCCATAAATTATCCAATGGCGTGTTAATGATATGAGACTACCACAAAGAAGCTGGGGTTGTTCTCATAGCTTCATGCTGCGCGGTATGAACTCAAAGTTAAGCCATGGGATGGAACTGTCCCACTTCTTCTAGACCTTAGTATGGAAGATGACAAGCGCCGATATAAGGTTCCTATTCGCTCTCCAGGCAAACAATCCCTGACGATAATAAGGTATATTTTTAACATGCTGAACGCCTTTTTGAAAAAAATCTTCAGAACTCAGAGACAAATGCGAGAGTACTGTCGCTAACCAAGCTTTTAGGTTGACCGAAACAGAAAAGACTTAAGATGTTCAATGGTCAAGTGGGTGAACGCATCTACTACCACAAGAACATAACGTTACGGATACGAGGGAGGGGACCTAAATAATCAATATAATTTTTGGTCCACGGGGCGATCGTTGCAAGCAGAATGCAAAAAACCCTTCCTAGAATCGGGATTAGGCGTGGTTAATTAGCATTTTTCCCACTCCCCCACCAAACGCAGAGCATCCTTATACAAGGAAGGACGGATTACATGTTCCCTCATTTTAATAACATGTTCCCTTATTTTAACAAGTGTTTTACATTGTCCCAAGTGACCCCCTACAACGGAGTTACGAAAATAATGAAACACGGTAGGCATTAATTCACTAAGGAGATCTTTAGTCCCTTGCATTGGGTATCCTTACGACAAACAATGCCCTTGCTCTGAACTTAATCTTTAACCTGCTCTCCCTCTTGTAAGCGGCATGGAATAGGTCGAACAAATGGGACTTAGTCTTGCTTAAGTTTAAGATCAGCAAATAACTCCTAACTTCGGTGAGTACGGCTCCCTTATGCCTCACTTTATGAACAACAACGCCTGGCTCAGTATGCTCATGTCCGTCGAACATTCTGCTAAGGGCATCGGTGACTTGATAGTCAGTGCCTTTAATGTGCCTAATCGTGACTTTAATGCGGATATAGGGACAGTTTAATAGGCGATTATTCCCGTTTTTCTAGGTCGTCCCAGAACCCAGCTTAATGCCAAATTATTTGTTTCGACCTGAAATTCACTATCTCTAAACAAAATCTGAACCTTTCTTGGGCTAAGAGAACAACAAGGGCTTCCCATCCATGTACCGAACATTTTAATTCTGCAGGTGATAACCCTCTCGGGGCTTAAGCTATAGGAAATCTTTGCCCCTCAAACTCCTGCAATATTACAGCGCTTACACCGAAGTTCGATGCGTCTGTTTGAATGATAATGGGAAGTTCAAAATTGGGAATTCCTAAAACGGAAGGGTTAGCCAGAGCTTCCTTAATGACTTCAAAAGAGGCTTGTTGGGTTTCACAACAAACAAAAACTTCTCCTTAGTTACGTAATTAATTGAGGGGACCGGGTAACTGAGCAAAATTTCGGACCAATTTCCGAAAAAAATTGACCATCCCAATAAACTTAGCTACGCCCTTCTTATTCGCAGATGGTGGAAAGTTACGCAAATCACGAGTAGGCCCTGATATATTCTGATTCCATCAACCAAAATGAAATGATCCAAAAAGGAGGCCTGCTATCTAGCTAAGTTGATATTACATGGTTTGACCTGCCTCTCTAAAACGAAGTAACACTTGCTTGATGATGAACCAAATGTTAATCAAATCTCGCACTGTAGACGAATAACACATTCCAGTTAGTTGTAGACGTACTTAAATTTAATTGCTCCGAGCATGTTATTTAAAAATCGAAACAATACCACGGCTTCGGTGTAAAGCCCGAATGGAACACGACTGAACTCGTAAAGATCCAACCAGTATAGATGGCGGTTACATGTTCTTAGACATGAACTAAAGGTATCTGATAAAAAGCTTGGTTCAGATCTAAAACAGTAAAACAATGCGTCCCCGAAAACTAAGTAAAACAGCTGTGTAGGTCCAGTATAGGAACAGACTGTAAGGTGACCTTTTTTTTTTTGAGAATTCTGTATTCGGCAGTAGCTCTATAATCGCCTCCCTGCCTCTTAGGAACCGAAACCATAGGAGAGGCATAAGGGGAGGTGGACACCCAAATAATCACGAAGTATACCAAAGAGCCTTGGGAGTGGATAGTCTACAAGGAACTAGACTAACAGGTCCATCTTCTTTCAAACGGATCTTATACTCAGTTCTATTAACAACACCAAGTCTTTCAGATACAACATCGGGGAAATCCTGAAGTATCTGCAACAACTTCCGACCTCGGCCAACGTGAAAGTGAGCAAGATCGAAACCATGAATCACTGGTGCACATTATTAACAAGAAAACGCGCCCGACAAGAGCAAAAAGCAATTCGTACACTAGGACAGAACTTGAAATTAAATATGTTATCACAATAATCAAGAACAAGCCCAGTACGGCGTGTAAAATCTCACCCCAAAAATAAATTAACATTGAGACCGTCAACTACTAAAAGGTTAACGGGCCATGAAAACTCTAGGATACTAAGTTTCTCCCCCACATCACCTGTCGGAGAATATCTGCTCACTGACAGCACGACATCCCTGATCGGATGCACGCTAGGAGGGCAGCTTGCAAATGGAACGTAACTCGAGATACCATTGATATTCAGGCATGGATAAGTCAAGAAGTGCACAAACAGGCTCGTGAGTAAACTGCGGGCAGAAACAAGGAAGTTTTCTACCCAGTGCGGATCTAATATGGTCACATCGTTTAGATGGTTTAGGGGCGATGCCAACGCCCGTGTCTCGCACCAAATGCCCTGGATTACCACATCGATAACAGTTCCTGACGCTAGGCTGAATGTAAGGAAGTCTTACACTCGACACTACCGCCCATGGGTGGGGTAAACTGTCACAGTTCTAAACTGGCTGAAGAGTAAAACGTAATAGCCTAACCTAGATCATCGATGCTGTCAGGAGTGATGGTCACCGGTCGGTCAGTAGCAGGAGGCAAACGCGCTCCCAATTCATTTACATTCCAATCGTTTACCTGCCCATGAATTTTTTTACTCGTTGCTCCCTACGAAGCGGAAGTATTCTAGGGCACACTCGATCCTCCATAGTACAATAACATTTACCTGAAACAGTAGAATAATTACCACAATCTGAGAAAAGGAAAAGCCAGTGAATGAAGGTGCTTAGGAAGAAATTTTTTGCCCAATCAGAGCATAAATACGCTCTTTGTAAACCAGTTGAAATGGTGATAACGACAGCCTCTTAATGCAGCCAGGTTCGAAAACCGGGAAGGGCTGGACCAGTGGGGATTTTAGACACTTCATTCACTGGTAGAGTTCAAATTAAATAGCCGTCTATTAAGCCTTTTAATTAATTAAAAGACAAAGCAATGAGAAATTCATTTAAAATTTAGTGCCAATTTAAATAATTTACAGAAAAATGTAAAATAAATATTAACATCTAAAAAGGAGATAATATTCATTAACACATCAACCAGCTACAAATATTTTAAAAAATAATTTCAGTAACAACGTTATAATATCAGAAAAGTGTTCCTTTCTGCCGAACCATTCGAGCATCTGCAAGGACACGCACATGGCATTCATAACTCATCGCTACACACAGTTATGAGAAAACAAATCCGTTCTGGAACAGACTAAAATTTATCTGAGCCACTTAAAAGGTACAGAGGCACTATACAGTTTCTTAAACAACATAGGCCATTGGCATTAGCTTTAAAGAAACCTGAAGCAAATGATAAATAGGCCAATAAAACACCAAAACAGACCCACATTTTTACACGAACAATTAATCATCCGTGGTAAATGATAATACCAAAAATTTCTCTGCACCTCCAATTGAAATTACACGACACATCACTCACTTTAAGAATCAGAAGAATTAAGGGAAGGCGGACGAGAATAGCTAACGGATGTACTCTCAGCAGTGGCTAAGGTTTCACAAGCAGCACGGACACATAAAGTCAAAGCATAAGACAAATTATACTGAAATATCGGCCAATGAATCAGTTTAAAATGTCCACCGGATATTGCAATCACATTACCCTTCGAATACCTTGGAGACACGGGCATCCATACAGAACAAATACAAGGAAGGCAGAGAAAAACGACAGTGAACACAGCATTGAGAGCTCGACGCCCTTCTGATATATCACAGTACAAGCCACGTCGGTACTCGACAACTTACGCGGGATAGCATCACCCCAACATTTGTCTCTCGCAAACGGCTAACACCAAGGACCAGGGGCGATACGGATGGCTCGCTACTCAGCTCATACGTCCCCCAATAGGCCACAAAGCCCGGAGCCACCACACGACAGGGCTCAGCCTACCAACAGCTGCATATTAGTCAAAGGTCATGTGAATAGTGATATCGATTCACTGCGAGAAAGCCGCCACTGCTCACTTTTATATGGTGTACAAGTAGTGACTCGTGGTCAAGGGGTAGCGCAGTTGATCAGCAATAAAAACGTCTGCGGTCCCGGGTTCGAACCACTGTACCACTTAAATTTTCATTAGTAATCAGCATTGGCGGCCGAAGACCTCCGGCCTAAGTCACCCTCATTCTGCCAACGGCCTTGTTAAAGATGGCGGCGAAGCGGACACAGGTGCAGGACATTCACTTGTCATTCTTCGAGCTGGGAAACTGTCCTGAATGAGGAAGACTGAGCAATGATCAATGACATGAGAGTGCAGAGGACAATGGAAACAACTGCATTCAAAGCACATAAGCCGGCCGTGGTGGTCTATCGGTTCTAGGCGCTCAGTCAGGAACCGCGCGACTGCTACAGTCGCAGGTTCGAATCCTGCCTCGGGCATGGATGTGTGTGATGTCCTTAGGTTAGTTAGGTTTAAGTAGTTCTAAGTTCTAGGGGACTTATGATCACACATGTTGAGTCCCATAGTGCTCAGAGCCATTTGAACCATTTTTTTAAAGCACATAACGTGTATCCACAGGACATGTGGCTTGCGATTGAAAAAGAGTCATGATGATGTTTCCATTAACAAAAGATTCCGGAATAGTCACACACCTGGATCTCTGGGAGGGGACTGAGAAGGGTGGGGATGACCATGAGAAAATGACTCAATAACCCACGAAAGGCTGACGTTCTACGAGTAGGGGCATAGAATGTCAGAAGTTTGAACATGGTAGGGAAGCTAGAAAATCTCAAAAGGGAAATGTAAAGGCTTAATATACAAAAAGGTACGGCCAAACGTTCAGGAAACATTCCTCACACACAAATAAATAAAAGATATTATGTGGACATGTGTCCGGAAACGCTTAATTTCCATGTTAGAGCTCATTTATTTTCGTCAGTATGTACTGTACTTCCTCGATTCACCGCCAGTTGGCCCAATTGAAGGAAGATAATGTTGACTTCGGTGCTTGTGTTGACATGCGACTTATTGCTACAGTACTAGCATCAAGCACATCAGTACGTAGCATCAACAGGTTAGTGTTCATCACGAACGTGGTTTTGTAGTCAGTGCAATGTTTACAAATGCGGAGTTAGCAGATGCCCATTTGATGTATGGATTAGCACGGGGTAATAGCCGTGAAGCGGTAAGTTTGTATCGAGACAGATTTCCAGAACGAAGGTGTCCCGACAGGAAGACTTTCGAAGCAATTGATCGGCGTCTTAGGGAGCACGGAACATTCCAGCCTATGACTCGCGACTGGGGAAGACCTAGAACGACAAGGACACCTGCAATGGACGAGGCAATTCTTCGTTCAGTTGACGATAACCCCAATGTCAGCGTCAGAGAAGTTGCTGCTGAACAAGGTAACATTGACCACGTCACTGTATGGAGAGTGCTACGGGGGAACCAGTTGTTTCCGTACCATGTACAGCGTGTGCAGGCGCTATTTGCAGCTGATTTGCCTCCACGGGTACACTTCTGCGAATGGTTCATCCAACAGTGTGTCAATCCTCATTTCAGTGGAAATGTTCTCTTTACGAATGAGGCTTCATTCCAACGTGATCAAATTGTAAATTTTCACAATCAACATGCGTGGGCTGACGAGAATCTATTAAAAAGCCAGAAACCCGCCTCGACTGCGAAAAAAGCACCTAGTGTTTACCTAGGTTTCGGCGTAGATAACTACACCTTCTTCAGAACAATAAAACCCACAAGTTCCTAAGAAGACCTTTGTCAATGATTAAAAGAACACCATGGCTATACATTTATAAACGAAAAAAGGGAAACACAAACAGTACATATGAAGTCTAAACCGTTACTTAACTTAATGGTGTAACCTCCACCTCACACCGGCCTATGTTCGATGGGCCACGACCCGCCATACACTGCAGCTGACGAGAATCCGCACACAATTGTGCAATCACGTCATCAACACAGATTTTCTGTGAACGTTTTGGCGGGCATTGTTGGTGATGTCTTGATTAGGCCCCATGTTCTTCCACCTACGCTCAATGGAGCACGTTATCATGGTTTCATACGGGATGCTCTACCTGTGCTGCTAGAACATGTGCCTTTACAAGTACGACACAACATGTGGTTCATGCATGATGGAGCTCCTGCACATTTCAGTCGAAGTGTTCGTACGCTTCTCAACAACAGATTCGGTGAACGATGGATTGGTAGAGGCGGACCATCTCCATGGCCTCCACGCTCTCCTGACCTCAACCCTCTTGACTTTCATTTATGGGGGCATTTGAAAGCTCTTGTCTACGCAACCCCGGTATCAAATGTACAGACTATTCGTGCTCGTATTGTGGACGGCTGTGATACCATACGCCATTCTCCAGGGCTGCATCAGCGCATCAGGGATTCCATGCGACGGAGGGTGGATGCATGTATCCTCGCTAACGGAGGACATTTTGAACATTTCCTGAAAGTGTTTGAAGTCACGCTGGTGCGTTCTGTTGCTGTGTGTTTCCATTCCATGATTAATGTGATTTGAAGAGAAGTAATAAAATGAGCTGTAACATGGAAAGTAAGCGTTTCCGGACACATGTCCACATAACATATTTTCTTTCTTTGTGTGTGAGGAATGTTTCCTGAAAGTTTGGCCGTACCTTTTCGTAACACCCTGTAGATATAGTAGGGCTCAGTGAGGTTAAATGGAAAGAAGACAATGATTTTTGGTTAGATGCGTATAGGATAATATCAACAACTGCAGCAGAAAATGGTATAACGGGAGTACGATTCGTTATGTATAGGATGGTAGGGCAGAGAGCGTAACACTGAGAATATTTCATTGACAGGATTGTTCTTACCAGAATCGACAGCAAACCAAGACCGACTTCGCAAGGAGAAGATCAAAAGATACAGACAGTGTAAGAGGATACTGAAAGGGCATTACAGTATGAAAATGGAGACGAAAACCTAATAGTCATGGAGGAATTGAATGCAGTTGTAGAGGAAGGAGTAGAGGAGTGGGTTACTGGAGAATATGGGCTTGGTACAAGGAATGAAAGAGGAGAAAGAATAATTGAGTTCTGTATTAAATTTCAGCTCGAAAAAGCGAATACTCTGTTTAAGAATCACAAGAACAGGTATACATAGAAAAGGCCGGGAGATATGGGAAGAATTTAGGTAGAATACATAATGGTCTGACGCAGATTCCGAAATCAGATACTGGATTGTAAGACGCAACCAGGAGCTGATATAGATTCGGATCACAATGTAGCAGCGACGAAAAATTTAAGAGATTATTCAGGAGGAATCAATACGTGGAGAAGAGGGATACGGAAGTACTAAGGAAAGATGAGATACGATTGAAGTTATCTAAGCTATACACAGAGTGATGAGGAATAGCTCAGTAGGCAATACAGTTAAAGCGGAATGAATATCTGTAGAAAGGGCAATCACAGATGTTGGAAAGGAAAACGTAGATACATAGAAGGTAACTCCGAAGAAACCACGGGTAACAGAAGAAATACTCCAGTTGATCGATGAAATAAGGAAACACTAAGATTTTCAGGGGGAATTCAGGAATACAGATGTTCCACGTCGCTGAGGAATTAAATAATTAGGAAGTAGAGGGAAGCTAAGACGAAATGCCTATATGAAAAATGTGAAGAAATCGAAAAATAAGTGGTCTTCGGAAGGACTGACGCAGCATATGGGAACGTCAAAACAACTTTCGGTGAAATTAAAAGCAAGAGTAGTAACATTAAAAGTGCAACCGGAGTTAAGCTATTAAATTCAGAGCAAAGAGAGGGTAGAGGAAAGAGTACATTGAATGTCCCTATGAGGGGCAGATTTATCTAAGGATATAGAAGAAGAAACAGGAGTCCATTTAGAAGTGATCGGGGATCCAGTATTATAATTAGAATTTACCATCGCTTTGGAGGACTTCTGAACAAATAAGCAGAAGGGATAGATAATATTGCATCAGAATTTCCAAAATCATTTGGGGAAGTGGCTGCAAAACGACTTTTGACGTTGGTGTGTAGATTGTAAAATATGGAAACATGCCACCTGATTTTCGGAAAAATACCTTCTTCCCAATTCCGAATACTGCAAGAATTGACAAGTGTAAAAGTTATCGCACAATCAGCTTAACACATTATGCATCCAAGTCGCTTCCAAGAAAAATATACGAAAGAATTGAAAAGAAAATTGAGGATGTGTTAAAGGATGATCAATTTTGCTCTCACCAGAGAGGCAATCCTGACGTTACGGTTGATAGTGGAAGCAAGACTAAGCATAACACACAGATACGGGGTTAGTCGATATGGAGAAAGCGAAATATAAAATGGTGAAAGACGTTCCACAATTCTGAGAAAAATAGGGGTACGCTATAGGGAGAGACGAGTAATATACAATATGTACAAAGGCCAAGAGGGAATAATAGGAGTGGACGACCAAGAACGAAATGCTCGGATTAAAAAGGGTGTAAGACAGGAATGTAGTCTTTCGCCCCTACTGTTCAATCTGTACACGGAAGCAGCAATGACGGAAATAAAAGACAGGTCCAGAAGTGGGATCAAAATTCGAGGTGAAAGGATATCAACGATACGATTCGCTGATGACTTTGCAATCCAGACTGAATGCGAAAGGAATGAGACAGAATGTAAATTGAGAGTAAATCGAAGAAAGACGAAAGAATTGAGAAGTATCAGAAATGAGAACAGCGAGAAACTTAACATCAGGATTGATGATCACGAGGTAAATGAAGTTAAGGAATTCTGCTACGTAGGTAACAAAATAGCCAATGACGGACGAAGCAAGGATGTCATCAAAGGCAGATTAGTCTTGGCCAAAAGGACATTCCTAGCCAAGAGAAGTCTAATAGTATCAAACATAGGCTAAATTGAAAGGAAGGTCAGTGTTGGCCGTAATATCGATGGTTTATTGATAGCAAAATCGATTTTCAATCACATAGTGATGATCTTCAGTGCTGTGCTGTACAAATTAAACTCAGACACTGGTATCAAGTTATGAGTAACAAAAACTGAGAAGCGATCAAAATAATGAGTTATTGTAATCGCTTCTCAGTTTTGGATACTGATAACTTGATACCAGTGTCTGAGTTTAATTTGTACAGCACAGCACTGAAGATGATCACTATGTGATTGAAATCGATTTAGCTGTCAATAAATCATAAATATTACCGCCAACGCTGACCTTCCTTTTAATTTAACATATATGGTCGTTGTGCACATAGAACTCCATGGAGTCGCCAATCAATCAAACATAAGCCTTAATTTGAGGAAAAAATTTCTCAGAATGTACGTTTGGAACTCAGCATTGTATGGTAATGAAACATGGACTTGGCGAAAACCGAAACAGAAGCGAATGAAGAATTTGAGATGTGATGCTGCAGACAAATACTGAAAATTAAGTGGACTGATAAAGAATGAGGAGGCTCTGCACAGAATAGGAGAGAATGGAATATGTGGACAACATTGACAAGCACAAGGGACAGAGTGATGGGACATCTGTTAAGACATGAGACAATGATTAGAGGGAGCTGTAGAGGGCAAA
Organism: Schistocerca nitens; assembly: GCF_023898315.1. Classification (NCBI taxonomy): domain Eukaryota; kingdom Metazoa; phylum Arthropoda; class Insecta; order Orthoptera; family Acrididae; genus Schistocerca; species Schistocerca nitens. Next base: position 364,044,186 of record NC_064619.1, read on the forward strand.
AACTGTAGAGGAAGACAGAGATTGAAATAGATCCAGGAAATACTTGAGAACTTAGATTACAATAGGCAGTCTGAGATGAAGATGCTGGCACAGGAGAAAAATTCGTGGCGAGTCGCATCGAACCAATCACAAAAAAAGGAATTTCTTCAACTTCATCGAACTACATTATCCTCAACCGTCTCCTGTGACATCGCATTTGAAAGACTTCGCTTCATTTCTGTGTTTCCCAATGTCCACGTGTGGTACCCATAGAGATGTATCTTTTTAGATGTTTGTCCTTGTTTAATTTTCTAGAGGCTCTTAAGATTTGTGGAATACTCGCTAAAACGTCTTTCCTGGGATTTTCTTCTCTATTTGTTCTCATTCCAAAGTTTAGAAATTCGGCCCCCACTTCAAAAAGGCTCCCGTGCCTCTGCATAGCATACACTCCTGGAAATTGAAATAAGAACACCGTGAATTCATTGTCCCAGGAAGGGGAAACTTTATTGACACATTCCTGGGGTCAGATACATCACATGATCACACTGACAGAACCACAGGCACATAGACACAGGCAACAGAGCATGCACAATGTCGGCACTAGTACAGTGTATATCCACCTTTCGCAGCAATGCAGGCTGCTGTTCTCCCATGGAGACGATCGTAGAGATGCTGGATGTAGTCCTGTGGAACGGCTTGCCATGCCATTTCCACCTGGCCCCTCAGTTGGACCAGCGTTCGTGCTGGACGTGCAGACCGCGTGAGACGACGCTTCATACAGTCCCAAACATGCTCAATGGGGGACAGATCCGGAGATCTTGCTGGCCAGGGTAGTTGACTTACACCTTCTAGAGCACGTTGGGTGGCACGGGATACATGCGGACGTGCATTGTCCTGTTGGAACAGCAAGTTCCCTTGCCGGTCTAGGAATGGTAGAACGATGGGTTCGATGACGGTTTGGATGTACCGTGCACTATTCAGTGTCCCCTCGACGATCACCAGTGGTGTACGCCCAGTGTAGGAGATCGCTCCCCACACCATGATGCCGGGTGTTGGCCCTGTGTGCCTCGGTCGTATGCAGTCCTGATTGTGGCGCTCACCTGCACGGCGCCAAACACGCATACGACCATCATTGGCACCAAGGCAGAAGCGACTCTCATCGCTGAAGACGACACGTCTCCATTCGTCCCTCCATTCACGCCTGTCGCGACACCACTGGAGGCGGGCTGCACGATGCTGGGTCGTGAGCGGATGACGGCCTAACGGTGTGCGGGACCGTAGCCCAGCTTCATGGAGACGGTTGCGAATGGTCCTCGCCGATACCCCAGGAGCAACAGTGTCCCTAATTTGCTGGGAAGTGGCGGTGCGGTCCCCTACGGCACTGCGTAGGATCCTACGGTCTTGGCGTGCATCCGTGCGTCGCTGCGGTCCGGTCCCAGGTCGACGGGCACGTGCACCTTCCGCCGACCACTGGCGACAACATCGATGTACTGTGGAGACCTCACGCCCCACGTGTTGAGCAATTCGGCGGTACGTCCACCCGGCCTCCCGCATGCCCACTATACGCCCTCGCTCAAAGTCCGTCAACTGCACATACGGTTCACGTCCACGCTGTCGCGGCATGCTACCAGTGTTAAAGACTGCGATGGAGCTCCGTATGCCACGGAAAACTGGCTGACACTGACGGCGGCGGTGCACAAATGCTGCGCAGCTAGCGCCATTCGACGGCCAACACCGCGGTTCCTGGTGTGTCCGCTGTGCCGTGCGTGTGATCATTGCTTGTACAGCCCTCTCGCAGTGTCCGGAGCAAGTATGGTGGGTCTGACACACCGGTGTCAATGTGTTCTTTTTTCCATTTCCAGGAGTGTATATCTTTCTAGGAAGTCCTCTTGCTGCGCCGCCGTTATCTCAGTTGTTTCTATTTACGTGTGTATCATAACCATCACCTAACACATATTTTTTTTATTAATAACTCGATTCGGTTCCTGTGCATTTTCGATGACCGATACTGTGTCACCTACAACCCATAACATGCTGAATTTCTTTCTCTGACAAACTAATACTAAACTGATATAGTCTGCTTTTCTAATTGCCTCTGCAATTTCCAAAACCAGCACCAGTGCTGACTATGAGCCAATCTGTCTGTCCAAACCATTTATGAAATAGGCATCTTCTGCTATCTGTCAGCTGCTGAATAGTCCTGTCTGATGTGGACTGTAAAATCATCCCGACGCACTGAACATTCAAAGAAATTTTGGGCTCGCTACTGGTCGTTGCAACTACACTTCACGATATCTTGACTAAGAGGTGTCGCGTCTCCTGAGTGTACACACGGAATACTGACGAAAATTCCCGCCCCCCCCCCCCCAAATGATATTTATTAACGCGTTATGAGCGTCCAGATCGTGGTGACAGGTTCAGCTTACTACAAGGACGCGCTAATAAATCAGTAAATTACGAATCTGAGAACTTCTTTAACTGTCTTCGATTTCTCACGTCGGGATGAAAGGCAAGTGACAAGCAAAATTTTGTTTTAATACAGCAAGATGGTTGACAAATAAGAGTTAACTACCCTCATATCCAAAAATGGCTCTGAGCACTATGGGACTCAACTGCTGAGGTCATTAGTCCCCTAGAACTTAGAACTAGTTAAAACTAACTAACCTAAGGACATCACAAACATCCATGCCCGAGGCAGGATTCGAACCTGCGACCGTAGCGGTCTTGCGGTTCCAGACAGCAGCGCCTTTAACCGCACGGCCACTTCGGCCGGCCCCTCATATCCCTTTAGTTGATAGGACACTGCGTAAAAGATGGGTTCAAATGGTTCAAATGGCTCTAAGCACTTTGAGACGTAACATCTGAGGTCATCAGTCCCCTAGACTTAGAACTACCTGAAGCTAACTAACCTAAAGACATCACACACATCCAAATCCGAGGCAGGATTCGAATCTGCGACCGTAACAGCAGCGCGGTTCCGGACTGAAGCGCCTAGAACCACTCGGCCACAGCGGCCGGCAAAAGATGGGGAACACTCTATTCTAGACCACATTATGCACGACTGTAATGAATGTTTCCTTACTTTCCTTTAGCCTGCTCTCTTTTGATATTCTCATGGTTAAAACTGTTTCTTGACTGCCCAGATTTTCCTTCATCCATACTGTCATCTCCGTATGTTCTTCGTTGAAGAACTCTTTTGAGCTTTTATTTTTGACATATTTGACACTTGATTTTCTTTGCGATAATTTTCATATGTGTATGTTATTACGTCAACGGCCTTGCCGCAGTAGTAACACCGGTTCCTGTTAGATGACTAAAGTTGAACGCTGGCTGCTGCTTGGATGGGTGACCGTCACGGTGCACCGAGGACTGTTGGGAAGTGGTGTGCACACAGCTCTTGTGAGGCCGACTGGAGAGCTCCTTGATTGTGAAGCAGAGCCTCCGGTCACGAACTGTGACTACAGTCAGGAGAGTCGTGTGCCGACCACATAGCCCTCCATATCCGTATCCAATGACGCCTATCGGCTAATGATGACACGGCGGTCGGTCGGTGCCGATGAGCGTGTTGAGGCTTGTTCGAGATTTTGTTCAGTTTTTTTTTTATTCAATCCTTTTTGTATGTGGTGTCTGTAAATGTGAGGATGACCAATTCATCACTTTAGTGGTGATTCACACCACACTCGAACTCCTACGTGTATCGGCGCAACGCCGCAAATAATGAGGTTAAGGTCCAGGGGTTCTTCATTAGTAGTGTGTCAATAAGTTGAGAATGTGGGTCTGACTGAGGTGTGCTAGGACTGATCGTGCAGTTGTGATGACCACTATGTCCAGATGGCACTGTGATCAGCGCATCTGCCTGGTATGTAAGAGACCCATGTTCGAATATTTTCACTCCAGTTCGATTAAGTACCTCCTCATGTGTTACTCGATCTACCCATCTAATTTACAGTATTCTTCTATAGCTCCACATTTCAAAAGCTATTCTGTTCTCGTCGGTATTGCTAATCGCCCATGTCTAAGTTCCATATGAGGCTACGCTGCAAACAAATGTCTTGAGGAAGCGCTTCTTGAGAGTTAAATTTATATTAGATGCTAACAAATGTCCGTTTTTTTTAGAATGCTTTTCCTACTGTTGCTGTTACACACTCACCAGAAAAAAAGTTTTGCATCACCCCGGTTCCCAGAACTCCTGAAGAGAGACGTTGATTGTGGATATTGTATCGCAGACACAGTCCCTTTGACTGTTCAGAGACATCCCTAATCCCGCGCAAAGATGTAAACTGTTGTGTCGATTCCCTAAGGTCTCGACACAATGAGTGGCTAGGTGCACGCGAAACTAACGCAGACGGGCGTAAATTCTGAAACAGGAGACTGGATGAAAACTATAAAGAAAAGAAGAGAGATTTTAATATACTTAACTTTAATGTAGTCTTGTTCTTGTTGAAATACATCTCTTGCATAGTAGTAAGCAATTAGCAATGATACACATGGCGCCTTGCTAGGTAGTAGCGATGGACTAGCTGAAGGCTATTTAATCTGTCTCTCGGCAAATGAGAGGAATACTTGGTAGGTCTAGTCGCAAGCTATGTAGTCCGTACAACTGGGGCGAGGTCAAGTCCGTGTCTTGTGACCTGCCATGTGGTGGCGCTAGGTTTGCGAATACACAGTGGCGACACGCGGGTCCGACATGTACTACAGGACCGCGGCCGATTTAAGTTACCACCTAGCAAGTGTGGTGTCTAGCGGTGACACCACATTCCTCCCCCGCAAATCGGCGAACGGTCGTGAGATAAGGCTTCCGCCCGCCGTGGGGAGGACCCCATGTTGACGTATGCGATGAGGTGGGGAGCCTAACAACAGGCGAGGCTGTGCCACCCGCACCCGGCCATTCGGTCCGAGGGGAGCTAGGAAACGCCTGCAAACCTAGTCCAGGGTGCACGTCAACATGAGGTGTATGCGCACGTAATGAGACAGAAGGGTCGACCTCCATGTGGTCGGAGCACCCGACGGGCGAAGACGACATCTGGTCCGGAGCGGGCAAGAGGTCCATGGCGGAGGACGGCTGGTCACGGGAAGCAAGCGGCGGCGCGTGACCCAGGGAGGCGCGAGGCGGCTGCAGCGAAGCGTCCGCTGCTTGCGGCGCCGGCGGCGGCTGCGGCGGCGCGACGCCATGAGGCAAAATGGAAGGCAGCGTCGGGAACACCTGGGGATGAGGCGAGCCAGTAGATGGGTCCCCAGGGCGCTGACCTGACGGCTCCGTCGCTGAAAGCAGACGGGGAGCGGCAGAACCCAGGCGACGACAGAGGCGCAGCTGATTGAGATGCCGACGCACCTCACCAGAGGCCCCCAAAACCAAATACATCGCGCGGCCGAGGCAGCGAAGAATGCGCCCTGCAAGCCAACGCCGTGAACCGCGATAGTTGCGATAATAGACAACGTCGCCAGGAGCAAAAGCAGGAGACTGCCGCAGCACAGGAACCTGATGTGGCGGATGCAGCAAAGACATCAAAGTTCGATGAGAACGACCATGAAGCAACTCAGCCGGCGAGCGACCATCGCGAGGCTGAGAGCGATATGAAGACAAAAAGAGCAACAAAGCGTCCTCCCGAGAATGCGACTCTTTCAACTTCAACATCTGTGACTTGAAAGTCCGGACCAATCGTTCAGCGGCACCGTTTGACTGAGGCGAAAACGGCGCGGATGTCAGATGTTGAATACCATTGGCCTGGCAGAATGACTGAAATTCTGCGGACATGAATTGTGGGCCATTGTCGGAAACAATAGTCTGCGGAAGACCTTCAATGCAAAAGATAGCAGACAAGGCTTGGATGGTGGCAGAAGACGTCGTGGAAGACATCCGGACAACAAAAGGAAAATTACTGAAAGCATCGACCACAACCAACCATCGAGCATTCCAGAATGGACCAGCAAAATCGATGTGCAAGCGTTGCCAAGGGGAAGTGGCTTTCGGCCATGCAAAGAATTTCCGCGGCGGTGCGGATTGTTGTTCGGCACACGCCACACAAGAGGAGCACATATATCGTCCAGATAGTTCGCAGCCGTAGGGACCGACGCACAAATAGTTTGTAAATATTGCTGAAATAAAGCAGGGGCGGATGCACACCCGAATGGCAGTCTTTTGAAGCGATACAAGCCAAGATGCGTGTTAACCACTAAGACGCGCTGGGATTCTTCGTCCACAGGTATTTGCAAGTACGCATCTGCTAGGTCCAATTTTGAAAAATATTTTCCCGGGCACAGTTTGTCAAAAAGATCTTCCGGGCGGGGCAAAGGAAAAGTAGCAGTCACAAGTTGTGGATTCACAGTTGCCTTGAAGTCCACGCAAAGTCTCAATTTTCCGGAAGGTTTGGGCAAAATTACTAAGGGCGAGGCCCAGAGAGAAGCCTGCACTCGTTCAATGACACCTTGAGATTCTAATTCGGCTAATGTTCGTGCGACCTCATCACGCAATGCGTGGGGAACATTGCGCGCTCTGAAAAATTTCGGTTGCGCGTTGTCTTTCAGTTCCAAATGCGCTTCATAGTTCTTAGCGCAACCAAGGCCCGGTGCAAAAATGTCTGCAAATTCTTCACAAAGACTAGAAACACTGGCGGAAGGCACAGTCTGATTCACTGATAGGACCTGATTCACTATAGACAAATTAAACAATTGAAACAAATCTAAACCAAACAAGTTCACGGCACTAGAGGAACGAAGAACATAAAATGACACAAGTTTTGTCTGTCCCTTGTATGTGGCAATAAGGCTGCACTGTCCTAACACAGGTATGTGCTGTCCTGAGTAACTAGTTAACGTAACATTTGCGGCACGCAATGGCGGGGCGCCCAGTTGTTTGTACGTGTCGTGATTGAGCAATGAAACTGCAGCTCCGGTATCGAGCTGGAATGGGATCACTTTGCCTTCAAAGTCTAAGTCCACAAAAAGTTTATTGTCTTGTTGACGCCAAGAGCGACTGTCTCGTGCAATTTGAACTGATACAGGTCCAGAAGCACTTGCAACTTTACGGGATTTCCAGCGACGTCGACGCACACGTTGGGTGGGACGAACACAGTCACTGTTAGCTAAAGTGTCACTGGACGGGTGGGAATGAACTACATTAATGTCCATGGGCGAAGGTCCACGAGCCGGATTGTCCTGGGTTCGATTCCGGCGCGAAGCAAAGGGCCTGGAATTTGTGTGATTGTCTGATCTGAACTTTTTCTGGCAAACACTTTGTACATGTCCCGTCTTGTGACAGTAAAAGCAAATAGCTTGGCGTGACGGGCAATTTTCACGCGAATGTCTAGTTGCACACCGCGGGCAAGATTTCACTGCATTTGCTTGCTTACGCGGCGCACGTGGTTGCAAGCTAGGCGGCCGCAGCGAAGTCGGGCGCGAGGGCCGCTGAGCGTCCCGTGCAGCGGGCCGGGCGGGCCGATTAATGTGACACACTGCTGGCGAAGTTTCAAATGATTCCTGAGCAAAGTCAAGTGTGTCTTGCCTGTCCAAAATGTCTATCACTTGTTGCAGGGAGGGATTAACTAGCTTCAAAATCTGTTCCCTTATGCGAACATCAGAAACGTTCTGTGCAATTGCATCACGCACCATAGTATCTGAATATGGGAGGCCACATTCACAGGCAAACGCGCAGTCTCTAGTAAGGCCTTGCAAAGTTGCTACCCACTCCCTGTTAGTCTGACCGGCCGTACGTTTTGTACGAAAAAACGTATACCGTTTGGCAACTACATTTACTGTTTCTTTGAAATAGGCATCTAAAGCCGACAAAATTTCCTCGTAGGTCAGAGTTGCTACGTCGCGTCGGGGAAACAATTTCACTATCACCCGGTAGGTAGACACACCGACACAAGAAAGCAAAAACGGCTGCCGCTCTTTACCTTGAATTCCATAAGCAGTGAGGTGGAAGTTGAACTGATCGGCCCACTCAGTCCAGCTTTCGGTTGTGGCCTCAAAGGGCCTAAATGGCGGTGCGACAGCGTTGTGTGGCTGCGGTAGCGATGAAGCGGCTGCCGCCGCATCGGTTTGCAGCGCACGTTGACCCTGGACGAGCTGTCCAAGGGCTTCCAATAACGCCTGCGTCTGCTGATTCTGCAAGCGAAAAAATTCGGACAGTACATCTGGAGAATGCGGCGAAGCCATGACACAAGCAAATTAGAGCAAATATAACACAAAGACTGCAACGTGGGCGCGGCACCACTCCTCGGCGCCAAAATATTGTTGTGTCGATTCCCTAAGGTCTCGACACAATGAGTGGCTAGGTGCACGCGAAACTAACGCAGACGGGCGTAAATTCTGAAACAGGAGACTGGATGAAAACTATAAAGAAAAGAAGAGAGATTTTAATATACTTAACTTTAATGTAGTCTTGTTCTTGTTGAAATACATCTCTTGCATAGTAGTAAGCAATTAGCAATGATACACATGGCGCCTTGCTAGGTAGTAGCGATGGACTAGCTGAAGGCTATTTAATCTGTCTCTCGGCAAATGAGAGGAATACTTGGTAGGTCTAGTCGCAAGCTATGTAGTCCGTACAACTGGGGCGAGGTCAAGTCCGTGTCTTGTGACCTGCCATGTGGTGGCGCTAGGTTTGCGAATACACAGTGGCGACACGCGGGTCCGACATGTACTACAGGACCGCGGCCGATTTAAGTTACCACCTAGCAAGTGTGGTGTCTAGCGGTGACACCACATAAACAACCATGCATGAGCAGCTCCTATTGGACGGAGAGGGTCCGACAGCCGATCAGTTCCAGTCATTCTACCAGGAAGAACGTAGACGGCTCGTGTTGTCCGTAGTGCAACCAGGACTAGACGGTCAATACCGCGGTTCGATCGCATCCGTATTGCTACCTTGTGCCAGGAAGGGCTCTAAACAAGGGAAGTGCCCAGGCGTCTCAGCGACGTTGTTCTGACATGGAGGAGATACAGACAGAAACTGTCGATGACATGTCTCGCTCAAGACGCCCAACGGCTTGGATTACTGCTACGTACCGATTATGGTTCAGAGGAACCCTGACACCAACATCACCATGTTGAATAATGCTTTACGCACTGCCATAGTACGTCGTGCTACGACTCAAACTATGCGCAATGGACTGCATGATGCGGAACTTCGCTCCTGACGTCCATGGCGAGGTCCATCTATGCAACCACGACATCATGCATCACGGTACAGACAGACCCAACAACATGCCGAATGGACCGCTCAGGATTGGCATCACGTTCTCATCACCGATAAGTGTCGCAGGTGCCTCCAACCAGACAATCGTCGGAGAAGTGCCAGGAGGCAACCCGGTCAGGCTGAACGCCTTAGACACACTGTCCAGCGAGTGCAGCAAGGTGGAGGTTCCCTGCTGTTTTGAGGTGGCATTATGTAGGGCTGATGTACGCAGCTGGTGGTCATGGAAGACGCCGTAACGGCTGTACGATACGTGAATCCCATCCTCCGACCGATAGAGCAACCTTATCGCCAGCATATTGGCGAGGCATTCGTCTTCATGGCGACCATTCACGTCCAAGTCGTGAACAGTTTGTGAATGAATTCCTTCAGGGTAACGACATCGCTCGAATACATTGGGTGTATGTTCTCCAGACATGAACTCTATCGAACAAGCCTGGGATAGATTGAAAAGTGCTGTTTATGGAAGAGGTGACCCACCAACCACTCTCAGGGATCAACGCCGAATCGCCGTTGAGGAGTGGGATAATCTGGACCAACAGTGCCTTGATGAACTTGTGGATAGTATACCACGACGAATACAGACATGCATCAATGCAAGAGGACTTGCTACTGGGTGTTAGAGGTACTGGTGTGTACAGCAATCTGGACAACCACCTCTGATGGTCTCCCTGTATGGTGGTACAACGTGCAATGTGTGGTTTTCATGAACAATAAAAAGGGTGGAAATGATGTTTATGTTGATCTCTATTCCAGTTTTCTGTACAGGTTCCGGAACTCTCGGAATCGAGGTGATCCAAACTTTTATTGATATGTGTATGTTGCCTGCTTCAATCAATATCACATTGATGGCCAAATAGCAATACTCACTTACCAATTTTCCTGTCTCTTCTACTAATTAAATATCAGTAGCATCGCTGAATTACATTCCGTTATATCGTATTATAACTCACTTATTGATGTTAATCTTATAATCGCTTTTTAAACGTGGTGGATGGATTAGTTATTCTAGTTTGTCTGCCCTCATGTTGCGACACAAGCCCAATACTTCCCAGTTTCCTTCACTGACTTGTGAACCAGGTCCCTTGTCAATGGTTCTGAAAGCTTATCATTACAAGGTCTCACTATTTCTTTCTGTCCACCTCTTGGAACCTACAGTAATAGGACAGGTCTAAATTATTGCATAAATCTTTATAATGAAGACATAATACCCTGAGTGTATCCAAAACATAAAACAAAGAGAATAATCTCAACCTTAGACTTGCAACATGATGTAAAGTCAACTGACCATACAGTTCGCACAATAACTACGCTTGTGAACTATAACAAAAATTACAATATGTAAGTTTGGAGGTCTTAGCTGAAGAACAGCTTAACGTTGCTAACATTTTGGATGCCTTTCGCGACATCAGTGTCCGGGCCCATGACTACATAAGATCGATGGCCCAGAACCTTTTCTACCCGGCAGTGGTTGTCATTCAGCGGGTAAATCTTGGGTCTCTTTTTTTCTCAATCAGGGCAGATCGGTGTCTAACAAGAACGTAATCTCCTTCCTTGATACTAGCTTTTTTACGGCATGTTCATGCCGTACGTTCCTTAAATCTTCCTTCCACCTAATCCTTCTCCGAGAAACTGATAATTTCGTCTGGAGATCCTCTTCAGAGGAAGGGTATAACCGTAATGCTGCTCTCAAGGGCTTGATTACTGACCTCACATGAATGAGGTTACTAGGGCAGGAACTATGTTTACTATTGAATATGTGTACACAGACCGGAACGGACCGGATCACACGAGAGCATCCATCAAAGGGACCGTTAGATCTAAAGGACCACCTGGTTCCTTGTCTCCACCTGAAGCGACACACATGGCAGTGGCCAGTGGGGACCTGCTGGCAGAGACCTGCCCATGTCGGGTTCGGAAATCTACCGGTCAGCCGTAACGCCCAGGATCTTACTTCTAATTCACTGCTTACTGTCTTAAAGTGATCCAGCTTCCTCTCCATTAATTCAGTCTTCGCATAAATGGCGCTAAATACCACTGGCAACTATAGTCTCTCCCACTTGTTTGTTCAGCGACTCGAGAGTAGTTTCCAATCCAAATACTCTATGTGATTAAAAATATGCCGGTAGGAGTGGCCGAGCGGTTCTAGGCGCTACAGTCTAGAACCGCGCGACCGCTACAGTCGCAGGTCCGAATCCTGCCTCGGGCATCGATGTATGTGATGACCTTAGGTTAATTAAGTTTAAGTAGTTCTAAGTTCTAGGGTACTGATGACCTCAGAAGTTAAGTCCCATAGTGCTCAGAGCCATTTGAAACATTAAAAGTATCCAGGCACCCCCTAAAAATTCATTTTTAATATTAGGTGCATTGTGCTGCCACCTAGTGCCAGGTTTTCCATTTCAGCGACATCAGAGGTCACTATATGTCGTGAGAGAGCCGAATGGGGCGCTCGGCGGAACTCACGGACATCAAACGTTGTCAGGTGATTATGTGTCACTTGGGTCATACGTCTGTACGCGATATTTTCACACTCCTTAACACCTCTAGGTCCACTGTTTCCGACGTGATAGTGAAGTGGAAACGTGAAGCGACTGGTACAGCACAAAAGCGTTCATACCGACCTCGTCTGTTGACTGACAGAGACCGCCGACAGTTGAAGAGGGTCGTATTGTGTCATAGGCAGACATCTATCCAAACCATCACACAGGAATTCCAAACTGCATCAGGATCCACTGCAAGTACTATGACTCTTAGGCGAGAGGTGAGAAACCTTGGATTTCATTGTCGAGCGGCTGACCATAAGCTACACATCAAATGCCAATCAACGCCTCGTTTGGTGTAAGGAACGTAGACATTGGACGATAGAACAATGGGAAAATGTTGTGTGGAGTGATGAATCACGGTACACAATGTGGCGATCCGACATCAGGGTGTGGGTATGGCGAATGCCTGGTGATCGTCATCTGCAAGCGTGTGTAATGCCAACAGTAAATTTTGGAGACGGTGGTGTTATGATGTGGTCGCGTTTCTCATGCAGGGGGCTTTCACCCCTTGTTCTTTTGCGTGGCAGTATCACAGCACTGGCCTACTTTTGATGTTCTAAGAACCTTCGTGCTTCGCACTGCTGAAGAGCAATTCGAGGACGGCGACAGCACCTTACAACTCGATCGAGCACCTGTTCATAATGCACGGCCTGTGGCGGAGTGGTTATACGACAATGTAATGGACTGGCCTGCACAGAGTCCTGACCTGAATGCTATAGAACACCTGTGGGATGTTTTGGAACGCCGAGTTCGTGCCAGGCCTCACCGACCGACAGCGATACCTCTTCTCAGTGCAGCGCTCCGTGAATAATGGGATGCCATTCCACAAGAAACCCTCCAGCACCTCATTGAACGTATGCCTGCGAGAGTTGAAGCTGTCAAGGTTAAGGGTGGACCAGCACCATGCTGAATTCCAGCATTACCGATGGTAGCGCCAACAACTTGTAAGTCATTTTCAGCCAGGTGTCCGGATACCTTCGATCACATAGTTGCTTAACCGAGGTGACTTGCGATATGTGATGATGTTAGCTGTGAGTTTCGAAATATTATCAGAACGACAAGAGCAGTATGACGATTCTTACAGCGTTGCATTCAGTGGAATTGTCATACCAGATGCTCATGGTCCAAATTGCATGATAGCGTGGTAACAACCGACAAAGTTACTGAAAGTGTCCTAATGCGAAACACGGGAACAAACTGGACTACCTTCGCACAAGACTACTTGAAAGAAATGGAAGACAAGAATTGTGTAACAAAATGGCAATAACATCCACACTACTATACCCCGGGATGTGGAGATATCAAGGACCTGAAACGAAATGGGAGTCAGAGAATACTTTTACAAACTTGGATAACCAACCGTAGTGTGCAGCTGTAGAAACAAAAGGTTCCTCTAGATAACATGACGCTGAAAAAAAATGGTTCAAATGGCTCTGATCACTATGGGACTTAACATCTATGATCATCAGTCCCCCAGAACTTAGAACTACTTAAACCTAACTAACCGAGGGACATCACACAACACCCAGTCATCACGAGGCAGAGAAAATTCCTGACCCCGCCGGGAATCGAACCCGGGAACCCGGGCATGACGCTGAAGATGTAATTGTTGCTGCAGCTTCAGACCGGCGAAGTATCATGAAATGTTGACGCACAAATTGATGCCAATTTCCCGAATGCGGGACGAATTTGTGACCCTCCATGTCGGCATGATTGAAACTTAAGTTTCAATGTAATGACCATCGTATCCCTGTACTGAGGAGTGATCTACGACACTTTAGAAATAATAACTTTATTAAAAACATAGAACTAAATTATAACGTCCTTGGAGGAACATCAAACAACTACATACAACAGGTATCTCTCTCTTGTGACGCAGTTGTGATATGCCTAAAACACCCGCACGGCCTGTCTGGCGTGTCGCGGAATCGATTACGAGGCGTATACAACAGTAGTCCCAAACTTCGGATTTTTGGCACATTGTGCACTTCCAGAATTTATTAAACAATCAACGTGAAAACTACCTCCCCTTCTACCAAGCGATAGTCATCCTTACTGGCATTGCATTGGTAGTGTCTAACTGTGTTATATAAATTGATCTATTTAGTTTATTTATTTATTTATTTATTGTTCCATGGGACCAAATTAAGGAGAAGTCTCCATGGTCATGGAACAAGTCAATACATGAAATTATAACACGATATTAGAAACAGATAAAATGAAATATAAAAAACATATTCAGGTAACAAGTAAGTTTAAATAAAGAAAATAAACAATGTAACACTGGAATTTGCTTAATTTTTTAGATCTTCCAGGAGCTCCTCGACAGAATAGAAGGAATGAGCCATGAGGAAACTCTTCAGTTCAGACTTAAAAGAGTTTGGGCTACTGCTAAGATTTTTGAGTTCTTGTGGTAGCTTATTGAAAATGGATGCAGCAGAATACTGCACTCCTTTCTGCACAAGAGTCAAGGAAGTGCATTCCACGTGCAGATTGGATTTCTGCCTAGTATTAACTGAGTGAAAGCTGCTAACTCTTGGGAATAGGCTAATATTGCAAACAACAAACGACATTGAAGAAAATATATACTGTGAGGGCAATGTCAGAATTCCCAGACTATTGAACAGGGGTCGACAAGACGTTCTCGAACTTACACCACATATAGCTCGAACAGCCCGTTTTTGAGCCAAAAATACCCTTTTTGAATCAGAAGAATTACCCCAAAAAATAATACCATACGACATAAGCGTATGAAAATATGCGAAGTAGACTAGTTTTCGTGTTGAAGTATCACTTATTTCAGATACTGTTCTAATGGTAAATAAAGCAGCATTTAGTTTCTGAACAAGACCCTGGACATGGGCTTTCCACAACAGCTTACTATCTCTCCGAACGCCTAGGAACTTGAACTGTTCCGTCTCGCTTATAATATGCCCATTCTGTCTGATCAAAATATCGGTTCTTGTTGAATTGTGAGTTAGAAACTGTAAAAACTGAGTCTTACTGTGATTTAACATCAAATTATTTTCCACAAGCCACGAACTTATTTAATGAACTACATTATTTGATACTGTTTCAATATTACACACAAGATCCTTCACTACCAAGCTGGTGTCATCAGCAAACAGAAATATTTTTGAATCACCTCTAATACTAGAAGGCATATCATTTATATAAACAAGAAACAGCAGTGGCCCCAGCACCGACCCTTGGGGAACGCCCCACTTAACAGTGCCCCATTGGGACTGAACATCACTACCACTCTCAATATTGCGGAGAATTACCTTCTGCTTTCTGTTCTTAAAATAAGAGGTGAACCAATTGTAAGCTACTCCCCTTACTCCATAATGGTCCAACTTCTGCAGTAATATTTTGTGGTCAACACAGTCAAAAGCCTTCGTTAAATCAAAGAAAACTCCTAGCGTTCGCAACCTTTTATTTAATCCGTCCAAAACCTCACGGAGAAAAGAGAATATAGCATTTTCAGTTGTTAAACCATTTCTAAAACCAAACTGAACATTTGTCAGCAAATTATGTGAATTTAATTCTCCAGTAACCTTGCATATACAACCTTCTCGATAACTTTAGCAAACACCGATGGCATAGAAATAGGTCTATAATTGTCAATATTATCCCTGTCTCCCTTTTTATAAAGTGGCTTCACTACCGAGTACTTTAATCGGTCAGGAAACCGACCACTCCTAAATGAAAAGTTACAGATATGGCTAAGTACTGGGCTAACATACATAGAACAATACTTCAGTATTCTGCTAGATACCCCGTCATATCCATGAGAGTTCATGGTCTTTAGTGATTTAATTATTAACTCAATGTCCCTCTTGTCAGTATCATGGAGGAACATTTCAGGTAACAGTCTCGGAACACTTTTTTCTAAGAGCGCTATATGATTCCCTGTTGGGACTAGGTTTCTATTCAGTTCACCTGCTATATTCAGAAAGTGATTATTAAATACTGTACATACTGTATACGCGACTTATCAGTAACACGGACATTCCCACTACGCACTGATTCTATATCCTCGACCTGTCTCTGCAGACCAGCAACTTCCTTTACGACTGACCATATGGTTTCAATTTTATCCTGAGACTTAGCTATTCTATCTGCATACCACATACTTTTTGCCTCCCTAATAACATTTTTAAGCACCTTATAATACTGTTTGTAATGGGCTGCTGCATTTAGATTCAAACTGTTTCTAACGTTTTGATATAATTGCCTCTTTGTTCTACAAGATATTCTTATCCATCTAGTCAGCCACCCAGGCTGCCTGTTTGTGCTAGTACCCTGTTTTGAACGTTCTAACGGAAAGCAACTTTCAAAGAGCACGAGAAAAGTCTTGAGTAAAGCATTATATTTATCGTCTACTGTATCAGCGCTATAAACATCTTGCCACTCTTGTTCCTTAATAAGGTTTACAAACGTCTCTACAGCAACTGGATCAGCTTTCCTAAACAGCTGATGACTATATTTAACACGTGTTGCAGCACAAAAATCTTTTAGAGTTAAAATATGTGCATCATGATGTGAAAGGCCATTCACCTTTTTTCTAACAGAATGCCCTTCTAGTAATGAGGAATGAACAAAAATGTTGTCTATGGTTGTTCTACTGTTCCCTTGCACTCTCGTTGGAAAGAATACGGTTTGCATAAGATTATATGAATTAAGGAGGTCTACCAGCATCCTCTTCCTTGCCAATCACTTATACAAATAATATTGAAGTCACCACATATAACTAACTTTTTGTATTTCCTATAAAGTGAACCAAGAACCTCCTCTATCTTTAGCAAAAATGTTGTGAAATCAGAGTCTGGGGATCTATAAATAACAACAGTTAGAAGTTTAGCTCCATTAAATTTAACCACACCTGCACAGCATTCAAACACCTTTTCAGTGCAGTACTTTGAAACATCAATTGACTCAAATGGTATTCCGTTTTTCACATACATGGCTACTCCCCCACACCGCAAAGAGCTCCTCGAAAAGCTACCAGCCAATCTGTATCCTGGTAAAGAAAGCCTCTGAATTATCTCCTTATTTAAGAAGTGTTCAGATATACCAATAATTTCAGAGTCAACATCTATAAGCAGTTCACTAACTTTACCTCTAATACCTTGTATATTTTGATGAAATATACTAATTCCCTCATTACTCGGATACCTAAGCTTTGTCAATAGTGGTTCCTTTGTTAGAGAGACTTCCCTTAAGCAGGAATACCTATCAGCTGAATTCAATCTAAAAAAGGTGCAGCTCTAACACCCACTACTGCAGGAATTTTCCCATGAGTGATCCCACCAACCCCACCTATGCTGTCACCTATAAGCTTTGCTAACCTTCTCTTCCCATACCTGTTGAGGTGCAGGCCATGTCTAGTGAAACCCGTCCTGCTGATAGACTCCACCGACACCACTGAAATGTGACCCATGCTTTCTGTCATCAGCGCACCCCCAAGTCTCATGTTATTACGCCTGACGGCTGTATTAAGATGAGGCCGATCGTGACGCTGAAACAGTTCCACGAAATGCACATTCGTGTTCCCAGTGTGAGTGCTTATCTTTTCCAGGTCACCATCTATGTCATACTCCCCATCCCTATCAATACTATTACCAGCCCCACCCACAATCACTACCCGATCCTCTTTAGTAAAATCCCTACATAACCCCCCTACGTTAACAGTCACCTGAGCCAATCCTGCATTAGGCTTCACAATGCTGGTGACCTGGTACTCACTCCCCAGCACTTCCTGCAACTGCTGGCCTACACCTCTGCCGTGAGAACTACCTAACAGCAGAACCTTCTTCTTCCTCTTTGACTTAGCAACTGTTCTAGCCACTACTGAGGTCTGCTGTATACTTCCTACATCGACAGCTACTAGAGATTCCTCTCCACTAGACTCTGACAGTTGGTCATATCTATTGTAAACACCAACAGTAAAACTATCTGAAAATCTTCTTCTCCTAGCAGATCTCTTGCCAACAGCCAGCTCCCATTCCCCAACCCCCTTCTCCCTCCTCATCCTATCTAGCTCCTCCTGTGCGCTTTTCAACTGCACCTGAAGGGCACTGATCTTACGCTCCTGCTCCTCTATCAACTTACTCTTGCTACATAACCTACAGTTCCAGGAGAGGGTCTCCACGAATTCCCACTGGCTTCCCCACTGCATTCCCCCCAGTTAAAATACTTCGAACAAGTCTCACACCGCAATCCACTACTCACGAACCTACGGCAAAGCCCACACTTCTCACTCATGGTAAAATTTTACTTTTTCTAAGTTCCACTACTACAATAAGAAGATGTTAAAAACCTGACTACAATAATCACAAACTTACTCTACAAGGGAAGTAACTACTATTATTAACAGTATTAATAAACAACAAATGTGAATGTAACAAAAGACTAATACAGAAAGAGAATCAAACGTCTAAGGACACAGTAACGAAGCTGAAAACAGTTCCCAAAAGGTTCTTCTCAAATTATTTCATCAGAAAACACATAAAAACACCGGTTGAAGACTAATAAATTTCCTAAATAAACCACTACACACAAACAATTAATCAGTACTTAGCTTTCGATGCGCCGCTACAGCTGCAATTGGTCAGCGCGGAATGTAAACACAGCTAAGACGTTACGTCGCTCGATACGAAACACTCACAAATATCAGGTCACAACACAAGAAAGGCAGAGGCGAATGAATAAACCACTAATAAGTCACTTATATAGTAAATATTATCACAAAAACCGTTAAAATATGTGTCTGAAACGTAAAAATATATAAAAACTTAGCGATCTCACACGCAGTCACTCGCTTATGACGTCACACCAACTGCTTTTTGATTAATTGGCAGTCAAGCTCACAGTTGCTATTGAGGGACTCGGAACTTTGCAAACAGCTCCAAAACTGTGCCAGAAATTACAGAATTAATTTTATTCACTTTCCCTTCTTTGTGATGAGGACTGGACTGAACAGTCGTGGCTTCGCAACTTACGTCGTATGCCCTAAAAATGTGTCCATATAATGTAGACGTTATCCATTCTGTCCAAATCCTCTTTCAGGTCCTTTGCTGTTTCTTGACGGAATTACAATGTAATCAGCAAACCACAAAGTTTTTACTTCTTCCCCTTTAATTGCAGTATACTTTCAAGATTTCACCTTGGTTTGCTTCACAGATTTCTGAAACTACATCAAGGCAGGTAACAACTCAGTGTCACTCCCTTCTCGACTACTGCTTTCCTTGCAAGTCTCTCTAAATGCAGTGTGGTTTCTGTACAAGTTACAAATAATCTTCAGCACCCCGTATTTTATCCCTGCCACTTCTTAAATTTTAAGGAGTATAGTCCAATTCCACTCCGTCAGAAGCTTTCCTTAAATTTGCAAATGCTTTAAAGGCACGTCTGCCTTTCTTCAGTTACCTTCTAAAATGAGTCGTAGGCTCGGTACCGCGTTGCAATTATTTGTCCGGAACTAAGCTATTCTTTCTAATGGTCAACACCTGTCAATTTTTCCATTCTTCTTTTCTTCTTTTCATTAATTGGTGTAAATATTTATCAACCATGATTATTATATTAATGGTTCAGTAGTATTCACTCACATTAGCCCCTTCCTTCTTCAGTATTGAAACTATTACATTGTTCCTGAATTCTGAGGGTATTTCACCTGTCTGATATATCTTGCACACCAGGTGGAATAATTTTGTTGTACAAGCATTCCTTAAGGGCCAAATAATTCTGAGAGAACGTAGTGTACTCAAAGGGCTTTTCTTCAGTTTAGGTCTTTCATTGCTCTGCTTAGTACATTGCTTTGCTCAGTACAGGTTTCCCACTGAGCTCTTGATATTGATATATATGTTTCACCTTTCGTCGAAGATCTGTTTAATTTTTCTGTAGATGGCGTCTACCTTCCCACTAGTTACACATAATTTTACAGATAGTCATTCGTTCTGTAGGTATTCCTACTTAGCCTGTTTACAGTTTCAATCACACATCTTATTAGACGTGTTTATTCACTTTTACTTGCTTCATGTGCTGCATTTTTATACTTTCTGCTTCTACCAGTTAAATGTCTATTTATTTACCCAGAGGTTTCTGTCAAACTTTGCCATTTTACCTATGTGTTCTTCTGCTGCCTTCCCTACTTCATTTCTGAAAGCCGTCAATCTTTCTTCTGTTGTATTTATTTCCCTGGTTTCGGTAGAACGTTGTATAATGCAGCCCTTTAAACTCATAACAATCTTCATTCACTACATTCCTCCATTTATTTACATTTACTCTCTAGTTGACAATGAAAATTTATGGTCGGAGCCTACGTCTGTTCCTGGAAATGTTTTACAGTTTAAAATCTAGTTTCGAAATTTCTGTCATACCATTATTCACTCAGTCTCAAACCTTCCTTTGTCCCCAGCCATCTTCCATGCACACAGCTTTCTTACATGATTTTTGAAACCAGTGTTAGTGATGCTTAAATTTTATCCTGCGCAAAATATCACCAGGTGACTTCCACTTTCATTCCTTTTCCCCAATCTACGTTTTCCTTCTCTTCTATTTCTAACTATCAAGCTCCTGTGATCCACCACAACTGAACTCACTTCTTCTTAAATAACCTGAAACAATTTTCTTTATTTCGTCATACATACGTCCAATCTCTTCAATATCTGCAGAGATAGCTGACACGTAACTTGTGCTACTGTGGTATGTGTTGGCTTCATGTCTTTTTTAGCTTCGATAATGCGATCACTGTACTGTTCATAGCAGCTTACTGGAATTCATATTTTCTGATTGTGTATCAGGTCCACTCCTACATTACCTGATTTTGTGGTGATAGCCCTGTACTGAATTATTCAGAAGTTCTGTTCTTCCTGCTACCGCACTTCACTAACTCCCACAGTGTACAACTTCTCTCTATCCATTTCTGTTTTTAAATTCTCTAACTTACCTACGCAATTAAGGGATTAATGAATCGATGCCCCGATTGACAGAATCCCAACATCGCTTTTTCTAATGAAGTGGTAGTTCTGAGGAGTCCCCGCCCAGTAAGCCAGAATATTCTACCCAAGAGGATGCCATCAAACCATACAGTAGGGCAGCATGCTCACAGGGAAATACTGTACATCACTGCTACAATTCCCTTGCTTTTCACTGTTCGCAGTACAACCATAGCAAAGTCGTGTTGGCTAATTCACATTTCATGACTTCCCTACCTCCTGTTGGCATGCTGTACGGAGAGTTTTCCAGATGTTACCAGCTGGCTAACGACACACAATGTTCCACCTTCACACCTCACTGTATTCGCAGAAATGTTCCTACTACTGCGACAGTACTTAACTGTTATTGCTGAGAGTAGTTGTTCTTACAAACAGCAGTCCAAGGGAGGAAATCAGTTGTGTCTTTCTCTGTGGTTACTCGTACTTTAGATACTGGGGCTACGCATGCCTCTGTTTAAAAAGAGTACTTTGAGCAGCTAATTCGCTGCAAATAGTAACTGTAGCTGTGAATCTACAGTCAGATGGCCTATGCATTAGGTAGAACTGAGAATTAATAAAATACAAAGAAATATAAAACCAAATCCAAACGAATAAGTTAATAAAAAGAGTTCTGTTCTAACGTTTGTATTTGATGAAGACGATGGAGAACGATGTTGAATATTGTTTATTCAAGAAAGGATATCTCAAATAAGAGGGATGGATTCTACAAACTTCAGTTAAAATACAAACATGAAACACCCTTATCAAATGGAGTAAAGTTACGTTGAGGACGTTAAGCGAATAGTAGAAATATCCTCAAACGATATTCTCATCAATGATTCGCGAAACCTAACTGCATTTCGTGAACATAATACACGAAAGATTCACTGGCTCAAAATAGTTAAGAGCTCAACATCATGATTGATAAACAAACACACAGAGTGCAAAGAATAGTAACTCATGCTCTGCCTGTTCTCAGTTCCGCACTACAAGCGGAAACAATTACAGTTCTACTGTGGAGTACATTCAGATCTCTCGAAGTATAAAGCTCTTCAGAAGTTAATGTATGGTATCATCCAATCATCGCCCAGAATCAATCAATTACCAGATCGAATCACACACGTTACTGCTGGCAGATCTGCCTCCTTCAATACGCGACATAACGTTTCCTAAATCGCTGTCTTGAGCTCTTCACCCGAGAAGTCTGTCTCCACTTGGCTTTCGTAGTGTTCTGCTTCTATCAACTATTCCATTGGCTGAAGGCCATCCCCACAGAAAATACACCGCCCTTACGCTTTAGAGACATCATTTGATTCAAGTTGACCATTTCCTTGGTTAAACTAATATGTTACAACAATATTTTAATAAAGGGATATTATAAACATTCTGATTGAGGCAGATAATTTATAATAATCATAAGTACATGTTTGTCCAAAAGTAAGTATTCCAGTACTTTTTCGCAAGTGGGTTGACGCTAAATGACAACGAAATGTCGTTAAATATTGTTTAAACAATTGTTTATGCAGTCTTGACAGAAGTGTGTTTTGGTTCCCTTTTGAATTGTGGTTTCCGCTAACACAAGCGACTGACAACTTTTAAATTAGAACAGTTTTTTAATAGCACTTGAAATCAACATTTGATGAGTCACTGGCAAAATAGTAAAAGGTTCATTAAATAAAAATATGAGTATTTGTGCTGTATTCATTTGCTGTTTCTGACAAACATTTGCATAAAGAAAAAGATATAGTAGACATCGTAAACCAAGAAATAAAGTGCGTACATATACTTAGCTTTCAGGGCTGAGAGCTATAATGCAATGCTGTCATCTGAGATATCGTTTGCTGAAGCATTTAAGAGTTGTTAATTCAGAGGTTCTTTGTATAAATATTTTTTCACTGTGAAATATTAACTTCTACAGTTTGTAAGATATTAAAGTATTGCTGTACCATTGGACGTGACTAATTTTACCGAGCTCGCAAATGTATTCAGAATCGGTTTAAGATATAACTGTGATTTATTGTTGAAGTTGAGAGAGCTGTAACTTAGCCATCTTTAAGATTGTCTGACACTCCACCATTTCTTGGAGCATTATCTGTCCTGAACAAATATCCGATTAGCTCCCTGAATACATGTAACCCTACACACCTCAACTTAATGTGGTACATTAGCTTCCTAACTTGGCAGCTTAAGCACCATCAAATCTGGCACACATAACATTGTAAACAGGTGGATAACATGATAAATGGGAAACATCACTTGCATGTCAGAACAACAGAGTAATTAGTTTATTAAATTTCAGGCATGCAACCGCGCAAATAAAATTTTATCTGCGCTGATGCATGTTCGAAATTTAATGGACTATTCATTACGCCGCTAGAAGTTGAAAATGCACAATAAAGTAATTATCTTTGTGGTGGTGTATAAAACTACAAGTATCTCCTAGGATATGATATGACATCTTATCAGCATACCTTTACTAAAATAACACAGATTATATAATGATATAATATTAGTTAAATACCTAAAATACATAATTTTAAATAAATTCTTGAGTGAGACAGTTCTTTCCAAAATTTTTTAGCACTTATTTGCTCATGTGATAGTACTTTTTTCTGTGACCGCGTCGTAGCACTTCACCATCACTAATACAGCGCTCCCCAGTAGATCGATACATTTAAAAACAAGATGGAAAAAAATTAAAAATAAGATAAAATAAAAAAATAATGATATAGAGCACTGGCTTAACACTTGATTCAGCTCAACATTTCAAACAATCTGTCCATATTCCCACTAGAAAGCATGTCTTTCATGTTATGACACCATAAATGAATAACGTTTAGGACTTCTGTACAAGTTTAAAGAGTCTAATTAAACACTGTGCAGACATCGCCTCTTTAACTTTGATTTTTAACTTAGCGGCTAGGTGGGTGATAATTCTAGGAAACTTTCACTCATTTTTACACTAAAATACCATTTATACCCACAATTTTACATACATCATTCTATTCAAAAGGCCTTCCAAATTAACATATATCATAGAATTAATCCACATAATTTACGCTCCCCCCCCCCCCCAGAAAATGTAGCTGATACTTTCCACATAACCATACGTTTTACTCCTACAAAATTTTAATGAGGTCTGATGATCTCTACACATCAAAAATTCTGTGCAAACCATAATTATAAATAAACTAAGTATATCACATAAGAAATGCATCCAAAATACTACAAATATCACATTTAAATAACCACTTGAAATATCTCCTCACAATCTTATGTACAGTATATTTTATTCCTCTCCTTAGCCAATAACGAAATTAATTATGTTCTGCCGATCTCTGTGTACATGTCGACACTGTTCTTGCACTAAGTTGTGCCTCCACACAGCGTACATACACCTTGAATTCGCCAAGACCACAGAAAAAAAACCCAAAATTCTTAAAACTACAAATGAAAATATACTTCGATACACACCTACAATAATGCACATACCACTTTATTCATTTATAAGGTGCATCTCTGCCACCATTTCCTCTTGGAACATTTATCTCACCAGGGCGAGTTTCTCATTTTTTACGCTTTTTCACTTGCTCACATTCGAGGCAGCTTTCATCGTTCACCAACGGAATCTTCTGTTTGTATGCAAAATTTGTGACTACCTTTGGAACACCATTTTTAGTTTCAAGATATGCACACGGTCTTTCACATTGTTTATTTCACTTACTGACTGCATACCTTAGCTCGCCTAAATACTCCTAATCTTACACTACGTTCTGCGTTGCAAGAGGACTAGTCGGAAGCAACGGAAATTTACAGTATAATATGAAATGCCATATAAAGACCAAATCTAATATTTAATTAATACGAAGACGGCGATTTCAGGGGCCTTCTAAGAAGTTAAAGGTAGAAATTTTTGCTATTGGAATGGTGACTTAATTACCTTTGGCAGTCGTGTATTCGCACCATTTCGGAAGTTTTTGCGGAATATCCCAAAAACAGGTTGTTTGTGTAAATGGTACATATTTTACACTCTACAGGAGCTAAAGATAGAATTGCGTGTAATTACTTTAATTCGTAGTGACTTTTGGCAACGATTGTTCGTTCATAAAGGTAACCAAATAAACTGAAGCACTGAAGTATTGAAAAATGCACTGTCTGCCAGAAAATGTGAGCATCCAAAAGACATGGTTGGATATCAAGTCAACGTTGTACAAGTATACACCATCAGGGCGGATACTCGTAAATGATTAGAGCTGCAGTGCTCCGTGACAGATAGAACAGTCAGGAGAGTGCGGTAGTGTTATTCACTTTTGGTGTTGTCACCAGGGCTGGTAGGGCGTGTAAAGGGTGAAAATAGTGTCCGATGTTGAATGATCACTGTGAAGGACACGAACATGCCACGTGTTCGTATGAGGCAATGCTGTCAGCAACAGAAACAATTTTTAGGAAGCCTCATTGTGAGTCTGCATGTGGCCAGCTGATTTAATCGTGGATTTGTTGGATAAACAGATCTTAAGATGGCCCAATGTTGGTCTGCATGGGAATGTGAGGGTTCCGATCGACCACGTCTGACCACCACAAAGGATAATAGCCATATCGTAGACTACGCAAATTGTAACTCCTAAACGACTGTCGTTGCCATCTGGGAAAACAGTGGATGGACTCTGAGCAACATTTTGAGTCATACCGCACCTCTGGTTGTGGACTAGTAACAACCGGACTAACGAATTATCGTTCCATGCATAGGCTGCCATAAGCACCACAACACAAACAACTGCGTTTGGAGTGATGCCATGAGTGGGAAGCATGGACTGCTGCTAAATGGCATGTCACTGTGGCCAGCGATGAATAGCGGTTTTACACTACCTCAGATAACCATCGTCTGTTGGACAGGCAGAGCGGTGTTACTCTTGGCGTCATTGTGTAGGGAGCCACCGGGAACGACTTCAGGTCCGGTTGTTTTGGGGGAGCTCTGGCGGCACAACCGTACATCACGGACATCCTGCTTTGTTATGTGTTACCGCTCACGCAAACTTGTTGTGGTGCCACCTTTCAAGAAAACAGTGCTCCACGAAACGTGCATGTGTCTCTCTCAACGTGAGGCAGTCCTGTGACCAGGCACGTCCCCAGATCAGTCACGATAGATGTGGGACCAACTCTATCCCAGTCAGTATACAGGATATCAAGTGCCAGTTATAACAATTGTGGGCTACTTTGCCTCAGGAGAGGATACAACAACATTATTTCCTTCCCAACCGGATCACAGTATGCATCCAGCCCAGAGGGGTACAGAGTCATACTGATATGTGGACTCATGCTGCCAGGTTCTGCGTGTATTTGACTCGTTTTTGTAATCCCTGCAACATCACATAGCTTCTCAAACTGTGAAGTTTCAATTTGTTTCCTTCTCCCCTTCTGCGCGCTACATTTGTTTTGCCAAGCGATGTACTTTGAATATACACATTATAAGTCATTCAGTGTTTCCAAATTTTATAAATAAGAAATGTAATACATTTGTGTGTCTTCAGTACCAAATTAATTTTTTCTATTATGAACGGCTACCTGATACAATCAATAGCTCGTCTTCGTTGGGGAATGGAAGAACATTTTCATTTCACAAGAGTGATGTTGATTACAAAACTGGTATGACAGTGAAAACTAAATCAGTCAATACTACAAAATAACTGCGTTAAGCACAAACATAGAGATTATATTGTTGTTCCTGCACTGTACCAGTAACTGAGGGTTATTGACATTCGTTTGGTCATTGTTTGAGGTGATTCAGTGATATCGTATACAAAAGTTATATTGTTTTAGTTTTGATTTCACACACAGCCAGTGGTGATAATACAGAGTTGTAACACGTAAAACATATTTATAGTGAAGAGCACTGCGCCAAGGGAAGAAAATTCTGTAATACTTTTTGTTTCCAACCAACGATTGTAAGGGGAAGGATCAGATTACACGGTTACTGGGAAACATTTCTGCTTCGCTTTATTTCTCTGTAGGGAACAGCCACTCCGGGATATTGGTATTACAGTTCTTTTGGCAGTGTTCCCACACGAGGTCGGCCGCGGAATCTTCGCGAATCACCGAACTAAATTACCTTAAATCGTAAAAGTAACAAAGCGGGTTTGCATGCGTACTGTGAAGTATTGGCGATTTCTTATCGTTCATTTTTTTGTTTGTTGTTTCGTCTATCATGAGAAACATGTATCACAAAAGATTATTGAGCCAGTGACAAATATCTCGACTTGTATAGCTTGTGCAGTCCAAAATATGAGGACACAGGCATCATGCATTCTGTCTGTGATAAATTGGAGTGGAAATAGAAAATAATTGAAACTAAAATCATGTTTGTTCGTGCTATTATTTATTGTGGAATTAACTGTTGCATCTTATTTACAAATTTAAACAATTTTTTTCATTTTTATATAAAAAAAGGTTTCACCTCTGTTGCAAACAATAAATATCAAACTTACACTGTCTTATACGAAGTTTCTTTGTCATGCGGAGAGATACCCAGCAACATAACTGAAGCACTGAGTCAATAATTTACTAATATGAAAAGCAACTGTCATAGCTTTGCCCCGTTGCAAATGGAAAATCAACATGCTACGTTTCGTAGTTGTGTGTACTTGTATCGTATATTTCAATAAAATCACCCAGTAAGTAACTGTTTAAAAATGTGTAATGAAGTGTATATGATCTGGAAGAACCTAAATCAACCTATCCTAAAATTTAGATTTATGAGTAAAAAACAGTGAACAAAATTTTTCGTTAGAATGCCGTACAATCAAGAATCGGTATGCGAATCAGTCAAAGGTCGGCGGAAGCTATTAGGCAATCATCTCACCGATCACCAGCTTGGAGATACGCGTTTGGTAAGTCCTCAGTTGCACGAAGAAGTTCTCACCTGCCTACTACATGTCCTCGTCCCACAGAAATCTTCAGCTCTTCAAGGACTTTTTTGAGGGACTGAAGGAATTGTAATCGTGTGGGGATGACTGTGTGGCGGGTGCTAAAGTGTCTCCCACTAGTCCGTGATGGATAAAGTTTGTCTTTGAAATCTACTGGCGTCTTGTGTCGAACCGGAACTTGGCGCACCATTTCAAAAATGGTTCAAATAGCTCTAAGCACTAAGGGACTTAAATTATCAGGTCATCAGTCTCCTAGATTTAGAACTACTTAAACGTAACGAACCTAAGGACATCACACACTTCCATGCTCAGCACCATTTCATAACGGTTGTTTTCGACATTTCGAAAAGGTTGTTTTCGGCAGCCAGAAAGAATAACAGCTCGTTGGCCCGTTCGGACACATTTGGTAATAACTCCACCGTAGTTCACGTTTCTGCATTTAAAGCACAGACGTCGCAAACACACAAATGCCACACTGATCCCTTTCCTACATGTAGGTACTTATATACCCGCATCGAAGTCGCGCTATGCTGCATGTATGCTGCATCAATGCACTCGAACGGGAACTTTCTGATAGCCCATTGCATAACACCAACCGTAATTTCTAATTTTATCCTGGTACCACTCAAACGTTAGGTGAAATGACACCCTTGATGATCCATATTATTTCCAGAATGAGATATTTTCGCCAATATTGTAGAAGGAAATTTATCATCAGCCGCAATATCATTTGGAGCTTGGTCTGGTAGAGTAAAAATATAATTCGAGTTGATGAGGACTTCCACATTACTACTTTCAGGATGTGCTCTGACATCAATAGCGATAAAATCGGTCATCCCGATGTTACTTCACGGTTTTGTGCGTTATTTTCTAAAATATTGCCGCGCGGTCTAGGGCGCCTTGTCACGGTGAGCGCGGCTTCCCCCCGTCGGAGGTTCGAGTCCTTCGGGCATTGGTGTGTGTTTCGTCCTTAGCGTTAAGTTTGTTTAAGTTACCTTAAATAGTGTGTAAGTTTAGGGACCCATGATCTCAGCAGTTTGGTCCCAGAAGACCTTACCACAAATTTCCATTTCGAAAATAGAGATTTTGGACAAGACATGATGCGTGTAGCACTGGAAGTCATATCATTGCATACCTCGATAGTGCCAGCCAAGGGAATAAATGAACAGTACTGGGTAAACTAGAGATATGTGTACGGACAAAGTACTACTGGCCGCAAATGTCTGTTGGCTGGTGGATTTGTGAAATGGGAGCAAAGCAAATAGCTGTAAGTTTTGGAAACGGCAACGTAATGGGCTGTATGAAGTTCTGTATGTGGTAGTATCTTACACTATCCAGTTTTACGTCAGGAATCATAGGAAATGTTTGGTCGTTGTCGTCTATGGCCTGGATTTGGTTCACTTTGTCACTATCATGGACTGTGCCGTACTCGAAGAAGCCGTCACGGATAGGAAGGCAGAATCTCTTCTCATCACCAAACGCAACATTTCCGCCGTTTAAGTAACTGTATCATAGGAGACAGCTTGGAAGTTGATAATCTGTGAAATTAAAACGGGCATGAGCACCGTTTTCATAGACCAGCGTCTAACAATCTGTTAATCGTAGTCCTCACTGGCAACGCGTGTGTAAAATTCATACTAATCTCTGGGCAAAGTTCAATGGTTTACAATGAAGTGTGGTGTTCCTGTCGTAAGCCTGTATGTTAATACCGCCTGGAGCCGTGACGACAAGCATAGGCGTTTCTGTGTCACCACCAACATTAGCATTGGTACCGGTATGCAGCTGACAGCTCGTCTGTGACGTGTTGGCCAATTCTATGGAAGTTTCATTAGGTCTCCAAGCACTGTACAGTACAATATCGATCAAATTCAGTTCTTAGCCCGATTTACTGTAGTCGAAGCCATTGTGGCATATCTCAGATATTACTGATCCAGTGCAATGCTCGAAACAATAAAGAAAAAGAGCTGAGGAACACTTCTCACACTTTGCCGTCTGATGTATGGCACGACAAATGATAGTTGAGAGCGACAGCAGTCATAATCTACGGGCGTAGAGGATGCCATTTCAGCAAGCGCCTCTCCTGCGATGTAATCTATTCAACTAATGACACTACCCCAAGGAATCTAAATCAGTTTTACCGTCGTGGGACCTACGACATAAGAATAGCCTTCCGTGCTTGAAATTGTGTCATTCTCCCTGAGCAGTCATCAAGCAAAATTTCGAACTCAAAGGGAGAGATACAGGAGACCACGATATAGCTGCGAGGACACTGACATATGGAGATTTCCATCGGGTCAGGCAGCGTGCACGGATAGCCGAAAAGGTTAAGGCGACCGTTCGTGAAAAGCGAGTCTCAGTCCGGCACAAATTTTTGTATTTCACAACTGGGTAATAGATGATACCCATTGCAGCTGACATCCTGAAATTCGCCTTTAATGAACAATTTGCAATAATATTTAATATAGCTATTCATAGTCAACATGGGAGTTTCGCCAGTTTCACAACACTCATATTAGCCACTGACGACAGTGATGGGAACAACCATCGAAAGCTTGAGATTTTGTCGGAATTAGATGCAGCTATTTAAACTGTAACTTCCTATCCAAGGCCATATATTACTGTAACATGATTATAGGCACCGGTATGTTGTTAAGAACGACATTATCTATGATATTGCTACTGTTAGTGTTTCGCCACTAGCTTTGTACCATTTCATACTTCTTACACAGTTCTGTTACATGACGATTTCAACTCTAAATGTACAGATTACTCTAAACAATATAGTGAAATTAGAGTGAATAATAAAACAATGACTGATTGATGTAGATATTCGTCTCAAGAAAGTAATTACAAGAATTAAATCTCCTGCGTAGTCTCTTTTTTGTTTGAAATATGTAGATTATTTCAAAGGAAAAATACAGGCTACTTGGGAAAATGGCTTCTTTGAGCACATGAACGTAATTGTGAATCTATGCAGGTAAAAGAAAAACGCAGTCTTAAATTCGAAATATTTCGTGTTGCGATAAAAACGATTAGAATCCAAAGAACAATAATGTACCGTATTCGCAAAAATTAAATGTAATAATGTCGTTGAGTTCGTACGAGGAAGCGCACGCGATGTAGGATAGTAACTTCGGAACGTTTTTGTAGCATACAGAGCTGCACTGCGCGTCGCTATTGTTCGTAACTTGAGCTTCCAGCAGTCATAGTTAAATACTTGAGCTCCGCCGCAGACGTGACTGTGAATTTTAATCTGCACGTTCTTCGGCTGACACCCTATGTGGTATATTGAGATCGGGGGTGTATGAAATCTCTCTCCCCCTCTCTCTCTTATACAGGTATAGACGCTCCCCTCCACCCTCACCCTCTCTCTCTCTCTCCCCCCCTCTCTCTCTAGTTCGATCTCTGGAGGACGGCTGTTCAAATCCCAGTTCAGTTAGGTTGATCAAAATTTTTCGTTGCTCCACTCAGTCGCTAAACGCAAATACTGCGAATGCTCTCTTGAAAAGGACATGGACGGTTTGTTCTCCATCCTTTTCCGAGTCAGGGCTTTTGTTCCGTCAGTAATGACATCTTTGTTGGCAACATGGTAGGTACCTTAATCCTTGTTTCCCTCCACCGCCACGCCCTCCCCCACTGCCCCCTCGCCAAATCCTTCGTCTCTCTTTCTCACGTGTCTTTAAGATTATGTAGTGACAGAGTGACATTTCATTGATGTCCATCCATGCAAAAGCGACTAACTTCCTCATTTCCCTGTATCATTTCCTTTCACATTTGGTCCAGTCGTTACGGGGTGCACCCGAAGTACCTTAGCTACAAAATTTAGTTGCGTTTTGCAAGCAACTTTTTCGTGCCAAACTCTTTATGAATTGAGGCATTGGGCCGATCTTCCATCAATAATATCCCTAAAGCAGGTCAATACTGCCGGCCGAAGTGGCCGTGCGGTTGAGGGCGCTGCAGTCTGGAGCCGCAGGACCGCTACGGTCGCAGGTTCGAATCCTGCCTCGGGCATGGATGTTTGTGATGTCCTTAGGTTAGTTAGGTTTAACTAGTTCTAGGTTCTAGGGGACTGGTGACCTCAGCAGTTGAGTCCCATAGTGCTCAGAGCCATTTGAACCATTTTTAGGTCAATACTCTCAGAATTATTCATAATCTGTGCGTGTTTAAAGGGAGTCCCGGGGAAAAGAAAGAAACATTGATAGACCGACGTCAGTTTGCTGAGTTCATTATCGATAGACAAACATAAGCTCACAACCATGGCAATCACAACCTTAGTAGCTTATTCACTGCTCAGTTACTAATTCTCATTACCTCTGTCTACGAGGACCATCTTTAAAATACGTTTGTGGGATATGCTGTAAACCTTTTCGACAAAATTCGTAATCATTCTTGTCTGTGTGTTGAAAAATACCAGGAGGGACCTCATCCATCAAAATTTTTGCTCCATTTTTAATAAAGAGTTGATGTTCTGGAGAATTCATTTCTCTCGATTTTCTCGACAAAGATGTCCATTCATTGAACTGAATATTTCCTTGTAGTAGGAAAAGCTGAAGAAGTAATTGTGTATTCACGAGGCAACTCGGCAATTTGCTGAAAACGGTCTGATATCTCATGCTCTTCCCTGACAGAATCAACGCTGTTCTTTCGAGGCCGGTGATATCAGAAAAGCTTACAGTCCTCTTTTAATTAATTTAAGCAGTATTTTGATACATGGAAGACTGCAGCTTTAATTGGCCCCTTGTATTGTTGTAGAGCTGCTGCATTTGTACTGCAGCGTGATGCATCCCAAATAAATGTTCACTTACTTTAAAAGGCTCCAAAAATCCGCTGCCTGAGCTAGGGTAACATAGAATGTAGCTAAGCGAAGAAAAGCTTCTAGAACTGCCTGCATGGGATAAACCATGGGAATCTATCGAATGCTAATCGGCTGAAAGGCTATTCTACGATTATGGTCTAGTTTAACTAATTGTGGTACACCCTTTTGAAAAAAGAATGTTCTCTGTTTTCAAGCCGAAAAGACACAACAAACTGTCGTCAACTTCTTACTAAATGACAAGTTAACACTTGAATCACAGGGCAAGGTACAAAAGCTGATATTCATTTCTTTCCTCTGCTCAGCTCATTCATACAAATCAGTCTTGCTAACAGTCAGAGTACATATACAGGGTAATTATAATTGAAGTGCAGCTACTCATGGAGGTCCGGTATGCACTATAATTACTGTATGAGTTTGAAACTTGGTATATATGCTAACCCGTTAAGGCCAAACAGCTTTATGCTGAAAAAACTGATTCTAGTTTTCGCCACCAAGTGCAAATCTGGTGCTCTACACTGTTTTTAGGACGCTTGACATCCACACTGTCATCTGAAAAGCTATAAAATGAGTGAACAGCATGGATATCGAGAAGGACATGGGTTCTTAATGAAACTTTTGTGTGCTGCATTGAGAGGGTATCAGCGACTGAAAGATATACTGTAAGAAGAAACTCGATATGATTAAATTGTTTAAATAAAGTGACAACGAAATTCGAAAACACGAGTGAGCATGGTATGGCACCCGGAGGAGGTCAGTTTCCTATCCTGGTGGAAGCTATTGACGCGGTTGCTGTTGCCGTAACTGACCATGCGTCTCGTGTCCCGGGTAGTGCCTGTGCTCGTGTGGTGACTCGAGAACTATCCAGGCGATAGTGAACAGTACAGAAAGGTTTGTGGTCTATTTTACACTGGTACCCGTAAAAAATCGAGACGGTGCAGCAACTGAAACCTCTTGAAACGAAGAAACGTTTTGCATTTGAACTTCAGTTCCTGGAACGAATCGAAATTGATGACATGTAACAGGGCAATGTTCTGTACACCAACGAGGCACATTTCACACTACAGGATGTAGTGAATAGAGAGAACTGCCGCCGGCCGGAGTGGCCGTGCGGTTCTAGGCGCTGCAGTCTGGAGCCGAGCAACCGCTACGGTCGCAGGTTCGAATCCTGCCTCGGGCATGGATGTGTGTGATGTCCTTAGGTTAGTTAGGTTTAATTAGTTCTAAGTTCTAGGCGACTGATGACCTCAGAAGTTAAGTCACATAGCGCTCAGAGCCATTATTATTATTACAGAACTGCCGAGTTTGGAGTACTGTTAAGCCGCGTGCTCTGCACAAAGACCCTTTGCACTCTCCACACGTGACTGTGTGGTGCGGATTCACAGGTGTCTTTTTTCTCGGTCCGCTCTACTTTGAAGAGAATACAGGCAGAGAGCCTGTCAGCTCTACCGTCACGTCAGCATGTTTTCGAGACATCCTTGTACAGAATGTGATTCCGCTTCGGAAGAGCGCAACTGTGCTGACACCACTATTTCATGCCAAATGGGACAACGCCTTATGTCACTCGCCCAGTTAAAGATCTGCTTAATGCAACCACTCACGAATTTATCTCCAGAGGTTTTCAAGATCCATGGCCTGCAACATTGCCTGATCTCAATCCACGCAACTTTCGGCTCTGGGAACAGACAAAACAACACGTCTACCGGGAACACCTTCCGTCTCTGCCTCACTTGGGTGCCAGTATACATAGAAGAAGTTACTTAGTTTCCACCTGAACTGCTGCAAGCAATGGTTGATCACGTCGTTTTACGGATGCTGAAACTCATCGACGTCTGCGGAGCTAATACTGGACAATGGTTGATAATAGACTGAAGAGCCAAGGAAACTGGTACACCTGCCTAATATCGTGCTGGGCTCCCGCGAGCACGCAGGAGTGCCGCAACACGACAAGGCATGGACTCGACTAATGTCTGAAGTAGTGCTGGAGGGAACTGACCCAACACTCGTGCAGGACTGTCCACAAATCCGTAAGATTACGAGGGGTGGAGATCTCTTCTGTGGAGTTCGGTGGCTAGCGGAAGTATTTAAACTCAGAAGAGTGTTCCTGGTGCCGCTCTGTACCAGTTCTGGACGGTTGGGGAGTCGCATTGTCCTACTGTATTGCCCAAGTCCGTCGGTAAGCACAGGGGACATCAGTGGCTGCAGGTGATCAGATAGGATGCTTACGCATGTGTCATCTGTCAGAGACGTATCTAGACGTAACAGGGGTCCCATGTCACTCCAACTGCACAAGCCGCACACAATTACAGAGCCCCTACGAGCTTGAACAGTTCCTTGTCGACATTCAGAGTCCACGGATTCATGAGGTTGTCTCCATACCTATACACGTCCATCCGCTCGATACTGCTTGAAACGAGACTCGCCCGACCAGGTAGCATGTTTTAGTCATCATCAGTCCAATTTCGGTGTTGACGGGCCCAGGCGAGACGTAAGCCTTGTGTCGTCCAGTCATCAAGGTTACAGGAGTGAGCCTTCGGCTCTGAAAGCCCATATCAATGACGTTTCGTTGAATGGTTCGGACGCTGATACTTGCTGATGGTCCAGCATTGAAATCTGCAGCAATTTGCGGAACGATTGCACTTCTTCCAAGTTGAACGATTTTCTTCAGTAGTAGTTGGTCCCGTTTTTGCAGGATCTTTTTCCGGCTGCAGCGATGTCGCAAATTTGATGTTTCACTGGATTGCTGACATTCACGCTACACTCGTGAAATTGTCGTACCGGAAAATGCCCTCTTCATTGCTACCTCGGAGATGCTATGTCCCATCTCACGTACGACGACTATAACACCACGTTCAAACTCATTTAAATCTTGATAATCTGCCATTGTAGCAGCGGTAACCGATCTAACAGCTTTGCCAGTCACTTGCTGTATCATAGGCATTGCCGACCGCAGCGCCGTATTTTACCTATTTAAATATCTCTGTATTTGAATACGCATGCCTATACCAGTTTCTTTAGCGCTCCAGTGTTAATTCCACATTATGCTTCTCTCACTTGTTTGAGCTTTTCTGGCAACGTCACGTACGTTACATATGGAAACATTTCTCAACGTCTTTCTGGTATTCACTGTTCCACATTCGCACCTGATGACTAAAATTGGAAGAAATTTCCGTAAATAGGATCCGCATTAATGCATTCGCATTTCTACCAAATTTCACTGCAGAACTCAAGACTTACATTTTAGGGACGGTATAGCCACCATTGTTGGGCCCCTCTCATCTCTTTCTTTCTCCTCTCCATCACAGCTTCGAATTTTACCATTCTCTTCCTCTAACCTATCTACCTCTTCAATATCTCTTTCACCCCATTCTATCGTCTTATGTCTCTGCTTGATGAGAATAACTCACAAGCTGCAACAATATAACGAGAAAATTCCCAACTAGCAATAGGACTGACATTCATAAAAGAAAAATATGTTTACTTTCATATGCATGGTCATTATTATTATTATTATTACTATTATTATTATTCTTGATTGTTATAATTAATTTTTGATTGTTATAATTATCATTGTACTACGTTTATAATCTCTATTTTTTTCTTAACATTAATACTGTATAACATGTAATATGTCCTTAATGTTCTGTAGAAACTGAAATTTGTTGAATCTGAGTATGCCTGGTTAGGTGTAAGAGAGGGCCTGAAGGCCCTAATCTTGCCAGGTAAAATAAATGCATAAATAAATAAATAAATAAATAAAACTCATCCTGGACCATTGAGAATTGCTGCCCTTAAATTGTAACCAACCGGTATCTTGATCCAATGGCCTTCCGATTATAAATCACAACGAAGGCAATGTACTGGCAGTCAAATGTTCACTGCGTATTCAGTGATTAGATGTGCTCACCAGAACATGACGCAGTTCCTTACGTCTTATCAAGTTACTGTCTCTAAGGAAATCCTACATCATATGCCACGTAATATTGTGACATGTAATAAGAAAGGCAGCTTTTATTTTATCTAACCATACTCTAAGAAATCTCATTCGGTTCTGATGTTAATGATCATATTCGTTTCATACTGTCCTCTATCATCATATCTCAAAAAAAAAAATGCTGTATTACACATATTACCGAAATTTTCAGAGCTGTTGTAGGTAAAGCCGGCCGAAGTGGCCGAGCGGTTAAAGGCGCTGCAGTCTGGAACCGCAAGACCGCTACGGTCGCAGGTTCGAATCCTGCCTCGGGCATGGATGTTTGTGATGTCCTTAGGTTAGTTAGGTTTAACTAGTTCTAAGTTCTAGGGGACTAATGACCTCAGAAGTTGAGTCCCATAGTGCTCAGAGCCATTTGAACCATTTGCTGTAGGTAAATCCGCATCCGCATCAGAACAGGATCCCAATTCATCATTACTGTAGCCCGTGCCGTCCACCGGCTACGTATATACATCTACATCTACATGATTACTCTGCAATTCACATTTAAGTGCTTGGCAGAGGGTTCATCGAACCACAATCATACTATCACTCCACCATTCCACTCCCCAACAGCGCCCGGGAAAAACGAACACTTAAACCTTTCTGTTCGAGCTCTGATTTCTCTTATTTAATTTTTACGATCATTTCTACCTATATAGGTTGGGCTCAACAAAATATTTTCGCATTCGGAAGAGAAAGTTGGTGACTGAAATTTCGTAAATAGATCTAGCCGCGACGAAAAACATCTTTGCTTTAATGACTTCCATCCCAACTCGCGTATCATATCTGCCACACTCTCTCCCCTATTACGTGATAATACAAAACGAGCTGCCCTTTTTTGCACCCTTTCGATGTCCTCCGTCAATCCCACCTGGTAAGGATCCCACACCGCGCAGCAATATTCTAACACAGGACGAACGAGTGTAGTGTAAGCTGTCTCTTTATGGTTTACGGTATTGAGCCTAGCTACAACGACCTTGTGATCTCTAATCCCTGTATCAGTCACGATGCTCTCTATTAGTTCTGGATTGTTTGTGGCTAAGAGGTCAAGTGTGTTTTCGCAACCATTTACAATTCGCGTGGGCCCGTGGACTATCTGCTCGAAATAATTTTCGGAGAAAGCATTTAGGACAATCTCGGAAGATGTTTTCTGCTTACTCCGGTTTTGAACAAGTATTTTGGCCAACATATCGAGGTCAGGTTGAAGTCCCCACCAACTATAACCGTATGAATGGGGTATTTATTTGTTACGAGACTCAAATTTTCTCTGAACTGTTCAGCAACTATATCATTGGAGTCTGGGGGTCGGTAGAAGGAGCCAATTATTAACTTAGTTTGACTGTTAAGTATAACCTCCACCCATACCAATTCGCACTTCGACTTCACTACAAGATAAACCACTACTGACAGGCACAAACACTCCGCCACCAATTCTGCCTAATCTATCTTTCCTGAACACCGTCTGAGACTTCGTAAAAATTTCTGCAGAACTTATTTCAGGCTTTAGCCAGCTTTCTGTACCTATAACGATTTCAGCTTCTGTGCTTTCTATTAGCGCTTGAAGCTCAGGGACTTTCCCAGCACAACTACAACAATTTACAACTACAATTCCGACTGTTCCTTAATCCAAGCACGTCCTGTATTTGCCATGCACCCTCTGAGATTGCTACCCACCCCGTACTTTCCCGAGGCCTTCTAACCTAAAAAACCGCCCAGTCCACGCCACACAGCCCCCGCTACCCGTGTAGCCGCCAGCTGAGTGTAGTGAACTCCTGACCTATTCAGCGGAACCCGAAACCCCACCACCCTATGGCGCAAGTCAAGGAATTTGCAGCCAACACGGTCGCAAAACCGTATGAGCCTCTGATTCAGACCCTCCACCCGGCTCTGCACCAAAGGTCCGCAGTCGGTTCTGTTAACGATGCTGCAGATGGTGAGCTCTGCCTTCATCCCATAAGCAAGACCGGCAGCCTTCACCAAATCAGATAGCCCCTGGAATCCAGAGAGAATTTCCTCAGACCCAAAGCGACACACGTCATTAGTGCCGACATGTGCCACCACCTGCAGCTGGCTGCACCCTGTGCTCTTCATGGCATCCGGAAGGACCCTTTCCACATCAGGAATGACTCCACCCGGAATGCACACGGAGTGCACACTGGATTTCTTCCCCTCCTTAGCTGCCATATCCCTAAGGGGCCCCATTACGTACCTAACATTGGAGCTCCCAACTACCAATAAGCCCACCCTCTGCGACTGCCCGGACCTTGAAGGCCGAGAATCATCCTCTGAAACAGGGCAGGCAGTTGCATCTGACTCAGCCAGAGACAGTGCCTGAAACCTGTTTGTCAGACGCACCGGGGAGGCTTTCTGATCAGCTTCTGGGGACGTCTTTCGCTGCCTGCCACGCCTTGAAACGACTTCCCAATCATCCACAGGCGAAGGCTCATCTCCACTGCGGGCAGCAAACGGGGCAACCACAGCGGCAGACCGATCTGGGGACAGACGGGACGAGGTTGACATCCCCGTGATACCCAAGTCCGGCTCCCCACAATGGTGCCCATTGGCAACAGCCTCAAGCTGCGCGACCGAACTCAGCGCCGTTTGCAGCTGTGAGCGAAGGGATGGCAACTCAGCCCTCATCCGAACACAGCAATCACAGTCCCTGTCCATTCTAATCGATGTTGAACAACAGTTACTGAAACACGAGTGCCCAGATAACGCAAGGGAAACACGCAAAGAATGTATGAACTAACCTGTACAAATGCCTAACGAGTGCGCTACAATCTGCCTGAATTTACGATTACAGTAGCTAAAACTCGAGATTACACCTCCTATACCAAACTCACACGCAATTTAAGTAAGAATCTACGAAGTAAACACTAATGCGCGATTCTACAACTCTCAAATACTATAATAAGCCCGAAATTTATGAATTAAACAATGCAAGTACGCAAAAACATGCAAAGAAATTAAGAATTAAACTATGTAACAAATAAGTAAGCTAGGGGTATACGACTTGCTGCTGGCAGCTGCTTATCCAACAGCAGCAGGGAGCACACTCTTTCTTAAAAAAAAAAAAAAAAAAAAAGCCCGCCGAAGTGGCCGAGGGGTTCTAGGCGCTGCAGTTTGGAACCGCGAGACCGCTACGGTCGCAGGTTCGAATCCTGCCTCGGGCATGGATTTGTGTGATGTCCTTAGGTTAGTTAGGTTTAACTAGCTCTAAGTTCTAGGTGACTAATGACCTCAGAAGTTGAGTCCCATAGTGCTCAGTGCCATTTAAAAAAAAGTTGTTATATGACGTTTGTTGGCTGAGATATCCCACGGTGTGGATTCATCCCCGAGTGATATTTCTTCACGCACATCAGTAGGTGAAAGTTGTACCCCATGGGTATTTGTGGGAATTTTTAAACAAAATTTTAACAAAGCCTACATTTTTCCAAAGACGCGCAGTGTACAAAATTCCTATGACTTAATGGAGAAACTCAAAGAAGATTGTACCCGTTTAGCTTCACTGCATATTGCTAAATTATACTCATGAGTACCGGTTAATGAAACTGTTAATATAACTAGAGAGAATTTATTGGCGCATAATGTGCTTTTCCATGGTAACGTTTTGGAATTAATTGAGTCACTTGAACTGTCCTTATCTGTCACTTTCAGTGACACATTCTACTAACAGCCACATGGCTTAGCCATAGGTAATTCATTTGCTGGTGCCCTGGCAGAGATTTTTGTCCGTCACAAAGAGTCCACATTTTTTGATTCACTTTCAGAGTTCTTGCCAAAAATTAGATCGTATCGTCGTTATGTATGTGACATATAACTGTTGTATGAAGGATGTGATGAGGACATTTCTAATTTATGTGGCCATTTCAGTTCTCTGCGCCCTATATTAAATTCACTTTACAAGTGGAAGTAAATGATTCACTAAATTACTTAGATCTCTCTGTTACCAGGAAGGACAACAATCCTGTTTTCGGAGTATTTAGCAAAACTATTAGTACTGATGTTATAATTAATAGAGACTGATGTCATCCAAATATCTACAAATGGACGTATCTTCACTCCATGTTCAACATGGTATTGAGGTTGGATAAAAATCAGGAGGCAAAGTATAAGGAATTGCAGATGATTATTCAAGTGGGTGCATGAAATGGGTATAAGGCTAAAAGTGCTCGTAAATTATTTTATTCTATACGGAAGAAGAAATCCAAAGTAGTCAAAAAAGAGCATAACCTACAATGCACCCCCCCCCCCCCCTAAACCCCCTGTGACAAATGTCAGAGAGTTTTAAAAAAGGCTCATATAAATGTCTCGTTTCAGTATATAGGTAATTTACATATGGGATTAAGGCATGACGGACCAAGAAGAATTTCTAGTAAACTCGGTGCGTATAAGATACAATGTGGAGACTGCGAGAGTTTCTACATTCGTAAGAAGGGAAGAAATTTCAGTACTAAATACAGACAGCACTCATTTCCTACTAACACCAGTGCTGTGGTACAACAGTGAAAAGGGAATAAGCATGGATCATTGCCGGTAGCCTTGAGGTTTTGCACGTCGTCTCTCATAGCCACCTGTTATTCATTCAGGAAGAATTCGGAATATATACACATCGCATCTGTCACTCGCAGCGATTACTTAATGAGCTGGAGTTTTTCATTAGGGACGGGTTCTTAGATTTATCTGAAGACTCTATATGAAATGTATATCGGAAATGACCCAATTGCTCTAAGGCTGCTTATTAGCCATAATCATCTGAATTCATAAGCTATATACGATGCAGCCTGACTATCGTTAGTATCTTCCGCGCTGGTAGATTGTGCCACAGTCTTTATGGTCGATCTGATGTGGTTGTCTTGTCAGACTTCCTCTATACATTCATTCGACCCCAAGGCAGTTTCTGCTAGGCCGAATACCGGAACACGTACAACCATTAAAAAGAAACGCAAAGTACATCTGTTTAAAAAATCTGATAGAAGAGATAGTATCGAAAGCAACTGAGAGAAACAAACCACATAAATTAATAAGTCTTCTCATGAATCGCAAAACGGCTCAGATTGCTGTTGCAGAAGCAACTAAAAAGCATGCCAAATTTAAAAGAACGTAAAATCCCCAAGATTGGCAAAGTTCTGAAGAAGTTGGAAATATAGTGAGTACTTCTTTGTGGGATGCTTTTAATAATTTCCACAACGAAACTCTGTATAGGAACCTGGCAGTAAACCCAATGAAATTCTAGTCATACATAAAGCACACCAGAGGCAATAAGCGTGTAATACCTTAACAGCGCAATAACAACGGTGAAGTGACTGATGACAGTGCCACTAAAGCAGAGCTATTAAACACGGTTTTCCGAACCTCCTTCACCAAAGAAGACGAAGTAAATATACCTGAATTCCTGTCAAGAACAGCTGCCAAGATGAAAATATAGAATTAGATCTCCTGGATGCAGCCAAGCACCTTAAATCGTTTAATAAAGGCAAGGCCTCCGGTCCAGATTGTATACCAGTCAGGTTCCTTTCAAAGTATGCTGATAGAAGAGCTCCATATATAGCAATTATATACAACCGTTGGCTGACAGAAAGTTCCGTACCTAAAGACTGGAAAATTGCTCAAGTCACACTAATACCCAAAAACGGAAATAGGAGTAATCCGCTGAATTACAGGCCCATATCACTAACGTCGATTTGCAGTAGGGTTTTGGAACACACACTGTGTTCGAACATTATGAATTACCTCGAAGTCAGCACGGATTCAGAAATCATCGTTCTTGTGAAATACAACTAATTTCTTATACTCATGAAAAAATTAGTGTTATCGACAGGGGATGTCAAATTACCTCCATATTTTCAGATTTCCAGAAGGCTTTCGACATCGTTCCTGACAGGCGTCTTCTAAGCAAATTGTGTGTCTATGGAGTATCGCCTCAGTTGTGCGACCAGATTCGTGGTTTCCTGTCAGAAGGGTCACAGTTCGTAGTAATAGACGGAAAGTCATCGAGTAAAACGGAAGTAATTTCCGGCATTCCCCAAGGAAGTGTTATAGGCCCTCTGTATTAACGACATAGGAGACAATCTGAGTAGCCCTCTTGGATTATTTGCAGATGATGCTGTCATTTACCGTCTTGTAAAGTCATCGGATGACCAAAACGAATTTAAAAATGATTTAGACAAGATATCTGTGTTGTCCGAAAAGTGGCAATTGATCCTTAATAAAGAAAAGTGTGAAGTTATTCACTTGAGTACTAAAAGAAATCTGATAAATTTCGATTACGCGGTAAGTCACACGAATCTAAAGGCTGTAAATTCAACTAAATACTTAAGGATTACAGTTACAAATAACCTAAATTGGAACGAGCACGTAGATAGTGTTGTGGGTAGAGCAACCCAAAGACTGCGATTCATTGGCAGAACACTTAGAAGATACCACAGATCTACAAAAGAAACTGCTTACACCACACTTATCCTCCCTATTCTGGAGGATTGCTGTGCGGTGTGGGATCCGTATCATGTGGGCCTGACGGATGGCAACGAAAAAGTTCAAAGAAGGGCATCTCGTTTAGCATTATCGCGAAATATAGGAGATAGTATCACAGACACGATTTGTGAACTGGAGTGGCAATCATTAAATCAAAGGCTTTTTTCGTTGCGACGGGATCTTCTCATGAAATTCCAATCGATCAGTTTTCTCCTCCGATTGCGCAACCAATCTGTTGGCACCCACCTACATATGGAGAAATGATCATTAAGATAAAATATGAGAAATCAGAGCTCGCACAGGCAAATTGAAGTTTTTGTTTTTTCCGTGCGCGTTCGGGAGTGGAACGGTAGACAGCTGATTTTACTGTATATAGCTGTATACTTCCATACAGATATACACGTTCGCAATGCATTCCGTATAAGTTCGAACCGAATCCATTAACTCTGAAACAGTATCACCACTATATCAGCATTAGGTCTAGGCAACATTTTTTCGTCACCCAATGAGCCTAACTTTACTTCCTTGGCTACAGTATGCTAGGAAGTTTTTGTAAGTTCTCATGCATCTACTTCAAGAGAGTTATTACACATATCTGATATTGTACTTAACGTTTTTAATATAAAATAAAGGAAAATTGTAATATTTTATTTCAAATTGTTGACAGTCATCTAGGCATTCCTAAATGGTTGTACTGTATGTCGCCCATTGTTCGTTCTACCAGTGTAATGATTACAGTTGGTCTTACTCATGTAGAATTTCTTTTTTTGGTGGTTGTGGACTGGTAACAGCTGGACAGTTACATAATCTAACACTACGTTAAAGAGCCTGAAAAACTTCCTCCTTTTATCGTATATTATTCCTCTCGTTTCAAGTTTTTGCCACCAATCTGGGATCACATAAATGATTCTGTTACGTCATTTATTACATGTTGGGCTATTGCAATTTGACTACATTTCGTGATAGTTACGTACATTTTATTTTGTTATGGTTGGAAACTTATTCCTTTACAATTACATTTTACTTATTACTCAAATGCGTTTTGTGTTTATAGTGCATCATACCAGTTATTGGTTGCAGTTGTCTTCTTTTTTGAATAATGACTGAAGACTACCACTGTAACCTGTTTTTCACGGTGTTACCAACCTCACTTTTTATGTTGCTAGTTTTAGTTTCTCTTTCATAAAAGTGGCATGAATGTTTTGTCAAATTCGATCACGAGGTGCTGAGTTGTGATTAATTGCAGTGTATAGAAGTTTGTAAAGTTACTCTTTGATTTGCTGTGTACGGTTACTGCTGGCGCCACCTATTGGCTTTCGTTTTCGTCTTTGATAGTTCAGTCACCACACTCAGTTCTTCACTGGTTCTATTCGAATATGCCTACATGAGATGAGATTTTTATTTTATTCAGTCTATGTTCTGACATTTGTGAGCTTTGTACTAAAGTTTAATTTTTATGTAGATACGCTGCTATTTGAAATTTCTGTAAATTGCAATACTTAGATGAACACTTATGTATATTTTCTGTCATTAATT
Source organism: Schistocerca nitens (assembly GCF_023898315.1). Taxonomy (NCBI): domain Eukaryota; kingdom Metazoa; phylum Arthropoda; class Insecta; order Orthoptera; family Acrididae; genus Schistocerca; species Schistocerca nitens. Next base: position 364,088,601 of record NC_064619.1, read on the forward strand.
TCTTGCACACTTCATTCCACGGTTTTAATCTGACGATGAAATTTTGAAACTCTTTCGATAAAGACCTTCCTATATTTCAAATTTGTGCCGTATTTGTGGAGTATATATGAGTGTTATGGATGCGTCGGTAGTGCAAAGTTATGTTAGTGTTGTATGATGATAAGACGATGACGAAGATAATAATAATGAAGATGATGATGACGATGATGATGATGATGATGATGAAGACAGAAGGGAGAGGGTGAAACCCAGGACCTGCTCATAGCCTATTCTTTGGAAGATCAAAGGGGCCGCGAATTGACGTCTGCCTCCGACAGCCAGATCGCCGTTAGCAGTGTCACATTCCCTCACTTCGTGAGACACTGTGCAGAGGTTTGGAACTGATTACAGGACACTGACTGAAGATCGGGAACTCTGCGCCATCACCTTTCCTCCCCTTGCTGGCCAAATATAGGAAGTGAAAATTCCATCTACCATCAGAATTCAAAGCGGCCTACCTCCGTGTCGAATGCCATTGCACAGGCTTCCGTCGTCGATCCCGGCTACGTTGGCGGATACGCTCTTGTTTGACTGTCTCAGACAAACATTGGACAATGAGCTCTGTAGATCCTCTCGTATACTTCAGCTAGACGACCGGACATAGCTTTTAAAAAAATTACAAGTCTTGCGAAAGTGAAATTGCAGACAGTTTTAACTGACAATTCATTTACGTGTCTGTAGCAACGAAGCAAAGATATTACCTACTCGATGTAAAATCCGGCTGTCTTCACATAACGCCTTTCATGCGTTATATGTGATCCACCTCATAATTAGACAATATTAGGTACACCTTCACAACACTTAATCACTTACTATTTAAAGATTAATCTTGATTTACATTCTTCATTCATTTCACTATACGTTCTGTTACATGCAAACTGTAAATTATCAGTAAAATGCCAACATGAAATTAGAAACAATCTTCCTATAATGTCTGGAGTGTTTTCCATCTTAATTTTGTTATTAAAAGCTATATTCTCACTATTTAACAATAAGATGTTTACTAAGGTTCCTTGTATAATATGTATGCAATCGCTCAGGAAATGATTCTTCTTGCTATAGAAGACATTACGAGTTGTACGTAAATTTATATAACGTAAGATTAAATGTTTCAAACTGGAATGAGAAACAACTACTGCTCTTTGAGAACGTTATGTAGGATTTTGTTACAGTCGGTGTGCTGATATAGACGCTTCAGCGATACAGCAGCTGTTACAAGCATAGCTTGGGAATTGCAGCCAAATCCTCGGCTGTCTCTGTTGCCCGGCAATGTGTACGGCAGCTCTTCCTGGGCATAAGTAGTTACACGAAATGAACGAAAGCGAACTATATTAGTGAAAGTGAAAACGGCTCTGGAAAAGAGGTAGAAAGAAAAAGATAAATCAAACTTTGTGAAAGCATGTTTCTTAAGCAAGCAAATTGCTAATGCTGCGTACTTATCTTTCCCACAACACTGAAACACGACTTTAAATATGTCGTAGAACCATTTTGTCCGACAGTTATTAAGATAATTGATAATATGAAAGACTATATACCATTTACAACGAAACTGATGGTCACTCTTCACTTGTTGGCTATTGCGTATACACAAAATATGTTTGATATGCCTCGTTAAATTGCCACTTCTCACAGATATTTCTCTTGGCGCGAGATGTTAAGCGGAAAAGCTCAAGGATTTCATTAGGACGGTTTGGAATAACAAGCACAGGTTTATGTTGGTATTTTACTGTGGACACAAGCAGAGTGAGAGACCTATGAATTTCATAACTACGATACACGTACTACCAGAGTTATTGGACGTGAAAATTGGTGTACACAACGAGCGTTATAAAAATGGCCATGTGCAAGTAGGATTCGTGCTCTGAGGGTTCCTTACAAGCTCAATTACGTATATAGACAGTTCATCCGTTCCAGTAATCGAAAATCTCCACGTGTTTTGCCTGTTATCGACATTGACACTGGCAAGGTATCGCTCACGGGTATTCCAAATATTCCAAGAACGTATAATTGTCAAGTTTTGAGACGGATAACGAAAGGCAAAAGAAAATACTTTCTCGTGTGATATAATTATAAAGTATCAGTTTTCTGATTTTTAGGTTTCCGTACCTCAATCGGATCGCTTTGTTCTCTGTCCTCCGGTCTGTCCGCCTGTCCGATTGCTAATCACCATTTTTCTCAAGAACGGGTAGGCGTATCAAGTTGAAAATTATGTCACACGTTAATGATTACAGTCCCTTGGCGGTGTCAGCTTCTAAGTCAATGCAATAGAAAGATAGGGCATATTTTGATACTTGCAAACTTACTCATCTATACCTTTAAGGTATGAGATCTCCACTCTGCAGCGGAGTCTGCGCTGATACGAAATTTCCTGGTAGATTAAAACTGTGTGCCGGACCGAGACTCGAACTCGAGTTCGAGTCTCGGTCCGGCACACAGTTTTAATCTGCCAGGAAGTTTCACCTTTAAGGTGCTTCCCGTTGGACCAGAATCACGAAATTTGGAAAGATGCAAGTTTTCTCACTACAGCCAAAGGAAAAATTCTAAAACTATAAAAAAATTTCTTTTGCCATTTGCTATACAACTTCAAACTTGAAATTGAAACAATCAGTAGTTATTCATTCAGGTCGACTGGGCTTGCGAACTTTTTTCACACGTAACTTGAAGCGCTAAATCTATGTGCAGTAATCGCTCCTGGAGATCCGATGACAGAGAAATTCCAAAACGCGTCTTATGAGCAATAAAGTCATTCTTTCCCCGGTGTTTGACTTTCATCACTGCGACACAGTCAGCCTGTATAAAGAACTACTGATTATTATAACAATGGTCTCATGCCTCCTGTATGACTTGAAATCAAATATATATTATCGACGAACTTGCAGATGCTCCAGGAGAAAAATAAGTCCACAACTTGTCTTAAAATTGAAATAAATAATTGTATCTCTCTCATAAGTTGCGTTGAGAGCAGTCTTTTTATTTTTGCTGGTTTCGGACACCTATGTCCATTTTCAAACCATCCGTAAGTGTGAGAAACGATAGTCTATCTGTAAAAACTGGTCCTGCGCTAATCATAGCGTTGTTAAGGCCGATTCAACAACGGCATGGACAGTTTTCATACATGGGCTATCGACGGTATTTGACATACTTACGGATGATTTGAAAATGGACACAGGTGTCCGAAACCAGTCACCATCAAGAAATAAAAAAAAATAGTACTTCTCAATTCAATTTACGACGGAGCTACAACCATTTAATTCAGTTTTATTACTGACATTGAAACATTCTGCAACATCGTGAAATCCCTGGGATCGATAAGTTGTCAGTATCAATGTCGATAACAGGCAAAAATATTCAAGATTCTCAATTCCTGGAAACGATGAACCGTCTACACATAGAATTAAGTTTTTACAGAACGTTTCCCTTACTTCTACTGCGCACCTAATCTTGTTGGCAGACGTCATGAATCTAAATCAACGGGAAGTACGCTATAGATTTTAATGAGTGAATTTGCCATTATCAATAAATACGACATAAATGGCCCTATCTTTTGATGGCAGTGACTTATAAGCATAAGGTTCTTACACCTCCAAAGTATCAGAGACCATCGTATGTGACATAATTTTCAACTTGATACGTCTGAGAAAAAGATACCTTACCAGATGTACGAATAGAGAAACGGATAACAAATGACTAACATTTTTTTTCCTTCCATTATAATTACAAATTAACACTTTCTGAAATTTTTTCGCTTTACTTCCACTGTGAAATCGTGCTTCTTTCCAAATTTCATGACTGGGTTAACGGGCAATACTATATAAATTCTGATGAGTGAGTTTGCGAGTATCAAAACACTTGACATAAATGGCCGTATTCTTTGATTTCACTGACATAAAAGCTTCAATTTATGTTTATAGCAATGATACCGACGCGACGCGACTCCCGACACAGATGGTGTGCTATTCAGCATATGGAGAGAACTGGGGCCTTGCTTCCTCGCGCAGCGTTCTTATATATAAAGCCGCGGTGCCGACGGCTAAGGGAACGCCTGATCAAATCGGCTCTCCCGACTAGCCGCTGGGCTAGTAATGCACCACTTTAAGTTATTGAATAAATCATTGCTTCTTTTGCTGATGGCCCATGAAACTCTCAATTTACATGTGCATTTAACACACAGGTAGGTAATCATAATAAAAGTTTGACGTGGCTAAGTAAAATATTTTGGGCGAGAGAATTAATTACACTACACGCAGTAGACGAGCTCTGAACTTGCCCTTTGGAGATACGCTATCGCTATAGTTTTATAGTTATTCAGTTAAAACTTCTCACATCGTTATGATTATAGCGGATCTCCCTTCTACTTAAATTTAAACATCCTAGCCTTATTTATTCGCCTACTTAATCTACCTTGCTTCCTTAATTTCTAAGACAAAAACCAGAAAATCATGAATTTCAACTAAAATTTTAATTTGAGAGATCCAGAATACTGTTTCTACTAAATTATTATGAAAAAGGAATCTAAATATAAATTTTTAAGTTTCTAGCTCTTTTCTGTTGCGCCAATGATTTTTACAGAAAAATGTCCAAATTTCGAAAATGGTTAAAGTTATCGAACTGATATTCAGCACATATTAATTTAGTATTACTCCTGACATGCTAGAACCATTTCAGGTTATTTACTTGATTTTTAAAGTATTGCGCAATATTTATGACGTCAGAGCTAGTTACAGTGGACTGGCTGGCACACAATGGAAAGACTGGTGTGAATTTACTACGGCGTGAGTAGGCTGCTTCCCTACATCACCCTCTACTTAATTTTTTTAATGTTATTGAATGAAAAAGAAATTTGATTACAAAAAGGGAAGCAAGAGTACAGCTTAACTCCCTATGAAAATTAAAATTGAAATGTAAACATATAGAAATATTAAAAGAAAACTGAATACCTACGTCAATTATTTGAATTACTGGCATGTTCACTGCCTCTTAAGCAATATTATCCCCAAAATTTAAGCAAAATCAAAGAAACAATTTGGCATACATATTGCCTTAGACAAACAACACATAAAATATGTATAATTATGAAAACCTTAAATCCATTAAATACATTTTTACATACACAAATTCAAAGAAAAAACACAGTTATTCAAGATACATAAACAGATGATTATATCTTAGCAGTCTTTTCTAAACCTGAAAGAAAATTTCACAAATCATTTTTACACACGTGTTTGTAGCCGCTTTGGCTGGCGTTCTACACTTCCATTCACAAGGGTAGAGGAGGGGAAGTTGCTATGGTGTGCGTCCTTCACGTTCACTCTAAATTACATGGGGAAAGGGGAGGTGTCACTGTGAGTTGTGTCCAAGTCACTCCACGCTTTCACGCAGCTACCAGGCTGCCATTATCTGGTTTGTCCTGTAGAACAAACAAAAAGAGTGCCTCAGACTCTGTTCACTTAATATATAAGGGTGGGTCACATTGAAATGGGGATATATACATTTTATCCTTCAATAAAACAACAAAGTTAACAGAACTTTTTCAATTTTACCCTCGCGGTTACTTAACTGTCATAAAATCGGTAAACAAATGGCTCAAAATGCCGTTAGTCACGTACTAGAGAAAATATATGCTCAAGGCATACAATCATGAATCCTATTTAATTTCAATTTATTATTTCTGCTCCGGAACACTGAACCAATGCTTGGTACATTCCTGATACATTTGTATTTTATTTACTTAGCTGACTCATCTTTGATTACCTTATTCTTAGAGATAGTATGAGTATATTTGTTTAGTAGTTGTTTTCTCAGCTTCTTTGTACATGTGAGTAACTTTTGGTAATAGTACAGTTCTGAGTGTTCAAAACACACTATGTTTAGTTGACTACTAAATCCACTTATTGGTCCTCTGCTGCTGTGTCAGTTCCACATCTGCAATTGTGTACTTACTGACTTTGAAGTGTATTTATGCTGAGCTATCAATAATGTTTCACGTCTGCCATTATGTTATGGCAAAATATTGGAAAGAAGGGGTCAAAATTTTGGTGGATAGGAAAGATGAAGAATGAGTGAGACCTGAAAAGGAAAGAAGATCTCACACAGCTGGGACTGCACAGCTGCCACACTGTGTAGAGGTTACAGAACAACCTCCTCGCTATAGAATTCATTGGTTTCAGAAAATTTTCATATTGGAAAGAAGGGTTCAACATTTTTGTAGACAGGAAAGATGAAGAATGAGTGAGACCTGAAGTGGAAAGAAGATCTCACACAGCTTGGATTGCACAGCTGCCACACTGTGTAGAGGTTATAGAACAACCTCCTCGCTATAGAATTCATTGGTTTCAGAAAATTTCGTATTGGAAGGAAGGGATCGAAATTTTTGTAGATAGGAAAGATGAAGAATGAATGAGACCTGAAAAGGAAAGTATATCTCACACAGCTGGGACTGCACAGCTGCCACACTGTGTAGTGGTTACAGAACAACCTCCTCCCTGCAGAATTCATTAGCGTAATGCTGGCTTAATAGTCATACGGGAAGATTTTATGTGTTTGAGAGTAAGAGCCGAAATTTTGGTGGATTAGTAAAGATGAAGAATGAGTGAGACCTGAAATGGGAAAGAAGATCTCACACAGCTGGGACTGCACAGCTGCCACACTGTGTAGAGGTTACAGAACAACCTCCTCCCTACAGAATTCATTCATAACCTTTGACCACGCCACGTCGATCTGAAAATACCTTATGATGCCTTTTAGAACCTGTCTCAGTTCTTCCTTCTGATTAGCTGAAATTTTATCGATTTCCCGCAATTTAGCTTCTATTTTGTCCAAAATAATTGCTTCTTCTTCTTCTGTGTTTAGCTTACTTGTACTAAGATTAACACCTTCGTCCCAATATCTCCTAATTTTCAGAACTCGTATAGGCAGCTCCCAAGTTTCATCATTAGTTACTACATATTTATCACTAAAAGGTACTGTAATTATTCCGGTTATCGGCAAGACCATTTTTAACTGGCTTCTTTCAAAGTCAACAACACTCTGATATTTCGACAAGAAATCTATGCCAATTAAAACCTCAATACTGGGATTGTTTACAATTAAATGTGGATGATCAATTAAATTACCATTAATGTTAAAGGGCAGCAAAGCTTCTTGCTTTACCGTTTTTGACACCTTGCCAGTAGCACCAATTATTCTTAGTCCTGATACCCTCATTACTGTAAGCTTGTCTTTACCAGGTAGTGCATCAAAGAAGGACTGAGATATCGCACTCACCTCACTTCCACTGTCTAAGAGACAACGTACATTGATACCCAACATATTCACTATTGTTATAGGGTGGCTTAATCTAGGTTGTACAGGTGGTTCCTCAAATTCATCCAATAGTTCCTTTTGGATTTGTCTCCAACTAAAGTGATCGACATCTGTTCTCATTACATTTAGGTCAAAGTGTGTAGGGGTTTCCTGAATTACATTTTCAGCTGCCTTTTCCAGTCGGTCTATTAATTTCAAATCGAAACACCGCACGACTTCATTACACTTAGTTTGCTGAACATGACCAAAATTACTGTAGTCTGAGCGATTCTGCGCCTCCAGACCGGACATAGCACTAGTTACAGCTAAACCACTTTCACTATTATCGTCAGGTTCCTTCTCAAGTGACAACTGGTCACAGCTACTGGGTTCATCGACCCCCAACAGGCTACCCTCTACATTCTCACTTACCTCCTGTCCTAAATCTGTTAGTACAGTATCAACCTCCTGCACAGGCACTTTAGATAAGAGCACATCACCCTCATCGTAAATATAAGCATAAATTTCTTCTGCTTCTTCACCTGACAATTCAGTATTTTGCAGCTCCTCCCTATCGTTACAGTGCTGCGCCTTCTCTTTCTCTTCCCACTTAGAAAGCGTCTCTAACACGGTATCTATCAAATACTGTGAGTGATCTAATATTTCTGTTGTATCCTTAGATGCTACCGACCCCTCATCTACATGTTCCGTTTGAGTATCCTGATCTGTCTTACCAATTACTGTAATTACTGGCTTAGGAAAAGTAACCGCCTGGTGAGCGCCAGTGTCCTCATAGACGGGAACTAGTTTTCCTGCCTCAGCCTACTACTGTTTCCTTCATTTCCATTATAGTTAACTGGCACAGCATTGCTTTCCGCACTGTTGTTTACCGGCATAATTTTGTTTGGAACAAAATTACTATCATTTAGATGCCATTGTCGGTTCTGATAATTATTTCTCCAATTCCTACCGCTCTTAGGATGGCGAACACCTACTGTTCTGATGTTTACATTGCCATTCTGCTCGTTCTTAAAATTACTACTATTGTTATTAGCAATTCTGTTATTTCGTGCTTGCTCCTCATTGGCAGCCACACGCTCTACACGTTCCAAATATTCAATGAAACGATCAAGATTGTCTCTAGGGGCAGATATAATTCTAGTTTGCCAATACCATGGTAGTTTGGCTTCAAGACCTAGTATTATCATTTCAGGTTTCAGATTTTCCGCCAAATGTGACAAACGTGAGATCCATGACCTAGCAAAATCTTTAATAGATTCCTTACCTGCATTGAAGCGTTTTCCACTCTAAAATTCTCTCAACACTTCATTTTGCTTATTGCTAGACCAATACTCATTAATGAAAGCTGTTTTAAATTCCGCTAATGTTTTACACTTCAATATAACATCAGCTGACCAACGCATGGCGTCACCTGCTAAATGGCTTCTAATTAATGAGATTTTCTCTCGTTCAGACCAAGTTGGTGGAATCACATCTTCACAATCGTTCCAGAAATCTAGCGGGTGGATATTTTTATCTGGATCGAACCGCAAGAACTGCCGACACCAGATAAAAGCGGCGTTTGCAGCTACAACTTGTTGTATACTACCATTACCAGAAGTTACTGAAGCTACTATACTCTCAACGTTAGCAATGTTAGTACTAATATTTTCTACTCTCATTTCTACATTATCTACTCTTTGCACAAAATGGGTAATATCACTTTTGATTGCATCTACTTCTGCTTGACATACGTTTACTTTTATATTAACATCTTTAAACCTATCTGAGCACAGTTCAGATTCCGCCTCGATCTTTTCTGTTAAATTGTGCTCCAGCTTCGCATCTTCCATTTGGAAGTCTTTGCGAACCTCAGCAACTTCGCATTTTACTGTTTTATACATTTCAGAAAATTGTTGAGCAACTTTTTTCTTAATATCCTCATGGTTGTAATCAATTTTATAATTCAAACTGTCCAGATCCTCTTTCAACCTATTGCAACCAGCCTTGAAGGTATCGTCCATTACCTCCAATCGTTTATTAAAATTAGTTTAACTGGCGACAATCCTGTTATTTACCTCAATTATATTAGATTTTAACTCAGCATTACTGGTAGCTGTTGCTTGTAATATAACATTTAAATCAATCGCCCCAGTATCTTTGGGTTGCTCACTAGCTGGTTTCTTTTCACACTCAGGCGACGAAAAACTAGCTCCAACACCAGAATCATCAAAACTAAATGAAACTTCTGATTGATCAGTCATATCTAACTTATCCTTTTTAAACTCTACCACCTCTGTTGACTGTTTCGTTTTGAACTCATTAGATAAACTATCATCCAATAAATTAACAATTTCTGATTTCTGCTTTACTACAGGGGTCCCTATTACTGAATCATTGCCCCTTCCTACACTACTGTCAGGCGACAATACTTCATATTTCACTTTAACATTACTACTTTCATGCATATTTACACTTGAACTGTGGTCTGGATTTACAGTTCCCTCAACAGACATACGTTCTGATTTAAGTTTAACCTCGGTTTCTTCTGGCAGTTCCATTTCCGACAGTCTTTTAGTGCAGGTTAGTAAAATTTCTAACAGCCTTTCACTTAACTTAGTTCCTTTTGCACGACGTATGGCGTTGCCGGTGCGGTGTACCAGGATTACTGATGCGACGCAGCGCGTTGAACTACAGACGGCACTCCGACTGCTGTTGTGTGTTTGCGTGGCCCGCAACTGCAGGCGTGGCTCCGGTTGCTCCGGCGGATGACTGTGGTGTGGCGAAACTGGCTTCTCACAATGCCGGCAGCACCGCTAGACTCAATGCCAGCTCCGTCAATCCAGATGCGTTATTAATCCAATGCACACGTAACACTTTTACTGTTCTATTACTCAGTTGCGTGTGGCATTTCACTCGCGAATCCGAATATTTAAAAATCACTTTCACTTTACTCAGTTTGTTTCTTTCCTGGCCGATGCACCATTACGTGGGGTGGCGGGTGGAATTTATTTTGTTAATATAAAATGTTTGGTTTGTAATGTAGAAAAGATGCATTCCTTGCCGTTTTAACCATATGCGGGGCAGCGAGTGGAATTAATTGTTATATAAATGTTCCTATTATTTATGCTGTCTTTTGCCGTTCTCAACACTGGCTCTCTAACTACAATATTGGCAACCAAAAGTGATTAGCAAAACGTGAAGCCTGCAATTAGAATTCCTAGTGCCCACTTCATCTGAGAAATACACTTATAGCTACAGCTTATAGCTCTGAGGAATTAGGAGATTGTCTGGGATTCATAATCAAAAACGATTGTGTAAAAAAAAAATTCTCTGTATTCTGAAAGTCACAGATGAAAAGAAAAAAAATCCACACAATCTGACTAACAGAGCAGTTCAGAGTCTAATGCGCTGATGCAACTATAACTGTCCAAATTAAATGTTTAAATGAATGCTCGCCATAATTTGATGATTAGGTTCATCAAACGCCACGCTAAATAATGGTAGAATGTTTATCCCGCAGCGGCACGTGAAAATACGACATACGCAAACTGAAGATCGATAATTAAAGTCATCCCAGAATTAACACTTCATTCGAAAATGATATCATGGTTACGCGTGTCCCAAGTAACTTAATACGGCATCCGAGGCTGTTTATAGCAATGATACCGACGCGACGCGACTCCCGACACAGATGGTGTGCTATTCAGCATCTGGAGAGAACTGGGGCCTTGCTTCCTCGTGCAGCGTTCTTATATATAAAGCAGCGGTGCGGACGGCTAAGGGAACGCCTGATCAAATCGGCTCTCCCGACTAGCTGCTGGGCTAGTAATGCACCACTTTAAGTTATTGAATAAATCATTGCTTCTTTTGCTGATGGCCGATGAAACTCTCAATTTAAATGTGCATTCAACACACAGGTAAGTAACCACAATAAAAGTTTGACGTAGCTAAGTAAAATATTTTGGGCGAGAGAATTAATTACACTACATGCAGTAGACAAGCTCTGAACTTGCCCTTTGGAGATACGCTATCGCTATAGTTTTATAGTTATTCAGTTAAAACTTCTCACATCTTTATGATTATAGCGGATCTCCCTTCTACTTAAATTTAAACATCCTAGCCTTATTTATTCGCCTACTTAATCTACCTTGCTTCCTTAATTTCTAAGACAAAAACCAGAAAATCATGAATTTCAACTAAAATTTTAATTTGAGAGATCCAGAATACTGTTTCTACTAAATTATTATGAAAAAGGAATCTAAATATAAATTTTTAAGTTTCTAGCTCTTTTCTGTTGCGCCAATGATTTTTTCAGAAAAACGTCCAAATTTCGAAAATGGTTAAAGTTATCGAACTGATATTCAGCACATATTAATTTAGTATTACTCCTGACATGCTAGAACCATTTCAGGTTATTTACTTGATTTTTAAAGTATTGCGCAATATTTATGACGTCAGAGCTAGTTACAGTGGACTGGCTGGCACACAATGGAAAGACTGGTGTGAATTTACTACGGCGTGAGTAGGCTGCTTCCCTACAGGCATGTCTCTAGTATGCCCGTCATTTGCGTTACGTCGTTCTTTTTAGTTGTGAGCTCACATGGAGGATTTAAAGATACCTAGAACAATAGTGTCCCCCGCGAAGTATCAGGGCCTGGTAGAAATATCGCCTGATGCTATGCAGCCAACATCACATAACTGTCGTGCGGTTTCTTCTTCAACACTATTCTCAGCCGCACTCTACACGGGCAATGAAGATGCTCCTGCTTCGTTTTCAGTTGGAAATGTCTGATTACCCACAATACAGCCCGTAATTGTCTCCCTCTGAGTTTCATCTCTGCGCACAAGAACCACTGTTTATCAATTCAACATTTTGGCACAGACAACGAGCTGTAGGCCAGCGTAGAGAATTGGCGGAAAGCACTGGTATTGGAAAGTTGGTACAACGATACGACAAACGTCAAGTCAGATCGGCGACTATGGAGATAAATAGCTGGAAGTTGTAGTTAACTGTTGCAAATAAAACAGTTTTCATTTTCACTGTGGTTTCCATTTCGCGACCTGTCGTTCCTTACTTTCCGAATAGCCATCGTATTTATAGATAAGTACTCAGCTAGAACGACCCAACCAACGAAATATCCTCCATGCTTAGTGGAAAATACCGGCAATACCTCAGCCATGCACCGAAAAATAGCCTGCTCCATCAGCAAGATTGCCCGACAGCAACGTAGTACAGCCGTGTATTGCAGCTCTAGTGAAGTAGTGTTCACGGTAACACTACTGCGGTCGCAGATTGCCGAAAAATGTGGCCAATGCAATCGCACCCTTAGTGGAGATACATTGCTCCACCACACTTCCAGGAAACGGGACGATGCTTCTGTATTTGGACTGTAGAAGTATTTGATGGCGTAATTTGTTGATATGACAATGCAGATATTCCAGTAGTATATCAGTACTAAGTGTGTTGGGTCAGACAATAGATGCAGACTTCACAGTTCTACCGCTTGCAACACGTCAGAACAGTGCACCTCTGAGACAATATGAACCATGTATTCGTATGGTAAACTACCAACTTTTATACTTTCACAACTAATTTTCTGAGTCGGTATTGTGTAACTAGTAATGTTAATCAATAGCATCTATTTTCCCTACTCTGTTATTAACAGTCACTTCGTAAGATTTATGAATCTAACTTCCGTGAAATTTATTACAGTGTTGCAAACCATATCTGATACTTTGCTACAGAATAGTCTATATCGTTACAACTGTGTGCTCCATCGACTCCTTACAAACGTTCCACTCCAAGGAGCTCGTTTTGAAAGTAATGTTCTTGGCATTAAAAAGGCTTTCTTCATTAACCAATCAGCGGAGAGTTCATTCCACAAGCTTGGGTGCTATAAAAGTTCCGTAATTTCCGTCATACCCCCGTAAATTATGGGTGTCAGAACTAACTTCCCCGTTCTGGCTTTCAAGTTTGGGCCGGAAAGAAGTGCAGCGACTAGAATAAATTTAAAAGGACGACAATCATAAAATATGCACGGTTCAATGAAGCTGCCGGAATAAGGCGTAATTTTCATCTGTGGAAACACAGATTTATAACGAAGGGGTTCGACTTTCAAAGACAATTTTGTGAGTAAAATGCCACAAGTAAAAATTTGTGACTAGGGATCCATCTGTTTATAGTTATATCAGCAACGTGGTCTTAACGCAGGATCTCTGTGGGTACTGGCGTGTAGTGAAGTAAGCAGAGGAGAAAATTCAACACTGAAAACTTGGTGTTACTTTGTTACGGCGCCTACCACCCGTCAGTTATAATGTAAATACAAACTTTGGATGAAACAACCGCATAATATTTTCTCATCGTTTTAAACTATTTTATGAGAAAAAAAGTTTCATTCTTAGACATGTTTTGATAATATTTCCGGAGTTGCTTTTATTTTCTGGCATGTCTTGGGATCTAAAGCATTAAGAATTTCTTCGTCGAAGTATCGAGGATGTGTTCTAAAAGTGAGACAGTCGAGATATCTGTTTGGGTTTTGTCTGACACTCCGAAGTAAAGTAGGCTTAGAGGTGAAGTAATGTAATAAATAACTGCTTACGGTACATAAAATTTGTCAATATTTCCTGACATGGATTCGGAAAATATTGTACATTTGAAATAAAACTGCCTCTTTAGTCACACGAAGAAGTGAAAGCTATCGAAAGACGATCTTAAACTGTTTCAATAGTTTTAGATTTCCTGAAGTTTTTGACACCATTACTCAGAACCGGCTTCTTGACAGACTGCTTGCCTATGTAGTAAAGTCTCAGTTGTGCTGCTGATATCATAATTTACTTCCAGAAAGGTCAGAGTTCGTAGTCATCGTAAGGATGTCTTCGAACGAAACAGAAGTAACATCTGGCGTTCCCCAAGGAAGTGGTAGAGGTTTTCTGCTGCTCTTAATCAACATAATGGATTAAAGAGACATTCTGAGCAGCCCTCTTAATTTTTAGATGATGCTGTCGTTTACCTTACACTAAAGTCACGATCAAAACGAGTTGCGAAATGATTTCGACGAGATACCTCTATTGTCCAACAAGTGGCAATTGAACTTAAAACACTACAAAAATTGGCGTCCTTTATACGAATACTGGAAAAAATATCCGTTAAATTCCAATTGGTCGATAAATAACGTAAGATTCAAAGTTTTCATTTCAATTAAATGCCTAGGGATTAAAATTACGAAAAACTGACGTTTGGAATATAGACTGAGTATCAGTATTTTATCCTTAAGCAGTTTCATTACTTAGTACCCTACTTCAGAAGGTTATAAGTATCACATTATTTGCGAGTTTCAACTCTTTTATCCAACTGGTTGCTGATTATTTCGATATAGACTGCCTTTTATTTGCTCAACACTTAGAAGCTGCAGCAGATCTATTAAAGAGAGTGTAAACATTACGATTTTCCACCTCTTATGAAGTGGCTGACTACATTACGATTTTCCACCGTCTTATGAAGTACTGCTGAGTGGAGTAAGATCCGTACTAGATAGAAATGACCGAGGTCATTGCAAAGGTTCGAAGAAGGGCAGTTCGTTTTTGTATCAACCAGAGATAGTGGATCAAGTGTCGCAGTATAATACACGAGCTGGGGTGTAATTAATCGCTGAATTTTTTCACGAAATTGCAATCATCAATATTTGCCTCCAAATGACAAAGGATTTTTGTTGATCCCACTTACATATGAAGAAATTTCTATCATAATAAAATAAGAGAATTAAGAGCAGCAGTTTTCCAAGAGTCATTCGGTAGCGGAATAGTGGACAAATAATCTGAAAGTAATTCTATGAACCCACTGCCAAGCACTTAAGTGTTATTTGCAGAACATCAGTGTACACATGGACAAATTAAAAACACACTCTAAGACAAAAAGAAAAACGACGCACCACACAGGAATCATCCGAATGAGGAGGATATCGTTAGATGTGATGTGCAGAGAAGGAAATGATTACAATTTCAGAAAATATGAATGATTTATTTAACAGATTTCACAAATTGAGCAACTCATTAACATGTTGATCCACTTCTGGCGCTTATGCAAGGAATTATTCGACTTGGCATTGAAACCTTCCCGTCTCCTCTATATCTCTTTTGTTACGCAACCTTCCCTTCTACAATAACCTATGAAACCTTCCCTTAGGACTTCTATCTCTTTCCCTTTGAAATTAATTCTATTTCTCAATCTTCGCATACAAATTTAAATGCTGCTTATTAAAAGTTATTTTTTGATTATTTAGACGAAACATAGAATGTGTCGTCGTCGTGGCCCTCAATCGTTACCTGCAATAACGCAAAACTGTTCCTTACCTTTTTTACTGTTACTGGATCGCCGTCTGACTGCTACATCAAACTGCGACATGAATATACTTACTCTGTTTTACTATACTCTATTAGCTGCTCCTGACCTGTCATAATAAGTGGCTGTATTTATTACCAAAGCTGACGTTATTCTTTAATAGCAAATCTGAAGTTATTCTTTAATAGCAAAGCTGACGTTATTCTTTAATAAATTTGACTGAAGTTACGTAATTCATAGTTAAATTTTTTCTTGACAACAATGAAATTTTGCAAAGTTTTACGTTGATCGTTTTTGGGATGGATTATAATCAGTAATGCAATATTGCTGGCAAAAATTAATTATATTCTGAATGAAATGATTTTACAAACGTTCAAATGGGACTTAGTTTTTACAATAATGTTACAACTAGCATTGCGCAAACATACCCTCAGTAGTCTTGAGTTTCTCAAAAAAATAATTCAATAATATTAGTTCCTCTTATCAGAATAGTTAGCTGATGTCTCTGTACATCCGTTTATAATCTCTTGTAAATCATAATTAGTGGCTGGCAGGCACACCGCTCCTCTCAACCTCTTGCTTCAGACCTATTACCGACTCGCTTCACTTCTCGCTTACTACTGACTTCCTACGAACGCTAAAGTGCGGTCTCTCCCGCCAACATTGCTTTCTGGTGCAGACAATCCCTGCTACCATTACAAAATGTATCATCGCGCGGTCTTTCCTGCTCTTTTCTTAAAATGTATCCATACGCGGTCTCTCTCGCCCTTTTTAAAATTATATCAATGTGTGCTCTCTCCTGCCAATACTTTGGTGCAGACATTCACCGCTACCACAATTATTTCCAACATGACAAATATTAATTATTCCTACTTCATCCTATTAATAAAATATAAACATCTTTCAAAAATGTTCACATGTGTGTGAAATCTTACAGGACTTAACTGCTAAGGTCATCAGTCCCTAAGCTTACACATTACTTAACCTAAATTATCCTAAAGACAAACACACACACCCACGCCCGAGGGAGTACTCGAACCTCCGCCGGGACCAGCCGCACAGTCCATGACTGCAGCGCCTTAGACCGCTCGGCAAACATCTTTCATAAATTGTGGTTTGACAATCGACAATATAAACATACACGTCTTACGGCATTAATGGATATCCTCCAGAGGCGTGCCGTGGCGGATTTTGTCCACATGGCGCATTAGATCGTCAAAATATGGAGCTGGTTGGTGAGACCTGCTCATAATGCCCAGAATTGGAAAGGTATCCGATGACGTTGCTACACAGCTTAAGCTTTGCCAAGCACGAAGACAAGCAGTAGAAACTGTCGCCTTGTGCGGGCGGGCATTATCTTGCTGAAATGTAAGCCCAAGAGGTCTTGGCGCGAACGGAGGCAAAATGGGGCGTAGGAAATCGTCGACGTACCGCTGTGCTGTGAGGGTGCGGCAGACGACAAACAAAGGGGTTCTACTTGAAAAGAAATGACACACCGGACCAAAACTCTGTCCAGTGAGCGACAGTCAGGTTGGTATCACAGCGCTGTCCGGGTCGTCGACATACACATTTGCGGCTTGGAATCTCATTGACGAGCAGAATAACTTAAACAATATTCAACCTGAGTGTACTGTTTCATAACGGAACGCCGCGTTACTTCCGTTCATCTCCACATTGTTAAAACTTGCAAAACATGTTTACTTTACATTTCGAACCCTCACATTTCAGTGGCTGTGAATATTCGTACAAAATCGTTGTACAGCTTTTCATCAAATTACAACTCACGTTTTTCTTGTATACACTGATTGCTTTTAAGAAATTCAACTTTTCTGTCTTAACTATCC
Source organism: Schistocerca nitens (assembly GCF_023898315.1). NCBI lineage: Eukaryota > Metazoa > Arthropoda > Insecta > Orthoptera > Acrididae > Schistocerca > Schistocerca nitens. The sequence continues at coordinate 364,106,106 of NC_064619.1, forward strand.
TGATTACTTTCAACCAAGTAAACGTTTCTTTGCAAAACTGGATCTCACGCTGGTCAATTTTATCTCCATTTGTCTATTTTCTATTCTTCGTTTTGGAATGGAATTTCGGAGACAAGTTCTGTATTTTCTAGGGGTTGTAGCTTTCCCTCCGTTCAAACATTTGACCGAAAATAATGAAAACTAATTTGCTACAAGTAAGATTTATATGATGAGAGTATCAGGTTTCATTAAACGGCTTCTACATTGACTTTGGAAATCATGTTTTATTCCGTGACGGTATGTTCCTGTAGGATATTGACATGCCTACTAACTGCTGCCTCATCTTCTGCCTAACGCATTATTGGATGCCAATACTGCGAAGGCATGTGGTCAGCGCACTGCTTCCCAGCCGTTAAAGTCAGGTTTCGATAACGAACTAGCTTCTCAGTTGTGCTCACGAAGTTTGGTTGAAGCAACTGTTTAGGATTAAAATTGTGATCGTCGCATGGCAGCCAAGGGAAAGTGCTGACAATATCTAGAATTACTGATTTTGGTATGGCACTCATACGTGTTTACTGCAAAGCTATTAAGACTGATTCTGTGGTGCATATGTCATCTCCATATCACGTAGAGGATGTGTCCATAATTACATTTAAGTTATCACACTGAACCAAGAATCTTACCGCCCACGTACTGCACCTGGGCGTATCTTGCTCCCACTGATTGTGAAACATAATTATCTGTAAAGTCCACCAATCTCCAAAACTCCCAGGTGTTCTAGATGCTATTGCGATGAGAACGTTGAGTCACAAGGCAATACATAAATAAATTCCTTCGAAATAAATTTTTCTTCGAACGAGCGAGCTTCTTTGATTTGCATAAAAGGAATTCATATCTTGCTCAGTCGTACACATGAGAAATATGCTCCGAATGTTCTTCAAATCAACATCCAAAATGTATCGATTTTAGCCATATCTTGCACTGTATTGCATTATGAGGATATACATATAATTTATAGGATTTCGTATCACTTGTCATTGGCTTGGCTCTGAGCACTATGGGACTTAACATCTGAGGTCATCAGTCCCCTAAACTTAGAACTACTTAAACCTAACTAAACTAAGGACATCACACACATCCATGCCCGAGGCAGGATTCGAACCTGCGACCGTAGCAGCAGCGCGGTTCCAGACTGAAGCGCCTAGAAACTCTCTGCCACAACGGCCGGCTCACTTGTTATTCCTGAACCTGCTGTACCACTACCTGTTATTGAAATGCCTACAAAGAAGCTGTTTTAACCACTGACATCTCAGCCAAATGAGGTGAGTAGTCTAACGGAACTCTCACCAAGGGAAGCTAGTTCACTGAACAGGAGAAGGTCGTCTGTCGCGACATGTGTAGGAAAAGGCAGATGGCGCAGTTGGCCCTGACATCCGCCGCATATTCGAAGAGCGGACGAACAAGCGTATTAGCTGCAACGCCGAGCTGAGATGGAGACGTGTTCTGAGGATTAAGTAACTGGTATAGAACCCGCAGTCTTCCTGAGGCTTCTTAGGTGCGACTTAACTGCTGAGGTCATCAGTCGCCTAGAACTTAGAACTAATTAAACCTAACTATCCTAAGGACATCACACACATCCATGCCCGAGGCAGGATTCGAACCTGCGAGCGTAGCGGTCGCTCAGTTCCAGACTGTTGCGCCCAGAACCGCACGGCCACTTCGGCCGGCAGGCTTCTTAGGAAAAACTCGATCTATTGGAAATTGATGCAGCGACAGATGTTGAAGTGCAGACAGTTTACTGTGCTGCCACAGCCCACAGTCGTTTACCAGACGGCTACGCTTATAGTTCTGCAGTAATTTATCGACCAGCAGCCATAATGGTTAGCATCTTTCACCACTGAACTTGAGACGCTATTTGGTGACCCATTGTGTCTAGAACTCGAATAGTTGTAGCAACCGGTGAAGAAGATGGATGGTGCTCATACTAGGATTGTAGAGCACCGTGTCGATGGCGCATAGAACCAGCAGAATATAGGCCGTCCGAGATGGACCCACTGTTTACAATGAGTCCCTTTGTTGATGCCGTCACGTATGCAGCGTTCTGTAAACACATGAAAGCTGCGCACGGTGAGGTAGGACCGGAGGAGCAGAGCGTGTGGCAAGAGCACTCACATATCTGGAAGCTTGTTCAGAAGCCATTGATGCCAGACAGAGTAGAACGCTCTTAATACATCAAGGAGTAAGGCTCCAAAATTCTCCTGACATTGCTTCCTGTGCCTCTTCCTCAAGTTGGTGTAGTTGATGTGTCGTAGTGTGGTAAGCTGCAAGCCGAGCTGTTTCAAAGGAAGCAGTTTGTCTGCTTCAACACCCTGTAGGCGCCGGCTTAACGTATGTCATTAGAAGATTTAATTGAGCGCCAGCAGAATTCTGATGGACAGATAGCAAGTAGAATACCTTGGCTTCTTCCCAGTATTGGAGATTGCGATGACCATCCTTTTTCTAGTCCATTGGTGAGGTACCCAAACCGATGATCTGGTTCAGAATCATCACAAGATGGTCGGCAGTAGCAGCTGATGAGTGGATTAGAATATAGTTAGACAGCATATTAGGGCTCAGTGCTTGCCTAAGGTTGATCTGACAGAGCTGTTGCATCACATCATCTGGAATAATGTCATTGAGGGCATCGTCTTTCACGTTGGGCTGTGCTACCAAGTAGAAGATTAGCCGGTCTTCAACGAGAGTAATATGTTCTTAGTCCTCAACGTCCTCAGTAGATGGAAATTTGGTGTGTTTACTTTGACAATGGGCTCACTCACGGCATCATGGCCGATATGCAGCGGTAGAGTTCTCCACTTTCACAGGAGGATGGATTTGGTAGACTTTCAAGTGCATCCATCATCCACACACAGAATTGTCAGCCAGTTGGCACTTTCTAAGTGGCAGTTTACAGCGACTAAGACATTGTATTTGCCACACAGTTAGTGCAGTAGCCGCTTAGTTTGTGGTTGACATCAGCTGACATTGTCAGAGATATCTATTTTCTCTATTATTGCAGCCATTAAATGTGGGGGCAACTGTGCAGTGGAATTCTACTGGGAGATAGAGTTGGATTGCGCCGCATCCAGGACTTTCTAGGTGTAATGGTAGGAGCTTGAACCTCCACCGATTTCTTCGGGGAAGGGGCAGTGGCTCTAGAGTTCTCCAAATGAGAGCCGTATTGCTCCCATCTGCTGCAAGTGTCAGTTAGACAGTCAAAGAGAGCGCATCGCTAGTTCCTGCTACTACTAAGGCGAGTACACCGTTCGCTTTTTACATATTTTTACGAGCTTCAAACAGGAGGAGTGCAGTAATGGATAGGAAATGTGATTGTTGTGTACAGATGCGAGCTGAGCTGGCGACCCTTCTCACAGCTTCAGGCTGCGTTGGCTTCCGTCACACAGATTGGGGCTGCTGCCAAGGGGCGTCACTATGGGAGATCGGATGCGGGGATGTGAGGGACGTCGAGCACGTCCCACGTGTCCACCGATCGGTCCACAGCTGTGACCTACCCGGGTACTGCCTGCGCTGAGGTTACCCCTCACCCGTGGTCGAGTGGGAGATCATACCAAAGTCACGCAGGGAGCGAAAACCTTTCCCTGGGCCCGATCGTAGGGCCTCCCCGGTTCGTTTGACGAACAGGTTTCGGGCGTTAACTGTGGCTGACGATGTCTCTGAGCCGGATGCACTCGTCTACCCCGTTCCAGAGGAAGCTTCTCGGCCCGCAAGGTCCCGGCATTCACAGAGGGTGGGTTTTCTGGTAGTTTGGAGCTCCAACGTTAGGCGCGTACTGGGTCCCCTTAGGAACATGTCAGCCATGGAGGGGAAGGAAGCCAGTGCGCAGTCTGTGTGCATTCTGGGGAGAGTCACTCAGGATGTAGAAAGGGTGCTTCCGGATGCCATGAGGAGTACAGGGTGCAGCCAACTGCAGGTGCTGGCTCATGTCGTCGGTACCAATGACGTGTGTCGCTTTGGATTGGAGCAGATTCTGTCTGATTTCGGACGGCTAGCGGAAATGGTAAAGACTGCCAGTCTTGCTTGCGAGATTAAGGCAGAGCTCAACATCTGCAGCATCGTTGATAGAACCGACTGTGGTCCTTTGGTGTAGAGCCGAGTGGAGGTTCTGAATCAGAGGCTCAGGCGGTTCTGTGACCGTGTAGGCTGCAGATTCCTTGACTTGCGCCATCGGGTGGTGGGTTTCCGGGTTGCGCTTAATAGGCCAGGAGTTAACTACACACAGGAGGCGGCTACACGGGTAGCGGGGACTGTGCGGAAGGAACTGGGCGGCTTTTTAGGTTAGAGAGTCTCAGGGAACCACAGAAGGGGCGTCCGACTAAAAGTGGGCAGGTAAAACACAGTAAAGTAGTTGTAGAAACGATCGGTATTGTGCCGGCCGCGGTGGCCGTGCGGTTCTAGGCGCTCCAATCCGGAACCAAGCGATTTCTACTGCAGGTTTGAATCCTGCCTCGGGCATAGATGTGTGTGATGTCCTTAGGTTAGTTAGGTTTAAGTAGTTCTAAGTTCTAGGGGACTGATGACCTAAGATGTTAAGTCCCATAGTGCTCAGAGCCATTTGACCCATTTTGAACCATTTTTTTATTGGTATTGTAGTTGTAAATTGTCGTATCTGTGTTGGGAAAGAACCAGAGCGCCAAACCCTAATAGAAAGCACTGAAGCTCAAACAGTCGTAGGTACAGAGAGTTGGCTAAAGCCGGAAATAAGTTCAGCCAAAGTTTTTTCAAACGATCTAACAGTGTTCAGAAAGGATAGATTAAATACAGTTGTTGTTGCAGTATTTACTGCTGTCAGAGGTAGTTTGCCTTGTAGCGAAATTGAAGTAGTTAGTTCATGTGAAATAGTATGGGTAGAGGTTGTACCTGACAATCGGACTAAACTATTAATTGGACCGTTTAACCGACCCCCCGACGCAGAAGACATAGTTGCTGAACTGTTCAACTTGAGTCTCATTTCAAGAAAGTACCACGCTACATACAATTATAGTCGGTGGTGACTTCAATCTAACCTCGATATGCTGGAAAAATTATACATTTAAAGCCGGCGGCAGGCATAAAACATCATCCGAAATTGTACTGAATGCTTTCTCAGAAAATTATTTTGAACAATTAGTTCATGAGCCCACTCGAAGCGTAAATGGTTGCGAAAGCATACTTGACCTTTTAGCAACAAATAATCCGGGACAAATAGTAATGTGAAGAATACAGGGATTAGCGACCACAAGGCAGTTGCTACTAGGTTGAATACCGTAACACCTACAACCATCAAAAAGAAACGCAAAATATATCTATTTAAAAATGCTGATAAACATGCTCTTAACGTCTTTTTAAGAGGCAGACTTCACTCCTTCCGATCTGATCATGTAAATGTAGAAAAGTTGTGGAATGTTTTCAAAGAAATAGTATCAACAACAATTGATAGATATATACCACATAAATTAATAAGTGATGGTACTGACCCCCAATGGTCCACAAAACGGGTCAGATCCATGTTGCAGAAGCAACGAAAAAAGCATGCCAAATTTAAAAGAACGCAAAATCCCCAAGATTGGCAAAGTTTTACTTCAATGCGAGATGCTTTTAATAATTTCCACAATGAAATTCTGTCCTCAAATCTGGCAGAAAACCCAAAGTGATTCTGGTCATAGAAAAAGCACACCAGTGGCAAGACGCAATCAATACCTTCACTGCGCGATAACAACGGTGAAGTCACTGATGCCAGTGCCACTAAAGCAGAGCTATTAAACACGGTTTACCGAAACACCTTCACCAATGAAGACGAAGTAAATATTCCTGAATTCCAATCAAGAACAACTGCCAAGACAAGAAAAATAGAGGTCGATATCTTCGGTGTAACAAAGCAGCTCAAATCACTTAATAAAGGCAAGGCCTCTAGTACAGATTGTATACCAGTGAGGTTCCTCTCAGAGTATGCTGATGAAATAGCTCCATATTTAGCAATTATATATAATCACTCGCTCGCAGAAAGATACGTACCTAAAGACTGGAAAATTGCAAAAGTCTCACCAATACTATACCTATATAACTAACGTCGATTTGGAGTAGGGTTTTAGAACATACAGTGTATTCGAACATTATGAAGTACCTCGAAGAAAACGATTTATTGACATACAGTCAGCACGAATTCAGAAAATATTGTTCTTGTGAAACACAACTAGCTCTTTGTACTCACGAAGTAATAAGTGCTATCGACAGGGGATGTCAAATTGATTCCATATTTTTAGATTTCCAGAAGGCTTTCGACACCGTTCCTCACAAGCGTCTTCTAACCAAACTGTGTGCCTTCGTAGTATTGCTTCAGTTGTGCGACTGAATTCGTGATTTCCTGTCAGAAAGGTCACAGTTCGTAGTAATAGATGGAAAGTCATCGAGTAAAACAGAAGTAATATCCGGCGTTCCCAAAGGAATTATTATAGCCCTCTATTGTTTCTGAACTATATTAACAACATAGGAGACAATCTGAGTAGCCGTCTTAAATTTTTTGCAGATGATGCTGTCATTTACCGTCTTGTAAAGTCATCAGATGATCAAAACGACATGCAAAATGTTTTAGATAAGATATCTGTATGATGCGAAAAGTGGCAATTGATTCTGAATAAAGAAAAGTGCGATGCTATTCACAAGACTACTAAATGAAATAAGCTAGATTTCAACCACGCGATAAGTCACACAAATCTGAGGGCTGTAAATTCAACTAAATACTTAGGGATTACAATTACAAATGACCTAAATTGGAACGATCACATGGATAGTGTTGTGGGTAGAGCAAACCAAAGACTGCGATTCATTGGCAAAACACTTAGAAGGTGCAACATGTCTACCAAAGAGACTGCTTACACTACGCTGGTCCACCCTATTCTGGAGTACTGCTGTGCGGTGTGGGATCCGCATCAGGTGGGACTGACGGATGACATCGAAAAAGTACAAAGAAGGGCAGCTCGTTTTGTATTATCGCGAAATTGGCGAGATAGTGTCATAGACATGGTACGTAAATTGGAGTGGCAATCATTAAAACAACGGCGTTTTTCGTTGCGACGGGATCTTCTCATGAAATTTCTATCATCAGTTTTATCATCCGACTGCGAAAACATTCTGTTGGCACCCACCTACATAGGGAGAAATGATCATCACGATAAAATAAGAGAAATCAGGGCTCGCACGGAAAAATTTAAGTGCTCTTTTCTCCCTCGTGCCGTTCGAGAGTGGACAGACAGCATGAAGGAGGTTCATTCAGCCCTCTGCTAGGCACTTTATTCTGAGTAACAGAGTAATTACGTAGATATAGATGTAGATGTAGCTCACTGGGGAAAACGGACTTCGCACGAAGTCTGTTGCATGATAAAGCAGCGGCCACATTGTTATTGTTGAGCCGCTTGCCAAAGGTGGCATACTTCGTGGTTACCTCTCCGCAGACGATGGCAATAACTCTGGGCGACAGCAGAGCTGCAACATCAGCCGGTATCAGGATACTTCTGGGTGGCATACTTGCTACCACGGCGATGGTGGGAGTTTCTATGGCCTGGAGAGGTGCTCCTTGTGCCCGGTTACGAGTCTGTTCCTTAGGAGCTGTCGGAATTCGCTATGTATGTGAGGAGGCCACTGGCTTTTGTAGAGAGTATTTTCAGTCCACCGTGACCCTGGATCTCTGTGGGTCCTAGAAGCAGCGATGATAACAGTCGGTATGTCCGCCTTGACTAGAGCTGGTATTTTCTGCTGCACAGTCTTGACCATATGCTCCACAGACGAGATGAAAGACATTCAGCATCGTAACGGTGGACGATATGTCGTCCAGTACGGTTGTTGAGGCGTCTCACCTTTCCCTGACGTGCTGGGCACTACAGTGGTTCGGCGGAACAGGCATTAGCAGCAGCGTAGGTTCCGATGCAGCAGTGGCGGCGAATTATGAAAGGGTAATGGTGATTATCAGTGATAAAATTCATGAAGAACACTACTGCTGAACAGATTTAGTAGACTATTAAATATTGTTGATCTAAGAACTATTTTAAAATAAAACAATACTATAAGAAAACTCTTTGTGCCTCAATATCAGTAATAATAATTTCCACAATAATAATACAAAAATATTCAGTGAGACAAATAGCATTGCCAATAGTTCACTAACAGTAGAAACAAACCACTGTGCATGTATGTTACTCACAATCCATAAGGAGTTATAATTCAAACACAGTCGAAAGTGTCCATGAGGGAATGGTCAATATTAACACTGAAAACTTAACCTTTGACCCATAAAATAATACTTCAGTTAAGACATACATTTTATGGAGTAAATGCATTAATCAGCCAGGTACACCGGACTGCTGGCCCAAGTCAAAATACTACACTAGTTGAAAACCTTCCTTATACAACCACATGTCATCCGGAAACGTGAGTAACATCATATCTTAAGAGTATGACCAGCCTTTAAGATAGCTAAACCTGAAAGGCATCGTAATACCAAACTCAAAACTTGAAAATACGAGTATAAGAACAATGTTTTATCAGTGCAAATCGGAATCTTCCCTAACAGTTTCCCACAGATAGTGGCAATGGGACTGAATCTGTTAGGTGATATCACTGTGCTAACTACATTGCGGCTGCATCGCCTGCAGTAGATAGAGCGATATCTGAGCCACCAGCTCCCACCCACCGGCACGTTTCAAACTAGGCAGCAGTGCTACTATCCAACAGATTCCCCTGTTGCTCAACGACAGTTTAACCCAGCGACAACAGCGGCCGCTCCGTCGTCCTGGTATAAGAGGCCGCTATCATAAGTTGACAGCAGCGAACTGACACACGTCTCGCAGGCGCACACTCCAAGGTTTTGCAGGTCCACCAGTCTCTGACGTACTGCCACTCCGAAAAGCAATGCCAGCCAGTCCATGCTGTTGCATACTCACTTGCAATATCAGCCACCAATCACGACTCATATCCCCAGGTGCATCCTCCAACACTCGATGGCTCCACTGCTTTCCGACGACTTCAGAGCAGAGACACCAACCGACATGCTCTCCACGCATCCGGCTCCACACACGATTGGTGGTCCAAGTCCCACCTGGGAAGCTGTTATTGACAGGACACCTTCCTGTTGCTGATTTCGCCTAATTGTCGACTTACGCTGCCGCTGCTCTCAACTGCTTTGATGACCCGTTCAGCCTGTACCATGGTAGGAAGGCCTTACCAATCTTGGCGTAAAGTATCAAGCGCGCCAGGGCTTAAGCTGTGCCACGATATTATAGCTCAGCGGTAGTGGTTTTCTGTTGTTGGCTGGAATGGTTGCCGTTCCTCTGGAAGCGGGCATTGGTAGCTTCGCTGTTGGCGTTCTCCCACCGCCTCCTTTTCCCTAGGAAAGAACGCGGACGATATTTCAAAAAGTCTGCCTCGGCCCTGACTTCCTATGACTTCTGTGAGGCGAGCTATGTGTAAGATCATTGATCACCAGGCGACGTCTGGGATTCTTTGTGTGATCTCATGTGTTTTCGTATCGGTGTTGAAGCTCTTTCTTGGGAAAACTCGCACCAGGATGAACTTCTGATGATATCACGGGTGTCGTACTAGAGCAATGATGGCAGTTACGCAAATGCAGCTGTGGTATACGTTTACATGATCCTCTCCACAGCCTTCACTCTTAGCTGGGTCATCTGCTCTTCTGTACGGGAATTCCCAACTATAGTGGTCGTCAGCACATCTGACGCATCTGTGTGGCATTGAAGAAAGCATAGCTACACGCCCATTTTGGCTGAACAGATCCATCCCATGGTAAATTCTTTGTTCCCCAACGGTAATGCCGTGATCCAAGATGACAGGAGCCCTGTTCACACATCTTGCATCGTCCAGGAACGATTTTGTTATCTAGAGGATACTAACAGCTTCCCTGGTCACCACAGACACCATATCTCCATATTACTGAGCGTCTGTAGTCTACGTTGAAGTGAATGCTATATAACAGCCATCCACCTCCCTCAGCGTTACCTGAACGTGAACTGTTATGTCGCAAGAGTGGCATACGATTTCGTTGAAAACGATTCGGGGCTTGTATTTATCTAGTCTGAGACAAATGGAAGCCGTTTTAAGTGGCAACTGCTTTCCTAAACCGTATTCGGTACGGTAAAGTGTTACGTGTCTGATGTTTCCGTACTTTTGTCGACCCCCTGCACTTGCTGGGAATGGCGGCATCACAAACTGCCGACTCCATCCAGCAGTTCCGCTTATATCTTCCTCTCCGGTACCACGTCATCACCACTTATGACGCCTGTGATTCGATATCCTGTGTTGCCGTTGCAGGCCAATTTCTCTGCAATATCGTTAAGTATTCCGCTGCAGTGATTACCTCTGGCTGTACGCCTTCTGCTTGATATCCTGTGAAGTTCCGTCATTTCGCAGAGTCTGAGCTTCTGCTATCTTCGCAGGGTACAACAATCGTTTCAGAGATGCCTAACTTTTTTCTAAACGCAGTTCTCTCGTTGTAGGTGTTTATTTCTTACAATACGTTCTTTCTGCTGATATAGCGCATTCTTGTGGATGCATAACAACATTTATGCCAAACAGGGAATGGGTAAAGAAAGCAAAGGGATGGGTGGTAATTCGTGACTTCTAGCTATTGCGTTATAACTTTTTATACAGGATAAATGACTGTTTACAGCCTGATATTTTAACGGATGTAAGAAAATTGTGAATGAGAATACGAACTACACTGAAGTAATATTATATGGTTGTCATGTGTTTTCATTCGTAATGTAGAAAATATTCAACCGAGAACTGACGGAACAGTTAATCAGGGTAAGAAGAAAATAATTACACGTAACATACTGATGAGGTTCAATAAAGTTATTTATACGACCTGTTGCAAATGGTGGCTACCTGTTGATTCTACTGGGTAAAAAGCATATACTCTAACATAATTAAAAATAACTTTATTTTGAACGAGGAAAATTAGAAAACATGAAGCGTTTAAAAGCAGTTAATGTATTCCAGTTTAAAACCATGAACATTACACATGCAGTGGTCTATATTCTCCCCATCCCCGTGCATCAGGTGGGAGTAAAAATAGCTAAGGCTTCAATCTTACAACATTGTTTATCACCACCATCTGACTGTCTAAGCCAATAGAGAATGCATTGCTTCTTCATTCTGTTTGTGACAGACTGTCGCTTATTTCTTAAGGAATACCTGTCTCCCTACTAAATAACATCGTTACCATAGATTTCGCTTAATGAGCTCCGCTGAGTTAGGTTGTACGCCAGTATTTAACTGAAGACTATCCTTTTGTTCACAATGCACTTCTGCATTGAACAATATTTTTACTTTCAAATTAAGTAATATTAGGTAAAGTCTAATACACGGTTTTCAAATTAAGTTCAACAGATAAGACGGAAGAAATGCAAATATCCTGTAAATTGAATAACGTGAAACAGGAGTTCCGTTGTACCCTATGACATTAGTTCATCAATGTTCGATGAACTGTACAAACAAGCAAAGATGACTAATTTAAGAAAGCTGTTGCAGAAAAACATTGTTAGATTAACATACTAGATAACTACTGAAACGACAATCAAGCCAATAGGATTTATTATAGTACCAAACGCTGTACATAACTACATATTTTAAATTGCCAGCACCATACAGACATGGTTTTTATTAGTTGTCACATAATATGACGATAGAGTCAAGCATCAATTTAAATATCATTAAAAATACATTAGATGCATCTCGGCATGAATCATTAGTAAATACCAATTTTTAAATGATGAAAATAAATTAATATCAATTTATGCATCGGTACTGGATGGTTATTATTAAATTAACGGTGTTCCAAGTGCTGCAGTGTAGGCTACATACATCTCAAGCTGCTGGAACATTGTAGGTGTTTTATTAATCGGTGCGCTCATGGAGTAAGCTGAAAAAACAATAATTCAACTTCCTGGCCGCGCTGCTGCTACGATCGCAGGTTCGAATCCTGCCTTGGTCCTTGTGTGATGTCCTTAGGTTAGTAAAATTTAAGTAGTTCTAAGTCTAGATGACTGATGACTTCAGATGTTAAGTCCCATAGAGCTTAGAGCCATTTGAACCATTTGAACTACCTGGCACCAAGTGAAACTATAGTGTTGTAAGTAGTCAGAATGTGAAATGTTTCCTGTTTTGAGGTCAGTACTCGTTTGTCGTTTGGCGACTCGTGTTTGTTTCCCTGGTGAACTGACTGTTCGTGTAAAGGGTGAAGAAGTTTGCAGTTTTCTGTACGAAATGCTGTGGCTATTGAGAACAAAAACCGTACACTGCTGATAAAGTTGTTTTATCAGAATGTCAGCAATAGCAGTGCAACATTGCTGGAATATCGCTTACAAAAAGAGCTGCGGTGCCGCCATGTCAATAAGTTCGGAAATTTGTGGTAAAGTCTTATGGGACCAAACTGCTGAGGTCATCGGTCCCTAAGTTTACGCACTACTTAATCTAACTTAAACTAACTTTCGCTACGGACAACACACACACCCATGTTCGAGAGAGGACTCGAACCTCAGACGCAAGGAGCCGCGAGGGCCGGCCATGTCAATAAATGAGCTAAAGAATATGATCAAGAAATCTGAAGAAACAAGTGAATTGTGTGGTGCAGCATGAAGTTGGAGGTGGCCCATTCCCACTGGAGTTGCTGATGAAGTTGCCGTAGCTATAGCTGGCCATGCATCCAGTCCTAGAGCTGGGTCAGAGGAATTGTCTCTCCCCTGTTCACCAATTCAAAATATTTTGTGGCGCCTTTTACACTGGCTTCCCTACAAGAGTCAGCATGTGGAGCTCTACTCAGCAACCTCTTGTGGAGTAACCCGCACTGTACTCAGCTTATGTGACTCTAAGGTATGCTTTCACAAGCTCCTTGATACTCGGTCCGTTTTCCTTGGTGGAGAAGACACGACATCATGGGCCTGTTAAGTGTTCAGTGACGAGCGCCGGCTAAGGCCGAGCCGTGCCACCATCCAGGGCGGCAGGGTTTTGGGGGGAGGTGTGATCTTAAATTTTTATATGGCTCTAAAATGACGAATTAAACAACACGGAACATATTTGGTGTAAATCAAGCAGTGTATGAATGAGTTAGAACTAAAAGACATTAATGTAGAAAACCCGACTATACGTATATACAGATACGAAAGAGACGGCAGAGCAAAGAATTCCAGCATTAGGGAAATAATGGGAAAAATCTAAGATCCACAAATGTAGTACAAAATGGGCCTTTACTTCAAATTATGGTATGATGTGATAAGTGCTATACGTGAGAGATTTCTGTAGTTCAAGAGTCACAAACAGCATTTTATTTTTTTCCACGACATTAGCAAAATTCGTGAAAGTGTGTTCCGTCTACGCAACTATTTGAAGGCAGTTTGTTTATTTCAAACGGGTTTCGCGTCTTTTGTTTGTGAAGCATCTTCAGTGTCGATTTCCAATGCTGTTAACTAGTCCATCTGGTCCTAGGGATGTATTCCTTAGTTTACATGCTCCAGTTGGCCGGTTTCCGGCGTTCTTTCGCCCACGTTTGATTCAACAAACCGCATGTCACTTGCGTTTGCCTTTTTGTGATCACAAGAACAAAGTGCGAGTGATAATCGGGAACTGTACGGCATAGTAGTGAAAAACATTCACGGACCATGCGGGCCATGATACCCAAATTCGCCATATATGAGTGAGGAAAATGTATAAAAAAACCCAAAACCATATTTGGACGACACACAAACCAGAGTTGATGGCTATCCCAAATACAGAAGACGATAACCCAAAAACGGTGGCTTCGCAGCAAAAATAAGAATACGAGACAGCAACGAACTGGAAATAGATAGTCAATGGGCAGTACCATACGACACACTACATTCCAAAATGTTCGAAGCACACATAAATGTAGAACACTGCAGTTCAACTCCGTCAAATATGTCTATAAGTATGTGAACAGAGGCATTGGCATGGCAGTATTTCAGATAGCTAGCGAACAAAATAACAGAGACGGCGAGATCCTCAGGTACCAAATGGGAATATACATCAACAGTGACGAAAGAGTGTGGCAAATTTTAGGTTTTCCCATGCACAAACGCTAACCAACTGTGCAACATCTAGGTGGACGTTTGGAGGACGGATAGATAGCTCGCTCAACAAAAGACACCGCGCGAAAAGTTGCAAGCTAACCACCTCAGAATACAACATTAACAGCTTTTTACCATCTGTGCCAAAAGGATACATTCACGAAAACATTACTATATGTCGACCCCCCCACCTATTACTCGTGGAACATAACAAGAAAAATCTTTCAAGACGAAAAAAGGGAATTCCAGTAGAAGCTATCCAGGAATCATGAAAACTGGCGCACTAAGTCGAGTAAACACCGTACATCCGAACAACGCTGAACGTATGCATCTCCGGATATTGCTACACGAGATACGGGGAACAACAAATTTCACAGATCTCAAGACTGTTGACGGTTACCTTTGTCAGCCGTACACAGAACCATACCAACGCTTAGGACTACTGGAAAAGGACAACCACTGGGAATCAACTCTACAAGAAGCCTCACTCACAGCCTGAGCTGAAAAATTAGTCACTTATTCGCCATAACTCTAACAACATTTAACTCACCGCATCCAAAACAGCTATGGGACTCCTTCAAAGAGAGTACGAGTTAACGTGCCGGTGTGGCCGAGAGGTTCTAGGCGCTACAGTCTGAGCCGCGCGACGGCAACGGTCGTAGGTTCGAATCCTGTCTCGGGCATGGATGTGTGTGATGTCCTTAGGTTAGTTAGGTTTAAGTAGTTCTAAGTTTTAGAGGACTGATGATCTCAGAAGTTAAGTCCCATAGTGCTCAGAGCCATTTGAACCATTTGAAGAGTACGAGTGATGACATACTATACCAAATCTGGCGAAATTATCCTGAACTAACCATCGAATTCAACGATGACGTCTTCAATAAAACACTCACTCGCCGAGAAAATAAATGTTTAGCAATAAACAACGAGGCCTTAGTACAACTTGGCTTTTACGTATCACGAAAGATGCTATCAGCGTGCTAAACTAAGGAAAAAAGCAACGACATCAAGAAACTACTTCAGTATATTGTTCACAACGTACCATACATCAGTGACAATCCAAAGGAAATTTACAACGTTATCATGGACCAGATCGATAACAACACTGGCGATATAATTTGCTTGTACGCACCAGGGGGCATCGAGAAAATGGTTCTAATAAATCTATTGCTGGCACAAAGACGTGCTAAAACAACACATCGCACTTGCGCTCGCATCATCTGGCATTGCAGCCACACTTGTGGAAGGAGGTCGAACTGTCCATTCCGCCCTGCAACTACCATTTAATATAGCAGAATAACAGTTTCCGGTATGTAAAATCTCAAGAGCATCTGGAAGCGGTGAACTTCTAAAGCACGCTAAAATTATCTTCTGGGACGAATGCACAACGGTATATAAAAGAAATCACTGGAAGCCGCGTGGCTAGGGCCTCCTGTCGGGTAGACCGTCCTCCTGGAAGCCAAGGACAGATCATTCTGAGACTTGCGAGTGAAAGGAGCCCTACTCATACTCTCAGGAAATTTCTCGACAAACACTTTCCATTATCCCAAAGTCAACATCAGCAGACGAGATCAAAGCATGCTTTAAAAAATCACACCTCTCGCCACACACAAAAATACTGCGACTAACAAAATATATGAGAGTTCAACTATCGAAAGACGAAACAATAACACATTTTGATCAACAACTTTAACAAATAGGCGAAGGCACATATCTTACTAACCAGACGATCGCCTTTTTAAACTCAACAGTGATTTCTGCAAAATTGCCACTGATAAAAACGAACTCATCAACTAAATTAATCCAAACATTGTTCACACCTAAACCAATCAGGACTGGACATGGTCACACGATGGTAAACGTTGAAGTAAGTGTGAACATCCATACAAAATTTCTAAACCCTTTGCAAGTGCCAGCATTTCCATTAAACTGACTTCGACTTAAAACCATATCTCCTATCATACCACACAGAAAGCTCAACTCATCAAAATACCGAGAGAGATGGAGCAGTGGTTAGACACTGGACTCGCATTCGGGGGGACGACGGTTCAATCCCGCCTCCGGCCATCTTGATTTAGGTTTTCCGTGACTTCCCTAAATCACTCCAGGCAAATGCAGGGATGGTTCCTTTCAAAGGGCACGGCCGACTTCTTTCCCTAATCCGATGAGACCGATGACCTCGCTGTCTGGTCTCCTTCCCCAAAACAACCAACCAACCATCAACTCATCAAAACTATGTAATGAAACAAGGATGATCGTCAAATAGCTATCGAATAATATCATCGAATCCGAACTTATGATTGTAAAGTACAAAGAGCACACACTATTTTTCTCCAGCGTACCACTGATCTCTGCTGATCTGCCATTCCAATTTAAAAGACTGCAAACAATCCTGTTGGAAGAACATCCTCAACTGAGCATTATACCAGAGGTTCGAAATACCGCTTCAGTTGTAAATTTCTTTTATTGTCACATGACCGTTTTCGGGCTCTCATAAGCCCATCCTCAGGTATCGCAACTGGGCTGTGACTCTCGAGCGCCGCAGTGGGCGTGTACTAGGCGCGGTTTGCTACCTATGAGCGCCTACTACACGGCAATTGCGGCGCTCGGGGCTCACAGCACAGTTGCGATACCTGAGGATGGGCTTATGAGAGCCCGAAAACGGTCATGTGACAATAAAAGAAATTTACAACTGAAACGGTATTCTCAACCTCTGGTTAAAATACTGCAGTTTCTAATCAAATTAGCCTACAGTTCTAGAAATAACAAAGCGCAAGGACAAACTTTAAAATGTTGTGGCATCAACCAAAAACTCTTGCTTCTCTGACGGTCAATTATACGTAGCTTGCTCTCAAGGAGGAAATTGTAAATATTTATACGTATATACCCCGGATAACAAAATAGAAAGTGTTGTTTATAAACAAGTATTTATATACCTGTTATACTTTAAAGTTTAACCTTTTATTCGAATTACCACACAATCTCTTGTCAAACTTTTGAGCGAAGCTAGTATACAATATGTGCAAGTAACAACAGTATTGGATGAAAAAGAACGGAATGCTCCCATTAAAAAGTATCTAAGACAGGGAACCATCCTTCCCTCCTACTGTTCAGTCACTTCATCGAAGGAGCAGTGACAGAGAAAATAGTAAGATTCAAAGGCAGGATTGAGTTTAGGGGGATGGCATATCAGTGGTAATACTCGCTGTTGACATTAGCATCCTCAGTGAAAGTAAAGAAGTATTACAGAATATGTAGAACTGAATGAACAATCCAATTAATACATAATATAGATTCAGAGTAAACCGGAAAAAAGACCAAAGTAATGAGAAATAGCAGAAATGAGAATGTCGAGAAACCACTTAACTTGAAAATTGGTGCTCACGAAGTAGACGAAGTTAAGGAAATCTGCCACCTTGGATGTAAAGTAACCTATGGCGTACGAAGCAATGAGGAAATGAAAAGCAGAGTAGCTCCATGAAAGTGGACATTCCTGGTCGAGAGAATTGTATTGGCATCAAAAAACATAGGCCTTAATTTGAGGGAAAAATTTCCGAGAATGCATGTTTGGAGCACAGAATGTACAGTAGTGAATCATGGAGAGTAGGGAAACCGGAACAGAAGAGAAGTGAATCTTTTGAGAAATGGTGCTACATAGTAATGTTGAAAGTGAGGTGGAATAATAAGGAAGAAGGGAACGTGTGGAAGACACCGAGAAGAAGAAGGGGCTGGAGTAGGACATATGTAAGAAATCTGAGAGTAAACGTCATGGTGCTAGAGGCATCTGTAGACGGCAAAACCTGTAGGGGAGAAAAAAGACTGCAGTACATCCAACAACTAATTGAGGACGTGGTCGCCTCCCATGCAAGCGGGCCCGGGTTCGATCCCCGGCCGGGTTGGAGATTTTCTCCGCTCTGGGACTGGGTGTTGTGTTGTCCTCATCACCATTTCATCCCCATCACCGGCACGCAAGTTGCCCAATGTGGCGTCGACTGATATAAGACTTGAACTTGGCCCCCGAACTTCTCCGGATCGGGCCTCCCGGCCGACGATGCCATACGTTCATTTCATTTGATTTACTTCATTGTTCATTACGAAACAGCGTTTCGATACTTAGGCCATCGTCAACTAGGTTAATAATAAACAGACAGCCCACACAATACCAGTGTAGCTGTACGAAGAGTGTCGTGCAAAGAAGATACGTGACAACAATCTTGATACAGCCATGAACTACCACTGATGTTATCTGGACCATCAGTTTAGAATTAAGTTACCTGACGGTGGCCTATGAAACCGAAAGCCGGTTCAAGCTGAAATTTTAAATAAATATTATTATGGGACATTAATAGTGTGTATTCAAGTTTTCAAAATGTTTGTGTTCCTGCAAGAACTGGTGGAATATTGCTCGCCAGGTAACGCTGCTGTCGCCCGGACGAGTTTATATCGATAGTAGGCCGGTGATCATAGTGTCCTGGCTGATGAATGTTCTTCCACGCTGATGTTTGATGTCACTCATGAATTCTTCTTTTACTTCCTTCACTGCTTCTTCGATGTTCAGGTAGAACGGTGGGGTCGAGGGCTGCATTCGTTTCTTACGTCCTTTTTAATTCGAGCACTTCGTTCTTTGCCATCCAAAATTATTGTCCCTGTTTCGTTACTGTATATAATGTATATTACACACCTTTAGCTAAATCTTACTCCTATTTCTCTCAGAATTTCGAACACCTTGTATCATTTTACATAGTACTTTTTCTCGGTCGATAAATCCTATACCTGCGTCTTGATTTTTCTTCGGTCTGGCTTCCATTATCACAAGGAACGTCAAGGCTACCTCTGTGAAAGACTGCAGCTAGTCTCATATATACTAAACATCAACTGGAAAGGTTGTTTGGTTTCCACTGAACACAAAGGTTTTAAAAATTCAGGTGGGAAATTGTGTACTACTTCTGCCTTACTTTGCAATAATACAAAACGAGAAGCCATTTTTTAGACTTTCTCGATGTACTCCGTCAATTCTGTCAAGTATTGATCCGATACTTTCCAGCTGCACACTTGAACAATCCGGGCAAAAGTAGTGTAGGTAGTGTTTTGTTTACTCTCACTAGGTTCTATGATATTGGTAAACGATTCCCTGTAAGAGTCCACAAATAATTATTTTGCACTCTTAAATGTAATGTTGAGTTAGAAATGTAATCAAAAAAATTTAAAAAGTCCAAAGAAAAACCGTGTAAATGAGCCCCAGTTCCCGTGCTCATATAGATGATCTCACACTTTCCTTTATTTAGAGACAAAGGAAAATTTCGACGAGTACAGATATCTTGTCTAAATCATTTTACAATTTATTTTGTTCTTATGATGACTACGCTAGACAGAAACCGTCACCGCCAGCTTCGAATTAAGAAGACTGCTCAGATTTCTCTCAAAAGGTTTATACAGACTAAGAACATCAGGTGGCCTGTGAAACATCCTTTGTGAACGCCGATGACTTTCCGCTAGTTACAACTAACTGTGACCTTTGTAATAGAAAATAGGTGAATTAGAATCTGCAAATAAGGATCGGTATCAAAAGCATTCTGGAAATAGGGAAATATGGAGTCAACTTAGCGTCTCTTGTTGATATCACCGTTTACTTTGTGTGGAAAAGAGCTATTTGTGTTTCGTAAGAACAATTTTTTATGAAACCTTTCTGTTTATGTGTCAACACATCGTTTCCTTCTAGCTATTTCATACATTTCGAATATTGTATATCTTGCAAAATCCAACTGCAAATCAACGTCAGCGATAGGGGCTGTAAATCAGTGGATTACCCTTACTTCTTTTCATCAGTATTAGTGTGTACTGCGCTATCTCGTTTTTAGCTAAATACCTTTCATCGAGAGACCGGTTGTATATGAATGCTAAGCATGGATCTATTATATCAGCATAAGAAGTCACCCTCATTCTGCCAACAGCATCTTCAAAGAAGGCGGAGGAGCGGACAGAGGTTCAGGGCACGCTCTTCCCTTGGGGTAGGAAATTGTCCCTAAAGGAGGAAGAATAGCAATGATCAACGGCATCAGGATGCAGAAGGCAATGGAAACCACCGCATTAAAGAACGTAATGTGTACTCACAAGACATGTGCCTCGTAATTGCGAAAGTGTCATGATGACATGCCCATTGGCAAAAGATTCCTGATGAGTCCCACATTCGAATGTCTGGGAAGGAACTGCCAAGGGGGTTGAATAACCAATGAAAGGATAACATTCTACGAGTCGCCGCATGTAAAGTCAGAATCTATAAAATCTGAATAGGGAAGTGCAAAGGCTCAATGTAGATATAGTGAATGGAAAGAAGCCAAGGATTTCTGGTGAGGGTGAGATGAGTGTAGGGCGATATGAACAGCAGCAGAAAATAATATAACGGGTGTAGGATTCGTTATGAAGGTATGGTAGAGAGTGTGTTACTATGAACAATGCAATGATACGGTTGTTCTCATTGGAATCGACAGCAAACCAACACCGACAACGATAGTTCAGGTACATATGCCGAAGTCGCAAGCTGATGATGAAGAGATAGAGAAAGTATGTGAGTATACTGAACGGGTAAATCAGTATCTAAGGGGAGATGAAAATCTAATAGTCGTGGGTTCCTGGAATGCGGCTATAGGAGAAGAGCAGACGAAAGAGTTACGGGAGAATATGGAAGAATAAGACGAATTGAGTTCTGCAATAAATTTCAGCCATTAATGGTGAATACTCTGTTCAACAATCACAAGAGGAGGAGATATACTTGGAAATGATCGGAGATACTGTCAGTTAGATTACATGATGATCGCGCAGAGATTGCAAAATCAGACACTGCATTGCAAGGCGTACCCAGGAGCAGATATTGACTCAAATCACAACTTAGTAGTGGTGCAAAGTTAGCCCATGCGTAAGAGGCTAGTCAAGAAGAATCAATACGCAAAGAAATTGGATGTGGAAATAATAAGGAATTGAGAGATATGCTTCAATTTCTAATAGGCTATAGATAATACGATAAGGAATAGCTCAGTAGGCAGTTCAGTTGAAGTGGAATGGACATCTCTAGAAAGCACAGCTACAAGAGGCTGTAAAGAGAAACGTAGATATAAAGAAGCTACCAGAAAGAAACCATGGGTAACAGAAGAAATACTTCAGTTAGTCGATGAAAGAAAGAATCACAAATATTTTCAGGGAAATCCGGGAATACAGAAATACAAGTCGCTGAGAAATAAAGTAAATGAGAATTGCCGGGAAGCTAAGGTGAAGTGGCTGCATGAAAAATGAGCAAAAATCGAAAAAGAAATGTATGGCGGAAAGACTGACTCAGTGTACAGAAAAGTTAAAACCACCTTCGGGGAAATTAAAAGCCTACGCGGTAACATTAGGAGTGCAATTGGAATTCCACTGTTAATTGCAGAGGAGACGACGGGTAGGTGGAAAGTGTACACCGAAGGTGTCTGTGAGGGGAAAGATTTGTCTGATGTGATAGAAGAAGAAACAGGAGTCGATTTAGAAGAGATACGGGATCTAGTATTAGAATCAGAATTTAAAAGAGCTTTGGAGGACTTAATGTCATATAAGGCAGAAGGGATGGATAGCATTCCATCAGAATTTGTAAAATCATTGGAACAAGCGGCAAGAAGCGACTTGGTGTATGGAATGCATGAGACTGGCGATGTACCACATGACTTACGGAAAATATTGTCCGAACAATTCCGAAAACTGCCAAGAACTGACAAGTGCCAGAATTACGGCAAAATCTGCTTAACAGCTCATGCATTCATTATGTTCGTAACAATAATATACAGAAAAATGGAAAAGAAAACTTAGGGTTTGTTAGATGACGATCTAAAGGCACCAGAGAGGCAGTTTCGACGTCGCGGTTTATAATTGAAGCAAGACTAAAGAAAAACCAAGACGCTTTCATAGGATTTGTCGACCTGGAAAAAGCTCTCGACAACGTCAAATAGCACAAAATGTTCGAAATTCAGAGAAAATAGAGGTAAGCTATAGGGAAAGACGGGTAAGACACACATGGAGAAGAGCAAAGAGGGACGAATAAGAGTGGAAGGTCAAGAGCGAAGTACTCGGATTAAAAAAGGTATAAGACAGGGATGTAGCAAGTCGCCTCTACTGTTCAATCTGTACATCGAAGCAGAAATGATGGTAATGAAAGAAATGTTCAAAAGTGGAATTAAAATTGAATGGGAAATGATATCAATGATCAGATTCGCTTATGACATGTGTCATAAGCATACAATTGCTAATGATCACAACCTTCCTGGTTCAAATGGTTCAAATGGCTCTGAGCACTATGCGACTTAACTTCTGAGGTCATCAGTCGCCTAAAACTTAGAACTAATTAAACCTAACTAACCTAAGGACATCACACACATCCATGCCCGAGGCAGGATTCGAACCTGCGACCGTAGCGGCTGCTCGGTTCCAGACTGCAGCTCCTAGAACCGCACGGCCACTCCGGCCGGCACAACGTCCCTCAAAAGATCTTTTCGTACATAACCTTGAGAAGGAATGCAAATAAAATGCTATATTAACTGTTCAGTACCATCGATTAAAGGGCTTTAGTGTGGAACATTATGCCTAGCCTTCCCTCCTATCCCCTCCCCCCCCCCCCAAGTTGATGCTTGGTGACGTCAAGCTCTATTAAAAAAAATTCTAAAAATCTCGGGAGCTCATTGTTTCATCTTTGAAACACAAGTAACTTAATCGCTCAAGTAAGAATAAGATCTAAACTCCAGTATAAAGCATCTCTTCATAATAGGTCAAGAGTAAGTCGAAGAAAGTAGGAGGTAATGTGAATTAACAGAAATGAGAACAGCAACAAACTTTACATCAGCACTGATGGTCGCGAAGTGGATGGATTAAGGTTTTCTGCTACCTAGACAGCAAAATAACAATGACGGGTGGAGTAAGGAAGACATCAAGAGCAGACAAGCACTTGGAAAAAGGGCATTCCTGGATAAGAGAAATCTACTAGTATGAAACATAGGCCTTAATTTCAGGAAAAAATTTCTGAGAATGTACGTTTGGAGCATTGATTGGTACTGAAACAAGGACTGTGGGAAAACCGAAAAGAAGAGAGTCGAAGCATTTGAGATGTGGTGCTAAAGACGAATGTTGAAAATTAGGTGGACTCATAAGGTAAGAAATGAGGAAGTTCTACGCAGAATATATGGGAACAATGACACAGGCTGATAGAACATCTGTTAAGACATCAGGGAATAACTGACATGGTAGTAGAGGGAGATATAGAGTGTTAGATTGTAATACATCCAGCAAATAAGTGAGGAAAACTGATGACGCAAAACAAAAACTCTGAAAGGAACATAAATGTTTCACAGTCTGTACCAGAAGAGGTGCTTTTATCAAGTGAGTTGAACTGTTTCGCTACATAGATATTATCGACTTATGATCTTGTCATGTTTCCTGTCTTCTTAATTCGAATTCTGGAATATTTATTTCGTCTGCTTTAAGCAAGGTATATCGGAAAATCGTGTTTACTAACTCCTCTTTAGTTTGCGGTCATCGCTAAAGACACCATTGCCATCGTGCAGTAAAGGTAGTTACTGTGTCACGCAGCTTGTGTATTTTACATATGACCAGAATCTCTTTGGATTTACAGCCAGATTTTAAGACGCAATTTCATTATGGAAACTATTAAAAGCGTATCGCATTGAAGTCCACTCCAAAGTTGCAAATTTTTTCGCTGCTTCTGCAAGTCATTTGACCTGTTGTGTGGACCGTGGCATATCTGTTCAATCTCTTATACTCGTTTTTCCCTATAAGTCTCTCAATTTCTGTCAATACTGTATCTTTTAATTCAAGACACATCTAGCATGCGCTTATAAAGTTAGTATGGAAGCAATGGGGGCTTTCTTTTAGGGTGACGTTAAGTGAATTTTCATCTGCATTTCTTAAATGGATGTATTTTGTGTTTATTTTGGATGGATTTGCATGTTATGATATTGAGTCTTGCCGTAAGCGCTGTATACATCATGATGCTCCTATGTGGTCGAGTATGTTTTCGCAACCATTTATACTTCGAGTTGTCTCATGAACTAAATGTTCAAAACAATTTCCACAGAAAGGATTTTGTACGGTTTCGGACGATGTCTTTGCCTTCCACCGAGGATACAGTGAAGTCACCACGAAGTGGGGTGACTGTTTGAAATGATATACAACATTTCAGTAACGGTATCTTTTTGAGTTGGGGAGGTCGGTAAAAGGAAAAAGTTACTAATTTATTCTAGTTGTCAAGTTTAAATTCCAACCTGACAAGGTAAACTACTTACAGCAGCAACGAACGCTCTACCATCAACTGTATTTTTAACATCCCTTTTGAACACCATTAGGTCCTTTGTAAAAGTTCCGGCTTATCTCAAGCTTTAGCCAGACTACAGAACCTACAAAGATTTGAGCTTCAGTGCTTTCTATTAGCGGTGCAGCTCCGGTACTTTGTGAACACTCGTACCGGTTTTCCCTAGGTCTACCTTCGTCCCTCCAGTACATTGTCAACATTCGTACCGGTTTTCCCTAGGTCTACCTTCGTCCTGTGATTGACTTTCACCCTCTGAGACTGAAGGCCTTTTAATATTTTCCCTATACCTTGTAATCTAACACGCCGTTTAGTCAACTCCACACATCACCCACTACGTGTGTAGCAGCTGCCTCTTGTGTGTCATTGACCTCTGACCTAGTTAGTGGAACCCGATGCCCTACGAGCTTAAGTCGCTGGTTAAGGACTCTGCAACCTACAAAGTCTCAGAACTGAGCCTGTGATTCACACTCATCACTCTGTCTTCATATCACGGGCAAGACTGGCAATCCTTGCCACTTCAGACAGCCACTGAAAATTAGAGAGAATCTTTTCCACTGCAAAGCGCCACACATCGTAACTGCCAACATTTGCTATCATTTGCAGTTGATTGCACCCTGTGCTCTTCAAGGCATCTGGAGGGTCGCTTTTCACATCTGTGCTGACTTCCCTCAGTGTACACGCAGAGGACACTAGACGTCTTTTCCTATTTAGCAGCCATGTCCCTAAGGAACGCCATAACACACCTGTCAGTGGAGCCCTCAGCTACTAGTAATCCCACCCTCTGAGAATTCCTGGGTCTTACTGGCTGACAGACTTCCTCTGAAACATGTATCTGGCTCTGGATGGTCAGACGAACTGAGAAGGCCTTTAGAACGACCTCCCAGAATTTCTTTCGCTGTGTGCCACACCTTGACCCGACTTTCCACACAACAACGGGTGAGAGGTCAACTTGAAAGGGGAGGGCAGAGGGCTTGACACGGTAGGTAACCAATTGGGAGACACGTGATGTGTGCCGGACGTCCCTTGGATTCCTACGCCCGGGCCTCCATAGTGAAGCGCTCTAGCAACAGGCTCAGGGTGCCTGACTCAAAGTCGGCACTGCCTGGAGTGCGAGCAAAGTGTCAGCAGCAGAACCTGCCACTGACGCAGCAATCACAATCCGTATCAAAGTGCATGGAACTGTGCCTAATGAGTAGTTAAACACGCAAGAAAAGTGAGGATTAAACTGCAAACGCACGGCCGATCGGTGAGGCCGAGCGGTTCTAGGCGCTTCAGGCTGGAGCCGCGCGACCGCTGCGGTCGCAGGTTCGAATCCTGCTTCGAGCATGGATGTGTGTGCTGTCGTTCGGTTGGTAAGGTTTAAGTAGTTCTAAGTTCTAGCGGACTGATGACCTCAGATGTTAAGTCCCATAGTGCTCAGAGCCATTTGAACCATTTTACAAACGCACGAGTAAATAAAAATAAATAGCCTCTCCTTAGAAGCTCATAAAGTAATAGTCAAACGAAGTCTGTGCTCTTCTCTTGCACAGCTGCAAAGTTCTCCAGTGATACAGGAACTATTTTCATCATAAATCCATTCACGGACCACAAATGCTAATTAACCAGATTATTAGTTGATGTGACTGTACAACCGAACTACGCAAAGACTTGAAATGTGTAGCATACTGTATTTGCTCAGCTCTGAAGATGGTCATCGTTGACCGAAATTAATAAACGTTTATTCTGTCCGGATTAATAAACGCTTGTGGTCCGTGACTGGATTTCTAACAATAAATAACGAAGTTGTCTTAAACGGTCACTAACTGTACAAACAAAAGCAAACGACCGTCGCGATACAGATACCAGAGCTATATTCTACACAGCTATTAAGGCGCACGACTGTGCCTACTGAAAAAGAAAGGAGCTCATACAGTAATACTTAAACGAAGTAGCACAACGAACGTTATGCTCCTTCTGCAGTAAAAATAACGGGATTGTCATATGTCGCCTCACCGTCTCCCCCCCCTCTTCCCATACATCTTAACTAATTACCCAGTGCAATCAGTACTATGGATAATAACTCCAAATCACGTCACCATTCACTACATTAGCCACAATTCTCATCATATGCACCACCTCCCTCTGACAATGTTATTCATTCGTGCACTATGCCAGTGAACGATATTAGAAATTCACGCAACCTAATCTCATCATATGCACCACCTGCCTCTGACAATGTTGTTCATTCGTTCACTATGCCAGTCAACGATATTCGAAATTCACGCAATCTAATCTGTATAAAATAGCACATAAAAATTCAATTGACGTTTTCCTAAGAGGCAATCTCAATTACTTGGATACCGTGCCCAAACGTGGCTCAAATCCAAGAAATACTGCTGAGGTCAATGAAGAGTGTTATACCAAATAAATCAATGAGAGAAAAATTACACTATGGTACACAAAACATATCTGAATACTGCAATAAGCAAAGGAAAAATATAGGCAACCGTTTTGCAGATGCTCGAAACTTAACGTGAACTTCAGTGCAAGATGCTTCTAATAATGAAACGGTGTCTCAAAACGAATCAGGAAACAAAGGAAAGGTTCAAGGCACAGCCCATATCTTCCTTATGTAATAGCAATGGTAATATTGCAGTTGACAGCGCAAGTAAAGCGGAGTTACTAAACGTTATTTTTCGAAATGTCTTCACCAAAAAGCTGCAATAAAATTTTTATGATTCGAATGATGGGTAATTTGGAAGTACACACCCTTGGTACAGCGAAGCAAATGAACTCATTTTATAAAGGAAGCTCTTCCAGTCCAGAAAGTGTACTACGTAGGAGCCTTCCGGACTATACTGATGAAGTAGTTCCATTTTTAGTAATTGTATATAAACACTCCCTCGATTAAATGGTCCGCACCTAAGACTAGAAAGCTGGACGGTTCACACCAATACACAATGAATCACATAAAAGTGATCTACTAAATTATAGACCGATTCACTAACATTGATTCTTATACCAGGGAGATGAAACCATAACCTAGAGAATAGTTTGGAAAGGCGAACCAGAGATTGCGTATTATTGGTGGAACTCTTGGAAGATTCAAAAGACTGCCCACACTACGCTGATTCCACCGCTTCTGGAGTAAGCACAAATCAAAGTTGGCACAGGAGATCTAGTTGTTCACCTTTCCATGTTCTGTTATAGAGTGGAACGATCGATAAATAGTCTCAGGGGTGAACTGCAGAGCAATCATGTAGTTGTTGATGTACAACAAGTCATTATAGGCTTTTCTCTTCCCTAACCACTGCAACTAACGTAAAAAACGTTTTGTGATTAGACAGAACGCAAAATAAAGCAAAATTGACATCAAGACGTGTAACTGACGAATAAAAAGGCGGCACACTAAATTAGTGCGCGGTGGATATTTACCCAGCTGAATTATTCAGCAGATATTTTATGGGGTAGTTTGATATTATAATCTATATTTTCTTGTGAGCGAAGGAACTGATACTGCTTTCTTCACGCTACCTAGCGGCCCACGCCTAATTAGGAATCTAATTCGGTATGATGTCATCAGAATAAAAATTAATCTTTGGAATTAATTGATGGGGCAACAGGTTCTTCGTTCACCGTTCCAGGTAGGTCTAGTTCGGTTATACAATATTATTTCCGCTTTTGTTCTTGAGCTCTCTTTAATGACCGTGATTTCAGGTAATTATTTATATTGTGTTGAATGTATGGAATGTAATAAGAACTCCGCAAAAGTTTCTTATTTGAATGATAATTATCTTTTATTACTTTGAACAATGACTGAGTGGATTTTACAACGGCCGTAATTAATTTTAGAATGTTCTTTAGTGACTATTAACTCATGCCAGTATTGGCAAGGATTCATACTCTGTAAGATTTCTCCGTATCGTTACATAATCTCACGCCAGCACCGGAGCTAAAACGAAAATGTTTCGTAAGATATAGGTTACAACATTTATGTTTTAAAAAAGATTTCCATACGTGTTTAAGCATCATGTTCGGGTTGGGGAACTTATCTGAAGAATAAACAGCAGTTTATTTCCCAGCAACTCAAAACTTGTTCAAGATGGTTTGCAACAGTAAAACACTTTAGTTTCATATCGTTTTGCAATATATTTACGACTTCACTCATTTTTTTTCTTTTTGTGAGAATAGTTTGATGTATGTATGTCCGAACTGCAAGATTAATTCTTTCACACACAAGACTACTAAAGAACATTAATCTACGTCGATACCTCTGACTAACAAGTTCTAGGTAATTCTAATATCTCATACGAAACAGATTAGTTTCCATTCTCCCGAAATAATTTATTCTCTTTCGGACTAAATCTTATTACTAAATCGGTGTGTAGAACAAGAAAGATGTAAACACAGAGCTGTTTTGGATGGCGTCTACCTAACGTTAAACTGATATACTTGGGTAAGTTGCCTCTACTATTTCGGTCTTTCTGAGTCAACGACGTTGAATGTAACTAGAAAATCGAGGAAGAAAAGTACACGTGGTGGCTTCTTCTTTATAGCAAGCCCGTCAGCATATTTGTTCTTGAAATACTTACCAAAACGCAACACTGTAAACACAAGACTAAACCTCTCTGTCTGGCACCAGCAAATAATTGGACTGTGTCCACATTGCAAGCATATCTCATCGGTACAAAGTGTTTCTTAGTTTGCGTGTAGTAGTCTACAAAGGAAATCACGCCTGATTCTTTGGTTAAATTTATTGCTTCTTCTCTCTTGCTTGTGATATAATTCCTCTTCTTTTGCTCCAACAGAAAATATGTTTTCAAATCAAATTACCTTTCCATTTATTTTCTTTTTACTGTTAATCGTTCAGTCTCATTGTTGTTTTGTTTCCCTGTCTAACTTACGAGTTACATTTCCCGCTTGCCTTTCTCAGTTGAAGCAACAGAAAGATTTCACTACATCCACATTACATGTATGATTTCTTTCTTACTTTTAAATAACACACCTTTCTGTATCACGATGCACAAGAACAGGAATAATTCGAAACACAAACGTACGTATGTATAGGATAAAATCTTCTCGGTCTCCAAGCCGCATCAGTTCAAATAAAATCCTCGAGCTTTGGATAGCTAGCTTCGCCATCGTCGTGAGGAGTAAAACTAGTTTTACGACGGCGGAACTGACCATCGGAAGCTCAAGAATTTATTTGAATTGATACGGCTTGAAAACCGAGAACATTTTATCCAGTCATGCCGCCGCGAAAGACTCCGAGCACATACATATTTATGTACGTTATTTGTTGAGAAAGGCTCCGGTGGCAGCGCTTCGCGTTTAATACCTCTATTAAGTAGTGGTGCGACGTCCTATGAAACATACCCATTCCTTCTTTCGTTGGTTACTTTGTAATTTGGCTCCCATGAAAGGCCGTCCTGTTAGGACAAAGATCTAATAATGCAATTACTTAAATTTAAAACAAAAGAGATAATGTTTCAGTTAATATATATAGGAAATCAATAATTTAAGCTATGAAGAGGGGACAGTGAATTGTAACACCTTTTTTGTTAAGTCACTTTTTGCAGTTGACTTTAAACGAACTTCCCCACGGGCTACAGTATTAAAAATTCAACACAGCTCAAAACTGGATGACAGTGCAATAATGACCCTATCTTATGCCAAGCGTATGGTGGAGTGTGCTTTCTTTTTGTCTATGTTCGTCACAAACTTTGCAGTTGATTTCAAACTATCTTCCCGATGAGCTGGAAACTTTCAAAAAAACTCAGAACTGGAAGGCGATGCAATATAACTCGCTTTCGCAACAGTTTTGTGGCGGAGGGTACATTGGTTTTCTGTCTGTGTGTTCGACACAAATTTTCAATTGATTTCAAACTATCTTCGCGATGAGCTATGGACTTTAAACTTTCAAATTAGCACAAAACAGGATGATCGCGGAATATTATGCCACTATCTTGTCTGTGGTGTGGCGGAAGGTAATTTGTCTTTCTGTCTGTCTATTTCCCTCGAATTTTGTAACTGATTTTAAACTAAGCTCCCAATCAAGAAGAGACTTGAAACTTTCCAGATTGCTCAGTTCTGGGTGACAGTGCACGATTAACTTGCTTTCTTGTCCGGTGTGGCGTGAAAGAGATTTTGTTTTTCTGTCTGTATGTTCAAATGGTTCAAATGGCTCTTAGCATTATGGGACTTAATTTCTGAGGTCATCAGTCCCCTATAACTTAGAACTACTTAAACCTAACTGATCTAAGGACATCACACACATCCATGCCCGAGGTAGGATTCGAACCTGTCATCTTAGCGGTCGCGCGGTTCCAGACTGTAGCGCCTAGAACCGCTCGGCTACTCCGACCGGCCTGTGTGTCTGTCTGTATGGTATAAATTATGGTACTGATTTTAAACTAATCTTTCCTCGTGTCTGGCCATTTTCCTAAATTCTTGTCCCAGTCGCGAATATTTCGCGGTAAGAACGATTGCTGGTAAACTTCCGTGTGACCTCGATTCTCTCTGCAGTAGGAAGCAATATACTGGCTGATTCAGATGAAGAGCAGCTGAAATATATGCCACACATATCTGTTGTAATCCCATCAAAATGTTTGTAATCCACTGAAAAATTTTATACACACAAACTAAAATGCAAAAAATAATTATTTATATAAAAAACCGTGCAATGTAACACATTCTTAAAACGAACTTTAAAATATGAATAATTTTCCTAGCCGCATAAGCATTTTTGACCCTATACAGATAGTCGCGAAAATTGTGCTTGAGAATTTTTTATAGCTATAACTACATCTGTAAAATTTAAAAACAAAATACTGGGCCACAGTCAGTAGATAACAGTACCAAGCGTGGAGAATAGCTGTCGTTGAGAAAAATAATATAATAGTTCATACATTTCGAGATTAATAACATTGTTAGTAACCTAGGTGATATATTCATGCATCACATTTCTATTGCAAGAGCCCCACATTTTTCCTTCTAGATATTACAAGTATTGTCATCGCTATTAAAAATTCACAAGCACATATATTTAGGTCTATCTGTATGAAGTCAGAAGTCTGTATGGGATCAGGAGAAATAGCGTTGTGTTAAAAAAAATTTGTTTAAATAGTGTCCTTGACTGTATTCGAATCGGACAGCGTAAAAAATCGCCAATTATGGAACCAAGTATACTGTGGCTTGCGGAGGATGTATCTAGAGGCGGATTAATACACTGAAATCTACAGAGGCGGGGTCGGTGTGCTTAGTGACGCTACCGGCGTGAGTGTGGTGGGGGTGGGGGACAGCCGGGACGCGGACGCGGCCGCAACCCCTGGCGGGGATGCGCGCTGCTTGACGTGTTTCTGGAGCGCCCTTGTAATGACGTCCTGGTCGCCGGGCGCCGCGCTTTGATGTCGCCCGTCCTGCTGCAATTGAGCCACTGTTCAGGGCCTGCTCTGCGGGACCGCCCGGCCGGAGTCAAGCAGCGCAGGCGGGGCGGCCGTTAGTCACTGCGGCGCTCCCACCGTAGTCTGCACGCCCCGCTGCTCTTCTGTCGACTTCGCTCTGGCCGTATACTGGCACACGAACAGGCTGGCAGCGCGCACTGGAACCTGTAAAGGTCCGCCTGGTCGTAGATATTGCTAATTGCTGTAATCGCACTATTTCACTCCCATTTACGGAGCTTGTTAGCACTTGATGTTAGGTTGGCGCCATTACAATGCATTGTAGTAATCGCTGCTGCTTGCTGGATCGCTGCTGTGTCTCGATGCTGATGCTGGCTCTAAATCTGGTTGTCTAGGGTAAACACATGAGGTCCCGTGTTTTTCATGTGCTTTTGATGATAAAGAACGAGCGAAACCAACACATATGTAAACATCAAATATTTATTACTTTAGTGGCCATATTAATTCCACTGTCCACCAAAGACCATAACACAACACAAAGAAGAACTTCCTTTACATGTTCTTTGCATTGTTTTGCCAAACAATAACACAGAAACACACTTCACCAAAGTGACATTCCGACTGCCCCCGACTGCCTTTTCGCTGCTTGTATTTATAACATTGTCAAAGAACTACTAAAAAGAGATATAGTCACATGTACATCTGTTATCATAATTTGTGCAGAAAAGTTATTAATTTGCATCGAGTGACATAATTTAACATGTTATTAAAATGACAGACAGATTTGTTGACTTGACAGAATAATTCTTTGTTACAAAAAGGTCGTTTTTTAGAAGTTTGTCAATTGACTTCCCTAATTTGCATAAATAAGTAAGTAACATGAATTATTAAGAATTACATTGGTTTTCGTCTAAAATAGGATTGATTACGTGAATACTGAGTGAAAACGCTCCTAGTGAACAAATAGGTTTCACTGGGTGATTTTTATTTAAGGAGATCCAAAATACCTAAGTTGGCCACTATTTTTCGTACTTCATATTAATTATTTAAGATGAACTTAGTGTTTTTACATGATGACATTTGCTGTATCAGTGATCAAGTGATATTAACTTTTGTGTGGGTCAGTTATTCAGTATAATTTAAGGGGTTGACTGTTTATGGAGACATGTTGTGCAATCATTGTTAACATACACAATAACTTTTCTATAATCATAAATACTCATTAAACTGGTTGAATTTGGAGGGTATCGCATACTTCGGGAAAGTAAAGCCTTTAATATGTTCCGTTACAATACCCCCCTCGGGTAATATCATTTACAGAATGTTAATGATATTAGCCGACTAGGACAAATGTGTCAATTACTATGCATAATGTGTATGTATACAACAACCGTTACACCGTTTCAAAATGACTTTTTCCTGCAAATATTTTCGTCGTGTTGTTTCAAATGCACTTTGTGTTATGGCTCTCAGTATGACAGCATAATAAAAATATTTAGTAATATATGAAGGTAAAAAAAAACTATTAATCTTTGCTCCCAGTGAGCCACATGGAAAATGATCAAAAACAGACACAAATATATCACATGCGATCTTAAGATATATAAAAAAATATATGTAAATTATTTCAAAGTCAGCTCTCATTGAGTCACAGAATAATCAAGATAATAGAAGGAACATAAATATATTACATAGATGGACAGGTCAGATGTCCATAGGAAAAACAATGCAACTGTCTGCTGGTTTTGAGCCACATAAAGGAAATGAAAACAAAGAACATAATTATAAGTATGTACATGATATATATAAACCCAAACACTAGATACGTCACATGTATGAATATAATATGCATTTAAAAAAAAAAGAAAATATTTAAAAAACTTGTCTCCCATTGAGACACATAGTCAAGATAGTACAAGAACATATTAATACCAAAATTGCACACTTAATTTGGTCACAACATAACACAAACATCAAACTTGGTGAACATCTGATTAGCTGTAGAAAATTGTACACAAATCTTATGCCTAAAAAAGAATAGTAACAAAATGATGGGTCTTGCACAACAATTTTTTCATTGTCTTTTATATTTGGTGCAAGTATGTCCCATATTCAACAATACAAAAAGAAAGTAATAAATGTTTGTCACCTTCTTGCCCATTGCAAGTAAAGAAGATATCACAATATTTAATATTCAATAGTGACAATAAAAATATAAAAACATTGTCTCAGATATATGGAACTTTTCCAGGGTCTGCAGTGGTAGTTGCTATTTGACACACCCAGTAAAAATCTTTGCTGGTAAAACACTTTACGGAAAATGGGTAAGTAACTGTATTCAAACAGGGAAATGTGCTTAATCATGTTTATATGGTTTCAATTCAGTGATGTTTCTTAATCCAAATAACCTTCTTGATCTGGGGAAGATAAGTCTATACGCATTAGGATGTGGGCTTTCTTTTATTTCAAATGGACCAATGTAAATATCAAAAAACTTTTTAAGTTCAGCTGACAATAATTTTGATTTCTCTTGTGTCTTGACGAGTACAAGGTCCCCTGGTTTGAACTGCGTAGCTTTTCCTTTGGCTGCATGTCGCCTTTTTCTCAATTCCCCTTCTTTTTTCATGGTTTCCCGTACACAGTCTTCTCTTTCTTAGGGTGACATAATTTTGCAAGGTGGATACTCTATGTTTTCAGTGAAGAAACTAGCGGGGTATTGGTTGTACATTATTCCGTGTGGGGAGAATCCAGTGGAAGAGTGCTGTAAGCTGTTCATTATTTCTTCAAAACTATTTATGTACTCTAACCAATTAGTGTGGTTCTGGCTACAGTAGGTTCTGCACAGTCTTCCAATTTCTCTCATGTATCTCTCAGCCGGGTTGCTTGACGGGTGGTAAGCAGATATTAAAATGTGTTTAATTCCCGTGTCTTCAATAAAAGTTTTCCAGTATTTAGAGGTGAACTGAGACCCATTGTCTGAAAGTATTGCCTTAGGTTTTCCCACAGTGTTGAAATAATTACTTGTAATTTTTGAAACGATCTGTTTGCTGGTAGCTTTCCTTAAGGGATAAAGCTTTATAAATTTGGAGAAGATGTCTACCATGACATAAATATAACTGTAACCCCCCCTTGTCTTGGGTAACGGTCCATAGATGTCAGTTGCAACGAGATCGAGTTTATTTGTGGGTAATATGTTCTGCATTATTCCCCTGGTTGTTTGGTTAGTCACTTTTACCCTCTGACATCTGTCACATGTTGATAACTTTTTCTTTACTCTTCTGCTAATGTTGTAAAAATAAATGTTCTCTTGTATTTTCTGAATACACTTAGTGGTGCCACAGTGGCCAAAGCTTTCATGTACATAAGTAATGAGCGTATCTATTTGTTGCTCAGGCCAACATAGTTTCCAATAGTCGAAATCGGGTTTAGGTCTTCTGAATAGTATCCCCTTGTGTACTTTATAGTATGCTTCTACCTTTTCTCCCCCAGTTTTTCCTATGTAACTTTTGACTAGTTTCCAGTTTTCATCGTGGTTCTGAAACCTCCTAATGTCGTTACAGATTTTTTGTATTTCCTTTTCCTCTTTAATGCCCTTTAGATACATAATTTTGAAAATTCTCTCATCCTCCCCACTACTTTTCTCCAAATCACTTCCCAAAGGTAGTCTTGATAAAGCGTCTGCTACCACATTTTGTTTTCCCTGAATGTACCCCACTTCGTAATCAAACTGCTGGAGAAACATGGCCCATCTGGTGAGTCAGTTATGGTATAACCTGCACTCTTGGAGATAGCTTAATGCTTTGTGGTCTGTCTGTACTATTACTTTATGTCCCAAGAGGTAATTTCTAAATTTTGTAAAACCCCAATGTATAGCTAGTAATTCATTTTCTGTCACTGTGTAGTGTTTTTCATGTTTTTGAAGAATTCTGCTGGCAAATGCGATTGTTCGGTGTTCCATTTTTCCATTTACTTCCTTTTCTTGAAACAAATGTACTCCTAACCCTGCATCGCTGCTGTCAGTAGCTAGCCAGAAAGGACTTGACATGTCTGGTCTATGTAGAAGTTGGCTGTTACATAGTTGCGATTTGATTTTGTTAAAAGCATCTTCACATTCTGGTGTCCAATCCCACACTACATTTTTCTTAAGTAAGTTGTACAAACAAACTGCATTTAACGCTTGATTACTGATGAATTTTCTGTAAAATCCTGTGAAGCCGAAAAATGATTTGAGTTGTTTCTTGTTTCTAGGTGTTGGAAAATTTTCTATGGCTTTTATTTTGTCTTTGTCTGGCAAAATCCCTTGTTCTGTAATGATGTGTCCCAAAAATTTTAACTCCTCTAGCCCAAATTTACATTTTTCTAATTTTAATGTCATTCCTCCCTTTCTGAGTTTCATAAATACCTCCCTTATTAGTTCAAGGTGTTCTTCCCAATTTTTCCCAGTGATTAAAATGTCATCTACATAAATGGT
Organism: Schistocerca nitens; assembly: GCF_023898315.1. Lineage (NCBI taxonomy): Eukaryota > Metazoa > Arthropoda > Insecta > Orthoptera > Acrididae > Schistocerca > Schistocerca nitens. Next base: position 364,142,400 of record NC_064619.1, read on the forward strand.
TAATTTTGAACTAGTTTCATGACCAAGTACAAAATCTAATGCTCTGATGAATTCCGCAACTGATACATTGAGACCAAATGGTACGACTGTATACTGATAACATTTACCATTATATAAAAAGGCTGTATATTTTCTCGAATCAGGACTAAGTTCAACTTGATGAAAACCAGCGGTGAGATCTAGGCTTGTCATATGTTTGACACACTCAAATTTACCTAACAGCTCATCTATACTTTCTGGGTGGTCGTTCTCTCTGATGAGATACTTGTTCAGATGTCTGGAGTCTAATACAATCCTAACGCTGTTGTCTCCCTTTTTTACAATGACCAATGGGTTGTTGTAGGCACTGCAACTTCTTTCTATAACTTCCCAATTTTCCATTTTTTGTATTTCTTTTTCCACAGCATCTCTTTTTGCAAATGGTATTCCATATGGTTTTATAAAGAAAGGCTCATGCGGTTTTAACTGTAATTTACATTGATAATATTTCACTCTACCAGGTCTATCATCAAACACATCTTGGAATTCCCATAATAACTCTTTTAATTTTTCCTTCTGTGTAATATTTAGGCTTTCAGCTTCCCCCAGTTTTTTTTCTACTAACTTCTCAAACTCTTGACCCTCTGCATCTTCCTCTAAGTTCTCATCCAGGTAATAAACATCCTCATTTTCATGATACACTGATTGAATGTGGTTACAGCTGTCACCACAGTTTAAAATTAACAAATTCACTACAAAGCTTTGTTGTGTAACAGGTTCTATAATACACATTTGTTTTGCTGTAAAATTAAACTCTGCATTCACTTTTAATATCCAATCCATACCTAAAATGAAATTTTCATTCAGGTCATCTACTACTAAGCATCCATGTTCAAAATTTAGGTTATCAATTTTAAAAGTAAGTAACACTTGTTTCTTAACTACCTTGCTGGCTCTGCCTGTAGCTCCTTTCACTTTTAATCCAACAACTGGCATCTCAGGAAAATGTTGAGAATTTCTGAGCTTATCTCTAAGTCTAGAAGTGATGGCAGAAACAGGACTTCCTGTGTGTACTAACACTCTCCCTTCCCACTTGTCAATGTTTACTTTAACATATGGACAACCTAGCTCAACATCTTTGTCTATTTCAGTATTTTCAAACAATAGATCATTTTCAATTTCTTTAGTCCCTAAGTCTAATGTCTCTTTCCTACACTTAGACACATCCCTCTCTGTTTGCAAAGCATTGACATTTAAACATAAACCTTTGTTTTCATCTGTTCCTCTTAACACTGTGTTGTCACTTAACAAACTACTGTTTTCACCCCATTTTTTATAAAGTCCACTACGGATTCTTGTCCACCATGTAGGATACAAGGTTGCACTTACCTTAGCTAATTCTTTCCAAAAGGCATCTTTGTTTATACAGTTTCCATAGTTGTTCCACAAAACTTCTAAAAACTTTTCCCCTTTTTCTTGAAAACACACATTTACATTCCATCCCTTTATAGTTTCTTTAATATTATTATTATTACCATTCTCATAGATTAGTGTTTCATAGTTCCCAATAGGCAATAGCTTGTCCTCAGATACACATTCCCTAGTCTGCATTTCACTTAAATTAACCTCATTATTACCCATGTTTGTCACATCACTTACCTTTACCACATAATCACTTTTCAATTCTGCAAATACTTTTATTTCTTCCTCCACACTCTCATCAATAACATCACTTGATTTAGGATCATTATTTAAATGTCCCTCTATTACTTCTTCCTCCTCCTCCACAACAACCTCATCTTCAGTTTCCCCCCTATGTATCTGAAACTCAGCAATTGAGTCTTTGGCTCCATTAAACTCGTCGTCATCCCCCTTCGTATCAAATAAACCCCCCAAAATAGATTCTATTTGTGGTGTGTCTGACTTGTTATTAACACCAGTATCCTTTTCAGCCCAACTATGGAACTCTGCAATACCTTCAACTTCTGCACTTTCACTAACCACCTGTGCTTGAACACTGTTTTTATTAACTGTATCACTTTTACTCATAGTATCCCAAAACCTTTTATTAAATTCTAATTTATTCATTCTAACAACATCAGTATTTTCATGGTATTTACTCTTTACATTGTATCCTCTCCTTTTCCAGTTTCGGTTATGTGTTGTCCTGTCATAATATTGTCTAGCCCCAAAACTACGGACATCTAGTGGGACTGTCCACCGTTTCCCGGCTGGTTCCCTCGGTCTGTCCGTTTGTAGTTGCCGTTTTGTTCACTAGTTTCAACAAACCCTCTTCTCTCTTGTTCTCTTCCCCAATACCTATTTCTATCATTCCTGTTATCTCTCCTCCACCCTCCCTCCTGTGTATTGTTTCTGAAATCATTTTCATATCTCCTATCTCCCATATTTGGAGCATTATTTCCAGAATTTTCAAAGTCTCTCCTCCCATAATAATCTCTATTTACATTCCTGTTCCACCCCCCATACTGGTTGTTGCCAGAGCCAAAACTTTGGTTACTTTCTCTTTCCAAGGCCCTATCTAATCTATCTACAAATTTCAGGAACTCTTCCATTGAATCGTCTGGTCCATGGACCAATTCCCACTGCAGTCTCTCTGGTAATCTTCTTTTTAAAACATCAATTTGTGTCATAATATCAAAAGAGTTATTTATATGAGCAAGTTTTTTCAGTTGATCTCTGCAAAATTTTTGCATTCCCCCTACTTTCCCTCTATACACTGGTACATTTAGAAATTCTGACTTTAATCTGGCTTGTATGGATTGTGACCAAAATTTGCAAATTAATTTAGCTTCAAACTCTTCAAAAGTATTCCAAGAATCATTATTCTCATTTGCCCAGGATAGGGCATCCCCTTCTATAAACCGTTTTACTAACTTAATTTTTATGTTATCTGACATTCCTACAACAAACATATCCTTACATTGGTGAATAAAGTCAATAGGGTGCAGATTTTCACCAGGAAAGCATTTCACTTGGATGTGCCCATACATTGTATTTTGATTGTAAATCGTTTGTTTGGACATCAATCCATCCTCCAATTGTGTATATTTAGTGTATATATTTTCTACTTTTGTATCTACATTAGTGGTGTACAGGTTGTATTCCTGTTTAAGGTTTTCTGATGTTTTGTCTATTCTCTGATCTAATCTTTTAGCTTCAGTATCTACTCTGTTGTAGATGACAGCAATGCTGTCTGTGTTCGCTTGTATGTTTTCATTTAAACTTCCAACTTTAACTTGAAATTCTTTTCTGAAGTGTATCAACTGTTCGCTAGTGTTCTTACTGAGGGTAGTTTTAATTTCCTCACCCTTCTCATTGAGATGAGTACTTAATAGATCAAAATCCAAACTTAACTTATCCAGTCTATCTGTGTTTTCTTTAAGCTTCAAACTTACTTGTTCATTTGATTGTTTAAAATCCAAACGTACTTGTTCACTTGATTGTATAGAATCCAAACTTAACTTATCCAGTCTATCTGTGTTTTCTTTAAGTTTCAAACTTACTTGTTCACTTGATTGTTTAAGTTGCGAGCTTATTTGAGTTGCAAACTCTGCTAGCCACTCTGTTAAGTTTAACTGTTCACCATCCCCTGGTTCAATTTTTACATTTCCTACGATCTCATCACTCTCAGGTAGAGACATGTTCACTATTAATTTTGTAAATGACAACAACAACAAAATACCTTGCTTTATGTAGGTAGCTATGCTATGATGTTGTGATCGGTGTTCTTGTTGGCTTTCTTCACGTCTGTTCGGTTTTATCGAAGCTGAAGTCTTGATTGATGAATTCCTTTGACATAATCCAGACGTTAATCTTTCGAGCGATGTGATGATAGTTTTTCGTAGTCGCACATACACACGTTTTTTCTTTCTTTTCACTTTGACATATTTTCACTGTTGCCACACTGCACAAATAAACTTTTTCGGAATGCTAAGCACTTACGAAATTTATCGCTGCACTATTATCATCGATGCACTTAAAGATCCCGGACGAGCCCCCACTTTTGTAAAGGTCCGCCTGGTCGTAGATATTGCTAATTGCTGTAATCGCACTATTTCACTCCCATTTACGGAGCTTGTTAGCACTTGATGTTAGGTTGGCGCCATTACAATGCATTGTAGTAATCGCTGCTACTTGCTGGATCGCTGCTGTGTCTCGATGCTGATGCTGGCTCTAAATCTGGTTGTCTAGGGTAAACACATGAGGTCCCGTGTTTTTCATGTGCTTTTGATGATAAAGAACGAGCGAAACCAACACATATGTAAACATCAAATATTTATTACTTTAGTGGCCATATTAATTCCACTGTCCACCAAAGACCATAACACAACACAAAGAAGTACTTCCTTTACATGTTCTTTGCATTGTTTTGCCAAACAATAACACAGAAACACACTTCACCAAAGTGACATTCTGACTGCCCCCGACTGCCTTTTCGCTGCTTGTATTTATAACATTGTCAAAGAACTACTAAAAAGAGATATAGTCACATGTACATCTGTTATCATAATTTGTGCAGAAAAGTTATTAATTTGCATCGAGTGACATAATTTAACATGTTATTAAAATGACAGACAGATTTGTTGACTTGACAGAATAATTCTTTGTTACAAAAAGGTCGTTTTTTAGAAGTTTGTCAATTGACTTCTCTAATTTACATAAATAAGTAAGTAACATGAATTATTAAGAATTACATTGGTTTTCGTCTAAAATAGGATTGATTACGTGAATACTGAGTGAAAACGCTCCTAGTGAACAAATAGGTTTCACTGTGTGATTTTTATTTAAGGAGATCCAAAATACCTAAGTTGGCCACTATTTTTCGTACTTCATATTAATTATTTAAGATGAACTTAGTGTTTTTACATGATGACATTTGCTGTATCAGTGATCAAGTGATGTTAACTTTTGTGTGGGTCAGTTATTCAGTATAATTTAAGGGGTTGACTGTTTATGGAGACATGTTGTGCAATCATTGTTAACATACACAATAACTTTTCTATAATCATAAATACTCATTAAACTGGTTGAATTTGGAGGGTATCGCATACTTCGGCAAAGTAAAGCCTTTAATATGTTCCGTTACAAACCCCACTACGTAAATCGAGGTTAAGCTAGCGGACAAGGAGATTAACGATTTGCAGGAAAAATGTATATTTAGTCTGATAGAAAATCATCCGAATTTCCAAAATCTTAGGGGACAAAATATCAGTAGCAACTCTGAAAGGGGGTGAAGGAGAAGGAGGTTAACGTTAACGTCCCGTCGACCACGGGGTCATTAGTGACGTATGCCGGCTGGGGTGGCCTAGCGGTTCTAGGCGCTACAGTCTGGAACGGCGCGACCGCTACGGTCGCAGGTTCGAATCCTGCCTCGGGCATGGATGTGTGTGATGTCCTTAGGTTGGTTAGGTTTAAGTAGTTCTATGTTCTAGGGGACTGATGACCTCAGATGTTAATTCCAATAGTGCTCAGAGCCACTTGAACCATTTGAACCATTAGTGACGTATCACAAGCTCGGGTTAGGGAAGGATTCGGAAGGAAATGGGCGGTGCTTTTTCAAAGGAACATCTCGGCATTTGCCTGAAGTGACTTAGGGAAATCATGGAAAACCTAAGTCAGGATGGAAGGACGCGGGCCTGAAGCGTCGTCCTCTCGAATGCGAGTCCAGTGTGCTAACCACTACGCTAAGTCGCTCGGTTGTCCGCTTAAGAGCGCTGTAAAACAGTGTGCAACTGTCGCCAGGGAGTCATGTGACCTTCCTCTGCTGCACTAAATCATCAATCACAATGAAGTGTATGTAGCTCGTATGTGGCACTCATATAGGTTCAGTGCGGGATGTGGGCCGATGTGGAGACGTGACAGAACGTAAAAAGAGGCTACGTTTTGTACTCCATCAAGGAACCGTAGACATGACATAAATTTCAGCTTTACACCTAAACCCCTTCCTCAGAAAAAAGGGCCTTACAGTCGGGCAGACATGTGGCCATCAGATGGCAAAATGTACACGTTTGTGATATAGTTACAAATTGACAGTTTTCGGATTTTTATTTACTTGTGCTATGAAACCTTCCTTCTTGCCAAATTTCATATGCTATGTCAACGGGAAGTATATTATAGATTTTGATGAGTGAGTTTGCAGCTACCAATGTATGTCACATAAATGGCTATATTATTTAGACTGCACAGACTTAGAAACTTAGATTTTCACATCAGCAAAGGACTGAAGACTTATATTTTGACTGAAATTTCAACTTCATATCTCTTCCTCTTACTCACAAAAAGGGATCTTAACAGAGAGGCATAGACACGCGGACGCCAAAGTGATCGTGTTAGGGTTTCGTTTTTACTGAATAAGATACCGAACTATAATAACCTCACTGAGTTTGAGGTTGATGGTTCGAGTGCTGACACCAAAGCTTACAGTCTCCATAAACGAGTTGTGTTGGCCACTGATGCGGGTATATATGGATCATTTTAACCCCTTCAGCATCAATATGGGAATTGTCAGCCCGCCTTGACGCAAAAAGCTTTGTTATTTGATTACTCATTTAGTCCCCAAACTAGATTCAGCGACAAACATCGCCATCATCAGCGGGTTTTTAAAATCTTATTTATAGTACGGTATCGCATATTTTTAAGAATTGTTGTCGCTGTTTGCTGCATATTTTCAGTGGTTCTTCTGTTGACATTTTTGCCAGCGTACATCATGTCAGGTTCGTTGGACGGCATGCAGCTAACTATACACACGAATATAAAACTTTCACACTTAACGCACAATAAACAAGATTTAAAGAACCACTGATGATGGCGAGATTTGTAGCTGAAACTAATTTGGGGAATAAATAAGTAAACAAATAACAAAGTGTTTTGCAACAAGGCGGACTCACAATCCCCATACGGTTATTTTTCTATTCAAACACGGACCAAATGAAAGAGTTTCTAGATAAAATTATTGTTCCCTTGAGCATGAACTACAGCCTGAAGATGGTGCACCGAATCGCCGAAACTGACAGCTACACAATAAATAAGATCATAAGGACGGCTGTAGGCGTTTCCTTTTCTTATAATATTGAGAATGAGTCTGACGGTTTTTTTGGTGTGTCATTGCGGACTGTCCAATGGGTCTGCAACATCTTATATATTACCTGTTGTTATGTAACATAGATTAGGAACAGTATTTGTAATAATATCCTAACCGAGAAGTGCTGGAGGAGAGTGACACACCTTGTAAATGACAATCGGTTTCAAGAACGTCAAGAATTGTGGCTACCTGTTAATACACGCCCATTTAGATCCGCGTCTGAGCAAACATTGCAAAAGGTATAGCATTCAGTGGACATGTGATGCGAGTGCCTCTCGCAAGGCACGTTGCTCACCGAGTCGCAAAAAGCTACAGTGAACCGAAAGTCACAGAAACTAGGCAGTAACTGATTGCAGATGTGCAGTGTAGAAGAGGTGCAGTTGTATCACATGCTGAAAGGCGTCCAGTGCACCGACAACACAATGGGGCATTTTACCCGAAGAATGTGGATGATGAAGCTCACGCCACCGAAGTCTTGGCGGCGATCTTGGTGCCACGTTTTCAGCCAGTCATTCAAACTACGGCGATCATGAAGCAAGACATTTATATAAGCGTTCTCGATGAAGAAGAGTTGCTCTTTCTTCTTTACCTTCATGATAAGTCCGCTGTAGACACTCCGAAAACGACAGCAGCCGTGGTTTGACAAACTCTTAGGTACCCAATAGATCCGCGATTTGTCTGTTAAATAACTCTATCTGAATCCCATAGAAAATATCTGGCGCTGTTGGGAGCTGCAGCTCAAAAACTTACCAATGCACATCCACACATCTTCAGAACCTACACTATAATAAGCAGCGTACTTGAATACAAATGTGTTCTTTCTAGAATAATACCCACTATTATCAAGGGAGGACCTTTACTTGACGGTGTTAGAGTCGTTTGTCTTTGTTTCTAGAGTACTTATAGTCAAAGAAATAATTAAATGGGACACTCGTTCACTACTAGTTTCGAAAATAGAATTATTATAATTGTTCATTTACTCATCAGGTTTTTGTAGACCTTTCGGCCCATCTTTACAACATCGCAAAAGGCATCGAGCATCTGACAGTGTACACAGGCAAGCTTTTATGTTAGAATTACAGAAGAATATACAAACAAATTACTTTTCAATTAATCCATTGTTGTTGTTGTGGTCTTCAGCAAAGAGACTGGTTTGGTGCAGCTCTCCATGTTTATGCTGTGCAAGCTTCTTCATCTCCCAGTACCTACTGCAACCTATATCCTTCTGAATCTGCTTAGTGTATTCATCTCTTGGTCTCCCTCTACGATTTTTACCCTTCACGCTGCCCGCCAATACTAAACTGCTGATCCTTTGACGCCTCAGAATATGTTCTACCAACCGATCCCTTCTTCTAGTCAAGTTGTGCCACAAGTTTCTCTGCTCCCCAATTCTGTTCAGTACCTCCTCATTACTTACATGACCTACCCATCTGATCTTCAGCATTCTTCTGTAGCACTACATTTTGAAAGCTTCTATTCTCTTCTTGTCAAAACTATTTATCGTCCATGTTTCACTTCCATACGTGGCTACACTCCATACAAATACTTTCAGAAACGACTTCCTGACATATAAATCTATACTCGATGTTAACATATTTCTCTTCTTCAGAAACGCTTTCCTTGCCATTGTGAGTCTACATTTTATATCCTCTCTACTTAGATCATCATCAGGTATTTGGCTCCCCAAATATCAAAACTCATCTACTGCTTTAAGTGTCTCATTTCCTAATCTTATTCCCGCAGCATCACCCTATTTAATTCGACAGCATTCCATTATTCTCATTTCGATTTCGTTGATGTTCATCTTATATCCTCCTTTCAAGACACTGTCCATTCCGTTCAACTGCTCTTCCAGGTCCTTCGTTGTCTTTAACAGAATTACGTCATCGAGAAAGCACAAATTTATTATTTCTTCTCCGTGTATTAGTTCCTACACCAAATTTTTCTTTTGTTTCCTTTATGCTTACTCAATAAACAGATTTAATAACATCGGGGATAAGCTACAACCCTGACTCACTCCCTTCCCAACCATTGCTTCCTTTTCATGCCTCTCGACTCTTATAACTGCCATCTGGTTTTAGTACAAATTGTAAATAGCCATTCGCTCCCTGTATTTTACCCCTACCACCTTCAGAATTTGAAAGAGATTATTCCAGTCAACATTGTCAAAAGCTTTCTGTAAGTCTACAAATGCTAGGAACGTAGGTTTATCTTTCCTTAATCATCTTCCAAGATTAGTCATAGGGTCAGTATTGCCTCACGTGTTCCAACATTTCTATGGAATCCAAACTGATCTTCCCCAAGGTTGGCTTCTACCAGCTTTTTCCACTCGTCTGTAAAGAATTCGTGTTAGTATTTTGAAGCCGTGACTTATTAAACTGATCGTTCGGTAATTTTCACATCTGTCAACATATGCTTTCTTTGGGATTGGAATTATTAAATTCACCTTGAAGTCTGAAGGTATTTCGCGTGTCTGATATATCTTGCTCACCACATGGTAGAGTTTTGGCAGGGCTGGCTCTCCGAAGGCTATCAATAGTTCTAATGGAATGTTGTCCTCTCCCGGGCCCTGTTTCGACTTAGGTCTTGTAGTGCTCTGTCAAACTCTTCACGCAGTATCATATCTTTCATTTCATCTTCATCTACGTCCTCTTCCATTTCTATAATATTGTCCTCAAGTACATCACCCTTGTATAGACGCTCTATATACTCGTTCCAACTTTCTGCTTTCCCTTCTTTGCTTAGAACTGGATTCCCATCTGAGCTCTTGATATTCATACAAGTGGTTCTCTTTTCTTCAAAGGTCTCTTGAATTTTCCGGTAGGCCGTATGTATGTTACCCCTAGTGATGTATGCCTCTACATCCTTACATTTGTCCTCTAGCCATCGGTGCTTCACCACTTTGCACTTCCGGTCGGTCTCATTTTTGAGACGTTTGTATTCCTTTTTGCCTGCTTTATTTACTGCGTTTGTATATTTTCTCTTTTCATCAGTTAAATTCGGTATTTCTTCTGTTACCGAAGGATTTCTACTATCCCTCGTGTTTTTACATACTTGATCCTATGCTGCCTTCACTATTTCATCGCTCAAAGCTACATGTTCTTCTTCTACTGTATTTCTATCCCCCGTTCTTGTCAATCGTTTTCTAATGCTCTCTCTTAAACTCTCTACAACCTCTGGCTCTGTCAGTTTATCCAGGTCCCAACTCCTAAAATTCCCACCTTTTTGCAGTTTCTTCAGTTTTTCAACAGTTCATAACCATGAGATTGTGGTCAGAGTTAACATCTGCCCCTGGAAATGTCTTACAATTTAAAACCCGGTTCCTAAATCTCTGTCTTATCGTTATATAATCTATCTGAAGCTTTCCAATATCTCCAGGCCTCTTCCGCGTATACAACCTTCATTCATGATTCTTGAGCCAAGTTTTAGCTATGTGCTAAGTTCTACCACGTGCCTTCCTCTTTCATTCCTTACTCCCATTCCATATTCACCTACTACTTTTCCTTCTGTTCCTTTTCCTACGCTCGGATTCCAGGCACCCATGACCATTAAATTTTCGTCTCCCTTCACTACTGAATAATTTATTTTACCTCATCATACATTTCATCAATCTCTTCATCTGCGGTGCTGGTTTTCATACAAACGTGTACTACTGTGGTAGGCATTGGTTTCTTCTCTATCTTTGCTACAACAATGCGTTCACTATGCTGTTTGTAGTAGCTTATCCGTGGTCCTATTCATTTATCCATTAGTAAACCTACTCCTTCAGTACCCCTATTTGATTTACGTATAACCCAGTTTTCCCCTGACCAGAAGTCTTTTTCCTCCAGACATTTAACTTTAACCTATCCATTTCCCTTATTGAATTTTATAACCTACCTGCCCGATTAAGGGATCTGACATCCCACGCTACGATCCCTAGAGCGCCAGCTTTTCTTTCTGCTGATAATGACGTCCTGCTGAGTAGTCCCCGCCCGGAGATCCGAATGGGGGATTGTTTTACCTCCGGAATATTTTACCCAAGAGGACGCCATCATCATTTAACCATACAGTAAAGCTGCATGCCCTCGGGTAAAATTACGGCTGTAGTTTCCCCTTTCTTTCGGCCGTTCGCAGTACCAGCACAGCAAGGCCGTTTTGGTTAATGTTACAATGCCATATCAGCCAATCGTCCAGACTGTTGCCCCTGACACTACTGAAAAGGCTACTGCCCCTCTTCAGGAACCATACGTTTCGCTGACCTCTCAACAGATACCCCTCCTTTGTGTTTGCACCTAAGATACTGCTATCTGTATCGCTGAGGCGCGCGAATCTCCCCACCAACGGCAATGTAGATGGTTCATGGGGGGATTAATCCGTTGCTATTATTTTAATAGGGGGCTACATCTACTATAGAATAGGAGAAACCGGTTGTCCAAGAACGTTATTGATATAGGATTTTGTTGGGTTAGTAATTACAGCGGTTTCTCTCCACATGTCTATTTGATGAACGTGGTCAGTCATGCCATTGTGGTCCAGTCCAAAGACGTTTGATGCACATCTCGAAACTAGTCTGTCTTGTGCGAGCCTCTTCATAGATGAGTAACGACGGCAACCTACTGAATGAGTTTCCTCTAAAATGTTTGCTCCTGCAATTCCAGTTCATTGAAAAATTGGTAATTCCTTGATGCTGATTTTTTTCTTTAGTCAAATTCGCACAAAAATTTATTTTTTCCTTAGTTCGATTCAGTACCTCTTCGTTGGTTATTCGGTCCACCTTCGAGATCTTCAGCACTCCTCTATAGCTCACTTGGTAAAGGGCTGGGTATTCGGAGATAGACTTCGTACCTCCCTCATAGACAGGTGGGGACAAAGGTGAAGAAGTCAACAGTGGCAGTGCTAAGGGTGTAAGAGGAGGCTCGCCGATGTAATGAGTATCTAAGCACTAGCGTTACAGCTCCACAGTCATTTAAGTATCATTCCGGAGCAGGCCATCACGTTGCGTTTCTACAGTCTAATTTAGCACTATGTGCACAGTTCCATTTACACGCTATAACTGCTAACTTTGAAAACTTAAATATTTCCTTTTTGCGATTCTCAGCCCTCATACTGTGTTGCTGCAGCTCTTCACTCCATCCTGTGCAAGCCTTTTCATCTCTGCACAACAACTGGAATACATATCTAGTTGAACCTGCTTATTGTTCTCAAGATTCGCTCCTCAGTCGACAGCTTTTATCCTCCTTTACCAAATCGACAATTCCCAGATACCTGAGTGCCTCAGGATGTGTCCTGTCAAGGATTCTATTCTTTTATCCGTTTCAGTCTTCCGTTTTCCTCAGTTCAACTCAGTACTTTCTCATTAATTACTCAATCTACCCATCTAATCTTCAATATTCTTCTGTCTCACGACATTTCAAAACCTATTCTCTTCTTGTCTGAGCTCCTTATCGTCCATGTTTCATTTCCGCGCATGGCTACACTCCAGACAAAATCCTTCAGAATTGGCTTCCTAACACATTTGATATTAAATGCTAAATTTCTCTTTTTCTTGCTTTTTCAGTCTGCATTGCAGATCCTCCATTTCCGCCACTATGAGATAGTTTGCCGATGAAATAGCGAAACATTATGACCACTTTCTTAAAAGCTTGTATGGCCGTCTTTGGAACGGAGTACATCACTTATTCTGCGTATCAGAGATCCGACAGTCTGTTGATAGAATTGTGGAAGTATGTAGTATTAGACGTCCACGCACAGGTCATGTCATTCGAGCAAGTAACTGGTCGCTGATTTGCGCAAGCGGTGATGGCGTTATAGAACGACCCAAAGGTTTGACGTTAGGCTAGTTCAGCCGCCGAGACATCAACATGAGTTCACTATAATGCTCCTCAAACCACTGTAGCACGGTTCTGACCCTGAAACATGGACCTTTATATTGCTGAAAGATGACATCGTCGTCGAGGAAGATATCAAGCATGAAGGGCTGCAGGTGATTCGCAGGTGACAGCGTGTCTTCGATTACTGCCACAGGTTCCACGCAAGCGCAGGAGAATGTCTTCCATAGCATATTGCTGCTCGCACTAGATTGCGTCCGTGGCGCGCTGCACGTTTCGAACCACCGTTCATCTCGATGACAGCGATGTGGATACGACCAGTGACGTAGAGTAGCGAAAATGTGATTCGCCCGAAGATCCGATTTAGTGGTCTCCTGCGGTGTTCAACAATGTACAATAACGGTGTGCTCCTAAGCACTTTTGCGTGCAGCAGTATTGTGAACTTTCAGCAGAGATTCCACAGATCACCATCTACTGTATACTGCTTTACGAGCACACAAGCCTCGAAAGCCCACGTCCTGTGAAGAGTCTTGGACGTCCTACTTTTTAGCGTTTAGTGGCAGTTTCACTGTCCTGTTACCTGTTTTCGTAGATGCTCACAACAGCATCATGTGAAAATTCAACCAGATTCCCCGTATCCGAGACATTCGTTGATGGGCTCGGTGTAATAACAATCTGCCCTTTGTCAAAGTGACTTATCTTAATAGATTTCCCCATTTGCAGCCCATATCTTCGCCAGGGTGGTCCCCTGTCCGTGTCTGCTCCGCTCACATACTCTTGTTACCGCGTCTAGTGCTCGCAACGCCACCAGGCGGCATCCAACGTCGCTGTGGGCAAAGGTCAAAATGATTCATCTTATCAGTGTATAATCACAAGTCAGTGTACAGAGTGTGGTGAAAGGTGCTTTTACCATCTCTTCCCATTTCATCTCCTGTAACAATCACAAATGGATGGATGGAAAATTGACTGTCTGTGTCGCTCTGCATGAGCCCTGGCGTCTTTTGCTTTTGAAACCCTCACACTTCATTATACTTTAACCTGTGAGATCATAAGCGACTATGACATTGATATTTACTGCCCTGCATCATTACCCCTTTGTTTGATATGTGACAAACTTTATTTCTTAAATTCACAGTGGCAAGAACTTTTTCATAACGCAACGGGAGCTGAACCAAAGCAGAACTGAAACTATACTCCTTGTATATTATCATGCAGCTACTGTCTCCTTAAACACCTGTCTTGAAATCCAACAGCAACGCATACTTACCTCGATAGATGAAAATTAGCTTTAAATAAAAGTCTCATCTCTGCTGAAGGCCGTTTATTTTTTTTTATTTTTTTGTGTTTTTGTTTTTTGTCAGTGGTACAGGCAGCCCATATTTCAGCCAACTGAAAATAAAATGAAACTGAAAACCAACTCTCATGTTTCATTACAAATACCGGACGATCAAAAAATCAGTATAAATTTGAAAACTGAATAAATCACGGAATAATGTAGATAGAGAGGTACAAATTGGCACACATGCTTGGAATGACATGAGGTTTTATTAGAACCACAGAAGTTCGAAAAAAGTCCGATAGATGGCGCTTCATCTGATGACAATAGCAATAATTAGCATAACAGAGTAAGATAAAGCATAGATGATGTTCTTTAAAGGAAATGCTCAATATGTCCACCATCATTCCTCAACAATAGCTGTAGTCGAGGAATAATGTTGTGAACAGCACTGTAAAACATGTCCGGAGTTATGGTGAGGCATTGGCGTCGGATGTTGTCTTTCAGCATCCCTAGATATGTCGGTCGATCACGATACACTTGCGACTTCAGGTAACCCCAAAGCCAATAATCTAACGGACTGAGGTCTGGGGACCTGGGAGGCCAAGCAAGACGAAAGTGGCGTCTGAGCACACGATCATCACCAAACGACGCGCGCAAGAGATCTTTCACGTGTCGAGCAATACTTTGTTTTGTTTTTTGTTCTAATAAAACCCCATGTCATTCCAAGCATGTGTGTCAATTTTTACCTCTCTATCTACATTATTCCGTGGTTTATTAAGTTCTCAAATTTATACTGACTTTTTGATCGCCCGGTATAATTCAACGAATGACATGTTTTTACACGATGATTCATATTCTTAAGACAGTAATCACCATATATTCATTTGTATTAAAACCCAAAATGTTATTTGATGAGTGGAAGAGCAACGATATGAACAGCCTGAAATTTTGGATGAGTGAATGAAAATTTGGTATTGGTTCCCACATGCTATATGGAAGTTGTGTGCTCGACCTAGAACATATCATTGCCTGTGTTAAATACGTCTGCGAAGTATCGTGCATAAATAATTATACAGTTCCATAATCTGAAAGACATCGTGTAGGGGCCTACAGCCACAGAAATGCAGTGCAAGCAAGTAACCGTCTCACCATACTCTAGAAGGAAAACGTTTCGGTGCGCCCATTTCATTATCACAGCGCTCCTGTATTAAACAGATAAGTACAACGTCACGGCACCAGAGCCACTAGTCTATATCTTTCGGCCGTATGCCGACCGGTACGGCAGGCGAGCCCACCGAGCGGCCTGGTTATCAAAGGACAGCCCGCCGATATTCTGTAAGCATTTCGGAAGCGATAACGCATTGTTTTAGCGAACCAAGGCGCTGTTGTAGATTTTTTCGCTCCAGCCAGTCAAAAGCAAGCGGCCGCAGATTCGCGCATGTGCACTGCAACCCATGAACACGAAGCGGCTAGCAGCCGACCCAGGGACACTATTTTTCGCAGTACTGAAAAGTGTGTTTAGAGTACGCAGTATTGCTCAAATTATCAGCGGAAACGTCGGAAGAAAATGAGGTTAGTAGCTTCACATCCAAATACATGCATAATAACGAAAGAGTATTTGTGTTCTGGAAAATGCGAAAAATGCTGTACTACATGATTTTATTGTCATTCGCATTGACATCCTGTTTTGGGTTTTACGTTTCGGAAAATAAGTTTGGGAATGGTTTGTATTACCACTTTGAACAAACACACCTATAAAAAATCCGAAAAACTGTTTCAGAGAGTGCCAAAGAATAAGAAGGCGCACAGAATGTGGTTGTAACTCACTGCTAGATGTGTAAATTATGAAGTATCCTCCTTTCGTATATGACACATCAACGATTTGGGTCTTAAAATCAATGTTTAAAAAATGCCTTTTCGATGGCATATGAAAAATGCTGCTATTGAAGTTCGTTGAATATTATGACATGCACCTGATGAATAAAAATCTTTCATATATGGTTGTATATTCTAAAAATACAATGGTGGGAATCTTTCATCTCCATGTACTGTTGTTGTGGATTCGGCCGGCCGAAGTGGCCGTGCGGTTAAAGGCGCTGCAGTCTGGAACCGCAAGACCGCTACGGTCGCAGGTTCAAATCCTGCCTCGGGCATGGATGTTTGTGATGTCCTTAGGTTAGTTAGGTTTAACTAGTTCTAAGTTCTAGGGGACTAATGACCTCAGCAGTTGAGTCCCATAGTGCTCAGAGCCATTTTTTTGCTGTGGATTCGATCACAGATAAATACATATGACATGCGAGAGTATAAAGATGACTTCTTCTATTTTCACTCGCAATAATTTGTGCTCTTAGGTTTGCATCTAACCACACATCCGGAAATCGCTACGTATTCGGGATAAATGATGAATTATTTGTGACAAGAAAAAATGTAAGCGTCACTGTCAGTTGTTTCATGCACAGCAGTGTCATCTGTAGCAATTTCATCTTTCCTTTATCAAACAAAAGGAAGTCACGAAATCGAAGATACTCACTAATGAGGAAGCACGCTCTTACATGTAGATAACAACGACTATTGCAGAAAAATTCTTAACTTTAAAGAATGACAAATGTATTACAGACATGAAGAGGAAATAAATATCTTATACACAGAGGAGCGCGAACCTGTGACCTCTTGTATGACAACCTTTTGCCTTAACCACTTTTTTTAATTATTTAATTTTGTTCGTTATTGCTCCTTACATTTAGTTTGGGTGGACGTCACATGACGCACATTGAAGTTCATCATATATCCTTTCACTCAGTTATTTTACTACAGTGGGCAATGAGCCCTCTGACTGAACAGGCTGAATTAGCCACAACAAACAATATGCAATGGACTCCGTATCTGTTGAGTTTAGTGGAGAGGGATGCAGACTGATGTCACTGCAGATCAATGTGGGTCTAAACCGTAACTGGATGAAATTTGGGGAGGTTTCTACTATCAGGCTTCAAAAACATTGATTTACATCGTTACTTAAAAGTTGTAAATTCGTGTCGATAGCTAAACCATTTTCAGGAAAAAGTACACAAAGTCACGAGTAATTTCCGCTAACACTCTTGTAATACACGTAAGCAGAACTGACGACTTGAAATTTAACTATTTTTAAACTCTTAGATACATAAGAAACAGATATTTTGTGAGAATATTGACCGAAAATGTTTTTGATGTTATAATCAGTCACAGTAACAACAATACAAATCATATTTCTAACACAGGAAAACAGTCTGTTATGAAAACACTTTCCACTTAGATGCGACCTCGATGTTCTTCAGCACAACATAATCAGTAAATCCGAACTAAAACCACTTAGTATATATAAAATAACAAATTTCAGCTTTAAAAATCACACTGAACTGAACGAGTGGCCATACCGAAACCTAGCCACTTCTCGGTACAGTTGTAGTAAAATCGGCAGGCAGGCTGATCGGTAACAAGCCTCGGCTATCGAACCGAAAATGACATCTCTTACAGAATAGTAACTTCACCTATCGAACCGAAAATGACGTCACTACCCAGGCAAACCTACCGCACTGATTGGTATGAACGATACAGAATAGGGCTCAGAGCGGAAGAGGAGGGTGTCCTATTTATTGTCCGCTAACAATGTGGTCACTCTAACCGATTACAGATAATTGCCAACCGACATGTATATCGCCTGGCAACGGGCGACTTTGTCTTTACTGTCCTTCCACGTGACTGACGCCGGAGGCAGTAGTATTGTTCAGAAGTATAGCGATAATTTTGGTTCTATAACGTGCCTCAGTAATATTTTGAGAAAGTTTTTCTTCTTCCCTCCAGGAATATTCCTATGTAAGGGTCTGGAGCAGTTCAGTGACAGTCTCGAACTGATCGGCCTTACCAGTACCATATCTAGCAGCGCTCTCTGAATTGTTGAACTGGCCAGGATACAAAATATTAGAGTTGCATGTGGTCGCAAAAGACCACATCATATATAGGTGCCTTACATTTTATTCAAGCGTCTACGCAGTCCATCCATCAAGTAAAGGTGGCAGCAACAGACTGTTTTAAGGAAAAAAATTATTTTCACAGTCCATCATTTGTCAGTACACATAGTCAAAAATCTCTCCAGTTAGCAAATTCGCTTTTTTTAAGAGACATTCTAGTGGGTTTGAAGGTTTCCCTGCCCTTCATCCCTGCTGCGAAAACCGCATCATTTGCAACCATCAATAGCGTGAATAGCGTCAGAGGATACTGAACACAGATTAAGTCTCAAAGATTGTGCTTCAAATATCTTTTCTCACTGTCACTAAATATTTGTTGACAAGATTAAAAATCAAGGTTAACTTATTTCTACTGCAATGAAAGCCACTTCTCAAAAAAATTTTGTTTTCCATGTAGGTGGTGCAGAAGAGCGCCATAGTAGCCTTCAGTAAGTAACCAATGATCCTTAAACTCAACACATGCTGTTTCCGACAGATTAGATTGACTAATTTTTTGGTACTGGACAATCGTTCTCCTCTCATTGCTCTCATATCTGTTATACGGGGTAATTATACAGTTCATGAAATGTTTTTAAAAATCGTTCTAAGTAATTGAATAAATATAACGTAAAATTTGATATAGCACATGAAAGAGAAATGCGGTACCATAAAATTAGTTTGGAAAAACGCCGACAGGGCGCCGCCCGCCGACCGCAGTTGCTGAAAATAGCGGCGGACCAGGCAGAGAATGAATTTCGTATACATCAATTTGCGCGACACGCACACACAGAAAAAACAGAATCCACTTGCGACTGTCTAACGCTTGCGGGATTCCGAGTAAACGTGTTCTGTGACGAATCAGCATGCAGCAACATAGACTGTGGACCGTTCTTCTTTGCTGAGAGAACTTTCAGTGGTATCACCTCTTTCGGCGGGCTGCAGTCGCGACTCGTGTCATAACTTGAAACAGGTTCTAAAGATTTAGTCCTTCAACAATACGGATAACTTCGACATTTTCTTGGTTGTGTATGAGGTAACATGAATGGGTCGTTGCGCATTGATAGATACATATTGTTGCAGCAGCTGATCTGGCACTTCGCTAATGGCCACCACTGTCGGCAATTTTTGCGCTGGGGTTACATGAAAGACAAATTTTATGTTCTATCTTTACCACAGAATCTGGAAGACTTGCGGTGCTGCGTCACAGCAGTTGTTGTTACCGCCACTCCTGATATGCTGGGTCGGGTACACAACGATGAGCCAAAACGTTGTGACCAGATGTTTAATAGACTGTTGTTCCACTTTACAAACATAGTGCAACAGGGATTCAGGTTGGCTTGGAGTCTACAAGTCCCTGAGGGGATTTCAGAAGTGTGTGGCACCAGATACCTACACACAGGTCAAAACAATTCCCGCAAGTTATGGGCATGCAGCTGGCGCCCGATATGTGCTCAATGGCTACAGATCAGGCACATTTACAGGTTAAGACATCAATGTGAGTTTACTGTAATGCCCATCAAACCCTTATAGCACGATTCTGACGTTGCAACACGGATAGTTATCCTGCTGGAAAATGTCATCGCCATAGAGGGAGACTTCAAGCATGAAGTGATGAAAGTGATCCGAAATATTGTTCACTTAGTTCACTGCTGTCATGATGTCTTCCATTACCACTGTAGAGCGCATGGAAGCCCTAGTCATTGTACCCTGTAGCATAATTCTGCCCTCACGAGCCTGCACCTGTGGCGTCGTGCATGTTTCGTGCAGCTATTCGCCTGGATGACGGTTTGTAAGGACCCAAGCGTCGACCTGCTGTAACAAGAAATGCGATTCACTCGGCAGCCGACACCATTTTCTATTGATCCACAGCGAAAACTCAGTGATGCTGTGCCTGCTGCAATCATAACTGAAGATGTCGTTGGGTCAGCACAGGAACACGTAGGGGTCGTGTGATGTTGAGCTCCATGTTCAACAATGACCTTCGGACGATATGCTCCGAAACACCTGTACGTACACCGGCACTATGATCTGTCGTCAGATTTCACATTGGTCTAGTGCCTATCCTGTATTACGCTGTGAAGGTCCTCCGCCTCAACGTTTTGTGCTGAGACGTGGTCGTCCGATGCCACACAGCCTACTCGTTAAATTACCATTCTTGAACCACTTTTCATAGTTGTCCACGACAGTATTACGGCAACAGGCGACCAGGTTCGCCGTTTCGGATATTCTTGTTTCCAGTCGCGGCGCCATGACAATGTGCCCTTTGTCCAAACCGCTTATATCAGTAGTATTTCCGTAGTTGCTGCTGGTATCCTCGCTATAGTGACTGTCCATTCGCCTCTCTTCCACTTACGTTCTTTCCTTACTGCGTCACGTGTCCGCAACACCACCAGAAGACATTCGACCTTGCGGTGCGCAGTGGTCATAACGTTTTGGCTCATCAATTTCGACAGGCATAATTGGACAGTCGATTAGATGAGTGCTATGCGACAAAGGGCGGACGCATAGGCTGTTTACAAATTGTAAACAAATTTAGGCTGTCTTCCACATGGGGTATCATTAGTCCCATGTTGTTGGGCGTTCTGTCTCTATTGTTACTTTGATATGTTTCAGGGGCTTTACAATTGCCCCTTTTTTTACGATCCTGCCATCGCTGACATCTTTGTTTTCCCCTTCAGTTTTGCATAACACTCTACAAACCCGGAAAACATCCAAAGACGTTACCTTTTGTTTCCGCATAAGATCGCAATCACATTCTTTATGCAGACGAGTTTTCTTTTACCCCAGAAAGAGTTTAGTTTCATTCCTAAGAAGAGATGTAATTCCTTTCTAAGAGAGAAAATTTTAATGAAGAAGAGTTCTAATTTTCTTCATTGAAAAATCATTGTTTTGTAAAAGGTTTCATTTACTTTAAAGAATGGCCTTAGTTTTTGGGAGAAGAGTTTTATTAAGTCTAACAAGGCCTTTGCCCCAGAATAACGACGCAACCACCTATAGAGTTATTGCGTTCACAAAACCTATTCCTCAAAATTGTTGCAAATCTCAAAATAAGTCGTCGAGAAATCTCAGTTGAAAAACTTAAGATACCACAAAATGGGTAGGAAGCGAACGAAATTTAAAAGACAAATACGGATCATTTGAAAGTAGAATATTAGGTAGGCAGCCCTGGCTCACACTGCACACGCTTGAATATTGACCTCTTGAAGATAAATATTTAATTCTATAATAATAGTCAATAAAGTTAATATAACACCGTAAGGAAGTTAATTAGAGAGTATTTCACATTATCTATTGAAGGCTTCACTTATTTCAACCCATTTCTCGGAAAAGAAAAGACGTTTGCATAAGTATTAAGTAAAGAATTTAGGTTGTTACTCGTAAGTTCAGTACTGCCGTATCTACATGGAGAATTAAACATTTTAATTTCTCTCTTCTCTTTCTTTCCAAACACGTAAAGTCAATATCGCGCATACATCATCCTAGGCCTAATTTTCCGAGCCCGCATCTCGTGGTCGTGCGGTAGCGTTCTCGCTTCCCACAGCCGGGTTCCCGGGTTCGTTTCCCGGCGGGATCAGGGATTTTCTCTGCCTCGTGATGGCTGGGTGTTGTGTGCTGTAATTAGGTCAGTTAGGTTTAAGTAGTTCTAAGTTCTATGGGACTTATGACCACAGCAGTTGAGTCCCATAGTGCTCAGAGCCATTTGAACCATTTTTGAACCTAATTTTCCGAATACAACTTTTGGCTTTTAACGTCATTATAAGTGCATTACCTTACTATATTATTAGTATACACATATATTAGTGTTGCACGTAACCTCAGAGACTCTTGTAATCCCTCGTTAAAAGAATAATTATTGTCCAGGTAAATTTTATAAAAAGATCGTAAACAACAATGAGCGAGATGTGTTTCAGTTGCCATAGGAAAGTTAGTTCTGGGATTCTATGCAGCTGCTGTGACTTGTGGTTACATTGGGTGAATGTAGTGACTTGGAACTCGGGAAGTAAATGGGTTTCTTCCATGGTATTTTAAGGTATGTTCAAGAAATAATAAAATAACTGAACAGGAAGCGAAATTTACAGCCCTCAAAACTGATCTGGTTAGTGCTAGGAAGGAAATGATGGAGTTAAGGGGGAAGAAGGGTGAAGACAAATAGGAAGTGGTAGTAAGGACCAGAGGGCACTGAAATAGAACTGTATCAGACAGTTTCATCGTTAGCACAAACAATAGATTTGCTTTGCTACCTCAGTTAACTAAGGAAGAGTCTCATGTAGATTTTAAGTGTAGTTAATATTCAACACACTTAAGTCAGGAAACCAAATGTTTCAAAGTAATTAAAAACTAGAGGGAAAGTTCTGTTGTTGGTAGTAGCCATGGAAGAGCTTTGAGAATGATCTCGCAGGAAAAATTAGGTGAGAGGTACAAGGTCACAATTTTTTTTCACTCTCAGCACATGTCTTATCCAGGTGGTGGAGGATGTGGGATCATTGTGCAAGGGTTTTACAAAGCACGATTAAGTTGTGATAGTGGGTGGAGCAGGAAACAGTATTAATATGGATCATGGATAGGGATCATGGCCACAGTATTGAATGTGATCTGATAAAAATAGCAACTGCAGCGAACCATACAGATGTTGGTTCCTACTTTCATGCCCTATGATTGGCCCCAGTGGAAGAGCTCTGTGAGGAGGGTCAATACAGAGTAACTTCACCTGCTTCAGGCAGCTACTTTGTCAGGCATAGGTTTGGTTCCTATTGATGCTATCGGTAGGTGGGATTTCACAAAGCATAGTCTGCATCTCAGTACGAAAGGAAGAGGTAAATTGGCTGGTATGATAGCAAAATTTTTAAGAGGGAGGCACTGAAACTTATAGAAGTCCCTCTTTCTTAGGGAATGATCAGCATCCAACGATTCAACACTGAATAAAATTAAGTGCAATGAGAAGCTCACGCAGGCAATACTAGAGATGTTAAAATATCAGACGATTCTCATTAAAATACAGTGAAAGATAATGTTAGTAAATTGCATCATAATATCAGAGCATTAAAAAATAAATTAGATGAGCTTTTTATTTGTTTAGAATACTTAGAAAATGAGGGTGGGGTACATTACTATGCCTGTCTGAACATCATAGAGTCAGAGATATGGAAAACGTAAAAGTAGATGGATACAAGCTTTTAACACACGTAAGTAGACACTATGGAGAAAGAATGAGGTGCCATATACGTTAAAATTTATCATAGTGTGAAGAATTTTGAAACTCAAAAGTTTTGTGTAGAGCAACGTATAGAAGCTGCCTGTGAGCTGTAACTAAACAATGCTACTTTATAATTGTAGCTGTGTATAGGTCCTCATTGGGAAATTTTCAGCTATTTATGAAAAACTTGAATTCCTTTTTCTGCTATCTGTCCGACAGAGGGAAGAAAATTTATTGTTCGTAAGGAAATCGATGTAGATTTTTGAGAAAGAGTCTAATAGAAAGTATGACCTTGAGGTATTAATTGGATCTTTCAATTTGACATCAGTTATTGATTTTCCTAATCATGTAGCACAGGAAGGTAGTGCACTGGTAGATACTGTTTTTATTGACGAGGATCATTTTAATCATATAAAAACTTTTCCTGTTAAGAACTTCTTTCTGATCATGACACACAGCTAGTTACAATATATGAAATAGTACCATATAATAACACAAAATATCTTCCAAAATAGAGTGTTCGGTTAAAGATTTCACAATTGATAATATTACGGAAAGCTTGCAACAGTTATACTGAAATGAAGTTTACAGTGAATGTAATGCTAATTTAAAATTTAACCCATTTCATGATACATTTGTGAGTGTATTTGAAAATAGTTTCCTTAAGCAAACAGTGAAACGTAATTGTAAGAAACCATCAAAAAATCCATGGTTTACTACAGTGATAAAAGTATCTTGTAAACAAAAAAGGGAACTGTACCTTACAGGCAGAAGGAGCAATGATAAAAACTACTGTGCTGTACTAAGAAAAGTTATTAAAAAGCTCAGAAGCATGTGAATTACGTCTGAGCTTAGCAACTCTCGTAATAAAATTAAAACAATTTGGAATATGGTTAAAAGGGGTACAGGGCAACCAAGAGCAAAGGAGACTGTATTTCTAACAAACTCAATGGAAAGTTTTTTAACAATAAGCCAGATATAGAAAATATTTCCAACAATCATTTTTAAGCGTTGTAGAGAAATTAGGATCCAGATGTTCCTTAGAAAATGCAAGGCTGTTTATGGAAGTTGCATTTTCTATGCAAGT
This sequence comes from Schistocerca nitens, assembly GCF_023898315.1. Lineage (NCBI taxonomy): Eukaryota > Metazoa > Arthropoda > Insecta > Orthoptera > Acrididae > Schistocerca > Schistocerca nitens. The sequence goes on from NC_064619.1 coordinate 364,166,831, forward strand.
TGGTACAACTGAAATTCAAGCCACCTCTCATACTGAAATTAGGAAAATAACAAATTCACCTGAAAGTGAAAGTTCATATGGAATTTATGGCATGTGTAGTAGAGTACTAAAAGATTGTTCACAACAGATAAGTAGGATTTTCTGCCACATATGTAGTAGCTCCCTGAAACAGGACATTTTTCTGGATAGACTGAAATATGCTACTGTTAAACCATCGTATAAAAAAGGGGAATAGATCTGATGCTGAGAATTAGTGCCCAACCTCACTTCTAATGGACTTTTTCAAAATACTTGAGAAAGTAATGCATTCAAGAATAGCTTCACATGATTGTAAACATTAAGTACTAACAAAATGTCACTTTGTTTTTCAGAAAGACTTTTCAGCAGAAAACGCTGTATGTGCTTTCACTGATCAGACATTCAATGTTCTGATTCCTTTTTAACCTCTTGAAGGCTTTTGACAGAGTGAATCATGAAATTCTTGTAGATAAGCTTAATTATTGTGGTATTAGTGGGACAGTGCGCAGATGGTTTAATTCATATTTAACAGTAAAAATGCCAAAGGTTGAAATTAACAGTACAGATATTGTGCAAAATTCAGCAGGGTCCTCTAACTGTGTAGATATCGAGAATGGTGTCCAGTAGGCATCAGTCTTGGGTCCACTGTTGTTCTTAATATATATTTATGACTTGTCACTCTAGATTCATGAAGATGCAAAGCTAGTTATCTTCAAAGAAGAATGATCTGACGAAATTCTTAATAATATCTTTCAGAAAACTATTAGGTGGTTCTCTGCAAACGGACTCTAAAATTTTGAGAAAACACAGTACATACAGTTCTGTACAGTAAATGGCTTAACACCATTAATAAATATAGACTTTCGTCAGGAATCTGCTGCTCAAGCAGAAAATCAAAATTTATGGGTGTGTGCATTGATGAGAAATTAAATTAAAAGTAACACATTTACGATCCGTTGAAACCCTTAGGTAAAGTTATTTATGCTGTCGAGGTTATTGCACGTTTTAATGATCAGTAAATCAGCGTAATAAACCTATTTTCACTCACTACTTTCGTATGGCATCTTTTTTTTTTTTTTTTTTTTTTTTTTTTTGTATTCATTGAACAAAAGCGTGTAATCAGAATAATAGCGGGAGTCCACCCGAGATCACCTTGCAGACATTCGTTTAAGGAACTAGGAATATTCCTAGTTTCTTCGGAATACATACAATTTTGTTATTAATAACCCAACCCAATTCAAAAACAATAGCAAAGGGCATACCTACAATACCAGAAGAAAGGATGATTTCACTATTCTGGGCCAAATGAAACTTTTACACGGAAAGAGGTGAATTATGCTGCCACAAAAATCTTCGGTCGTTTACCAAATAGCATTAAAAGTCTGACAGATAGCCAACCAGCATTTAAAAATCAACTCAATATATGAAGTTTTAGGTTTTAAATAATAATTGTAGACAATATTTATATTGTATGAAGAACAGTTATGTTAATGTTATTTCATGTCATTAACAAGCTCAAACTCGTCCCATATCTGTTCAACGCAGTTCAAGATTTCGAGCCCACTTCTTCATTTACCTGCATCGGTTGTGAGTCAAAGGAATAACATCACCCTTACCAACACTGAGTAGTGTAGAAGACGGCTACTGTCAGTTATTAGAAACACTTTCAAGCATTTTCTCGCAGGGTGCTAGTCTTAGTTTATCCTAAGCGGAACTGTGTTTTATCTTTCTTGTCTTCTTGCAAAGTGGTTTAAGGCTTTTCAGAGAAGAACAGTTATTTTTTGCAAAGACGAATTTTTCCGAAAAATTCCTCTCGGCAGGTTTTTAATTTTATCGAAGCACTGTTTGTAGTTTTTGCATATAATATTTCTTGATTTTAGCAGAAAAATACTTTAGATTTCTCCAAAATGGATCTACGTTTCTTTCTGCAAATGAGTTTTCGTTTATCTCAAGTTGAATTTATATTGATTCCTAAGATGATTCGCCTTGCCGAAGAGTTTCTGTTCTTTTCTAAGAGCCTGAATTTTTACGGAGAAGAGTTATAATTTTCTTAATTGAGAACTATTTTGTCTTAAAAGGGATTTCATTTCTTCTAAGGAAGGCTTTAGTTTCCCGCATAAGTGTTTTAATAATTCTAAGAAGGGATATCGATTTCTGCCAGGAGACTGATTTGAGTTTCCTAGAATTTTTTTCTGTTCCCGACAATAGTTTTTAAGAAGAAAAAAACTTTTCAGTTTACAGGAAGGCATTTTACAAATAATTAAAACAGGCTCCAGTGGTACGTTGCGCCACGTTACCATAGTTTTTTTCATTGTGAACAGGTATAAAAGCCCAAGCAGAAGGCACGCTTCGAGGGCGTAAATTTGAACTATTACGGTACGGCGGAGGCTCTGAAAATAAAAAATTAGAATGTAGAAACAGAAATAAGGACCAAATATTAAAATGTGGGTCAGTTGTTGGACGAAAGACTATGGATCCTTAACTATTGGTTTCGATCCTTGTGAGTTATTTGGTCACTTCTCAGTAACTTCATCTCTAGCTATGTTTGCTGATGTGGGAAATGCCAAATTACACCCTGGCTTGTAGACGAGCGGTCTGGGGTCCTGCACTCATGGACTGTACGGCTGGTCCCGGCGGAGATTCGAGTCCTCCCTTGGGCATGGGTGTGTGTGTTTGTCCCTAGGATAATTTACATTAAGTAGTGTGTAAGCTTAGGGACTGATGACCTTAGCAGTTAAGTCCCATAAGTTTTCGCACACATTTGAACATTTTGAACAGCCTGGCTTGGGGTCCTCGTAAGACTTTCCCGCCCCCTACAGCCAGCCATAAAATCATGTCGAAGCTCGGACGATGGCAACGTCTACCACCACCAACACGATCACGCCTACAAAAAGGGCAGGGGTTTTCAAACCAACATTTAGGATGATGATGGTTTTCAAATGGCTCTGAGCACTATGGGACTCAACTGCTGAGGTTATTTGTCCCCTAGAACTTAGAACTAGTTAAACCTAACTAACCTATGGACATCACAAACATCCATCCCCGAGGCAGGATTCGAACCTGCGACCGTAGCGGTCTTGCGGTTCCAGACTGCAGCGCCTTTAACCGCACGGCCACTTCGGCCGGCTGATGATGGTTTTAATGTTTTACTATTTTCTAGTAATGAGGAACTTCTCCAAGAGGCTTGACAAAAGAATCCTGTGTCATGAAATATTATAAGTTCGGGGTGCAGAAAATGTTATCCCTATCGCAATAACTCAGACATGTGGCTACCGTCGTTGACCTTCGGGGGATAACTGCAGTAGTATCTCTGAGTTATAATCTGAATATAAGCCCTGGCAGCGTTTTCGTGTGTCCTCCAATGTTCCCTGTCACCACTCAGCGATGTCTTACCAGCACTGGAGTAGGGTTATCCGATTCTGACAACGTAGTTTTAGATAAGGCTTCGATAAGGCTGTACCCTTCCTGTAGTATAGCCAACTAGAAGCCAAGTGTGCCAGTACGTGGGTATTAAGCAATCGCTGAGTGCGCATATTGATGCAGAAGAAGACACTTTCACAAGAATTACACCGGTAAATTAAGAAAGCTGCTTGTTTTTTCTAACATAGCGCACCAATTGAATTGCATTTACGATGAATTCACATTCATTTTCTAAAAATCTCAACTTTAAGAACATATTTTGTCCATATTTGCTCCATTTACTTGCTTTATCAATGAATTTCATATACTTGTATTCTGATTCACTCGCTTACTTAGAATTATACTTAAAAACTGGTAAAATGGTTCAAATGGCTCTGAGCACTATGGGACTCAACTGCTGAGGTCATTAGTCCCCTAGAACTTAGAACTAGTTAAACCTAACTAACCTAAGGACATCACAAACATCCATGCCCGAGGCAGGATTTGAACCTGCGACCGTAGCGGTCTTGCGGTTCCAGATTGCAGCGCCTTTAACCGCACGGCCACTTCGGCCGGCTAAAAACTGGCAAACGTGTCAATGCTTCACAGTTACCAAATGAGTATGGGAATTGCCTATACATCTTAAATTCCTTGCTCCCCTCTCTCTACACATCTCCTCATGGCTCCTCCCTCTCTGTACATCTACTCCTCACCCCATCTCTCCCTGTACAATCTGCCCCCCGGCTCTATCCATCTCCTCCACCCTCCTCTCTTCACCAATTTGAGTTTGAATGTTCAGTAGAGTATCGTAGAAAAATTTGAAGTAAATCCATCAAGATCTTTTCTAGATTTTTGGTAACAATGTTTCCCCTTTACAAATTACATACGTATTTATATATGTAATATATATGACCAAAATATGTAGCTTATATCAGTCCAGATGTTCATTAGCGTGTCTCATAAAAATTGGAAGTAAATCCAAGAACTGTTCAAGACTTGCGGTAACACTCAAGATTTGTAGCAACAACAGTTCCCCCTTTCTATTTTACATATATATGTATATATCATATACATTATAACAGTGTAAGTCTATCTGCCTACGTCCATCTTAATGTTAGAGCACCGTGTAAAATTTTGAAGTAAATCGGTCAAGATCTGTGCTAGCTACAGTATATATATATATATATATATATATATATATATATATATATATATATATATATATATATATATATAGGGTGTCCCAGCTATCTTGTCCACCCAAAATATCTCTGGAACAATAACAGCTATTGGAAAACGACTTTCACCGGTATCATTGTAGGGCTGGGGCCCATTAATGTACATATTTGGAAACATTTTAAAACGAAAGCATATGTGTTTTTAACACAAAATTATATTTTTTTTAAATGGACCTCCTATATATTTTCTGTAGCAACCCATAGCATGACAAAGCACATACACAATGGCGTTGATTGCATCGCAATCCCGAGATATTAAGACGCGAAGTTGACGCTTGAAACAACCGGCATGCGCTGCTAGCGCACGTCCTGAGTCTCAGGCGTGAACCCCATGCTGCCCGTAATCGCGATCTGATTGACATGCGTAATCACACTTCCATACTTCCATACTTATCAAGAGGTCCGAAACTAATAATACGGTCTGCTGCCATCCTGCAAAAACGTCGTACATTCGAGCAGGTATTTATCCCATAGGTCAGGGGTGATGCGGTTCTGTAACATGTCTGTGTACCGCAACGTTAGTCACAAAGTTAACTTCGCTTATCGTTAATCCGTTACTTTGTGACTAACGTTGCGGTACACAGATATGTTACAGAACCGCATCACGCCTAGCCTATGGGATAAATACCTGCTGGAATGTACGACGATAATGCAGGATGGCAGCAGTCCGTATTATTCGTTTCGGACCTCTTGATAAGTATGGAATTATGGAAGTGTGATTACGCATGTCAATCAGATCGCGATTACGGGCAGCATGGAGTTCACGCCTGATCCTCAGGACGTGCGCTAGCAGCGCATGTCAGGTGTTTCAAGCGTCAACTTCGCGTCTTAATATCTCGGGATGTAATGGGAATATTGCGATGCAATCAACGCCATTGTGTATGTGCTTTGTCAGGCTATGGACTGCTGCAGAAAAAATATAGGAGGTCCATTTAAAAAAAACATAAGTTTGTGTTAAAAAACACATATGCTTTCGTTTTAGAATGTTTCCAAATATGTACATTAATGGGCCCCAGCCCTACAATGATACCGGTGAAAGTCGTTTTCCAATAACTGTTATTGTTCCAGAGATAGTTTGAGTGGACAAGATAGCTGGGACACCATATATATATATATATATATATATATATATATATATATATATATATATATATATATACTCCTGGAAATTGAAATAAGAACACCGTGAATTCATTGTCCCAGGAAGGGGAAACTTTATTGACACATTCCTGGGGTCAGATACATCACATGATCACACTGACAGAACCACAGGCACATAGACACAGGCAACAGAGCATGCACAATGTCGGCACTAGTACAGTGTATATCCACCTTTCGCAGCAATGCAGGCTGCTATTCTCCCATGGAGACGATCGTAGAGATGCTGGATGTAGTCCTGTGGAACGGCTTGCCATGCCATTTCCACCTGGCGCCTCAGTTGGACCAGCATTCGTGCCGGACGTGCAGACCGCGTGAGACGACGCTTCATCCAGTCCCTAACATGCTCAATGGGGGACAGATCCGGAGATCTTGCTGGCCAGGGTAGTTGACTTACACCTTCTAGAGCACGTTGGGTGGCACGGGATACATGCGGACGTGCATTGTCCTGTTGGAACAGCAAGTTCCCTTGCCGGTCTAGGAATGGTAGAACGATGGGTTCGATGACGGTTTGGATGTACCGTGCACTATTCAGTGTCCCCTCGACGATCACCAGTGGTGTACGGCCAGTGTAGGAGATCGCTCCCCACACCATGATGCCGGGTGTTGGCCCTGTGTGCCTCGGTCGTATGCAGTCCTGATTGTGGCGCTCACCTGCACGGCGCCAAACACGCATACGACCATCATTGGCACCAAGGCAGAAGCGACTCTCATCGCTGAAGACGACACGTCTCCATTCGTCCCTCCATTCACGCCTGTCGCGACACCACTGGAGGCGGGCTGCACGATGTAGGGGCGTGAGCGGAAGACGGCCTAACGGTGTGCGGGACCGTAGCCCAGCTTCATGGAGACGGTTGCGAATGGTCCTCGCCGATACCCCAGGAGCAACAGCGTCCCCAATTTGCTGGGAAGTGGCGGTGCGGTCCCCTACGGCACTGCGTAGGATCCTACGGTCTTGGCGTGCATCCGTGCGTCGCTGCGGTCCGGTCCCAGGTCGACGGGCACGTGCACCTTCCGCCGACCACTGGCGACAACATCGATGTACTGTGGAGACCTCACGCCCCACGTGTTGAGCAATTCGGCGGTACGTCCACCCGGCCTCCCGCATGCCCACTATACGCCCTCGCTCAAAGTCCGTCAACTGCACATACGGTTCACGTCCACGCTGTCGCGGCATGCTACCAGTGTTAAAGACTGCGATGGAGCTCCGTATGCCACGGCAAACTGGCTGACACTGACGGCGGCGGTGCACAAATGCTGCGCAGCTAGCGCCATTCGACGGCCAACACCGCGGTTCCTGGTGTGTCCGCTGTGCCGTGCGTGTGATCATTGCTTGTACAGCCCTCTCGCAGTGTCCGGAGCAAGTATGGTGGGTCTGACACACCGGTGTCAATGTGTTCTTTTTTCCATTTCCAGGAGTATATATATATATATATATATATATATATATATATATATATATATATAGAGAGAGAGAGAGAGAGAGAGAGAGAGAGAGAGAGAGCATTAGAATGACATATAAAAATTTAAAAATTTATAGTGGAACATTCAAGAATTTTTTGAGATTTTCGGCAACAATGTTTCCTCTTAGTAAATTACTTATGTATTTATGTATTGTATATAAAACTGTCAAACTGATTATTTGTTATGAAAACATGTGACAGCAGAACTGTCATACTGTCATACTGAACACTATCCACAGTTACCATTACATAAAAAAAATTAAATAGGTCTAGCCGTTCTCAAGTGACGATCTTTCACAACTCATTTTAATTTCCAACTTTTCGGTTGAATTTTCAATAATTATTTTTCACACAAACTCTGTCCTGAGAATGCCAGAAAGAAAAAGTCAAGTTGCTCGAGTCTTTCTAGGTGAAGTAATTGATTTTAAGTTACATGAGATAAAAGTACCAGTAAGGTTTAATACTTTCGGTTCCATAACTATAACAAATTTTGAAGGACATTTTCGTTTTCCGCATTCATTGTGTTTAATGACGAAATGCCATTTATTTACCCTGTTTACCCACAGTAATTAAATATTAATTGCGCGTCTTACGTCACGAATAGGAATAAATAAACAAGATAACAACGAGCCAAGGGCAAAAGATTAACTCAGAGATGAATATACGGCCTTCTACATTCGAACCAAATGGTATCCGTGCAAGCTGGCAGAAAGTCTTCATCACAGAGTACACAGATCAAAATCTTCATCTACTGTAGCCTGATCAGTCGATTGCCGAAATTGAGAAAGACCTGTATGTACTTGGAGGAACGCTTCGGTAGGCTCACGATCAGTAATGCAGCATAGCTGTGAGAGAGACCCGGTTTCAATTTCTGCTAGTCACAGACTTTTCTGTCTCAAGAAATTCTGAAACAGGTGTTCATGATCCAAAAAAGTCCTATGAGGAATTTTTCTTGGAAATAAAATCAACTAAACTGACACGCAAGTTGTACAATATGTAAATTTATTTTAAGTAGGTATTCCAAGCATCCACAAAAAATAATGTACGTTTGAAAATCTTAATGTAGAGTCTAGAAAATGAATGAAATATTTGAAGTTAACTCAATAAACACATTTTTATTACGAAGAAAAAATTTCAAAAGGTTATTAGCATCAGATTAAATTTACTTAAATCTTCATAAAATAAACAAATTAATTTAATCAAGTACTGTTAGAATGAGACACATCATGTTTACGGGTCTCCACTTTCTTATGTGAATGAACCACAAAAATTATACGTTAACTGTAATTTTTTAGTCAGTGAATAATATTTTGAAAGTGTTTAAGCGAAACTAATTACTTGAAAAAGCATGTAACACTTTTGGTGATAAATCATTGCTGTACTGTTTCTAAATAGCCGTCATAACACTTTCTCTGAATGGCTGTCTCTCCTGCTGCAATACTAAATACGAAATAAAATGCTAGTAACGCGCCTCGTCAGACACTACAGTTCGGCAGTGGCAGCTGTATAGTTCAAGTGATTATAATATTCCAACACATACAGTGAGGTGACATAAGTCATGGGATAGCGATATGAACATATACAGATTGCGGTAGCATCGCGTACACAAAGTGAAAAAGGGCAGTACATTAGCGGAGCTGTTATTAATTTCCACATGATTCGTGTGAAAAGGTTTCCGGCGTGATTACGATCGCAAGACGGGATTTAACAGTCTTTGAACCCGTAATGTATTTATAGCTAGACGCATGGGACATTCCGTTTCGGAATTTGTTAGGAATTCCGAGACACTCCGTGTCACGTTTGAGCCGAGAATACCAAATTTCAGGCATTACCTCTCACCATGGCCAACGATGTGGCCGACGGCTTTCGGTTAACGATTGAGAGCAGCGGTGATTGCATGGAGTTGTCAGTGCTAAGAGAGAAGCATCATTGCACGAAATGACGGCAGTAATCAATGTGGGACGTAGGACGAACGTATCCGTTGGGACAATGTGGGAAAATTTGGCGTTAATGGCCTATGGCAGCAGACGACCGACTCTGGGCCTTAGCCAACAGCAGCGTCTCTTCTGGGCTCGTGACGATATCACATTGACCACTGAAAAACTATGACCTGGTTCGATGAGCCCCGACTATAGTTGGTAAGAGCTGATGGTATGGTTCGAGTGGTTGGTTGGTTGGTTGGTTTGGGGAAGGAGACCAGACAGCGTGGTCATCGGTCTCATCGGATTAGGGAAGGACGGGGAAGGAAGTCGGCCGTGCCCTTTCAAAGGAACCATCCCGGCATTTGCCTGGAGTGATTTAGGGAAATCACGGAAAACTTACATCAGGATGGCCGGACGCGGGATTGAACCGTCGTCCTCCCGAATGCGAGTCCAGTGTCTAACCACTGCGCCACCTCGCTCGGTCGGTTCGAGTGTGGCACAGACCCCATGGAGCCATGGACCCGTCAACAAGGCACTGTGGAATTTGGTGATGGCTCGACAATCGTGTGGGCTCTGTTCACGTGGAATGGAGTGGGCCTTCTTATGGAACTAAACCAACTGAAACCACCTGCAGCCATTCAAGTTTCTCATGTCCCCAAAGAACGATGGACATTTTGTAGACGACCATGCGCGAACTCACTGGATGATAATTGTTCGATATTGGTTTGAAGAATATTCTGGACAGTACGAGCGAATGAGTTGCCCACCCTGATCGTCCGATATGACTCCCATTGAACATTTATAGGATGTAGTGGAGAGGTCAGTTCGTGCACAAAATCCTGCACTGGTAACCCTTTAGCAATGAAATGTCTTGTGGCTAGGGCCTCTCGCCGGCTACACCGGTCGCCTGGTGCAAGTCTTCTTAGTTCACGCATCTTCGGCGCCTTACATGTGCATGAGGATGATATGATGACCAAACCAAGACAACACCCAGTCTCCAAGCGGAGAAAATTTCCAACCCCGTCAGGAGTCTAAGCTGGGCCTCTTGCATGCTATCCTTCGGTGCTGACTACTCAGCTGTGGAGGCGGACACTTCCGAAGTTTTGGATGGCTAGAGAAACAGCGTGGCTCAATATTTCTGCAGGGCACTTCCAACGACATGTTGAGTCTAGTTGCTGAACTATGCCGGGTAAAAGCAGGTCCAGCACAATATTAGGAGGTATCCCATGACTTTTGTCAATTCAATGTATTTGCGAAAAGTTCTCTCTAGACGCCCAGCCTCGCCAGAAACTAGGTCTGACTACCTTAAGAGCTTCTTTAAGCGGTTGCGTCACTTAACCGAGCACGACTCTAACTGTCATGACCAGTTAGGGATCACTGACACACATACATTAACAGAAACACCCAGAGACACAGTGGCATCGCAGAGAGCATCCCAGAGTTCTCCAGAGAGCTAAAACACGAAGAAGAATTGTTTCTCGGCTTTTTGCAAGACCAGTGTGTAGTATTTTTGTCCAAGGTCAGTACTTTATTTAAGATAATATAGAATTAAGTCACCAACAAGTGAAACATCTTCACAACAACCATGTCCTTTACACCAAAAATATACAGCCTCATCATAATTACCTTCCTGCTACCACGAGTACGTATAAACAAAGCTTGCGCAGGAACTGAATAACAGCTACTGCCACCTACAACTTCAGTAAAGTGAAAAGTAAGATAACAGAATGTATGTGTCTCAGTGAGCCGTAACTGGTTATCAAAGTTAAAGTTCAGTCGACAAATTATAGCAATCATTTGTGGGACTCGTCTTAGACATTAAATGATAACGGATAGAAAGTTAGAAATATTGACCGTTCAAAGATTTGCTTTTCCTCTCAATGTAGTTTCTATAAATAGTTTGCATGAATACAGGCAGTGATTCGTTCTAAGTGTGAGTCAAGTAGGCCGGATAAGACATCAGAATTTCAACTGCGAGACCTGCGGTGTAGAGTAGAACCCACTACACCTGCCAGTTGCGGCTGGACCCGCCCTCTGGAAGACTGGGACGTCCGGTCCGCGGGCCCCGGAGGGCCGCCCCCGAATAGCGGTCACTCTTTGGTCGATACGTGCCAACGGTCGCCCTCCCGTCTCCCGTCTCTCGCCAACCGTAGGAGCGCCGCTGCCAGCTGCTGCTGCTGCTGCTGCTTCAGCCGCTGGCACTGCCACCGCCCAACGCCAGCCCAGAGGCCGCCAGTGACAGATTGCCTTCCGGAAGCCGTCATTTTCTACGTAATTCTACAGGAATAACGCTAATCCAGAAATGACTGCACCACTGGAAACCTCCAAACTGAGATTGCAATCTATCGTTTTAATGGGTCTCCTTTATTGGCAGCACTCAGTATATTTTAATAGGTAAATGCCGTTGTCTGTCTGATTTTGTTTTTAATTTCAACATAATTTCTGCAACCACGTGGCACAGAACATGATAATTCGTGCTAGTGTTCTGATCACTCTTCGTACAGGACAATGTACAGACTGAAACATTCCGCCACTTTCGATCATTCTCCTTTTCGTATGTAAAATGTCCACTGTCATTCTCATACATTAGATATTTATCTTGTTTTTTACAGCTGTTGGAAACGAAATTCTTGAGGGAATGATAACCAGTTAAAGTTCTGCAAGAGAGACAAATACAGATATAATACAAATGTAATGAAATGTGTAAATGCCACTTGAAGCAGCTCTTTCTATCATCTCAATCAGCAAGCAGAATAGCCAGGTTTGAGAATTGACGGTGCGAAAGGGCGACGCTACGTCTGGATCTGGAAAGATTTTATTTTCGTGTTACGATTGTACTCGGGTCAATAGCTTCCTCCAGGATGTAGGCCACAATAGTTTTCTTTGCATGGAGTATAAAAACGCTAGCTTATCGTCAGTATTTCTGGGGTTTAGGTAAATCATCGAGAGAATAATAAGATTTCCTTTAATGTGAATACTGTTATCTTCACCCTGTGAGAATGTCTTCCTGCAGTTTAGCACATGTTTTCTTTGAGCGCTTTGGCCCAGCAGGAATGGTCAATACTCAGGGATATGACGGGGACGATAAATCGAAGCAAAAGAAATCTGTTCAACATGGGCTCTAGACTGCACATCCTAAGAGCTATGAGCATTACTTCATCTTCGATACAGCAAAACAAATCTGTTTGTTCTGTGGTTACCTCATTAGTTTCCATACTTTTCAAGCAGGTAACGTTGACCAAAACAAGAAAAAAACTGTAGTCAATATGGTTTTTAAAACGCATACCTCAAGAGCTATGAAAATTTGTTCAGAAACAGAGATATAGTTTACGACACCGAAAATAAACAACTGCTCATAGATCTTAAAGTACGCACATCAAAGACCATGTTTACTGGATTTTTTTCTTTTTGGTCCATACATCTCTCACAAAATGGAAATCAACGCGCTGGCAGTAAATGAGATTTGTTTCACACGTCCGTACCACCACCTCTCACAATATGGAGCCATAGAGATTGCAGTACAAGAGATTTCTTTGGCAGTATCAAATATGAAGAAGTGTTCATAGCTCTTACGGTATGCATTTTAGAACCAATGTTTACTAAACCTTTTAGCTTAGAACGAACGTTCCTGTTATATCCTGAATATTGACAATGCCACCAGGGACATCCTGTATTTTACAAGTTTTATGTAATCAGCGTATCTGTTCATAGTAACTGATGACGTAATAATACATGATTCTTGATAGTCATTCAGTTATGGAAGCTTTACATTGATTTTTAACGAACAAAGTAGGGTCAGAGGCCTGAAATACTGATTGTGAGAACTTTTTGCTATCGTTGGCTCTCCCACAAGTTGTGGCGGTGGCAGGTTAAGCGTCCATGGTTGCTCCCGTGAGGACATTGCCGTCGGAATGATGTGTCGTTCCCACGCCTGGGATCGACGAGACTTCTTTCATGCTGCCACGGAGCAAAAGATGGTGATTAGTAAAAATAAATGCTGAATTCGGTGAAATACAAAATAACGTGAATACAGTGACTTATATGAAATAAAGAGGACGGCACTGCTTCGTTGTTTTTAAAGCAACAGCACTTGCAAACTACGTCTTCAGTTATTTGCTGGACGTATTCCAATCTCTTTTTACTATTTACAAATCTCTCTATAACCATAGAAGTTATTTCATGATGTCTCAGTAGACGTCCTACCAACCTCTCTCCTCAGCTTGCCAGTGTTTTAGCGTTTTCGGTATATTTCTTTCGTCGCCGATTGTCGGAGGACGTTATCATTCCTTACCTTATGAGCCTTCCTAATTCTCACTACCCTTCTGTAACACCACTTCTCAAATGCTTCGGTTCTCTTATGTTCCGGTTTTCGCACAATCCATGTGTCACTACTGTGGTGTCACCACCAGACACCACACTTGCTAGGTGGTAGCTTAAATCGGCCGCGGTCCATTAGTACATGTCGGACCCGCGTGTCGCCACTGTCAGGATCGCAGACCGAGCGCCACCACAAGGCAGGTCTCGAGATACGTACTAGCACTCGCCCCAGTTGTACGGACGACATTGCTAGCGACCACACGTACGAAGCCTTTCTATCATTTGCCGAGAGACAGTTAGAATAGCCTTCAGCTAAGTTAATGGCTACGACCTAGCAAGGCGCCATTTGTACCATTGCATGTATCTCAAGATAGTCTCACTTGTATCATCAAGAATGCTGTATACCAAAGGACGATATAAAAGTTAAGTGTTCTAGTAGCTACGTTCTTTTCTTTATCACATTCATTACGAATCCTGTTCCAGACTTAACGCCAGACAGCGTGAGTTGACGCGTGCCCTTTCGGCTACTTCACTGTGGACTGGCTGCCTTAACAGTCCACTACAACTACCATACCGTGTTCCAACCGTACATTTTGAGAAATTTCTTCCTAAAATTAAGGTCTATGTTTGATATTAGTATACTTCTCCAGGGATGCCCTTTTTTGCCAGTGCTAGTCCACTTTTTAAGTCCTCCCTGTTCCGTCCGTCATGGGGTATTTTGCTGTCTAGGCAACAGAATTCCTGAACCTCGTGTACTCTGTGAGCCTCAATTCTGATGTTTTCTCGCTGTTCTCACTTCTACTAATCCGCATTTCTTTCCTCTCTTCGATTTAATCTCAGTGTATATGCTGCACTCATCAGACTGTTCATTCCATTAAACACATCCTGTAATTCTTCACTTTCACAGAGGATAGCAACGTCATCAGCGAATCTTATCACTGATATCATTTCACCTTGAATTTTAATCCCCATCTTGATCCTTTCTTTTATTTACGTCATAGCGTCTTCGATGTATATGTTGAGCAGTAGGGGTGAAACACTACACCACTGTCTTATACCGCTCTTTAGTCCCAGTACTTCGTTCTCTTTCTTCGAATCTTATTGTTCCATCTTGGTGCTTGCCCATTCGTACTACTACGTAAAGAAGTATTGCAGTTTAACATTATTATCAAAAATCTTGACTCGTTCTTGACAGATTTACGCCACATTTTTACAATATATCCTAATAAATGTTGAGATGGACATAGGGCACACTTTTTAATGTACATTATATTTAAATATTTATTTACAAATGTGAAAAGTTTCTAGCCAAAATCTGAGAGAGCTCTTAACCGATTTACTCTGGAATTTTACACGATAGTCTAATAAACGTCCTAACGGACATAGGCTATATACTTTTAATGTCTATAGTACATAAATAAAAACTTTGTGGTGAAAAGTTGTTACAAAATATCTAGGAAATATTTTGACCGATTCGCTTCAGATTTTCGCATTAGCCTTTGAGAAACATTAAAATGGACACGGTCTGTATATTTTAAATATATGTAACACACAAGTAAATAATTATTGTAATGTACTTACTGTATAAAGTTAGGCCGTTGACTAATGTTGTTGACAAGAATTTCGAAAAGTGCTTGGCACATCCACTTTAAATTTTTCACAGTATTCTAATAAATGTGTAGACGAACATAGTCTACTCATTTTTCTAAATTTATGATATATAATTATATATTTAATACAAAAGGGAAAATATTTACTCCTGCTTTTACACAATATTCTAATAAAAGCTCTCTCGAACGTAGGATACATAATTTTCAATATACAAGCTATATAAATATATGTATAATATATAATGAGGAAATGTTGCTAGCAAATATCTCGTTAAGTTCTTGACTGATTTACTCCAAATTTTGACACAGTACTCTAATAAACGCTGAGATGATTACAGGCGACATCTTTTAACATACATGGTACATAAAATGTATGTAATACATAAAGAGGAAACATTGGTATTAAATATCTTGAAAAGGTCTTCGCCATTTTTTCTAGTTTAAATTATACTCCAGCCAACTTTTGGATGAACATAGTCTACATACTTTTCAAATATGTATACTATTCACGTACGTATCTAAGACATAAATCGAAATCTTTATTAGCAAAAACCTCTAAAAGTTCTTGGCCAATTTATTTCCCTTTTTAAATATGTATGTAATATATAAAGGGGAACTGTTGTTAGCAAAACTTTCTAAAAGTTCTTGACCAGTTAATTTCAGATTTTTACTCAATGCTCTAATAAACATTCCGACGAAAATTGGTTGTGCGCTTTTTAAATATATGTATCATATAAATGTATACGTAATATATGAAGGGGAAACAATGAAAAAATGTCAGCTAAAGTGCCAATGAGTTCTTGACTGTTTTGCTTCAAATTGTCACAGATTGATAATGGCTATACTCTTTTCAAACAACAATGTGCAAATTATCTGTTACAACCGACTGTGAGAAAAAAGGCTGTGCTGCAAAAATTTGTGGTTCAGTTTACTTTCTCACATTTAATTTTAAATTAGAAATGAGTACACTCAACCCATTAGACATATTGTTTCTTCCGTATGTATCCTTACCCCATTCCTGAAACTTTCTTTCATCTCCATCATTGCTTCTTCGTGTACAGAGTTAACAATAGGGACGAAAGACTACATCCTTGTCCTATACCCTTTTTAATCCGAGCACATCGTTCTTGGTCGCCACTCTTATTGGTTCAAATGGCCCTGAGCACTATGGGACATAACATCTGAGGTCATCAGCCCCCTAGAACTTAGAACTACTTAAACCTAACTAACTTAAGGACATCACACACATTCATGCCCGAGGCAGGGTTCGAACCTGCGACCGTAGCGGTCGCGTGGTTCCAGACTGAAGCACCTAGAACCGCTCGCCCACATCGTCCGGCCCCACTCCTATTATTCCATCTTGGTTCTTGTACGTATTGTATATTACCCATCTCTCCCTGCAGCTTATCCCTATTTTTCTCAGAATTTCGAACATCTTGCACCATCTTACATCGTCGAACGCTTTTTCCAGGTCGACAAATCCTAAGAACTTATCTTGACTTTTCTTTAGTCTTACTTCAGTTATCAACCACAACATCAGAATTGCTTCTCTGGTGCCTTTACCTTTTCTAAAGCCAAACTGATCGTTATCCAACGAATCCTCAACTTTGTTTTCCATTCTTATGTATATTATTCTCGTCAGCAACTTGGATGCATCAATGTTAAGCTCACTTTGCGATAATCCTCGCACTTGTCAGCTCTTGTAGTCCTCAGAATTATGTGGATCATTTTTTTACGAAAGTCCGATGGCATTTCGCCAAACCCATATATTCTACACACCGACTTGAATAGTCTTTTCGTTGCTTTTTCGCCCAATGATTTTGGAAATTCTGATGGAATGTTATCTACCCCATCTGCTTTATTTAATCTTAAATCCTCTAAAGTTATTTTAAATTCTGAGTCTAATACTGGATTATCTACTTCTTCTTAATCGACTCCTGTTTCTTCTAATATAACATCAGACAAATCTTTCCCCTCATAGAAGCCTTCAATCTATTCTTTCCACCTATCCGCTCTCTCCTCTGCATTTAACAATGGAATTACCGTTGCACTCTTAATGTTAGCACTCTTGCTTTCAGTTTTACCGAAGGTGGTTTTGACTTCCCTGCATGCTCACTCAGTCCTTCCGACAATAATTTCCCTTTCTATTTTTTGGGTTCACTAGTACTGGATATTACTCGTCTTTTCCTGTAGGTTATACCTATTTTTTCATATTTACGAACATATTGTACCATTTAACATTGTCGAACGCTTTTACCAGGTCGACAAATTCTATGAAGGTCTCTTGATATTTCTTCAGTACAGCTTGCATTGTCAACCACCTCAGAACTGCTTCTCTAGTATCTTTATCTTTCCTAAAGGCGAACTGACCCACGTATAAGCTCTCTGCCCTACATTTCATAGTTGAATTCCCGTTGCACTCTTAACAAGGCCAGGATGTGGTGCATAAAGGGTACATCAAGAATGTGCTGGGTCATATTGACCATGATTTCATTTATATTTTTTAAGTATTTATTGGCACTTTGTAACAAATGATGGGAATTAAATTTTTGAATTGTTTATGTGCTCTTGACAAATGTACCTGTGACAGCCTTCACAAACATGAGGCGTCTTAAGATGTGTAGCAGAGGTACACTCATGACATCTTTTTCGTACTCCTTGGACTCCGGCAGCCGATTCTTGTGAAGGTTCTCCACTAAATTCTCTGATTCTCTTATGCAAAGTGCTTGGGAGTTGAGGTATTTCTTGTCGGGCACTCAAGTGCTCACTGAAGAGCATAGGTCTTAGTGGTTTTATGAAATTACAAACCTTTGGTTCTTTATTTTTCTTTTATCGCTGAAAAATAGCAGCATGTATGCTGGCTATATTCAGTATCGAGTAGAAGACAGTATGATGACTTTTTTTGAGCTCCGGTTTACATCATAGGTCACTGACAGCTCATCTGCAACGTCAACTCCACCTTTTGTAAAATTATAAAGAATCTTTATCTCTGGTTGCTTTTTATCTCCTGTCGATTCGTCAGTTTCAGAATTGTAGTGAAGACCAGACATAAGCAAAAGGATTTTGCTTTTATTTGGTACATGAGAAACAAGTGTAATATCCTTTTCGAAACCGAACTTAGATGAGTAGATTTCTCTACCTCGAGTTTTGCTAAATTCAGGAAGGATTTGCCTCTTGTTCTTAGGCACTGTTGCCACAGGAGTTAGCTTGTGTTCATTCAGCGGATATCACACTAGTTCATAGCTCGTAAACCAATTATCAAAAGCCTCATTGCGGCTTTTTTTAAAAGTGTTTCACCAGCCGATTCACCACAGCAAATGGTTTATTTCTCATTGAAAACGGTCCCTCCGGCTGCTTCCCAGCATATATTTCGAGGCTGAAGATATAGAAATTCTTTGCGTCGACCAAGGCTAATATTTTATGCCATATTTGGCCGGTTTTTATGGAATGTATTCTCTAAATTTGCATCTGCCTCTGAATGCAAACTTTCTTGCAGTTTTCAACGAATATATCAAATATCTGCCGTGTTGGTGCTAAGTTGTCGAGGTGTTTTCTTTCTTGGTTTCTTCATCAAAACGAAGGCATGTTGTTGTCAGTCGAAATATTTAAACGCCTGTTCCGTCTGAAGCCCAAAGGTCAACGGTGTTCTGCCTCCCAGATGTATTACAACCTTATATAAGCCTTCAACTCGCTCATGATCGTTTCCTTCATAAAACAGACATTTGCAACTACTTCAAAAGCTGCTTTCCTTTCTGAGTTTGCATGTTTGTGTGTTTCGAGATAATACTAACCATGTTGTCATTGAAGAACGGGCTCCAGATTTATATCTCCGTCTGTGCTAATCTTGCCACTAAACTCACGGCAGGTAACCTGCCTGATTATATTTTCAGAACCCATCTTTACCAAAATAAAACGACCTGCATACCTGATTTTGCGATCGCTCGAGTAATTCTAGTAACACAGCATTGTGGGCAATATTTTGTAGCTCATTTAGTGGTATACTTGTATTATCTTCTTTGTCACTGCCTTCACTTGCATCTTGCTCAGTACCATTACTGGCACTGCGCTCACGAACAAAATCTTCGTTGTCACTGTCATATGTGGTAAAGTCGTTTTCACTGTGAGATAATTCCGCCAGTCAACGACGTATAAGCTCAGATTCCCTTTCTTCGTTGTCAATTTTGGCGAAAAACACCAAACAACACGAAACATTCATGAAAAAAGATAACCTGAAAAATCACACAGAAATACTACTTCCCGGTCAAAAATCCCCTCTTACTGTGTGCACTCTTATCTCATTTCACGGACGGCAGGCGACTGAGGGGGTCCACGCATTAGGGAGGGGAGTATAATAATTACGGCTACTGAGAACTTCGACAATGTGTAACTGCGCAACAAAGACTTGCCAACAAAAGGAAATGAGCAGGGTCAAATTGACCTTACCACATCCGCGCCGGATTAATGTTACCGCCCTCGCTTCTGATTTCACCAAACGTTGTTTTGACGTTTCTATATACTGAGTCAGTCCTGACAATCACTTCTTTTCCTATTAATTCACAATTTTCATGCAGCCATTTCGCCTTAGGTTCCTTTCACTTCCCATTTATTTATTTCCTAGGCAACATCTATTTTGTGTTCCTAACTTTCTCAGGACATTTTTACACTTCCTTCTTTCGTTGATCAACCCAAGTATTTCTTATGTTACCCATGGTTTCTATCGATGTTGGGTTCCTCGTACCAGGTCTCTCCTTCCAACTTCTGTGATTCTCTTTTTTAAAGATGTCTTTTGTTCTTCAGCTGAAGTGAGCTGTTCATTACTGCAGCCTCTATAGCCTCAGGTAACTGAAAGCGTATGTCTTAATACGTTAAAAAAATGGCTCTGAGCACTATGGGACTTAACATCTGAGGTCATCAGTCCCCTAGAACTTAGAACTACTTAAACCTAACTAACCTAAGGAAATCACACACATCCATGCCCGAGGCAGGATTCGAACCTGCGACCGTAGCGGTCGCGTGGTTCTAGACTGAAGCGCCTAGAACCGCTCGGCCACACCGGCCGGCCCTCTTAACCGTTAGTACTTCTACAAGGATGGGGCCCCTCCACGCCCACACCAACGTGGTGACCATACCAAAAGTTCTACTGTCACCTCCGTAAACATGTTAGTTTTTGAATCAGGCGTCACAGGATGCGGGCTGTGATGTTATCCATGCGTCTGGGTAAGATTACTCATTAACATGGTCCATCAGGAGATAGAAGTGGTCGAAAACGATTGAAGGGTAGCGGTTGTAAGGGCAGAGGATAAAAAAAGTGCCAAGGCAAGAGCCAAGGGAAAAAAAAACCTCTGTGACAGTAGGACGGGTAGTAAGGGCAGTAGCGGCTTGCTAGCTGCTACAGACCATGCAAGGTGAGGGAAGGTTAGCGTGAGGTATCGTGCATCGTTACCTATGTGCTGCGTGGTCGTTAGCTGGGTCAGTCCGGTGCTGCGGCTGGGCTCGCTTGTAGTCTCCTGGGCCGGCCGCAGTGGCTTCCTCCCTGTAACATAAGAGTTCGGCGCGGCAACGCAAGCGCTGCTGTTAGGCCCTCTGCTGCGCCTTGTCGTCGGTGACTTGGTGCAGCTTCATCAGGCTGGTGCAGTACGGCGGCGATCGCCTCCCGTTCAGCGTCCTCCTCTACTGCACGGCGCAGGACTTCTGCAGTGCAGCTTCGAGCAGCTCCGCTTGTTCAGAGAGCTGCGCCGCTTCAGCGTCGGAGAAATGCAGGCCGTTCGCTCTCGCTGTCGCGATGAAGGTCGCTCCCGCAGTCGTCGGCGTCGCCACCGGTTCCGCTGTGGCGGCGGTTGTCTTCTTTGCGCCTCTCACCTGCGGTGCTGCTGGAACAAAAGCTGGGATAGGCGCGCGAACGTCCTTCTGCGAGGTCGCAGGAGTGTTCGCCGGTACGACTGCGCTGAGGCCTTGGGCGAAGACTGCTCGCAGTTGCCTCAAGGCCTCTTGCTTCTCTGCAGCCACGGCGGCTGCGAAGGCAGCCCTCTCCGCCGCCATGACGGCTTTGAGGGCTGCTGTGGCCTCCTCCACGGCGGTGCCGAGTTTGAGGTCACATCTCTTCACGGGAGGGCGAGCTGCGTCCTGGCTGCCCGTTTCCGAGCGGCCGTGCCCGCCCCTGACAGGTGGATCTGCTGCTGCGCCGTCCCTCAGCTGCGCCGGGCTGTTCTGCGCCCTACGCCGTTTCCGACGTCGTCTTCTCTTCTGCTGCTGCGTCGGTGCGGCCGCGGCCGCGTCGCCGCCCCCGGCACGGTTGCGGCTTGAGAAAGCCGCACAACCGCGCCAACTGGCGACGTGCGGGCCGCCACACCGGACACAAGTCGGCAGAGCGTTGCTGCCGCGGTCGCAGGCGCGGCTGTCGTGCTCACCTGAGCACTTGACGCACAGCGCCGCATTGCGGCAATACTTCGCAACATGGCCCTCGCCCTGGCACCTGAAGCACTGGGGCTGAGGATCCATGGCGGTCGGGAGAGCCTCCGTTGTAACCGGGAAGCCCAGCAACTTCCGCAAGTCGAAAATGTCGCTCCCGCCGTCGGCCGTTTGCACGGTCACGGCATAGAGCGGCGCCCTCTTCGTGTTGGTTCGGTTGTGCAACCTTGCGGCTGCATTACCAAACCCGGCTCGCAGCAGCGCTTCCCGGACCGCTGCCTCATCACAGCACCAAGGCAACCCCCTGAGGAGTACCTTAGTCGTCTTCATCCTTCCTACGGAAGGTGCCTTCTCACGCGCCGGCGGCGCGTCGACGATGTGGTCGGCCACTGCGACCTTGATCGCCCTGTGGTCGGCCACGTTTGCGGCTCGAACGCAGATCAGCGAGTCTGTATCGACAGACTCGTAGACCACCTCGTTCTGAGCGCAGTTCGTCATGGTGTCGAACAGTGCTGTCCACCCGCCTTCCATAGATTTATACGAAGATGCATGAAAAGTAGTAAAATCATGATACGTCTCACAGATAGTGCCTTCTCGTCTTCTCTGGAGTTCCTTGCACGGTCGGCAGACTCAGTGAGTTGCACAACCGAAGGACCCTTCGTAGCGGCAGGTTTCCTCTGCGCACCCTTCTTCCCCATGCTGCGAGGCGCGGAACACGACAATTTGCACGCGTTGTCAAAGCAACGCACGACAATTTGCTCTCCGCGGCGCCCACAGCACAGAAAACCTCTTCACGAGCTCTCAACGGCCGAGTAAGCGAAGCGCGCAACGGCAGCGATGCGCTCACCTCGCCAGCTCAGGCCCGCCGGCGTGGCCCCCCGCGGCCGCTTCGTACAGCACCTCCACGACGCTCCTGCCCGCCGCAAGACGGCCGGTGAGCGCTGGCGCTGGGGCAGTGTAGCCATTGTACAGGTACAGCAAGACAAGGCACCCTCAGAGAAAAGACGTGTGCGGCTTTGAAGCTTCCAGAAGCCAGCGATAGTTAAAGAGCACACTATCGATACGTCATAGCATCAAAAATAGAAGTGCTCGTTACATACCCGAAGTATATTTTTTTCGAAAACCAGAAAAAAAATAGAAACCCCGCAGAACCCTGAAACGAGATCCCCACACAAGCAAATAACCGCTGAACTTCTCATCTATCATTCCCTCTTGAATTATACTCTAAGACAACAGAGATATCACTCCACACTCTCTCATCTCTAAAACGAAGCCGGCCGGTGTGTCCGTGCGGTTAAAGGCGCTTCAGTCTAGAACCACGTGACCGCTACGAACGCAGGTTCGAATCCTGCCTCGGGCATGGATGTGTGTGATGTCCTTAGATTAGTTAGGTTTAATTAGTTCTAAGTTCTAGGCGACTGATGACCTCAGAAGTTGAGTCGCATAGTGCTCAGAGCCATTTGAACCCTAAAAGGAAACTTACTATTTTTTTATTTATAGATGTGAAAAGCAGGCAACTAACATACACAGAAATAACATTTGAATGTAACTAGATTGAACAGTAATAAAATAATCAAAATGCCTTTGTACAGATGTCCACGAAATTAGAGCCAGGAAAGTACTTAATGCAGTTCATTTAAATCTCTACAGCATTCTGCACTATCTGTGAGACGTATCATGATTTTATTACTTTTCATGCATCTTCGTATAAACCTATGGAAGTTATGTGCACAGGTTGCACAGAAGAAAATACTGTAATTACCTATACTACCAATTGCTACTAATCATCTGTTAAACCCTTCTAAGCACTGTACACGTTTTTATCTAGTTCAGCGTCACTGAAAATACCTTCTGACGCAATAATGTATGACTGCTTACCCACTTCAAACATTTTTCCATGTTGTTGTTGTTGTTGTGGTCTTCAGTCCTGAGACTGGTTTGATGCAGCTCTCCATGCTACTCTATCCTGTGCAAGCTTCTTCATCTCCCAGTACCTACTGCTACCTACATCCTTCTGAATCTGCTTAGTGTATTCATCTCTTGGTCTCCCTCTACGATTTTTACCCTCCACGCTGCCCTCCAATGCTAAATTTGTGATCCCTTGATGCCTCAAAACATGTCCCACCAACCGATCCCTTCTTCCAGTCAAGTTGTGCCACAAACTTCTCTTCTCCCCAATCCTATTCAATACCTCCTCATTAGTTACGTGATCTACCCACCTTATCTTCAGCATTCTTCTGTAGCACCACATTTCGAAAGCTTCTATTCTCTTCTTGTCCAAACTAGTTATCGTCCATGTCTCACTTCCATACATGGCTACACTCCATACAAATACGTTCAGAAACGACTTCCTGACACCTAAATCTATACTCGATGTTAACAAATTTCTCTTCTTGAGAAACGATTTCCTTGCCATTGCCAGTCTACATTTTATATCTTCTCTACTTCGACCATCATCAGTTACTTCACTCCCTAAATAGCAAAACTCCTTTACTAATTTAAGTGTCTCATTTCCTAATCTAATTCCCTCAGCATCACCCGACTTAATTTGACTACTTTCCATTATCCTCGTTTTGCTTTTCTTGATGTTCATCTTATATCCTCCTTTCAAGACACTGTCCATTCCGTTCAACTGCTCTTCCAAGTCCTTTGCTGTCTCTGACAGAATTACAATGTCATCGGCGAACCTCAAAGTTTTTACTTCTTCTCCATGAATTTTAATACCTACTCCGAATTTTTCTTTTGTTTCCTTTACTGCTTGCTCAATATACAGATTGAATAACATCGGGGAGAGGCTACAACCCTGTCTCACCCCTTTCCCAACCACTGCTTCCCTTTCATGCCCCTCGACTCTTATAGCTGCCATCTGGTTTCTGTACAAATTGTAAATAGCCTTTCGCTCCCTGTATTTTACCCCTGCCACCTTCAGAATTTGAAAGAGAGTATTCCAGTTAACATTGTCAAAAGCTTTCTCTATGTCTACAAATGCTAGAAACGTAGGTTTGCCTTTTCTTAATCTTTCTTCTAAGATAAGTCGTAAGGTCAGTATTGCCTCACGTGTTCCAACATTTCCACGGAATCCAAACTGATCTTCCCCGAGGTCCGCTTCTACCAGTTTTTCCATTCGTCTGTAAAGAATTCGCGTTAGTATTTTGCAGCTGTGACTTATTAAACTGATAGTTCAGTAATTTTCACATCTGTCAACACCTGCTTTCTTTGGCAGTGGAATTATTATACTCTTCTTGAAGTCTGAGGGTATTTCGCCTGTCTCATAAATCTTGCTCACCAGATGGTAGAGTTTTGTCATGACTGGCTCTCCCGAGGCCATCAGTAGTTCTAATGGAATGTTGTCTACTCCCGGGGCCTTGTTTCGACTTAGGTCTTTCAGTGCTCTGTTAAACTCTTCACGCAGTATCTTATCTCTCATTTGGTCTTCATCTACATCCTCTTCCATTTCCATAATATTGTCCTCAAGTACATCGCCTTTGTATAAACCCTCTATATACTCCTTCCACCTTTCTGCCTTCCCTTCTTTGCTTAGAACTGCGTTGCCATCTGAGCTCTTGATATTCATACAAGTGGTTCTCTTCTCTCCAAAGGTCTCTTTCATATTCCTGTAGGCAGTATCTATCTTACCCTAGTGAGACAAGCCTCTACATCCTTACATTAGCCATCCCTGCTTAGCCATTTTGCACTTCCTGTCGATATCATTTTTGAGACGTTTGTATTCCTTTTTGCCTGCTTCATTTACTGCATTTTTATATTTTCTCCTTTCATCAATTAAATTCAATGTTTCTTCTGTTACCCAAGGATTTCTATTAGCCCTCGTCTTTTTACCTACTTGATCGTCTGCTGCCTTCACTACCTCATCCCTCAGAGCTACACACTCTTCTTCTACTGTATTTCTTTCCCCCATTCCTGTCAATTGTTCCCTTATGCTCTCCCTGAAACTCTCTACAACCTCTCGTTCTTTCAGTTTATCCAGTTCCCATCTCCTTAAATTCCCACCTTTTTGCAGTTTCTTCAGTTTCAATCTGCAGTTCATAACCAATACATTGTGGTCAGAATCCACATCTGCCCGGGTTCCCGGGTTCGATTCCCGGCGGGGTCAGGGATTTTCTCTGCCTCGTGAAGGCTGGGTGTTGTGTGCTGTCCTTAGGTTAGTTAGGTTTAAGTAGTTCTAAGTTCTAGGGGACTTATGACCACAGCAGTTGAGTCCCATAGTGCTCAGAGCCATTTTTTGAATCCACATCTGCCCCAGGAAATGTCTTACAATTTAAAACCTGGTTCCTAAATCTCTGTCTTACCATTATATAATCTATCTGATACCTTTTAGTATATCCAGGATTCTTTCAGGTATACAACCTTCTTTTATGATTCTTGAACCAAGTGTTAGCTACGATTAAGTTATGCTCTGTGCAAAATTCTACAAGGCGGCTTCCTCTTTCATTCCTTCCCCCCAATCCATATTCACCCACTATGTTTCCTTCTCTCCCTTTTCCTACTGACGAATTCCAGTCACCCATGACTATTAAATTTTCGTCTCCCTTCACTACCTGAATAATTTCTTTTATCTCGTCATACATTTCATCAATTTCTTCATCATCTGCAGAGCTAGTTGGCATATAAACTTGTACTACTGTAGTAGGCATGGGCTTTGTGTCTATCTTGGCCACAATAATGCGTTCACTATGCTGTTTGTAGTAGCTAACCCGCACTCCTAATTTTTTATTCATTATTAAACCTACTCCTGCATTACCCCTATTTTATTTTGTATTTATAACCCTGTAATCACCTGACCAAAAGTTTTGTTCCTCCTGCCACCGAACTTCACTAATTCCCACTATATCTAACTTTAACCTATCCATTTCCCTTTTTAAATTTTCTAACCTACCTGCCCGATTAAGGGATCTGACATTCCACGCTCCGATCCGTAGAACGCCAGGTTTCTTTCTCTTGATAACGACGTCCACCTGAGTAGTCCCCGCCCGGAGATCCGAATGGGGGACTATTTTACCTCCGGAATATTTTACCCAAGAGGACGCCATCATCATTTAATCATACAGTAGAGCTGCATGTCCTCGGGAAAAATTACGGCTGTAGTTTCCCCTTGCTTTCAGCCGTTCGCAGTACCAGCACAGCAAGGCCGTTTTGGTTAATGTTACAAGGCCATATCAGTCAATCATCCAGACTGTTGCCCCTGCAACTACTGAAAAGGCTGCTGCCCCTCTTCAGGAACCACATGTTTGTCTGGCCTCTCAACAGATACCCCTCCGTTGTGGTTGCACCTACGGTACGGCCATCTGTATCGCTGAGGCACGCAAGCCTCCCCACCAACGGCAAGGTCCATGGTTCATGGGGGGGGGGGGCATTTTTCCATAAGCTCACCAATTATGACAGCTCAGCGGTCCTTTGTATTCAAACACAGATCAGCCTATGGGCAAGAAATATTCTCACTCATAAAACTACTGCTCGGTGAAATCAGGAATATGAAATGTTCATTAAATTGGAACCTAATCTGTCACCAGTTGGTTACCTAATGTGGTACAGAATTTACGACTGTACGTCAAATACAACATCATTAGGCAAATGGTAGTAACAATTGAAAATACAACAAGAATTTGTACAAACTGTGCATTAAGTTAACGAGCATTTCGCTCTCATTTAAGTATATGGCCGAAAGAGTCAGCCTACAGGAATTGTGAAACGAACCCTGTCGTCCAGGACTGCGTGCCACAAAGGTCGCAGATTCAACACGAGATGGGGAAACTCACAGGCGTCTTTTGTCTATTGTGACCAAAAGCGCTGTAGTGTGCGAGTGAGACGGACGAGAAACTACGTCATTGGGAAACTCAGTAGAAGCCGTTTACGGCCAAGGAGACGTAGCAATGTTAAATATGGCGGACCTAAGATAGGCCATAAAGGGAAACATTTATGAAAATAATTTAATTCTCAAGTAGTACAAGGGATGAAGCCACACTAATTTTAATCTGCCATCCTCCATAAATTTTCATGGTGATCCCAATGAAACTCGAATATTGATCATATCTATAATAGTTTAGGATTTACTGTTAAAGTGAAATCAAGAAGTTTTGTAACAAAGACCTGAATGCTAAAATGTGAACGCTAGGTCGATCTTAACGACGGACGTTTCATATAGAAGCGCACCTTTGACATGACAAACGTTGTAAATATCAACTGTGTAACTTTATTTGTTTAAGAGATATAGTAAATTTAAATTATCAACATATACAGTGAAGCATCAGATCACCATTTCCTCCACACAAAACGCATTCACGGACGGCGGCGTGACACCTTATTGAATCATTAAGTAATAGAATATTTGTTCTTTATTTATCAGAAAGCACATTCGTGCAAGGCTACTGGCCGTGACATTCAAAGTTAAGGAGGAAATTGTATTGGTTTTAAGTAAAAGAATTTAACGTTTATTATGTAACGGATATTATTATTACTCTATTTAGATCTTGAAAGTGGTCAAACTTTGATTATTTAAATGTGTCAAAATGTAAATTAATGTAGAATAAGCTGTAGCCAATCAGGTGGACGGCTTCAGAAAAGGGAACTACCCTAATCACTTGAGCGAAGATGTCCGGAGCGCGGGGAACGCTGTCGGAGGCGGACAGGGGGCAGTTATGGTCGAGGCCCCAAGGGGGACACTTCGGATGGAGACGCGAAAGCGGACACTCGGTCTTTAGGCAGCTAGGAAGTGAAGCGATTTAAAAACTTTCACGTTATGTGGTATCGCGGGACTTAGTCTCTGAGGGTGAGCTGTCGCGCTCCTGGTGTGAACCTTTCGTGTAAATATCGAGGTGGAGTATTGGACTTGCGTTTCACGATGAGATTGTGAATGATAGAACTGTGTCAAATAGATATGCGCTCTAAATACAACCAATTTCGCGAATAGTTTGCTTTCTGAATAAACATTGTTCTAACCAAAGCGCAACTGTGTAGCCTACATCGTTTACTTGTCGTTGATTTAGTTTCAGATATTATTATTACTGTTGTTATATGTTACATTAACTTTGTATTTTTCAGACTTGCCATCAGCCAGGCAATTTAACCAAAGGGTCACAAGTGTCTAATATAGGGCGTGTAATGTCACACGTGCGGTTCAACCCCTAGACGAGTTTGAGCCAAGACATTTCGACGAAGAGGAACCGCATCTGAGCCCGAACATCTTTGCGATGTTAGCTCGCAAACTGTGCCCAACAATATGATCATAAGTTCAAGCTTATCAATTTCCATTCTCTAAAGAATGAAATAAAACGATGTTTTTGTGTGGTTAATGCAGGACAGGAAAAGATTCTGGTATTTAAAGTTGAAAAACACGTTTTTATCACAAGGAAGTACAAGTTTAAGATTATTCAGCTGAAACGAAACACTTCCAAACACAAACGTGATTGACATTTTAATTTTCCGTATGATACTTTTAGCTACGCACACACTCACTTACATGTAGACGTAGGTGAGGCGTGCGTGGCTCGTGATCGTGCCACCTCTTGTTTAACAGCCTGTTTTTCCCTTACTGCCGCCTCGTTATGTTAATTTTCTATTATTGGTGCCACTGAGTTGCTGTCTTGCCCTAGAGCGGCAGCAGCAGCGCTTATCCATATAGGCCCTGCCGTATTATCTTTGCTGTACTGGTATTACTTCCCGGTCCAGCAGCAGCAGTGCAGTTCGTAACGGGCAATGGAGTGGAGTTGGAACGTGCCAGCAGTTAGTTGGGACCTGGCAACGTTCGAGTTGGTACGCGGCACAAGTTCAGTCGGGTTGCCAACACACGTGATTGGAGTGGGGACGACTTTGGTTGGTCATCGGTCGGTCGTCTTGCCGGACGTCGTGTATTTGGCCGGCGATCGCTTATGGGTTGGCTGCTTGTGCCGACTCGTGATTCGACCCCGTTATTGTACAGTCACTGCCGTTAGTATTTTCTAGCTCTTCGTGCAAGTGTTCGTGAAACTTTGTGTACTTCGTGTGATTTTGACTGACAAGTTATTTTAAATGATGTCAGAGTAATGTCTCTGAGCAGTCGGTCGGTTGGCGTGGAGCAGTGAGGAATTCCCGGCGAGTCGTAGTCTCTACGCGGTGTCGGAGTGTGTGGCGCTGTTCCATTTGCTACGAGGTCCGTGGCTCACCGACTCTGGACACGAAAGTTGAGTTTTGATTTAATCTACCAGCCAGTCAAGACAGTTCACATTGTGTCGTTTGCAGTTCATTGTTGGCTGTTGGGATATTCCCGCGAGCAACAGCGCGGTTTTCAAGTTGGAAAATTCTAGCCACCCTCCGGTGGAGATTCACTTTATTTGGTTGTTGTAATTGAAGTGCACCAGCGGAAGCTTCTGTCTTGTGGCCGTTAACGTTCCGGTTACCTGACCTGGCCGTTGATGTAAATTTCAGGCAGTATAGTTTCCTCATCGTGTTGTTACTGTCCAGCACGGTGTGTAGTTTGACAGCTCTGTGTATGATTGGTTGTGGGGGCCAATATCTTCTACGTTGTTTCGTAGAACTCCCTGTTGTGTCCTGGTCAGGTGAACTGGAAGTTATCTTGTCGGTGGGTTCGTTGTCTGTCGGTCGGTTTGATTGTCGTCGGATTGTGAATGGTAGGCCCGACTGCCTGTCCTACGTAAGCGAGCGTTAGTGTTTGAATTACAGATGGCTCTGAGCACTATGGGACTTAACTGCTGAGGTCATCAGTCCCCGGCCGGCCTTTCATTTACAGCCCGACCCTCGAACATCTGGGCGCCCTTGTGTGTACTGCCTTCTTTTTTTAAAATTTGTTCTTGTTGTTTGTACTTGTATGGCTTCTAGCCGATTTTTTAAAAATTAGAATTGCTTTCCTCTTAAGGCCTTCAGTCTAGTTGAAAGTACTGTTTCACATAAGCACTTCCGCATTTAAAATTTTTTTAATTTTGTTGAATTTTTTAAGTCTTCGGCCTTAAGCCGATTTTGAGTTTCGGTTGTTCTTAAGGCCTTCACCCTAAATTAAAGAACTGTTTCACGTAAGGCTTTTGCTATCTAAAAAAATTTATGTTTTGGAGTTTTAAGTGTTAGGCCTCCAGCCGTTTTGAATTTAACTTGTTTTTCTTCAGCCTAACTAAAGAACTTTTTTGAGATAAGGCTTGCGTTCTAAATTTCTGATTATGCTTGCGTTTTAAGTTATTGGCCTTCAGTGGACTTCTGCAAAGTTTGGAAGGTGGGAAACGAGGTACTGGCAGAAGTAAAGCTGTCAGCACGGGGCGTCAGTCGTGCTTGGGTAGCTCAGTTGGTAGAGCACGTGCCCGAGAAAGGCAGAGGTCCCGAGTTCGAATCTCGGTCCGGCACACAGTTTTAATCGGCCAGGAAGTTTCATACAAGCGCACACTCCGCTGCAGAGAGAAAATCTCATTCTGGAAACATCCCCCAGGTTGTGGTTAAGCCATGTCTCCGCAATATCCTTTCTTTCAGGAGTGCTAGTTCTGCAAGGTTCGCAGGAGAACTTCTGCAAAGTTTGGAAGGTAGGAGACGAGATACTGGCAGAAGTAAAGCTGTGAGGACGTCACGTGAGTCGTGCTTGGGTAGGTCAGTTGGTACAGCACTTGACCGCGAAAGGCAAAGGTCCGGAGTTTGAGTCTCTGCCCGGCACACAGTTTTAATCTGCCAGGAAGTTTCACGTCTTCTCTTGTTTCATTCACTTGCGTTTCCGTTTGACTTCAATCAATTCCTTGGTGTTCTGCTTTTTGCGATCTTTGTCGTACCGGTTCTACAGTTTTTATTATTTGACCAGTCAGATGGCCACAGACTTGCGTCGCCCTGTGTATACTTCAAAATACTGATTTCTTCCTAATTGCTTTTTGAAAAAATCTGCACATAATTCATCAAATCTGTAGTATGGATCGTTGAAAGTAAAATTTAAACTCTCAGTTTTATTCCTTTCGACTGATATTTATCTGAGAATAGATTCTCAGCCTCTTTCTATGACAAACTTTCTTCCCAACAGCATATCTTCAAGTTTTATTTCATGACCAAAGAAAATCTAACACTTTTCTTATAAATCTTGTTTTCATTTCCTAACAGTGTGCACCAGTTTCGCTGCAACAACAGTCTTCACATCCTCTCCCTGAACATTCTGCTCTGAAGTGTGTTCCTTATCGACTGAAAAGTCAACTTAGTCTATACCAAAAGTGTTTGCATCCAATAATATACCATGAGCGTCTGGGCATTTGTTAATTATTTCGTCATCTGCTTGATCCTTCTGTTTCAAATTACATTCTTCGTCCAATGGCAATACGTCTGCATCCTACCACAAATGTTAGCATTTCATTGAGTATTATCACTATCTGCGCATGTAGTCTTTTTGTTATCTGATTGCAGTATCTGGCATTCTGCTTGAAATGTTAAGTTCAAAACCAGGTATCTCCATTAACAAGTCTGTGTCTGAAGTAGCTTCTAAATCTGACTCCGTAGATAACAAACATTCCTACAGAATAGACGTGGTTTGTGTGTTTTCAAATTTGTATGCTTCTCCTCTTGTCTGTCTTTGAGTATCTCCCTCATTCTCTTACCATCCTTTTGTCTAAGTTCTACGATACACATTTCTTGCTTCTTTTCAAAATCTGTTACCCATTTCTTTTGATTTTCCTTTAATTCCTTCTTAAATTCCTTTACTTCTTTCGTGTTTTTTCTTCTTTTTACTTTACTCTAAATTTCTTTCAAGTTTCTCCATACATTCACCCGCGATTTTCTCTCTGTTTTCAAATTTATTGTCTATTTAATCTTGACCTGACCTGTTCTCTTTTGTGGTTTTGTCTTGACTGTTCATTATCGCATTGGTTAGTACCATTACATTCGACTGACTGCTGTTTTGAAATGAGTGATTTCCGCTTTTACTGCTAAGTGATTTCTCCTCTAGTTCTTCCCGTTTTTATATCAGTGGTGTTCAGATTTTTCCTGCACTTAATTCCGCCGTTAGATGCGTGTCTGTCGCTTCTCTGTTAGCCACGTTCTCAAAACCGGTATCTCTGATCCCTGCAATACCGTCGTCTCCCTGTCTATGGCGCTGATTTCCCACAACCCTTTCAGCTGCTATTTGCTCCGTTTCTGATGTCATTTTACAGTTGAATGTCGAAATGCAAATCACAAGCCAAATTAACTTCCTACATGCAAAATTTTCAGCCATACCAAATAGCTGAAAATTTCACCTGCAGTAGCAAGCTGAGCGCTGTTGGCATTACTGCAATACTTACGTTTGTTTCTGTGACTGTGGTTTGCTGTGCTGTGGTGTGAGGTTGCAATTTGCGCCAAACCTGCGTCTTGTCGAGACGTTCGTCTCGAAACACTGCAGTCCAAGATGTTGGAGAATCCCTCTTCTTCTTTTGAAACATTGTAATCCAAGACGCTGCAGATTTCTGTTTCACATACATTGTGTCGACGTTGATGCATTCTCATGACTATCTTCACACGTTAGCTCCTAGCGCTACTGTTCATTCATGTTTGTCGTTATTGCCTGTCGAATCTCTATTCTTCACCGAAAAGCAGACGTGCTTTCAAGAGTCGTCAGATTACCTTTTGCGGCTGTCAAATCACGGGACTCACGTGTGTGACCCTTACATCGAGAACACGTTTCGCTACAAAATAAACCTCTTCATGTGCCTAATATGAATATGATTTTCTTATACTTTTCAAATCTTAATCAGTTAAATAATGGAAAATATCACTGTGAAATAATAACGACGCAAGTCAAAAAAATTTTGGTTGTCCCGTTAGCATGTAACACACTTCCATAACAATGCCTACGTTCATCCAGTCTCGTGTTAACAGCTATGGTTCTTTCACATTCAAACCGAAGTAACCATTGCTATGATGCGTTTCCACATCAATTAAACAGGTAATCAATCACTAATCATGGAAGCTTTTTGCTTACGTTCTACTCCACAGCAATTACGAAATCTCAAACATGACCCCTATTTCAACCATAAATCTCTTAATTAATCGAGCGTGCCTTTCCGCGAAATAACTGCATTACTCAAACGCTTTTCTTCTACGATATAACAGGACACATTCAGCTCTGAAATATCTTTCAATCAAATGATTCTGGCTGTCTATTCACAACGCTGATCCACGCGACTGCTCCATGAAGAAGCTCAACAACGGCTTTCCTTCCCACACCGAGACGGCAGGTGACCACTAGTGCTGGGGCTTGGTTGTCATTATACAGCAAAACGGTGCCCCCTCGGAGAAAATGCGCTCTGGACTCAAAAGTTTCCAGATGCCGGCAATAAATAATGAGTACAATATGAGTCCAACATCAAAGATGAATAGGTGAATTTCTCGCATCTGTAGTTTTAAAGAATTAGAATTACCTGCTAGCTTACCTTAATGCAGTATGAATCTTTTACAATAGCTGTCAACCGAGAGTAACGTCGTAAAGGATTGACGATTATGGCATAGCATCCTGTCTGGACGAAGCCATTAGAAACGGACCACGAGCTCGCGTTGGAGGAGACTGGGGAAGACGTAGAAAGTGTCCTTTTCAAACGAAACACTTTCGTCTTAGGTGATTCTGGGAAACCAGAGAAAATCTTATATTTTATATAGAGGGGGAGCGCCTCCACGCCCACACCGGCATGATGGTCAACTCAATAGGTCTACTGCCATCTCTGCATAAGGGTTAGTTTTTACTACTGTGAGGTGTCGCAGGATGTGGATACTGCGATGTTTGCGAACGTCTGGTTAAGGTTAACCATTAATACGCGCTCATCTGGAGGTAGATTGGGTCGAAGTCGAACGAAGAGTAGCGGATTCAAGGGCAGAGGAAAAAAGTGCCAAGACAAGAGCCAAGGGAAAAAAACCTCTGCGATAGTTAGGTCGGGATAAGAGCAGTAGCGGATCTCTTGCTGCCTGCGATAGGTCGTGCAAGGGTAGGCTTTGTTAGTAGTGGTTATCATGCATGTCGATACCTTGAACAGTGGACGTTTCATTTCAGATGTGTTACGACCCGTGGCTCTACCCTTCATTCGATCCCTGCGAAACCCTACATTTCAGCAGGATAATGCACGACCGCATGTCTGTATACAGAAAACGGCTGCCCTGTACAACACATTCTCCAGATCTCTCACCAATTGAAAACGTCTGGTCAATGGTGGCCGAGCAACTGGCTCGTCACAATACGCCAGTCACTACGCTTGATGAACTGTGGTAACATGTTGAAGCTGCATGGGCAGCTGTTCCTGCACACGCCATCCAAGTTCTGTTTGACTCAATGCTCAGGCGTATCAAGGCCGTTATTACTGCCAGAGGTGGTCGTTCTGGGTACTGATTTCTCAGGATCTATGTACCCAAATTGCGTGAAAATTTAATCACATGTCAATTCTAGTGTAATATATTTGTCCAATGATTACCCGTTTATCATTTGCATTTCTTCTTCGTGTAGTAATTTTAATGGCTGGTAGTGTACAACGGAGCCCAGGTTTCATCTGTGGTGACGATCCTTTCAAGGCAGGCGTCACCTTCCCTATGACAGCAATTGAGCAGTTCCTCTGCAACCGCATAACGATGGCACTGCTGCACTTCAGTCATTGCTTGCGAGAGAAGACATCATCCTTACCACAGGGCGGTCGTTGCGAGACTTAGACAGAGATGGATGCGCTAACTGTGTACGATGTCTGCCATCTGTGTAGGTGTAGGTGATTGGGTGCGAGGCGACTGTAATGAGGGCACGTAATCCGGCGAACGACTGTCAATAAAATCTGTTATAAATTATAATAGTATTACCCGTACTTTTTATCCAACGCACGCAAATCGGTTACGCCCATCGAGAACATTATAGGTCTTTTTATTCTTCACTGGAGCATACTAGTTAATTCCGTTGAACATTCACCGTCCACTATTAATTTAATGGTCCCCACCGCAAAAATTTTCTTCTATTTAAAAATAAATTTGTCAAAATATGGTACAGTGTCCACCATCTTGCAGAAATTTAGGAAGGATTTCTTCCTCTTTATAAGATGTCTTCAATCCGTTGATGGATATTTGCATGTTACCTACTTCCGGATGATAAAGAGACGAATAACAGGCGACTTGGCATGTCGATAACAGTACTTTGTTCCCTCTGGAGCCAAGTTGAGATTTGCACCTAGGAAGGCAAAATTTGAGGCAGGCAGTACAATATCTTTGCTCGTTAGCTGTGCGCTCCGAAATGTAAAGCTATGCGACGGCACGCCATCACTCGTAATGACGCTGGCAATCCCGGTGTTACTCTCTTGCGCGGAGTTAGCCTAGTCGCGATTCTCGTCCAGATGTACTTTACGAGGAAAGAAGGATACAGGACGGAAAGGAAGCAATAATTCTGTTATGCGCGCAGCCGGTGCTCGGAGGCGCGGATTAACTTCGCAGTCGAAGTTTTATGCAGGAATAAATGAGAGGCGCCTGCGAAACTTCTTAGTCTCTTAGCATCCGACGTCGGGAGGGGGGAGGGGCAGGGGAGGGCATCTTGGTCCAGCTCTCGCTTGGCTCGCGTTTCTGTCTCTCCTCGTGGCTAACCCTGGAGGGAGAGCAGCCAGACGGCGAGAACAGGGATCGCACTGATATCTTCTAATCAGAAGCAGAGGCCTGATGTCGGAAATGAACTTCCTGGGGAGCAGTTAAGAGTCCCAAAACACCTCAGACTGTATTATTCTCGACGTCAACGACTGCTCATTCCCACCTGTCTTCCATAACGCACGTTTATGCATCTATGTTTCTTTCACGATTTTACATCCTTGTGCAAATCAATGAGATTTCATTTATCCATAATGCAATGTCTGGAGAAAATCCTGAGACAGTGTGAGCTACATTTATTTGTGTGTGTGTGCATGTGTGCGTGTGTGTGTGTGTGTGTGTGTGTGTGTGTGTGTGTGTGGTCGGTTGCGTGCATGCGAGCGTGCATATCTTCAATGTACGCATTCGTTCTGCCCGATGGACCATAAGAAAACGCATAAGAAATTTGTAACGTAATCATTTTGGGCTTCACTAAAATACGTTACAGAGAACGAAGCAACAGAGGGTATGTAATGCATGCAGAACAAATGGCTTGCAGAATAAGACATTTCTGCAAAACTGGATCAATACTATAACTATGTGTGACAGTTAAAACGTTGTACTGCAACCTGAGTCCATCACGTAAATCCTCCTTTCGTCGACAGTCCGATATAAAAATCCCCATCAGAGAACCCCTTAGTAGTCCCTAAGCTCCTCTCATTTACCCAATACTTCAACTTTTCACAAGAAAGATGACAGAGAAAGATGTGTTAATCATTTCTCAATAATGGTGCAGGGATAACTAGAATGATTTATACAGTAGAAGAAGCGTTGCATGTGTTGTGTACTACTTCATACACCTGTGTTAACGGCCTTGCAAAAGTGGAAACGTTCTACTAGAAACGTCTTCAATATTATCAGTCGGTGGGTTACTAGTCACTTGCTTGATGCAATGACTACATTGTCCATGTTTTTGTGTGGTAAAACAGTCTAATCTTTGGTTGTGCAGCTTATCTGGAAGGAATAATTTGAAGACAGAGTCCTTTCTACCAATCAGGTTGTTTGAATGTGCTTGGTCATCGCGTATGTAGACTAAAGCACAATATGTACTCTTCCTTCCTTCCTTGCTAAAGTTGGTGCTGTAGACGCTGTTTACATCGTGCTGCACGCCGACTATTTACTAAATATTCAGAAACGTTCTCAAGTGAATTATTGGTTGAAACAGTTGAAATGGCTCTGAGTATTATGGGACTTAACATCTTAGGTCATCAGTCCCCTACAACTTAGAACTACTTAAACCTAACCAACCTAAGGACATCACACACATCCATGGCCGAGGCAGGATCCGAACCTGTGACCATAGCCGTCGCGCGGTTCCAGACTGAAGCGCCTACAACCGCTCGGCCACAGTGGCCGGCGAATTATTTGAGATGGGTATTAGAACGGAATTTTACTAGTGTAATGTGATCTTTTAAAGGAAATCCTTGCAACACTTAAGGTTGCTAAGCGATTGATGCAAATATGCGCATTGGTATTTATTAAGTGAGACAGGAAAAAATGATTCAGCAAAGATATTGGAGAAGAAGTAATTTTGAATGTAGATAGAAAGAAATTCAGTTCGATGGTGCACGTAGTATCGCTTAAAGAAAGCTTTTCTGAGTTCCAAGAGAGAAAATAGAACATGATGACGACTTAATGGGTAGCGTCCAGATATTCAAAAACAACTTTAAACAATATTGATGCTTTTATCTGAAAACTGAAGGACTCTGAAGTAGCCATTCATGCGGCAATAAACGTCAAATGGCCGAGAGAACTTGGATAACCTGTGACCCTTGGATGTTCTCCAGGTACTATCATATTCTGTGGAAAGATTAATTTGCTTTCCCACCTGTGCTGTGGGATGTTCGTATACTACGTAGCTAAGACAGCCGCCTGTGTAGTGCCGCTTTGTTAATGTGTTTTTATGAAAGATCATGAAATTATGACAAGGGATGACAGGAAAATATATCCTCATCTCTAACAACATCAAGGAGGCTGGCGACGGTTGCCCACTTGTGTTAACAACGCAATGGAAACTGCAAGTCCTGTCCACAACAGTTCTGTCTTACATCCAATCAAATGGAGTTGGGAAGGGCACGGCGTGACTTCTACATTCACTTACCATAGCACCAGATTTTGTGCTGGCAGGGCCTAGTTGGCTTCTAGCCAATCAGTGAGACGCGTACACTCTTTGATCAGCTACGGACTTCTCAGCTGTGCTAGTCACTATCTGTTGACATCCCTGCATTTGTAATAGACAGCAGATCTGATAATTGGATCTTCAAAACTAACTGTAGTTGAAAACTTCGACAACTAGAAGTTACGGCACTGAAAATGGACAGTTTGGTAAAACTTGCACCAGCAATCATAACAAACACGTTAAATCAGACTTCAGACGTTAGTGGTACACTGGAAATTAACATCTGCCTTCAGGAACTAGCAACTGCCTGAGACTTACCACTAGTACTGACTTGCATTCACCATCACCTCTGTGCTTCCGTTACTGCTGCATAAAACATTAAACCATAGTGTTTCAGTCATCCCTCAGCTAAACAGTTTATTTGTACGTCATTAGTAACACTAACATATAGAGCAGGCCAAGAGCCTGATGTAGGTGTAAGGGGTGAGAGAGGAGGCAAAACGAATTTTTGAGTAGGTGGCCGAGGGAAAGTAAACGAAGCAGTAGCCCACTAAAATAAAACACAAAACTGTGTTCATTTTCATTGTAAACTGAGGCTACAACCCCTACTCGATGCTCTTAGAACCGAAAGCCCCCTGGTATTTTCAGTTGCACGTAAAACAGAGGCGAAAATAGAAATAGGTTAAAGATTTCATGTAAAACGTATCTTGATGCATTTAATACTGGACAATATCCATTATGTGTCCCAACTTTCTTCAGACCTACACTCCTGGAAATGGAAAAAAGAACACCTTGACACCGGTGTGTCAGACCCACCATACTTGCTCCGGACACTGCGAGAGGGCTGTACAAGCAATGATCACACGCACGGCACAGCGGACACACCAGGAACCGCGGTGTTGGCCGTCGAATGGCGCTAGCTGCGCAGCATTTGTGCACCGCCGCCGTCAGTGTCAGCCAGTTTGCCGTGGCATACGGAGCTCCATCGCAGTCTTTAACACTGGTAGCATGCCGCGACAGCGTGGACGTGAACCGTATGTGCAGTTGACGGACTTTGAGCGAGGGCGTATAGTGGGCATGCGGGAGGCCGGGTGGACGTACCGCCGAATTGCTCAACACGTGGGGCGTGAGGTCTCCACAGTACATCGATGTTGTCGCCAGTGGTCGGCGGAAGGTGCACGTGCCCGTCGACCTGGGACCGGACCGCAGCGACGCACGGATGCACGCCAAGACCGTAGGATCCTACGCAGTGCCGTAGGGGACCGCACCGCCACTTCCCAGCAAATTAGGGACACTGTTGCTCCTGGGGTATCGGCGAGGACCATTCGCAACCGACTCCATGAAGCTGGGCTACGGTCCCGCACACCGTTAGGCCGTCTTCCGCTCACGCCCCAACATCGTGCAGCCCGCCTCCAGTGGTGTCGCGACAGGCGTGAGTGGAGGGACGAATGGAGACGTGTCGTCTTCAGCGATGAGAGTCGCTTCTGCCTTGGTGCCAATGATGGTCGTATGCGTGTTTGGCGCCTTGCAGGTGAGCGCCACAATCAGGACTGCATACGACCGAGGCACACAGGGCCAACACCCGGCATCATGGTGTGGGGAGCGATCTCCTACACTGGCCGTACACCACTGGTGATCGTCGAGGGGACACTGAATAGTGCACGGTACATCCAAACCGTCATCGAACCCATCGTTCTACCATTCCTAGACCGGCAAGGGAACTTGCTGTTCCAACAGGACAATGCACGTCCGCATGTATCCCGTGCCACCCAACGTGCTCTAGAAGGTGTAAGTCAACTACCCTGGCCAGCAAGATCTCCGGATCTGTCCCCCATTGAGCATGTTTGGGACTGGATGAAGCGTCGTCTCACGCGGTCTGCACGTCCAGCACGAACGCTGGTCCAACTGAGGCGCCAGGTGGAAATGGCATGGCAAGCCGTTCCACAGGACTACATCCAGCATCTCTACGATCGTCTCCATGGGAGAATAGCAGCCTGCATTGCTGCGAAAGGTGGATATACACTGTACTAGTGCCGACATTGTGCATGCTCTGTTGCCTGTGTCTATGTGCCTGTGGTTCTGTCAGTGTGATCATGTGATGTATCTGACCCCAGGAATGTGTCAATAAAGTTTCCCCTTCCTGGGACAATGAATTCACGGTGTTCTTATTTCAATTTCCAGGAGTGTATATTGAACTGATACGCTTGTCTGCATGGGAGCGCGTAAGCACTTTTTTTTTCCTGATGGCACTTAAGAGGACAGCCGCCGTCTGCTGCTCCTCCGTGTGTATGCCTCTGAAAACGCTGCAGGAATTTCCACCCATTGTTGAGTACTTAGTAAATGAGAATAAAACAGTATCTCTGCAACGCTGGGCATGAGCCTCCTGGTGTACGTACATAGCTTCCTTTGCTTTCTTAATAAAGCAGCTATTAAACTTCTGCAAAGTCAATAACTGCGGTGAACAGCCGATACCAATTAATCTTTGAGTTTACCTCGAGATTCCATTTTTGCAACGTAGTACTTAGGGCGTACAGAATCAGCTACACCCACATCCAGGGAGGGGTAAACTTGATGATCTCTTGGAAAAGTCTCAGGATATATCACCAAATGTGAGTACCTATTAATTACTCATTCCCACTTACAGTCCAGAGATTCAAATATCGCTTTACATTTTTCAGAAAAAAATTGCAACTATTTACGATATAAGGTTTAATTTTTTTTCAGGAAGCTTGTCTGCTCTTGGGTTTTAATTTCCTGTTGTCTTTATTAGACATGCTTCTGTGTAGGCAACAATAAACAAAAACTTTTCGTTGCTGACTGTCTACGAGTGTCGGATATTTTGAAACTAAATATTTGTCACATTTGATTCCATAAGGAAACACTTGTCCCCTGCGTCTGTATTCATTTCAAGTCGTATATGACACAGTTATCAACCGCAGTCAGTCCTAATGATGTTTGTTGCATATCTAGCACAGAAAACATCCAGTAAATGGGCATATTAACTACTGGATGAATGTATGTGCAGATGTACAGAAAGCGGACGATTCTTGTGACACTAAGGCAATTTACGATGGTATTAATCAATCAATTAGTCTATAGTCAGAAAAGTAGCTGCTCTGAAGTCCGAGACAGGTGAAGTCAGTGCTGATGGACGCAATGAAATGGAGCGCTGCGTTGAAAAGTACATCTAATTGTATGCAGCTGAGAATGATGTTAGCAGGGATGCACTTGATGCTACCAAATAAATATCAGTTATAAAAAAAACCAAATGCAATGTTTACTTAGGGAGAACTCAGTAATATGACAGAAATTCTCTTGCAAAGAGGAAGCCTCCAGGTGAAGGTGGGATCCTAGCAGAGTTTTAAGGTACAAGAAGTCGTCCTGAAACACCTGATCCCACTTCTCACAACCACCTGGGAAGAACATGAAAAGGCCGGCCGCGGTGGTCTAGCGGTTCTAGGAACCGCGCGACTGCAACGGTCGCAGGTTCGAATCCTGCCTCGGGCATGGATGTGTGTGATGTCCTTAGGTTAGTTATGTTTACGTAGTTCTAAGTTCCAGGGGACTTATGACCACAGATGTTGAGTCCCATAGTGCTCAGAGCCATTTGAACCATTTGAACATGAAAAAATTCACAATTGCGAATATGGACTATCAGCAACTGTATAATGGAATGACGGTGGTGAAAATTCGTTCCGGACCGGCGCTCGAATCCGGAATTTTCGTTTATCGAGCGCACTTGTCTTACCATTTGGCTATCCGAGCGGGACTCACAGCCGCACCCAACCGCCATGTGTTGTCAAACATGTGTCCTCAATCTTTACTCGTACATCCTTTACGAATATTCCCGTACAGATGAGATTACGAATTTATTTCATGTCCTTCAAAACGGCTGTGGAAGGAAATTTGCATCGTAATCCGGAATAGCACAGGCACTGCAATATCGTGTTTACCCGCAACAAACTTTCAATTAAAATGTCTCCCCTATACGGGAATATACATAACGGAAGTACTAGCACAAGCTGTGCACACATGCCTGACGACATATGGAAGTTTGGGTCTGGCCATGAGTCGCGATCGGATAGCCAAATGGTAAGGCGACTGCTCGCGATAAGCGGGAAATCCGGATTCAATCCGCTACAAATTTTCACTCTCGTCATTACATTGTACCGCTATAGTAGTCGATATCCGCAATTGCGAATTCATTTCACGTCTTTCACAACATCTGCTGTCGCCACTATGACTTTTCTTCCGGACATGCATGCATGCCCGAAGCAACTTTGCATTGTAATTCGGAATAAAACAATCACTGCAGTATCATATCGTACATGCGAAGAAGGCTACCTCCCACAGGACGCGGAACTCGAAGATTGTTACTCTGTATAAACGGAAAGGGGACGGAAGTAACTGTAAGCATTACCGATCCATTTAACTGCTAATTGTAGCCAGGAAGGGATATGCAAGACTCATCCTAATGTTCTTACAGATCCTAGCTTCCAGAATCTACCCAGAATCGCAACGCGGCTTGAGACCTGGTCGTTCAACTATAGATATGGCCTTCTCTCTACGACAGCTGTAAGAAGCTCCACGAGCAGCAGAGGCCACATTATATTACTTTGGCTTTGTAAAG
Organism: Schistocerca nitens; assembly: GCF_023898315.1. Taxonomy (NCBI): domain Eukaryota; kingdom Metazoa; phylum Arthropoda; class Insecta; order Orthoptera; family Acrididae; genus Schistocerca; species Schistocerca nitens. The sequence goes on from NC_064619.1 coordinate 364,209,687, forward strand.
TTGTTTTATGTAGTGAGCAGAAATGAGCTCTTCATGTTGCTGTAGAAAATTGGATACCCATCTAAAGTACTACAAATAACCCTCTGTTTCCATGAGAAAATGCAAGCAACAATCTGCTTCAACGGTAAAATATTGGTGTGTGTTAGCCCTAACCCATTCGGGATCTTTCTTTCCCTTCTGCTGAGATTTGCCTTTGAAGACTGTTAGGAGGGGGTATATTTGCGTACTAGGTCTGACGAAAATCTTTTTCAAGGCCAAAACCAAAGTGAATATTGTTGTTATATGCAGACGATGCAGCTATGATAGCAATCACAGAAAATGAGCAGCAGGAACCAGTCAACAAATTATCACACGCAGGTGAAAAATTTGGTCTTAGCATCAGCCTCAAAAAACTAAGCTCATGGCGCATGGCGCCACCAACCTCCCATCCAACTGCATTGATGGCTGTCGTCTCCAGGTAGATTATGAATTTAGATTGTTGGGACCTATAATAGGTAACATCTTGTCTTTGAACACTGATATTACAAACAGAATCGTATAAGAATCGTCTATCATTGCTAGATTGAAAAACTAATACGCAGTTATGTGCTGCACACAGTAAAATCTAAATTACTTATATAACGCTTCTGTTATCGACACGCTTCTCTGTAGCTGTGAGACATGGACAACTCTTGCTAAGCACGAATTTCGACTGAACAGCATTCATCTCTGCTGTCTACGGAGTATCCTTCAGATTTCTTGAAGAGATAGGATACCAAATACCGACGTCTTACAGCCCGCTAGCACAACCAACTTTCGTGTGCTCCTGAGCCACCGACATCTGAGGGGGCTGTGACATGACATGCTAGACAATTGGATTGTGAGCGAGTACTAAAAAAACTGCTATGTAGGGAACATCAGGAGGCTATGAGGCCAGTGGAAAGAGCGCACCATCACTTCAAGGATGCCTGCGTGAGGGACTAGCAAATTCCAGTAATTATCCAAGTCACTGGTAATGTGATAACCGTTTCAAGTGGATACTAACCGTGCGAAATGGGATCAAGCTCGCAGAGGACGAATACACTAGAACAAATCGTGAGCAGGACAACGCTTAATTGGAGAGCGGTTTCTGCTCGAAGACCCTCGCGTTCCACGTGCCCAAACTGCAGTAGGGACTGCCACTCTAGAGTGTAAATTTTCAGTAACAGGGGACGTCTCAGAGTCTGAACCGAGTACACTACACCATCATCCTTCGAGGATGGACGGATGTTATTTATGTATATTTCGGTCACTGTGACCATCGTCATTGCAGAGTGAACTCAAACTCTGACATGAATAGCTCAGTTGGGACTAAGCGGATTTTCAATTGTTTTTAATATTTTAACACGTTAAAGGCATTTAAGATGGACACACAGTGATCGAAATATACACACATCAAAAAAAGTTTTGCATCACCTTGGTTCCAGAGAGTTCAGGAACCTATACATAAAACTGGAATAGAGGTCAACATAAACATCATTTCCGCCCTTTTACTGCCCATGAAAACCACACATTGCATGATGTACCACCATGCAGCGAAACCTTCAGAGGTGGTGGTTCAGATTACTGTACACAACGGTACATCTAACACCGATTAGCACGTCCTCTTGCATTGATGCATGCCTGTACTCGTCGAGACATACTATCCATAAGTTAATCAAGGCACTGTTGGTCTAGATCTATTCCTCAACGCCGATTCGGCGTACATCCCTCATACTGGTTGGTGTGTAGCGTCTTCCAGCCCTTTTAAATCTATGTGAAAAAAAAATATTTGTTTATATACGCAATCACATTCTTATGGCACAGTCACCGGTTTCGGCCATACATTTACCATCTTCAGATTCAAAAGTCGACATACACTGAACACAGGTTCAACGCATGAACCTGTGTTCAGTGTATGCCGCCTTTAGAATCTGAAGATGGTAATTGTATGGCCGAAACCGGTTATGACTGTGCCATAAGAATGTCATTGCGTCTATAAATAAACAAAAAATTTTTTACAATATAATCAATCACTCACTCCATAGACAAAATGTCGTTTTTCCTTTTCAATCTATTCCAGGCTTGTTCGATAGAGTTCATGTCTGGAGAACATGGTGGCCACTCTAGTTGAGCGATGTCGTTATCCTGAAGGAAATTCACAAAATGTGCACGAGGGGGGGCGCAAATTGCCTTCTATGAAGACGAATGCCTGCCCAATATGCTGCCGATATGGTTGGAGTATGGCATTCGGGTATCGTACAGCCGTTACGACGCCTTCTATGACCAGCAGGGGCGTACGTCGGCCCCACATAGTGCCACCCCGAAACAGCTGGGAACCTCCACCTTGCTACACTCTTTGGACAGTGTGCCTAAGGCGTTCAGCAGGACCGGGTTGCCCTCAGACACGTCTCGACGATTGTCTGGTTGAAGGCATAGGCGACACTCATCGGTGAAGAGAATGTGATGCCAATCCGGAGCGGTCCATTCGGCATGTTGTTGGGCCCATCTGTACCGCGCTGCCTGGTGTCGTGGTTGGAAAGATGGACCTCGCCAAGCTCATGCATGGTTGCTTACATCTTTGGGTGGGTTCAGTGACATCTCTGAACAGTCAAAGGGACTAAGTCTGTGATACAATATCCACAAGCAACGTCTATTTTCAGGATTTCTGGAACAGGGGTGATGCGAAACGTTTTCTAATGTGTGTATCTCTGCGACAAACGTCTTCGGGATTCATCGCTGCATCCTTTACTACTTGAAGCATATTTGTGCCATCAGCCGTACAATTGTATGTTTATTCCCTGTCGGTTTCTATAAATATAATTATCTTCTCCGGTGAAAAACAGCGTACATTCATCCGTTGATGTACACTGTGAAGGTGATTGTCATAAGCGAAACCAGTAGAGAATAACTATACAGTTGTACACCTGATGGCATAAATATGGTTGTTTGAAAATAACAATGAACAGGAAATGTTAACGTTTAAGTTTTGTCTTGGATAGGTGCTTCCCTGTTTTGAATACTCTGCTATTTGGCCTGGTGGTTACCTAACCCACTGGTAGCACATCTATAAACAGCTCAGAGAGAGCGAAGTGGCACGAGAGATTTAGCATCGACGTCTGTCAGCTTTCCGCCAGCTGCGTCCCGCAAGGCACGGAAGAGCGGAAGCTGCTGATCAGTTTTCCGTTCTCGCGGGCGGCGGCAAGTTGCCGGCGGCTGGAGGGTGTGCGAGGTGTGGGCTGCCCTGCGGGCGAGGGCCGCCAGCGCCACGGCGAGCCGCCCCGGGCCGTGCCGTGTGCCGCGCCGTGCCGTGCCGTGCCGTGCTGATGCATATTTCATGGAAGCGTGTCACGCGGTTTATGTGCCTTCAGACCGAGCACGGCGGTCGGCCTTTCGAGATGTCTGCGGCGGTTATCAGCTCGGAAAGGCAGCGGACTGGACGGCCGCACCGTTTTGTCACTTTGCGGACCGTCGTAGAAGCGTGCGAAGTTACCGTGGACTCCGCAACCCTCTGAAGTCGACCTTACAAGTACTGGTCAGACATTTAACGCGACGCTAGTCGGATGAGCATGCAAGTAATTACTCAGTGCTATCGCCACACCGAAACCACCGTATCCGCCTGGACAACTCGCTTCCATAAAAGACAACTATTTTACAATTACAATGTCTCTGTCTAACTGCGTTATATACAGGGTGGTCCATTGATCGTGAGCGGGCCAAATATCTCACGAAATAAGCGCCAAACGAAAAAACCACAAAGAACGAAACTTGTCTAGCTTGAAGGGGGAAACCAGATGGCGTTATGATTGGCCCGCTAGATGGCGCTGCCATAGGTCAAACGGATATCAACTGGGTTTTTTAAAAATAGGAAACCCCATTTTTATTAAATATTCGTGTAGTACTTAAAGAAATATGAATGTTTTATTTGGACCACTTTTTTCGCTTTGTGATAGATGGCGCTGTAATAGTCATAAACATATGACTCGCCATTTTAGACGAACAGTTGGTAAAATGGAGGTTTTTTAAATTAAAATATAGAACGTAGGTACTTTTGAACATTTTATTTCGGTTGTTCCAATGTGATACATGTACCTTTCTGGCAATGCATACTGTTTCAGCGTGATTACCTGTAAATACCACATTAATGCAATAAATGCTCAAAATGATGTCCGTCAACCTCAGTGCATTTGGCAATACGTGTAACGACATAACCTCTCAACTGCGAGCAGTTCGCCTTCCGTAATGTTAGCACATGCATTGACAATGCGCTGACGCATGTTGTCAGTCGTTGTCGGTGGATAACGATAGCAAATATTCTTCAACTTTCCCCACAGAAAGAAATCCGGGGACGTCAGATCCGGTGAACGTGCAGGCCATGGTATGGTGCTTCGACGACCAATCCACCTGTCATGAAATATGCTATTCAATACCGCTTCAACCGCACGCGAGCTGTGTGCCGGACATCTATCATTTTGGAAGTACATCGCCATTCTGTCATGCAGTGAAACATCTAGTAGTAACGTCGGTAGAACATTACGTAGGAAATCAGCATACATTGCACCATTTAGATTGACATCGATAAAATGGGGGCCAATTATCGCTACATAAGACCCACTGAGTTTATTTTAGAGTTTTAGTGATTTTCAACACACTTCTTACGCAAGCGGATTTCTGAGAAGTATATCCATTATTATCAAATGTTAATAAATAAAACCACAACTCTATTTCAGGTACGGTCGCTACACTATAACCGATTTCATTGTAAAAAAATATCTGCAGGCGACACCCAAAGTACGCCAGCTCTCTTCTTAATTAATTTCTACAAATGTAGTTACGTTACGGTATAGTGACTCAAAGTGTCAATTCAGCACTGAAACCAGGCTGGTAGGTACTCAGAGAGCGCATAGGATAACGTTATGATTGTGGGTGGGGTCGTAAACAGTTTCTGAGAGTTGCACAATCAAACACACAACTTTATTTTTATAATAACCACTTATTTACACATTGCTTTAAAGATCACAATTAAAGAATACGGCTGGAGGCGTAGTTAAAGAAAATTTGAGATGCTTTCTGGGCTGAAGGCCCAAAACCACACAGCAAACACAAGAACGGTTGAAGGCCTGACTTATAAATCAAGAGCAATAAGAATAGAAGGTAATTATTTAAAAAAAACATGTAACTGAAAACAATTAGCGGCTGAAGGCCTACACTACGTTTCTGAAGGACAACAATAATTAAAACACATTAATAAATAATTTTTCTAACCAAGAAATTTCTTTTAAACTTACAACAGAATGCCTGAAAGCCTAATTAAAGAAATATTAACTTATTGCATGGCTGAAGGCCACAAACAAATTTGAAACAACGGCTGAAGGCCTGAACAACAAGTCAGACAAACAATTTAAAATGAAGCCCTTCCTTCCTATAAAAAATTTCCCTTTAAAGAATACACATGGCTGAAGGCCTTATTAATAGGGGTTCACGTAAATTCTCGGCTGAAGGCCACACATAACACATTGAACAGCTAACGGCTTACGTCCTGGATTACAAACAATTTCAGATAGAACAGATTTTAAGGAAATGTTTTTTAAATCAGTCTTCAAAATTTTAATTTAACAGGGCTGAAGGCCTTTATGTAAAATTTAAAAAGAACTGAATTATTGCACAGCCGAAGGCCTCACACAATACTTCAGACTAAAATGAAAGTCACAATCTAAAACAAACAGAACAAGTGGTGCTCAGAAGTGTTCCAAGGGTGGGCCTCAGAAGGTAGCTCAAACATAAGGTGAGGTGAGACAGGCAGCCAAGAGTTGAAGTTAAATAATCGGATGGCAACCCAAACAAGGGACGGCCCAAGGAACGACCAACAATTTAACCAATTCCCTTCCGTCCGACCAACGGCACAACGATGGAAAATATCGGCGGAGGACGAGGATACGCACAGCACTACGTCTTCAGAAATTGGCGTCTAAAAACAGTAACCCCTCTAAGGAAAATATGAACCAAACAGCTAACAGCTTAAAAGGCTGTCGAACTATACGCCGTGCCGGATAGCATCAACACGACTAGGAAAGGCACATTGTCAGAAAACTACACTAACGACCAGGGTAGGTAACTGGGGCGTTAACGCCAATAGGTCAGAAAATACCGCTAGTGCACTTCACTGGCAAGTAACAGTAATTTAATAATTAGTTACAATATAGGAAGACGGCTTAAATATTTCGTCGACTCCAACACATCATATGTTGCTGCTAGCCCAAACGGCCCAGGGAGCAACAACCCGCAAATGAACGGAGAGATGTCACAATAGTTGAGGTTTCATAACAGGTTAACCGAACACTCAACTTCAGCGTCGAGGTTCGATGGGCAATGAACGTTGTCGCTCTCGCACCTAGCGCCTCACGATCCGTCAGCGCGTGCACGCCGCCAGCGGTCCCGGCCTGGCCTTGCGCTGCGGAGACTTGCTCGCTGTTCCGGCCCAACCGATTGACTCAATCCAGCACGCAGACAGCATTAAAATAACTGCTCAGTCAAAACCACACTAGCTACACACGGTTCCGTGGAACATTTCCACAAACAACTTGAACAATACTAAACCCAGACACTGGAACAACTAGGAGAAATCCCAATTCGACGCACACAGAGAACCCGGAAGCGGTCGGCGACAAAATACACGTCGTCCGATGAGATGACCGACCGAACGACCAACCATGGTCGCCGCACTCAAGTCAGGTGTGTCGGCAACGGTCGGGCGAGTCTTGGCTGTCCGGACCTCACTGCTGCTCCGCCCCCCTGAACTCCCCACAACGACGACTCGGAAATACTAGCGGTCGCTCCGAAGATAGTAGGACAGTGCTCTCATCGATAAGCGCTGCTGCTGCCACTCACGGGCAGGCAAACCAGCAACTTAGTGACGCCAGTAAATCGAATAAGAAACGAGACGGGAGTACCGCCAAGACAAGAAATCAAGCAATAACGGCACGAACACGAGCCCTGCGCGGCTCAACCACACCTAAGGTTAAAGGAATATTCTGGAAAACGACGAGTGCGTAATTATTACGTAACAGATTTTGGCACTGCTTTGGAAATCACGAGGTGCGTTTGTCGGCACTTGCGTGGAGGGTACTGCAGCTACTTGACGGACATCTGACATTCGGTATGGACTGTTCGCTTAACAGAAGCACGGTATCTTATCAGAAGGTGCGGACACTGCTATGCTATATGGAATTGATCAGTAAACGCCACAAGAGGCTGACCACCTGCTATAAAATACGACGATGAGAAGTGTGTTGTCAGTATAGAGAAGCAGTAATAGTTGGATCGGCTCGTCAAGAACCTCCCTGAATTCGAATGTGAATTAGTCATTGGACGTCATATGATTAACAAATCCATTAGGCACATTTAAATCCCTCTAAAGCTGTTGGAGATTAGTGAAGTGGAAACGAAATGAAATTATCACTGCTTGACCGCGACCATTCCCATCTCTTTTACTGACGGACAGCGACCGTCGAGCATAGTTATGGGTGAATGAGAAAAAAAAAGACACATGAAATAAGCGGAAAGAATTGTTCGTGAGTTGTTAAGTACTACCCTCAGTCCATCTAACGGAGCGTAGGGAGTTGAAACAAATGGGGAGCAAAGGTCGCGCACCTCCTCATAAGCCATTCATTTCTGTACTCAGAGCCAAGCAACACATGAGATAGCTCAGTGTGGGATGGCACTGGACAGTCGAGCACTGAAAACAATTAATTTGGAGTGATGAATCACGCTCTAGTCTGTGGCAATCCTATGGAAGGGTTTGGGTTTGGCGAACACCCAGAGAACGTTAATTGCTGTCATTTCCAGTGCCAACAGTAAATTATGCAGGAGATGGTGCTAAGGTATGGGTGTATTCTTTGTGGTAGGGTCGGCCCCCGTATTGTGCTACAGAGAACTTTAAATGCGGAACGATATAGACACATTTTACAACATTCTGTACTACGTACGAATGATCGAACAGTTCTGAGACGACGACTGTATCACCATAATAATGCACTCTGTCATAAAGCAGCATCCACGAGGCTATGGTCGGTGGCGAATAACATTCCTGAAATGGGGAATGTGTCCTCGACTTGAATACGACCAAACACCTTCTGGACGACAATGTTAAGCTTGACTGACAGCAGCAACCGGAAATAAACTTTCAATTAATGAGTGTACAGCCAATCGGTTGCATGCAGTTTAGTGTATAAGCCTTGACCAGGACATGACGCCACTAGAGTTATCTTCTGCAAAAGGAATAAAGTCTCCTATAATGCTTCAAACATATTACAAAATAAACGTCTAAAATAACAAATATATTACAGCATTGAATTAAAGTGTATGGAATAAAAAAAGTACTTGTATAAATCACATTATGTCAAATTATAAGCATACATCATGAGCTAAAACGCTAAAGTCAAATAGCATAAATCATAGATTGGGTCAAACAAGAAAGACAGCAAGAATTACTCCACAGGCACAGCTTATTATAACAGCAGACACTGAACTAAATGTGTAGCCACTACTTACGATGCCAAGTAAAGGCAGCGTAAAGCGCGACACCAGCTGGGGGTTACTAGAGTAATAAACGTTCGATCGTATGTAATACGTAACTGAAGCAGTAATACATCAGTATAATGTATATTTAAGCGTTTTAAATAAAATAAAATGTACGTACAGTGTCGTCTTGCATGCTGTCGGTAAGGAAATACAGGGCCCGCTAAGTGAAGGGCAAACCAACGATTCGGAAATGGAAATAAGATGAAGCATGAGCCAAAACATCATTAAGTTGCAAGAAACGGCTTTAAAAGCGCTAAAGAAACTTTTGTTCCTCAGCTGCAGTTATTCATTTAAAATGAAGCCATATTAAGTGATCATATCTTGAAAGATCATAAGTTCTTCCAAGACATCAAGCTTCAAGCATTTCTCCTCTCTAGCTGGAATCATCATGTCGTCTACTCCTTTTGCGTTGCGTTCCGATGTTAATAAATGCTCCACGAATCTGGAATTATGGACATTAGTACCCTTCTTTTCTAACTAGTGTTCTTGTACCTTATGTTAACGGCCCCAGTAGTTTGATACACAGGCACATACCGCAAGCAATTTTAAGCTCCTGAGCTACTTAAAGATTCATCTGAGGTTTTTAAATTGTGGATTAAAATTTTAGTTAACCGTCGTTTGTCGAGAAAGCAACCAACAGACGCTGAATACTGAGTGTTACATTACCTAGATAAGCAGAAAATCAGGCGCTTCACGTCATACTGTACGTTCAAAGAGGCAAACTGTTTGAAGTTAGAGAAATTACCCCTTTTTTAGTGTGAAAAAGGACCTATTAGTAGAATATCCCAAACATAGAAGCAATTAGAGAAAGAAGTCTATTAGATTCCACTTCCTTTTTTCTCAGCTACGTTGCTACAGTTGTCACAATGTCTTTTATTGCATTCATATTGTCATATAACATTCTCATATTAGGAATACAGGATAAGTATCTGAGGGTGTACTTATCTATAGAGCTATTTTCCCTTTACAAGATTTAGAAATAAAAAGAAAATATTCATTTTACGATGTTAACATGACTAACACAGGACAGATGGAGATGGAATCGGGCAAATAGTAAATTATTTTGTAAATTCAGTATTGCGCTAATAGACAACGAAAATATGCTATTAACTAAATGTTTTAATAGCGTAGTTCACTACTTCATATAAATTAACTCTTGTCTGGGCAAAATAACGTTTGAAGTTAAGTCATTTTGTAAATGACTACATATACAGCTTGGAATAATAAGTGAAGCTGGTCGGTAAATGTTATTTTATAATCGTTTTAGACTCTGTGTGCTGGCAATTTTAATTTTAGTTAATGATTAATATAAGTTGAATCCTCTCACCAATAACGAAATCATTTCCGTGAGTCAAAACGACGCTTCTGCGGGAAAGTAGCTCCAAGTAGAATTATTAAGTAGGGCAGTGCTGAAGGAAAAACAATTCCACAGATACTGTGAGAAGGAGACTTACAGACTATTTTGGAAGAGGTTGGTAAAGAGAAAAATGTGATCGAATGTAGGCACATATTTCAAGATCAAAAACGAAATGCAATGTCACATATGTAAAGGGGTCCCAACCCACACTCCTACATTCCTCAGAAAAGAGCCGGGCGAGGCGATATCCTGATTGCACTCGAGAGTACCAAAGAAACATCACTTTCATTCATACATTTTTAGACAGAAATACAAGATCGTCTTCAAAGCGCCACGCCACAACCGGACGGGTAGGGTGGCACCTCGTCAGAAGCGGAAGGCAGGGGTGCGATCGACTGGTAGTATAGCTAGCACATCGAAGCGAGCGTCGTGCGGCGGCTACTTCGTCACGGGGCAGCCTCCATCTCTACGACTCTACCTTTAAAATTGTAGGATACCTACTCCCTTATTCTTATCTATCAAGGTCAAACTTATCTCTAAAACCAGCTGTCTTGATACAACCACACACTCGGACCAATGTTTAACCAGCACAGCTTAGAGTGGGCATGTTACTCCCAAGAAACTGAAGACTAAAAATGGGACCGTTCACCTCCCGGTACATGCGCTATCTAAATCACCACACTCGCCATTAAAAATCGTCACACTTAGTTACTTGTAGTAAATAAGTAAAAGGGTTTGGAAGGAGACACTGACTTCCCACAACTGAAAGATTTTTGTCTCTAGTACAAGGCACGGTACACGATCCTAACATTTCTACGCAAACATACTGACGTTCACACTTATTTCGTCTTATTACTTTTCTGAGGTAATCATTGCTTCTACCGATCTGTGCTAACGACTCGCATCTAGTGTTGAGGAGTCCTCAATCATTCCCACGAATACTTGCTACATTTAACGGAGTTACCGGACTTGTCACGGTACGCGGTCATGTAACGTCCAACCACGTCTGACATCCGGCCGCGACTCCTCACTAATCATTCCCTTTCGCGCCACCCTTAACGGTTGGCGCCAAAGCGAGCTGGTCGATCGGTGGGGGTACCCTTGGTGACAGTGCTGTTGCGCTTTGCTGCTGTCGTGTAAGGTACAGATATCGACACCAAGGAGTAACTATATCTGCAACCTAACAAAGTGGAATTGTTGACGTCGAAGATTTGTATTCAGGAGTTAACGCTCCAAGTCCACCTGAAGTACTCGCTGGCACACAGGGGTCGGCTTTCGGCCTCCGTTTAGAAAACAGGAGCCAGCAGCTTCGGTCTCTCCCACAGGAACGGGATGAGCAGCAGCGTTGTCCATCGACTCGAAAGCGGATGACAGACAGTTTCCAGGTCACTCAGGTCAGCATCCAGCAGACCAGGAGAGTGGTGGGGCCCTCCAAACCCCCCATCACTACTGCTACGGAAGTTTGTAGTGCAGCTGATAGCAGCAGCGTCCTTCTAGCCAGACTCGTGGTTCCATAGACGATCGCAGACAGCTAGGCGTTCCTTCCCCTCACTGGAGAGCTGCAGCTGACACGAAGGCTGAGACTACGCGCTAACCAGTCGGCAATCAGCACTCAGCAATCAGTAATGAAGCATTTATCAAGAAGGGTGGGGTATTTCTGTTGGCGCTTCCCGTGCGCTAGCTGTCCTGTCAGTTCTACTAGTGACATCAGACATTCGCAACTTCATCTTCCAAAGGCTTTTTTTCAGCTGACTCGGCAACTGAGTACTTAAAGTTGCGTTGTACCTAGCCTTCCTCACAACACTCTTCTTTGGCCCTAGTAAGACAGTATGTCTCAGCTTCCGCGACATCATTACGCTTCATTACCTGTGTGCTCGGTCGTTCAAATGCTTCGATATCTTCCGTGTTCGCCTTAACTCACTCAGCATTTCCCACTAACTGGCGGTCTATTGGTCATTTATACATGTGTTTCAGCTTCCGGGAGAGGCCAAGGTAGAACTTGGACGAATTAATGGTGGCCGCCGGAGATACCATCCTAGGGTGAAACGTATGCTGTATCTCCAAGAGGAAGACTGGAAAATACTTATGAAATTAAAAACCTATTGACTACGTCTGTCTCTATGCCTCCCATGGTCTAGTTCTTTCTTTCCGTAATCGCTTACATTCTGTAAATCATGAAAAACTTAGAGTTTACTCATTACCACCAGATGATGTGCCGTTGCGGATCTTGAAGTCAGCAGTGCCTAGTCAAATAGAAGAGCAGGAAAGGAAACATTAATCTAAAATATTAGTGACGAGTACGGTTAGAGTCAGCTATTTTGTGAGGAACTTTTCTAGAGCGAACTGAGAATCTCAGGTTGGCACATAGCTGCTATTCCGTCCGTCGTTTTCCTAACTCTCTGACGAAGTACAGGCACAGATAAAGATATTTAATGTCATTTGACCACAGAATACCTGTGGTAACAAGCGTGTGCCACTTCACTCTGAAGCCAATAGCACTTTACAAGCTTTTGAGAGCTGCGCCACTCACGAAAATCCGCTGTTCTGAAAGTCCAACGCTGCCGTAAGCAGTAATTGGCCATAGCGGATGCTATCGCCTGGCTCAGATTAGTTACCACATTACAACCTATCTTCTACTAGTTCGTAAAAGGACATCATTACAGCAGCCATAATCGCTTTGGACTATGGACAACGGACCTACTCGATTAACTCTGTAAACTACGCCATATAGATTACAACGATTATCAAGAAAATTGATGAAGGGTTTTAGAATTATAGGGAAAGGTCACCTCAGTAGATGAGTCGATTTTCTGTTAACACCATTGGAGCCCTTCAGCGCATGAGACGGTGGACCCCATCTAGCATTATGCGATTACCGGCAATACTGATGCGAGTTGTTCATTATCACGACTTTAATCACTCTTACAGGCGAACGGAACTAGTAAGTTCTGTTATGGTAGCGTACTGCAGTTCGCTGTAGTCAAGCGGTCGTGTCCGGATGACGGAGGAGCAGCGGTAGCGTCACAGCGGATTCCGATTCGGTTGACGACTCAACGACTTGCTACTTCGAAGTACGTCCAACCTACCAGGACGGTCGGTACTTATTCTCTAGATTGTAAAAGATACGTATGCAGTTTACCGAAGAGTCCTTGGTTATGGCGATGATTCGGACACAGACTGGCAGGCAGATGGCGACGCCTGGTGAGTACCATGCCGCAAAACTGGGTCAGTGTACAGTCGTAAGTGGTCTCTTTACGTCATCGAGCTCGTTTGCTCAGGCTCGTGGTTTTATACGTCTATAACGATAATTTGTTTTTTTACATCATTTTTTGTTTGTACCATTATAATACCTTGCTACTAACTGACTCAAGAAGTAACCAAAGATAAAAATGTTGATGTCATAAGAAAACTAGCACCTCCAGATGGATCCTCAGGATTGAAATGACATAATGCCTGATTTATATATTGTTGTTATGTGGGTGCAGGCTGCAAATATGAATCACGTATAACTGTTCGTAATGTTTAAATTCTGTATCCTGGTAAAGCACAGACATTGGTTTCTCTCATTTCTTCTGTAATATGCGCTTTTTACTGAGGACATTGAGCTGTTGTAAGGTGGATCAAGATAAAACTATTTATGTATGGTGTAAAAGATTTGGTGTTGAGAAAATGTAAAAATGGTTCGTGATTTAATTGGGGGTGTATTATCGCGTTTGGCATACGTTACGTGTCTACACACAGATGGCCAGTACAAGAACTGATGTGATGAACTAAACCGTTCTCTGTGGCGCTCAAACAGCAGATTCCTCTAGATCAGTTACTTCTGTGCTTATTTATACATTCTGGTTGTTGGCGCTACAGCTCTTCGAAGCTGAGCTCACTAGACAAAATGTTAGTCACTCCCACAAAAGAGCTCATTGTCCCTCTGGAGCGATGTAGACTGTGTATAACAGGTACCAGGCGACGTCATGTGACCCTCCATCGTTGACCCTATAATGACAGAAAATTGGTGTATATGAGCCGGTCACTTACATAAGGGAAACCGAAGATCCGCCACAATGGGACTATGGAATGGTTCGATTCAAAACAAATCAACTCCCACCTTAAGTCGTTTGTCCCAAAGGCTAACGAGACGATCAGTTCCTGTTTCCTAGAACACAGGCGGCCGCCAACAGGTCCACAACCGCACTCATTCTTACACATCCTCGTTCGCCGTCCACGTACGTCTTTCTTCAGGTAGCCAAAGATGTGAAAATCACAATCTGAAAAATCTGGGATGTACGGAGGGTCACGGAATTGTAACCTCCGGAGTGTGGGTTCACGTGGCTCTGAGGACTATGGGACTTAACGTCTGAGGTCATCAGTCCCCTAGAACTTGGAACTACTTAAACCTAACTAACCTAAGGACATCACACACATCCATGCCCGAGGCAGGATTTGAACCTGCGACCGTAGCGGTCACGCGGTTCCAGACTGTAGCGCCTAGAACTGCTCGGCCACCCCGGCCGGCTGGCGTGTGGGGTTGGCCGTTATCGCACTACAGCAATACCAAGCGTTTTGAGTTTATTGTGCGCCGCAGTTTCTGCAAAGTGTGTGCATAGCACTGCGCATCGATTGTGGTTCCACGATGGAGGAACTGGACGAGCTGAGAGCCCTGCAGTCGAAGGAGGTCATCATGACCGCACCGAACTCGTGCGAAAAACTTTGGATTTCTTTGTCGGCGGAGATATGGGATGTTTCCATTGTTGGCTCTGTCATTTGCCCTTGGGCTGTGGGAATGCTGTGTCGGGTGGAATCATTATGATGCACGATGACCCCACCATCACAGTGCCAATTGGACGAAGACTACACTTCTGCAATTTACTTGGGAATTACCGCAGCATTCTCTGTACAGCCAGGATCTTTCACTGTGTGATGTTAACATGATTGGCGACCTGGCGAAAGATATGAGTAGATGACGGTGTCAGTTGGACGAGGAAGTGAAGGTGTGGGTGTAGTTGTGGACCCAAAAGCGGCTGCCCGCTTTCTGTGAAACAGAACAGATACGGAATTGATCGACTCGCCGGCCGGGGTGGTCGAGCGGTTCTAGGCGCTACAGTCTGGAACCGCGCGACCGCTACGGTCGCAGGTTCGAATCCTGCCCCGGGCATGGATGTGTGTGATGTCCTTAAGTTAGTTAGGTTTAAGTAGTTCTAAGTTCTAGGGGACTGATGACCTCAGAAGTTAAATCCCATAGTGCTCAGAGCCATTTGAACCATTTTTTGATCGACTAGGCTTCTACTGGGATAACTGTCTTAACGCGTGTGGTGGTTACTTTTGAATCGAACCTTTCAACGGTCCCGTTATGCCGAGTGTTCGGTTTTCATTGGACTGCTTCTCATTGAATCAGCGCAGTAAGATGAGTCAACTTAACAGAAAGGAGCTATAGTGTTCAGCTATTCCCAAGAGCTTACTGTGAACTTCTTTTATTTGTTAGCGTGTCAAGGCGTATTTTCTAATGTCTATAAGAAATGGAGTACCACTTGCAGCAATGTAAGATGGCGTAAGACTCTCGGTAGTTAAAATATCCTGACCGACAGTCACTGGAGACGAATGTCAACCCTTGTCAGTGTCAGTCAGGATACCCGTCTCCGTAGAGTTGTTGGTAACACGATTGTGCGATGCTTCCTGACCGAGATATAACCCGATTCGAATTCTGACAGTGGAAGAAATTTTCATCGCCAGTATTTGGCCGGCAAGAGGAGGGCGTGAAGTTCCTGATGACCGGACACTGTACCAGTACTCTGGACTAAATACTAAATCTCATATGGAGTGAGGGCACGTGAGGAGTAGGCTGTGTGACCGCCTCCTTTCATCATTATAAAATATAACCAAGACTCCGCACTACACACACCAATTACAGCCACATACTCTCAAAAGATTCACTTAGAACTCTCATAATTCACAAAGGAAAGATGCCCTCGTGTGCGAAAGAAAGAAAAATTCTCAAACTAGGCCACTGAGCCTATCCGTTGAGTTCTCACAGCTAACTTTTCCATGTGCTACTGAATGAACTCACTTCCAAGAGATTCCCAGCGGACATTGCGAGAAGAGCGGTGTGCAAGTGACATTTGGAGACGAGCACCTCGCAGAAGACCGTTTTTGACAACGCCGCTTAAAGCTTCACGTTTTCAAGTGGGCAACATAATACACACTCTACAGTAGCCGACATGATGTGTGCAGTGTATTTTCACGACTTTTCAAACGATATAAGGCACCTAGTGCACTGCCGTTAGAATGAAGCGGTTAGACTACAGTGTGGAGGATAAACTTAAGTCCCACAATTCTCAAAAGCTGGTTTTTTATTTATTTAATCATGTAAGTAGATTCAAACATTGCACATAACAACAAACAACGGATACAATTTGTAAAAAATATGTAAAACAAAAAACTTTTTATAAATGTACATGTAACATTGTAAGCTCAGAAATTTTGGACCAAAAGCTGGCCACGATTATTATATTAGGAGAAGTCTCCGAGACCTTCTTGGCGTAGCTCGCACTACATGATATGGGTAGTGGTCGGCCATTGTACGCAATTATCCACCATTAGTTCGTCTGATAGTCTCCATCTGTTCCTGAGGTTTTTGGTTCTTGACCACACGTCCCACTCTTCTCTATGTCCAACTGGAAGTTCTGCCCTCGGTATAGACCATTCACGGAGATGAAATTTTTCTTCTTTTTCTTAGAGAAGCGCTCCTCAAAACGTAATAGTAAGTTGGTGCGTCACTTGTGCAATTGCTATAGCAGGCTAATTCTGCCAAACGAGAAGCGTCACAGGCAGTATAGTCATTTGAAATGCCTCGGAAGGAACTTATGGGGGTCTTATCAGAACCATTTATGGCCATTAACTCTGTGAACAATTTGGCAACTCTAAACACCAGTGAGGGACTTTTGCTTTACGTTACGCAGTTTTCAAGAATGCCCTAAGACGTCAGAAAACTCGTTAATAAGGTTTTTCATCCTAGAGAGTGAACATAAATTTACAGTGGTCAAACACAGGGTAGATCAAGCAAAAGTGGCTCAGATTAGTGGATACGACTGGACGCAAATGTATGCATATAAGTACACCACCTCGCTGCTCAAACAGCCGAGCGGACCTTGGAGCACATTTACACAATCTTGATGCCTGACAGAGTTGTTAGCAGAGGTCAGTCTGGTAGCGGCCCTAGCTGGCCACACAGATCACCTGATGTAATTACTAATTACTTTGTGTCGGAGGCCCTGAAGTCTAGCCGGCCGCGCTGGCCGAGCGGTTCTAGGTGCTTCAGTCCGGAACCGCTCGATGGCTACGGTCACAGGTTCGAATCCTGCCTCGCGCATGGATGTGTGTGTAGTCCTTAGGTTAGTTAGGTTTACGTAGTTCTAAGTTGTAGGGGACTGATGACCTCAGATGTTAAGTCCCATAGTGCTCAGAGCCGTGTGAACCATTTGAACCTGAAGTCTAGGGTGTATTGCAACAACCCTCAAAGTCTTCAAGAATTGCAGCAGAAGATTTCGGATGTGACTGCAGCACTTCCATCGGTCCAGCTTCGATCCGCCTCACAAACTTGCTCACCAGGGCGCAAAAGTGTCAAGAGATGAATGGTGGCCACTTTCTACATCTGCTATAGTAAGGTGAATACTGTATTTCCTTTCCTCTGCTGTTTTTTTTTTTTTTTTTGTGTACTGGAACTCTGTTCTCCGGGCTACTTTTATTTGTCCCACCCGGCATTTTGAAAAATGTTCTACAACTATACGACGTTAAAATTAGTACGACCGCCAAGTAATTTGATGTGACAGTTGGCATCCTTACGGTTGAAATGGAGTGTTATTTGTCATATGAAAACTAGGCGACGTTCAGAACAGGATATACCAACTAATGTTTTCGCGAAGTCACGTCCAACGCAGGACTAGTTTGTCCGACGCGCAGCCGGCGCGCGTCGCACAGCCGGCAGTAATATCCCCGGGGCGGTGTCGCTGGCGGTCCATTGTCTGCGCTCACCGCCCGGGGCTGTCTGCGCTGCGCGACGAGCCCAATAAGCGAGCAGGCCACGCCAGGAGAGGCTGGTCTGCAGTTGTGCGGCTCTCCTCTGCAGATTAAATGCCGTCTGAGGAGGCGGGCGGCGCGCTGCCTTAGGGTCGTCTGGCGAGGCCTGCCGGCGGCGGTGGCGTCCGGCGATCGCCAGTTCCCGGGTGGCGGTTGTCGCCGACAGTAGCTGCTGCTGGCTATCCGCCCTGGTGGTTTCTCCATCAACGGCACAGACGTCGCGGCACTGTCCTATGTACAACCAAGCCTTCCACAGGCTAATCCACCGTCGCATTCGGTCTTCAGCCATTATTTCACGATTGTGATCGCCTCCTAAATATATTGACAATGCTTATCTACTTTCAAGTAATAATAATGTCAGTGCTATCCAATGTAATCTTTCACCGAGATACCAAGGGGTTCACTACTATAACTCCAATCTATAACAGTACAATGCACAACATCATTAGAAAAAGCATCTCAACGTTAGTGTTCCATTAGTGTTTTATCAACGTTTGCGTCAATCTTCAGCTAAAACTTCCGAGCTGAAAAGCCGTGGTCGATATGTAAAATTTCCACCTAACGTTTCGTCTCCATCTGCGGGAGACATCTTCTGAGGTCAAAGATGTCTACCGCAGATGGAGACGAAATGTTAGGTGGAAATTTTTCACATCGACCACGGCCTTGCAGCCCGGAAGTTTCAACTGAAGACAAAACCGGCCGTGAAAGCCTACATTGTATGATTTGCGTCAATGTTATATATTGCCCTTTTCCGTCAATCAAGAGCGAAAATATGACCAGTGTCAGTACGCCTCTAACTGGGAGCATGAAATAACGAGTAAATGAAAGCTCATCAAGGACAATGTCTACCATTTTCTTTTACTATGCACTTACCTTCGAAAGTCTTCGAAAATGAAACTTGGTTGTTCGGACTGAAGCTCAGGATAACTTACAACGTAGCGGTTCATTTCATTTTAAAAGTCCGTTTATAGTTGAGTATGGACACGGATTGTTCTATAATAGGTCGTTCTTCTGGTAGTCATTCGCAATACTGCCAACACTCCCCCCCCTCCCCCCACATACACACACTCCCACATCCCACGCATACACATACACTTCCCTCACTTGTCTAAGTATTCGTATCATCTACTGAGCCCCTCCTTTAGTTAATTCCCATTTTGGATCCGGTTTAGTAGTTAATCACTGGGCCCACCCATCTAATATTGAGCTTTCTTCAGCAGCGTCACATTTCACAAGTTTACGTTTCCTCTTTTGGGAAATGTGTACCACCTCTGTATATCGGAGCTCCCCAGACAAATACATTCACAAAATTTAAGAACCTTCAACACTGCAGCGCGTCAGCAATCGTTGGTTAATATATTAAAAAACTAGAAACCCGCCTCGACTGCGAAAAAAGCACCTAGTGTTTACCTAGGTTTCGGCGTAGATAACTACACCTTCTTCAGAACAATAAAACCCACAAGTGCCTAAGAAGACCTTTGTCAATGATTAAAAGAACACCATAGCTATACATTTATAACGAAAAAAGGGGAACACAAACACTACATATGTACAAAGTCTAAATCGTTACTTAACTTAATGGTGTAACCTCCACCTCACACCGGCCTATGTTAGATGGGCCATGACCCGCCATAAACTGCATTGAAGGGATACGGAGAGGTCGTCTTTCCGCACCGGGATAATGAACATGATTCGGAAGTTCAAAGTAAATGGAAATTTGGGAATTGCTTCTGGGAGAACCCGACGGTCAGTTACATCACAAATTTTTGAAGAAATTAGTGCTACCACGGCTGAGAATGCCCGACGCAATTTACGATCTTCAAGTAGCGCACGAGTTGTGTCATGACAGCTGAACATTCGACGGTCCACCGTTCGAAAAGCGCAGTGAACAATAGTGAAATCGTGTCTCTAGTGCGGTTCCAGGCTGTTATGGATGCAGATGGTCGTCACAAAGAGCAACGTTTGTAACATGGAATGTAATCGTAGTATGCAATTAACAAACGTTACATACTCATGCGAAAACTGAAATGTCTTTATTTTCATGGTTTATTTTGTCTGTCTGCCGTATGTCCTTAAACATGATACCACAAAATATCATTGTTATACTATCACTCGTTTTTCGTGGTGTCTCTCTCAAATAGTGAAGGTCTAATTATAGCCACATTTTACAGTGTGCGGCCCTTAAATCCGGACAAACGAAAGCATTTATTAAATCAAATTTGTTCAAACGAAGTATAAATAAAAATGAAAATCCTTTTACACATAAGTAATGGTGTGTTTCAAGAGTAATATTACTCGGTGTAGCCCCTTTCAGCCGCAACGACCGCCTCCAACCTTGTACTGAAGCGATCACACGCACTCATTATAACAGCGTTGTCCGTATTAGCGAATGCTGCTTCGACAGTGGTGAAAGGAGATGCGACATTAGAGTGCCTCGTCTTATTGGTAATTCTTTCGACAACGTTCCAAATATAGTAGTGGTGGGGGTTCAAATTCGGGCTATTCGGGGACCAGAATTCCTTTGATCAGAAAGTGTCAACGTTATTCGACAGCCAATTTTGGACTAAAGGGCTCGCCGGCCGCGGTGGCCGGTTCAAGGCGCTTCAGTCCGAAACCACGAGACTGCTACGCTCGCAGGTTCGAATCCTGCCTCGGACATGGATGTGTGTGATATCCTTAGGTTAGTTTGGTTTAATTAAGTAGTTCTAAGTTCTAGGGGACTGATGACCTCGGATGTTAAGTCCCATAGTGCTCAAGCCATTTGAACCATTTTGCACTAAAGGGCTACTATGAGGTCCTTATGTCCCATCCGAAGCATTGTTCGCTAGCAGACATTCAATACTGACGCCAGTTTCCTCAAGAATTGCCCCAGGTCCTCCGAAATTAGTTCCTGACTGCCGCAATTCGTGACACGCATTTCCTCGAACGAGGTTGCGGAACCTTCTCCGAAGCGTTATACTTGGTCACACTATCGTAAATAGTTTATCTCGGATACCCTAAGAATCGAACTATATCAGTGGGCGAACGCCCAGTGCAAAACCTTTCGGTAATTGTGACTCTTCGGCTTGTAAATTGTTCGTAATATCTCGGCCACTTTGAGTTTTTGACTGTTAACTAGATGCCTATGGCTTTCGAGAACGTCAACTGCGACCTCCGAACCACGATATGGGGGGAAATTCAAACATAAATTTGTCCGGATTTAAGAGCCGCACCTTGTACAACTATCACAACGATAGAAACTGCCTATGGTAAAATTAGAGGCCTTTGGATAAAAGAGAAGGACCTGTATGAATATCAAGAGTTCATTTGGAAAACCATTACGAAAGCAGAGAAGGGAAACATGAAAGGTGGAAGGAAGAGGGACTATACAGGGAAAATGAACGCAATATTGTAGAAAAGGAAGAGGATGTAGGTGGAGATGGGAGTAATCATATTGTACGAAGAATTTTACACAAAGGTGAAAGACCTCAGACAAAAAGGGGTAGACGACATTTAGTTAGAAGTGCTGATATCCTTGTCAGACCCAAACACGATTAAATTATTCCTCGCGCTGTGGAAGATGAATGAGGCATACGAAATACCCTCAGATTTCAACAAATATGTAATAATTCGAATTCTCAAGGAAGCAGGTGCTGTCAGTTGTGTATATTACTGTACTATTAGTTTAATAAGCTATGGCTGCAGAATACTGGTTCAAATGGTTCTAAGCACTATGGGTCTCAACTTCTGAGGTCATCGGTCTCCTAGACTTAGAACTACTTAAACCTAACTAACCTAAGACAATATCACACACATCCATGCCCGAAGCAGGATTCGAACCTGCGACCGTAGCAGCAGCGCGGTTCCGGATTGATGCAGACAACTGACATGAATTATTTACATAAGAATGGAGAAAGTCGTAGAAGCCGACATCGGGAAGATCAGTTTGGGTTCCGTAGAAATGTTAGAAAACGCAAGGCAGTACTGAGCCTACGACTTACCGTAGAAGATAGGTTAAGGAAATTCACACCTACGTTTCTGTTAAGTCCCATAGTGCTCAGAGCCACTTGAACACCTAAGTTTACAGCGTTGGTAGATTTGGAGAAAGCTTTTGACTGTGTTGACAGGAACACAGTATTTAAATTTCTTAAGGCATCATGGGTAAAATACAGGGAGCGAGAGTTAGTTTACAACTTTCACAGAAACCAGACGGGAATTGCAATAGTCTAGAGCCCGGATAGCGGAGCATTCGTTGAGAAGAGGGTGATCACGGTTGTAGCCAGAAAGTTATTCAGTTTTTACATTGAGCAAGGTGTGTAGGAAGGCAAAGGGAATTAACAGTCAGGAAGAAGAAATGAAAACCTTGACGTTTACCGATGACGTTGTAATTTTGTCGGAGGCGGGAAACCGTTTTAACTTCCTTTGCACGCTTTGTGGTTCTTTAATGGATACAGGAGCGAGGAACAGATGCAGTTCGTGGACAGAGAATGCAAATACTAATTTATTCTATATCAAATATCAAAAAGTAAATGTAATAAATAACTTGGTTTTCTGTAGATGGTAACAGTAAATTTGAATGTAATATGTACAGTTACAAAAGTTTGCAGTTCAGTCAGTCTTCCGCAGGTGATGAGCCGTGACCACTATGAAAATCTATAAATGTTAAGGAAAGGCGAATACACAAAACCGAGTCTATGCATCGATGTTTCAACTTACGTGGACCCACCGCTGGAAATCCGGGCAGGGGGAGCTTGCCTATAATTGGCGGTGGCGTAAGCGTTCGTCGTAGGGCATACATGCCGCGCTGGGGGCGGTAGAAACAGCGGCGGCGTGACTGGCGGCGCTCGTATTTTAAAATGCGGTCGACCAGATGACGGCCGATACCGCAGGAAGGACGTGGGAGTGCAACCGAACAGAATGGACAGTGTGGTGACAAAGGATGTACAGTAAGATGAAAAATAACAGAAGCAAACAAGGGCAGTGGAATGTAGTCGAATGAAATCTGGCAATGCTGAGGGAATTATATTAGGAAATGGGACACATGAAGTGGTAGAAGAGTTTTGCTACTTGGGCAGTAAATAACTAACGATAGCATAAGTAGAGAGGATATAAATTATAGAATGACAATGGCAGGAAAAGCGTTTCTGATGTTGAGAGATTTATTAACGCCTAATATCAATTTAAATATTAGGAGCTATTTTCTGAGTGCTTTTATTTATAGTTTAGCCCGGTTCGAAAGTGACACCCGGACGATACACAATTCGGTCAAAATGAGAATAGAAGATTTGAAACGTGGAGCTACAGAAGAACGCTGAAGGTTAAACGTTGAGATCGATTAACTCATAAGGAAGTACTGAATAGAGTTTAGGAGACACGATAAGGGATCGGTTGATAGGACACATTATGACACAGCAGGGAACCATCAGTGCAGTACTGGAGGGTAGTGTGGGGCGTAACAGTTGTAGAGGGAGTACAAGATACAAATAAATTAAGCAGAATGAGAAGGATGTAAGTTGCCGTAGTTACTCTGAGATGAAGAGGCTAGCATGGAGAGCTACATCAAGTCAGTCTTTGGACTGAAGCCCATAACGTCAGTGCTATACGTAAATCCTAATTCAACACAAGAGTCTATCTCCATTAATGTAGTAGATATAGTTCTGTGAAATTAGATTAATCCTGCACGTCTGCATTTAGTTTTAGTTTTGCGGTTAACAGAAAGAAAACATCAGGAGTAAACTGCTCGTGCACTAACGCTCTACCGATATGCTGTTTATCTTATAATTATAATAATCACCAAACGCAACAAGTAGAGTATAATATGCTCAGATACTATTTTCTGCAAAGATTGGTCATGAAGGTTGTAGATTTATTTTGCATATGATGAGACATTTTTGGCGAGATAATTAAATGTTTGGATTTACATTTGTAACTCAGTTCAACAAGAATGTGCAAATGATTCCCCTGACCTAAAGGCGAAGAAGAGAGCATTTAGTATTTTAGACGAACTGAGAAATCTTGATCGGGTACGGCCTCGCTAGGATCCCACCGTAATGGAACGGTATTGTTTAAGAGGTCACAAATTTAATATGATTAAAGGTGCTCGATTACGCAAAAGGGGAATGTGCTGGGAGCCACAACTGATGACATGTGAAACGAGAAATGGAAGTTACGGAAATTAAATATACTGTCAGGAATAAAGCCAACTGTGCCACCGTTTTATAAACGTTGAACAAGTGTGCTGTATTCCAAGAAGATGTATATTATTGCTAGGAGTGTACAGAGTTATAATTATGTTACTATTTAAATAAAAAACTTTAACATTCTTTTGGAATATAAATCAGGTCATGTTGTAAAATGCTCCTGTTATATCGGATGAAAAAAAATTCACGTACTCAGACGGCACAGCACCGTAGCGGTAGGTCACACAGCGCAAAACAGCCATTGTTTGCAAGTTTAAGTCCCATTCGTGCCTGTCTAGCAGAGCGTCTATTACGTAGTTTCGTTACGCGAAATGTGATGGTTTTTACACTTTGCTGACAAAGGCACAGCAGCTACTCGTCATCATAAATTTCGTCCAAATTTATGGTATGTGCAGGACGTGGCCAAACGTTTAGAAAAAAATAGCATTTTTCGCGTGGGCTGGGTGAGGCATGAGCCGTTTATGGGACCGTAGTTTAGAGGCAACAGTAGGTGCAGTGGTTAAGATGCACAACGATAATTCGAGACCCAATGTGGAAGAAATTTTCTTCTTCTTTTACTTCTAATTTTTACGTTACTTACACGGCAGATAAACCGAAATAATGCCCAACAAATCACATTCATAAATATTTTCACAAAATGCATGAGAAGTTAAGTCAAAGAAAAATGTGAGATTGCAAATAAATGTCGAGGAAGAATTGTAAGTCGTTCACAAGAGCTTCGTATTTTGAATTTGATACTTTTAAACCCTGCGATGTTTATTTTTATCGTAAGGTGAAGAATTTGTCGTAAAATGTTCAAAACTGCTCTTATCACATCGAGAGAGAAAAAGGAATCGCATCCCGAGAAGACTCGCAAACTGAGGAGACAGCGTCAAAGTACATCTCACCGTACACCACCAATTACACTCGTCAACATTTGGTGTAATGATGGGTTACAAGTAGTTTGCTGCCAAATTGTGCGATGAGAGAGAATATTTCGTGAATTAATACCAAGTTCGTTTTTCATAGAAACTTTAAAACAGTACGCGTAAATCAGAATCTGTAAAATAATAAAAGTATCTTATATACGAAGTTCTCGTGTACGCCTTATTTCCTGGTAATTTATTTGCAATCCCCAATTTTCCTTTGCCTTTTCTTTTAACGACTTCCGTGGAAGTGTTAATAAATGTACATTACTGAGCATTACTTCCGTTTATTTTCAGTTTAAGTAACGTAAAAATTGAAAATAAAAGAAAGTGCACACAGGGACTCGGTGCTATGAGCCACGGATTACCGTTCTGTACTCTTTTTGCTGCGTCGACCATTGCGTGGCATCAGCGGTAGCAGACCTGGCTCACACCTCACCCGACCCGCACCAGAACAATTCTTTTCTAAGCGCTTGTGCATTTGTAGCTTCTAGTTGTGTTACTTTCGATACTGGCCAGTCCCCTCACATACCATAAAACTTGACGAAATCGACGATGACGGGTAGGCGTGGTCACCATTAAACGTATGAACCGCTATAACCAACTGTGGGAACCTGCCCAGGTTAGATTACTGTGAAAATGGAATTCGACAAGGATAACGAGCGACCAACAGGTCGCGCATTGAGCGATGGGGAACTACCTACATGAAACTAATAAGATATCAAGTAGACAGCGTGCAACTTAATAACTATTCGCTCTGCTGTTTCAAACTTTGCCATAACTTAGTCTAAGAGCGAGTAATCCGTGAGTGTACTGGTACCTTGAGTTAACATTAGAAAACGTTGTGTATCTAAGTTCACAGTAAGCCCACTCAAAAGCAATTTCACGAATTTCCGTATCTTTGGCAAAACTATGGACTTTTCTAACGAAGCAACAAAACTCAAATTGCAGGCTTATAGAATGTTCATGTAACTCGGAACGACATTTTTATCCGCTCCGCGTCTGAAATGGAATAAGTTCTCTCAAAATGAAAGTTAAAAAACTGATTCCACCGTTAATGAGCATAAGGGGCTATCAAGATTACGGTATATTACACACATGGAGCAACTACCAGCTTACTTCATATCTAATGAAACACACCACGCTTAACAGGACTGCCTCACACGAAAATTTCGACTTGAGCTCCACCTAAGAAAACGGAAACCTTTATTTTCTGATCTCGTAGCAGCAATAACTGAAGAACCGACAAGAAACGGTGCCACATCAACTGTAATTCAGTTGCTGTGCATGATAGCCTGACTGAAATCAGTACGCCTGAACACAACAGTGACGTTTCAGATGTGCCAGATGTTTGCATTCCCGTCTTTCGGCGGACGTGGAACGAATCAGAATGACTTTGGAACAGGGAATGCTAATCCATTTCCTAACAATCAAGCCGAGGCGAGTAGTAAAGTTGAAGATTACATCTCAACGGACACAAGAAAGCAACGCCACCATCAAGGCAGTTTAGGGTCAAGCAATGGGCGCAGACCCAGAGGCAAGTCCTGAAAAGGATCAATGTATCAAGCTGAAGCATCTGACTCAACAGAACAATCCCGAACAGACCCAACAGAGTCTGCTGGTACAGAAATTCTGAGACAATTTTCGACTGAAAAATCTAAGAGGCAACTTTCTGAGAGAATTAACGAAGGGGTGCTAAGCGACGTAAACAGAGAGCAAGTGCCCTCAAGAACTTCCAGTGGTGACCAAGGAGAAAGCGAGACTGATGACATACCAGTGTCTAACTTCCAGTGATGGCCCAAGTCGCAAAGCAAGTTGCTGTGGACAATCTTAAGGAGGAAAGAAAGTACAGATACGGCAGATCATAGGGACTATTTCATTACTTTTTCTCTCTCGAACATCGCGAGGGAAAAACGAATACTTAAATCTTTCTGTGCGAGGTCTAGTTTCTCTTATTTCGACAGTCATTCCCCCTTATGTACGTGGGTGCCTACAAAAGATTTTCAAATTCTGAGAACAAAGATGGTAAATGTAAATTCATGAGAAGATCCTGTCGGAACAAAAAACTTCTCTGTTTTAATGACTGCTACCCCAATTCAAGTATCATATGTCTGGTGCTCTCTTCCACATTTCGCGGTAGTACAACACAAGCTGCCCTTCTCTGAACTTTTTTCGACGTCCTCGTCGATCCTATCTGATGCGGATCCCACACCACACAGAAATAATCCAGAAGAGGATCTACAAGCATAGTGTTGGCAGTCTCCTAAGTAGACCTATTACATTTTTCCCAGTGTTCTGAGAATAAATTCAAGTCTTTGGTTTTCTTTACATTATATGTTTGATCATTCCAGCACAAGTTATTCGTAATTGTAATCCCTAAGGATTTAGTTCAATTTAAATCCTTTAGATTTGTGTGACTTAACATGTAACCGGATTGCTTTTCGTATTCGTGTGGATGATTTCATACTTTTTATATTTAGAGTCAATTACCACATTTCACACCACATAGATATCTTGTGTAAATGGTTTTGCAATGACTTTATAAGAAGGTAAATGACAGCATCATCTGCAAAGGAATCTAATAGTGCTGCTCAGATTGTCCCCTAAATCATTTATATAGATCAGGAACAGCAGAGGGCTTATAACACTTCCTTGGGGAACGTCAGCTATTACTTCTGTTTTACTTGATGGCTCTCTGTCAGTTACTAAGAACTGTTAACTTTATGACAGGAGATCACGAATCCAGTCCACAACTGAGACAATGGTTCACAGGCACGCAATTTGATTAGAAGTCACTTGTGTGATACGATGTCAAACGCATTCTGGAAATCTAAAACTGTGGAATCGGTTTGACATCCGCTGTCAATAGCACTCATTATTTGTTGAGAATAAAAAGGTGGTTGTGTTTCACAAGAACGATATTTTCTGAAATCGTGTAGGCTGTTTGTCAATAAATTCATTTCTTGAGATAACTCGTAGTGTTCGAACACAATATCTCTTCCAGAATTCAACTGCAAATCGACTTTAGCGATGTGGGTCTATAATTCTACTACTACTACTACTACTCGGCTTTACAGCCCTTGAAGGGCCTTGACCTGCATCACAATATCCTGCCATTCTATCCGATCCATAGCTTTCCATCCTCTGACACCCAGCTTTTTCATGTCTTCTTCAACTCCATCCACCCATCTCTTTCTGGGGCGTCACCTCCCCCGTCTGCCTCCAACCTTGCCATAAAAAATCCTCTTACATGTTCTGTCTTCTTCCATTCTGACCACGTGCCCTGCCCACTGCAGTCTTCTTATTTTAATGGCAGTGACAATTCAGGTTCTTCAAAACGGTGTTGTAGTTCTGCATTCATACGAATGCGCCAACCTTCTTGAGCATATATTGAACCACATATTTTACGTAGCACCTTTCTCTCCCAAATGCTAAGGCCTTTCCTCATTTACAGTCATGGTCCACGTTTCGGCACCATTCATAACAACTGGTCTCTCAATTGTTTTGTAAATGAGGATTATGGATTTTCGTGATAGAAGCGAACTCTTTAAGTATGGGTAACGCGGCAAAGTAGCGTATGTTACCTGCTGCTATTCAGGCCTTCACCTCACTGCCAATGTCATTTGTCTCAGTGATAGTCGAACCAAGGTACTTGAAGTCTCTCACCCTTTCAATTTCCCTGTCGGCTGAGATTTGGTAGGTTTTGTTGGTTGGTCATTGCCATATACTTGGACTTTTCGACATTGACTGTCAGGCCAATTTCCATTGCACCTTTCTTCAGTTGTTGATAGGCTTTGCCTAGCACAGCAGTGTTTCCTGCGAGTAATGCCACATCGTCGGTGTAGGCTAATTACTGCAGTGAACGGTTTAAGAAGGTTCCTCCTTTATTTAACTCTATCTGACTTATGACTTTTTCTAGCCAAAGGTTGAATAGCAGTGATGAGATATTGTCTAAGTCCCTTCTTATTTTTAGTTGGTTTCGCTGAGGGTCATTATAGAAAGTTTAATGAGCTTCTCAGGTATTCCAGCCTCTTCCATCACATTCCCCTATGCCACTCATGAGATGCTATCATAGGCTCGTTTGAAGTCGATATACAGCTGTTGTATGTTAATTTGATGTTCGTAACATTTTTCAAGTAGTATGCGCAATGTGAATATCTGGTCAGTTGTTGACCTATTTCTTCTAAAACCACTCTGATAGTCTCCGACTCTCTCTTCCACATATGGAGTAAGCCTGTTGGTTAGAATCTTGGAGAAAACTTTATATGTAGTATTTAGTAGGGAGATTCCTCGATAGTTCCGGCAGTTTAATTTATCTCCTTTTTTCTGTATGGGGCACATTATAGCTGTTTTCCACTGCTCTGGCATGCTCTCCTCTTGCCAGATATTCAGTATTATTTTATGAATTGTTTTCCACAGCGTTTCCCCACCATATTTGAGAAGTTCGGCCTGGATCTGATCTTCTCGAAGCACCTTATTTTCTTAAAGGTCTTTTGGCTTGCATCACTTCCCCCCGAGTAAGTTGTGGTGTTAAAACCTCTGGTCCACAGTAAGTTAGTTCCACCAGTTCCTCTCGTTCTAACCCTTCTACGTCTGGGTTCAGTAACTCTTGGAAGTATACTGCCCACCTGTCAAGTATTTTATTACTCTCCCCTATCAGATTCCCTTCTTTGTTCCTACACATATTTTTTTGGCTTGAAACCTGTTCTTGACTTCTTTAATCTTTTGGTACATTTCACGAATTTGCTTCTCTTCTTCTAGCTGTTCAATTTCTTCCAGTTGTTTCTTTTCTAGTGTTCTTTTCTTCTGTCTGCAGACCCTCTTTGCTATAAGGCGCTTTTCATTATGTTCAGTCAGATTCGCTCGAGTTCTTCTCTGGAATAATTCAATGGATTACTCCTATTTCCTTTCTAGGGTTTTGGTGTTATCTCTGCAACTTTCCAGTCTTTAGGTACGGATCTTTCAAAGAGTGCTCGGTTGTACATGATTGATAAGTATGGAGCTATTGAGAGGAGTTTGATTTGTGTACTGTCAACACCGGAGACCTTCCCTTTATTAAGTGTTTTAAGCTGCTTTGCTACACCGAGAATACCTACTTCTAAATAACTCATGTTGGCAGTTGTCTGCGTAGAATTCTGGAGTATTCTACTTCTTTGGTGAAGGAATTTCGGAAAACCGTGCTCAGTAGCTCTACTTTAGTGGCACTGTCATCAGTAACATCACCGTTGCGATCATTCAGTGAAGGTATTGATTGTGTCTTTCCTATGGTGTTCCTTACATATGACCAGAATCGCTTTGGACTTTCTGCTATATTTCGAGACAGAGTTTCGTTGTGGAAAGAACTACGACCATCAAGCACTGGAGTTCGCACTGCATGTCGATCTTTCTCAAAACTTCACGAACCTTGGGGACTTTACGTTCTTGTAAATTTGACACACTCTTTTCGTTGTTTCCTCAGCAGTGTTCTGACATTTTTAGTGTACTATGCGGGATCGGTCAGAACCATTTTTATTAATTTTTGGTGGGCCTATGTGTCTCTCCATAGTCGTCGTGCTATTTCTTTGAATTTAATCCGCATCTGATCTACGCTTACATATTCAGATTGAAATGAATGAAAACTGTCTCTTAAGAAGGCCTGAAGCAAATTTTTGTCTGCATTTTTAAGGAGAAAAATTTAATTTTTTTTTTTGTGTGGATTTGGATACTACGGTATTCAGTCTCGCTACAAAAACCTTCCCAGTAAGCCATGTATCCGTCATGATACTCCCTATTTGCTCATAATTGTTTGTAGCTAAGAGGTCAAGTAGGTTTTCGCAAACATTTATACTTCTAGTGGTCTCCTAAAGTAATTGTTCAAAATAATTTTCTCAAAATGCATACAGCACTATTTTGGACGACGTTTTATGCCTGCCTCCGACTTTAAACACATATTTTCGCCAACATATCCATGGCAGATTGATGCCATCAGTAACTATAAATTCTATGAGTGGTGTAGCTGTTTGAAATGAGGCTCCAGTTTTATTTTAATTGTTCAGCAATTGTGCCATCTGAGTCGGGGGATCGGTTGAAGGAACCAATTACTAATTTATTCTGGTAGTCAAGTGTAACATCTGCTCGCATTAACTCACTCCAACTGTCTACGTCGATTTCTTTACTAAATAAACTGCTTCTGACTGCAATAAATGCTCCATCACCAACTGTTTTAGTATATTCTACCTGAACAGGATTAGGTCCTTTGTAAGAATTTCGTCTGAACCTACCTACGGCCTTAGCCACATTTCCGTACTTATAGCGAACTGAGATTCAGTGCTTTCTATTAGCGCTTGTAGCTCTGCTTGTAGCTCTGTCTAGGTCTATTTTTCTGCGTTTTCCTGCACCCTTTTAGACCGACACCCTTTCTGTAGCTTCTCGAGACTAGCCTAACAAACTGCTCAGTCGCCTTCATACAGAACTCGCTACCCCTTTAGCCGCTTCCTGTGTAGTTGATCCTGACCTATTAAGCGGAACTCTGAAGCCCACCTCCCTATGGCCCCGGGGCAAGCAATCTTCAGCCTACACGGTCGCAGAACCGTTTGAACCTCTGTTTCAGACCCCCACTCCGTTCTGTACCAAAGGGACACAGTTGATTCTGTCGACGATACTCCACTTTCATCTCGCAAGCAAGACTGACAGTCTTTACTACTTCAGCTAGCCGCCCGAAACCAGAGATAATATTTTCTGTTCAAGAGCGATACACACCGTTAGTTCCCAAACGACCCTCCACCTGTGGTCTTCGTGGCATCCGGAAGCACCCTTACCACATCTGGAATGATTCCTCCCGGTATGTACACAGAGTGCACACTGGATTCCTTCCCGTACTTAGCAGCCATATCGCTAACGGGTCTCATTTCGCAATTAACGTTGGAGCTTCCAGCTACCAGTAAACCAACCCTCTGTGGGTGCCTAGACCTTGCGGACCAAGAGACTTCCTCTGGTAGAGGGCGAGCAACGTTATCTGACTAAGGAACTTCGTCAGCCACGGATAGCGCCCAAAACTTGTTCGTCAGGCGAACCAGGGTGGTCCTCCGATGGGGCCCTCCGGAAGGTATTTCGCTGCCTGCCTTTCCTTGGAGGGACCTCCCATTCTACCACGGGTGAGGTTTCAACTTCAGTGCGGACAGTATCTGGGGCGCCCATAATAGTGGACCGACCGGACGATACATATACTGGATGTCCCCATGAGCTCGAGTTTTCAAGATTTTTATTTTGTGTTGTTAATTTACTTTTATCTCTAATAAGAAACGAAAACTACAGTTTCTGTAGATGTCGAAGTGATTGGGTTGCGACAAAATACAGCATTCATACAGTGCAAAGAAGCACAAAGTTCACTTTTAGAATGAAGAGATGCAGAGACTGTCAGTAAAAGGAGAAATTCAAAAAGAACTGTACTTAATTATTACCTTTCTTCACTTAGAGGGAATGAAATGTTTTCCTTGGCATTCGGTTTACAGTTAAGAAAAAGAATTTTAATTTAAAGAAAAATGAAGATAAAAGAAACAGCCTCGTCAAATGAAGTATGGAGGTTATTTCTTTAATCATCCAGGAGAAAAAAAAGAGAAGAAAAAACTGGCAAAGTGAATTAAGTTTTGCGTTAGAATAAACCCGGTTCGATTCAGTGTACAGCCGTAATTTTTGTTTTTTAATTTCAGACTGCCTGATAATCTTTATACAGCAATTTCAGCAGCTTTTATACGAGAAACGTGCAATTATTTCGTATTAACACAGAAATGGGACTACATCGTTTTATTATTCCACTTTCAATGATGTGTTTTGCTTTTATATTTTCATAGTGTATCGGAAAACTGTAGTTCGTGAAAGAAAACAAAGTAAATCTTTAAAACCAAAAATTTTGAAAGTGGAAAAGTAAAAGTTCTTT
The DNA here is from genome assembly GCF_023898315.1 of Schistocerca nitens. Lineage (NCBI taxonomy): Eukaryota > Metazoa > Arthropoda > Insecta > Orthoptera > Acrididae > Schistocerca > Schistocerca nitens. The sequence goes on from NC_064619.1 coordinate 364,242,687, forward strand.
TTGTCATTTCTGTGGTTATATCGGTCAGTTACACTGTTTTTTAATACGACGTGCTGTAATTGCTGCATAACGTCTAATCAGACGGCACAATATCACGAGGTTTAAAATTATAAAAGTAAACCTTTAAAATCAAAATACATCTTTAATTGTGGAACATTTAAATTTTTGTATTCTCCTTTCTGTGGCTGCATTTTTTAATTTCACTGTTCTGTAATAAGAGTTGTTATAATTGCTGTTTAACTTCTAATGAGACATATACAATATCATGAAGTTTGCAACGAGAAAAATAAAGCTTTAATACCAAAATACATCTTTAAAAGTGGAATAGCTAAAAGTTTGTATTCTCGTCTCAGTATTTGTCTCACATAATTTGATTTTTTATAAGACGTGGCTTAATTGCTGTATGACGTCTTATAAGAAAAATACTACATCACACACTTTAAAATTAGAAAAGTAAAAAAAAAAAAAGTACCACTAAACCTGGAGTGTATCTCTCCCGTTCGCGTATTCTAACTTAAAGCTTTAAACACTGAACCAACGGAGCATATTAGTTACATCTGACTGAATGAATATACTTGTCGCACATATAATTGCAGTGTTGCCAAACTGATTTTCTTACACTTCCGTTTCCTACCAAGAATTTGCATGGAACGCAGTTCCATTAAGAACATTTTTGTGCTGTTGGTATGCAAGGAATCGCGCTGTTCAGTCTGTTTATCATCTTCAGTATTGCCCCAATAGCTGCTTAAAAGGAGTGTAGAAAAAAGTCGCCATGTCACTGGATATCGATAGTAAATGAGGAAGGAGCTGATTATCTCTATTGATTGTAATTTAAGCCAGTATTTTACTGGACGTCATGGTCGGATCAAGAGGTAGGCGCGAATTCCCGTGTCAGTGAGAGCGGGTCAATACGCTAGGTTCATTCTGCGGAAGTGTGTACTCCGTAGCATGGTGTGGCAGCCTCGAGAGCACACACTGTCCGTCTGCTGCCTACTGCTAACAACCAGGACGATAGAACATTGTATTCATCATCGGGGTTGAAGTTGGTGTGGCGCTTGAATATCTCAATCCCATTCTTTTGCCTCACTATCTCTCTAGCCCCTTTGAACTACGTGTATTTCCCACATGCAGTACAATGCCCTGTTACGGCAGGTTAATTTTATTGTCCTAACCTGACGTGATGCACGTGCTCTTGAAACCACTTTACGATAGGTTCCGCGTTTCCACTCCGTACTTGCTGCTGTCCTCACAGGCTACTCATGTGTGTACAGGCTCAGCGGCATCTTTGGTCGAGTCCCAGCATTTCTCTGGTCTTGTTCATCGATGTGGAACACCCTGCAAGTAATGTAGAAGAACGGGGCGTGGCTGCTCCAGCTTGTCATCTCTTTTGCTTTTTTTTTTTTGACTTGATTTTGTTGGTGATTTCATCGCTTTATTCATTAGCTCTCAAGATGGTACGCTGCTTGTCCAACTCCGTCATTACACTATCTGCATCGCATGTACGGTGGTACGGTGGGCCCTCCTAATCAATGTATCAAAAACCGAATTCTTCTGCAATCGCTGAAATATTTTATTTCCGATCATTTTAAGGAAATATAGGAGCTTCATGGTAAATGATAACAGACAAACCGTTGCAGGATAAAGATTTATTGAAATCCTTGACCACGGTTTCGGTATATCTAAATATACCTTCATCAGAAACTAAAATACACCTGAACAGGAAGACACCTACATTAGCAAAAAACTTAGCAACATAACTGAGACGAAAGAAAAACGAACACTTATAGCTTTAAGGAACCATGAAAATTACCAAAGTATTACGAGCACAAATAGTTTCGATTTACTACAACATTTTGTTCGTTTCCGCTACTTAGTCTTTAGTTTGCGCGAGATTCTCGCGCATAACACTAGTACCTTCTCTCGTTAGATGTATTCCTTCGCGCAAGCCTCACCTACTTGACACTAGGACACAGGCAAATTTGTCTTTATTTTTCTATTGTATGTAGGTGTTTTAAATGGTTCTGATATGTTTTATTTATTAAGACAGAGAGTTTTATTTACCACAACCTTTAAAATGTTGACGCCCATGACTATGTATCCCTGGTTTTAATGTGCGCGAGTATCTCGCGCATACCACAAGTGCCCTCTCTCGATGAAACTGTCTGCCCTAGTGCTTCCACACCCTCTTCACGCTAGTTCACAGGTAAGTACTGATAATATGTCGTGTTCATTTCGACCATCTCTTCATAATTATGCAGTACAGATGGAGGTGATATTTTAATTTTAACTACTGACGACGCCTTTGGTACGATTTTTTTATGTATCTCCACTGCAGGATGTGATTTTAGTAGTGACTAAAAGTTTTTTTGCTTCGAATACTTTGGTAATTTTCGTGGTTACTTCTGTCTCAGTTATGTTGCTAAGTTTTTTGCTAATGAAGGTGTCTTCCTGTTCAGGTGTATTTCTGCTTCAGATGAAGGTATATTTAGATATACCGAAACCGTGGTCAAGGATTTCAATAAATCTTTATCCTGCAACTGTTTGGCTGTTATCATTTACCGTGAAGATTTTCAACAGTTGCTGCTTCAGCCATGTTTAAAATTTTGAAATATAGGAGCAACAGTACGTAAAAGTTAAATTGGCACCTCCCCGGTAGTAATCTACACCCTGATGAAGGCCTTTTTTATACTGCCCGAAACGTTGTCATATTTTATAACATGACGTGGCCTACAGGCCAGAAATGGTAACAGACTCTGGCCGCGGAAGTCTAAATATTTAACTTAGAGAAATTTTATTTACTTAATGTCATTCACTCGAAAGCAACGATGAAAATTCGGTATTAAAGCGGATCTTGGCTCGGTACACATCGTTTAATTGTGTAGTAGGGTATTAACTTCTTGTTAACAGTTTGATAAAGATTTTACTGAAATAGTGAAACCAGTAAACTGAAGTACAAAATGTTACAATTAGTAAAACCGAAGTTTTTTGAACTCTTTATATCACTTTCAGTATTTTACGGGTAGCAAATTACTCTACGGAACTTATATTTCCCTTCCAAATGGAACATTCAGAAATTTTTAAGTGTGCCTAGTGACTCTAGCGTGTCCTTTCGAGTTCTGAATATTAATCTTCCAATGAAGTGTCCAATTCGTCTTTTTCGATTTTAAATTGAGATTATTTGCGGAGGAAATAACTTTTTTATTTGTAGCATTTACTGCGTAATCGCGGGAAACATGTAACCAACTTATAGAAGTGTTTCAATCAATCTGCCTTGAAAGCATTTTGCAGTTATTTCAAATTACTGAGTCAAGAGTGCTGCTTCGTGTATCCTATTCTGTTATTAGTACGACAACTGGTGTACTTCTTTACTTAATTATTTTGTCTCTCTCTCTCTCTCTCTCTCCCTGTGTGTGTGTGTGTGTGTGTGTTTCACACTTTGTCTTGCAGCGCACTTTAAGAGGGGAATTAAAATAACTTCCATAGTTGGGGCAAGTTTTCCTGCGTCCCATGTTAAATTAAATCATACGGAATTCTCTCACCCTTTCCAGTAAACTGCAACAGCAATACTTTTTCGAGTCTTTCTTGTTTCAATCAGATTTTGTGGACTCGACTGGTTAGTCCAAGCCTACCACAGCAGATGTACTTTCCTCTGGTTTATCACTATTTTGGCTTGGTAGACATGAGATACATTGCTCCGGGAGATTATATCAGCGATTTCAAGTTTAGGTATTTATCGGAAATTCCATCGGTGATTTATGAGTTGAGAAATTTCTTTTTACCATCGTTTCAGTGACACTTGTTAATGAAGTGGCAAATACTGATGGTATAATTGGCTAATAGACTATTTTGCTTCCGCCTAAGGCATTCACTTTCCGTGTACTTTATTTCTTCTATGAAAACTGAGCACTCGCAACTTCAGAGTGGGTGGTTCCCAGTGACTTTTGCATTAATGATGTTGAATAACACTGTGTTCAAAGTTCCTGTGTTGGTTTGCTGTATATGCCACAAGTTAACACACCCAATTTTTAGCGGTGTTCCGCTTAAATCCATCTTAGTGTATTTCATATGTCGAAAATCTTTCTTCTCTTAATTTGTATTTTAATTATATAATATCCATCGCCATTAGGTCTCTGCTTGGAACAACTTTTTGGTATTCGTTAGCCAGTTTCACCTTTCGTGACTATTTAGATTGTACACACGTGCCTCTCCCCATAAGAAATGTTCCGTTTCTAAGCCACTCTAAATTTTTTCTGAAAGTTTCTTGTAGATTAAAAGTGTTTTCCAGAGTGGGACTCGAAACGTATCTTTCACAGGTGATGTTCTGTCAGCTAAGCTACCCAAGTACGATTAAAAGACCCATCCTCACAACTTCACTTGTGCCAGTACCCGTTTCCAACTTTCCAAACTACACTTCAGACCACGGTGGACTAGAAGGATTTTGTTATATACTGCTATTATATTAGAATACAAAACATGATTTTATTCAACTTCCATGGAAATCATTTGCTTAAGTTACAATGCGTTGATTCTTCAAGACTGTTGTTTTTCGACGGCTCTCCTGCAAAGGTTTTTGGTTTCCTAGGTGTTACTGCCCCCATACGGTTTATCAACCAGATGGGAGTTTTGTTAACTTGTAAGATTGAAAACACTGACCAGATAGATAAGATAATTCTTATTTATTGTTCAGTCTCAGTTGCACATTTTTGATTAGATTACATATTTCTATCATTCTGGATCATCTTCAGATCTAAGTAGTTGCATCAGCACCCACCTTGTCCACCCAGAAACACATATCAGTTTACAGTATTCTAAAAGGTGGTTCTAAGTGGAAAAGACGAATTTCTGACGCAACTCCTTAGATCTTAAGATAATCCAGAGCAGTCGAAACATGTAATCTAATTCAAAATGCACAACTGATACGGAACAACGAATGAGAATTATCACAACTATCTAAACAGCTGCTGAATCTCACAAGATAATTATGTCGCCTCATAGTAATATAAATAGTTTGCTACGTACTCGTACATCAGATGGTCTTGCTATCCATATGACATCGATTTTCCAGCCCCTGTCACGCCAACGTATAAGCTTGCTTATTGTTGGGGCTATAGCACACGTTAATTTTCTGCTGGAGCAGTTATTTGTGTAGTTGTCGAGTTATGGAAGTTTAATTCATAATGACGTTTCGTGACAGGTGACAGTGTAATAGCGATTTTGTAAGGTTACAGTCTGTTTGTTTCTATAGTATTTCATAGGTCATATCTTTGTCCTAAACAGCTATATTATATTGCTTGAGTAACAGCTGCATTATATTGCTTTCATGGTTCGTGTTTATGTGATTCTAGGCTCATATGTTATTTTAGTCCAATTGTTTTTTCATTTAACTGGCTGTGGCAGATAGTGTAGCATTACGCGACGTGTGTGACAATCTCCCGATGTGGTTTTCTTAAACGAGTGATTTCCAATGGTTATTTTTAATTTCGTGATAACGTAACCCCTGATAAGTTCGAAGATTTTGTTTTCCTATTCATCTCGTATTTCGAGGGATAATTTTAATAAAATTTTCTATGTGATATTTGTATTTCAAATTGATTTATTTACAATTTCTTGAGGGTAATTTTACGTGTGTGGATGTATACAGATTTCCCCAAGAATGCTCGTTAGTGGTCCTTCTTGTGCAATGTGTTAAACCTCGACAACCCGTACTATATCCTCCGCTGCATGTTGATCCGTTTTCAAGTGGTGAGAGAAAGTGGATGCTTTACTGTCTCTTTCTCTAATGTTCTTTCTGTATCGAATATTCAACTAGGTCTGTAATAATAAACAATATAGTCAAACACAGCAGCGCCTTGGTCTCACGACATAATGTCTTTATATCAGTACTCGTATACGACACAGTGGGCCCAAAAGAGTACTAATAAAATTCTTAGTTTACTGTTTGTTCAGATTATATTAAACCCGTTGACTGTTCATAATCAAGTAATCAACGTACTCTAGTGCTATAAAATATGTTTATACAGGTTTAGAAATCACCCCACATCTCTTTTCTTATGCATGTACTGAAAGCGATGTCTATAGTGATCCGTTTCTGAACGTCCCTCACAGAGCTGTACATGTAAGTTTGAGTCACATACAGAGACGTCTTAGGCAGCAGCACACTTAAATGAGAGTTCGATTGTCTTCACAGCGCACTGGCTTACTATGGAAACAGGGTAAGTTCATGCACTTTTAGTTTCTACGAAACAAAAGTAATTTAAAACCTTATGTGCAAATTATCTTGGCAACTTTGCTAATAATTCTGACTATATGGAATTGATATTGTTTCTTAAGACATATGTACCCTTGAGCGGTCTCCATAAGACTAACTTTGAATTTTATATTCACAAACAATTTATGGAGATCTGACACCTGGGGTTAATATGAGGCACTTTCGTCTAGTCACGGCAGGCAACTGATTTATACTTTTAGAGTTCTTATTCATTAACAACACAAATTATAACTATTTTCTGGGAGGGGAGCGGGGGAGGAGCCCTCTCAAGGATGGTCATTTGGGATTTGAAGCGATTTCTTCAGCAATGTTTCGGTCTTATGAAACATTGCACACTTTTTGGCGCCTTAATCCATTCACAGTCCTTCAGGTACCTGGTGCTGAGGCTTCGTACAGGATCGGCGCTGTATGGATGTCTCCATGGTATTTATCCCGTACCCGACGAAACATGTATGCATAGGAGCGTGAGAACCAGTTTTAGACTTTTCCTCCAGCGTCCTTGAGTATTGTAGTGTAAATTCGTACTGATGTTGTCAGAAAACTAACTAAGCAATAAAAGAATAGACAGCACAGACATTTCTCAGAAGTATCACAATACATATCGTTGTACCGAAAAAAAAAAGAATATTTTATCCACTCAGGCCTGAGCAGTCTGGAAATCCCACACTAATATTTTAGCATGACTATTTTGAAGTTATTAACGCAGTTAATTAATTATATAAAGTGTTACAAAGGTACTGCTTCTGAGATGTTTTCTTTAATAATGAATCATTTTGTTTGTCAAATTGTAAAGTAAATGTCCACTCCATGTTATCAGAGGGTCAAGAGCCGTGTTGAGTAACTTAGGCTACGGGATTAGACATTTATTTTTCGTGACCCCCTCCTGTTTTAGCTGATAATCAGTCCAATAGTGAAGAAGCGAGAGTCCCCACAATCCCGTCTTAGGAAAAATCCTAGTGGGTGTGGTTTGCTGTAGATTTTCTCTAGGGCGTTAACAGCTTTCAGGCGTGCAGCTGCGTCGTGTGGGTGACTGTGATGAATGTTTGTACAATTTACTGCTGTGTTTGTGTATACTTTTTATTTATCTTTTTCCTGGAAAAGTGAAAATGGAAGATTAAATCTGATGTCCTCACGAAGCCTACTACTCTGAAATAGTACCAAGGGGGCTGATGAGTTTTACGCCCCATCCAAATGATGCGTAGCAGCCAGCAATGGCGCATGCCCTCTCAGAATGAGACACCGTAGAGGTCTGCAATTTACCTCCGAACATTAATCGGAAATTAAACTGTAAGTATCTGAAATGTGACACTAACGAAGAACTTTAAAAATAGAATGACAGGTAAAATAGAGAACGAAGGTGTGCTAAAAGGAGTAGGCGAGGAAAAAAAATTACGTGAAACACCCTGCATAGAAACCAAAAGACTAGGAGACGCCGGGAAAATCGACAGCACAGCATCAAACTGGTCGAAAACCTGACGACTTTAGAAAGCATGACGGAAGTCTGTTGTTCAGGAACTTGACTCTGTCAGGTTTACCTGAGAGTCAAAGCAGATGTTCTTCTGTCTGAAACCATTATGTGAGTGCAGGTATTTGCAGGCTCAACGCGACAACATGTCAGTATTAATAACATTGACTACAAACATTCTTTTGCTACAAATACAGCAAACAAAAATTTTCGTGCAACAAAAACAGAAGGAGGCAAAGGTAAAATATCCACTGGGCGTCATGACAGAAAAGGAACACAAGCTCAGATCGGACTTGGACGTAGAAGCAATTCGGTCAGTCAAGAATTACTAATAAGTAATTGACTGGAATCAACGCAAACCTATTGAGGATGGAGAAACGTGGAATGGAATTCCCCCTGAACAAGCCTCCAACGTGTCAACCGGTCCGCCATCTCGCTGCCTCAGAAGAGGAAGGTCTCTATATCCGCATCTTTACTGTTTCCCTGAAGCTTGAAACTGTGCCAAAGCAAGGCTTAAGCAGAGAGTGCGGTGAAGGTCTTGGCGCGCTCTGCACATTTCGGCATGAGAGGGAAGCCGCCATTACCCTCTGCACCCTAAGTTTCCTGCCACAGCGCCGTAATTCTCCCGCCACCCTTTCTGCAGCTACTTATTTGTCGTGATGGAGGAAGGTGATTTGTCACACTTAGAGGATCATATTTTCTCGCTGTAAAACATGTACGTTGTGTCTTATATCCACTGCTTTTGATTTTAAGTTGCTTAGTTGCTAAATAAATGGCAGCAAATTTATCTCCAAATACATATATATATATATATATATATATATAAAGGAACTTTAAATGTAATGCCTTTCTGAATTGGACTAAAAACTATAAAATAGTTTCTCATAGCCCTATATAGCTTCCTAAACCCATACGGTTACAGCTGTAAATTTGTGATTGCCAATTTTCAGTGACTTTCAAAATACTTGTAAAAGTTTAAAACGAGGAACGTTGTGAGCATGCCATAAACAACAATAAAGATGTCAAATATTCATCCATCATTTAGTAAATAGTGTAATAGGAGGGAGCTGCACTATTAATGAATAAATTATGTTTTCATGTGTTCCATGTTTTTCTCTTTAATTCTCACAAGTATTTTCACAGCTGCTAAAAATTAATAATCACCTTTTTTAGGATGACATGTATGGCGTTAGGAATCCGTTTGGAGCTTATTGTATGTCTACAGGAACATATAATTTGACTGACTATCGCTGAAATTAATTTGGTGCAATAAACGTTCTCACATTTTCAATGGAATTCATAGATTCTTTAAAGACAGAGAAAAAAAGATGAAACAAAATATATTGGGAAAACAGCTCACAGAAAAGGAGATAGCGTGACCTAAGAGAAATTATGTTATACTTTGTGGTCCAATTTAAAATCACGATACACTAAAAATTCGTTTTTGTTTAAGAAATATTAGAGAGATTCAGTTTACATGAGGGTTGTAGCAGCAATTGGGCTTCCCATGAACCATTCTCAAACAGGAACAGGAAAAGTGGGAAACGGCAGTGGTACAGAATTACCCTTCATCGCACACCACATAAGAAAGCCAGTTAACATTTGCAGTCCGTCCAGCTCTGAACTATTTTGAATGTTCCAAGTCACTAGTTCATCGGGAAATGACAGTGGAAAACAAAAACCCCATGGCACACAAGAAAGTCTGTTAACACTGCACTGTAATATAGTACTAAGTTCGAAACCTCAGGTCTCTAGCTCATCAGAAAGTTAGCTTAAAATTAATTGCAAAATTTGTAGCAAACAGAGAGACAGACAATAAAGTGATATCCATGTCTCTCGATTACATTTTGTGCGGTGACAATTTCAGTTATTGATTTCAAACAACACTTGCTTTGGGCTTTACTCTGTGTTTCCCCAAAAACGTCTCACACCGATGTTCATCTGAAAACCTCAAACCTCTCGCCACTTGCTCTCATGGACAACTAACCTGTATAAATATGCACCCATCGATAGTGATGTCAGGATAAAGAGAATGAATACAATTCAAACTTTTACAGAAGAAGCACTCCCTAAAACATATGCATTTTTATCAAAAGTTTATTAATTTTTAATAAACCAATTTTCATTAGATTATTTTCTTCTCTTTTACAAGGGATATTAGTAGTGTTGTGTGATACATGTTACATTTATATGCATCTTAGCCGTGAAAGTTTACGAATATACTGAATTTTCAGTAAAGTAAACACAGAAATTTATATTAAATATTTTGGTGCTTACAAAAGAGATTAGTCCTGTTTCATGGATAACCAATAACGAAAATTGTAATACTTTGCACTAACATTCCTTTATATAACTTTATTACGTTTAGGAAGGAGGTGTTCGTTCAGACTGGCACATAGAATAGATCAGTTTCCATTATTAGGCACTAACTACAGCTCAGGTCCCAAGTCTTCTATATAGGTCACCGTTTATAAACTTCCTGCATACGGCTATTTCCAGCATGACTGTGGTGTTTTAGTACTTACTCTATTCTTTTGTTTCCAAATCCATCCACTTCACTTTGGTTTACTAAATAAACGGTTAGAGGCTCCATCAAAGTCTAAAACTATTACATTGTTTTGAAGCTGTTACGTAGCAGTAGGTAATAAAACATAGGAACACTCTGTCTTCACCACAATTTGTAGCTAACTTTTTGATGGAAATTGTCTCAATGACGGATGTCTTACGTTCAAACTAAAATTTAATTCCAAAATAAATCTCTCCTGGCATTGGATCGCGTACTTTTATTTCTTATCTCATGTCTGACGTATTGTGGATCTTTTTTTTTCAGTTAACTCTAGAGTTACGACTATATACATAATTAAGAAATAAATAAAGCTTTATGCAGTCCATGGGAACAAGGGAATTATAATTTTAATACTTTTCACTACAAATGACATTGCGTTCTGGTTTTATCATTCCTTGACAATAAATGTGACTGTTTTGACATATCTGTTAGTGAAAGACAGATATAATTGAAATCTCACCATATCTTCTGTTCATCCGTTCTATCTAAATCTAGATTCAGAATAACGTTTTGACAATGCTGACTGAATTTTGTTACTGTGGTCATCGTTCGAAAGACTGCTTCGATGAAGCGCGCCACTCTGGTTTGCCTGTTCTTCTCTACAGAATTACTGCATTTCGATCTCCTTAATATACTTAATTCTTGGTCTTATTTTGCAGTTTTGAGCTCCCACACATCGCTCCATTATCAAACTGAAGGCACGAGTAGTCTGATGGACGCATCCTATCAACTCGTCTCTTCTTCTACTAACTTTGTGCTACAAATTCGGTAGCTTCTCATTAGTTATCCGACCTATCCGTCAAATCTTCAGAATTCTTCTCACTCTTCTGTAGCATTACTTTTTCTTTCCTTGTCTGAACTGTTCATCGTTCACTTTCCAGTTCCGCACAAAGCTCCGTTCCAGACAGTTGACTTCACCATAGACTTTCTAACACTTAAATTTACATGCTGTACCAATAAATTTCTATTTTACAGAAACGTTATTCCTGTATTGCCGAGCTGTGTTTTATATCTTCGCTAATTGTACCATCGTCAGATATTCTGCTGCACAAACAGCAAACTCTGTCTACTCATTTTGTTAACTATTCCCTCAGAATCGCTTGTCGTTGTTCAACTACATTCCGGCAACCTTGTTTTATTTTGTTGACTGTCGTCTTATAACATCTTTTCAAAACACTTTCTATTCCTTTCACAAGTCCTTCGCTGTCACTGAAAGAATTACAGTGCCATGAGCAAATCTCACAGTTAATATCCCTCCATCTTTTACTTCAATTCCCTTTCCCAATCGTCATTCGTTTCCATGACTGTTTGCTGAAGGTGCACATTGGTGACACAGAATAAAGGGCAATATCCTACGAGTATCTCACTGTTTCCGATATATGTGCCCAGCTATTCCAGTCAAGCCGGCCGAAGTGGCCGTGCGGTTAAAGGCGCTGCAGTCTGGAGCCGCAAGACCGCTACGGTCGCAGGTTCGAATCCTGCCTCTGCATGGATGTTTGTGGTGTCCTTGGGTTAGTTAGGTTTAACTAGTTCTAAGTTCTAGGGGACTAATGACCTCAGCAGTTGAGTCCCATAGTGCTCAGAGCCATTTGAACCATATTCCAGTCAACGGTGCCAAAAACGTTCTGTAAATCTACATACGCTATAAATGTAGGTTTGGCTTTCTTCAGCGTGTCCTCAAAGGCAACACGCAGGAGCAGTATTCTTTTGTATCCTTACTTTTTTTTATTTATTTTTTGACCACCAAAGTGATCTGGCCCGAGGTCGGTTTCTAAAAGTCTCCGCATTCTTCCTATATAACTTTTCTTCCTACAGAACTTGTCAAACAATTTTGTGATCATGCTTTACTGAACCGATGGTTCTGTAATATTCACAACTGTGTGGATCTGGCTTTTTTCTTCATGGAATTATTAGATTCTGGTTCAAGTTTGAGGATCCCAATATATCTGAATAAATGTCTTTTACTCCAAGTGCCTTGTTTCGACTTAGGTGTTTCAGTACTCCATCTGGTATTTCTAGCAATATCATATCGGTAATTACAACTTCATTTACTTCCTCTTTCCTTTCCAGAATATTGTCTTCCAATTAATCTTCCTAGTATAGCAGTTTTGTATATTTCATCCATATTTCACTCAGCTTTCTTTTCTTTCTTTAGTACTGGATTGCCACCTGTGCTCTTGATATCCCTATAGCTGGTCGCTTTCCTCCAAAGGTTTCTTTAATTTGCTGGTGACTATCTTTTCCACAGTCGCGTATGATCAAAAGCTTTACATTTCACTTGCGGTGACTCCTGTTATCCCATTTTTCAGTTTCCTTCACTCGAATTTTTGAACTTTTGCTTTGCCTTTCGCTTTCGTCATTTGTTGCATTTTTTAACTTTTTCCTTTCGTCAAATAAACTCAGTATCTCATGTGTTGTATAAAATTTTCAAGTTAGCTTTGTCTTTGTCTCTTTGGTTTAAGTTGGCTTCACTATTCCATCTCTCAAAGGTCTCATTCGCTCTTTATTGTGTTTCTTCTAGCGAGTTCACTCATTTTGTGTCAAATGCTTCATTTCAAAGATTCCCGGAAAACCGTTCCTTTTTTTTCAATTTATCCACGTCTTATCTCCTTAAATTCTGACATTTCAGACAATTCTTCAATTTTGATCTGCAATTTTTAAATAATAAATTATAGTCGGAGTCTACATGTACCGTTGAAACAGTTTTGGGTTTGAAGCAGGGTTTCTAAATCTTTTTTTCCTAGCGTTATGTTATCCATCTGAAACCTTCCAGGCCCTCCATGTCTCATCCACGTACGATGTTCCATGTTTCTCAAATGAAACGTTAGCAAGGATTAAATTGTGCTGTTTGAAAATTTAACAGCTGGATTCCCTTCAATCCATTACCCTAATCTTTGTTCTCCCATTATTCTCTTTTCAATCCCTCGCCACTCTAAAATTATACACTCCTGGAAATGGAAAAAAGAACACATTGACACCGGTGTGTCAGACCCACCATACTTGCTCCGGACACTGCGAGAGGGCTGTACAAGCAATGATCACACGCACGGCAACAGCGGACACACCAGGAACCGCGGTGTTGGCCGTCGAATGGCGCTAGCTGCGCAGCATTTGTGCACCGCCGCCGTCAGTGTCAGCCAGTTTGCCGTGGCATACGGAGCTCCATCGCAGTCTTTAACACTGGTAGCATGCCGCGACAGCGTGGACGTGAACCGTATGTGCAGTTGACGGACTTTGAGCGAGGGCGTATAGTGGGCATGCGGGAGGCCGGGTGGACGTACCGCCGAATTGCTCAACACGTGGGGCGTGAGGTCTCCACAGTACATCGATGTTGTCGCCAGTGGTCGGCGGAAGGTGCACGTGCCCGTCGACCTGGGACCGGACCGCAGCGACGCACGGATGCACGCCAAGACCGTAGGATCCTACGCAGTGCCGTAGGGGACCGCACCGCCACTTCCCAGCAAATTAGGGACACTGTTGCTCCTGGGGTATCGGCGAGGACCATTCGCAACCGTCTCCATGAAGCTGGGCTACGGTCCCGCACACCGTTAGGCCGTCTTCCGCTCACGCCCCAACATCGTGCAGCCCGCCTCCAGTGGTGTCGCGACAGGCGTGAATGGAGGGACGAATGGAGACGTGTCGTCTTCAGCGATGAGAGTCGCTTCTGCCTTGGTGGCAATGATGGTCGTATGCGTGTTTGGCGCCGTGCAGGTGAGCGCCACAATCAGGACTGCATACGACCGAGGCACACAGGGCCAACACCCGGCATCATGGTGTGGGGAGCGATCTCCTACACTGGCCGTACACCACTGGTGATCGTCGAGGGGACACTGAATAGTGCACGGTACATCCAAACCGTCATCGAACCCATCGTTCTACCATTCCTAGACCGGCAAGGGAACTTGCTGTTCCAACAGGACAATGCACGTCCGCATGTATCCCGTGCCACCCAACGTGCTCTAGAAGGTGTAAGTCAACTACCCTGGCCAGCAAGATCTCCGGATCTGTCCCCCATTGAGCATGTTTGGGACTGGATGAAGCGTCGTCTCACGCGGTCTGCACGTCCAGCACGAACGCTGGTCCAACTGAGGCGCCAGGTGGAAATGGCATGGCAAGCCGTTCCACAGGACTACATCCAGCATCTCTACGATCGTCTCCATGGGAGAATAGCAGCCTGCATTGCTGCGAAAGGTGGATATACACTGTACTAGTGCCGACATTGTGCATGCTCTGTTGCCTGTGTCTATGTGCCTGTGGTTCTGTCAGTGTGATCATGTGATGTATCTGACCCCAGGAATGTGTCAATAAAGTTTCCCCTTCCTGGGACAATGAATTCACGGTGTTCTTATTTCAATTTCCAGGAGTGTAGTTACCAAACAAAAGTAAAATTTCATCCCCCCTCCAACTACCGGCATAATAGTATTTCATTCTTTGAATCCATCATCATCTACCGAGCAAGTTGTCATATAAATTTGTGTTGCCTTTGTATCTGTTTCACTGTGTTAATCCATTGACTGAATCCACGCATTAAATTGTGACATTATCTAATAAGCAATACACGCAGCGAAAATACATTTACAAGTTTATCAGAATCCAAACTCATGTTGTAAAAACCGACACAATATGAAACAAAAAACGATAATGCAGTGAGTCAGCTTAATGGCTTTATCTCCTGCTCAATATGTACATAGATCAGGCAGTAAAGCAAAAGAAGTATATAACTCGAAAACAAATTACAATTCAAGGACAGGAAATACGAGTAGCTCTGACGTTACCCATCGATATTGTAATCCTGTCAGTCGGCAACAAACTTTGAAAATTCAGTTGAAGGTAATGTTTATTGATATGAAAGGCCGTTTAAGACGATGAACAAAAGTTAAACAAGGGTAATGGAGTTCAGACGAATTAAGTTAGATGATGCTCAGGGTATCAAGTTAGGAGGGAATGAAACACTATAAAGAGCAAAGTACCAGGGTGCATTACGTGTTACCACCTCACGCCATATGGGGATACGTCCATCATTATCGAATGTTATCGTACTGGATGCTCAGGTGTTAAGGGGGTACTGAACTGCGAATCTTTGAGCAAAGTTCACTTACCTGTGAACGTCATTTTCACGCTATACTCCTTCCCCAATTGCCTCTTTTCAGAAGTGCACTTGGCTAACAGTCCAGGTGTAGCGGCTCTTGAAATAAGAGGATATGCGACGAATGGACTGGCTTCCCCGTTCGCCCCCATTAAAATCCCATAGAGCACGTATGTCATGCGTTAGGTAGACGCAATGTTCCACGTCCACACGCATCCAACAGTTATCCACGTATCTGCTGAATGATGATGATGATGATTTTTGGTTTGTGGGACGCTCAGCTGCGCGGTTATCAGCCCCCTTACAAGTTCCCAAACTTCACTCTGTCCAATCTCCCCACGTTCATGAATGATGATGAAATAATGAGGACAACACGTACACCCATTCCGCGGATGGAGAAAGTCCCCAGCACGGCCAGGAATCGAACCCGTGACCCCGTGATCTAGAGGCACTAGCCGACGAGCTGCGGTCTATCTGAAGGAGGCATGGAAAGCCCTAACACAGCAACTAATTAACCACGTGGCTAGCATGGGAGCATGTGGCAGAGCACACACTGCTGCCCCACACACTCTGTTAAGAACCGTGTCTCTGGTTTTGTTACGCTAGGGGACCATCATCCGTCGTGATGACTTCAATGTCATTAAATCTTTGAATAAAATTGTCATTTCTGTTCATATTAGTGCGAATTTCGTTCTATGGATGGTTCACGTTTCATTGATCTATGTTAATTGGCAATGACGCATAATGCGAAAGTAAATTTTGACCTTAAGTTTTGCACAACAGTGTATGTTATGATAAAACATACGTTAAATCTTATTAAGTCATCTCCGAAAGTACTTTTCTGAATTTTAGCCTTGTATCTAAGTGAAATATTGACGATGAACAGTACGGATTCGAAGAGCATTGACGCGTTTGATATATAGTGTTATGAGAAAATGCTGACGATGTGATGAGTAAGATCGGAGAAATAAGAAGGAGACACTCAATAAAAAAGAGAAAAATAGTCGCACAACCTGACTAAAAGAAAGGCTAAGTTGATCAGTCACATCCTGAGACTTCAATAAATATGTAATTTGGCATCGGAGCAGTGGAGGGAAGTGTACGAGGTAGAAGTTGTGAAAAGGACCAAGATTTGAATACAGTTATATGTGTTCTGTAGGGGTCGGCTGCTGCCAGGCTGGAAACCCCTACTGTTTTCTTAGGATACAGAGTACTTATGTAGCGTCTGAAGAGAGAATAAAACAGTATTCAAGGTTATTACATTTATTACTCAGAATTCAAGTCGTTACAGTGTGTTCTGCGATAGCTGGTGGCTAAGAAATCCGGAGACGAATCCCCAGAATCCTACAGCTGACTCAAGGCTACCGAGGCCGCTGCTCGGAGTGGAAGTCGGTCGCCCGTGGGTGACGTTTTGCCGCCAGCTGCTGAGGTAGGCACGTCCGCCGATAGTCCAGCTTGGAGACGGCACACTGTTTCGGTCAGTACTCAATTCCTTCCACATTTATTCCTGTGTTTTCCCATTAAGCGGACCACGATGTCTGATGTTGTGCTGAATGCTGGGGCTGGTGCACGGTATAGTAGGCCGACAGACTCTTGCAACACTCGATCGAGTTTCAGAGAAGCTTGTGTCCAGGACGTGAGCCGTGTTCGTAGACCTCTGGGCTACCTTTCAGTGCTGGCCGCCTTGCTGACTTCAGTAGTGGGTGCTGGACTTCATTATCCGTGGTTACGGATCGCCGATCTTCTCGTAAGGAAACAAGTTGTTTAGGTACCTCCGAGGTTTACCTCTATAGAAAAACGAAGTATATTAATTCATACAGGCGCCAGTTGAATGCGCCAAAGATATATTAATTTGTATTATGGCACGATAACTTAATTTGAGAGGGCAGCGCCGGCCGAAGTGGCCGCGCGGTTCTGGCGCTGCAGTCTGGAACCGCGAGACCGCTACGGTCACAGGTTCGAATCCTGCCTCAGGCATGGATGTGTGTGATGTCCTTAGGTTAGTTAGGTTTAACTAGTTCTAAGTTCTAGGGGACTAATGACCTCAGCAGTTGAGTCCCATAGTGCTCAGAGCCATTTGAACCATTTTGAGAGGGCAGCGGAAAAATTAAAAAAACAATTTACCTTCACATTTCTTACCATCGCCTTTTTTGTTTTAATACTACGCGTATTATATATACGAGTTTTATGTAGTATATCTCCTCAGTGCTCGTCCGCCGTGGTATACGGACGTATCTCGCTCTGTATGTACCTTAGCTTCTGGAAGAAAAGTATTTTATTTCTACCACTTTAAGTATACCTGTTTCCCCGTACCTGCATCAAGAGCCATTAAAACAATCTTCCGATAAATGGGAACAATCTTCTACAGGACGACCGCCGCTTCGTCATAGACATTGTCATACAACGAGAGAGGAGAGGTAAATATCATTAGTAGGAAGATGACCCTCTAAGTTAATGATTTAAATTATATATTACAGAAGACTGAAATAAGTAACTACCGTCATGTCCTGCATGTTACTTGTGCAAAGAAGAAAGAACTTTCGACAACAGGCTTTGTTGATTGTGATGTTATACGTCTCTCTCTTGCTAGATTAATTGTAATTTTATATAGTGTGAGACAAACACCATAACGATCTCCACACAAAATGTTACCATACAACAGCCAGAGAATTGAGTGCAAATGACATGAACGCCATCGATCTTTTTGATTGACTGCTCTAGGCTAGTGGGTGTGCAGTATTTATGTCGTCGAGAGGAGGCTCCACCCTATGACGTCAGTCGTAATGTCTGAATTGGCTTTGGTCTCCTCTAGTAGTCAGCGGTATTCAGTTCCACTACAAACATTTGCTTAACGAATTTGTTATCTACGTCTCCTCTACAGCTACATACATACATACTCCGCAAGCCACCAGTACCACGTACTAAAACCAGTCATTTCTTTTCCTTTCCCACAATGTCTTTACTGCCTGGCCAGACCCCTGCTAGGTGATGTTGCGTTTTAGATTAGATTAGATTTACTTTCATTCCAATTGACCCGTAGTGAGGAAGTCCTCCAGGATGTAGAACATGTCAGGAAAACAACAATACATGACAAATATTTACAACTAAAACAAATAAGCTAATGAACCATTCCACAGGTCCCAAATGGAATGATCGTCATTTTTAATGAACACCATATGAAAGAGTCATTTTACAAATACTAATGCGCTGAATTAAGAATAAAAAAGTTTTTTACTTATTTATAAGGTAATAAACATGTAATACAACTACTATAATACTTATTTACAATGAACACATTATGGCACTGAAATGGTGCAGAAGTTAGATTGTACAAATCAGTTGGTTTTACTGAAAAATTCATCAATGGAGTACAAGGAGTTGGCTACCAATAAATCCTTTAGGCTTCTCTTAAACTGAATTTCATTGGTTGTTAAGCTTTTCATGGCTGCTGGCAAATTATTGAAAATGTGTGTTCCTGAATAATGCACACCTTTTTGTACAAGATTAAGTGACTTTAAATCCTTGTGCAGATTATTCTTATTTCTAGTATTGATTCCATGAATTGAGCTGATGCTTTGAAAAAGCGATATATTTTTAATGACAAATTTTACTAAGGAATAAATATATTGGGAAGCAGTAGTTAGTATCCCTAGTTTGTTAAACAGGCTTCTGCAGGTTGTTCTTGAGTCCACACCACATATAACTCTTATTGCACGCTTTTGTGCCCGCAAAACTTAAGCTTGGCTTGATGAATTACCCCAAAAAATAATCCCATATGACATTATGTAATGAAAGTAAGCATAGTATGCCAGCTTTTTCATTTTTATATCCCCTATGTCTGGCACAATTCGCATTGCAAATAGAGATTTGTTAAGACGCTTCAGCAGTTCTGTGGTGTGCTCATCCCAGTTGAATTTATTATCAAGAATTTAACAATGACCACTTCTTCTGTCTTCTTGTCATCATATGTTAGACATATACTCGTGGGACACCTCTTACAAGTTCTTAAATGCATGTAGTGTGTTTTTTCAAAGTTTAGTGCCAAATAATTGGCTAGGAACCAGTGATTAATGTCCACAAATATTTTATTAGCTGATCTTTCTAAGACTACACTTGATTTGCTATGTATTGCAATGTTTGTATCATCAGCAAACAAAACGAACTTGGCATCTGGTAATGTTACTGATGAAAGGTCATTGATATACACAAGAAAAAGTAAGGGCCCCAAAATGGAACCTTGTGGGACCCCACATTTAATTAGTTCCCATTTCGATGATGCCTGATAGCTTAATAGATGTCTCTTTCCTAATAACACTATAATTTTCTAATTTACTTAAAAGGATATTGTGATTTACACAGTCAAATGCCTTTGACAGATCACAAAATGCACCAGTTGCCCACAGTTGTTTGTCTAATGAATTAAGCACATTTTCACCGTAAGTGTAGATAGCCTTCTCAATATCAGAACCCTTTATAAATCCAAATTGTGACTTTTACAGTATGTTATTTGAGATAAGATGGTTATAAACCCGACTGTACATTACTTTTTCTAAAAATTTTGAGAATGCTGGCAACAGTGAAATTGGACGGAAATTTGATGCTATTTATTTATCTCCCTTCCTAAACAGTGGCTTAACTTCAGGATATTTCAACCATTCAGGAAATACTCCACTGATAAACTACTGGTTACACAGATAGTTTAATATTTTACTTAGCTCAGAATCACAGTCTTTAATTAACTTTGTTGATATTTCATCATACCCACATTTTGATTTTAAAGATTTTATGATGGATGTTATTTCTGCTTGAGTAGTGAGGGTCAAATTCATATTACGGAAGTTATTTGAGATGTCTGCTCTGAGGTATTCCATAGCAGCATTTACCGTACCTGAAAACCCCATCTTTTCAGTAATAGTTATAAAATATTTGTTAAAAAGTTCTGCAACACTATACACATCTGTATATATGGTTCTCGGAACCATATATACAGAGAACCATATATACAATATGTCCGTCGGGAAAGCCTCAAGCAACACTATACACATCTGTCACAAATGTATCATTTACTCTTAATGCTGTTTGTTCCTCTTCATGTCTGGTTCTACCAGTCTCCTCCTTCACTATATCCCATATTGTCTTTATTTTGTTATCTGATATGACTATCTTTTCCATGTCATATATTTGCTTTGACGTCCGTATTACAGCCTTTAATATTTTGCAGTATTTCTTGTAATGTGCCATAGCATCGACATCGGAACTGTTTTGGATTGACAGATACAGTTTTCTTTTTGTTTTACAAGATACCCCTATTCCTTGAGTAATCCATGGCTTCTTTGTAGACTTTGCTCTAACTTTGACAAGTTTTGGGGGAAAACAATGTTTGAATAAGGTAAGCACTTTATTAGCAAAAGTGTTATATTTTTCATTCATGCCATGAGCGCTGTAAACATCAGTCTAGTGAATGTCTCTGAGGAGTGTCCTAAAATAATCAATTTTTGGCTTATTGATTACCCTCTTGAGCTCGGATTTAAGAGATTTTATATCCTGTTCAGTATCAACATTTCACAGAAGGAACTGCAGGTCATGGCCTGAAAGGTCATTGAATATTGGTTTTGTAATATAATTTTGTTCATTGGGATTTTCTATAAAGATATTATCAATTGCTGTTTGTGAGCAATTGGCCTCCATAGCGGGGAACTTTACAGTGGGAATTAAGTTGAATGATAGTGTTACTAACCCAGACGGCCGGAGTGGCCGAGCGGTTCTAGGCGCTGCGGTCTGGAACCGCGCGACCGCTACAGTCGCAGGTTCGAGTCCTGCCTCGGGCATGGATGTGTGCGATGTCCTTAGGTTAGCTAGGTTTAAGTAGTTCTAAGTTCTAGGGGACTGATGACCTCAGAAGTTAAGTTCCATAGTGCTCAGACCAATTTGTTACTAACTCAAATAAGTTCTTATTGGGAGATTCTTAAATCTACATTGAAATTACCAGCAACCACTATTTCTTTGGTTTTGGGTGTTAAATGGGACGGTACAGCTTCAAGGTGGTTTACAATCAGATTAAAGTTACCTGCAGGTACACTTAATGTTATGATGGATTTTTTGTGAAATTCTACTTCTGTTGGTGGTTCAGGGTGGTTCAGGGTGTGGGTTCCTGTAGACACGGGCAACATATGAGTGGCCAAGTAAGTGGTCCCGACAGTCGGAATACCAGACACTTTGGAATAAGGCTGGGCATCTCGGACATATTCTGAGTCGTGGTCACCTTAGTGCTCATATGGCAAAGACTACCAAATCCACCGGTTAGTCCCTCAACCGTTAGGGGTAAAACTCAATGAGACTCGGCGTAAGTAAGGCTAGCAACCTGCTTCCCTGGTACTTTAAATATGATGCTGGCAACAATCAGAGCAAAATGCCTCGGACCTTTGGAGGTGATGGAGTCCCACCTCCAACTGACAAACCAGGGACTCCTAAGATACAACTTGGCAAACAAATGGTAATGAGATGGGGAGCTATTAATATCAATGGGGGCTACTCTGGGAAGAATGTAGAGCTGGCAGAGGCTGCAAGTAAGATGGGGCTGGACGTTTTAGCTGTTAGTGACATTCAGGTAAGGGGTAAGAAAGAAGAGGAAGTGGGAGAATACAAGGTCTACCTGTCAGGAGTCAAAGCAGGAACAGCACAATGAGGTGTAGGGCTTTACATCAGGAAAGAATTGGAACCCAACGTAGTTGCAATAAGGTATGTAAACGAACGACTGATGTGGATAGATTTAACAGTGTCTAGCAAGAAAATTAGGATTGTGTCAGTATATTCGCACTGTGAAGGGACAGATCAAGATAATATGGATAATTTTTATGATGCACTCACTGATGTTGTTGTTAGAGTAAAGGACAAGGACAGTGTTCTGCTCATGGGTGATTTTAACACCAGGATTGGAAATCGAACAGAAGGGTATGAAAAGGTTATGGGCAGATTTGGAGAGGATATGGAGGCCAACAGGAACGGGAAACAACTCTTGGATTTCTGTGCCAGTATGGGCTTAGTAATCACAAACTCCTTTTTTAAACATACGAACATTCGCCGGTATACTTGGGAAGGCAGGGGAACCAGATCTGTCATTGACTATATAACAACAGATCAGGAATTCAGGAAGGCTGTGAGGGACACACGTGTATTCAGGGGATTCTTTGATGACACTGATCATTATTTAATCTGCAGTGAAATTGGTATTGTGAGGCCGAAAGTGCAGGAGGTCAGGTCCATATGTAGGAGGATAAGAGTTGAGATACTTCAGGATAAGGAAATCAGGCACAAGTACATAACAGTGACCTCAGAAACGTACCAGTTAGTTGAATGTAGTCAATTACAGTCATTGGAAAAGGAATGGACAAGGTACAGGGACACAGTACTAGAAGTGGCTAAAAAATGTCTTCGAACAGTAGTGTGTAAAGGTAGGATGAAGCAAACAGCTTGGTGGAATGACACAGTCAAGGCAGCCTGTAAAAGGAAAATGAAGGCGTATCAAAAATGGCTACATACTAGAACTCAGGTAGACAGAGAAAGTTACGTTGAAGAAAGAAGCAAAGCCAAACAGATAATTGCAGCATCCAAGAAGAAATCTTGGGAAGACTTTGGAAACAGGTTGGAGACTTTGGGTCAAGCTGCTGGAAAACCATTCTGGAGTGTAATTAGCAGTCTTCGCAAGGGAGGTAAGAAGGAAATGACAAGTATTTAGGACAGGTCAGGAAAACTGCTGGTGAATCCTGCGAATTCCTTGGGCAGATGGAGGGAATATTTTGAAGAGTTGCTCAATGTAGGTGAAAATACGATCAGTAATGTTTCAGATTTCGATGTACAATGGGATAGGAATGATGATGGAAATAAGATCACATTTGAGTAAGTGGAGAAAATGGTCAATAGATTGCAGTGCAATAAAGCAGCTGGGGTGGATGAAATGAAGTCGTAACTCATCCAATACAGTGGAATGTCAGGTCTTAAATGGCTACACAGGATAATTGAAATGGTCTGGGAGTCGGGACAGGTTCCATCAGACTGGACAAAAGCAGTAATCACACTAATCTTTAAACATGGAAACAGAAAAGATTGTAACAGCTACAGAGGTATCTCTTTAATCAGCGTTGTGGGTAAAATCTTCTCAGGTATTGTTGAAAGGAAAGTGCGAGTATTAGTTGAGGACCAATTGGATGAAAATCAGTGTGGGTTTAGGCCTCTTCGAGGTTGTCAGGACCAGATCTTTAGCTTACGGCAAATACTGGAGAAGTGTTATGAGTGGAACAGGTAATTGTATCTATGCTTTATAGATCTAGAAAAGGCATATGACCGGGTTCCTAGGAGGAAGTTATTGTCTGTTCTACGAGATTATGGAATAGAAGGCAAACTGTTGCAAGCAATTAAAGGTCTTTACAAGGATAGTCAGGCAGCAGAGTTGACGGTAAATTGAGTTCATGGTTCAGAGTAGTTTCAGGGGTAATACAAGGCTGCAACCTGTCTCCACTGTTGTTCATATTATTTATGGATCATATGTTGAAAACAATAGACTGGCTGGATGAGATTAAGATATGTGAACACAAAATAAGCAGTCTTGCATATGCGGATGACTTAGTTGTGATGGCAAATTCGATTGAAAGTTTGCAAAGTAATATCTCAGAGCTAGATCAGAAATGTAAGGACTATGCTATGAAGGTTAGCATCTCCAAAACGAAAGTAATGTCAGTGGGAAAGAGATATAAACGGATTGAGTGCCAAATAGGAGGAACAAAGTTAGAACAGGTGGACGGTTTCAAGTACTTAGTATGCATATTCTCACAGGATGGCAACATAGTGAAAGAACTGGAAGCGAGGTGTAGCAAAGCTAATGCAGTGAGTGCTCAGCTACGATATACTCTCTTCTGCAAGAAGGAAGTCAGTACCAAGACTAAGTTATCTGTGCACCGTTCAATCTTTCGACCAAGCTTGTTGTATGGGAGCGAAATCTGAGTGGATTCAGGTTACCTTATCAATAAGGTTGAGCTTACGGATATGAAAGTAGCTAGGATGATTGCAGGTACTAGTAGATGGGAACAATGGCAGGAGGGTGTCCACAATGAGGAAATCAAAGAAAAACTGGGAATGAACTCTATAGATGTAGCAGTCAGGGCGAACAGGCTTAGATGGTGGGGTCATGTTACACGCATGGGAAAAGCAAGGTTACCCAAGAGACTCATGGGTTCAGCAGCAGAGGGTAGGAGGAGTCGGGGCAGACCAAGGAGAAGGTACCTGGATTCGGTTAAGAATGATTTTGAAGTAATAGGCGTAACATCAGAAGAGGCACCAATGTTAGCACTGAATAGGGGATCATGGAGGAATTTTATAAGGGGGGCTATGCTCCAGACTGAACGCTGAAAGGCATAATCAGTCTTAATGATGATGATGATGATGATCTACTTCTGTTGCACATGCTTCCATATGCTGTTCTAGGCAAAATTTACGAATGTCTGTGTTCTTAAATTTATGACAGTTCCTGATGAATGTGGCAACTCCTCCTTTCTCCATTTCTGATCTACAAAAGTGAGATGCTAACCAGTGCTATACCAGTGGTCACATGATGTTCAGAGAGACAGATTATGTCAGCTGGGTTTGAAGACCCTAATTCATCTATGCAGATAGTTAATTGATTAATTTTATTTCTCAGTCTTCGAATATTTTGATGCAATAATGATAGCTGACATTTCACATTGACTGAGTTAAAATTGGGTAGAGTTAAAATATCTGATTACTGTTGAAAATTCTTAACCAATAGCTGTTCATGCTGATATAAAAGCTATAATTGTGTTTTTTGGTTTCTTTCTCAAACTGAAGGTTTGTCTCAGTACTAACCTCTTAAAATTTGCTTCCTTTCTGTCCTCCCTACACTAAAAACGGTTTTTTCTGAACCTTATAACCGCTGGTATTTTACCACTCATGACAGTGGCTCCCCCTTTAACTTTCCTACTATTTCCCCAGCCAATTTACCCTTCTCCTTCCTGTTGAGGTGAAGGCCATGCCTAGTATAATCCCACCTATTGAGAGAATCAACAGGAACCACACCAATGTGCGACTTTGCACCCGAGATAAGCAGCCGTTCCAGCTCCAAATTAACTCTCTTGAGACAAGGGATCAAATCAGGTCGGTCATGGCGCCCAAGAACAGATACAAACTCAACACTAGTATGCTTCGATGCTGATGCAATCTTTGCCAGGTCACACTCTTTATGTACCCAGGATCTCTGTCAGTACTGTTCCCTGCCCCACTCACTGTAACCACGGTGTCTTCCTTAGTGAAATCTTTGCAAAGTAATACTAAATCCTCTGTCACCTGCTAGGTTTAAAAAAATTGGTGACCTGGTATTCTGATCATAGTTCATCCTGCAAAAGTTGGTCAACACCTCTTCCATGGGAACTACCTAACAACAACGCTTTCTTTCTCTTTTCTGATTTCCCTACATTCTTACTTTTCGATTTGCTGCTGAAAGTTTGTTGTGCCCTGTCTACACCTGCAACTGCTTGAGGCTCAGCAGCTTCTAACTGAAGGAACAGGTCAAATCTATTTTCCACATTCACCACGAAGCTCTCAGACAATGTTCTAGGCCAATTCCTCCTGTTGCCTGTTGCCTCTTCCCACCTCTCTTTACGCTTCTCCCTCCTTAACCTGTCAAGATCTCCCATGGCCTTGTCTAACTCAGCCTGAAGGGCGGCAATTTTCCCCTCCCGTTCTAGTATCTTCCTATCTTTACTACAAATCTTACAAAACCACTGATGAGTCTCATTTACTTCCCCTATTCCCGCGCCACTACAGTCACCCACATGGAAGAAACTACAGCACCCATCACACCAAAGCCCCGACTTAACAATTCTACGGCAATTCAAGCACTATTCACTCATGATAAACGTAATAGTTTATTAAGAATAAGTCAGTTAAATTACAGATAAACACGAAAATATGGTTCCACAAATTCGGCCTATACGCAACTGTGTGTAAGCAAAAACAACAGTGCGAAGTTTCTGAAACAACAACTTAAACTTTACGCTACTTTCCGAAAATGCTAGTTAAATAATGAAGAGGAACGCTAAGTTAAATTGCTGAAGAGAGCAAGGAACAACTAAACGAAATTCGACAGATTTTCTGCAGCAAAACGTGAACAGAAAATACGACTGTAGATCTTTTCGCGTTTTCTACTATATTACGTAAAGAAGAATTAAACCTTTAATGGTACACTTAAAATGCACACTAATACACCTATTTACCACTTAATCAGTACTAAACTATATGTTTTATAATCTAAAATGACTTATCTTTACGAGATCACCAAAACTCGCGCTAGTCGCCTGGCTGCAGGGCTACCAACGTCTTACGTAGTGTCTCTTACGTGTCATGAAGGCAGTGCAGTCTGCTCTATTCTAATGATTTTTTGACGAGCTCGCTCTCAATCTCACTCAACAGTGTCGCGCTTACTTTTTTGCTGACCGAGTAATGATGTTGAATGTTTGCACTTCCTGGCTGGCGCCTCTTGATGCTTCCGCGCGATCGAGAAACGTCGGCTGCTCGAAGTTACAAAATTCTGCTCTCCCATTTCGTTATTAATTTGTTGGGTAACAGTTCACACAGAGACGTCGAGTCTTGCGGAAGATGGCCTACCATGGAGACCACAACAATTACTTCCTTGCGATAACGTCGCTACAGGCGAATGTGGAGACGACATTGGTACAGTACTATTATGGGCAAATGAGCAGCAGAGAAACATTTAGCTTCATATTCTGAAAGAAAAAATTAATGGCGTCATGCGAGTACACTGAACGGTTTTTAATTATACAAAATTAGTTCCTATGATTTAGTTAGTAAATTGTGTAGGAATAAATACTGTAGGAACAGATACATTAGTAGATCTGAATACTACGTAATAACGCTTTTCTTTGGTGGATGAACGTTTATTTACCGTCTATTTTGAAATTGAATTCTCTTCGTCCTCTTCTTCTTCTTTTTCTTCTTTTCGTTCTTCTTTCTCTTATTCTCGGCCCGAGCCGCTTCAGTTTGATCACTGGAGCTGCACGGGTCCACACAGGGAAAGCGTGCGGCCAGCGGAGAGAGATTGGGCGCTGCGGGATTTATCGCGGCCGCGTAATTGTATCGGGCGGCGATAACTGCGGCGCTCGCTGCTGCCATTCCTCTCCCCTGGCGACGCTCTTCTGTCGCGACAGCAATCCGCGGCGCGCTCATCCGCTTTCCGCAGGCCGCAGGAGAGCTAAGCCCAGCTTCTGATTCCGCACGCGGTGTGTGCGGAGCTTGTTACCTGACATTGCAGCTGACCAACGTTCTGCTTCAAATACAAACACCACACACACGTAGTGGAAAATGTTACTATGAATTAGCAGTCCGATATTTATCACTGTGAAGATGTTCACCACATGACACGTGTTAAACGATCAACATTCATTTCATTGCCAGCTGAGGCCAGTCATGAACATCCGCATTATCTAATTCCCACGGGCACGAATACACTCTTATGTTCTTCATTTTATTCTACATTTATAGAAACCATTGTAAAATGGATGGCAGAGGGTACGTCCCATTGTAGTTCTTATATTGATTTTCTCCCGTTCCATTCACGTATGGAGCGCGGGAAGACTGACTGTTTAAACGCCTGTAATTAATTTAATCTTGTCCTCACGATCCCTTTGGGTGAGATACGCAGGGTAGTAGCATATTCCTGCAGTCATTATTCAAACCGGACCTTCCAACTTTCTAGGCTGGCTTTCTCGGGATAGATTACACCTGTGTTCAAGTACGCGCCAGTTCAGTTCCTCCAAAATATCTGTGACACTCTCGCGTAGGTCAAACAACCTGCGACCACTCGTACTGTCCTTGTCTATACATAAACAATAATATCCCCTGTTAGTAACCCCATCTAGTGTGGGTCCCACACACTTCAGCAGTATTTTAAAATCGGTTGGACGAGTGATTTATAAGCAATCTCCTTTGTAGGCCGAATGTATTTCATTAGTATTCTACCAATGAATGAAAATCTGCTGTGTGCTTTACCAACGACTGACTATGTCGTAGTTGCACTTCATGTCCCTGCAAAGCGATCTTTTCCTCTTTGAGTCATCACTCTTCTTACTGCTTTCGCACGCCGCTCCACGAATTCCTCTCCTGTGCCAACCTCTTCATCTCAGAGTAGCACTTGCAACCTATGTCCTCAATTATTCGCTGGATGTATTCCAATCTCTGTCTTCCTCAACAGTTTTTGCCATCTACAGCTCCCTGTAGTGTCATGGAAGTTATTCTCCGATGTCTTAACAGAGATCCTGTTACCCTGTCCCTTCTTTTTGTCAATGTTTAGCATATTCTCCTTTTCTCTCCAATTCGCCACACAACCTCCACATTCCTTACTTTATCGGGCCACCTAATTTCCAAAATTTGGTCTGTAGCATCACATCTTAAATGCTTCGA
The DNA here is from genome assembly GCF_023898315.1 of Schistocerca nitens. NCBI lineage: Eukaryota > Metazoa > Arthropoda > Insecta > Orthoptera > Acrididae > Schistocerca > Schistocerca nitens. The sequence continues at coordinate 364,271,557 of NC_064619.1, forward strand.
TTCTCTTCTGTTCAGGTTTCCCCGCAGTCCATGTTTCACTAATTTATATTGCTGTGCTCCACAATTAAATTCTCATAAATTCCTTCCTAAAATTGAGGCCTGCGTTTGATGCTAGTAGACTTCTCGTGGACAGGAATGCCTTTTCGTCCATGCTATTCAGCTTTTGATTTCTCCGTCCATCACTGGTTATTCTGCTGTCTAGGAAGTAGAATTATTTAATTCCATGTCCGGCCCCGGTAGCTGAGTGGCCAGCGTGACGGAAGGTCAATCCGAAGGTCCCGGGTTCGATTCCCGGCTGGGTCGGAGATTTTCTCCGCTCAGGGACTGGGTGTTGTGTTGTCCTCATCATAATCATTTCGTCCCCATCGACGCGCAGGTCGCCGAAGTGGCGTCAACTCGAAAGACCTGCACCAGGCGAACGGTCTACCTGACGGGAGGCCTTAGCCACACGACATTTCATTTCATTTAATTCCATCTAGTTCGAGAGCATCAATGCTGACGTAAAGTTTCTCACTGTTCTCATTTCTGTTACTTTTCATTACTTTCATCTTTCTTCGATTTAATCTCAGTCCATATTCTGTACTGATTAGTCGGTTCATTACATTCGGCAGACTACATATTTCTTCTTCATTTTCACTCAGGATAGCAATGTCATCAGCGATTCGTATCATTTATATCCTTTCACCTCAAATTTTAATTCCACTTCTCAACCTTTCTTCTATTTCGTTCATTTCTTCTTCTATGTACAGATTGTACAGTAGTGGCGAAAGACTACAGCCATGTCTTACACCTTTTTTAATCCGAGCACTTCGATTTTGGTCATCCAATCTTTTATTCCCTCTTATGTCCTGTACATATTGTATATTACCCGTCTCTCCCTACAGCTTACCCCTATTTTACTCAGAATTTTGAACATCTAACACCATTTTACGCTTTTTCAGCTTGACAAATCCTATGAAAGTGTATTGATTTTTCTTTAGTCTTGCTTCCATTATCAACGGAAACGTCAGAAATTCCTCCCTGATGCCTTTACCTTTCCTAAAGCCAAACTGATCGTCATCTACCACCTCAATTTTCTTTTCCATTCTCCTGTATATTATTTTGGTCAGCGTCTTGGATGCATGAGCTTTAAGCTGACTGTGCGATAATAGTCGCACTTGTCAGCTCTTCAGAATTGTATGTACGATATTTTCCCAAAAGTCATACGGTATATCGCCAAGACTCACATGTTCTACACACAAACGTGAATAGTCGATTTGTTCCACTTTCCCCATTGATTTTAGACATTCTGATGGTATGTTATCCAACCCTTCTTTCTTATTTGATCTTAAGTCCCACATAGCTCTCTTAAATTCTGATTCTAAAACTGGATCCCCTAAATCTTGTAAATCGACTCCTGTTTCATCTTATATCACATCAGATAAATCTTCCCCCCGCATAATTTACCCGAAGGTTGTTTTGACTTTCATGTATGCTGAGTCCGTCCCTCCACTGATCATTTCTATTTCGATATTTTCACATTTTTCATGTAGCAATTTCGTGTTAGCTTCCCTGGACATCTTATTTATTTCGTTCCTCAGCGACTTGTATTTCAGTATTCATTAATTTCCCTGAACGTTTTTGTACTTAATTCTTTCATCAATCAACTAAAGTGTTCTTTTGTTACCGATGGTTTCTTTCGCAGTTACCTTCTTTTCAGCTTCCGTGATTGCCCTTTTCAGAGATGTCCATTCCTCTTCAACTGTAATGTCTACTGAGTTATTCCTTATTGTTGTGTCCATAGCCTTAGAGAACTTCAAGCGTATCTCGTCATTCATTAGTACTTCCATTTCCCGCTTCTTTGCGTATCTATTCTTCCTGACTATTCTCATAAACTTCAGTCTACTCTTCATCACTACTACATTGTTATCTGAGTCTATGTCTGCTCCTGGGTACACCTTACAGTGCAGTATCTCATTTCCGAATCTCTGTCTCACCATGACGTAATGTAACGAAATCTTCTTGTCTTGTGTTAAATGTTGAAGCTTGTCAGGATAAAAAATCTATTATAGCTGAGTACAGGAGGGTAATAAACAAGTCAAAAATTGAGAAACTCAGGAAATTGCTCAAAGACGTGAACTGGATATATGTGTACAATATTTCTGACTCAAATAGAAAATACAAAGCATTCGTTAATAAAGTTACCTCCACGTTTGAAAACTATTTTCCCCTAAAGGTAACTCAAATCACATAGAAGTCAAACAATAAACTATGGATTACACAAGGAATAAAGATATCATGTGGGACAAAAAACAGACTGCATCTAATATCTAGGAACAGCTCTGATGCTAGAATTGTAATACTATACAAAGAATACACCAAATATTCAAGTAAGTAATCCAGAAATCGAAGCAGCTTTATTATGAGAAAAAAATAATTACATCAGGCAACAAAATAAAACTATATAGGATACAGTGAAGACAGAGACCGGTGGGGCCAAAAAGCAAGAGGAACAGATAGCTCTAAAAAGAAATGAGACATTGGTAGCAAGTACATTTAGTGTTGCAAACCTCTTAATCAAGTACTTCATTTCTGTTACTGACAGCTTGGAGTTATCAGGTTCGGTGAACAGTTCCACGGAGTATTTGAGACCAGTCTTTAAAAATACGTCAGTAAAATGGAAATGACACGTCTCCCACAGAAGAAGAATCAATCATAAAATCCTTAAAATCTAAATATTCCAGTGGGTATGATAACATATCAACAAAGTTAATCAAAGAGTGCTCATGCGAGTTGAGTTCTATCTTAAGTTATTTGTGTAATCAATCTCTTATCACCAGAACATTTCCAGATTGGCTAAAATATGCTGAAGTTAACCCTTTTTACAAGAAGGGGGATAAAGAGGTACCATCAAACTATCTACCAATTTCACTTTCGGCAGCTCTCTCAAAAATATTTGGAAAGGTTGTGTTCAAGTGTCTCCTTAAGCATCTGACTGCAAATAATATATTGTCCAAGTCATAGCTTGAATTTCTTAAGAGTTCTGATATAGAGAAAATTATTTACACCTACAGTGAGACTACTTAATTCATTAGATAATAAATTAGAGGCTACTGGCATTGTCTGAGACCTGTCAAAAGCCTTCCCTGTGTGAACCGCAGCATTCTCTTAAGTAAATTAGAATATTATGGTGTCACCGGCAATGCTGCAAAATGGTTTAAGTCTTATCCATCTAATAGGAAACAAATTGTTTTGTTGTGAAATACCTGTGCAGTAGGCAGTCAGTCTTCATCTGACTGGGAATTAATTACATGTGGTGTTCCTCAAAGTTCCATCTCAGGTCTGCTGCTTTTTCTTGTGTACATTAATGACTTCTCATCTGTTACATTGCCAGATGCTAAGTTTGTTTTGTTTGCAGATGATACAAACATTGCAATAAGTAGCAAATCAAGTACAGATTTAAAAACAGCTGCTAGTCAAATTTTCACTGGCGTTAATAAGTGGTTTAAGGCTAATTCACTGTCATTAAACTTTGACAGGACCCACTATATTCAGTTCAGAACTTGTAAGAGATTTCCTTCCAGCATGTGTATAACATATGAAGACTCACAGACCAAAGAGGTTGGCAGTGTTAAATTTCTAGGATTACAACTCGATAATAAATTCAGTTGGGAAGGGCATACCACAGAATTGCTTAAGCACCTAAACAGGTCTGCATGTCAGATGTAGGAGATATAAATATAAAAAAACTTGCATATTTTGCTTACTTTCAGTCTATTATGTCATATGGGATTATATTCTAGGGCAACTCGTCAAACCGAGAAAAAGTTTTTAGAAGCAAAAGCGTATGATAAGAATCATTTGTGATGTAAATTCAAGATCATCAAATAGAAACCTGTTCAAGGAACTTTGTATTCTAACCACTGCTTCTCAGTATATTTATTCCTCAATTAAACTTGTTGCAAGTAATACATCTCTATTTCCAACCAATAGCTCAATACATACTATCAATACTAGGAATATGAACAAGCTGCATAAAGATCTAAAATCACTTACCTTGGACCTAAAAGGGCTCCAATATTCAAGAACACCTATTTTCAATAAATTTACAGCAACCATTAAAACTTGCTTTCAGATTAAGCATGGTTTAAACAGAGTTTGAAAGACTTTTTGATTGGCAACTCCTTCTACACCATAGATGAATATCTTAACAGAGACTGTTAAGCCAGCTTAAGTAAAAATATCTGTTATGTTTAAGTTTTGACAGCACTTGGTCACAACAGTCAAGATTAGGTATTTTGTGTATGATAAATTTATTAATAGTGCATAACAATGTTTCATTCTTACAGCATGTTAATTCTGTAAATTTTAGCTGTCCCAGTTTACCGCATTGTATTGACCTATTTCGACAATCTCCTGACAAATGAGCAGGGTAGTAAGTATTATATTCAAATGTTTTATGTGTTTATGTTATACTTTCTGACATGTTCCACACCCACGAGAATCATCTCATTTTTTGGGTCTATGGAACGGAAACTGAATCTAATCTAATCTAATCTCCCGTATCACCCGGCCTTTTGCAAGTATACTTTCTTCTCTTGTGATTCTTGAACAGAGTGTCCGCTATTTCTAGATGAAACTTGTTACTGAACTCAGTTAGTGTTTTTTCTCTCTTATTTCTTGTCCAAAGCCCATATTCTCCTGTAACCTTTCCTTCTACTCCATCCCTTCCAACCAATCCTCCATGACTGTCATCTCCTTTCACGTATTTTATTACGCTTTCAATATCCTCATACTTTGTCTTTTCCGTCTTCAGCATGCTACGTCGACATGTATACCTCAACTATCGTGTTGGTTTGATGTCGATTATGATCAGAACAACTCTATCACTAAATTGTTCATAGTAAATCAATCTCTACCCTATTTTCCTATTCATAACGAATCTTACTCCCGTTATATCATTTTCTGCTGCTGTTGATATCCTGTACTCATCCAACCAGAAATCCTTGTCTTCTTTCCATTTCACTTCACTGACCACTACTATATTTGCACGGCGCCTTTGTATTTCCCTTTTCAGATTTTCTAGCTTCCCTAACGCGTTCAGACTTCGGACATTCCACGCCCCGATTCGTAGAACGTCATCCTTTCATTGGTTATCCAATGGGTATCTCAGGGTCACCTCCCCTTTGGCAGTCCCCTCCTGGAGATCCGAATGGGGAACTATTAAGGAATCTTGTGCCATTTGAGAGATCGTCATGACACTTTTCCATATACAGGCCACACGACCTATGGATACACGTTATGTGTAATGCAATGGTTTCCATTGCCTCCTGCATCCTCGAGCCGTTGATCATTGTTGACTCTTAGGGCTTTAGGGGCAGTTTCCCACCCCAACGACAAGCGTGTGCCTTGAACCTCTGTCTGCTCCTCCGCACTCTTTTGCAAGGCGTTCGGCGGAATGAGATTGACTTATTATGCCGAAAGTCTTCGGTCGCCAATGCTGATTATTAATCAAAAGTGAAGCGTTGACGTGATTCAGACCCCAGACCGAGGACGTTTTGATCACTATTCAAAGACGCAACCATCTTTTTTATCTCATTTTGTTAGTTGCACTTGTTGGGGGTGGACGTCCCACGTCACCCGTTCAAGCTCATCGTTGATCCCTTCACTCAGTATTGTTTTACATAGTAGGCAGCTAACTTTCTGACCGAACGCGCTGAGCTACCGGGCCGGCACCCATAGACCACGGGTACTTCTAACAGTGTACGATTCCCAAAGTGATTCGTTGATACTGTATGAATTGTCATAAAATTATTAACTGAAAAATACTACACCGACACAGCTGTCCACTGATGTAGTAGTACCTATTCGTACGATCTCTCTCTATCTCAGTCAACCATATCCGCCTGTAATATGTTCTATCTTTTATCAGGTGTTAACAAAGATCAGTTTTCAACTGTTCTCTCAAGTTAACACTCGTCATTATACAGGCAGATAGCTGTTCTTACTTGTGAAGTCTTTTAATAGCCATAGCCATTTTTAAATTAAATTAAACCCTGGATTACAACCCTAATAAAATTTACGATTGCCGTTGGTATCTCTTTGTGGTTCCTGCTAATTTGTAAAAATTAGCGAAACTTGTTCTTGAGTACCTTTATGGAAAACATAGTTGTTAACAATGACTGAAATATTTATTGTCTCAGGCGTTTGCTGGCATTGGTGCCTTTATCGTAAATATTACAGAGGGTTAGCAATGGTGTGTCTGTTTTCCAGTAGTCGGTGTACTTGTTTTATCGCTTACATTTTGTTTAACTTCGTCATCGTACGTGAAATATCAGTCTGCCACAGCTATGAGAGTGTTAGGTTACATCACATTATCCCTATGCAGTGCTAAACTCGTCTTTTGCTGCTGAAATTAGCACGTGCCGAGTTTGATTTTGACACTAACATGTGCTTCAAGATCCGATAAAGACACCGTCAATGGAGAGCTTAGTGAACAGGAAGATGTTACTCAATAAAATGATGTCGCGCGAATTTCGAAATGGCAGATTTTGAGATAACCAATGGCGGAATTGAAAAGCAGCTACAATCGCTTAGTAGTGGAAAGGCTTCAGGACCAGGTGAGATACCTATAAGATTCTATGATGATTATGTGAAAGAACTTGCTCCCTTTCTATCAGTAGATCGCTTGAGCAAAGAAAGGTACCTAATGACTGGAAAAAAGCGCAGGTCATTCCAATTTTTAAGAAAAGTTGTAAGACAGTTCCACACCATTATAGACCTGTATCGTTGACGTGAATCTGTTCTTGAAATATGGAACATGTTTTATGCTCAAGAATTATGACGTTCTTGGAAAATGAACAGTTCCTCTACAAAAATCAACATTTATTCCGCAGACAGAGATCCTGCGAAACTCAGCTCGCTCTGTTTCTCCATGAGAGCCACAGCACAGTGGACAGCGGCACCCGGGCTGATACCGTGTTCCTTGATTTCAGGAAGGCATTTTGACACCGTCCCGCACTGCCGTTTAATGAAACAGATAAAGAGCTTATTGAGTATCAAGACTTTCTTGCAGACATAACTCAACACGGTGTTCTTAACGGAAATAAATCGACAGATGTAGTGGTAATATCCGGAGTACCACAGGGAAGTGTGATAGGATCGTTGCTGTCCACAATATATATAAATGATCTAGTAGAAAGCGTCGGATCACTTTAAGGTTATTCGCAGATGATGCAGTGGTTTATACCAAAGTAGCAACGCCAGAAGATAGTAATAATTTGCAGAATGACCTGCAGAGAATTTATGAACGGTGAAGAATCTGACAGTTGACCCTGAACGTAAATAAATATAACATATTGCGCATACATAGGGAAAAAAATCCACTACTTTACAGCTACACAATTGACGAAAAACAGCTACCGTAAAATATCTAGAATATCTAGGAGTAACTATCCAGAGCGACCTTAAGTGGAATGACCATATAAAACAGAGAGTGGGAAAAGCAGACACAAGACTCAGATACATCGGAAGAATTTTAAGGAAATGTAACTCATCCAGTAAGGAAGTGGCTTATAAGGCGTTTGTTCGCCCGATTCCACAGGCAAACGTTACAAGAGAGGCGTTGTGCATCACGGAGACAGCACTTTTCAGGAGGAATCAAAGAATATTAGTTCCCTCCACATACATCTCGCGTATTAACCACGAGAAGAAAATTCGAGTAATCAGAGCCAATACAGAGGCTTACCGACAATCATTCTTCCCGCGCACTATTCACCAGTGGAACAGGGTTGGAGGGTTCAGATAGTGGTACGGAAAGTACCCTCTGCCACACACCATTAGGTAGCTTGCGGAGTGTGATGTAGATGTAGATGTAAACCTATACGTTGAAGCAGCAAATGAGGAATCGGATGAAGAATCCCTGGGTGACCGTGGAAGAAAGCAGAAGGCTCTCTACTCATATCGTGTGTGAAATATTCTTGGAGTCATAATAATGCTAATAATTTGTAACTAGTGCACAGCATAATCTGTGACTTTTCTTCCCATGACAATGTGAGCAGTGAAATTGTCATTATGGGGTTTAAAACTGGGCATTTAGTACTTATTTTGTATGTAATGTACCACTCGAGAACGAATGACCGTATTTAACTAATGCTTAAACTATAAATTATGACTCCCTTTCAATAAAATTTAGAGCAGCAGAATTTATCATAGTTTAGTAGCAACGTAACATTTTCCCCCTTTAGCGCTGTAGAGGCAATAAAATGTGTAATTTTTTTTTCTTCGAAGTTGCAGTATTACAGTGTTGATAAAAGCTTTGGATTGAGCGCAGAAACGTGGAAAGCAAACTTACGTGATCCACTGACTATATGCTAAAGTCATCAAAAGATATTCCCATGGAAATCGGATGTAGACTTGGAACAGGAAAACCATGAAACTTACTCAATGTTTCGCTAACTATAGAGGTTTGTTCATACCTCTTGGGAAGGAGAGTTATCATATCGAGATCAAGGAAGTACGGTACCGAATAGATACGGAGGAAATAATATGGTATGTAAAATATTTTATGAACTGTGCTCATTTTGTATCGGACTGATTGGTTAGATCACAAATTATGGAAAGTAGCCTCATATCATCACTAACCTCCACAGATTTTCTTTCCTGTCGACGACGTGACAAGCAGCTAAAGACCGTTCATCAAGCATCCGATAAGTGAACATAACCAAATGTGAAAGCTACATAGGTATCGTGTCTCTTCAGAACATGCATCATACTAATTGAATTTTCTCATTTTGACATGACAGAAAGAGCGATCTATTTTACTTGCTAAAAACCTTCAAAAGCTAAGACTGCATAAATATTTCTTTATTTAAAAGGAACGGTTTCGACATATTTGTCATCATATTCAGACCTTAAAAAGGTTTTTTTGTTATGAAATGTGTGAGATCCAGCTTAAAATGAACACGTTTCATTACAAAAATATTCTTGAAGACCTGAAGAAGACAGCATAGTCTGTCGAAATTGGTTGTTTGAAGAAATATTTATGCGACCTTGGCCTTAGAAGGCTTTTTAGTAAGATCCTGGTTGTGGCTTTTCGATGCAATTAATACCAGCACTGAACTGTGAACCAGGGGGGGTACATGTTTTGTCGAGAGGCAACACCATGTAGCTTTCATATAAGCTCTCAGATGTCTATGCATGTCTGAAGGACATTACATAGTACTATGCAGACCCTATAGAATCATAGGCATTTGGCATTTGTACTATATTTTATGTTGAGAATGTCTTCTAACATTGGTTACGTCTGCTACCTACCGCTTAGTCAGACAGTCAGGTTTTCTGGATGACTTTCTTCTTCAGCCTGAGTCGTGGAGCGTAGACGGAATTGCTTGTAAGTGGAATATCTAAGAGTTGGGTTGGGTTGTTTTTGGGGGAGGAGACTAAACAGGAAGGTCATCGGTCTCATCGGATTAGGGAAGGATTGGGAAGTAAATCGGCCGTGCCCTTTTCAAAGGAACCATGCCGCCATTTTTCTAAGGCGCCTTGCCACGGTTCGCGCGGCTACCCTCGTCGGAGGTTCGAGTCCTCCCTTGGGCATGGGTGTATGTGTTGTCCTTAGCGTAAGTTAGTTTTTAAGTTACGTTAAGTAGTGTGTAAGCCTAGCGACCGATGGCCTCCGCAGTTTGGTCCCCTAGAACTTAGGACAATTTTTTCCATCCCGGCATTTTCCTGAAGAGATTTGGATAAATCACGGAAAACCTAAATCAGAATGTCCGGACACGGGACTGAACCGTCATCTTCCCGAATGCGAGTCCACTGCGCCACCTCGCTCGGTAAATATCTAAGATGGTTCAAATGGCTCTGAGCACTACGTATCTTAACATCTGAGGTCATCAGTCCCCTAGACATAGAACTACTTAAACCCAACTAACCTAAGGACATCAAACACATGCATGCCCGAGGCAGGACTGGAACCTGTGACCGTAGCATGAGCGCGGTTCCGGACTGAAGCGCCTAGAACCGCTCGGCCACAGCGGCCGGCGAATATTTAAGGCCATGCATATGTGTCTCCTTTTGTTTTCTCCAGCAGGAATGTCTCCGCTGGCGCAGTGCAACGAAGAGAACAGTTTAGCTACCGAAATGGTAGCCAGGAAGATTTTAAATATCTCCCTGGTCTTACAGCTTCAGTGTTTTGCATATATTGCGCTGATTCTGCTATTTATTCTGCTTCAGAAATCGTTATTCAGTAGTATCTGACTCGTTTTAAACAAGACCTCTGTTGACAGACGTTGATGAAGTACAAGTCGACATTCTGAAGAGTATGTACGCCAATACTGTAGCTTCCACTACACATGATCAGGATGGTACGAAACACAAAACAGACGGAGAATACATATAAGGAAGGTCCATATCACCAAAATCGTTCTCAGCTTTCCTGAGTAAATTCTCAAAAAGTAGAAGGAACCACTGAAGCATCTTAATTTTTCTGAGATTAAATACTGTGTCTCCAGTGAAGGTAACAATCAACTACAAATAGTAGAACTAAGTGGTACGTTTTTAAGGTTTGCCTGGAAATCGTTCACACTAAGACTAAAATAATGTGTAACCAGCATATCGAAAAGAAAACAAATCAACTATGGTATCTTAGGAAAGTTGGCGAGCTTAGGGCTGCTCAGCAGCCAACAGAAAAATGGATGTCAGTAATCACAAGGAGAGGCAGGACAACAAATAGATGGAAGAAACGGCAGTCGAAAACGTACAATTAGCTGTAATTAGTGTGAAATAGAGAGGGCAAGATATGTATACGGTCAAATATACTGTATAATTTCGGTAACCAACTCATGCTTTTAAAATACTGCAACAAAGTAATGCTGGAAACACTGACAGCTGCTAAGATAAGTCGCTTTATTTAGTGTATGAGCGACTTCATTAGCATCTGTTAGATTAAATTAGAAAAAGTGCAGGATCAACGTCGATGTCAAATGTCTAATTATAATGCTGATGATAATCGTTTTTCAAATTTTTGCATTTTTGATGTGGATAACAATTAAACTGATGACAAACGAGAGAAGGTTTGTGCTGAGAAACAATAGGGGATATGTGGTAAGCATTTTGATTTAATAGGTGGCATTCGCTATGGAATACTGTTAGGACTGATTAAATTACAATAGTTCTATGTTATATTTTTGCAATATTTAGTAAGGAAAGTAAGAAATGTACTACGAAATTATAGGCTGAAGAATGAATGTGTGTAATAGTACGTTACCATATTATTACACCCTAGTGTCCAAAATTAAAGCAACAAACCGTGTTCTCCCAATCCTGTACCTGATTCACGATATAATCACACAGACTGTCAACAGATTTCCGTACTATTGTGTTCTGCACAGAAGATGTTATTCCGGTCAACGAACAACAACGTCAATGATGACGCCAGGGCACCTACCTAACAGGGTAGTGTTTGCCAGATAGACTGACATCCACAGTCGCTGCGTACGCAGTCACTGTGCAGTGTGGCGCAGAGAAGACACCAGACACTTTACAGTGGAGGTTCAAAAACGGTTCAAATGGCTCTGAGCACTATGGGACTTAACTTCTGAGTCCCCTAGAACTTAGAACTACTTAAACTAACCTAAGGACATCACACACATCCATGCCCGAGGTAGGATTCGAACCTGCGACCGTGGCGGTCATGTGGTTCCAGACTGTAGCGCCTAGAACTGCTCGGCCACACCGTCCGGCTCTACAGTGGAGGGCCACAGGAAGAATGGCAGCAGTACAGTCGCAGAATGGATTGGCCCGATGGCTTAAATTGAATCTTCTCTCTCTCTCTCTCTCTCTCTCTCTCTCTCTAATGTGGCGGCAGTTTATAGAGACCCAAACTGTATGCAGAAGACTAGAGCAGGACAGACCATGTGTGGCATCGGAAAGAAAGGACTATTATTTAGTTGTAAGGGCACATCGCTACCCCCATAGTACTGCACGGGGTCTGGCGTCCGTGCTTGCAACATCCAATAGAAGTGTTGTATCGAGGCAAACGGTGTAGAGAAGGTTTCACCAGAGTAACCATGATTATCTGCGACCTGCTGTAGGCATACCTCTGCCGCACCTTCACAGAAGGGAACGTCTAGAGTGGAGACGCCAACATGCCACCTGCACGGTCGAATAGTGGGTCAATGTTCTCTTTACAGATGATTCCCGATTTGGGCTGGTGAGTGATTCTCTGAGGTTTCTCATCTTGAGGAACGTAGCACATGATTTTGGAACCCAAACATTGAGGGAAGAGAGCGATATTGAGTAAGATCCCTAATGGTGTGGCCATGGATTATGTTGACTACTTGAACACCTCTTCCTGAAATTGTACGAGTGAAACACAATATTTAACTGCTGTCAGGTATTGTGACGATATCTTGGGATCTGATGTGCTCTGGACCAAGACTTCGTATTGATCGACGATAATGCAAGACCTCGTAGGGCACGGATTGGCCGGTCACTGTAACCGAGCGGTTCTAGGCGCTTCAGTCTGCAATCGCTACGGTCGCAGGTTCGAATCCTGCCTCAGGCATGGATGTGTGTGATGTCCTTAGGTTAGTTAGGTTTAAGTAGTTCCCAGTTCTCGGGGACTGATGACCTCAGATGTTACGACCCATAGTGCTCAGAGCCATTTGAACCATTTTGGCACGGGGTGATGTTTTCTGAAAATGTGCGATACTGAACTCATGGCATGGCCTGCTCGCTCTCCTCATTTGAATCCCATAGACCATGTATCGGATGCACAAGGGAGACGGGTTGCATTACGACAGCATCCGCCAACCACTCTGCAAGACATGCGAGCAGCTCTGCTGGAAGAATTAGAATTATTGCAGCATGAGATTGATGACATCGTTCACAGCATGCCCTGTCGTTGTCGGGCCTGTATCGTAGCCAGAGGTGGTAGCACCTGATACTGAGCACATTAACCAGTTGTTGGAATGTGTGTGCAAATCCGTTAAGTTGGAAAAAACGAAGAACATTTTTATCTGCCATTATGCATGTCGCAGTTGTTTACGTTCTGTATTCTTCACATTCTTTCTAGTTTACTTGCAAATCTTCCGTTTCTTGCTTTAATTTTGAACAACAGAAGTAGGAGAATAAGCAATGGCTATAAAATAAAGGACCTGGGTTTTAACTCCCGGCACCTCCTTGGAATTTTTTCATTGATAGGTGTGTCTGGAACGTGATCCCCTCAGGCTCGTGAGTCCAAGTGAGGAGTACCTTGAATACAGAAGCAGCTGCACGATCAAGGTTTATCTAGTGGTAATAACAGCTGGATGGATTGACTACATGCTGATCACATGTCCCACTACCATACACTTCCGGAAAAATAAATAGTACGCTTGGAAAGACGACATCGATTTTGATCCTATGACGGTATATGCCACCTGGTGGATACCAGATGTACTGATAATGGTTTCAACGTCGTTCGTCAACAGCGTAGTAACATGGCTACCAGAGCGCCATCTTTGTCTGCCCTTTAATAAGGAATGCTTACAGACAGAAGCTTCAGTGTTGTAGAAACGTGTGAAGCAAGCAGGCAACTATGCGACGGAGACCGAGTTTGAAAGGGGTAGCACTGTGGCCTTCCGAGTGCCGAGATGGTCCTTTCGCAGAATTACCAAACAAGTTGGACGTGCTGCCTCAGTTGTACAACGATGCTGGTATCAATGGTGACACGAACTTTCTCACACGAAGTTCTTATCGTCCACACAGCACAGACACCCGCCACGATCGTCTTATTGTGAGGGCAGCAGTGGCAAATCGTACAGCTACCACAGCACTGATAAGATGGCTTGTGAGCCCAGATGTGACAACACAAACAGTTACGAAGTGCTTATTAGAAATGGGTCTACGGTCACTCGCATATCTAGGCCGTCTTCCACTAACGCAACAGCATCGATGTACACGACTCGACTCGTGCGGTCAGAGGATCACCTGGAAGATGCAATGGCGCGCCGTGGTCTTCAGCGAGGAAAGCAGATTCTCTCTGCACGAAGGCGATGGTCGTCTGCGCGTACAACGTAGGCCTGGTGAGCACATGCGTTCAAGACACACTGGCCCCCATAGCAGGCCTTACGGTCTGGGATGGAATAAGCTACAACTCTCCTTCAACTCTGGTGTTACTAGACGGGGCGATACCGAGCACTCGGTACGTTCAGAACGTTGTTCTACTCATTCTTTTGCCGTTCTTGCAACAGGAAGGTGACCTGTTATTCAAAAGGTTCAAATGACTCTGAGCACTATGCGACTTAACTTCTGAGGTCGTCAGTCGCCTAGAACTTAGAACTAATTAAACCTAACTAACCTAAGGACATCACACACATCCATGCCCGAGGCAGGATTCGAACCTGCGACCGTTGCGGTCGCTCGGTTCCAGACTGTAGCACCTAGAACCGCACGGCCACTCCGGCCGGCTGACCTGTTTTTCAAACAGGCTAATGCTCAGCCACACTGCCCGTGAAACTCAACGACCTCTGCAAGAAGCGCAACTCCCCTCGCCAATATGATATCCGGGCTCGTCTCCAATCGATCATATGTGGTATATGATGGATCGAGCAGTGATGCGTGATACTCTTCAACCAACAACTATTATAGAACTACATGAAGAGGTCGAGCATGCGTGGCATAACGTATCCCAGGAGAGTATTCGCCATCTGTAGATCGATTGGATGCCACAGTCAGCTACTGCACTGCCGATCGTGCAGGCTACACCTCTTGCTAAGCCCGCAGCTCGTGGTCGTGCGGTAGCGTTCTCGCTTCCCACGCCCGGGTTCCCGGGTTCGATTCCCGGCGGGGTCAGGGATTTTCTCTGCCTCGTGATGGCTGGGTGTTGTGTGCTGTCTGTCCTTAGGTTAGTTAGGTTTAAGTAGTTCTAAGTTCTATGGGACTGATGACCATAGATGTTAAGTCCCATAGTGCTCAGAGCCATTTGAACCATTTGAACCTCTTGCTAAGCTACGCCACTTACTAATATAGGTGTTTCAGCACAGGTCGATACCTGATGCCTCAGAACAACTTGTGGTGTTGATCCGTATATGTAATCATTTCACGTACTCCATGCTCACTGTTGCAACAATATCTTGTGTGAACTGGGAACCCCTATAACGGTGTACTAATTATTTTTCCGACAATGCACATCACTCATCGTACTGTCTTGTAGGCAGCAGTAAGCCACTTTAACAGGCCTAAAGCCTATTTTGTATTTGTATTTACGTATATGAAAAGGGTTAGAATGCCAAAGAAACGCTAGAAGAGATACGAGAAATACTGGAAAGCAACCAATAGAACATCCGCAGACGATTAAGCTAAAAAGAACATTCAAAGAGAGAACAGCCAAGACTGTAATACAACAGTCAATATCAAGAGAGAGAGAAACAGCATTAACAATATTGTTACCGAGTTGTCTGTGTCGGTATGTGAGACAAGCGGTAATGTTTCAAAATGTACAGATGAAGTATTTGGTAAATTGCGTTAATGGGATTCTTCACGAAGTATATAGTGACACGTTAGTGATATTGATGTTTTGCTGTATAGCGGAAGTTTGAAAGTGGTCAGATATGTATCAATGGAAAACGAAAATGTGTTTAGAAATGAAGAATCTACAGAAATGTGTACACGTCGCTAATCGGTGTTAAAATATAGGCTAAACCACTAATATACAGTCTAAAAGACATTAGAATTTACACGTTTCGATGGCCGAGCCCTCATCTAAATAATCAAAATAACCTTATAAGAATCTCAATAAGTAACCAATACAAAACATAAACAACAACAATAAAAGTAAAAATACCCATTATGTACAAAATCATATGTCATTAATGGTGAGTCTCAAAACGTTTACGAATGTAACACGAAAGGTGATCCAAGTTAACGGGTCAGCTATAGGCCTATACTTTGGAATAATTCTATAGCTTAG
The DNA here is from genome assembly GCF_023898315.1 of Schistocerca nitens. Classification (NCBI taxonomy): domain Eukaryota; kingdom Metazoa; phylum Arthropoda; class Insecta; order Orthoptera; family Acrididae; genus Schistocerca; species Schistocerca nitens. The sequence continues at coordinate 364,287,488 of NC_064619.1, forward strand.
CAGAATAAATACAATTCTACAGACTCTTAAGAAAAAATTCTGTAACATTAAGTTAAAGGAGCTTGTTTTGCGCCAGTGGGTTTGAGGTGGAATTTGATTGATCATAATGCCAATGAAAAACTTTTCTGCATCTCATTGGACAGTGGTGGGCAGTCACAGCTACTAAGCTCCATGGGGTCTTCCACAAAATGGTGAGTGTGCGCCTTCCACAAAATACCACATGCTGGCATGCACCTACAGTGAGACTTAGTCATCGTGTCCTGTCTGCCGAAGTCGATCTTCCGTCTAGTTGAGTCAGTTTGAAGACGTGGCGATGGACCTTGGTGTTGTCTGCCAGGACTCACACCACTTGCACTATCTATCGTCCGCAATGGTTTTTTCAGCTTGTGGCAGTTGCCACAAGAGTGATGAGAGGGTATTAGAATGGCTCCTCCGGTAAATTATTGTTTGGACGCCAGCTTCTGCAACCTACACCCTCCCTTTTGAAAGTGGTGCGTACATAATGCTTCGAAGCGAGGTACGTGAAGTTAAGGCAAAATGAAGAAGCGGAATAAAGTCTACTCTGTTGAAGATTGTGGAACTGTTTCTCGTGAAGTGTTGACAAAAGCATGAGATAGTGCGAAAGAAGATAATTGTGTTGATACTGTACTAAAAAAAATGTTCATTTGTGAAGCCATTTATTAATAACTATGAGTTCAGTGTTGTGAATGAGTGAAACAGACGATGATAGCGATGAAGAAAAATAATGAAAAATAAAAATACACTTAGATATGACTAGTTCCCTTACTAATGTGTTGATGTACCTGTATATTTAAGCGAGCGCTCTGAAGCAAATTATTGAGAATCCATTTCCAGGAAGACAGATTGTCAACACCTATTGTAAAGTCGAGTTTTGCATCGTGTTCTATAACGTATTACTTCCTAGAGCGTGTCCCCCTAGGAAAGAGTAGAACTGGTTAAAATCCGTACCCCTGCGATTGATAATTTCCTCCTGTCTCTATTCGAAGCGCTTTGTCTCACCTCCAAGGTTTCCCCACCAGCGACGCTGCCGGCCGGCGTGCCCGAGCTGTTCTAGGCGCTTCAGTCTGGAACCGCGCGATCACTACGGTCGCAGATTCGAATCCTGCCTCGCGCAGGGATGCATGTGATGTCCTTAGGTTAGTTAGGTTTAAGTAGTTCTAAGTTCTAGGGGACTGATGACCTCAGAAGTTAAGTCCCGTAGTGCTCAGAGCCATTTGAGCCAGCGACTCTTTGCGGGTGCATAGGGGCCACGAAGTTTCAATCAGCCTGTATGCACAGGGGAGGCTTGGGCGATTCGTGGACGGACTGAGTGAGCCAGTCACTCAGGAGTGTTCAAAAATGGTTCAAATGGCTCTGAGCACTATGGGACTCAACTGCTGAGGTCATTAGTCCCCTAGAACTTAGAACTAGTTAAACCTAACTAACCTAAGGACATCACAAACATCCATGCCCGAGGCAGGATTCGAACCTGCGACCGTAGCGGTCTGGCGGTTCCAGACTGCAGCGCCTTTAACCGCACGGCCACTTCGGCCGGCACTCAGGAGTGTCTTTGTGCATAAAATTACCTGCACCTTTAGGACCAAGTATGTTCCATGTAAATTTATAATTGTAATTGTTTTTTTTTGTTTAAGGTTTTATTATCATACAACTAGCAGTACCTGGTGACGCTTTGCTGTGGCTCAGTCAGCTTGGATGAAAAAGAAAGAAATGAGAAAGAATGCGATTTTCTCATCTGCATGTGAATTGGATACAAGTCACCATCTCCTTCCCTTCCTTGCCTCTCCCCTTCACTCTCTCCCACTTTCTTCTTCCATCCCCTCCTCCTTCTCTCCCTCTGTTCTTCACCTTCTCCCGCTCATTCTGTCCAACCTCTCCTGCCCCCCCCTCTCACTCTCTCTGTCCCTCTCTCTCTCTCTCTCTCTCTCTCTCTCTCTCTCTCTCTCTCCTCTTCCTGCTCCTCTCTGAGTCCATCACATCTTCCTCCTTTCTTGTCCAACTTCTCCTTCTCCCTCTCTCTCCATCTCCTGCTGTCCCCTTCCTCTGTATATCTCTTCCTTCCCATTTTCTACGTCCATTTCCTCACACGAGTCTGTCCATCTCTTCTTCACCTCTCTCTATGACCTTGAGCCTTGTCTATTGTTATTGCAGATTCAGGTTCTGTGGGAGTAGTAGTACTAATAGTAGTAGTAATCTAATCATAATCCGATAAGCCGTAAATACAACTTTTCTTTTTATTAACAACTTTTCTGTATTCAAAAGTATATAGTCTATAAGTGTCTAAATGTTTATTATAGTGCTGTGTAGAAATTTGAAGTAATTCGGAAAGGTAGATTTAGAAATTTTTGATAACAATTTTTTCCCTTTGCATACTATACACATACATGTATTAAAATATAAATATATTTAAGAATTAGCGACCCGAAAATTCTCCCGTTTAAAAAATCAGCGTTGCAACAAAATTTAAAAGCAATCGCTCAGGAAATTTCGGTGATACATAATTTTGAACGAACGAACATTTGCATTTATATTTATGAAGATGAAACACATTTAAGTGGCCTAACAAGATGTCAAGCGCATGATGCATACACAGCTGCAAAGCCGGTGGTCTCAGTGTTTCTAAGTTACTGCTTTACAAATACCTACCGTAAAATGAGTCTAAAATCTACTAATAATAACGACAGTTTGCCCACCCCCTCCCTACATTTTCTTCCTGTGGACTAGAGACTCCTTATGAGACAATTGTTACAACTAAAATTTCTTCTCGTTAATTTAGAGACGCACGTTATAGCCCTCGCTACAATGCTGAGTGTTAAGAAATGGGGACGCTACAAGAGCCTCAAGAGTCTCCGAGTCAGATGGCGGACATTTAGCAAGAGATGAGGCAAGCCGTCGACATATTGCAGAGGTGCTACTTACAAGCAAGTGGGCATCGATAATCTGACGACGTTGTAACTCTATCTCTTACAATACGGCTGATGCTCAATCAACCACATCATAAATCGCTGACATTCAAACAACTGAGAACAGCCCCACAGAGGTCATAAAAAAGAAAAAGGAAAAACTGCTTCCATACGTTACTGGCTAACTCAGATAGTTGTTCTGCAAGTTTAATGTTCAGTAAGCGTAATTGACTCGGCGTTTCCTTCCCACACACACAAGTCTGCGAACAGAATCTGCTCGCTTGTATACAAGGTTGATCGTATTATTTTGTCCGAAACAATTAAACTCACTGTGGATTACCATGGGGGGGGGGGGGGAGGAATTCTCAAAAGGGAGCTTATATTACCTTGACCAGACTGAGGAATGTGCTTTTCAATGAACTAGAATCTAGAAATACGCGGCTGCGACTGCTTCACCAGGTCATGCCAACAGGCGCAAAGTGAATCATTAACATTCTACACTCCTGGAAATTGAAATAAGAACACCGTGAATTCATTGTCCCAGGAAGGGGAAACTTTATTGACACATTCCTGGGGTCAGATACATCACATGATCACACTGACAGAACCACAGGCACATAGACACAGGCAACAGAGCATGCACAATGTCGGCACTAGTACAGTGTATATCCACCTTTCGCAGCAATGCAGGCTGCTATTCTCCCATGGAGACGATCGTAGAGATGCTGGATGTAGTCCTGTGGAACGGCTTGCCATGCCATTTCCACCTGCCGCCTCAGTTGGACCAGCGTTCGTGCTGGACGTGCAGACCGCGTGAGACGACGCTTCATCCAGTCCCAAACATGCTCAATGGGGGACAGATCCGGAGATCTTGCTGGCCAGGGTAGTTGACTTACACCTTCTAGAGCACGTTGGGTGGCACGGGATACATGCGGACGTGCATTGTCCTGTTGGAACAGCAAGTTCCCTTGCCGGTCTAGGAATGGTAGAACCATGGGTTCGATGACGGTTTGGATGTACCATGCACTATTCAGTGTCCCCTCGACGATCACCAGTGGTGTACGGCCAGTGTAGGAGATCGCTCCCCACACCATGATGCCGCGTGTTGGCCCTGTGTGCCTCGGTCGTATGCAGTCCTGATTGTGGCGCTCACCTGCACGGCGCCAAACACGCATACGACCATCATTGGCACCAAGGCAGAAGCGACTCTCATCGCTGAAGACGACACGTCTCCATTCGTCCCTCCATTCACGCCTGTCGCGACACCAGTGGAGGCGGGCTGCGCTATGTTGGGGCGTGAGCGGAAGACGGTCTAACGGTGTGCGGGACCGTAGCCCAGCTTCATGGAGACGGTTGCGAATGGTCCTCGCCGATACCCCAGGAGCAACAGTGTCCCTAATTTGCTGGGAAGTGGCGGTGCGGTCCCCTACGGCACTGCGTAGGATCCTACGGTCTTGGCGTGCATCCGTGCGTCGCTGCGGTCCGGTCCCAGGTCGACGGGCACGTGCACCTTCCGCCGACCACTGGCGACAACATCGATGTACTGTGGAGACCTCACGCCCCACGTGTTGAGCAATTCGGCGGTACGTCCACCCGGCCTCCCGCATGCCCACTATACGCCCTCGCTCAAAGTCCGTCAACTGCACATACGGTTCACGTCCACGCTGTCGCGGCATGCTACCAGTGTTAAAGACTGCGATGGAGCTCCGTATGCCACGGCAAACTGGCTGACACTGACGGCGGCGGTGCACAAATGCTGCGCAGCTAGCGCCATTCGACGGCCAACACCGCGGTTCCTGGTGTGTCCGCTGTGCCGTGCGTGTGATCATTGCTTATACAGCCCTCTCGCAGTGTGCGGAGCAAGTATGGTGGGTCTGACACACCGGTGTCAATGTGTTCTTTTTTCCATTTCCAGGAGTGTAATAATGGAGCGCGTAAGCGAACTAGAGTGGGGCATTGCAACAAATCGAAATGTTTGTTAAATATACAGTGTACTATGGAGGGAGTTGGTTGGCTCTACAGTACCGAGTGATGTAACATGATTCTGATAAGGCATCAAGGCATCAGTATATTGATAGCAACGCACTTTCTTGCACTGTTCGCACACTGGATATTTTGCATTACTTTAGATCACGCTCACAATCAATCGTTCCAATTCACCGAACTCTTTTCGTAGTTACGACAATTAATCCAGCAGTTCCGTTCAACTAGCCGTGGCAGACAAACACGGGCGTGAGCTCATAAAACAAATGATTCCCATTAACCCTATGTATTGTGCGTACCACGACACTACCACATAATGTGTATGTACGAACGCGCCCAGTGAACAACTTTCAACAGCAATGTAGCATCTTTTCGTGGCACGCTTAATCCCATAGCTCCGCCACATGAGCCAGCCAACGTTAAGGTTCGTGTGTCTTAGGACAACGAAAGCCAACGAACGACAACCAACTGCTTCATTGGCAGAGATCTGGTTAGTGTGTACGGAAGGCAAATCATGCCCACGATGCGTTTAGCTTGTATCCGCTTCGAATTGCTGGCGGTAACATCAAAGCGTTGGCGGTGGGTTGGCCTGGGACTGCTCTCCTCGCGGGGATGCCGGGTCAAATGTTCGTTCGGTCGGTAGCGATTTGCTGTGTGAGTTGAACGGGTGTGTATTTATTGTGCTCAAAAACAACGGCGTATGGAGTTGAATACGAAGAGAGCATTTTATAGTGAATGAGAAAGTTTACAGGACTCTACGAAGTGCGTTTATAAATACAAATTGAGAACATTAGACGCTTGTAGAGAAATATGTGAGCTGTTAGAAAGTAACATGCACGTCAAAAAGAAAATGCCGTAAACGACAATAACAGACAAACAAACTTGGGATTGTCATGAATGAATCTGACAAATTGATAGGCTTTGCTTTTAGCAGCAGGGGTTGCGTCCAGGATAAACTCGTAAAAAAAAGAATGTAAAGGAAAACACAGCGAACACAGAGCTAAGTAAAAAATTTTATTTTTGTATTGTTCTTCAAGTGTTATTATTGTTATTGTTGTAATGAGAAATCATGTTAACTACAGTTACAATCCGTTTTTGAAAACAGAAAATATACAAAGTACTTTTTTTAATTTGTCATAGTCACCATTAATATTTCTGCCGCAGGTACAGATCTCATAAAATATATTACCGTTGGAAATTGTAGGGCCTGTCCAGTTCAATAACGACTCGAAATCTGTCTCTATCATCCGGGAAAAATTATGAAATATCATATACTTGAGTTCAGATTTAAGCTCAGAAATTAGTTTTGACTTACGATAATGCTCTCTATTTTTAAAAGGGACGTCGTCCAACGGCGTCGTCTCTGATTATTCTTTTTCAGACGATCATCTTCTTGCAGTAAAATAAATGCTGTACATGTTACGACTGCTATAATCCTTTTCTTCGCTGATAATATTGGCCGGTGAAATTGTGATTACATTTTGATGTATAACAACAACACAATGGGAGCACCCTCAATAAGTTATCCGGGCCAACAGCGATTCCACATGCCCGAATACCATGACATCAACTCCTTGCTTTGATGAGTATGAGCAGCTGAACGCCAGTGCGTTGACGACCAACGTTCGGCTTAACCCGTTGGCTATCGTTCGTTGGCTTTCGTTAGCCTTATGTGCACGCCCCTATACACTCTACTCAGCGAATCGCCACTCTCTGTGTATTAGCGCCCATCGCTACTGTTTTGACGCCAAAAAACTCGAAGCTAGTACGGCTGATGTGACTAGCGATCTCTGCCATTGTATAAGTGGGTCACAAGCTTTCAAAAATGTTCTTCATGTACGAATGTCGGCCACTTCTCATCGCTTTCAAGGCTAACTTCAAGGCTCTACAGTATCATGATAGAATCCTTCCATCTATTTTTAGTAAAAATTTCGAGGAAAGGTTGGTCCATCAAGACGATAACGCAAGAGCACAGTGCACCGACATCGTGAACACCTTCCTTTTGTTGGCAGGAATTTACCGAATGTGATGGCCTGAGCTATCTGATAACATAAACCCGACTTAGCATGTTTCGTAGGAAAAGTTTGTCAGTGCTTAGTCACAGGAGTCTTCCTAAACAATGATGCGGTCGTCTTATAGTGGAAGGGTCTTGCGCAGTGACGTAACATAGGCAAACATATCAAAAGGGATCCTAAAATCTTGCAGTGCACAGAGTGGTGCAACATGGTGTTAAATATTACCCGATGGGAGGTTTTAATTCCACTGAAGTGGAAACATGGGCACTTATCAACAGACTGGTCTTATTTCTCTCATTGCTTTGTTTTAGTTTTACAATGAACCGGTTTAAAAAAGTTTTATAAGATTTACTCTGCTGTTTCCTGCCGCCCATGAATCAGTCCACACACGGTATAGTCTGTCAGCAAACTGAAGACACGACAGACGGGTAGTCATATTCTCTGCCCACCTCCGTCAGAAGGAGCGTCTACACGCTGTTTTACATTATTATATTGACGCCTGTTTTGCAATTCCACAAAATGCGTGAACGCGTTGCGGAATACAGGTTCTAGTAACTAACGTAACCCAAAGAAATAAAGAAACTGGTACACCTGCTAATATCGTGTAGGGCCCCTGCGACCACGCAGAAGTGCCGTGACGTCACATGGCATGGACTCGACTAACGTCTGAAGTACTGCTGGAGGGGAGTGGCACCATGAATCCTGTAGGGTTGTCCATAAATCCGTAAGAGTAAGACGGGCTGGAGATCTCTTCTGAACACCGTGTTGCAAGGCATCACAGATATGCTCAATAATGTTCATGTCTGGGGAGTTTGGTGGCCAACGGAAGTGTTTAAACTGAGAAGAGTGTTTCTGGAGCAACTCCGTGGCAATTCTGGACGGTGGAGTGTCGCATTCTCCTGCTGGAATTGCCCAAGTCCGTCGTAATGCACAATGGATATGAATGGATGCAGATGATCAGATATAATTCTCCCATACATGTCACCTGTCAGAGTCGTATCTAGACGTATCAGGGGTCGCCTATCACTCCAACCGCACACGCCCTACACCAAAACAGAGCCTCCGCCAGCTTCAACAGTCGCCTGATGACATGCAGGGTCCATGGATTCATGAGCTTGTCTCCATACCCGTACACATCCATCCGCTCTATACAATTTCAAACGAGACTTGTCCACCAGTCAACATGTTTCCAGTCAACAGTCCAATGTCGGTGTTGACGGGCCAAGGCCTCAAATCTGCAGCAATTTGTGGAAGGGTTGCACTTCTGTCCGTTGAACGATTCTCTTCAGCCGTCGTTGGTCCCGTTCTTGTAGGATCTTTTCCAGACTGCAAACCTCAGACATCGCTGAGGTTGGATATTTTACCGAATTCCTGATACCCACGGTACACACGTGAAATGGTCATATGGGAAAACCCCCAGTTCACCGGTACCTCGAAGATATTGTGTCTCATCGTTCGTGCGACGACTGTAACACCACGTTCTGACTCTCTTAAATCTTGATAACCTGCCATTGTAGCAGCAGTAACAGATCTAACAACTGCACCAGACACTTGTTGTCTTATATAGGTATTGCCGGCCGCAGCGCCGTATTCTGCCTGCTTACATGTCTCTGTATGCGCGCCTGTACCAGTTTCTTTGACGCTTCCATGTAACTGCCGGAAGACACGCACACAAACAGTGTGTAGGTAAATCATCTCGGAAATTAACGGAAGGCTCGCACGCGAACTGAGTCTAGGTGAATCATTTCGGAAACAACTGACGCAGTGTCTATGGACAACAAATGACGTTATCCTTTTTATTTCATATGGCACAGGAAAATGAGCATTTCACAACGCCAGAACTGGGTTTCATCAACCATCACGCCGAAGGTACACTCCATAAGCTGTCTGAACACACCCAGTGCCTGGCCGAACAGGCTACGTCAGTGCTCCTGTGAGTATATCACAAAAACTTAAAAACAACGGCCAACTGCAGGTAGAACTAGCGTACTGAGGGTTCCGTAAAAATTTAATTATTTATGCAGATAGTTCATTCGTACAGGAATCGAGAGTCTCGACGATTTTTCCGTTTTATGAATATCTATACTGGTAAGATATCTGTTCTGGGAATTCGAAAATTGTATTTCTTGAGACTATCCCGTACATAGAAAAAGAAGAGAGCTTGGAACTTCAGATTAACAACGTAATTAATAAAATTTATTTACTGACTAAAACATGACTATAAGTTACATTTTATGTTTGTATGCAGCAATATATTTCTTATTTTTCTGTTATGCTTTTGACGGACACTGGACTCGCATTCGGGAGGACGACGGTTCAATGCCCTCTCCGGCCATCCTGATTTAGGTTTTCCGTGATTTCCCTAAAATCGCTTCAGGCAAATGCCGGGATGGTTCCTTTGAAAGGGCACGGCCGATTTCCTTCCCCATCCTTCCCTCACCCGAGCTTGCGCTCCGTCTCTAATGACTTCGTTGTCGACGGGACGTTAAACACTAATCTCCTCCTCCTCCTTTTGACGGATGATGAATGCATTGTAAGTTCTAATGGTGAAAATATATTTTTTCCGTTATATACTTTCAGTTTAACATTTTTCGGATATTTTTTTCCCGTTACTGGTACCGTGAAATCTCGCTTCTTGACAGATTTCGTGATTCTAGGAATGTGAAACATCCTACAGGTTTTGATGTGCGAGTTTACAAGTATCACAATAAGTGACGTAAATAGCTGTATCTTCTAACCGCATTGGCTTTGAGCATTAACTTTCTTTGAATCGCTAAGGGACAATAAACCTTAATATGTGACATCATTTCCAACTTGATACGTTTACCTCTTCCGAGAAAACGGGGCTTTACTAGACGGCCACACAAATAGTCGGATAGCAATTGACAAAAACAATATCTTTCTCGGGTGATATAATTACAGATTAACAATTTTCGAGATATTTCCTATACTTGTAATGTGAAACTTTGATTCTTGCTAAATTTCGTGATTGTGGATCAACGGGAAGTACCCCATAGCTTTCGACGAGTGTTTCTTCGATTATCAAAATATCTGACATAAATTATAGTAGGTTTTTGTTGCATTGACTTAGAAGCTTAGACGTTTTAAACCTTTAAGAAACCGTACACGTTAATATGTGACATAATTTTGAGCCTGATAAGCCTATCCGTTCTTCAGAAAAATTGGTTTTAACAGATTGACAGACGCACAGGCGTATAAAAAAAATTAGAACTTTTCTCTTGTGACATAATCATGAATTAACAATTTTCGGATTATTTCCTTTACTTCTAATATGAAACGTTGGTTTTTGCCAAATTTCATGATTGATGGAAGTACCCTATAGGTTTTGACGAGTGGGTTTGCGAGTATGAAACCATGTGACATAAATGGCCGTATCTTTTGAGTGCATTGACCTAGAATCTTAATTTTTGTACTCCACTGGGGGACCGTAGGCCTTAGTATGTGACAAATTTCAACCTCATACGTTTATCCACCCTGAGAAAAAGGGTTCTTAGCATGCGGACAGACAGACAGAAAGACGGAATAAAGGACAACATATTTTGAGTCTTGTGGCGCCCTGGAACGCATGTTAGGCATGGTGTGTTGTATTATGGGAACGATGTTTCGGCGAATTGTGATGTGCATAGTAATTTTAATTCTGACGTGCCAACACAGAGCCCTTTCATGTTTTATGTGTGTGCAAATTCAATGGAAAAATTTTGTGTGTAGCTGCCACAGGATGTTTGTAATAGCCTCTATGAAGATCTGAAGATGATAACTTAGTTCTACCGAAACCGGTTATCTACAATAAAGTTTTTGATAGTAATCTCCGTTAAGAACTTCTTCTTCTCCTAATCGATCCTATAGTGGTTCCGTTTTGTCCAATTCAGGTACGGAAGTCCAAAAACGGAAATTCGACGCTTAGCCTTTCTGTCAGGCAACTGTGACACTATTCTGGGAAAAGACATTTCCTCCATCACTTGTACTGCTCGCTCTTCTGTTTGTAGACTAGCATATACGCATGTGGTGAGAAACTATTTTGTGCAATGAACATAAAATCCGAGATCATCAAGTGGTAAAATTACTTCCCGTCGTATGTGGAAGCAGTTTCGGCGGCTTTTATGAAGTTCTCGTCACGCGTGGTAGAAGTTGGCAGCGTGCGAAGCTTCCGGGTCTTTCGTCCACGGCAGCTTCGAAGCTAACGGGGCGCGTAACTAGCCAATTGGCCGGCTCTTGTAGCGCCAGCGCGTGCCGTCTCCGTGGCAACGCCGAGAGCAGCGCGTTCTGGTGGCCACTCTGGACCCACTGAGGAGGACCCCTCCGGCATAATGACTAGCTGAGGCGGGCGGTGGGGCGGCGTCCGTACAACCCCAACGTAGCGACGCTGCTGTGTTATGCGGACGATGTGAACAGGCAATTGCGAGAATTAAAAATTACACTGATTTATTTAGGCAGCTAAAAGGTCTGAAGTGATAAAAAATGTTACAAAAAAGTGAAGCTACAGGAAAAGGAGACGGAATCGAAATGAAGCTTCACGGGTTGAAATGGTTTGTGAATTTATTTCAGTGATAAAAAAATGGAGTAAAATTTACAAAGAACGTGGCAGCATGTGCCCAGTCACTATCACAACGTTGCACTCTTCTGACCTGGATGAATGGCCTCACTCTGATGGGAGGGTGCGTCATAAAGCCGGTGTGTCTTCCTCAGGCAAGGTGATTAACAACTCTTGTATCTGGTTCTAAATACCTGGATACTGGTGCTGGGACAGACGTCCGGGCTTGTCTCACACACGTTCTATCTGTGATATATCTGGGGGTCTTTCTGCTCACTGGAGTACCTCAAAAACGAACAGATATTCATAGATTCAGATTCCATGTGTTGAAAAATGGCACCACTAAACTGTCGCATTAGAGATGACACTTGAGGACGCAGGAGGCACCGTTGTCCTGTCTTAATATCCGTGAATCTCTACCAGCTGCTACTTCAAGCCGTACCTGATGGCTCACGACACCACCATGTCAGGCAGCGGTGTCTGTCTCTCCAAAACATTGGAAGTATGTGATCACTTTCATTCAGATCGTCGGTATGCATGCCGATGAGGGTCGTGACAGAGCAGAACTGCGCTCGATTAGCAGTCCATGATTCTCAGTTACGACGTCACTCAAATGCCGCAGTTTGTACTGCAGAGTTAATATCTGCGCATGGCACGGTAATTCCCTAGCCCAGCTGCTGCTAGGCTCCGACCAATAAGTTGGGATGACGCAGTATGTTTTCTGGGACTCCACTACTTGTTATAAAATGGCAGGTTCAGATGCGAAGGGACTACGATGACCTTGGCGCACAACTACTCGATCTTCCCATGTGGTGATTAGATGTTGTCGACGGGAACCTTAACGAAGAGTATGGCTGCCCGCACGTGTCCACGCAGCCCAGCGTCAGGCCACTGTCACATCCGAGTGCACAAATCTGGGTAGTGCACGATTCGACCAGACGGGGAAACGGAGACTCACGTTGAGGTTCCCTTCAAACTGAGGTGCCAATAACGTTGTTTCACAGTAGCACGCGGTATCCCCATGTCCTCCAGTGATCACTCAAGAGCTGACGCTGTTCACGCCCCTTGTATATCCTAGTGGCAATACTAAACACAAACAATTCTAACGTATTCTGGTGGTCGTCCTACCTGTCGCGGAGGATTGAGATTCTAATCGTTTACAATATAATTTGATGGTATGTACAAGCATGATGTTACATAGACATGCTACCATATCGTCTGAGTGCTTCAGTTTTTTTTATCAAATAGTGCAGTAGCAATTCAACTGAGACGATTTCAATTACATACGCTTTTTTCTATTTGTTAGTGCGCAACTTATTGCTATTTTGTTCGCAGTTAGCTACCTACGTTACACTAAGGACTTTTTTTTCGATTACGAAATTTAAGGTCCATATTAGGTGAAAGTTACCCATTACTGGAAGACTGCTCTGCAGCCAAAGTCTTCTTTCTTTGGATATTTTTTCTTGCTCTGTCCATACACTTTTCAGTTTCTGCTCATCGTATAATATTTAAGCCTGCAGAGTTATCACTGACCTATACTTCGTCAGGTCTGAGATGGCACCTCGATCTAATCCAACCAGTCTGAGATCATTCATCAACTCCCTGAACTGTAGAAATGTTTAGATGTGCTGTCAGATACATTAAATATCCTTTTTTCAGCATCTTAGAAGCAATTCTAAACAGATGTCCGAAAACTTTTAGTCTTCTTTCATTTGAATCAGTTAACTTTTCATTTTACTTCTACCTTTGTTCCGTTCCTCGTAGTCTAAATTTTCCATTCAAGAATTTTGACCCATCACCTTGTATAGGCATTCAAAAATGTTCAAATGTGTGTGGAATCTTATGGGACTTAACTGCTAAGGTCATCAGTCCCTAAGCTTTCACACTACTTAACCTCAATTATCCTAAGGACAAACACACACACCCATGCCCGATGGAGGACTCGAACCTCCGCCGGGACCAGCCGTACAGTCCATGACTGCAGCGCCCGAGACCGCTCGGCTAATCCCGCGCGGCTGTATAGCCATTCACTAGCATACATATACGCTGTTTCGATCAGTGTCTTAGCCTATTTACCCTTGAGATGTGCTTCCGCTTGTATAAAGCGTGTGTCCGGCGAAAAGCACTGGCCTTCTTCCCTCACATTGTGTTGTTGGTATCTCTTTTGCGTTAATTTTCAATTGCGTTACTTCCAGAGAGTATTTAAAACTAGCAGTTCGGTCTGTTTTGTCTCCAGGTAAAGTGAGGCGGCTCTTTATTGAGTTTTACATATGATGATACGTGGGTACAGTATGTTTAACGAAATTCCATAGTAGCTTGGGAGGCCTATTGTCATACAAAGATTATAATTTTTGCTTAGGGACGAAACTTTTTTCGGGTAATCTAGCGTTGTCTGTGATTTGTATCCATACATTGAGATGATTATGTAGTAGTGTGGGACGATAAGTATTGTAGGGACTGTTGTATCTACCGGAATTTTAGTTATCACCATTGAAGGTGGAGCCTTGCTTGATTATTATAAAATAATGTCTTCTATCGGTTGCAAAACATGTCGAAGGTAATTGTATGTTTCTGATGATGAAGCCTCGAGTGCTTCAATATCAGTAGCGATTAACTGAAAAAACTAACTGGTGCTTTGAAAATAGATGCCACTGCATCGGAAAAAACTAACTTCACTTCAGTTGCGATAAACAATATTTCTGGAATGCAAATATAATAATTACTATTACTCACATTTGAAAGGGTGAAACAAGTGAATATCTGGAAAGTTCTCCGCCTACACAGAATGAAAACATTTCTGAGAGAAGATATTTAATACTTTATCACGACAATACATTCCACCACAAAAGTTTCCCGGTAGTTGTAAAAGTAAATTTGAGCGATTTTAAAACAAGTTCTCACAGAGAGGAAATGATGAAAGTGTGATCACTGGCTACGGAGGAACCAAAATTTGTATAGATGGGTAGAGTTAACGTATATCTTGAATAGATTTATGCCCTAACCACCGAAGTTTTTCGAATGGACAAGTGCGGCTTTCTGAGGTTTCGGTACAAACAATATGGATAGAAAATCTGTAACGTTTGATGAGAGTTTGCCGTATAAAAAAGTATCTGACATAAATGGCAATATGTTTTGATTCAGTTTATTTAGAAGATCAAATTTTTTACACCGCCGTGGGACGGTAGATCGTAGTACTCGACACAAATTTCAAAATGATACCCTTACACCCTCCTGAATAAAAAGGGGTTTAACAGAGGGACCGACAGTCGAACAACAATGTGATCCTATAAAAGATATGTTTTTACAGCGGAGGAAGGAAAGCGAACGGAAACAAAGTGACAAAGTGAAAGCTATTTCCGATTTATATTGATCCTGCAGCCATTAACACTCAAGACACAAAGGAGTTAAAGACATTAGCTGCCAGTGGGCACTAACTTAAATCAATCGGGAAACACAATCACACTAACCATGTTAGCGTTAACCGGCATAACATGCATTACTAGAGTATAGATAATCCCCACTGGTTACAACATGTTGAGCATCGACATCCTTGGCTGGTTAACGTATGGTGGTTGCATCATGGGGAACAAACTCATTGACCCATATTTTATCGACGGCACGCCAAAAGGACGCAAATATCGAACGTCTTTGGAACAGGAACTACGGGTATTACTGCAGGACGTTGTACTGGAAGATCGACAACATACGTGGTTTCAGCATGACGGTTGCCCAACGCATTACGCAATTACAGCACGGGAGGTATTAGACAGTGTTTACATTGGTCGATGATCGGCAGAAGTGGTCCTCTTAATTGGCCACTTAGACCACCGGATTTGAAGCCGACGGGTTTCTTTCTGTGGCAATATTTAAAAGATAAGGTGTACCAGGAAGTGCCAACAGGCCGTGAATACATGATCGACCGTATCAGGAACAGTTATGCTGACATTCCCGCAGATATGCTTCTGTACTGTGTACGGTCTTTAAAAGCGAATTACTAAGTATACTGAAGTCGACAGTAGTACGCCTGAAGACTTACTTTAATTGGAGAAGTAGAGTAGCGTTCGTCTCGAGGCACGGCCACGGTGGCGCGTTGAAAAGTCCCCTGTTCTGTATGTCGGAGGAACGTTGCGAATGCGGTTCCGAATTACAAGTTATGAAGTACTGCCCTGTAATACGCTCGTAGCATGCACGTGGGGTACCACGTGTCAAGGGCGACTGTATAGCATGACGCAGATTACGATTGAGTAAGATTTTCTATTCACTCGTTTTTTATAGCGCCATCTGTGGCGAAAAAAAGAAAATACTTCACACAGAACAGACGTAGATTTTGCTGTAAAATCCTAATCAGCAAAAAAAAAAAAAAAAAAAGAAAAAAAAACGTACTTTCCGATTAAAGATTTCAAAGTATCCCCCGCGCCACCCACGCACGGCCTAGAGTGGGGGCGGGGGGCTGGAGAGACGAATGTGGTATCATTGGGTGCCCCCTTCGAGACAAACAAATTGGAATTATGTCTCCTTTTGATCCGATTTGTTATTCAGCGGCCCAGACGAGCTGCGATACGATGCCCGAGTACTCGCCAAATAACGGGCATATGAGTGCAGCCCGATAACCTTGGCTGTTACTGTCTTCGAAGACGGTAGTATTCCTCAGCATACTAATTATGAAGATGAAGATGGAAGGGAAATACTTGATCACATGACTGACGAAGTACACATCCTGGTTCAAGTTCACAGTAACCTAAAAGAGTGGGCTCAAATCCTTGTACGGAAATATACCCAAAACATCAAAGAACCCACTACGACCAGAACTAGATCCTCCAAACACTTCGGGTTCAAAATTGTCAATTGATCGACGGTATACAAAAGCCCTTGAATCATTTGAACAGAGGTAAAATCACATTTCACCGACTCATACTACAGTAAATTATTTAAAAAGGATATTATTTATTTAGCGGTTGGTTATCAACTTGAATAAAGTTTATTTAGACTTTAGTTTATTGTTTAAGAGTTCCTCCGTCGTTTAGTCAAAGTGGATACATACCACAAATGTTGAATTGCTCTTGTTGAAGTCAACAGATATCAAAACTTTCTAGAAATCGCCGTACGAGGTTCCAGAGATCTCATAGTTCAGCAACGACTCCTGTAACATTTCCTCGGTCGCCTGTAATTTTGAAATATCCTTCACTTGTACTCATAGAATCAGTGGAGTCTGTATAGGTGCCAATAGAGGTCTGCGACGAGGTTTGGATGATGTTTACGGCAACGTAGAATTTCATAAATCAAAAACGGGACAACTATGTTCCTCAAAGGGTAAATGACAATGCATGCTGATTTGGCCCGTTGCAGCATCCAGCAAAGATCGTTCCGAAAGTTCTATGGGTTTAGTCAGTGGCCACAATGGTAAATCAGACACTGGTAAAAGATGTAAACTGTTTTATACATTTTTCACTAAGAAAATATATATTGTTTGGGGATGAAATATAATCTCTTTGGTGATGAAATATTAACTAACTACCCTGTTTGCATCGTTGAAACTAAATAACTTACGATAACCTTTAATGGCTGCTGGCTTGAATGTTCTTAATATACAGATTGAGACTAACATCAATACACGTACGCTCTCATCAGATCTCTACACACTCTGTGAATTAACATAGGTTTACGTTGTCTGTAAGCGATGGGTGACACAACACCAGACTCGTCCAGTCAATTAGTGTACAGATCCCGTGTTACTAGGGCCACTGAAAACTTACCGCTTTATTTGCCGCTATGAACAACGGTCTGTTTGAGAGATACTGGGCTCCAGATGTTAACTGTGTTCAGTCATCTTCGCTGTGCCCGATCGGCAATAGGTTAGCGCGGACCTGTGTTCACTGACTGTAGCAGTGCCTGTCCTGCTTAAAACCAGTTGTCACTGACATAGCGTTACCAGTTGTGTCTGGTCGTTATCAGGTAGAATCTTTTTACACGTTAGACAGTCCTCGTTGGTTCGCCAACAAATCGGGCACTTCGTTCATGGTGTGTTCACGCACATCTCCCTATACAATACCTCTTGCTTAAAATAATTTTGGGTATTAGTCCGCTTCATTACAAAACTAAATTGTACATCAGAGCGGTTAACTTCTGGATACTGGTGAACATCATCTCTTACATACTGCCTATTTTGGTGTTGATCTTCAACATACTCGGTGATCAAAAAGTCAGTATAAATTTGAAAACTTAATAAACCACGGAATAGAGAGGTAAAAATTGACACACATGCTTGGAATGACATGGGGTTTTATTAGAACCAAAAAAAAAAGTACACAAAATGTTCGACAGATGGCGCTGGACAGCAAAACGTCAGTGACTGCGCATGACAATCGTGTATAAAAGGAGCTGTAATGAGAGAGAGAATCAGATGCGCCAGCAGTCGCAGCATGTTGACGTTACCGGAAAAGGCGCTTTTCGTGAAGCTGTATTATCAGAATGGGGAATGTGCTAGTTCAGCGTTACGATCCTATCGCCATAGGAAGGGGATTCGAACGGGCGAAGGTCCGTTGACAAATGCAGCTGTGGCGAGAATGATTTTGAAGTTCGAAGCCACTGGTTGTTTAGACGATAGACCCCGTAGTGGCCGACCGAGCGCAAGGCGTAATGCTGCTGAGACAGTTCAGGAAGAAATGGAGACTGTAGCGGTTTCGTCTATGCACGGGGAAGTTGGCGCTCGTGCAGTCACACATCACACCGGTATTCCATACACTACTGTCTGGTTGGCACTGAGGAGTACCCTCCAATGCTATCCGTACAAAATCCATCGGAATTATGAACTGTTACCTGGCGATTTACGGTAGTGAAGCGGAGGGCATTTGCGGTGTGGGAGTTTCAAAAGATGGCGGAAGATGACGATTGGTTGAGTAACGTGATGTGGACTGACGAAGCTCATTTCACGCACCGAGGGTCTGTCAACGCCAACAACTGCAGAATTTGGGCTACCGAAAATCCTAGAACTATCGTGGGAACTCCATTGCACGACGAGAATGTCACGGTATGGGTTGTATTTACCACCTCTACCGTTATCGGGCCTTTTTTCTTCGAGGAAATGCGTAATTCTGGTTTTGTAACTGCTACCGTGACGGGTGAGAGGTATGCCGATATGTTACAGAATCGCTTCATCCCCTGCCTGGCTGATAAACACCTGCTGGAACATACGATGTTTATGCAGGATGGCGCTCCACCCCATATCGCTAGACGCGTGAAAGATCTCTTGCGCGCGTCGTTTGGTGATGATCGTGTGCTCAGCAGCCACTTTCGCCATGCTTGTCCTCACAAGTCCCCAGACCTCAGTCCGCGCGATTATTGGTTTGGGGTTACTGAAGTCGCAAGTGTATCGTGATCAACCGACATCTCTAGGGATGCTGAAAGACAACATCCGACGCCAATGCCTCACCATAACTCCGGACATGTTTTACAGTGCTGTTCACAACATTATTCCTCGACTACAGCTATTGCTGAGAAATGATGGTGGACATATTGAGTATTTCCCGTAAACAACATCATCTTCTCTTTGTCTTACTTTGTTATACTAATTATTGCTATTCTGATCAGATGAAGCTCCATCTGTCGGACATTTTTTGAACTTTTTTTTTGGGTTCTAATAAAACCCCATGTCATTCCAAGCATGTGTGTCAATTTGAACCTCTGTATCTACATTATTCAGTGATTAATTCAGTTTTCAAATTTATACTGACTTTTTGATCACCCGGTATTTTAGGAGTCTAGGGTGTAAAGTCTACAGGAAACCGACGCACGCTCACAGGTACCTCCAAACGGATTCGCACAAACAAACCACGACAAAAGAACGCTGTGCTTCGTATGTAGACAGCCGGAGCTCATCGGATTAGTGACGCTTACCACGTACAAGATGAACTGAACGACCAGAAGACAATATTCCGTACGAGTGAATATAACAACAGAAACATACGAGCTGTTGTGTACAGCAAAGACAAAACAGACAAAGGTACAGAAGAAACTCTTCCCACTGTTCGCCTACCTTATGTGAGAGGCGTCAGCGACCGTGTAGCCAAGGTTCTGTGTCGCGGAGAAATCAAACCCATATTATACAATGACCACAATATCCCAGACTTGTTGAGACCCCACTAAGGTTCCCTTAGATGCTGTACAGACTGTAGGCGTCTACGAGCTAACGTGTGAATGCGGCAAAGTCCTTTTTTATTTATTTTTTCAGTCATCATTCTGCTGACGGATTTGATGAGACCCGCCACGAATTACTCTCCTGTGCCAAACTCTTCATCTGAGAGTAGCACATACCACCTACGTCCTCAATTATTTTCTGGATGTAATCCAATCTCTATCTTCGTCTACAGTTCTATTCCTCCATAGCTCCTTCTAGTACCATGGAAGTCATTCCCTGATGTCTTAACAGATGTCCTACCACGCTGTCCCTTCTCCTTGTTAGTGTTTTCCACATATTCTTTTCCGATTCTACGCAGAACGTCCTCGTACCTTGCCTTATCAGTCCACCTACTTTTCGACATTCATCTGTAGCACCACACTCAAATGCTTCGATCCTCTCCTGTTCCGATTTTCCCACAGTCCATTTTTCTCTACCATACAATTCTGTGCTCCAAACGTACATTGTCAGACATTTCTTCCTCAAATTACGGCCTGTGACTTCTCTTGGATAGGCAACCTCCGTTAGAGAAACGTGAATATCCATGGGCACTCGCCTTTCGCTGTATGAAAAGTACGTACGACTGGGAAAGAACAACAGGTCAGCTGTAGCTGGACACCAGAAGTGTGGCTGATCTATCAATTTTCCAGAACTTCGCGCGCTTGCATGGCGGCCGTAGGTGCAGCAGTGAAAATTAAAAGCGACTATTCAAATAATTACAGCCCCTAACTAAACGAGCATGGATGATTGCTACAAGTTAAGTACGACCTGGATGCTTGTGGATTTAGCCCGACACGCCGGGAGTGTTCGCCAGCCAGGAGCACCACTTGACCCCGGTTTAACAGCATAATAGCGGCAACGAGTGAACAGCCATGCAGCCCTAACGCTTCGCTGCCGGAAAACGCTACCTGACGGATAAAAGCTGGAAATTTGTTACTGCCGACGAACCACCAGCAAGAGTTGCGTACCAGTCACAAGATTGGTACAGGCAACAGCCTGCCATTATCTCTTTCCAAACAGTCACCTACTAGTGTTGCTAGCCACCAGAGTATCACGCGCCATAGCCTAACGTACAGCCATCCCCATCCATAGCAAACTCTCTTTTAAGTATCCCATGACATTCCAGACACATGACGTCGGTAGTCACGAGGCAGCCGAAATAGACTGTATATATGGAAAAACATTCACCAAATGTGTGTGTGAAATCATATGGAACTTAACTGCTAAAGTCATCAATCCCTAAGCTTACACACTACTTAACCTAAATTATCCTAAGGACAAACACACACACCCATGCCCGAGGGAGGACTCTAACCTCCGCCGGGACCAGCCGCACAGTCCATCAGTATGCAGCAGTTAACTGCTCTGGAAAGGAACGCAGCATATCAGTCGAGACGTCGGCATTTTAGTTGCTCTAGCCTTTTATAACGACGCAGCCTAATACACAAAATTATTTGATCCAAAATGACATTGCCTGGGGAAGCCTACGATCTTACAACTATACCTGTCCTCTACAATTGTTACATATTGATGTCGACTCGTATTACTGCGATGATTCCGTAAAATCAACTATCACAAAGACCCACGAGCACGCGCACACACACACACACACACACACACACACACACACACACGCACGCACGCACACGCACGCACACACAGTTTCGCTGCCATGGCTTACACCAGCAGGGCTGTGTCACATTCGTATAACAGCCTTGCACCATTACTGAACTATCAGTTTCGTAAGTCATGAGTAGGATATCACCACCGGTATGTGGCAACCTCCACTTGACCTTTGGTGTTATATTTTCCGACACACTCATCTGCAGGCATCAGATATGTCAGAGGCGCAGCAGCATAACCGGCAAGGCCAGCGTAGCAGTGATGATGATGATGTTTGGTTTGCGGGGCCCTGAACTGCGCGGATATTAGAACCCGTACCAAGTCCCAATTTTTACACAGTCCTAATTTTTTAACTGATCCAATCTAGCCACTATCACAATGATGATGATGATGATGATGGTGAAATGATGATGATGAAATGATGAGGAGAACACAAACACCTAGTCCCAGGGCAACAGCGCAGCCGTGGCCCCAGTGCATCTGCGATATACTGGTGGGCGACATGAATCCACACCACGTGACGTTGCAGCAGTGTTGCAGCAAAATTGTTGCAAAGTCGCTAGAAAGCTGGTGCATCGCCTGTTTTCTTGGTAACTTTCAATATTTACTGTATTTTTACTGTATGGTGACAAGTTCTCACCTACGTCGTCAACTGACTGCGCTGTGAATATAAATTTCTTCTTCTTACAGTCAAATTTATTAATCGTATAATGATGGTGAACACATCCTGTACTAACGTGACACATCTATAAAAACTGCAGCGTACCACCGCCAGTTATAAGACTCTAATGCTTTCACAACAAGCTATTACTGCTGGCACCAACTGTTTCGTACTTCAAGGGATGCTTCAAGGGACGACGTACAATAATGTATTGAGTCTGTTTGCTTCGTGTATTAACCAGTGGTGAAATGTTCCTATGAGAGCACGAAAATTACGAATAGGTTCCTATTTATTTAAAAGACTCTGACTGGTAAGAGGGAATTCTACGTTCCTCAGCAATTTTAAAAATTTTCCCAAAAATCTTGGCATGCAAACATATTGGCTGATATTTTAACATGCGACTCACCGCAAACTCCCAAAGGGTCCCCCAAGTGTAACTCAATCATGCTCACTGGTCCGTCGCTTTACGTCGCTCATATCCATCCACTTCCGGTTGTTCTTTCTCACCCACCCATTCAGCCTAAGTAATTGTCATAGTCTCTTTGTGTCTCTCTGTCATTATGTCCCGTGTAACAGCCACAGTCCCCTTCTTTCTGTCCTACTACTACTACAGTCTCCTCTCACTTCAATTGACTCCCTTTTGCTGTCTTACTGCTAACATCACATTCCTTCATTCCTACTGCAGCCCTCTCTCTGCATTTTTACTGCCTCTCCCTTCCTTGTTGTCTTTGTCATATACTTTGTCTCTACATACCACTGGCTTTCACCCATTTCCACTTCCGCTTTCTCTTTATTCCCCCCTCCCCTCCCCCAATGCTCCCTAATCAATGTTTCCTTCAATATTTTCCCAGCACTGTTTTGTCACACACAACAACGTTCCACAGCAACTGCGTCCCTCTTTTTCTTTCACATACCCATTGTATCCTTCGCTCTTCCTGCAACACAGCCTTTATGCCCTTTCTTCCGGAATTTATTACTTCTCCGTCTCTTTGCCAATAACATTGTCTTCTTCTCTCTCGGAACAAAAAAGTGCGAAAATGTTAGCATTACAAAATTTTTGGGAAAATTTTAAAGGTGTTGAAGAATGTAGAGTGACTCAGCTGGAGCCCAATTTTTCAGTCACAGTACTTTGAATAAAGTGAAACTTTTCGCATATTTTGAGCTCCGATTGGAACAATTTTCAGATGGTTCCCTTCTGTTCTCTTCAGCAGCAAGCCACATAATTCATATGAAATAAATTTATTGGTTTTGAAAGTTTAGATAGTTTACTTACGTGAAACTGAAATTACCGCAACTGAATGTGTTTTAGTACTACAACATTGGGTTCCCTGATGATAACATAGACACTTCACAGCACATTTCTCCGTCGCACGTCACTTTATAAACTAGGTTTTCACCTCAAACCGGATTTTACGTGCGTTTTTTACATGTACAAGTAACTTTGAACCTCTGTATCTTGAATATGGATGAAGAAAATTTTAAATGCCCTTCGAGATCGGAATCTTACGAATATATCGCAAACATTACAGCCATTTGGTTTCCATTGCCGTCTCGGAATCCGAGGCTCAGTTTTAATACCCAAAAAACAATATTACGGGTTGTTCCTCGATAACGGGTCAAGATATTTGAAAACGGGGAGACGGCTATACTCAGCTAAATGCCTAGAGAATTTATCATTCAAATTTGAGCAATTTGTGGCGATTATTTATTAATTATTTTGCCTCATACAGAATTTTACGTCTAGAAGTAGGATAACTTTAAAATTCTGTATCTAGGAAACGAATAACGATACCAAGAACAGTTTTAACGTCGTTCAGTATCGGGGTCTTAGCAATATATAGTTAAAATTTCAGACCTATGCCGTGCGTAACCGCCTTGGAATCCTCAGCTGGGTTATGGACCGCTGGTGACGGCGAAAATGTAAAAGAGCCCTTATTGCGGGTTTTTCCGAGGAACCTCGCGTGAACTAAAGGTGCCTCTATAAGTCTCATGAAGTCCACCGTAGATCGCACCAAATTCAAAAATGATCAACTGATTTATTCCATTTACCTAAGCAGGAGGAAGAGGGTAATATTCATACTTTGACCCTCTGCTGTAGGATAGAGACACTAAGACCATCATTCTGTTGAGACACAAATAGTCCCTAGCCCAAGGGATATCCAAAACACTGGTCCTATCTTTTTATCACCAATGGAACGCGAGGTATGAACACCGGAAAATACCGTTTTTATGCGCGGCGTATTGGAAGAAACTAGGTATGCATGCCGTCGCATGCCTACCGATTTCATTAACATACTGATTCCAACAACAATGAAACAGGGATTATCTATTAGTGTACCTTACGACGTTATTATACTGCATCGTTACAGGCTCAATTCGGTGGGGCTTTGATGTAAACTGATTGTGGTGATTGTTTGTTTATCTGTGTGTGTGTGTGTGTGTGTGTGTGTGTGTGTGTGTGTGTGTGTGTGTGTGTGTGTGCGTGCGTATGTTTATCTTCTAGCATTCAGATATGTTAGTCATATGTATGAGAATGGTAGCCACTCTATTGAACAAAATTCTTCTTGGTTGCTTGGGAGATCCAGTACAGCACTCGTGGCTGCCGCATCACGGTCGCGAAGTGGGGTCGAGGGAGTTCCAGATAGGTTTTACAGTTTGACGATAATTTATGGATTTGTAGTTTAGCTAGACGATGTCCGCTATGGACAAACGGTAGCTACTGTTATTCTGAAGACGGTTTGGTTATCCCGACTGAAAGCTAGGTAAATTTCTAGGTAAACGGTGCAACTGCGGCTGTTAATTATTAAAATTATAATTAATATTTATACAGTTGCTGACAGGGCCGTGAAATGTTGAAGTTATTTAATTAGAAGTGAACAGGTAAGTCTTCAATATTAATAGCTTCAGTTAAGTAAAACTGTCTAATAGAAAACAGGCAGGGCTTCGATGATACCGGCTTCAGTTAAGTAAGATAACAAATAGAAAACAGGTAGACCTCCAATGACGACAGTTTCAGTTAAATGATAACGGCTTCAGTTAAGTAAGATTACAAATAGAAAATGTAGTGTCGGCAGACTTGCCAACACTACGCACACTAATTGAAAGAGGCGGCCAAGATGCACGCGCTAACTCACGAAGGATGGGATGAGGTCTGAAACAGGATACGTAATGAATGCTATAAAGAAAAGTACGTAGCTTCTTGAATACTTAACTTTTAATCCATCCTTTGTATACATCGTTCTTGATGAGACATCTGGAGATTGTGGCGATACAAGTGAGACTCTTTAGATACAAGCTATCTAAGGCTAATGGCGCCTTGCTAGGTCGTAGACATGGACTTAGCTGAAGGCTATTCTAACTGTCTCTCGGCAAATGAGAGAAAGGCTTCGTCAGTGTAGTCGCTAGCAAAGTCTTCGTACAACTGGGGCGAGTGCTAGTCAGTCTCTCGAGACCTGCCGTGTGGTGGCGCTCGGTCTGCGATCACTGCCAGTGGCGACACGCGGGTCCGACATGTACTAATGGACCGCGGCCGATTTAAACTACCACCTAGCAAGTGTGGTGTCTGGCGGTGACACCACAGAAAACAGGTAGACCTCCAATGACGACAGTTTCAATTAAATAAATTTACCAAACAGAAAAGAGGAAGGCCTTCATGAATAACTGCTTTAATTAAGTGACCAACAATTACAGTTGCCTCCTCGCAAGGGGTGCACCAGAAGGCTCATATACAAGTAACACAAGACTACACCAAATAGGAAGGCAAAGGAAAGTCACAACTAGAGGACCGGACTTCCGAGTCCCGTTTCGTTGGATAGAGACCGGCAAAGAAATATTAACACAGCAAGGTTAATTACTTGAAAGCAACATTAATTAGCCGAACGGGTTACCAGCTTCACTGCAAGATACCGCCTCCACAACAACGGCGGAACGCCCGAAAGTAAAGTAGGCTGCCAAACCCAATTACATAGCCCCAGCAGCTGCAAATTTGAGGCCCAGAAACCTCCCAAGTCAGATCGATGACGTCTGCAGTGTCCGAATGGACCTCGAAACCGGCAACCGGCCATGTTACAAGAGAAACGCACGAATCTACTGTTTTAAGTCGTTTAGCAGGGAGGTCGGCTGAAACCCAACCATCTAGGTACTGCGTGACGACGAAGGATTCGGTCACAGCACAGAAGAGACACGTTATTGCTCCGACTCAGGTAACGCAGTCGGCTCACACAGCGTAAGATACCTTGCTAACACACAACAAAGGTCAGTATCGACTCAGGAAAAGAAAACAACAGCCACAATTCAAGGAGCCAAGTGTTGGTGAAATAGATCAGCTAAGAAATCGCAATGATCGCACCAGACCGATAGGTGTCAATAGGAAAATAACAGTCAAGATCTCAATATTTAAAACTTAACTGAAGTTTACGAATTGAAGATGAAGCTTATCGGATCCAAAGGGGGCCCAGAATTCAGCACAGCGAAACTGGCTTCAACTCTCTCATCGGTATGTCACGTCCCAGAACTGGATACCTGGCTACGCACGAAGACGGGACTAGAAGTCAGACACACATTCAAATTGGCCCACAAATATGTCCAGCAACCACTCGCTGGACTCCGTGCCCAAGACGCTTGCTCACATGCTCGCCTTAGTCGCTGGGAGGGCCTCTTATACGGTCCTCCTCGCTCCATTACTACTCCCCAACTCCCCACGCCAGAACACGCCCCGTCACGATCAAAATCCTCGAGCAAATATCTTAGTGGCTTCAAACCAGAGCGACATCACACAAGAGATCGAGCTAGTGGCTCCAGGAATTCGAAAGCCGACGCCAGAAGCCCCACCGCGGCTGAAATGTTCTGAAGGTACCAGCGATAAAATTCAGGGACATTAAAGGCTATTTTCAACTTTTACATAACTCGCACTGCTTGTAAGATTTGAAGAAGATGAAAGGGAAGCAATAGTTGAGAAGGGAGAGAGACATAGTCGTAGCCTATCCCCGATTTCATTCGATACGTGTACTGAGCAAGCAATGGAGGAAACTAAGGAGGAATTCTGGAAGAGAATTAAGGTTTAGGGAGAAGAACTAGATACTTAGGAATTGTCATTTTAATTATATCTGCGACGGCTAAAGTCTTCTAAGAGTAGTTGAACCGAATGTACAGTAGTGTCTTGGAATGAAATTGTAAGATCAACATTATTAAGACAACGGTAACTGAATGTAATCGAAGTAAATCAGGTGATGCTGAGGCAATCAGATTAGGAAATGAGACACTACAAGTAATTTATAAGATATATTATATGAGCAACTAAATAACTAATGACTGCCGAGGTAGGAGAGCTATAAAATGGCGACTGGCAACAGCAACAAATGCTTTTATGAAAACGAGGAGTTTATCAAATATAAATTTAATTCTTAGGAAGAATTTTATGAACATACTTGTCTGGAATATAGTGTTGTGAAGAAAAACGTGGATGAGACGGAGGTCATGTAACAAGTAGGTAGAAGCTTTTGAATGTGGTGCTATAAAAGAAGAGGAAATAACGTATCAATCTGGTGAAAATATAAATTTATGGCGCGACTTGACTACAGGAAGGAATCGGTTGACAGATTTAATCCAGAGCCAACAAGGAATTGTGATTTTCTTAATGGAAGGGACGTTTGTGTTCTGTGGCGGGGTGGGAGAGGTGTTACAATTGTAGAGGAAAATTAAACTTGTTGAAAAGATTGGAGGCTGCGGTAGTTCCGCAGAGATGGAGAGGATTGCATTGGAAAGACCAGTGACAAACCAGCCCAAACCAGTCTTCAGACTGAATACCACAGCAGCAACAACAACGACGACGACAACAACAACCTTAACAACAACAATAACAACCAGCTATACATCATTAGCATCGCCCAGTGAGTAAACCTTCCATCTTCAGCCGCTGAATCCATTGTCCTGGAGGAAGTGGAGGAGGAGCTTTAAGGCAAAATACCATTACGGTTTATGTTCGAGATTCATCTCGCTATCTGGATTCTCCGGACGAATCTCATATTTGTTCTTGTGTCGCTTATCACTTTTGTATCCTCAGCTTGACGTCACTTTGTCCAGATCTGTTGAGGAAACTCGTATACATCACTTCATTGTGGATTATGGAATCTCTTATGTGGTCGTATTTTTATTAAAACTGCTGATGTTATGCGCCAGGTCAAAAATGTGGTAGCTTTCAGTCTGTATTTTGTCTCGCAGTAAATGAGCTGGAAATGAACAAATCATAGTCTGGAAAATAGATATTCGTTAAACACAGTTTAACTGCGTAAGCAAATAGGATATACTGCTTGTAGGGGATGAAACAAGCATAAAAAGTAGATAGGGATTTAGCGTCAATATGTATTACGCTGAGCTGTTAAACACAGAGAACACTGTATTAAAGGTTCAACTAATCGGCTTTATGCTATCGATTTGAAGCCCAGCCTGATCATCTTCCGAAAGCATCAGAAATTATTTGGACACGCGCTGTTTACAGCAATCCGGTAAATCGGATTACCGGTGATCTGTCCAGAGGCCACTGAAACACTGTACCAGAGAGATCGCAGCGTGCAACCTTAAAATGTTGCGGTCTTGGTACCAGGCTCCTTAACGTGGACCGACTCGTTTTTCGTACTTGTTCAGAAATGAGAATCGTTGCGTGCATCCGTGATTCACATGTTAAGTTACAGAGCAGAAAAATAGTGGTGAGGTCCGGGCTAATCATCCCATTTTGTTATCGAGAAGAATGAATACGGTAACTGATATACTAAACACTGTAACAAATGCTCACTCTAGTAAACTGTAATACCCATTCAGTCAGTATCAATCAAATTTTAAAATCACATGTTCAAAACCTACAGCTCTTTCTGCCACAAAGAATTTTTTCACATAGTTGTTACTAGATTAAATGCCAAGCTGCCAGCGATTACATATATAGCTTTCCACCTTATTTTCAAATTTCTGTAGGATACTAAAATTAATTTTCTTAGAGTTAAACTTGAGTAAAATGTGTTATTTCACATTTCGCAAAGAAACTAGGCAGATTTCAACAATTTTTTAAGTAAATGAATATTTGCGAGTAATGATCCAACCCAATTAAACCAAGAGTATTTAACAGCAATCTCTCCTCATTTAACTCAAGCCATATTGAATTTGATATTATTTCACCTTTACGATATTTCTACTTATCTAACAATTAATTCTTAATATGAAAAATGTACGGTATTTTCACAGCAGTTACAACGTACTCCGCCGAAACTTAATTGCATAATATTTTCCTTATCAATGTAAAAAGAACTTAATTCAAAAGAAAAGCTACGAACTTAATCAAAAACATATTTTCAACAAAAAATTACAATAAAAACATAGATGATCCGTGATCAGCGAGCCACCTTCAGTGACCAGTATCACGTCACATCGGTTCGAATGGTGCTCCAGAGGAGGTTCCGTGCGAGCTAGAATTAGCCTGATTTTACCACATGGCCACTATGTGAGAAGAATGTGGGAGAAAGTGATAAGTAGCTTGACTCTCCATGGAACGTATGCTTCCAGAATTTCAAAACCAAATTTCTTCGTGATGTATTGTTTGCCATAGGAGTTTGACGCATATCATCTTAAACCGTTCGCCCTATCTAAGAGAACCGTCACAAAATGTGCTGCTGTTCTTCGGACATTCTCTACCTCCATTACTATTTTTACCTGTTAGGTCACTGACGAGCAATATTCAAGAATTTGCAGGTCGGGTTTATTGTAAGTCACTGCCTTAATTAGTGGATTATTTTTTTCTTAGTAATCTTCTGTAGAATTTTAGCCCAACACCTGCTATTGCTATACCCATTGGAATATATTCATTCATTCTTAAATAGACCCAAACGCATATTTCTAGACGATCTAGACGATCAACTGTTGTTGGGGAGTGATCGCTAATATTGTAGTTGAAAAATAATTACTTTTTTTCTGAATATACCTCCATACCCTAGAATTACATCAAAGATCAGCCGTTGTTCCCTAATGATGATGCTGTGTTCCAAGGCGACAGAGTCCCTGTTACGCAGCTCACATCGTCCAGGACAGGTTCAGTTTTGTGAACACGGGGATGAACTGTCGCATCTCGCCTGGCTACTATAACCGAACATTATTGAGGCTTCGTGGTCTGCTTTGGAGAGAAGAGTGAGTAAACGCTAACCACCTCAATCACCGTTACTGAACTTGCCACTTTTCTCAAGAAGAACTGTACAAAGTTCCCTTTAAAATCACACAGGGCCTGTATGCATTCTTTCCGAGACGACTGGAAGCAGCTTCGAATACATCTGAATTTACTGCACTCTATTATGTTTGGTAACGCGTCGTGTTTTGGTGTTCCCATACTTTTACGCAATCCCTGTATGTCAGGAACATCAGGGTTCGATGTCACTCCGTCGGTGTATGCCCAAAGGTACTTTTACATACGACTGTTTCACACCGATTACTTATATCTGCTAGGAATGTATCAATCCAATCTCAGCTTTAGTCCCATAGAATGTGATCTTCTATTTTCTGCACTAGAGTATTGTGCGGAACGGTATCAAATAAATGCCTTCCGCAACTCAAGGATGACATCTACAGTCTTCTGGAATTCGAGGACGATCAGTTGAATTCTATAAGATCTCTGTTTGCAAAATATATGCTCATTCCACCAGAAGAGACATTCTTAACATTATTAACCCCTAACATCCGTACCATGTGTCAATGGACAAGGAGAGAGTTATAACTTTTAAACGCTGTGTGAAAGACTAAAAATTGACTCCCTACTCATCAAGTATGCTCTCTCTCAAATATTCAGTAATACATTAAAGGTACTATTAGAAATCTTTGTCATTAGTTTTAACTGTCACTTAAATTTTAATCAATATAAATGACATTTACATAACCTGAGAGTGATGGACCGTGTGATCAATTATTTTCTGTGGGAAATCAGAGAAAACATTATTGGCAGACAAACACATTGTTGTGACTGCAGGAAACACATTTTTACAACTAAAAATTCTGTTCAAATATCCGATGGCGTGCTACTATGTTGTGTAAGAGAGTGAAATACAGTAGTAGATGGTTACCACTGTGCGAATCAATATGGAAATCCAGTAGGAGTTGCTGTACAGCAGATTTGTGTTTAATATTTGATACTGATATGGAAGTAAGATAAGTGTCATTTGCAACACAAAACTAAGGTAAACAGCAGTCCATGGAAGAAGAGAGTACTTAGGGAATTTCTTCATATTAATCTTTATCAGGTAGAATGCCGGAATCTGCATCTAAGAGAAATCTTGATTCATGTGTTACTCAGAGAGTAGCCGAGGTTGACGATTTCCTTTTGGATATAAGTAGAGCTTTGGATGAAAATCATGAAGATGTTCCTCAGGCAGTAACATGAAACTCTTCTTGAAGAGCAAAGTAGTGATGGTGATCGTGGTGGTGGTGGTGGTGGTGGTGGTGGAGGTGGCTCTGTTGCTGATGCTGCTGCTACTACTGATGATGTTGATGATGATGACCACGATCTGGGCAATAATTACGCTGACAAATTAGCAGTAAAACTTTCAACATATACGAGGCAGGTATTGCTACAAGTGGTATGTTGTAGAGAAAAAGCCACCCAGTGTAAAAGAAAACACCTGTACACAATCTGGTGAAGTTTATACGTGAGCAGCAAGAGACATGATCATTTACACCCCAAAAGATGCTTAGGATTCAATTATTCCTGCAGCCATTGTGGATGGAATTTTGAGATGCACAAACCTGGAAGCAAGAAGGTTTTGTGTACCAAGAAAAACAAACGGGCATGATGTAACTAGAGAAGAAATGTTCCAATTCTGGGGTATTTTGCTTCATGCTGAAGCAGATAAGGGCTAGGAAAGTTTCTCGATCCATTGTACAATGTTTTGAGTCAGCTTGAAGCAATAACAACATTCATTAAGTTTGATGAAAAAAAGGAAAAGAGGCTAGGTTACAAACATAAGCTTGCTGCTATATCCTATATATGGGAAAAATGCAGGTGCAACCACAACGGAGGGGTATCTGTCGAGAGGCCAGACAAACGTGTGGTTTTTGAAGAGGGGCAGCAGCCTTTTCAGTAGTTGCAGGGGCAACAGTCTGGATGATTGACTGATCTGGCCTTGTAACACTAACCAAAACGGCCTTGCTTTGCTGGTACTGCGAACGGCTGAAAGCAAGGGGAAACTACGGCCGTAATTTTTCCCGAGGGCATGCAGCTTTACTGTATGGTTAAATGATGATGGCGTCCTCTTGGGTAAAACATTCCGGAGGTAAAATAGTCTCCCATTCGGAACTCCGGGTGGGGACTACTCAGGAGGACGTTGTTATCAAACGAAAGAAAACTAGCGTTCTACGGATCGGAGCGTGGAGTGTCAGATACCTTAATCGGGCAGGTAGGTTAGAAAATTTAAAAAGGGAAATGGATAGAATAAAGTTAGATATAGTGGGAGTTAGTGAAGTTCGGTGGCAGGAGGAACAAGACTTCTGGTCAGGTGACCACAGGGTTATAAACACAAAATCAAATACGGGTAATGCAGGAGTAGGATTAATAATGAATAGGAAAATAGGAATGGGGGTAAGCTACTACAAACAGCATAGTGAACGCATTATTGTGGCCAAGATAGATACGAAGCCCACGCCTACCACATTAGTACAAGTTTATATACCTACTAGCTCAGCAAACAACGAAGAAGTTGAAGAAAAGTATGATGAAAAAAAAGAAATTATTCAGATAGTGAAGGGAGACGAAAATTTAATAGTCATGGGTGACTGGAATTTGTCAGTAGGAAAAGGGAGAGAAGGAAACGTAGTAGGTGAATATGGATTGCGGGTAAGAAACGAAAGAGGAAGCCGCCTGGTAGAATTTTGCACAGAGCACAACCTAATCTTAGCTAACACTTGGTTCAAGAATCATAAAAGAAGGTTGTATACATGGAAGAAGCCTGGAGATACTAGAAGGTTTCAGATAGATTATATAATGGTAAGACAGAGATTTAGGAACCAGGTTTTAAATTGTAAGACATTTCCAGAGGCAGATGTGGACTCTGACCACAATCTATTGGTTATGAACTGTAGATTAAAACTGAAGAAACTGCAAAAAGGTGGGAATTTAAGGAGATGGGACCTGGATAAACAGAAAGAACCAGAGGTTGTACAGAGTTTCAGGGAGAGCATAAGGGAACAATTGACAGGAATCGGGGAAAGAAATACAGTAGAAGAAGAATGGTTAGCTTTGAGGAATGAAGTGGTGAAGGCAGCAGTGGTTCAAGTAGGTAAAAAGACGAGGACTAGTAGAAATCCTTGGGTAACAGAAGAAATATTGAATTTCTTTAATGAAACGAGAAAATATAAAAATACAATAAATGAAGCAGGCAAAAAGGAATACAAACGTCTCAAAAATGAGATCGACAGGAAGTGCAAAATGGCTAAGCAGGGATGGTTAGAGGACAAATGTAAGGATGTAGAGGCTTATCTCACTAGGGGTAAGATAGATACTGCCTACAGGAAAATAAAAGAGAGCTTTGGAGAAAAGAGAACCACTTGTATGAATATCAAGAGCTCGGATGGAAAGCCAGTTCTAAGCAAAGAAGGGAAAGCAGAAAGGTGGAAGGAGTATATAGAGGGTCTATAAAAGGGCGATGTGCTTGAGGACAATATTATGGAAATGGAAGAGGAGGTAGATGAAGATGAAATGGGAGATACGATACTGCGTGAAGAGTTTGACAGAGCACTGAAAGACCTGAGTCGAAACAAAGCTCCAGGTGTAGACAACATTCCATTAGAACTACTGACAGCCTTGGGAGAGCCAGTCCTGACAAACCTCTACCATCTAGTGAGCAAGATGTATGAGACAGGCGAAATACCCTCAGATTTCATGAAGAATATAATAATTCCAGTCCCAAAGAAAGCAGGTGTTGACAGATGTGAAAATTACCGAACTATCAGTTTAATAAGTCACGACTGCAAAATACTAACGCGAATTCTTTACAGACAAATGGGAAAACTGGTAGAAGCCGACCTCGGGGAAGATCAGTTTGGATTCCGTAGAAATATCGAAACACGTAAGGCAATACTTACCCTACGACTTATCTTAGAAGCTAGATTAAGAAAAGGCAAACCTACGTTCCTAGCACTTGTAGACTTAGAGAAAGCTTTTGACAATGTTGACTGGAATACTCTCTTTCAAATTATGAAGGTGGCAGGGGTAAAACACAGGGAGCGAAAAGCTATTTACAATTTGTACAGAAAGCAGATGGCAGTTATAAGAGTCGAGGGAGATGAAAGGGAAGCAGTGGTTGGGAAGGGAATGAGACAGGGTTGTAGCCTCTCCCCGATGCTATTCAATCTGTATACTGAGCAAGCAGTGAAGGAAACAACAGAAAAATTTGGAGTAGGTATTAAAATCCATGGAGAAGAAATAAAA
This sequence comes from Schistocerca nitens, assembly GCF_023898315.1. Classification (NCBI taxonomy): domain Eukaryota; kingdom Metazoa; phylum Arthropoda; class Insecta; order Orthoptera; family Acrididae; genus Schistocerca; species Schistocerca nitens. The sequence goes on from NC_064619.1 coordinate 364,321,867, forward strand.
ACTTTGAGATTCGCCGATGACATTGTAATTCTGTCAGAGACAGCAAAGGATTTGGAAGAGCAGCTGAACGGAATGGATAGTGTCTTGAAAGGAGGATATAAGATGAACATCAACAAAAGCAAAACGAGGATAATGGAATGTAGTCGAATTAAATCGGGTGATGCTGAGGGAATTAGGTTAGGAAATGAGACACTTAAAGTAGTAAAGGAGTTTTGCTATTTGGAGAGCAAAATAACTGATGATGGTCTAAGTAGAGAGCATATAAAATGTAAACTTACAATGGCAAGGAAAGCATTTCTGAAGAAGAGAATTTTGTTAACATCGAGTTTAGGTTTAAGTGTCAGGAAGTCGTTTCTGAAAGTATTTGTATGGAGTGTAGCCATGTATGGAAGTGAAACATGGACGGTAAATAGTTTGGACAAGAAGAGAATAGAAGCTTTCGAAATGTGGTGCTACAGAAGAATGCTGAAGATTAGATGTGTAGATCACAAAACTAATGAGGAAGTATTGAATAGGATTGGGGAGAAGAGAAGTTTGTGGCACAACTTGACTAGAAGAAGGGATAGGTTGGTAGGATATGTTATGAGGCGTCAAGAGATCACCAGTTTAGTACTGGAGGTCAGTGCGGAGGGTAAAAATTGTAGAGGGAGACCAAGAGATGAATACACTAAGCAGATTCAGAAGGATGTAGGATGCAGTAGATACTGGGAGATGAAGAAGCTTGCACAGGATAGAGTGGCATGGAAAGCTGCATCAAACCAGTCTCAGGACTGAAGACCACTATAACTACAGGATTGTGTATAGAGGAAGAGACGAAGGTGAGCTATTGCAGAAATTTTGGGCCTTACCTTAGTGAAGACCGTTGCAGGCAATAATGCTGGTACAGCCACAAATACTGTAGATAATTATTTTACATTTGTACCATTGGCAGAATATCTCTTGACCAAATACTAACTGTTTTGGGAACAATGTGGATGAATCAATGAGCACTTGCTAAAGATGTGAAGCCAAACTGTAGTAGACAGGTAAATTCAAGTCTGTTTGCATTTGCAGAAGAAATGACACTGGTTAGTTATTCAGGTAAATACTATGTATCTTAATAACTCTATAGATCAACACCATCCAAAATGGAATCCTGAGATGGAGGTTGTTGTGGATGTTACGGATCAGCTACTGCGCAAATTTACATGCAAAAGAAGCTAAATGTTAACCCAATGGTGTCAGGTGTAACATACTGGATTCATGCACTCTAAATGCCTTCATTCTTTACACTTCACAACACATAGCACGAAGTAATTTTGAGCAAGAGGATACCTTTCATCATGCAACTTTCGATGGGGTTCATCCAAACCTTTATAATCCGTAGATCTTCTAACCTTTTCTTCAGCAGTCCATATACCTGGCTATGAAGAAGTTCGTTACTATCCCTGACTCACTAAATAGCAGTAATAACAGCGGCAGCGCAGTGCATCGTTAAAAGAGATGTTCACTGTGTCCTATTTGAAAAGACAGCAGAAAAAGACATTTTACTGTAAGTGCACAAAACATTTGTGCCAGGACCGTAGCAGTGTGATGTGCCAAAACTGTAAAAATTAATGTTATGCCTTTTTATTTAATTTGCTCTTTGCCAATGTTATAACATCACTTTGTGAACAGTTTTGTAATAAATAATACAGGTGGGTTATGTCCCAGTTTTCATAATGAAATTTTGTTCAAAGAAAATTATTCAGGATTCAAAGTAGACTCTTTTTATCCTACTAAAGCTACTGGCAATGATCTCACCTCTCTCATATTACACTGATTAAATTTAAAACAACATGTTCGTGTGTGACAATATCCGAAAATTAATTCTGTTCATTTAAAATTTCGTATTAGGTATAACGGGTCCAGTAAATCAATGGTGGGAACGAAGTAGGTCATGCATAGAAGGGTTAAATAGATCTTAATACTTGACCGTGTGTTCTACAATTCTTTAAGAGAATGACACCAGCGATACAGGCATTTGTCTAACAAATCTTCTCGAAAACGTGAATATCAAGCTCGTTCTTCCATTAGTTTGAGATGCACTGCTCTCCAGCGACCTACGGTAATCTACTTTTCGAAAGATAGAAAGTTCTCAACCATAATCTCTCCAGAATATTAGATGCACCGTATCAGCTAAGGTTGCCTTCGTTGAACGTGGTTAACTGATTTTCTATTGCGAGATATCTCTTTTTAATATGGAGTCTGCCTTTTCTTTATTTGTTCCTTTGGGGTTGGGGGGAGGGTGGGGGGGAGGGGGACTTCCTCTCATTTCTGTTTCGACGCTGGATACCCTTACAGTCACGACAATATTTAGGGAGTGGCAAGAGAGAGTGGCAAGAGGGAAAGGGGCGCAATATTGACTGATCTACGATTCTTCCACAATTCTCTTTTGAGTCCTATGTTCGCAGGGCTTTCCTAAATTCGAATATTGGTTTCAAGACTTGTGACACTGACTGCAATAAATTTGAGCTTTCTCGGATTTCTTATGCACTTTGCATGTGTTTGTGTTTCGGTAAGACCACAGGTCGCATAGACTTTCCGGCTCTAGGCATAAATTCGAGCTTTTACATGCCAGAGAGACCTCACTCACTGCCCCTCCTCAAATTTCTGAACATCATTTTCCTAAATCAAGGCGAAACAGTCAAGAAAAACTATAAAAATCCCCTTTGAAGGTAAGAAGATTTACGACCACTTTTCAGCACAAAACATTTCAAAATTATTATGTATAAAATTGATGGTAATCAAATGCGTAAGATAAAAATTTGAAGTTCGTTTAGCTACTGTTAGGAATCTTGTTCGTAGTAACTACTTTTTTTTTACATTTATATAAATTTCATATTTTTAATCTATTTTAAATGATAACAATAAATATAACTGTTTTTTGTAACTGCTCCCTCTCACCTGCACTGATTCGGTTGGGTAGCGTATAATAAAATCGTATCTCCTCCGGATGCCTGTTGCCCTACAGCTGTTGTATGTGGTCTTTGATATCCCAGATACGGGCACTGGGCCGCGCGAGGTAGCCACGCATTCCAGGGCGCCTTGCCACGGTTTTCACGGCTACCCACATCGGAGGTTCGAGTTCTCCCTTGGGCATGGGTGTGTGTGTGTGCTGTCCTTAGCGTAAGTTAAAGTTAGATTAAATAGTATGTAAGCCTAGGGACTGGTGACGTCGGCAGTTCGGTTCCATAGGAACTTACCACCACCACCTACTGGCACAGGGACGGAGCTGACATCCAAGCCTGTCCTACACCTGTTTTACTGGGGACAGTTCTGGGGATACTGCTGACCACAGGAGTTAATCATCATCTTCTTGTTGAAACAACGGTATTCTGGCATGAGAAGTAACAAATAAGGGCGGAGGAAGTCTTTGACATGCCGTAATGTTGACAGAGTTTCCTAATCAGTACCAGCTATGACCTGAAGGTATACTCAATAGCTGACCACACCATGACACCAGGAGTAACATGCCTAGGCCTCTCCTAAACAATGGAAGAATGGGATCTCTCCCCAGGTCGCTGCATTACCTGCCGAGGATGGTCGTCAAGTAAATGCAAAACCATGATTGTCACTGAACACAATATGGTGCCATTCATGGGCAGTGTATCCTTCCTGGTGACTGCACCACTCCAGACGCATCCATTTGTGTTGTGGTGTAACAGCTGCCTACACACTGGACTGTAATTCCATAGTCCACTTGCTGTTAGCCTCCAATCAATGCTTTGGGATTACATTGACGTGGGTATTCTTCTGCTTATTCTCAGACAGCAGATGCAGATGTGAAGGAGTTGCCATGTGCTTGGTGCACAACAGGGTGACCTTCCCTTGTGGTCAGACATGGTCATCACTGCCCTAGAGGACGAGTATGCCTGCTCTCACATTCAGTGCCGTGCTACACTGAGTCATAGTCACATCCTAGTAGTAGTAGAACAAATTATGTACCACCCCACTCTCCAAATTGTTGCCAGAAGTATCCAAGATGGAGGCCTGTAGACTTGGCAACAGCGCATGACGTCATCCAAGAAGGCGGCTGTGACGTCAGCTGATGATGCGATTACCATTATCCAATATGGCGGCTTTTGCTGGGAAGTTTGAATTTTGACAGGAAATTGAATTATGTGCTTCTACAGGTGATAGTGCGCCATCCTCTTGCAAAATGAGTGGGAATTTCCAATTTTGGAGGAAATTTTGCTCTAACAGCAAAGAAGCTGGCACCAATAATCGTGGTTGACTGCTCAAAACAGAATGAGATACTTAAATCAGGACTGGTAGACGTAAGGATTGAATTTTAATCTTCAACAAACTTTCCAGATGCTCTAGTTCTGCAAGATCGTGTTGTTAACTACTGTCCAATCACAGGTTTTTTTTTTTTTGAGCGAATTGTATAAAAATTAATACGTGCTCTGCTGGCTCCAGCAAAGTTCACGATGTTCACATTCAAGGGTTCTATTACAACGAACGCAAGTGATTCATAATTAAAGACTATGCAATAATAGCCTTCACACAAAGTGATGGATTGATAGAAACAATCGCAGGAAGCGTTGCATCGCTCAATCGCTCAAACCTTTCAAGGATGTGAAGTTCATTAAAACAAGGAGAAGTGCAAAGCGGCTAACAAATTCTTTGGACTCCACTGGGACAATCCTTGTATACCATACAAAGAAATGATGATGTCACTTCGAATATTCGATCATCCTGAGCCCATCATCTACGTCAAAGGCGAGGAGAAGACCGCATGTTTGCAGAAAATCTTCAAGTTTGCATCTATTCAAGACCTGGAATTCTATGGGTGCGCTGCTATCCATAAGCTCAACAAGAAGAAGATGTGTGATAATAGTGTTGCATCTGCTTATGAACATAAAAAGTTATTTTTAAGTTGGAGTAATGAAAATAAATGAATTTGTTACCTCAAATTCTGTGTTTTTCCTTTCTTTCTATCTAGCTCCTACTTAGATAGCACAGAGCTTTACCCAGATCCTATGTCTCTGGCTTTGTTCAAGCGCATGAGATATAATTGCAGCCATGCTTGCTACATGTCTTTGGAAGCGGACACGATCACGTGCCATCTGTTCTCAAAAATCTATATGTGTAGCATGATAGGCGAAACTCCATGCAATCATTGCGTATATTTTGTTATCTTCGATCTTAAACTTCACCTCCTTCATAGCACTCATCTTCAGCAAAACTAATCTCATATGAGACATGCACAGCCTTTATATACATATACACATAATGCAATAGGTGATGTCTTTTTTTTTTTTTTTTTTTTGTAAATAGCAACAAGAAAGACGTATGGTGACTAATTTTTTTCTTGGGTTATTCGGTTCACACAAATACAATATAGTTCTTGCGGTAAAATGGAGTTTTTGAGGTATGATGTAGAATTCTTGGGATATAAATCGACTCCTGCTTTTCCAATACAGAAATATTTTTAACTTACATGCTACAATAGTAACACTGGTAGGAATTTGTTTTTATAAATCTACGCTAAAAACTAATGTGGAGAAACTTTCTTTACTAAAGCAGCTGAATTCCACAGCTCCAGTAGCATAGCTTTTACAATCATTCTGATGGACTGTGCATGCATAGAATCTAAATTGAAACAGTCCACAACAGCAAAGGTTTTTACAACAGTTCTGGTGGACTGTGAGCTATTTGCACTTAACAATTATTCTGACTTGGATAGCTAGCGACAGGTGAGAAACTTAAAAGCTATTCTACACTCCTGGAAATGGAAAAAAGAACACATTGACACCGGTGTGTCAGACCCACCATACTTGCTCCGGACACTGCGAGAGGGCTGTACAAGCAATGATCACACGCACGGCACAGCGGACACACCAGGAACCGCGGTGTTGGCCGTCGAATGGCGCTAGCTGCGCAGCATTTGTGCACCGCCGCCGTCAGTGTCAGCCAGTTTGCCGTGGCATACGGAGCTCCATCGCAGTCTTTAACACTGGTAGCATGCCGCGACAGCGTGGACGTGAACCGTATGTGCAGTTGACGGACTTTGAGCGAGGGCGTATAGTGGGCATGCGGGAGGCCGGGTGGACGTACCGCCGAATTGCTCAACACGTGGGGCGTGAGGTCTCCACAGTACATCGATGTTGTCGCCAGTGGTCGACGGAAGGTGCACGTGCCCGTCGACCTGGGACCGGACCGCAGCGACACACGGATGCACGCCAAGACCGTAGGATCCTACGCAGTGCCGTAGGGGACCGCACCGCCACTTCCCAGCAAATTAGGGACACTGTTGCTCCTGGGGTATCGGCGAGGACCATTCGCAACCGTCTCCATGAAGCTGGGCTACGGTCCCGCACACCGTTAGGCCGTCTTCCGCTCACGCCCCAACATCGTGCAGCCCGCCTCCAGTGGTGTCGCGACAGGCGTGAATGGAGGGACGAATGGAGACGTGTCGTCTTCAGCGATGAGAGTCGCTTCTGCCTTGGTGCCAATGATGGTCGTATGCGTGTTGGGCGCCGTGCAGGTGAGCGCCACAATCAGGACTGCATACGACCGAGGCACACAGGGCCAACACCCGGCATCATGGTGTGGGGAGCGATCTCCTACACTGGCCGTACACCACTGGTGATCGTCGAGGGGACACTGAATAGTGCACGGTACATCCAAACCGTCATCGAACCCATCGTTCTACCATTCCTAGACCGGCAAGGGAACTTGCTGTTCCAACAGGACAATGCACGTCCGCATGTATCCCGTGCCACCCAACGTGCTCTAGAAGGTGTAAGTCAACTACCCTGGCCAGCAAGATCTCCGGATCTGTCCCCCATTGAGCATGTTTGGGACTGTATGAAGCGTCGTCTCACGCGGTCTGCACGTCCAGCACGAACGCTGGTCCAACTGAGGCGCCAGGTGGAAATGGCATGGCAAGCCGTTCCACAGGACTACATCCAGCATCTCTACGATCGTCTCCATGGGAGAATAGCAGCCTGCATTGCTGCGAAAGGTGGATATACACTGTACTAGTGCCGACATTGTGCATGCTCTGTTGCCTGTGTCTATGTGCCTGTGGTTCTGTCAGTGTGATCATGTGATGTATCTGACCCCAGGAATGTGTCAATAAAGTTTCCCCTTCCTGGGACAATGAATTCACGGTGTTCTTATTTCAATTTCCAGGAGTGTATTTACAACACGTACATGATGCGTAGATATATATTTACAGGCTATACATACGTTGCGAATGAACAAATAAAACAATATATATAACTATTTTTCTCTATTCATGGCTTATTTAATATTTTTTGTTTTGTTTATGCTTTTCTTTTTTTCTTTCACACACGTGGTGTGCATATACAAATATAAATTTTGTTCTTTTTTATTTTTATCCATTCTTTTCCACGCATTCTCTCTCTCTCTCTCTCTCTATGTATGTTTATACACGTGTACACAGTACACAAAAATATTTACATCACCCACAAACACACACATACACACCAAATTACTTACGCTGTGGTGAAAGGGTCATACTACTGCCCCATAGACACTCTCGCTCTGTCTCTCTCTCTGTTCCTCTCTCTCTCTCTCTCTCTCTCTCTCTCTCTATTTCTCTCTCTCTGTCACTCAATCAGAGTCTCCCAACCCCTCTCTCGCTACAGGTGAGTAGTGTTAGTATGGGAGAGTTTCAGTCCTGTCATCACAAATGAGCCTTTTATCGTCATGGGGCGACAGACAGATTTTAGACTGCAGCACAGCGTACATCTCGTGTCCTCTCGACCGAATACTGGTCTGTCGCACCATATGCGGTGGTTGCAGTGCAAATAGTCTTCGCTAGAGAGGAATATCGATGCCATATGATGCACACCCTTAGCCCACCTCTGAGTGGCACCAACCAATGTGTGATACGTATACCTTTTTGAGTGTAGACCTAGAAACTCCACAAACGGCAATCCATTCGCCTCGTCCTTCATAAGACCGATAACCTTCTTGTTCTGTGAAACAGTACCATAAGGATTACGGGCCGTGTATGAGAATGTGTCGAATTCATTACTATGGCACCTTATTACTTCATATGGATTGCAGTTCTTCACCAAATAAATGAAGCTATCTGTATCCATATAAAGTAATTTAGGATCTGTGAAATGAGTTTTCGCAAACTCATAATGAAAGTGAATCATGTGGATTCTTGATAGGTCTATTATGCACAACCTCACATAAATAGGTTTCGTAAACTCTACTGCAGTCTTCCCCATATACACAACAACAAAGCTGAATATGGTGACCTGCTTAAAACTTGATCTCGCAGTGCATTGTCTTACGCCATAACTCCCCTCCCATTCAGTTCTAATCAAAATTTCAGGTCGTTCCCTCAAATTCTCAATTGCTTTACGGAAAATTGAATTATTCATTAATGTATAAAATTTTTCTCAAAGTCACACATCACAGAAGCTCTCTGTATCATATTTAAATCAATATACTCCTTCAACCAGGGGACTGCTTGAAGGAGATAATCTGGTTGATTCAAACCATCTCCATACCCAAGCTGAGACACAGCTGGAGATTTTGATATTGAATGATGTATCTCCACCTATCCCCCAGCGTTGTCATTAGTTTTGTTGTGGAGCCTCCTCGTGGAACTAGTTGCTCTGGAAACAGCGGAAAATCGACGTGCGCATCATGTAAACTAATAGGATATCTGAGTTCTGCCTGCACCACATATCTTACACCAGAATGAGCTGCCTTACCTTCCTGATTTTTCCAACTAATCCCTTGCATTCATCTTTGGGGACCAATCGCTCATCGAAACTCACCAGTCGACAGTGATTGCTGCATGGTGTGCCTGTATAAGTTATTCACTTCCAAGTAAATTATGTAAATCTAATCAGGGATGCATTGAACCTGTAACTTATCCTTGGGTTATATGACTTCGCGTGGCTATGGACACATTGCGAAAGTCAACCACGGATCCCTCACTCAAAGAAAAGTAGCATGTCAGCATCTGTCAATAACTCAATGCCGCACTTCGTTTTCTTGAGCATTGCATCCGAAGACAAACCAGGTGCCCTGTAATAAAAGGCAGGATCCAGAGAATATGTGGTCATGCATTGACTCCAGAATTTCTCGAAAATGTCTGCAAGCAAGCACAAGTCTGCGTCCACGTAAAGCTGTGCGTACTCTGCTAAAGTGGAAATATTGAATTCCTGCCAGACATTTACGGCATGCTCATAGTCTGCATCCGTTATGGCATCGCCTGTAAGGTTTCTGGAAAATGAAGTTTTGTAGGGTAACCTGGTTTCGTTGAGGAACAGGGTTTCCCCATATGAGTATGTATATAATCATATGAGAAAACCCCGTTCCTAGTGACAAGTTGAAACTTTCCCTCGTCAGGAAATGCAACTCGAGTGATATGCATATCCCCCCAAGGTAGAGTTTCAACGAGTTTCTGGAGTGGTGCCTGCATAAAACGTAGCGTATCAAAGATGCGGACTGTAATTCTTGGCGTCATTCGTCTGGAGAATAAAATGTATTTCTGACGCTCTCAGGTAGGATATTGACCTGACTTTTCTCCCAAATTTTTCTCCCAACCGAAATCAGCCAAGTGCTCAACTAGAAAGTGAGCGTCATACCAACTTAAATTGTGGAAGAAAACGGGTATGTGTCTAGGTGAGCTGAGCCACTGTACCTCCCTGTAATATGACAGTGGCCCTACGAGGAGTTTCCGCTTTTCTGTCTAACGGCAGCCTGAAAATATGACAATCAACCGCGTTATTATACATATCTTAATTCTCCTTCGATTTGGTCATGGGAACATTGCCGCCGTAAAGCTTATCAATTGTCCCTGAAAATTTTTTGAGCTCAGTGAGCAGCCAAACCTCAGGATTAACCCAGACATAAGATTTGTAGCGGTTAAGACTGGAATCATAGGACAATACAATTTGGTATGCTGCCGCTTATGGTACGTGTTTTTCTGTAAAGGTGCTATGTGAGGCTGTAGGGCACAGTGGGTCACAGGAGCGAGGAGACATTCAAAGTCGGCATACACTACAAATGGGCATTGCTCCTTGTGGTGAGCATTCAGGAACTTTATTAATTTGTGGTCCTCAGTAGGCATAATAACACTTGCCGGATCCTTGGAAGCACAGTCTACTATATGCTCCGTTAATAACTCGTCTGAGGAGAAATAATTCAGACGCCATAAGGAAATATGTTTTACATGACACTCAGTTGATAGTTGGGAGGATAGGAGTCGGGACATGTCATTGATCCGAACATAGTAATAATTATCACCTTCAGAGAAGAGCAACATGTTTACTTGTAGCTCACAGAAAATTTTCAGAAATGGAGGGTACCGATAACAGTATGCTAGTCCTGCTCATATGACTGGCTTTTCTTCTCTGGGCCACGAACTTGAACCGATATGCCGGTATTCTGCGCCTCCAATTTAGGTAAGTCCTGGATCTTGATGGGGAAATCGATATCATCGAAGTTGTAACACCCAAGTATATGATCACCTACATGGTGTGTACTCAGACGCTCGAGATGATCTCCGTAATTGTACTTTCTTTCGCAAGCCAGGATTGACCATGCAAAACAAGCCTGATCTTTCCTATTTTCGTCATAAATACATGCCTGCTTATCAGCTATATCTTTAGGGAGCTTGATATAGCTTGACCCTCCATTTACCGGATCGCAGACATTTATATGGACGTTCAGGTGTAGTATTCAGCTGATTGCTTTACCTGACCATCTGACTTCTATCTTGGAAAACCTGGTCAGTATAGCACTGAAGGGGGATTTACGAAACCACCCGGCGTTTGGTGTGCTCTGATTTATCACGCCATTCTCTCCCTAAAGATAATGAAGAGTTGTCTCTTCAACACCAGGCTCAAATTTAGGATGTTGCGATAATTCGATGCAAAGCACCACACTGCATTTAATGGTGGGTTGCTGCAGATTATTGCCTATCTTGAGGAGCTCCGTTTCCACGACATGAAGGCACGCCCTTAGAAAACCAACAGGGCTGCGGTACCCTTCTACCGAATTTTCGATCCTGGTGAACGAGATTCGCTCCTCAAAAGCGTCTGAAATCACTGAGTACTCTAACTGTGGTATGGCATCACTGACCTGATGTCCTTCAGTAAAAGAACGGGAGAGGGAACTGCCACTAGCCATGGGTTCACGATCATTAATATTACTACTACTACTACTACTACTAGGTTGAGTTGTCCACCCAGTGGATGACTGGGCTTGTGAGACAGTCTGCAGCGGCACACGCTTGGGCGTGACATGTTTGCAGCTGCGTTGCACCTGCTGTTGGTGGATGGGTTGAGCCAAGGACTGTCCAGCCTGTACAGCTGGGCCTAGCTGTGGGCAGAGCGTAGCGCGGGCTCACCCCAGAATTAGCCAGTCCACAACAAATTGCTGAGCCATTGGAACTCGTCTGTTGCAGCTGCCCGCCTCCACGGACGACGAAGGATAGGCGGAAGGGGGGTGGGGACACAGCGATGGCTGACTCCGCAACACACAGGTCTGGGGGGATTGAACGTTGGCCGATAGCTTTGCGGTGATTGGCGCGACTCACCGCTCCACTCATCATACTGGACCTCTAATGACAATGCGCCATGCCCCAACACCTGCCACAAACGCTAAGGCCATCTGAAGCTTCACCTGTGTGAAAAAAAAATAATAATCATTGCGTTATAGAGCATGTTTCAATAATTATATATTGATTGATATAGAAGTGTGAATGATAATAATAATAATAAGAAGAATATGAATGCTATAATAATAGTCACCTTCTTCGTTCCCAGACTATGGCTCAGTCACAGCAGCCAGCCGTTCGTAGTGAATTTCAGCATTGAAGTCCCCATCCACCACAAACTGAGCATTGATAAAAACCCTCTCCTGGGCTATCGCTGCCTCTGCCTCTCGCTGAAAGTGCGCATTTAAATAATCTATCCGATCCAAATCATCTGTGGAAAAAAAACTGAGAAAATGTATGCGCACAAAAATGTATTTACATATCGATGGAATCGAATCATACCCAGGAGAGATGGCTGCTCCTTCTCCTAGTGGATAACACCATCCTCTACATTAGAGGGCTGTGCTGCACCCTCTCCCGATTCATCTACAACACCAACAAAGAAGTGTATGTTGCATTACGGCATCATTGCACACTCGAGAAATTACGAAAACGCAAAACAAATTTCATACGTTTTTAGGCTGACAGGGTCAGATTCCCCCTTCCGAGCGCAACATCCAGCACGTCCAGTACCTCAGCAACGAATGCTGAAATGAGAAAACAAATTCACTTCCACGCATGCACGGAGCAGTTCTGCATTCTAAATGGGGGTTTCACATACTAAATAACACTCATATGAAAGTAGTAACTTACGTGGGAACTCGTTCAGGCGATAGCGCTTCCCCTCACCACTACATTTCACTGAAGATCTTTCATGATACTTGTGAATAAGACATCGAAACGCAGACAGACAGACTGGCTGACTGTATCGGAATGAGGGAGAACACAAGGATTCTGGGGTTTAAATAGGATGCCGAGCCTCCTCCCATGTCACCAAGACGCTAACCAATGGGTTTTGAGTTTCTTGGGGTGGGATGGGGTGGGCCCACTAGGATCCCTGGCGATTGGATTCTGAACTAGCCGGATGCGTCAAAATCCTCGAAGAGACCTGAGTCTCTGATAATTTATGGATTTACAACAATAGAATTCATATTGTGAGTAACGATACTATTTCGAATACACTCTGGATCATATTCAATTTAGCCTCTGCATCTGGAGTCATTATCTGTATTCCATTAATTAACCACACTGTATTATCGGCTCAGTGCAGCAGCAGATATTTCTATCAGAAGTTTCAGCTGTGGAGAATGCAATTAGAGCTTCGATTATCTGAACACTTAAGAAATATTCTGGCAAATACCTGGATTCGCAGCCCCATGAAGGAAGCGAGTATTTTTTACAACCTTATTGGTTGCGAGAATGTTTTCAACACTTATCGTGTGGTTGGTGAGATATTGCAACGTCCTCAAAGTCTGCAAGCTTCGTGATTTTCCACGGTGAATGTTATACAGGATGTTACAAAAAGGTACGGCCAAACTTTCAGCAAACATTCCTCACACACGAATCAAGAAAAGATGTTATGTGGACATGTGTCCGGAAACGCTTAATTTCCATTTAGTTCCGTCAGTATGTTCTGTACTTCCTCGATTCACCGCCACATGTGTGGGCTGACGAGAATCCGCACGCAATTGTGCAATCACGTCGTCAACACAGATTTTCTGTAAACGTTTGGGCAGGCATTGTAGTTGATGTCTTGATTGGGCCTACCTACGCTCAATGGAGCACGTTATCATGATTTCAAAAAATGATTCAAATGGCTCTGAGCACTATGGGATTTAACATCTGTGGTCATCAGTCCCCTAGAACTTAGAACTACTTAAACCTAACTAACCTAAGGACATCACACACATCCATGCCCGAGGCAGGATTCGAACCTGCGACCGTAGCGGTCACGCGGTTCCAGACTGAAGCGCCTAGAACCGTACGGCCACATCGGCCGGCAATCATGATTTCATACGGGATACTCTACCTGTGCTGCTAGAACATGTGCCTTTACAAGTACGACACAACATGTGGTTCATGCACGATGGAGCACCTGCACATTTCAGACGAAGTGTTCGTACGCTTCTCAACAACAGATTCGGTGACCGATGGATTGGTAGAGGCGGACTAATTCCATGGCCTCCACGCTCTCCTGATCTCAACCCTCTTGACTTTCATTTATGGGGGCATTTGAAAGCTCTTGTCTACGCAACCCAGGTACCAAATGTAGAGACTCTTCGTGCTCGTATTGTGGACGGCTCTGATACAATACGCCATTCTCCAGGGCTGCATCAGCGCATCAGGGATTCCATGCGACGGAGGGTGGATGCATGTATCCTCGCTAATGGAGGACATTTTGAACATTTCCTGTAACAAAGTGTTTGAAGTCACGCTGGTATATTCTGTTGCTGTGTGTTTCCATTCCATGACTAATGTGATTTGAAGAGAAGTAATAAAATGAGCTCTAACATGGAAAGTAAGCGTTTCCGGACACATGTCCACATAACATATTTTCTTTCTTTGTGTGTGAGGAATGTTTCCTGAAAGGTTCGTAAACGCTGAAGCAAATGATTATGTCTTCAGATGATAAAACGGAGAATTTTTACTACTTAGGAAAGGAGTACAGTGGAAAAGATCAAATTTCAAGTAGCGCTATTGGTGAAATTTAAGGTTTATATGACGGCTGAAAGCTCAGTAAATTATTCTACCTTGATGCTATAAAATTTTTACGTTGAATTTCACGAAATGTGTAGTTATAACTAGATGTGCACACGTTTGAACTAAAGTGTTATATGTTTCGAACTCCTCAGAGCTCACAGGGCAAACAACGCTAGGTTATGTTGCTTTTGAGACTGTAAACAGGAGCGAAGGTTCACTTCGTATGCTAGTATTTCAACGGAATGGGAAGAGAAGAAACCACTGGACATTTGCAGTAAACTGAGGAGATATAAAACACCAAGGAAACATTCATTTACAGTTGACTAGCTGTCTGTCTATACATATTCTCATGACTTTTGAATTTCTCCTCAATAGAAACCTATTAAATTACTGTAGCAATATCTGTAACGATATTTGCCTCTTTACTTTACTTGCTGGTCTTTAAAATTTCCAGTGATTGTTTTAGTTCGTCGCCGTAAAACACAAAGTATAGCAATGTACTCATTGCATGACACACTACTTTTCTTTTTCTAATGTCATTCGTACAACCTTCAGGCTTTACAAACACTGTGTCAGCTAGTCCTTGCTCTCACCATAAGCTTTTAGCAATCTCTTCATCATGGTGTCCGCACATAAGACGTCAATCTCAGTTTTATTTCGATCTTAAACAATGGGCTTATTTCGATTTCGTTATTACAGCTGACAGTTGGCGCATTTGTTTCGTATTTGATAGCTGATTTTTTCAGCACTGTTATCTGTAAATAAGCAACCACTTCTTGCTGAAGAAATCGCCTTGCAAATCTTTTAACTTCTCATGATATACTATGCTTGAAAATTGATTGTGTACATTAAAACATCATTATTTACTGTCAAAGTTTGATGATATTAGTTCTCGTGTTTCGTTACTGCAATGCAGCTTAACATTATGTCATCCCGGAAGTGCTTCTTATTTGTAAAGTGGTAGTCAGTCTCAGTCAGCACAAGATTCTGCAAAAACTTTTTGATGTACCTTCACTCACTTACTGGCCATCAGAGACGGACAGTTACTTACGACTTCATATTATCTGACGTAATGTATGTTCCATTTCTTTTCTTTTTGCACCTGATACGAAAAACAAATCTATCTATCTGCCTAAATAGCTTTTACGTTCATTTTTTGGATTCGATGAACGCCTCCTTAGGTGAGTGGAAATTCGGCTCAGGTAGCCATGAGGAGTGGACGTATGCTTTCGTCCTCCCTGTCGTCCAGTGCGCGTGCCCAATTCCCTTGTTTACTTCTCCCACGCTTTCGTGTATTATGCGGACACTGTATGGTGGCAGTTGTAGGTGGGGAACAATGGTTGCATAAGATACAGGTAGACGTCGAGACCGAACTGCCACCGCCAACCGCAGCAAGCAATTGCGCTGTCGCCACTACCAAATGCTTTGTATACTCCAGATTGCTTAGCATTGTGGATTACTTGTTTTAACCTAATTTTGAAATGAGTGAAGAGACTAATTCTGCTGCATAAACGGATTCGAATGAGACTCTCACCACAAGAAAAGATATCAGCGATCCCTGTGACTGTTATATCTGTCCTGCTTTCGTGTAACCACACAATGCATGCGTAGGATGGCAGCTCTTCGAGAGGAAGGCAAAGCTTATTCCTCCACACCGCTCCTCTCCCCTCTCCAGGCCAAGTTTCCGTTTGTTTACGGTCACGACCGACAGCCACGATACACTGTTTGCATAATATTACGTCCCTCTTACGAGCGAGCGATGATACACTCTTGCTGCTGGCAAGTGGTATTCACCTGAACCGACCTGATGAAACTGGATTTCACTTTTCCAGCAATGGAAATGCGCACCAGAGAAATGCGTAACAAAAATGTGAGTCGCCACGCGCTAGACCGCATATTTAAGCACCTTACGGACACACGTAGACGCAGTCATGATTGACCACGCTGGTTTCGGCCCGCTTAGTATCAGAGACTTCAAGCCCCCGTTCGAGGTTCCGTCGGACGTTCTCGTGTCGACATTCAATAAGTATGGCAATGTACTCAGTCACCAGGCCAAGCAATGGATAAACATTGACACTTGCCCTAATCTCAATGGTGTCCGTAAACTGAAAATTGAATGATTGAAGCATTTGCCTTCATACATGGTTGTAGGAGGAGGGCCATCACCGTGTATGACAGGCAGCCACATACCTGTGCTGGCTGTCCCCAGGAAAGACTTGTCCGCCAAAACTGTCTCCTACACCAGCTTGTACAGACACCGCTCAAAGATGACTCTCCCACTGCGCCATCTACACTCCATCCTCTCACTTATGTCTCAGTCATTGCACCAAATGCTGATCTTCCACATGAGGCATGCGACATGTCACAGACAGTGACTACCATTGAACAGACTAATCAGATATCTGTCAAGTCACTGCAAGCAGAGGCAATACCGGGAAGAATTACTTGGCTGCCTAGCACTGATGACTGTGAAACAGAAATAGTGTCTGGCTAGGAGGCAACGGACAACTGTAACCGTTGTGACTCTGAACGGAATGTCCGTTAACAAAATCCCCACAGATGGGCCAGCGAAGGCACCATGCTCTCTTGGATGATTACCTTCAACGAATGGAGTCACATGACCAAACGTCCAATGATGCCAAGTCTACTGACAGTCATCTATCAGATGGCAATGTTCCATCACCTCTCACCATGACAGCTTCACACTGTAGTGGAGTGGCGAAGCTGATCCCTCCACGTGCCTCCCGCATGACGTCCTCCGTGCATTGTTGGCTCCACCTGCGTGCACAGCATGTGAGCAACCAAAGGACACTGCGTCTGTACTTACGAGCTCCTGGGCAGATGCAGTAGAGGATGACGCTGTGCTATCGGCTGGGGCCATGGAAGGTAGTGTCGCAATGCAGGTGTTGCGCACAGCAACAACACAGTGACTGACAATGTGATGGATACTGCAGCTGGTCCACCCTGGATGTCCTCCATCAGAGCAGAAGTCACTTTCCCAGCGGACGTGGAGACGCAGTAATACTGTCTGGCCACTCTCACCGTCAACAACGTCCGTGCGTGACACAAACTGTCGATGTTGCAAGATATGCGGAACATGGCAGATGTAGACGTAGCCTTCCTCCAAGAGGTCTATATCGCATTTTTCGTGGACCCTTTGAGATACACTGCAGATATTTCCTACGTGTCCTTCTGTGTAATGGCTTCATTGTAGAATATAACGCTTTTCTCCCTGGTGTCAGAGGTAGAACGCTCACTCTGCATGGCGTGAACAATTCTCTATTATCGAGGATCCAGTCGTGCCCTTTTTATGGTTGTCAGGATGCCTAAATTTCGGCGGGGATTTTAACATCACAAATTAAGACAGCGTTGTCTACAGACTTGAAGAAGCTGGCGCTAACTCTGATTAAAACAACAGTAGAGATCGAAATGACATTTGTTTATTATTACAAGTTTTGGCTTATGTTAAAGCCATCCTCAGAGAGTGTACGATCGCGGTATCACCTGAAGAACCGAGGAGCCACAAGCAAGACCCATAGGGAGTCTAAAAATCTGAGAATCGTTTTAACACAAGGCGAAACCGATAAAAATAAACAAATGTAATTGCGATCTCGCCTGTCGTTTTAATCAATTTTAAATCTGCCCAGGGAAAAAAGGATCAGCTCCCACACTACACTACACGTACAGTGCTCTCCACCATCTACATCTACATCCATACTCCGCAAGCCACCTGACGATGTGTGGCGGAGGGTACCTTGAGTACCTCTATCGGTTCTCCCTTTCATTCCAGTCTCGTATTGTTCGTGGAAAGAAGGATTGTCGGTATGCCTCGGTGTGGGCTCTAATCTCTCTGATTTTATCCTCATGGTCTCTTCGCGAGATATCCGTAGGAGGGAGCAATATACTGCTTGACTCTTCGATGAAGGTATGTTCTCGAAACTTCACCAAAAGTCCGTACCGAGCTACTGAGCGTCTCTCCTGCAGAGTCTTCCACTGGAGTTTATCTATAATCTCCGTAACGCTTTCGGGATTACTAAATGATCCTGTAACGAAGCGCGCTGCTCTCCGTTGGATCTTCTCTATCTCTTATATCAACCCTATCTGGTACGGATCCCACACTGTGTAAGTAGGCTGTTTAGGTTTTTTTATTGGTAACGCCACCTCTGTATGAAAATTACTGGCTGTGCTGTGTGCAGTCTGTGGCTGCTTTGCATTGTTGTAATACTCGCCATTGTAGTGTTAGGCAGCTGGCTGTGAACAGCACGTAGCGTTGCGCAGTTGGAGGTGAGCCGCCAGCAGTGGTGGATGTGGGGAGAGAGATGGCGGAGTTTTGAAATTTGTCATGAACTGCTCTATATATATATGTATATGATGATATCAAGGTAAATACATTGTTTGTTCTCTATTAATATCTTTTATTTGCTAACTATCCCTATCAGTAGTTAGTGCCTTCCATAGTTTGAATCTTTTATTTAGCTGGCAGTAGTGGCGCCTTCTGTATTGCAGTAGTGGGAGTAACCAAGATTTTTGTGAGGTAAGTGATTTGTGAAAAGTACAGGTTAATGTTAGTCAGGGCCACTCTCTTGTAGAGATTATTTAAAGTCAGATTGCGTTGCGCTAAAAAATATTGTGTGTCAGTTTGAGCACAGTCGTGTATAATTGGTATAAGGGGACGTTTCATATGTCGACCCTTAGCCGAGGATACCTCACTGGAATCTTCTGATTTTTTCCTTGTAGTTTGTGTAATTAGTGTAGCATTTGTTTATTGCTAGCGCGTAATTGTAGAGAATTTCCTTTGTAGTTGCAGTCTTTCATTGTTGTACTGTAAAGCAGTTGTGGCACGCATGTAGATTTGCACCAAGTATTTCGCAGCTGCAATTAACTAGATATTATTTTCAGTGTTATGTTAATGTGTTCTCTTGTTTTTGCTCTTCAAATTGTGCTTTTCTGTGTTATCGTGTGAAATATTGTGACAATAATGGCGTGTGAAAAACGTAACACTAGGCTACAAAGTAAACTGAGAAATAATAGTGACGACGAGCGTAGCTTATCAGCACAACTGTGTAATGAATTAACAGACATTCAAAGTAGTAATTTGGTAACTGTGCATAGGGA
The DNA here is from genome assembly GCF_023898315.1 of Schistocerca nitens. NCBI lineage: Eukaryota > Metazoa > Arthropoda > Insecta > Orthoptera > Acrididae > Schistocerca > Schistocerca nitens. Next base: position 364,341,245 of record NC_064619.1, read on the forward strand.
AATGGAGCGGGCGTCAAACAATGGTGTAGACAGTGAAACAATTAGAGAACAGGGAAGCATTATCGATCGATCGGTCGGCGACAGCTCGCCTCAGGAATCCGAAATGACAGGAAACAATCTCGCAAATGCTGTGGATTCAGGATTTGGATCCTCACCGTTTTCTCAAATAAGTCAAGACACATTTTCTGCTTGTCAAAATGTGAATGTTTCCGGTGCAAATTCACTGCCGAAAAGCACTGAGGAACATGTTTCAGACACCAATGCATTGTTATTACAATTAATACAACAAATGGGACAAACACAGCAAAAGCTTCAAAAGTTAGACACAATGGAACAAAATCAGAGACAAACACATCAAAAGCTTCAAAAGTTAGACACAATGGAACAAAAAAAGAGACAAACACAGCAAAAGCTTCAAAAGTTAGACACAATGGAACAAAATCTTAAAAAGTTAGACTCATTGGAGCAAACTCTTGAACAAACACACGAGGATTTAACTACTGAGTTACATCACATTGAATCGAAATGTCAAAAAGTCTGTACTGACGTAAAAACACAAATTTGTGAGCATTTCCAACCTATTTTTTCGCGTCATGAAAATGCACTACAGAATCACGAAGCAGCCATAAAAGAACTGCAAACTACTGTTCATGAAAATCATGAGACCTTGCAAGCTAAATTTGACTCAGTTGCATCTACCGATTCGGTTACACAACTTGCAAAAACTCAGGAAAACTTGAAGGACACAGTAGATTCGATTTCAACACAAATGGACACTCTGAAACTTGGTTCAGAAAAACACACTGAGGAAATGTGTTCACTATCGGAGAAAGTAGCCGAACTTTCGGATCAGGTCACTAACTTATCTACAAAGGTAGATGATGATCTGAATGACACAAGACCTGTAGCCTTCACTGACACAGAAGAGTATGAACAAATTAGGAAATTCAAACAAAATCAGAATCAAATTAATACGCAACACCAAAGAGAAATCCGGGAAGTACAAGATCAGCTGACACAGGTAATACAAGAATTACGTATTTCAGAGGACACTCGCGCCCCAATACGGGAAGAGGGACATAGAAATACGGAACAGCCACAAAATAATAACACAGCGCATTTCGGAAATTATGAAAGAAATTGGCAATGTGCACCGAATTTTGAGATTGAACCGCCGACACGACGTAACAATGACCGACATGCTACTCGCCGACACGATGATTTTGACTATAAGCTGTTCATTACTACACGTAAATTCAAAACATTTAAGAATTCTGGCAACGACATTCATCCACAAGCATGGGTCCATCAATTCTCTCTTTGTTTTCCTCCCAACTGGTCGTTAGAGCACAGATTAGAATTTATGTGTGGCTACTTAGAGAATGAACCAGCTGAAAGAATGCGATCGGTCATTCACGATTGTCACAGTGAAGGAGAATTTTATCATGCCTTCCTCTCAGCGTATTGGTCTCAAGCTACACAAGACCGAGTAAAACACAGCATCATAATGATGAAACATTTCGAACAATCTGAATTCTCCAGTCTTGTGAAATATTTTGAAGACATGTTGCATAAGAATCAGTATCTTTCAAACCCATACAGCCCCTCAGAACTCATCCGCATTTGCTTAATCAAACTGCCTGAACATTTACGGCATATTATTTTGGCAGGACGTTGCAAAGACGACATTGAAGCTTTTCAAGGACTCTTACAAGAACTGGAAATTGACACTGACAATCGCGGAACGCACGAGCACAACAATTACAGATCACATCCGTCGCAATTCCGCGATGAAAGAAATAATAACTGGACACGACAAGGCTATTCTTACAACGTAAATCGTGACCAAAACAGACACCACCCATATGACAACCACTGGCAGAGTAATAGTTACAGAGAAAGATCGCATTTTCGTAGTAATGAATATGACAGAGACAATCATAGAAACAGACAATATGGTTACCAGAACTATTATTATCAAGGGAGACAGAATACTTTCAGACGCAACGGTCCACCACGCAGTTACGATTCAGGGAGAAATTCTCCACCACTTAACCGACAAGAAAGAAACTACAGGAAATACCAACATGACGACAGACGATATGATCGTAACAACAGACCTGAATTGCATCAGAACTGGCGGGATTTAAACAGGGCAGGGCCCTCTCGTCACGGTGAATTTGTAGAAGTTAGGTCTCCTAATCCCAATAACGACGCGCGCCAACAAGGGAACAGACAATGACTCGCACCGCAGGGAGCCGCGTGCGCCGGCTGGCTCCGAGAAAAATATCACAGACGCTAACCTTGAGAAAAATTCCAGTATTCTTTACCGACGTATACCACTTGACAATTGCGTTAAAGTAGAAACTCTGCGTACTAGGAAGAGCAAAGGTTTACACCACATTTCACACGTAAAACCGTTTATTGAGAGATAATGTGCTTTTTTAACTTGAGATTTTAATGCAACATTTTGGTTCACTTGAAAATACATTCTGAAATTAAAGTGCTTTCTGAGAGATACCAGATGACACAGAGGTTAGTTTATGTGACAGCTACACGACTATATCACGACGCTACTAATGTGTGACACAATTTACATTGTTGCTTTTGCGGTGTATCTGTTTTATATCTGCACAGTTTTCTGAATTCTTCTGGAAAGTAAAAGATGTTTTAGTATTTAACTTTTGTGGTATAGCTACAATGAGACAGCCTTTTCCGTACCACAACAATACGTTACAGTACAGTACTTTCTTCATCACAACAATAAGCGTAATAACTACGATATCTATACACAAAGCATTTCACTTTTGTTTATCATGAGGTAAGTACATTGACTTCTGCAGAACTTAGCTTTCGGAGGACGATAACTACGAGACTTCCACAGAGGTTATCTTACAACATGACGCACAGTTTAGCGCTACAGTACACGTATTTGAGTGATTAATTTCGCACTTAAAACATTTATTTTTTTTAAGATATTTGAAGTGCAATGATACAAGGGTTTTCCGTGATACATTTCATTCCATTGCTGTAATCTGTAACACCTGAGGGTATAATTACATTAATCCTCAGGGGGGTACACGCCTACTTAGTGTACCATGTGTTTGGCAAGCAGAAGGAGCCCTAGCTAATATGGTATTTGCTCATACAACTTTACACATTGGTACCATATTTCTCTAACACAGAATTACACAGCTATCTGATTATTTAACAGAGAAACAAACATTTCTTTACTACATCAGTGACAGATGTTTACGCAGTTACACAGTTGGATACCTTCACACTTATGAAATTGTATTTTGTCTGTACTTTGTGAACTGTTCATATTTTTCCAGAACCATTGTGATATTATGAGAGCTTTGAATGATATATTTGGTATGAGATCATGATTTGTAAAGTACGTTTGAGGTAGATGACACTATTGAAATGAGCAGAGAATTTTTTTTAGGTTTTGAAATTATTGGAGGAAGCTACAACGATTTTGAGAATTGACTGACATGTTATGATATTATTACGACGACGATGTGTACTATGCTGTTGAGATATGTTTATGATCAATAAGATGATGCTACCGTATATGAGGAATAAGAAGTATGTTGGAAACCAAGAATCGTACTTTAAGAGTTATGAAATGTATGTAAATGTGCGAATGTATTACAATGCCGACGAAAATTTTTTGGACACTGTTATATTTATAGGATTTTGTTTCTACAGATTTGTAACGCAAATTCTCGACCTTTGAAATTTTTATATGAGACTGTCGCTGTAGCGAAAACTGCTGTCGTAAATATTTCGTTAAGAAAGGTAAGTGACCGTGAAGTAATTCGTTGTGAGCGGCCAGGTGTGTCAGACGCCTGGAGAAAAAGCCATTATTGCGAGCCCTTTTCAGCGGCACAGGTAGAAAAAAAAAGGGAGGCCATTATCCTCGCTATTGACGTTCCTTTGTAGAGACCATCGCAAAAACGACACGGTCGAACTTGAAAACATATGTTGACACTGTGGAGCTCTTAATTTATGATATTTACAGAAATGCCTAATGAAATGACGAGAAATATTTTTACATCTGCACACCTGATTATGACAAGCGTCTTTCTACGAGAGTTGAGAGAATGTCTACTAACTTATGAAATGTCACATGACTATTGACTGATATTTTTATGCTTTGGTTTGCGTAATTGCTTATTTCATTTGATATCTAGTTTCTAGCTGCACTGCAGCATTGGTTAAAATAAAATTTTATAGATGTACTAATATAAATATTTTCTGTCTACAGATCGAGTAAATAATAATTTTTTCAAAAAAAATGAGGGAGCACAAAAAGTCATTTACCTTCACAGGAGCTGCAATCATAGTTTTCTTTTCAAGTACTTGTTAATTTCTTTTGTAGAATAAATTGTGATGCATCACTCTAGTGTTAAGATGTGACATAGGTATTAGACATGGCCATTTTTAGTGTAATACTTTTTCTGCTTGAACTTTGTCATGTTTAGGTATAAGTTATGCTGTTTGCCAGGCATAGTGCTACTGAATTTTAATTTGTGTTACTCTGTTAAGCCAGTTTTACTACTGATTTATTTTTCTTGTTTGCTGCTCATTGCGTAATATTAGCTGTAATATTGCTGCTTGCTTTGCGAATTTGAATATTTTATCATTGCTGTTTGTGTTAATTGTTTTGTGCTGCTGCATTGCCTCGTCCCTTAGTTTAATATCTGAGCTCAGTAGATTTAAGTTAGCTTAAGAGGGGGTAGACTATATAAGAACCTAACTATGGAGAATGGAAAGAAATGCATTGAAGGTATATGAAAACGTTTTGGGCCAAAATGAGTGTTGTACAATGATCCATAATTATTTTGAAAGAAATATGAACAGAGTAGAGAAAGCAGGTACTGATAGGACTTTTTGGAAATAATGAGGAACGAAGGGAGATCTCCGAGAAGTAAAGAAAGTTTTGGTTGCAAGATACTGCAGTAAAAGAAACCCTGTCCTTTCCTTGTGTTATCCCACTATGTGTTTGTGTACTCTTGTGTATTTGTGATTTTCCTGTCTTTATGTGTTTAGCTGATGTTGTTATGTTGTAGATTTTTTCTAATACTATGTTATTTACTTTGTAAAGATGTTTAGACATTATTTATTCTGTTTTGTTTTAATGGTCATGTGTGAAGTTGATATTCAAAAGTTATTCTGATCTTTCATGTATGTACTTATGTCATAATTCCTGTGACACTGATGTATATGTTATTTCTATTCTTTTGTAAAGCCCATATTACTGCAAATGTTATCTGTATTATTATGTTTTTAATGATGTATTTTGTACCTTTGTAATTGTATTCTCATGTTATAAAATTGTAATTGACACCAGTTTATCAAACTAAGTAACTTGTAAGCATTCATTTCACTGCACACATTTCTGTTGGTCATAGTATATGGACAATATGTGAGAAGTAGGGACTGTTAGTGTTTGCACGTGTGTTAATAATTCAGCAAGGGACTGGTTAACAGCATTGCTGGTTCTCAGGACAATTCAAAAACTTTGTGAGTGTACAAGTGGTGGTTATGGACTTGCTATATTATCCGCAAGACTCTTCAATGGTGATTGTGCACCTGCACAGTCACAACAGATGGCTGCTGGCCATCTCTACAAGGACTACAGTGGGTCTGCATCTTTGATGACCCACCAGTATCATTATCTCTACAAGGACTACAGTGGGTCTACTGATGATCCATCAATACCATTATTTCTACAAGGTTTGCAGTGGGTCTGCACCTCTGGTGGCCCACCAATACCGTAATCTCTACCAGGACTACAGTGGGTCTGCTCTGTGATGACCTACCTACCAATATTCTTGAAAACTTCGACTGACTCTGCTGTGGGTTTGCTTTGTTGTGGCCCATTACCTGTCAGCATGTCAAGAGTCAGCACTGTCTTTCCGTTGGAAGGACAACACTACTTCTTCAAGACTGCATGGAAATCCACTACTTCCGTGTGCATTTTCTTGTACTGCTCAGACTTTGAGAAAAACACTGCAATGTGATGAATGATCAGGACTGTCTTTATGGACTGTGAGAATATTTTAGCTTTTGACCAACATTGTATCAATAAGTGTGTGCATTTGATTTCTTTGTTATTGTAATTACGATTATAAAAAATTTTAACAAATATGTATTGGCCAGTGCCCAAAAAAATTTCTAAAATTTTTTGTGGGGAGCATGGGGGCTATGTAAGTAGGCTGTTTAGGTTTTTTTATTGGTAACGCCACCTCTGTATGAAAATTACTGGCTGTGCTGTGTGCAGTCTGTGGCTGCTTTGCATTGTTGTAATACTCGCCATTGTAGTGTTAGGTAGCTGGCTGTGAACAGCACGTAGCGTTGCGCAGTTGGAGGTGAGCCGCCAGCAGTGGTGGATGTGGGGAGAGAGATGGCGGAGTTTTGAAATTTGTCATGAACTGCTCTATATATATATGTATATGATGATATCAAGGTAAATACATTGTTTGTTCTCTATTAATATCTTTCATTTGCTAACTATCCCTATCAGTAGTTAGTGCCTTCCATAGTTTGAATCTTTTATTTAGCTGGCAGTAGTGGCGCCTTCCGTATTGCAGTAGTGGGAGTAACCAAGATTTTTGTGAGGTAAGTGATTTGTGAAAAGTACAGGTTAATGTTAGTCAGGGCCACTCTCTTGTGGAGATTATTTAAAGTCAGATTGCGTTGCGCTAAAAAATATTGTGTGTCAGGTTAAGCACAGTCTCGTATAATTGTTAAAAGGGGACGTTTCAACTGCTGAGCAGTATTCAAGCAGTGGGCGAACAAGCGTAGTGTAACCTACTTCCTTTGTTTTCGGATTGCATTTCCTTAGGATTCTTCCAATGAATCTCAGTCTGGCATCTGCTTTACCGACGATCAACTTTATATCATCATTCCATTTTAAATCACTCCTAATGCGTACTCCCAGATAATTTATGGAATTAACTGCTTCCAGTTGCTGACCTGCTATATTGTAGCTAAATGGTAAGGGATCTTTCTTTCTATGAATTCGGAGCACATTACACTTGTCTACATTGAGATTCAATTGCCATTCCCTGCACCATGCGTCAATTCACTGCAGATCCTCCTGCATTTCAGTACAATTTTCCATTGTTACAACCTCTCGATATACCTCTCGATGTCATCCACATGGTCATTTATGTATATTGTGAATAGCAACGGTCCTACGACACTTCCCTGCGGCACACCTGAAATCACTCTTACTCCATTGAGAATGACATGCTGCGTTCTGTTATCTAGGAACTCTTCAATCCAATCACACAATTGGTATGATAGTCCATATGCTCTTACTTTGTTCATTAAACGACTGTGGGGAACTGTATCGAACGCCTTGCGGAAGTCAAGAAACACGGCATCTACCTGGGAACTAGTGTCTATGGCCCTCTGAGTCTCGTGGACGAATAGCGCTAGCTGGGTTTCACACGATCGTCTTTTTCGAAACCCATGCTGATTCCTACAGAGTAGATTTCTAGACTCCAGAAAAGTCATTGAACTCGAACATAATACGTGTTCCAAAATTCTACAACTGATCGACGATAGAGATATAGGTCTATAGTTCTGCACATCTGTTCGACGTCCCTTCTTGAAAACGAGGATGAGCTGTGCCCTTTTCCAATCCTTTGGAACGCTACGCTCTTCTAGAGACCTACGGTACACCGCTGCAAGAAGGGGGGCAAGTTCCTTCGCGTACTCTGTGTAAAATCGAACTGGTATCCCATCAGGTCCAGCGGACTTTCCTCTTTTGAGCGATTTTAATTGTTTCTCTATCCCTCTGTCGTCTATTTCGGTATCTACCATTTTGTCATCTGTGCGACAATCTAGAGAAGGAACTAAAGTGCAGTCTTCCTCTGTGAAACAGCTTTGGAAAAAGACATTTAGTATTTCGGCCTTTAGTTTGTCATCCTCTGTTTCAGTACCATTTTGGTCACAGAGTGTCTAGACATTTTGTTTTGATCCACCTACCGCTTTGACATAAGACCAAAATTTCTTACGATTTTCTGCCAAGTCAGTACATAGAGCATTACTTTCGAATTCACTGAATACCTCTCGCGTAGCCCTCCTCACACTACATTTCGCTTCGCGTAATTTTTGTTTGTCTGCAAGGCTTTGGCTATGTTTATGTTTGCTGTGAAGTTCCCTTTGCTTCCGCAGCAGTTTTCTAGCTTGGTTGTTGTACCACGGTGGCTCTTTTCCATCTCTTACGATCTTGCTTGCCACATAGTCATGTAACGCATATTGTACGATGGTTTTGAACTTTGCCCACTGGTCCTCAACACTATCTGTACTTGAGAAAAAACTTTTGTGTTGAGCCGTCAGGTATTCTGAAATCTGCTTTTTGTCACTTTTGCTAAACAGAAAAATCTTCCTACCTTTTTTAATATTTCTATTTACGGCTGAAATCATCGATGCAGTAACCGCATTATGATCGTTGATTCCCTGTTCTGCGTTAAATGTTTCAAATAGTTCGGGTCTGTTTGTCACCAGAAGGTTCAAAATGGTTCAAATGGCTCTGAGCACTATGGGACTTAACATCAATGGTAATCAGTCCCCTAGAACTTAGAACTACTTAAACCTAACTAACCTAAGGACATCACACAACACCCAGTCATCACGAGGCCGAGAAAATCCCTGACTCCGCCGGGAATCGAACCCGGGAACCCGGGCGCGGGAAGCGAGAACGCTACCGCACGACCATGTCACCAGAAGGTCTAATATGTTATCGCCACGAGTCGGTTCTCTGTTTAACTGCTCAAGGTAGTTTTCAGATAAATCACTTAAAAAATTTCACTGGATTTCATAAGCAACATTCGGCTCATGTACATATCAAAGTAAATGCATGGTGATAGGGAGGATTTCATGCACTATACCTGCCACTCCTTCAGCCATGCTCCATTGTTCAGGGCACAATGTGGCCCATTCGCTTTCACCATTATGCCGCCTGTGTATGCAAATAACATTGTGATTCCAGATGGTTCAAAAAATGGTTCAAATGGCTCTGAGCACTATGGGACTCAACTGCTGTGGTCATAAGTCCCCTAGAACTTAGAACTACTTAAACCTAACTAACCTAAGGACAGCACACAACACCCAGCCATCACGAGGCAGAGAAAATCCCTGACCCCGCCGGGAATCGAACCCGGGAACCCGGGCGTGGGAAGCGAGAACGCTACCGCACGACCACGAGATGCGGGCATTCCAGATGGTATGGCATGGGCAAGACCTCTGGAAATTGATTGTGTCTCTCGTAGATTCACCTGAATTCCAAAATGGTTCAAATGGCTCCAAGCACCAGGGGACTTAGCATCTGAGGCTATCAGTCCCCTAGACTTAGAACTACTTAAACTTAGCTAACCTAAGGACATCACACACATCCATGCCCCAGGCAGGATTCGAACCTGATTCCAACAGCTCGTAGAGGCAACATGGATAACCTGCGCGTGTCAGCCAGGGGCATACTCCATCGCACTACCTTAGTGGTTCTTATGCACCAGTCTGTCCCTGAGGAAGACACTGACTGGTCATGGCAGGGAGGTCGCAGCCTAGAGGAGCATTCACTAGACTTTTATTACCCCATGCTGCATGACTGTTCCGCAATGCCACACTCGGTTGCCTGCAAGCAATGAACTATGCGAAAGCATGGGTCATGGCACCTTGAAGTGACGGTTGTTCATTCACACACAGTGGATAGGATAGACCTCGAACGAACGTCAGTGCATCACATCATCACTGCACGCTGATCCACGTTGTAATTTAGGCTGACAGTCGCTGTGTCACTACACTCAACTGCAGACCCTCATCATTCGCTGGATGCGACTGAAGAGATCTTTCTCCTCGCATGCGACACGATAGGGTAGGACATGAAGTAGCATTAATTGAGGACGTGATTAAGGAGGATGTCACTGCAACTACAGAAAGCAGTGCCAGTAACTATAGCCCTCTGTCACTCCTGAACAATGACACGAAAATCTTTACTTGGCTTTTGGCAGCATACCTCCAAAGGGTTTCGTACTTCATGGTCTCCCACGATGAGGCGTCTTTACGAGGCGGTCTGTCTTACGTTGGTACTGTGGCAGGATGACACTTGCGTGGACATGGCACATGATGGAGGTCATAGCCTCCCTTGATTTTAGCCAGGCCTTCGATATGACTGGCCATTCTTACTCAGCAGCAATGCTGCGCAATATTAGATTCCCAGACGGTTTTGTGGAGATAATAATGCGTCTGCTCCAGGGCACGAAATCTCGGATCTTGTACAGTGGTCATCCTGCGCCATCCGTCCTGGTACAACGATCGCTGCAGCAAGGACGCCCTCTTTCCACGACCCTTTAGCTCTCGCAATGGAACTGTTACTTTGAGGTCTCTACCTCACCACAATGACTCTTGGTGACCATACCTTTTATTCCATGGCCTATGCGGACAATCTAGTTCTGCTTTTGTGCAACAGAAATTATATTCGAGTAGCACTGGCGTGAGCAAAGTCCTACAGTGTTACTTCAGGCAACGTCATTATCATTTGCAAATCTCGTGCGCTACCTATAGGGCATGGGATACTCAATGAATGCGTCACTCCCCTGTAAGTCTACGACATGATAAGATGTTTGGGCATTTATTTTACAGCAGACTTGCGCTGATCTCTGGCCCTTAACTGTAGGTGCTTACTAACCTGGATCAGGGTGTAGATCTTTTAATCACCAACTCTGAATCCTTGCTATGCTGAAGTGGACCCATATTGCATCTCATATAGCACAGCTGGCCCAGGCTTCCTCTACTCCGCCGTTAGTGGTCAGAAGAATGTTGACCGCATTGGATCCTTTTGTGAGTGAAGTCACGTTATTTAAAGTGCGCTAATAGTCCCTCACCCATCCAAAGTGGAAAGGAGGCCTTGTCTTTGTCAACCCTCTTTGAAAGCAAGCATGTTAGGTTGTGGCGAAATACTCTGACTTGCCTCAACAGCTGTTAGCGAGGGCCTTTACACCGAGATCACTCGTTGCACCAGTGCCGCTGACAGACGTCCCAGGGCCCTTTGTCTACTTGAGCTATTTCTTTCTTGAATACTGCTACATTTGGACTGCACTTCTCCTTCCGCGTCTACCGACGGCCAAAATAGTATATGCCTCACTGCAATAGCTGTTTCTATCGAATGTGACTGAAGGAAAACACCCCTTGTTTGGTGGAATGTCGTGTGGCCTGTAGTGCACACCCTTACTCTTGCGTCAACTGTCCAGCCCACTGGTGTATGGTGGTTAATGAGAAGCAGGTATGCCAGTCGCGTCTCCACTGGCTACATCTGGCGGCATCGCCAACGTATCACATGTGTCGTGCAAGAGGGCGATGACCAGCGACTTGACTGTGGCGAGGGGAGCGATATTCGACATTTTGTGCGCCAGATCGTGATTTTCATTACACACACGACTCCTGACAGCATCACAGTACTAATGACTTTATTCCCAGACAAGGACTACTTCCCGTGGGCAAGGATACACTCAGTGACTTGGATTAGCTGCCACCTGTCCATTACCTGTTTGGGGGCAGTGACGAATCAGCCCCCAATTTATGGCAAAGATTCAACGATCGACGTTGAACAGTTGATAAGAAGCTTAAGTCCAATAATATTCCTCGAAATTTCTCAGGAGTGCTTTCCACAATCCGTCTCAGCTGGATCATCCAAGCTAAGAGCAGCTGAATTACGTCCATTTCCGCCATTTTACAGATTCGATCCCCTCGATGGTTATTCAAACAGACTTCTGAGAATACATGCTACTGATCTACTGATGCGTCGCCACTATGCGAGTATTCTTCCGCTGGTCGCAGGTGATCGCCAGTCTATGCGGAGACGTGCTGTTGTGACAGATATAGATTAACAAAAAAATTAAAAAACAAACAAATAATGAAATAAAAGAACTGAAAAAGTCTTCCTCCTATCCTCCTTTCCTGTTTGGTAGACGTTATTGGAGTCTTTCTTGAGAGCGGCCAGCGCCCAAAGCGTTGGAGACTTTTGGTGGGGGTACTTCTTAAGTTCAAGGTGAAACTGGAGGTGGCATCAGATCCTCCTTTTTTATAGGCTTGGATATATTCAGAAATTTGAGGAACTTCGTAGAAAAAAAAAATGGTCAGTGAAGATGGCAGCCATGTGGAGGACTCTTCTATCTTCGGTACTGCCAAGTATTTCTCTTGGTGGGAGGACTGGAACAGGGTGCACCAGCACCCTGGCGCCAGTTAAGGAGCTGCCTGACCGAGTAATGGCGGCTTCACGGTCTGTATCAGCAAAAAGCGTGGCAGAGCGGTCTGCTGACCGCATGGTCCTCCATACAGTATCGGCATGTTACCGTACAGCAGAGGATGACACGGCAGCTATTAAACGTTACCTCGGGCCATCACGATCTGAACGAGGAGTTCGTGTGAATTCCGTATACTGTAAGCACAAATACTGCAGAGAATTATTATTAAAATGGCTCTGAGCACTATGGGACGTAACATCTACGGTCATCAGTCCCCTAGAACTTAGAACTACTTAAACCGAACTAACCTAAGGACATCACACAACACCCAGCTATCACGAGGCAGAGAAAATCCCTGACCCCGCCGGGAATCGAACCCGGGAACCCGGGCGTGGGAAGCGAGAACGCTACCACACGACCACGAGCTGCGGGCAGAATTATTATTAGTCTAACAACAACCAAACAGCTCAAAAGATGATTGAAGTTTTTTCCCAATTTCGTTTCAGTAGCAGAGCTATTCCCTCTGACTTCGTTAAGGTTTTTCCTCAATTTCGTTTCAGTGAAAGAGCTATTTTATAGGGCCTTGCACTCCGTCGTCGTCCTTCCGCTGGCACGTGCTGCCACCGTTTGTACAGAATATGACTGCAGCAGAGTTGGCCTCCCTCCCCCCCCCCACCCCCCACCCTTCGCTCAGTCTCTCTCTGTTTCTCACTTTCTCTCCCTTTGTCCCTCCACCTGGCCACCATTTACCTAAACGAGCGTGGAAACCCGCCTGGGAACCTCCCAATCGCACCCCCTCAGATTTAGTTATAAGTTGGTCCAGTGGATAGGCCTTGAAAAACTGAACACAGATCAATCGAGAAAACAGGAAGAAGTTGTGTGAACTATGAAAAAAATAAGCAAAATCTACAAACTGAGTAGTCCATACGCAAGATAAGCAACATCAAGGAAACTGTGAACTCAGCAGTGCTGTGGTCCCGTGGTTAGCGTGAGCAGCTGCCGAACGAGAGGTCCTTGGTTCAAGTCTTCCCTCGAGTGAAAAGTTTTAATTTTTTATTTTCAGACAATGATTATCTGTCCGTCCGTCCGTCCGATGCGATCACTTTTTTGGGAATGATTATCACATCCTCAAGAAATCTTTTTACCCATTCGCCAAGTGTACAAGTTCGGTGGGTCGACAACATATTCCTGTTATGTGACGCACATTCCGTCTCCAGTGTCGTATGGAATATATCAGACGTGTTTTCCTGTGGAGGAATCGGTTGACCTATGACCTTGCGATCGAATGTTTTCGGTTCCCATTGGAGAGGCACGTCCTTTCGTCTACTAATCGCACGGTTTTGCGGTGCGGTCGCAAAACACAGACACTAAACTTCTTACAGTGAACAGAGACGTCAATGAACGAACAGACAGATCATAACTTTGCGAAAATAAAGAAACTAAACTTTTCGCTCGAGGGACGATTTGAATCATGGACCTCTCGTTCGGCAGCTGCTCAAGCTAACCACGTGACCACGGCGCTCCAGAGCTCATATTATCTTAGATATTGCCTATCTTGCGCATTGACTACTCAGTTTGTATATTTTGCTAATTTTTTCATAGTTCCACACAACTTCTTGCTGTTTTCTCGATTGATCTGTATTCAGTTTTTCAAGGCCAACTTATGACTAAATCTGAGGGGGGTGCGATGGGGAGGTTGCCTTGTGAGCGGTGTAGTACACTAACTGTTGTCAGTTCTTCGGAAGAATTAGTCCGAATGTGGCTTACTTTAGTTAAATCTGTGATGAAAATTTCTTTGCTGTCGTTGCAGTTCTCTACTAGGGATTTCTCATATAAATGTCTAAAGCATACAGGGTTTTTCAGGAGGACCAGTAAATATTTTAGGTTGTGGCAGTGCAGACGAATTTGAATAAAACAATACAAATAACATGTGTCCACATTTTATTGTTCATTTAGAGATACAGTTGTTTACAGAAACAAGATTTGAATTAGCGTGTTGGTATTCCAATTCTACTGTATCGCTTAAGCGTGAAGTAAGTAATTACAAACGCTGAATATTCCGAATGGTATTTGTGTACTGCTTTTGTAATAGTAATGATGCTGCTGATCATAGCGAGTACGGTAGACGACTTCCCAACCGCCATAGTACAGATCCAATAAGCCAGATTCAATAATGTTTAATAACGTTAGTTAAACTGGATGAGACTGATAAAGCGCTGTAGACGTTTCTTAAAACGTGCATCCAACCTTATTAGAAGAGGTTCCTTCAGCTACAAAGATTACAATGTTCTTCCAGTTTGAAAGGATCGCTTTAAAAGGTGGTCTTCATGTTACACACAATGTAAACATAAGATTTTCCGGAATATGAACTGGAAGATATGGTCACGATTCTTAGCCACAGATATCCCTGCACATTACCCCTTTATACTTTTGCCAGCGGAGACGGCTGAAAGCAGTGTCTACAAAGAAAATCCACAGAAACGTGAACGAGAATAACGAAGTTATAGCGAGTACATCTAGCTTTGAGGAAGATGTGAAATGCAAATGTTGCCTTACTGATCGTGCTTGTGCAACGAAGATCACAGTGTCACATGAGGGAGAACCCGCAGCACCACATCAGTCGCATGTCGACACTGCGCCCAGTTCCACCTCGACCATGACGAGCAGCTGGGCGACGGAGGGAGCTGTACAGCACATTAAGTCTAAAACAGCCGAAAACGCCCGTCGCTTTTCCGAAACTGTTTTCATACAAAAAAAGTGACTGCTGCGGCAATGTTCAAAATGGATGGAACTGTCTTCAAAAAATTTGTTACTGTGGCACCCGAAAAAATAAATTTATCTCACTTCTATCCAATACAGGCAAAGATATTTTCCCAACTAATACTGTTACTGCGACTCTTCAAGCTTTCCCGGCGGATGTGTTGTAAATAGTGTTCACGCGTTTGCCGCCGGATCACGTTGTTCAAATTCCACAATATTTCCTCGGATACCTTTCAGACATCTTCAGGTGGTTCAACCTTGCTGGTGGCTAGGTACGACTGACGCACCGTTTATAGAACACGCGCGCGAAGAATTCGCAGCCACGGAAATGGTGCATGCACAATGATTTGCCATATTCAAACTCCCTCTTCCGAAAACCGCAGAGCGGCTCTCCCGCGCGTGCGCTGTGCGCTGAGTTTGTCAACAGTGCGGCCAGACGTTACTCACCAACGGCCGTACTAAGCTAATGTTATGGCGGGCCTGTTACCGAAGAGTCTTGATCTTAGCGTCGTGATTTAATAGCACCCAATGCAGGGTTCCAGGCTGTGCTCAGTTGAAATCCCGTATCCTCGTTGGTGAGATTATCGGCTGTACGGTTATGTCTTGCTTCCTTAATGGCGCAGTCCCAGAAAGATGATGCCGGGGATAAAACTTCCGTCTTTCCATAAATTATATGATGTCCTGTATTCAGACAGTGTTCCGAAAGTAGCGACTTTTCCGGTTGACGAAGGCGTGTATGACGCTTATGTTCATCGCAGCGTTCTTGTACTGTGCGACACGTCTGGCCTATATACGCTGCCCCACACTGACAAGGAATCTTGTACACACCACATTTCCTCAGGCTAAGGTCATCCTTAACCGAACCCAACAGGTTTATCAGTTTTGCAGGTGGATGAAAAACACACTTAATTCCATATCTTCTGAGGACTCTTCCGATTCTTGACAACATGGCACCAAAATACGGCAAAAAGGCCAAAGTGTTGGGTGTCATCGTATCTTCATTCTGCTCCATAGATTGAACTCACCTAGGCTTGAATGCATTACGTATCTGCCTCCCAGAAGAACCGTTTTGTTGGAACACTGTCTTCAAATGTTGTACTTCACTCGACAGGCTCTCAGAATCAGATACCACACATGCTCTGTGAACTAACGTACGTAATGCAGTACCGCATTGTGCAAGCTGATGGCAGCTTGTGGTCTGCAGATATAGCTCTGTATGCGTTGGCTTGAAGTAGACGCTGTGTCCCAAGGTTCCATCTGCTTTCCTTAGTACCAAGACATGAAGAAAAGGTAAAGCACCAGTTTTTTCCATTTCCGTTGTGAAGTTTATATTCGGATGGAGCGAAGTCAGATGCTGAAGAAACGTAGGTAGAGTATCAAGCCCATGTGGCCACACCACAAATGTATTATCCACATACAGCAGAAAAGAAGAGGGTTTGAGAGTGGTTGAGTGCATGCTTTTTCTTCAAAGTCCTCCATAAAATAATTGGCCACCACAGGAGACAGAGAGCTTCCCATGGCGACACCATACACTTGTTCAAAATATTGGTCGTGAAATAAGAAATTTGTTGAAGTAAGCACGTGTTTAAATAATACTACCATGTCTTCCTAAACGTGTTGCTAATGTGCTCTAAAGAGTCCTGCAAGGGCACCTTTGTAAATAAAGACACAACATCGAAACTTACTAACACCTTAAATTGCAATCTAAGAGTTTTCAGGCGACCTATGAAATCTTCAGAGTTTCGAATGTAATGGTCGCACTTGCCTACGGGAGGTCCCAATAGTGATGTCAGGTATTGGCAACAAAATAAGTAGGTACTCCTATGTTACTTACAATGGGAATGAGAGGCACCCCATTCTTATGGATCTTGGGTAGGCCGTAGAGTCTAGGAGGAACTGCAAGCCTGTTGTCGCAAACCCTTAGGGACTCTCATAAGAGTGGCGCTAGTAGCACCGTTATAAAGATGCACGTGAGGTTAACTTCAAATACACGCTGTAACGGTCGTGAGCATTAGTTACCTTTGAGAATGGATGTGCTGAGTTGATATTAGTTAAGAAGGCCTTCAAAGCAATAAAGACGCCTTTATCAAAACCTCAGAGTTTGGATGAGGTCGAGCAATAGGGCTAAGAGATACTAGATGATCCCTCTACGATATTATAGAAACTCTTGGCGGATATGCAGCCACTGTACATGACTGCTGGCAGCGGTGGTCACGATAATGTAGAGGATCCTGACCGCCACGTGGCACAACAGAGAGGCTAGACCGTCGTGTTCGGTGTTTGGCTCTGGCACATGGTGCTGCATCTACAGCAGCAATTTGAGCGGCAAGTCATACCACAATCACAACGAACTGTTACAAATCGGTCACTTGAAGGGTAGCTTGCATTCGACGGACCACAAAACTACCGCCAATTGCGACTTCAGGGGTTCCAAGTAAGAGTTCATTGAAGGGTAGAGTGGAAGTATGTTGTGTTAACTGACGAAAGCTGGCTATGACTCGGTCAGTGATGATCGTGTGCTGGTTATAAGGAGCCCAGTCAAGGGTCTGCATGCAAGACACACTGGCCCTACACTTGGAGGTATTCATGAACACTGTTTCAGGGGGACTTTTCCAATTCGTCCACACACCACTGTTGTAGCCCAGCATGCTCTATAGAGTGTCGAAATGTTGCCCTGGTCTCCTCCATCACCAGACCTGTCTCTAATCGAGCACATACAGAACATCATCGGATGACAGCTCCAGCGTCATCCACAAAGATCATTAACCGTGCCTGTATTGACTGGGCTAGTGCAACAGTCATCTAACTCCATTCCACAAACTGATATCAGCACCTGAATAATACAAAGCATGATCGTCTTTATGCTTGCATTCAATAGTCTGGGGATTTCCTTCGTCATTGATGAGCATTTGACATCTGCAATGGCTTATCGTGTGCTTACATTAACATGAGACCTAGTAATTTTAGCAACGTATGTATGATACCCAGCCAGAGTTATTCTCGAAATTCCATTACTCTTCATTAATTATTTTTTGGTGTTGCGATTTTTAGATTTTTCCATCAGTACACACACACAATACAATACAGTTAGGAGGATAAAAACAACATAGGAAAAGATAGATTTCTACTTACCATAAAGAAGACAATTAAAATACATTTACATAAACTCTCCCAGAGTGATTCCATCCCAGAAGTCCAACAAAGACTCAAATCCAAAGCCTTAGGCTCCTCCCAGAACATCTTTCCTGAATCTATTTCCCTCCTCGCACCTACGACAGCCCGCACACCCACACCACAAAATCCACAAGTGGAACAGTCCTGGACACTTCATGGTGGCTGGATGTTGTACCCCACTGAAACAATATCGGCCCTCACTGACCAACACCTGGAGCCCTAATATTCACTCTTGATGCCACATCCCTATACACTAACATGTCCATTGTCTCATTCCTCATACACCTTACTAACTTTATCCTAACCCACAACTACTTCACATTTGAAGGAAAGGTATATAAACAAAACACCAAAACCCTAGTATGGTTGTTCATTGATGATATCTTCATGATCTGGACTCAGGACCAAGACAACCTATCTTCATTCCTTCTTTCCCATCTGCTTCATGTTGTCCTCGTTAACCCAGTGTGCCAGCTTCCTAGATTTTGACCTCCTCCACTCTATCTACATTAAAACCACCAAACACAATCAGTACCTGCATTTTGACAGCTCTCATCCCTTTCTCACCAAAAAAATTCCTGCCATACAGCCTGGCCAACTGGGGATGGCATATCTGCAATGACCAAAACTCGCTTGCTCAGTATGCTGAGAGTCTCTCCAAAGACTTCACAGAAAGACACTAGCAGCCAGATCTAGTCCATAAACTGATCTCCCATGCCATTTCCCCTCTCACCCCCCCCCCCCCAATCCTCCCACACCCTCAAGAATCTGACGCAAAGGAGTGTCCCCTTCAACGCGTCGTCCCGTCTTTCCCAACTCCTCTCCATTTTTGCCCCCTTTTTCCCCACCTCCCGGCCTCACAACCTTCTAACTCAAAACATGTTGGCAGTCTAGTACCTGCACACTCCACCAGACAGTGTTCATCCCCCTTCTCACCTGTCTCTACTATCCCTTTTCCTTCACTGTCCCGCCCGGATCTATCTCGGATATATCTCGGAGACGATGATTGTGTCACCATGACAACCAACCTAGGAAAAAATAGCATCTGTGAGGCAATGATTTATGGCAAATAAAATTTCTAGACTAGTCTTCCCAGGCTCCCAGCCTCAGCCCATTGGAATATCATTGGAGTGAGTTTGAAAGACGACGCCACTGCTAGCCCCAGTGTCCTACACTATTACCTTTTCTGATTTCGGCTCTTGAGAAAGAGAAGACTGCTATTTGTCCGTGGATATTCAGATACTACGTTGAAATTGTTTCGAGCAGAGTTCGTCATGAAGATAAGAGGTTGAGGCGCTGCATATTAATATAAGCTAAGCGGTGTCTGTATACTTTGGGTCAAATGGCGCAGATTACTCGTTCACAGAGACATCGGTCGTCTTTATTTGAAATCGTGCATCTAGTTTTTCTTTTTTTTTTTTTTTTGTCTCTACTGTAGGGGACAGTGTTACACTTGGAGCCCAGTGTACCCAGGAATACACGAAGTCTTCTGGACGGTGTTTCGATCTAGAGACAGATTTCAGAATCACATGAAGGAATGCGCCCTGAAGACCGCCATGAGCGGTCCTGGCGTTAACTACTGTTTTGTTGTTGTGAGACATCAGGATGTGTTTCGAGCAAAGTTTGTAAATATTAAGAGTTCTACATACTTAAGTGGTGTACAATGTATTACAGCAGCTTACAAGATATTGTTGATTCTTCAGTTGCAGAGTTTTATGGTGAGTAAAAATCCGGATATTTTTAAAACTAGTTGCATAACTTGAGGACGGTTAGGCCATACTTAGTCACAAATGTACCATCGTGTACCTTGAAATGTGATGTCTCATTAGCATGAAACTTGTTATATTTGCAAGTGAACTAAGTTTCTTCAGTTTCTTAGTCATTTTCGCTTTCTCAAAAACGAAAATTTATGTTAGTTTCCAATATCTTCCGCTCCAAAATGAATTTAACTTCTAGCTGGTTGTTGATAATATTTCTTCTTCATTTAATTCCACGTAATGATTGTTTGTATGTAGTAGAACAGTAATGTAACACATAGACTTTTAAATATAGTATTGATAAGTTTTTTCCGCTTGAAAAAGTTTTAAATTTCAATAGAATACTTATCTCTAGGTACACGACCACACTGTACGTTGGAAACATTATTAAAATTAGGAAAAACCTTACTTTTCAGGAGCAATTTTTGTAATTTCAGAAAAAGACTGCAGTACCCAAGAAGTGAGTGCTGTCATTTCAAAATGGAATAAGAAAATACATTAAACCCGTCTCACAGGATTCTCTTCAGACCAAAAGTGTAAAGAGTGCTCCAAGGTACAGCACTCCCACGCAAACAGCCAAATCTGGTTTTATCGATTATGCGGTTACCGAAACGTATCTGAGTACACAGGTTTGACTGATCACGGAAAGTCGACGGAGATTTCAAATCCGTTGAGGGTAAAAAGAATTCATCATTTCGTATTGTAAAACGAACATATTCGAATGACTAATATGGGATTTACCATCTGTTCTTCCTGAGCGAACAAGCGCCTGAGATGCACGCCCAGCACAGTGTTAGATGATCTTTAATCGAGCGCATCGATAAGCCATTCTCAGTGGGTTGGAAACAATCGACCAACAGAATGCAATATCGGAACAGAGAAGGATACGTAATTAGCGTTTATAGATGATTAAAGTTCGAAGCTTAACAAGAGGTCCGCAGTGGTACTGGGCCACAAGGTAAACGAAATAGGCCAGTCGGTAGCTTCGGCTGATTTATCGGATAGGCTTCTGGGCGGGCGCGCCCGTTGCATCAAACTGGAGACTGGATAACATGGAGTTAGGAAGTGGGGGTGGTCGGTGGGCAGACAAAGAGCGCTGCGGTGGGTGATTACCGCGGGGGTAGGGGTGGGGGAGGGGGAAGTGGAGGCGCCCAAGTGGCCCAGCAGCACCCGCACAGCCGCCCCCGCAGCAGGCGGCGGGCAGCGGCCTTTGTCCCATCGTCGCCATGGAGACGGCACGCCGTCCCACAAGTGGCTTGCGGGCTGCCTGCTGCTCTTTTAGTAAAGGCCACCTCCCTTCCACCGGCCGCCTCTACCTCTAATAACCACAATGATTTTCTAAGTACGTTCCGTTCTGCCATCTTGTGAGTTTATTGAGTTAAACGAACAGACGGCTTGACACTGAAAGAGAG
Source organism: Schistocerca nitens (assembly GCF_023898315.1). Taxonomy (NCBI): domain Eukaryota; kingdom Metazoa; phylum Arthropoda; class Insecta; order Orthoptera; family Acrididae; genus Schistocerca; species Schistocerca nitens. Next base: position 364,362,611 of record NC_064619.1, read on the forward strand.
CGAAATGTATTTATTTTCTTTGATTATCTAATGCCTGGATTTATTGCAAAAACGTAAACTCGGCCTCTGATCCTGGTGGGACCATCGATACCGACCGACCGCCGTGTCCTCCTGTGCCAGTGGTGTCATTGGAAGCAATATGGAGGATCGTGCAGCCAGTACACAACATTCTCGTCGGTGTCAGTTTTCGTGACCTATAGCCGCTACGGCTCGGTCAAGTAGCTCCACTATTGACACCACAAGTAGGAGGGCATCTCATTCTAAATTACTGCGGCTGGGCAAAATTATCCTGTAACAATAAAATGTTATTTTCAGAGCAGCATCTATATCCACCGTGCTCAGTTATTCGATTAGGAAAACGAACCACCACAGCCATATCATCAAAGAAATTCATTCCAAATGACAATTTTCGGCGCAATACTTACGCCATCTTCAGGTTCACTATAGACCAAAAGAATACTTTCATTCCTTGGCCCATGTAATGTGGAACCCATATAATACTAGTTGTCGTCGATTGCTTACACCAGGAATGTCCATGTGTTCATAGTGGTGACAACATGTTTTACAGTACATATTCCAGGCGTATAGAACCCGCTACAAATACCGGTGTATGGGTTCTACGATACATGGGCTAAGGAATGATGATATCTTTTTGGTCTGTAGTGGACCTGAAAGTGACGTAAATGTTACGCCAGAACTTGTCGTTTGGAATAAATATCTTTCGTGATATGGCTGTGGTTGTTCGTTTCTTTATCAATACCATCAGCCACTTGTCCAAGTCCACAAGAAACATGAACTTCAAGAAGTTTCTCAATTAAATGCTCTTCACAGGGTAGAGAATGGCAATGGTATGTTTAAATTTCAATACTTCGACTATGTGTTCTTTATAATATGGTAAGCTTTCATGTCTCATCCTATCCCAGTGTCTCATTTGTTCTTACTATTTGTCCCTGTTGTTATATCTAAACACATCACACATAATAAAGTTCATTTTTTGGGAGGATACGTTTGAAATGTATGGCCAAGGGCAAGTATAAGTGTTCCTCTGTTGTTTCGTTACTATTAACGTCTCGCTATTAGATATTGCATGTGGGAGGCCCTATCTAGTTTGCAGTTTGCTTTGTCTGGCTAAAGGGGTTGGAACATCGAGCATTGTTGGTATATATATATATATATATATATATATATATATATATATATATATATGTGTGTGTGTGTGTGTGTGTGTGTGTGTGATGCACTATGCACCAGAATTTTATCTGTTGTAATATACGATGCAAGAGAAGTACACTCCTCCTCATCAGCTTATTTTAGCTTAGCTTTTCTTAGATCCCACTTATTAAACCTATTTAGAACTTTTCATTAATATGTATATACTGTTCTTCCTGACTAATCTACCCTCTGAGTGGACTATATCGTTGTTAGCAGCTTTTATACATGTGTTATAGTGGTGCTTCATCACTCCATGTGCCTCATACAATTGTAAGACTATGATATGTAAACTGGTTCAGTATAATACATATAATGAACAGTTTCATAATCATGTGTTTACTGTCTCTATCAAGGGGTTTGAAGATGGTGGAGCATACCACCCATATTGGTTGCAATTAAATAAAATTCATACAGACAGCTTATGCTGTCACTGTTCACACATATACCAAATAAGCTCAGAGCGGGGTATCACATTTAGAACTGAGCAAAATCTTCTACTGTACACAAAATGCCATGTCTGCTCGCCATAGTTCCACCAGACTCTCAGCAGAATGTTTATAAACAGTGTTTGTGGATCAGGTCCATAACCAACCAGAGCAATAATGTCGTGACTATAGCAGAACTCGGCAACCTGAAGAAGTTTTACCATCGAAATTACTTGCAACACAATAAATTTGAGGTGGTTTTTATGAATCATTAACAAAACGAGTACAGTTATCGTCAGTTGCGCAAACCAAAAATGTCACTGATAATTACTGCACAAAAAAATCTGTCAACAACCATAGAACAAGAAGTAGACCGAACTTACATTAACCAAGAAACAATAAACTTAAAACTCAAATCTATAGTTTTTACCTGGGAGTGAACCTGCACAGTAATCTGCCACATAAACAACATTTCCTACCAAAGATTGAAGCTGTACAGTAAACTGCCGCAAGAGATTCAAGACAGTATTAAAACGAACTTATTTTAAAAGGCAGTAAAGAACAATCTGTTAAGCAGTAAATTATTTATAGTGAATTAATATTGTTCGATAACACAGAGAAGGAACCTGGGAGAGCAACTAAGTATTTTAAAAAAGCAGTCATAACAGTAATGAAACGCTTATTAATAAATGAAGTAATAAAAAATTAAATAGTAATAACGATACTAAAACATCTGACATTTCACATAACAAGTTCACACTTCTTGTTTTTCTTTCTTTTCTTTTTTGGTAAACCTTACCATGAAACCTAAGCACAGTATAATACCAACATCTTATCCTTTTTCTGAACTCTTCATCTTACTGGATAAACGCACAGAGAATGGGAAGTGGTGTTATACACACATAAAAAAAAAAGGTTTTCATCACCTCGGTTTCGAGACCTGTACTGAAAACTGGAATAGAGATCAACATAAACATCATTTCCACCCATTTTTATTGCTCATAAAAACCACACATCGCATGTTGTACCTCTATACAGTGAGACCTTCAGAGGTGGTGGTCCACATTGATGTACACACCGGTACCTCTAATACCCAGTAGTACGTCCTCTTCCATTGATGCATGCCTGTATTCGTCGTGGCATACTATCCACGAGTTCATCAAGGCACCGTTGGTCCATATTGTCCCAATCCTCAACGGCGATTCGGCGTAGATGCCTCAGAATGGTTGGTAGGACACGTCACCCATAAACAGCCCCTTTCAATAGATCTCAGGCATCTTCGATAGGGTTTATGCCCAGAGAACATTCTGGTCACTCTAGTCGAGCGATGTCGTTATCCTGAAGGAATTCATTTACGGTGGGGGCTCGAATTGTCGTCTATGAAGACGAATTCCTCGCCAGTATGCTGCCGATATGGTTGCACAATCGGTAGGAGGATCGCAGTCACGTATCGTACAGCTGTTACGGCGCCTTCCTTGACCACCAGCGGCGGACGTCGGCTCCATACAATGGCATCCCAAAAAAGCAGAGAAGCTCCACCTAGCTGCAGTCGCTGTACAGTGTGTCTCAGGCGTTCTGCCTGACCGGGTTGCCTCCAAACAGGTCTCCGACAATTGTCTGGTTGAAGGCATATGCGACATTCATTGGTGAAGAGAACGTGATGCCGATCCTGAACGGTCCATTCGGCATGTTGTCGGGCCCATCTGTACTGCTCTGCATGGTGTCGTGGTTGCAAAGATGGACCTCGCCATGGACGTTGGAAGCTAAGTTGCGCATCATGCAGTCTATTCCGCGCAGTTTGAGTCGTTACACGACGTCCAATGGCTGCACGAAAAGCTTTATTCAACAAGGTGGCGTTGCTGTCAGGGTTCCTCCGAGACATAATCTAAAGGTAGCGGCCATCCACTGCAGTAGTAGCCCTTGGGCGGCCCGAGCGAGGAAAGTCATCGACATTTCCTGTCTCTCTCTGTATCTCCTCCATGTCTGTACAGCATCCCCTCGGATCACTCCGAGACGCCTGGACATTTTCCTTGTTGAGAGGCCTTCCTCGCACAAAGTAACAATGCGGACGCAATCGAACCTCGGTATTGACCGTCTAGGCATGGTTGAACTACAGACCAGACGAGCCGCGTACCTCCTTCCTGGTGGAATGACTGGAACTGATCGGCTATTGGACACCCTTCGTCTAATAGGTGCATGGTTGTTTATATCTTTGGGCGGGTTTAGTGACATCTCTGAACAGAGGGACTGTATCTATGATACAACATACACAGTCAACGTCTTCTTCAGGAGTTCTGGGAACATGGGTGATGCGAAACGTGGTCCATTGATAGTGACCGGGCCAAATATCTCACAAAATAAGCGTCAAAAGAAAAAACTACAAAGAACGAAATTTGTCTAGCTTGAAGGGGGAAACCAGATGGCGCTATGGTTGGCCCACTAGATGGCGCTGCCATAGGTCCAACGGATATCAATTGCGATTTTTTTTAAATAGGAACCCCCATTTTTATTACATATTCGTGTAGTACGTAAAGATATATGAATGTTTTAGTTGGACCACTTTTTTCGCTTTGTCATAGATGGCGCTGTAATAGTCACAAACCTAGAAGTACGTGGTATCACGTAACATACCGCCAGTGCGGACGCTATTTGCTTCGTGATACATTATCCGTGTTAAAATGGACAGTTTACCAATTGCGGAAAAGGTCGATATCGTGTTGATGTATGGCTATTGCGATCGAAATGCCCAAAGGGCGTGTGCTATGTATGGTGCTCGGTATCCTGGACGACATCATCCAACTGTTCGGACCGTTCTCCGGATAGTTACGTTATTTAAGGAAACAGGAAGTGTTCAGCCACATGTGAAATGTCAACCACGACCTGCAACAAATGATGATTCCCAAGTAGGTGTTTTAGCTGCTGTCGCGGCTAATCCGCACATCAGTAGCAGACAAATTGCGCGAGAATCGGGAATCTCACAAACTTCGGTGTTGAGAATGCTACATTAACAGCGGTGGTCTAGCGGTTCTAGGCGCTCAGTCAGGAGCCGCGCGACTGCTACGGTCGCAGGTTCGAGTCCTGCCTCGGGCATGGATGTGTGTGATGTCCTTAGGTTGGATAGGTTTAAGTAGTTCTAAGTTCTAGGGGACTTATGACCACAGATGTTGAGTCCCATAGTGCTCAGAGCTATTTGAACCATTTTTTGCTACATCAACATCGATTGCACACGTACCATATTTCTATGCATTAGGAATTGCATGACGACGACTTTGAAGGTCGTGTACAGTTCTGCCACTGGGCACAAGAGAAATTACGGGACGATGACAGATTTTTTGCACGCGTTCTATTTAGCGACGAAGCGCCATTCACCAACAGCGGTAACGTTAACCGGCATAATATGCACTACTGGGCAACAGAAAATCCACGATGTCTGCGACAAGTGAATAATCAGCGACCTTGGCGGGTTAATGTATGATACGTCATTATGGGAGGAAGGATAATTGGTCCCCATTTTATCGATGGCAATCGAAATGGTGCAATGTGTACTGATTTCCTACGTAATGTTCTACCGATGTTACTACAAGATGTTTCACTGCATGACAGAATGGCGATGTACTTCGAACATGATGGATGTCCAACACATAGTTCGCGTGCGGTTGAAGCGGTATTGAATAGCATATTTCATGAAAGGTGGATTGGCCCGCACGTTCACCGGATCTGACGTCCCCGGATTTCTTCCTGTGGGGAAAGTTGAAGGATATTTGCTATCGTGATCCACCGACAACGTCTGACGACATGCGTCAGCGCATTGTCAATGCATGTGCGAACATTACGGAAGGCGAAGTACTCGCTGTCGAGAGGAATGTCATTACACGTATTGCCAAATGCATTGAGGTTGACGGACATCATTTTGAGCATTTATTGCATTAATGTGGTATTACAGGTAAATACGCTGTAACGGCATGCATTCTCAGAAATGATAAGTTCACAAAGGTACATGTATCGAATTGGAACAACCGAAATAAAATGTTCAAACGTACCTACGTTCTGTATTTTAATTTAAAGAACCCACCCGTTACCAAGTGTTCGTCTAAAACAGTGAGCCATATGTTTGTGACAATTACAGCGCCATCTGTCACAAAGCGAAAAAAGTGGTCCAACTATAACATTCATATTTATTTACGTACTACATGAATATGTAATAAAAAATGGGGGTTCCTATTTTAAAAAAACGCAGTTGATATCCGTTTGACCTATGGCAGCGCCATCTAGCTGGCCAGCCATAGCGCCATCTGGTTTCCCCCTTCAAGCTAGACAAGTTTCGTTCTTTGTAGTTTTTTTCATTTGACGCTTATTTCTTGAGATATTTGGCCCAGTCACGATCAATGGACAGGTGTGTGTGTGTGTGTGTGTGTGTGTGTGTGTGTGTGTGTTTGTGTGTGTGCAGTGAGTGCGAGTAAGAAATTTAACAACAGTATGGCCCTAGTCTTTTACATTACTGAATAAGTTATTTGCATAACACTATCGTACATTAGTGGAAAAAACCGAAAGGAGTCGAAATGTTTTAAATAGACTGCCCCTGTGTTCGGATGGGTGGAAGTTCCAGTCTACATCCGGCCATCCAGATTTAAGTTTCCCGGTGGTTTCACTAACTTCTGATGGTTCCCACTACAAGTCCACGACCGACTACCTGTCCCATCATTATCGAACTAAGGCTGTAAACGCGTAAATACATATCCATGTAAATTACTTTTTTGCCCTTAAGTTATTATACCACAACATGTCCAAAAGCATTCTGAAACTAATCCACAGCTGAAAAAAATATAATGAAGTCCAAAGGCCCGTTTCAAAATGTGCAGTGTGCAGTGACGATGAATGAACATTTGTTTTAACAAGTGTGCAATAACAGAAAATGATCAGTAAGTGCACATAAGAATACAGAGTTTTAATTTTAAACATCCTTTTACCTCAAATCACATTTTTCCAGCAAATGCTCGAAATCAAGTCACAGCCTCATTGGTTCTTGGATGGTATCGTGCGCTCACTTGGCGCTGATTATTAGGTCGAAGATCCAAACAGACTCCGAAACATGTTTATTTGGAAAACATTGCTCGAAACGAGGTGTCGTACCCCGCTCTTGCTTTCATCAGGTTCATCTACGCCTTCCTGTATATCCCGAACAACAACTTCCCCCAGTATTTTTACCCCCTTTGGTACATTTCTCAGCACTTATCCTATAATCCTGTATCTTTCCTCGAAGAGTGTTTTAGCATCTTTGTGTAGCACAGTCCGCCTGATTAGCTGAAGACTAGTGGACACTGCACTATACCCGAAATGTCGCCGAGTGGATGACGACCATCACCGCTTAACTTGTATCGCGGTGGAGGACGTATGGCCCCTAGGTAGACAGATGGTGGCTTGCTACCTCCGTGTGACCCCGCAACATATTACACCTGCTTCCTTCTTACATCCGGAGAGTGACTACTTTCCGGCGACTAAATCACAGTCGATCATCTGGGTCAATGGTTGGACGATCGCGTACCTGTATGGGGATGCTGCCAAGTCGCGACTCGACTTTTGGTATTTCTTGCAGCAAGCCCACAATGAGGTTCATAGATGGTCACACTATCGGAAAACCTTTGCCAACTATCTTCAGGCAGTCTTCCTCGACCCCCCACGTAGTTGGGATGTGCCGGGTGCAGTCGGTGTGCACATTTGACAGCTGATAATGAACCTCACGCTTCTCTCACCGCTCCATACGTAATGCACATACTATACCATGAAATGATCTACATGTTCCTTTTAACAGAGTGGTCCTTATGGAAAATAAATAAATAAAAACAACATCCCTGTATCCCTGTTCCTTTACATTTGCGATTTGTTTTACAATGATTTTTTTTTTTTTTTTTTGCAGAGGATGCATTTCATTTAGTGTTTGTGAACTGCCTAATTTTGTATAAAAAAAAAGGTAAAGTGTTAGCCTATCATACAGTGGGCCCGGGTTCGTATCCCAGCGGGGCTGGAGATTTTCTCCGTCGTGGACTTGGTGTTGTGTTGTCCTAATCATCATTTTATACTCATCACCAGCACGCAAGTCGCCCAATGTGACATCGACTAATATAATACTCGCACTCGACGGCCGAACTTTCCCGGATAGGGTATCCCACCCTATAATACCATCCCCATCATTTCATTTCATTCCTGTAGCACGACTATTCAAAGGAGCCAATTTTCTTCTATTTCGGTTCTTTCATTGTCCATGGTTCATTTCCGTACGGTGCTGTCCTCTATTGTATAAGTTTATTTCTCAAATTAATTCCTATGTTTGGTAAGAGTAGACTAATTTTGGCTAGAAGGTCCCTCTTTGCCGGTGTTTTTGTCCTTCTTACGTTCTCTTTGCCTCTTTCGTCACATTTTACTTTGTTTTCCTTTATCTACTTACGAGGGAATTCTGAAAAAGTAATGTTTCTAAATTTTTATGTGGAAACTATTGAAGCTTTTTTTAATAACAAAAATACTGTTAACGTTCTACATCTTTATTCTTCATATGTATATATTTATTTCTCAACATCTCGAGATTCAGAAAAGCATCTGTTGGCTACAGGTAGCGGCACTGATTAGCACTCAGCACGTCCTCGGTCCTGCGATCAAAACCCGCCACTGCTTAAATTTTGATTAATAATCACCATTGGCGCTGAAAGCGTCCTGCATAAAAAGTCACATTCATTCTGTCAATGGCTTTCTCAGAGAGGGCATACGAGCGGACAGAGGTTAAGGGTATTTTATTGTTTGGGATGGGAAATTTGTACCAAAGGCGGAAAAATCAGCAATGATCAACAGCATGAGAAAGCGTAATGCAAGGGAAGCCACTGCATGAAAGACGAAAATTCTCAGAAATTTCTACCTCAAATGAAGGCTATGTCTGATACTAGTACAATTCTCGTGGCCAGGAATGCCCTTTTGCCAGTGCTAGTCTGCTTTTGATGTCTTCCTTGCTCCGTCCGTCATTGATTATTTTGCTGCCTAGGTAGTGGATTTCCGTAACTTCACCATATTCGCGACCATCAATCTTGATAGTATGTTTCTCGCTGTTCCCATTTCTGCTACTTCTAATTTCTTTCGTCATTCTTCGATTTACTCTCATTCCATATTCTGTAGTCATTTCACTCAGCCGAACAAGTAATTCTTCTTCACTTTCACGCAGGATAGCAATGTCATCATTGAATCGTATCGTGAAATCCTTTCGCCTTGAATTTCGGTATCACTCTTGAACCTTTTTTTTATTTCCATCATTGCTTCTTCAATGTACAGGCTGAACAGTAATGGCGACAGACTACATCCATGTCTTACACCCTTTCTAATGCTAGCACCATGGTGTGCTATCATGCTGTCCCTTCTCTTTGACCGAGCGAGGCGGCGCAGTGGTTAGCACAATGGACTCGGACTCGGGTGGACGACGGTTCAATCCCACGTCCGGCAATCCTGATTTAGGTTTCCACGATTTCTCTAGATCACTTCCGGCAAATGCCTGAATGGTTCCTTTGAAAGGGCATGGCCGATTTCCTTCCCCATCCTACCCTAATCCGAGCTTGTGCTTCGTCTCTAATGACCTCGTTGTTGACGGGACGCTAAACATTAATCTCCTCCCCCTCCTTCTCCTTGGCAGTGTTTATTACATATTCCTTTCTTCTTCTGTGCATCTAAGAAGCTATGATGGAAATAAAAAAACGATTTAGGAGTGGAATTAAAATTCAAGGTGAAAGGATATCAATGATACGATTCGCTATTAACATTGCTATACTGAGTGAGAGCGAAGAAGAATTACATGATCTGCTGAATGGAATGAACAATCTAATGGATACAGAATATGGACTGAGAGTAAATCGAAGAAAGACGAAAGTAATGAGAAGTAGCAGAAATGAGAACATCGAAACACTTAACATCAGGATTCATGGTCACGAAGTTGATGATGTTAGGAATTTCTGCTACCAGTAAAATAACCGATGACTGACAGAGTAAGGAGGACATCAAAAGCAGACTAGCAATGGCAAAAAGTGCATTCCTGGCCAAGAGAAGTCTACTAGTACCAAACATAGACCTTAATTGGAGGAATAAATTTCTGAGAATGTACGTCTGGACTAAAGCATTGTATGGTAGTGAAACATGGCCTGTGGGGAAAATGGAACAGAAGATAATCGAAGCATTTGAGAGTTGGTGCTACAGATTAATGTTGAAAATTTCGTGGTCTGATAAGGTACGGAATCATCAGATCCTGGACAGAATCGGAGAGGATAGAAATATGTGGAAAACACCGACGAGGACAAGGAACAGGATGATAGGACATCTGTTAAAACATCAGGGACTGACTTCTATGATACTACGGGGAGCTGTAGAGCGCAAAAACTGTACAGGAAGACAGAACTTGGAATACATCCAGTAAATAGTTGAGGACGTAAGTTGCAAGTGCTACTCTGAGATGGAAGGTCTGGCATAGGAGAGGAATTCGTGGCGAGGCGTATCGAACCAGACAGAGACTGATGACAAAAAAAAGCCACCCTGACGACGAACAAATTTCTCATTTCTCCCAAAGAGACACTAGCTTTTTGATACCATCGCAATAGAATTTTCGATTTTCTTGACGGAACCCAACCCTCCGACTGCACCGCTTCATTAGTATCGAGATGAAGTCCTCGGAGTGTTGGAAACAAATGAAACTCGGATGGGGCCAAGTCGGGACTGTAAGGAGGATGATCAATGACAGTGAACCCGAGGTGTCGGTTTGTTGCAGACGTCGCAGCGCTCGCAAGTGGTCTGGCATCATACCCAACTTTGATTATTTTATGGATTTCTATTGGAGGCACGTTTTCTGCTGTTGGAAACTAAGTTTTGAACGCACCGATAGAGTTAAATCACGCACCGAAACGTTAAACGCTACAATTCGGAGCCCTGCAGCGGCAGAGGCTTTCAGCCAGTGTAAACAGAGCAGGAAAGTCGATCGAGTAATATGCATAACATGTAGTGTCTCAACCGATACTGAAAGCAGAATAAAACATTCGGAGGTTTTACATATCAACAAGACCTCATAGTCTTAAGTAGATCGTTAACCTTCTTGCTGTTACACCACAATATTTCGTCTTTATTTAGTTTACTCTCAGTCTATATTCCAGGTTCAGAAGGCTGTTTATACCATTTAACGGGTATTGATATTCTTCCTCACATTTTCGAAAACATTGTGATTGATAATTACATCTTGTACCGGAGAGACTGTTTTCCGACGATACGCCACTTGTAACCAGAGCATTCCTCCCTAGGTCATAGGTAAGGCTTCACAGACATTACGAGAGGTTTGTTTGAAACGAAAGCATTCGGGTCTTGGCCTGCAAACGTTTTGGAAAACTGCAAAAACTAAATCGGGGTAGGCGGGTAAGAAATAACGCTGGGTCGTCTTTGGTGAATGAAGATTATTACTCCAAAAACGCTGCTTTCAGCGCGGAAAGTCCTGTAAGGGGCTGGCTGCAGAAAAGAGGTTAACCGGATTAACATCCGTTCCTACGTCGCAATTTGCGGTGTCACACACATATCGAGGCAGTACGGTGCAATTACTTTGGCTTCACGGGAGAAGCGTTCTAATTCTAATTCAGAGCAGAACATTCGCCCGCTAAAGGCAAAGTATAATTCTAATTCAGAGCAGAACATTCGCCCGCTAAAGGCAAAGTATCCGGGTTAGAGTAACGATCCGGAGCGAAATGCAGTCTACCAGGAAGTGTCAGTTCAATACACATACCGCCGCAGAGTGAAAATTCATACTGTACACATGAATACATTCACAAGGAGTCGCTCCAGAAACTCAACTGTTCAGGAAGGAACAGAACAACTTTCACAAGACTGCCCTCAAGTCGCTTCTGAGAGTGTCAATGAGATGGTAATGTGGCGACATTGATTTCATCTGACAACTGAAACCGAAGAATAAGTTACTGATTCCTATATAACGGTACGCAGACCGTTGGTCTTTAGACGAGGAGTGATCCAAGGAAACGAACAGATAGAAACATATTCTGTGACCAATCTGCACTTGAACCTGGATTTCAACTTCTGTAGACAACACTCTTACTGACTCCGTTTTCCGAGTATACGACTACGCCAGCGTAAGACAAAGATCGTGATTCGTCTGCCATTCGAGGCCCATAAACTCCTTTTAATCTGCATGTAAGTTTCTTTACAGCGTACGTACTTGTGCAGAGTATGTTACGGAAAACGTTTCGCACGATACAGAGTTACACGAGAATTGTTATTGGAAAACTGGCTCTCTTGAGTTTTTCTGAGTGCCATTATCAAAGCGTTTATGCCAGATGTGTGTTACGTTAGATTAGATAGCGAGTTAATAACACCACGCTATTACACACTGAACGACCTTAAATAAACTTCGGTACTATAGAGAATCCCGTTGTTTATTTCTTAATAAACTCTTTTAAGTCGACATACTTCCCTTCACTTGGTGTGTAACCTCGTTTATTGAACTCATAAGGTGGCTTGAATGTAATACACAGTACAGTGACACAATTACTGCACTACACTGCATTAATGTTTGCATAGTTCCGATCCAGCAGCAGCTATTCAGTGTGAAAACTAACATATGACTTTTGTCTTTACCATCTGAAGTGCTGTCACCTCGGAGAGCGTGAATTGGACAGTATGGTCAGCTGCTACGCTCATGCTGTAATTTTGTGTTCTCTCAATGTCTTGAAGCTCAGACGTGTAAACTAATGCTTCTTTCGGTAGACGAAATAGTTCACTCTTGTTATTTTTAATATCAACATAGGCACAACCCACGGAGTTCTTGTATTTAAATCTTTCGTTGCATCTGGGAATTGCTCGAGAAGGCTTTCTAAATTGCAGTTATTGATTGTCTTTGATAGTGCTGGTACTTTCTTAGCGATGAAAATGCTTCCACAAGTGTTGTTGTTATGTGTCCAATCACGGGCAGTGTGGCATTGCACTGTAAGGTCGGAGATTTCGTTTAACAGCACATTTCAAAAGCGTGGCATGTTTCAGAACTAATTTTCTGTCGAGGTATTGTCTACTCAGTGATAAAGGTACTTCAATTGTTTCGTCTAACAATGTAGTCTTTGGTGCGGATCCAGGAGTTCGTAGGCATAATAGCAGAGCTTTGTATAGGTGTCTGTTGAGTATCTGCCTGGATGGGACTACATCACTGGCCATCAAACACTAATAAATTATTCATTTCCAGAGCTAAAATTTCCAGCAGCTGACAGTCAACGTCACACGGCAATATTGCACCGCTGGACGACGAATACGGCTAAGTAGAGCAGAACTGATTGACGTCGCACTCAAGATTACAACGGCTGTGACAGTGAAAAGTTGGTAACATACTATGGCTGGCGACGATCTGCGTGAAGTGATTTCCTGAAGACAACAAGGAAGGCGTCAGTCGATTCGCCTCTCATATTATTTTGTGGTTGTCCTGTCTTATCAAGCTCGGAAAAGTATCTTTCCTCTGCTTGCATTTGCTCCTTGGACATATTTCCCACACCAGGGAGGAATATCACGCAGCGAGCCTTATTCCCACTCTAAGTACAACTGACAGTGTGTACAAGATGTGCCTATTATCACCTATCCTAACAAGGAAGATCGCATATTTTAAATGAATGTGGATGTAATAATAAATGTAAATTCACGTGGAAGGTTTTCGTTAATCTTTGCATTATCAGTCTGAGAAGGCAGTTCATCGTTATTTTCGAAGCCAGTTCCAGTGGCGATATTATGGCGCGACGCTGTATCTCCAGAAGTGGCCGCGCGTCTCCAGGTCTCCAGGCATGGAGCCCCACGGTTGGCTGTTTTCTAATCCTAGCGTCAGTCTTCATATTTTAGGCCGAAAGAAGCGGGCGTTCCTCCCATGTTCTTTGACTGAGGGAAACAACTAGTCTTACAGATACAAGATTCTCAGTAGTTGGTCAGCGCGCACCACCCAAGTCCGATCGCTCTCTGTACGCAGAGGCGAGGTGTTTTGAGATTGGAGAGAACTTGTAGGGATATGGACAAGACTAGTCGCAGCGAGCAGTTACTACTCCATGATCAAATAAGCAGTGAATTCTGTTGGGAATTAATTTCTATTTCGAGTTAGGTTTCTCTATAACGATGAAACACCATCATTACAAGCAGAGTGGAATTCTCGTGACCGCTGAATTCAGTATCGTCTTAAGTTAATTCACATGGAACCGAATCTGATGCTTAATCAGTCACGGAGCACTTCATGTAATGTGCACCCAGTTGATTGTCTTGATTCTTTTTGCTGCGAGTCATGAGCTGACTTTAATGATTCACTTAGTACTTCAACATGTGAACTTTCCTTTCAAACCTTTGTAAACGAGTAACTGCACATCCATGTTGCATTTCCTTAATCCTTCCAATACTTTGCTGACAAATGGATGAAACGTTAGTACTTTTCGATAGTGTGGATCCAGAGAATTAGTATTTTATGTATGTTCCATACAAACGGACTCTCAGAAGTACACTCCATCTGTGAAATAATGTTAATAATGTGGCTATTTAGTTCAATAAACTTCCACCCAATGTTCATGCCAGCACATTTTACCTCGTCCTGTAGTCGTTAAAATATTGTATACTGTGATAGGAATTTCTTAATATGTTCAACATTGGCTTTTTAAGTGGCATCAAGCTAGGCCCAAGTAACTGGGTTATGGCGTCGGTACCTGCATATGCAAAACCTAACCTGACGTCGGGTACCATTTCTAAGTACTAAAATTGAATAAAAGGTCCGTTCTAGACATTGCATTTGTTATTTGAATTGATATCGGGGCAGCAGGGTACATTAATTTGACATTAAGGAACCATACTGGATTAAAACGAAATTCCACGACATATAATAACCGATAAAAATTACGTTACATGCAACAAGTGTGCAAGATAGTAGTAGTAGTAGGTGAATAGATAGGTGGAAAGCACACTGGATTTCAAAGACAGTCACGGAATGTACCATGGTTACATGATTCAGTCTGCGATGTTATACCAAGTCTCTGACACCATATTTCTCCCAATAGGTCTCTTCTGAGCAGTACGAACATTTGCAAATGTGGAATGACAGTTATCGACTACACACTGCCCATGTTCCGACCGTGCCTAAACTTCGGCAAGGTCTGAAAACCCCTCGCCGCTAATACAAGTACCACATTTGCCGACTGCAACTGCGTGACGAACGTTTCCGCCGCCAGTAGAACCACAACCAAAAATTGCCAGACCGCCAGCTACACCTCGTCTTTGCTGTTTTTCTGCCTCTGCCGCTCGTCAGCACAAGGTGTTCTATGTCCGGTGCAAGTGCGAAAGGACCTCAACGAAAGCCAAGACTCCAGACGACTTCACTCCAAAAGAGCCCAACGCGTTGTCGCTCAAACTCTCATTGTTATAAATCCGAGCACCTCCTCCAACAGTTAGAGGGCTCGCACCACAGCTTCCACCAAGTGAAAGTTTAATAACAAAATTACTCCTCTCATCTACGCAAATTTTTTAGAATCACTGAATCCGTGATCCACCCACGTCCGATAACTGCGTCCCCAAACTTTCCCCATTCTCGGAACCAAAGCGTCGCCTTCCGCCCCAAAAGAGCAGAAACCGAGGTAGCGCCCAAAGGAGGTTCTCAAGTAACATAAGCACATGTATTTTCAATAAACCTTTTTTCTATTACTTGATGGAGAAATGCATCCTTGGTAGAGGCAGGGGACCATTCAGTTTGGCTCATGTTTGAAATATAGAAAGGTCTTAATTGGGCAAGACTTATTCTGCAAAAAAATGCTTCAAATGGCTCTGAGCACTATGGGACTCAACTTCTGAGGTCATTAGTCCCCTAGAACTTAGAACTAGTTAAACCTAACTAACCTAAGGACATCACAAACATCCACGCCCGAGGCAGGATTCGAACCTGCGACCGTAGCGGTATTGCGGTTCCAGACTGCAGCGCCTTTAACCGCACGGCCACTTAGGCCGGCACTTATTCTGCAGTTTTATCGAAAGATGTGCATGCTTCGTCACCATGCGTTCTACATTATGGAAACAGTAAGTTTAACTTCTCGTATAGAATATAATTGTATTGCATCTATATTACATTGCAGTTAACCTTACGAAAGATGAGTTGGGCTTTCGTTAGCTTTCCAACGAGTTTGTTTTGTTATAAATAGCTCTACAATTCCACACTCTTATATACGTTTGCAATGCATTCCTGATAAGTCCAAACGGAATCCATTAATTCCGAAATAATATGACCACTATTTCAGCATTACTAATGCCTAGGCCTTAATTGATTTTTTGTCAACCATTGATAATAAATTTACATCCTCTACCACAACAAGCGAAGATGTTTTGGGATATCCTCACGCATCTACTTGAAGCTAAGTTACTACACGTTTCTGATATTACACCTCTACGTTCATTAACATAACACGAAGAAAAAGATTGTAATATTTTATTTCAAATTGTTGCCACTCATCTAGGTTTACCTGAATGGTTATATTGTATGCCATCCATTATTTGTTCTAGTACTGTAATGATTACAGCTGATCATACTCATGTAACATTTCTTTTCGTGATGGTTGCAAACCAGCTGGACAGTTATACGATGTAACACTAAGTTAAGAAAAAAATGTCCTTTTATTATATAATAGTTCTCTTTATTTCTGCTTGTTGTTACTTATCTGGGTTCACCTAAATGATTCTGTTATGTTATCTGTTACATGTTCGTCTACTGTAGTATGACTACATTTGGTGTTGCCTATGTACCATTTTATTTAGTGATGGTTGTAAACTTATTCCTTAACAGCTTATATCTTAATTATGTCCTATATCAGTTTTATGTTTATATTGTAACTCGCCAGTAATTGGTTTCAGTTGAATTCCGTTCCGACTATTGACTAAAGACTCACTCTGTAACGTTGTTTACGATGTTAACTAAAGACGCACCTCATTTCATGGTGTTCGTATATGAATTGTTCTTCCATAAAATATCGCAAATGTACTTCTGTCAAGTTGTTCACGAGGTTCTGATAGGTACTTAATCGCAGTGCATAGAAGTTTGTAAAGTTACTGTTTGTCTTGCTTTCTATGGTCGACGCTAGCGCCACCTGCTGGCCTTCGTTTACCTCTTTGACAGCTTAATCGTCACACTCAGTTTGACACTGTTTCTACACTCCTGGAAATGGAAAAAAGAACACATTGACACCGGTGTGTCAGACCCACCATACTTGCTCCGGACACTGCGAGAGGGCTGTACAAGCAATGATCACACACACGGCACAGCGGACACACCAGGAACCGCGGTGTTGGCCGTCGAATGGCGCTAGCTGCGCAGCATTTGTGCACCGCCGCCGTCAGTGTCAGCCAGTTTGCCGTGGCATACGGAGCTCCATCGCAGTCTTTAACACTGGTAGCATGCCGCGACAGCGTGGACGTGAACCGTATGTGCAGTTGACGGACTTTGAGCGAAGGCGTATAGTGGGCATGCGGGACGCCGGGTGGACGTACCGCCGAATTGCTCAACACGTGGGGCGTGAGGTCTCCACAGTGGTCGGCGGAAGGTGCACGTGCCCGTCGACCTGGGACCGGACCGCAGCGACGCACGGATGCACGCCAAGACCGTAGGATCCTACGCAGTGCCGTAGGAGACCGCACCGCCACTTCCCAGCAAATTAGGGACACTGTTGCTCCTGGGGTATCGGCGAGGACCATTCGCAACCGTCTCCATGAAGCTGGGCTACGGTCCCGCACACCGTTAGGCCGTCTTCCGCTCACGCCCCAACATCGTGCAGCCCGCCTCCAGTGGTGTCGCGGCAGGCGTGAATGGAGGGACGAATGGAGACGTGTCGTCTTCAGCGATGAGAGTCGCTTCTGCCTTGGTGCCAATGATGGTCGTATGCGTGTTTGGCGCCGTGCAGGTGAGCGCCACAATCAGGACTGCATACGACCGAGGCACACAGGGCCAACACCCGGCATCATGGTGTGGGGAGCGATCTCCTACACTGGCCGTACACCACTGGTGATCGTCGAGGGGACACTGAATAGTGCACGGTACATCCAAACCGTCATCGAACCCATCGTTCTACCATTCCTAGACCGGCAAGGGAACTTGCTGTTCCAACAGGACAATGCACGTCCGCATGTATCCCGTGCCACCCAACGTGCTCTAGAAGGTGTAAGTCAACTACCCTGGCCAGCAAGATCTCCGGATCTGTCCCCCATTGAGCATGTTTGGGACTGTATGAAGCGTCGTCTCACGCGGTCTGCACGTCCAGCACGAACGCTGGTCCAACTGAGGCGCCAGGTGGAAATGGCATGGCAAGCCGTTCCACAGGACTACATCCAGCATCTCTACGATCGTCTCCATGGGAGAATAGCAGCCTGCATTGCTGCGAAAGGTGGATATACACTGTACTAGTGCCGACATTGTGCATGCTCTGTTGCCTGTGTCTATGTGCCTGTGGTTCTGTCAGTGTGATCATGTGATGTATCTGACCCCAGGAATGTGTCAATAAAGTTTCCCCTTCCTGGGACAATGAATTCACGGTGTTCTTATTTCAATTTCCAGGAGTGTATTTGAACAGACAACGGCGCTGTCGGATATACCTTCATGGGAGGAGATTTTTGCTGTATTCAATCTATATGCTCACTTTCGTGAGCTTTATACTGAAGTTTGATTTTAATGCAAGTAGACACTAATTGAAATTTCTGTATACTGGTAAACTTGGTTGCGTAGTTATGTACAGTTTTGCTATCGCTAATTTTCTTATACACTTCAGTCTGATGAAATTTTGAATCGCGTGTCACTTAGTAACGAACTCTACGATGAAGACCTTTCTATATTTCAAAGCTGTGCCAAATATTTCTTTCTGCCATCCCTACGGGAGTACATCTCTCGACAACTAACTGCCTTCGAGTATCTACGGCCGGAATCTGATCTCTGAAAACTTTAATATGGTCCACCAAAGTGCAGTCATTGTCCTACTGAGAGCTTCTCGCGAGGGCCCCACTTCCACAGACGCAACTCTCGTGTATGACCATGACGTCCAGCCTAAAGCGTCCGCTCTGGTACCAGGTAAACGCGCCGGCGGCTAGGTGTTTGTAAGCATCAGGCCGCCGACTCTCCGGGCAGTGGTAATCGCCCGTCCACGGCGGCTTCCAGGTAAAAGCAGGCCGACGTTCCACTTCCACTCATTCCCACAGCTCACATGAAGATCCCGACCTCGCATGCAGGTGACAAGAGTAAAAACAAGCACTATAAGCACTTGGTCTAAACGCAATAAGAAAGAAGAAATGAAGAGGAACAACGGATGAACGTGCAACCAGTTTTCGATCTCCACGAATCAATATAATCATAAGCATGAGTTCACTAGTTCCCAAACAGACATATAGGCATTAAGAGATAATACGACAAGAAGCAACCTAGTCTCTGGCAGACCCCTCTCAACAGGTGCTATAGGCCACGGTGCATTCGTTCAAGTGAAAATACACTGTACATGCTAGGAGTCTAACGGAAGCGAGGCCTAGTCGACCAGATGTATTTTCGCAGCGATTTCTCACATGGCGTCACCGAAGTAACTCTGATTAGTCTACAACTGCCCATAATTCCTGTCTCCTGGCCGGTCTCTGTGGCCGAGCGATTCTAAGTGCTTCAGTCCGGAACCGCGCTGCTGCTACGGTCGCAGGTTCGAATCCTGCCCCGGGCAGGCATGTGAGTGATATCCTTAGGTTAGTTAGGTTTAATTAGTTCTAAGTCTAGGGGACTGATGACCTCAGCTGTTAAGTTCCATAGTGCTTCCATTTGAACCATTTTTGAACCGGTCCGTTAACAGGACCGAGTTCAGAGTGGCCTTATCGCAGATAGAGACTGTGGACTATTCTTCTACTGTGTCAGACAGTTCTCAGTTTGCACATTGCTCAATGTTTCAACGGACGATTAAATTTTTATTCAGAAGCTGGTGGTCCGTAAAGTAAAGCTGCAATCACCAAGATGGTTGATTTGAGCAGGACAACAGTATATTCCCATTACCTAATAGTAAACTTAATTGATCAACTAACTGTTAACGTAGATTTCAACGAATTGTCTGATCCACGTTGTTAGCGTTTGTAAGACACTTTAAGAACTGACTCGAAAAAAAGTTACTTCCTTTCCCTACATGAAGCATTAATTGAGATGAATTACCCCTAAGCACAAAAGATTTTAGTATAGTAAAGTGCTCAAGTAACATAACTATAACCACTTACTGTCGCATTAGCTAATTGGTAGACAAGATGGAGGCGTACTGCGACACATGCCTCTCTGTATATAAATGTTATCTTCTTTGTTTTACGCCATTTCTTCCACAGTCACATATATACGAGTTCTGTAGGTTAAATGCCAGTTTTTAAAACTGTAACGAGGGACTTTCTGAGACCAAACGTGTTCCGCTTTATTCTAAAACATCTTCAGTAGTCAGATTTTTGTTGCTTACGTCATTCTTCCTGTTCTTCCACACTGTGCAGATTTTAGCCCACAGCATTTCCACTGACATTAAATGCATTCATGTTTTTGTGTTGTGAAGAAACCACTGTCATTTTGTCTGTGAGATAACACTGGAGGTTACTTTTCTCCTAAACCATGGCAGGACTTATATACGTCTGCGTAGCGCAATTCGGCATTTTGTTGCATACACTTGACATATGCACTTAGAGTGTACAGATAAAAGTATTTCAAATTCCGCATACACATCTGAAAACATCCTCAATCATGTCTAATGGTTCAGTCAACGTCAATGTTTTGATTAAAACAAAGTACTTCAAATGGTTCTGAGCACCTAGAACTTAGAACTACTTAAACCTAACTAACGTAAGGACATCACACACACCCATGCCCGAGGCAGGATTGGAACCTGTAACCGTAGCGATCGCGTAGTTCCAGACTGTAGCGCGTACAACCGCTCGGCCACTCCGGCCGGCAAAACATGGTACTATATGAAGCACTGCTACTGCAGTACTTCATGAAGGTATCCGGCTAGTAAGACAGTTACTAAGTCATTTAATCAGGATGACACTATATTTGCAGTCTCTTCTGCTATACCTACAACAGTTACTACGAATATCAGTAGATCTGACAGTGTAGTCGTCAAGAGGTCACTCGCACGCTCGCCTCCCTCGTGCTGTTGACTTTCTCAATGCTTTCATTCTGCGTCTTCCTGTTTCGGCTGCGCAAACCAAATGAGAGGCGCGCAAAATTCCGGCGAACCATTTTATTTCGAACTGTCGTCTCAAACGGAAGTGGATGCGCCGTGTAATAACTTCACTGTTTGGTAACTCATCAGGAAATGTATTATGTATCAACAAAAGCTAGAAAAAGACCCAGTGTGGAACATTGTGCGTTCCGTTAATGTGAATACACCATGATGTGTAGCACAGCGGCGTATTGGGTTACTGCAAAAGATGGAAACCCTCGTTGTAAATACGTTTCTCAATTTTATTGAAAGCATGAAACCTTTTTTCCCATCTTCTCTCTTTTTCATTTTGTGATGTACTGTCATGTGAGAGCAGACGTCGCCGCTCGGGACAGCCGTGCGGTCTGCGGCGCCTTATCACGTTCCGCGCGGCTCCCCCAGTCGGAGGTTCGAGTCGTTTCTCGGGCATGGGTATGTGTGTTGTCCTTAGCGTAAGTTAGTATACGTATTAAGTAGTGGGTAAGCTTAGGGACTGATGACCTCAGCAGTTTGAACAGACGCCCTTCAACACCAAGGGCAGAGCAGGGACATACTTCTCCGAAATTAGTTTTGAATTCACTTCCCCCTTCTCTAAAGCTTACTGTTTCATCGCACACGAGCCAGTTTTTTCAAGATTTCTATAGCAGTGATGGAACCACAACACTGAGGTCACAAAAGTCGTAAGATGCCTCCTAATAGCCTGTCGGTCCCCCTGTTGCCAGCGCACTCGTAGTACGGCAGCTCGGCGTGGCATGGACTCAACAAGCCGTGGGAAGTCCCATCCAGAAAGTTTGAGGAGATTGAGGCACGCAGCCTATATAGCCGTCCGCAGTTGCGAAGAGGTCGCCAGTGCAGGATTTTGTGCGCGAACTCACCTCTAGATTAAGTCCAATAAATTATCGGGTGAATTGGGTAGCCAAATCATTCTCTCGAATTGACCAGAATGTTTCTCAAAGCACTCGCGAACACTTGTGGCCTGGTAACATGGCACATTTTCACCCATAAAAATTTCATCGTTAAATTGGTGTAAATGTTCCCCAAGCTGCCGAAAATTGCCATTTCCAGTCAATTATCGGTTCAGTTGGGCCAGAGTACATAGTCGATTCCATTTACACACATCCCAGTCCATTATAGGACCACCAACAGCTTGTAAAGTGCTTTGTTGGCAACCTGGATCTACGACACTGCGGAGGTAGCAGCACACTCGAACCCTATCATCACCTCTTACCAACTGACATCGGAACTCATCTGACTAGGCCACGATTTTCTAGTCGTGTAGGGTCCAGGCGATATGGTCACGAGCCAAGGAGAGGCGCTGCAGGCGATGTCTTGTTGTTACACAAGACACTCGCATCGGTCGTCCACTCCCATAGCCCATTAACGCCAAATTTCACCTCACTGTCGGATACTTCTAAGTCCCTCATTGATATCTGAGGATATTTCACGCAGTGTTGCTTGTCTCTTAGCAATGTCAGCTCGACGCAAGCGCCGCTGCTCTCGGTCGTTAAGTGGAAGCTGTTTCCCGCTGCGTTCTCCAGAATGAGAATTCTAAGTTGAAAGTTAATATTCTCTGCACACTCTTGACACTGTGGATCTCGGAATACTGAACTCCCTAAAAATTTCCGAAATGGAATAGCCTTGCGTCCAGTTGCAGCTACGATTCCGCGTTCAAGGTCTGTTAATTCTCGTCGTGCGGCCATAATCAGGTTGGAAACTTTTTCACTTGAATTGCCTGAGTGAAAATGACAGCTCTGCCAATGCCCTGCCCTTTTGTACCTTGTGTACGAGGTTCCATCGCCGTCTGTATATGAGCATATCGCTATCCAATTAACGTTGGAGGTTCTAACTTAATTTCTCATGATGCATACACTGTGTTGTGACTACTGGAATTTCAGACTGGCGAACGTTTTTCTCCGTTGTGACCACTGAATTATTTGTGTGGAACTTCAGATTACGAACGTTTTTCGAACACTTCTAGGGGCTTGATGGTCAATTCAGAATTCGAATAAGAGCGACAGTTTAAAAGACAGAAAACAAGGGAATGAGATATTATAGTTGATCTTTGATTTCGCGCAGTTTCGACAGTGAATTGACCCTGAGTGAACGTAAATTATTAAAAGTATTCACCGAAAAAATCAAGAAACTGATTCCGGAATATTACATAATTATTCTTTTATCTTGCAATGAATTTACTTCATCTATTGCTCGTTTTATAAAGCGAATAAGTGTTTGGTTCCACGAAACTAGATGGCCAGGAGAGAAAAATGCGTAAACTGTTATTCCCAATAAATTTAGGGATAATATTTCTTCCAGACTAAATATTTCTTCCAGATCTCCTGCACACAAACTATTATCTAAAACCCCTCAAAGCAGAAGAAATAATTTCAATATATCTGTACAACACACAATTACAACTTTTTTTTTAATCATCAGTCCTCTGAATGGTTTGATGCGGCCCACCACGTATTCTTTACCGAGTTCTGTGCCAACCTTTTCATCTCAAAGTAGCAGTTGCATCCTATATCCTCAATTGCTTGCTTGATGTATTCCAATCTCTGTCTTTCTCTACAGATTTTAACCTCTGCTGCCTCCTCTAGTACCATGAAAGCTATCCCCTGATGTCTTGAGAGAGGTCTTACCATCCTGTCCTTTCTTCCTGTCTGTGTTTCCCATACATTCCTTTCCTTGTCGATTAAACGGAAAACCTCCTCGTTCTTTACCTTATCATTTCCCCTAATGTTCAACACAACTAAAATGCTTCAAGTTTCTTCTTTTCCGGTTTATCCACAGTCCACGTTTCACTACCATACAATGCTGTGCTCCAAATGTACATTCTCAGAAATTACTTTCTCAAATTAAAACTTACCTTTGATGATGACAGATTTCTCATGTTAGTCTGTTTTTGATGTCCTTCTTGCTGCGTCCGTTGTGGATTACTTTGCTTCCTAGGTAGCACAATTCCTCACTTCGTCTATTACCTGAGCCCCACTTCTGATATTGTTTCTCTCTGTTATGATTTCTACTACTTCTAACTGCTTTCGCCTCCCTTCGGTTTAGTCCGAATCCATTAGACATTTGATTCCATTTAGCATAATCTGTAATTCTTTTCCACTTTCACTGAGCATAGTAATGTCATCAACTAATCTTATCACTGATATCTTTTCACTCTGAATTTTAATCTCACTCTTGAGGCTTGCTTTTATTTTCCTCATTGCTTCTTCGAAGCAGGCGATATGAAAGGCCACACTCTGCCCTGGACCCTTCTTAATTCGAGCCCATTGTTCTTGGCCTTCCAGTTTTATAGTTCACACGTGGTTTTGAAATACTGTACATTACCTGCCTTTGTCTATAGCTCACACTCTCTTTCTCAGAATTTCGAACATCTTGTAACATTTTATGTCGTCGAATGCTTTTTCTCCGTCGATAAATCCTATTATCGTATCTTAACTTTCCTTCAGTCTTACTTTCATGATTAACCACAATGTGAGATTTGCCTCTCAAACTAATCGACATCTTATTGATCCTCGATTTTCTTTTTCATTCTCAGTATATTATTCTTGCCAGCAACTTGGATGCGTTAGCTGTTAAGCCGATTGTGCGATAATCCCCGCACTTGGCGACTCCTGCTGTCTTCGGAATTCTGTGGATGATGTTTTCCCGGATGTGTGATATATGTAGCCAGTCTCATACATTATACACAACGACGTGTACAGTCGTTTTGTAGTAGCCATTTCCCCCATTATTTTCGAAACTCAGATGAAATGTTATGCATCCCTTCTGCCTTATTTGACCGTAAGTCATCCAAAGCTCTTTCAAATTCTGATTCTAATACCCCATCCATTACTTCTTCCAAACCGACGTCTATTTCTTCGTCTATCACGTAAGCACACAAGTATTCCCGCTCGTAGAGGCTACCAACGTTCGCTTACCACGTATCTGCTCTCTCCTCTACATTTAACAATGGTATACCCATTGTTAGCGCTCTTGCTTTTACTTTGACCACAGGTTGTTTTGAAATTTCTGTATGCTGTGTCCATACTCCCGAAAATCACTTCTTTTTCGATTTCTTCACATTTAGCCATTTTCCTTTGTTTCCCTGCACTTCGTGTGTATTTTGTTCCTAAGTGACTTGTATTTCTGTGTTTCTGAATTCCCTTCAACATTTTTGTACTTCGTTCTTTCGTCGCTCAACTTAAGTGTTTCTTCTATTATCCACTTTTTCTTCGTGTTTACTTTCCTTCTATACATAGGTTTCTTTCCAGTTTCCGTGATTGCCCTTTTTAGAGGTGTCCATTGCTCTTCATCTGTACTGCCTGTTGAGGCATTCATTATCGCTGTATCTATAGCCACAGAGAACATCATCTCTTCATTCCTTAGTACTTCTGAATCCCACTTCCTTGTGTGTTGATTATTTCTGACTATCTCTTAAACTTCAGGCTACTACTCATCCTTAGGGAATAAGGGTATTTTGGTGCAGTTTTAATTTATTAAAGATCGCGGCTGTCCCATGTGGGGTCCCCCACCCCCTCTCCACGGGAGGAGGGGGGGAGGGGAGATGTGGGAACATTACCAAAGTTGGTGCAGTGTGTATTGTTGCCAAATTTATACAAGATAGCTCTCTCCTTTTGCTTCCCACCCTCCTCCTTATGGCTGTAGATGAGTGAAGCCACATTGTTGACGACACCACCACGGTTCCTGGCCCCTCCCTCACTTTCGCCCACCTTCCCTCCCATCCCCCATTCCACAGTTCCCTCTCCCATGTCCCCTCCCCTCCAATAATTGTGATTTGGTGGGAAAAAGATTTATTGTATTCTAAGCTGCTGCAGAGGAGGGATGTAAGGTATTGTCTGTATATGTGTATTATCCTGCTGGAAGAATTTTCTGAAGTCTGCTGGGGAGAGGGTAATCACAATCACACTTCAGCCTTTCCATCTGAAACTGAAATAAACATAGTGGCTTAAAATTGGTGGGAAGACACAAAAAAGCCCTCGTGATGAAACTGATCTCATGGCATAAGATTGGTGGTATATTTGAGCAATATATTGTTTATTTATTTAAACATTAATGAAATTAATTAATTGCTGGGAAATGTGTTCAACTGATGAGAAGTGGATGTTGGACAGAGAGGAGTTTAATAAGTGTATTCACTGAAAGCATACAGCTGAAGACCGCGCCCATAACTTCCTACATGAGGAAAGGAAGAAGTTGATAATGGATGAGTACAGGGGGAATACATTTCAGCAAATAATGGTGATGCAGGTGAATGACCTGAGGATGCATTTCTCAAATCATAGAGACTACTGCCTGTGCTGAAGATGTTCATGTTTTTTGAAATGGCCAGTCAGTCCACAGTGCAGTAGACAAATGCCTCCTATTCCACTACCCCAGACTGAATGAATAAGAGTTGCTCACCAGGGTTTGCGGGGCTCCACTGAGGACGGTTGAAATGGGTTTTCTCCCACATTTTTTATGGCGTATGTCTGCACGTTCACCTTGCTGTGTGCCCTAGTCCACAATACCACTCGACATTGGTGGGTAATTGGCATACAGCTGCTGCCAGAACAATTGCCTCCTACCAATCTACATTTGTTTAGCTTCTGTGGAACTTGTATGCAGATACGAGGTAAGAGGGGATGTTCAATCAGGTGCTGCAAGGTTTCCTGGGGAATGGCAGTCCATGCTTCACGAAGTGCAGCACCGACCAGAGGTATCGATGTCGGTCGGTGAGGCCTGGTACGAAGTTGGGGTTCGCAAACATCCCAAAGATGTGCTACAGTATACACGTCAGGACTCTGTGCTGGCCAGTCCATTCCAGGGATGTTATTGTCGTGTAACCACTCCGCCACAGAACGTGCATTATAAACACAGGCTCGATCGTCTTGAAAGATGCAATCGCCATCCCCGAATTGCCTTTCAGCAGTGGGAAGCAAGAAGGTGCTTAAAACATCAGTGTAGGCTTGTGCTGTGATACTGCCACGCAAAACAACAAGAGGCGCAAGTCCCCTCCACGAAAAACTCGACCACTGCTTCCGAATTTTACTGTTGACACTACCACGCTGGCAGATGACGTTCATCGGGCATTCACCACACCCACACCCTGCCATCGGTCGCCACATTGTGTACTGTGATACATCACTGCACAAAACATATTTCCACTGTTCAGTCATCGAATGTTTAAGCTCCTTTCACCAAGCGAGGCGTCGTTTGGCATTTACCGGCGTGATGTCAGGCTTATGAGTAGCTGTTCCACCATGAAATCCACGTTTTCTCACCTCACGCCTAACTGTCGTAGTACATGCAGGTAGATCCTGACGCAGTTTGAAATTCCTGTGTGATGGTCTGGATAGATGTCTGCCTATTACACATTATGACCCTCTCCAACTGTCGGTCTCTGTCAGTTCAAAATGGCTCTGAGCACTATGGGACTCAAGCGCCGAGGTCATAAGTCCCCTGGAACTTAGAACTACTTAAACCTAACTAACCTAAGGACAACACACACATCCATGCCCGAGGCAGGATTCGAACCTGCGACCGTAGCGGTCGCGCGGTTCCAGACTGTAGCGCCAGAACCGCTCGGCCACCAGCGGCCGGCGTCTCTGTCAGTCAAGACACAAGGTTGGCCTGTACGCTTTTGTGCTGTACGTGTCCCTTCACGTTTCCACTTCAATATCACATCGGAAACATTTGACCTAGTGATGTTTAGGAGTGTGGAAGTCTCGCGTACAGACGTATGACACAAGTGACACCCAATCACCTTACCACATTTGAAGTCCGTGAGTTTCACGGAGCGCCCCATTCTGCTCTCTCAGGATGTCTAATGACTACTGACGTCGTTGATAAAGGAGTACCTGGCAGTAGGGGGCAGTACACTGCACCTAATATCGAAAACGTATGTTTTTGGGTGTGTCTTGATACTTCTTATCACATATTGTACATGGTAAGATTGTATAGGCCAGCAAACTGTCACTGAAGTGTAGGAAGATCAATATACACTACCACAACTGACAGAAAATATTTCACTGCTCTAATTACACTACGAAATTGTTGTGAAAAAAACACCACTCAAACACAACGCATCATAATGCAACACGTCCACTCGGAATGGAGGAAAATCCTTGTAATAACACAACCACCACAAAACGGACTCCAAAATATTTCGCCATGAGAGAGATGTGGCAACTGCATGCGTTCACCTCAGTGTGTGGATGCAGACTATGCAGCTTATAACGAGCCTTTCCTACCCTCCTACTTCCCCTCCTCCTTCCCTCTCCGCTCCCCCCCCCCCCTCGCCGTATTTCGGGATACCAGTTTTCCAGACCTGTTCTAAACTGTCGCTGATGATATACAAAGAGATCCATTTGCTAGCAGTCGTACACTGTTTCCGGCCTGCAGAACTCGGTCACAGATGAAAAAAAAAAAAAATCTAGAACAGGACGCTTCCTGTAAGCAGTTAAAATTATTTTTCAGAAAAACTGCCGTCTTCTCCCTCCAACAATAGCGAAATACGTGATTGTTCGTCACGGATGAAGAACTGTATGTTCAACAGACAACTTATTTCTGGAAATGTCGACCCCAGGAACATAGCGAAATACTTGTCTATTCGCCACACACAACTGCTCAGGAGAAGAATGGCCTGCAGCATGCTACTGCCCTTGGGTACAACTCATGGTGAGAAGCTGCAGCTCTAAGGGGCTGTATTTACCAGAGGGTAGGGCGCCGTGACCAGTGGCCACTGGGGTCGCTGCTGGCAGTCACTATGCAATACACTGGCGCCGGCCACCCTGCTGCTGCCAGCCGCTTCCACCGGCCTCGTGCAGCCCATGTGTTCTTCTTGCCTCCGAGCACTCAAAATAGGTGTCTGTGTAAGTCTTGTAAATAAGTATCGTAGCTTTGGGTATTACAAACGTTTCAGACTCATACATATCAATACAGAACAGCAGCTATCTCACTATCTATTCTCTTTTTGGAAAGAGTCATTTTTACACAAGACAGCAAGCTACAATTCGTATCCCCTTGATCCTCATTATTCCGTAACATCCAACTGAGTGAAACTACGAACTCAACCTATTGTCGTTGATGGACGAGCAACCTGTGGATGTCGGAGCTCTTTTGTCGACGGAGATTTTTGTCGTATTTTCCTAAAATTTGCCTATTTTCCACCAATTTTCGCAATTTTACCGGCTTTTCTGTAATTTCTACACAGTTGACCCAGTTACTGGAGTCTTAAACAATAGCTCTTGACGACTTGTCACGTCAACAAATGTCTCACCGCTTCGATCTCGTCATGCTATCAGCCAAAGACATTGCAGCATGGTTCTCATTTTCTGTATCGTTGCTAAATCATCACGTCTATTACACTGCGAGTGCTATATGCATATGAACATATCGTGAAGCCTGTTATGCTGTTTACATCTCATGACATAAATACTGTTTCTAGTGTAGGAAATAGCCAGCAGCAGAGAGGAGGTGCAAAAACTAAGTCACTGAGCTGAAACACCAATAAATCAGTAGGACTTTATTGCGATTGGCCAACTTTCCGTATGTGCATGAGAGATTCGAAATATTTTCGCATTCATGGGATAAAGTCGGAGTCTAGTCTCATATATCTACGAAAAAAGGTTTACTATACTTTCAACTATGTATTTCGATTGACTTCATGCCTGTACCATCAGAAATGTATGCATGTAGATCGTAAAGACGGAAATTACCAGGATTTACTAGCAGGTTGACGAATTTTACCAGTATAAAATCAAGCCGCATTTGGTTATGTCAGCAATATGAGTATATACATATGCAAAAAATGTGGCAAAAGGCCATAAAATAGGTAAAATCATGAAAATTGATGGAAAATATCTATAAACGGAGGATAAATATGACGAAATGAAGGAGAAATGGAGGAGGATGAAAGAGTGCTTACTTGTCACTTTGGTGCACGAAAATTCTTATAAAAGGGAATGAGTGTGTGACAGGAATAGGAATTCGAAAAAAAGTCGTCATGGAAGCACTGGGAACCAGGGAAACAGTAATTGTTAGTGAACGGCGATAAGACGGCTGGAATATGGTGTTTAACGTGGATGACCACCAAATGTAGAGTAATAAATTTGTATATGTCGTATCACAAGCTCAGGTATGAACCCAAAGTTATCGGCAACCACCTTACAGATTTTTATAAAGTGTCCAGACATGTGACTGCAATAAAATTTTCTTCCCCTTTAACCAAAGTGACCCTAAGCAAGACTGTTTAAGTGTTCTAAACTCACACAAACAGCATTTACAATGTTCTGCACTGTACTCTCTACCAATCACAATCATGTGGTGTGTGCTACCATATACCTTGCAGAACAGTTGCTCCATGGTTTTAACAAAATTCTGCTGTATGTCTAGTGAGACAATAGAAATATATACAATATGAGGCTTACCTGGAACAGAGAACTTGTAGGGTGAATGTATGTCAAGTATTGGAAATATATTCCTTGCTTTGGAGTATAAACAGCATTGCATTCACGACTGATATATCGGCAATCACACTCCTTTAACAGTATAACATGATTAAATGCAGAACCGTGTAACCTTAGAAGTGTGCTTTTATCATTTCTCTCTTTCCAATACCTTCTTGGTATGGGCTCTCAACAGTTTAACAATACTCCCAAATTGATAGCATAACTGATTTACGTAAAATCTTTCAAAATCCTTCCGACTGGAGTTCCATCATGCATAAACCATATGTTTCTTCTTCTTCTTAACCGCCTGTTATGTCACCACAACAATCTTAAAAGTATCAGGCTTGTATGTACGTACCAATAACGAGAGGTAAACCTCCTCAGCATGCATGTAACTAAATAGATCATGTGTACTTGAATGGGTACGTAAGTAAGATTGGTAGGGAACAATTTTCGCAGAACGGCAGTTACGGTATTGAAATGAGAATATCGGTGTATATCGCTAGCGTCGGTTGGTTGTGTAAGTTTGGTACACGTTCATGCTCTTTCCGACAGCCAAATATCGAAGTTTACTAATTATGTGGAACTCAGTTCGTTCTGTTTCTTCACGAATGCGTGATGTATTTGGTATAGAGCCCTCCTACTTCTGGAGACAATGCTGCAGAGAGGGTTGGTTAAAGACAGAGGAACAGTTACGAGATGCATAGAGAGACCATCTAGAGTTTAGCTCGGCATCCTTAGCCAATAAATTCAACGAAGGGGCATCTCTTTCCTGCATAGATAGCAGAGTGCTGCTATGGAAATGATTCGTTTGGTAGGATGGTAACCATGAAAAGTGATTGCGAGATCTTTCAATCTCCGACTTCAACCTAAGAATGCGAGATTACGTTTCAACTCCCGTCCACATAGGGAGAGATGGCCAATCGTAATAAAATCTTTCCGAATTTATACGTATTTCGGTAAAGGAACGTAGTTTTCAAATCCACCATGACTAGTAGATTTTCATCTCCATTTACGTCCTGCTCAGTATCCTCATACGCTTCCTCTATCTCTTCTTCCTCTGCTTGTGACGTCGACATGTGTACCTGAACTGTGTTATCGGCGTTGGTTTGCTGTCTATCCTGGTGGGAACAACCCTACCACTGAACTATTCACAATAAATCACTCCGTGGCCTACCCTCCTGATCATAACGAATCCTACTCTCGTTATACCATTTTCTTCTAGTGTTCATATTACTCTAAACTCCTCTGACCAGAAATCCTTTGCAGTTCACTTCATTGACCCCGCTGTATGAATTCTGAGCCTTTGCATTTCACTTTTCAGATTTTCTAGCTTTCCTACCATGTCTAAGTTTCTGAAATTCCACTCACCAGCTCGTAGAACGTTCCCGTTTCGTTGGTTATTCAATCTTTTTCTCATGGCCACCTCCCCCTTGGCAGTCCGCTCCTGGAGATCTGAATGTGGAACTAGATCGGAATCTTTTGCCAGTGGAGAGACTATCATGTCACGTTTTTCAGCTACGGGCTACATGTCTGTGGATTCACATTCGTGTCTTTAATGCAGTGATTTCCATTGCCTTCTTCAACCCCATGCCGTTGATCATTGCTGATTCTTCCGCCATTTTGGAGCCGTATCCCACCCCATGGGCAAGAGAGTACCCTACACCTATGTCTGCTTCTCCGTCTTGCTTGACAAGGCCGTTGTCAAAACGAGAGTAACTTGTTATGCCGGAAGTCAACGGGCACCATTGCTGGTAATTTCATTCAAGATGTAAGCTGTGACGCCACTCGAATCTGGGACCGAGGACATTATGATTAACAGCTAAAGACGCTACCCACCTTGTTTTCTCTGCTTTTGTTCGTTATTATTCTCATCATGACGTCATATGACATCCGTTAAAGTTCATCGTTGAATACTTCACTCAGTTCTTTTTATTATAGAGGACACCGAACACTCTGTCCCAACGCGAGGCTGGTAATAAAATTTATTACGATGCAGATAAGAACTTGGATTCTTGCAACATTTCCTCTGGCCTGTTTACCGGAGACGGTACTGATGATAAATATTAAATACGTTTAATTAAATATCTTGGTAAATTAAAATTGGAACAGAACAATTAAAGAAAATCTTAGAGTAATGCTTTCGGAGAACACGACAGGTGTTAAGCTGAAGTTTTATGTGGTACTTGCAACTCAACGTAATCGAGAACCGTTCAATACTGAATTACCCTAAGAATGTAGCTTACGGTGCTAGCCTAATTTACACTCAAAAGCGACTAACGCTATAAGTTATACCGAAACGGTTACGAAATGTTCCAGCATCCTGACTTCTGAAAATAAGATATAAAATTTCTTAAGCTTAGCCATATTACATGGAATTGTTTGTCTACGACTTCATTGTAAATTATGAAATAGTTTCAACTGCTTCAGTCACATTTTACTAATATTTATTAGCATTAGGAGTTTGGGGATAATGCTGGCGTCATAATGTGCATTGCAGTTACATGCACATTAGATAAATATGAAGTATGATTGGGTCCATTTGTCGTGTGTCAGTGATATGTAACGACATATAAACCTGTGCAGAAAGATACATTATTTCATTTTAGTATATACCATAAGATAAATAAATAATTAAATCATTTCATTAGTGTATTTACTTACATATTTTCTGCGAATTCATTTGTGTGGTACACAGAGTGCAGTAACAAACACGTCATAATCGCGTAACACTCCCACATTCAGATGTTAACGTCATTCCACAGAGTCTTCTTGACTGACACGACAAACTAATTTCTAATGCTATGATAGTACAGACAATAAAGATGAGATGTGGTCTAACGCACAATTTTAATTGGCCAGATAAATTCAAATAAGCGCACACTCCACTGCAGAGTGAAAACTCATTCGGGAATGATCTGTCATTGATGGTATGGGGAGCAGTGCAGATTTTTTGATTTTTTTTCCATGTATGATGCAATTATAGCACTCTTAAGACACAGTGCAGGACGTGAAAGCTTCACACACTTCTGCAAGTCAGGAACTCCCCCCTTTGCGTGAACATCATTTTGTGGAGCTCCAGCAAATAGTTTCCTCAAATTACGAGACAAAGAGCGAGGTGGCACAGTGATCACATATTGTACTCGTATTTTCGAGGACGGCGATCTAGGTTTTCCGTGGTACCACTGTACCGCGGAAGTCGAATGCTAAATGGTTGTATAGAAAGTTCACAATCGGTTTCCTTCCCCATCCTTCCCTACCCCGAGTTTCTGCTGTCTGATGACCTCACCTTCGACATGTCGCTGTACTCTGATCTTTTATTCCTTTTTTTTTGTCAATTTCTACAGATGTAAGTAAAGTGTAGCATTCTAACATGTGATCTCAATTGCGGCCCCGTCTCCAAACTTTCTTATCCCACAGTTACTGTTTGGGTCCGTAATTTAGGCTCAAGTTGTTTAGTTGACTCAGTATTATTCATGCAAGCTAGTGATAAAGATGGAGAACCCGCTTGTCAAGGTGTGTATATCTGCAATGTTGATCTTCATCTGCAGGTTCTCCTGGTAAATAGAGTCAAGCCACTTCAATGCGAAATTCTTAAAAGTTGATCTACCGTAGCACCAGTGACTCCAACCGTACTGAGGTACAATTGGTGTGTGTGTGTGTGTGTGTGTGTGTGTGTGTGTGTGCGCGCATGTGTGTGTGTGTGTGTGTGTGTGTGTGTGTGTGTGTGTGTGTGTGTGTGTGTGTGTGTGTGTGTTTAAACGTGGTTTTACTATCTATCCTGTGACTACCAAATTTGGTATGTCCCGTTAGCAAGAGGCCATCTACAACATAGTTATTAAGTTGCGCCTAATTGCGAAGTATACCGTTTGTAGACATGACAATGGTGTGTTGCGACCATATAGCATACGATACTAATTTACTGAACCCGAGAGTTTAATTGTAAACTGAAACGAGAGCTCTTTAAATATCACAATGTTGAGATTTATTTCCTAACTTCAGATTAATTCTTTCATATGTATATCAGTAGAAGGGCAACAAAAAAGTTGTCACAGTTGTAACTGAAAATCATACATAAGCTACGAACCTTGTGTTATACCGACGACGTATTCTTGCTAATAACAGGTCACTGAATTCTTTTGGTTACTCGTATCGTGCGCGATTCATATCATGAATCCAAATGGCACTGTTTGTGTTAAAAAAAAACTGATATGAAACTAGCAGTAAGGTACTATCAGCTTGTGTGTTAACTGTGATGGCTGCTTATTAATATTTAAAGTGGTAATTATTCAGAAAAGTAAAAGTGAAATATGTAGAGTACTTAACTTATTTGATTTCAGTGACGTTCATTGATCCTTTCGCACTAAAAACTTAATAATTGGCAATTAATATTCGTAACTTCACTATTATGTTGCTTGGAAGTTTCGTAATACTGTAGTCTCAAGCAAATGCCAATAAAATTGAATTGTTGCTAGCTAGTTTAGTTTAATTACAAGGTTTAATTTTCCTACACCACAGTTTGAAGTCAGTACACATTACAACTGAAAAGTTACCTACTGTTGCAGACAGAGCAGTGTCAACATACCAGTGCATATCATATGTTAAACCGCACTTTATTCAGTAGGAGGAACATCCATGTCAAGCAGCGAATGCCCTATTCAGGTTCAAGGGGATCAGTGTAGTCAGTTCTAGGATTTTACGAATTTAGTGAAATGAAACTTATTTGGGAAAATGATCGTAAAATAAGAGTACAAGCACACTGAAATGCATTTCTGTAATCCTCAGCAAATTATAACTGCAATAAAAATCAATAAATGACAGTTCATTTTTACAGATTGTAGTATAACTTTTCGTGAATGTGTAGTACACGATGACGTTCTTAATCATCACACACCGCAGTCAAAGTAAATCACGTCATCCAGCTTTCTGCTATGTAGCCTCTGAAACACCATGAAACCTATTGAACTTAGTTCCTTCTTACCTCCGTACCTGTTCTGCTTGTAATTCGGCTGTCGTCCTCCAGGCTGCATTCTTCTACCGAGGTTCTCACTAGCATACAACTGGAAATCGACTATCACACCGGAACTGCACTGCATACTATTTTAAAAGGACGTATAATGCACAGCTCTTCCAACTTCTGCAGCGAAGTGGATTGTTCTCATAAGGAGCCTTGCCAGCTTCTCCAGCACGATACTCTCAGAATTATGAATCTCATTGAATAGCCCTGTAAATTCTGCTTATCAGAAATTACAATGACAAAAACTGAAACATCTTCATCGTGGATTAATTAAAGAATAAAGTTATGCAAGTGTATATCGAATATTCAGGTAGTTCCAGTGAACGGTTGCTAATGGCGTCAGCGTTCAGAACCTAACCTAAGGGATGCCGCCTTAGATTTACGTCAAATTTGAAACGGCCCCTGTAAATGGTTAGAAGATAAATGATTACTGATATCTTGAAGGATAGTACATATATTTAACACACGAACTTTAAAGATACAATGATGCAAGAAAATCTGAAATTAGAATCTAATACTCTGTG
Organism: Schistocerca nitens; assembly: GCF_023898315.1. NCBI lineage: Eukaryota > Metazoa > Arthropoda > Insecta > Orthoptera > Acrididae > Schistocerca > Schistocerca nitens. Next base: position 364,398,476 of record NC_064619.1, read on the forward strand.
ACTGTGGCTCCCGTCACTCTATTAGTAACTGGCCTCACTCACTGAGAATTCTCCGGGAAGAGTCCACCTTAAACAGAGACAGCTTGTTTTATTACGCTGACATTTGACGTCACTCTTACTGTGTCAACTGGCCCCTATGTGTGAACTGCTGCCGAGTAAGTATTTGAGACCAGACAGATAAGTCATCAGTCTCCTATTCACTATTCACCTCCATACCCAACCTGCCTACGTGTACTGTAAGATTTGTGTGAAAGAGTGTGAAAGTATTCTCAATACTTTCGTAGCGTGTACCTGAGACGAAACATGGGAAACAGCCGGGTATACATCTAAGGGTATCTGGGAAACCGCTAAGAAACCACATACACCGTAGCCAGCTCACTGACCCCTCGTCGTCAATGCGCCGGGCGGATATAGTTCGGGTCCCCGTCTCAGAAGTGGTTGCGATAATACGTGCAGCTACCGGGGCAGGTACTTCCTAATTACGAGGAATCTCATAAAAAAATTAGCGATTTTACTATTTCCAGTGACACTGAAGCTGAATTTCAGTATGCTTCCGCGGATCAAAATGGCATTCGGAGACCGTCACGGACAGCCAGTTATTTCTCTATGTAAATCATCTTCAAAATACGAGTAGCGTTCTGCCCCAGCCTCCCACGGGTAGCCAAATGACCTGTCTGGCTTAGCGGTAATAAACTGTGTGGTGTCACCGCCAGACACCACACTTGCTAGGTGGTAGCTTTAAATCGGCCGCGGTCCATTAGTACATGCCGGACCCGCGTGTCGCCACTGTCAATAATTGCAGACCGAGCGCCGCCACACGGCAGGTCTAGAGAGACTTACTAGCACTCGCCCCAGTTGTACAGCCGACGTTGCTAGGAAAGGTTCACTGAGAATTACGCTCTCATTAGCCGAGACGATAGTTAGCATAGCCTTCAGCTTAGTCAATTGCTACGACCTAGCAAGGCGCCATTTATCCTTTGCTATGTGTCTAATGAAGCATGTACAGTAACAAGATCAATGTTCACCAATTGTGGATTAAAGTTAAGTATTCCAGAAGCTACGTACTTTTCTTTATAGCATTCATTAAGTATCCTGTTTCAGACCTCACGCCATCCTGCGTGAGCTTATAGCGTGCATTTCGGCTTCCTCAAACAACACGGTGTTGGCACTTCTGCCCACACATCAAACTGTATACACAAACCTCCCTCGTGAGTCAGAATGTCTATTAATGAAAAACTTATCGAAATCCCTACAGTAGTTCCTGAGATTAGCCTTTAAACGCAAAAACATACGGTATGGGACTCCAATTTATTGTACTTAAAGATGTAGTGAACCGGGTAGACAAGAGAATACATGGATTAAAGGCGTATTACAACTAAAATCTCAACAAAAATGTCAAGATCGTACATAATATTGGTCGTATTTTTCGGTATGATCAAATCCCATGTATGTTACGTCGTCGAAGTTCTGTTGAACGATTCTTTGAAATGCCACAGAAAAGTTTATATAGTTCTCTCAGTAAAAAAACAAAGTCGGTGTAGTGATCCGGTGACTATTAACGATAAAAATTACTTGCGAAGGTAAGAGAAATCGTATACTGTCCGCTATAATTTGGCGGAAACATCACCGCGATATATTTGTTCATTCTGGATTTATCTGAGCTGGCTTCTCTTAGCTGCCTCACAATATATCTAGCCCTCACAATCCCTTATGTGGTCTATTGCGAACAGCGGATAAATTGAATAGCAGTCATTGTGATAGTAAACTTAAGCGCGGAATTTCCTCTCGTTTGCACGTCATTGTCTGTAAAGTTCTACAGTTAAAATAAAATATTACAGTCCCTATATTTACAAAAACAATTTACATTTTTCTTTATATGGTTCAGAAAAACAAAGATAGCTGGAACAGCATCATCTTTCAGCCTTCTACAGTTCACAGAGTTTGCAAGGAAACAATTCCCTAAAACCTGTGATTTTGTAACAGGAAAGTGTAATTAAATGCACTTTCATTATATTATCGCTTTGTAGACACGTTTATCAGACAAGCACATTAACACACCGAACATTTTAAAATATCCGTGCTTTTATCGGCTTTAATACTGGTTCCTTTGTCGATAATTGTGTAATTAAACACTGTGCGAATCTTCACCATTCTCTTTCACGTAATATGGAATGCACAGAGAGTACAATTACAACTAACTAACGCTGCATATATCGGTCAATAAAAGCCACAATACACTTCTAATTAACATGCCGTTACTACTGTTGTGGTGTCCAGCCGAAGGTTCAAACTATTCCGCGACTGCAGCGCCCTCGAGGAGTCTAGTTATTTTTGCGAAGTCTTTGACCTACACTCCTGGAAATGGAAAAAAGAACACATTGACACCGGTGTGTCAGACCCACCATACTTGCTCCGGACACTGCGAGAGGGCTGTACAAGCAATGATCACACGCACGGCACAGCGGACACACCAGGAACCGCGGTGTTGGCCGTCGAATGGCGCTAGCTGCGCAGCATTTGTGCACCGCCGCCGTCAGTGTCAGCCAGTTTGCCGTGGCATACGGAGCTCCATCGCAGTCTTTAACACTGGTAGCATGCCGCGACAGCGTGGACGTGAACCGTATGTGCAGTTGACGGACTTTGAGCGAGGGCGTATAGTGGGCATGCGGGAGGCCGGGTGGACGTACCGCCGAATTGCTCAACACGTGGGGCGTGAGGTCTCCACAGTACATCGATGTTGTCGCCAGTGGTCGGCGGAAGGTGCACGTGCCCGTCCACCTGGGACCGGACCGCAGCGACGCACGGATGCACGCCAAGACCGTAGGATCCTACGCAGTGCCGTAGGGGACCGCACCGCCACTTCCCAGCAAATTAGGGACACTGTTGCTCCTGGGGTATCGGCGAGGACCATTCGCAACCGTCTCCATGAAGCTGGGCTGCGGTCCCGCACACCGTTAGGCCGTCTTCCGCTCACGCCCCAACATCGTGCAGCCCGCCTCCAGTGGTGTCGCGACAGGCGTGAATGGAGGGACGAATGGAGACGTGTCGTCTTCAGCGATGAGAGTCGCTTCTGCCTTGGTGCCAATGATGGTCGTATACGTGTTTGGCGGCGTGCAGGTGAGCGCCACAATCAGGACTGCATACGACCGAGGCACACAGGGCCAACACCCGGCATCATGGTGTGGGGAGCGATCTCCTACACTGGCCGTACACCACTGGTGATCGTCGAGGGGACACTGAATAGTGCACGGTACATCCAAACCGTCATCGAACCCATCGTTCTACCATTCCTAGACCGGCAAGGGAACTTGCTGTTCCAACAGGACAATGCACGTCCGCATGTATCCCGTGCCACCCAACGTGCTCTAGAAGGTGTAAGTCAACTACCCTGGCCAGCAAGATCTCCGGATCTGTCCCCCATTGAGCATGTTTGGGACTGAATGAAGCGTCGTCTCACGCGGTCTGCACGTCCAGCACGAACGCTGGTCCAACTGAGGCGCCAGGTGGAAATGGCATGGCAAGCCGTTCCACAGGACTACATCCAGCATCTCTACGATCGTCTCCATGGGAGAATAGCAGCCTGCATTGCTGCGAAAGGTGGATATACACTGTACTAGTGCCGACATTGTGCATGCTCTGTTGCCTGTGTCTATGTGCCTGTGGTTCTGTCAGTGTGATCATGTGATGTATCTGACCTCAGGAATGTGTCAATAAAGTTTCCCCTTCCTGGGACAATGAATTCACAGTGTTCTTATTTCAATTTCGAGGAGTGTATATAAACAGTGGTCAGAAACAGTAGGAAAATCCGATCAGGCGTTGCGCGTGCAAGTTCATATGGCTCGCCAGATACGAATAGTGTGAGTTGTTCTCATAGCGGAAATGATACTGCGGGAACTGTTCCGCCTTTGGTTCGGTTCCTGCCTCATTTTGGTATCGCTCTCTTATTCGGTTGTAGGAAACCAAATGAACACATTTGGTGGTACCTACTCTGGCGGACAGCTTGAATTTGCTCGCTGCGACGTGATTGGTCAACGCTCTCAGCCATCTCTCCTTCCCACTTCTTAGATTGAGTTATTAAGTAATCGCCATCTGTTTTTTATTATCTGCCTCAAGATTCTTAAGCCTGGTGCTTAAACTGTCTACCGACGTTTCTACAATGGACAGTGCTGCTCTGACCACCTGTACATTGCCTTTCAGCTGATTTACTAATTCAGAAAGGCTTTCGCACTTCTTCTTTACTTCGTTTGGTTCGGATATAATGTGTTGTAGATCAGTTAAGATCCTGTTATGTCTTTCTTCTTTATTCTTTTCACTATCGTCTTCTAGAGCGGCTTGTTTTGTATCTCTTCCAGCCTCTATAGCTTTTAACAATTCCCTATATTTCTCGGCAAGAGCAGCAAATCTTTTCTCTTGTTTACGTTCACGTTCGGCTTCGAGAACCGCTAATTTCATATCTCTCTCCCGCTTCCTCTGCTCCAGTTTCATCAAAAACTCGGAATAGGCGTCCCGGGAACTAGTCCAGGCACTCGTGGCTCCTACCGCTTCGGATGTTTCCTGTGTGTATTCAAGTAAATCCAACGAGACGTTACCAGACCCCTCGTCATCACGATCTAATTGTGACGTAGATTCTTCTGCGTCAGTTTGACCTGCGTCAGCTATTCCTAGGTTATTTGCTACTAGTAAGGTCTCAATATCTGAACCATCCAGTTTACTTAAATTACTGCGAAACCCATATTCTACAAAATTCGCAGACTTCACCTTTCCTTTGCAAATTTTCTTAACTATTTCACCCGAATTAATTTCTCAAGAAAAATCTGATGTCCTTGAAACACAATTACTAGAAACATTCCAATTAAAACCCACTTACTGATCTCTAAAGAACTAAAAAGAAATCACACGACAAAAGAATTTTGCTACTACTACCTGCAAAAGTTGTGAAGATCTTCCCTTGGTTTTCTACTTAACACCACACAAAATTAGTTAAATAAGCAATTGAAAAAGCTTTTTTAATGCGTCTCTTAGAAACACAGTGAAACGTTCAGCGGCAAATATCAAAGTTCTCCAGGAAAGAACCCACGAATACAAGCGTCCTTGCCTTAATATTAGTAGGATAAGTCAGACCAGGAATTCGCCTCTCAACAATTTTGAGCCTTATGTGACGATGATAATGAGCTCGTTCGGTTACAAATGACAACAAATACAGATCATGAAACGGAAAACACAATTTACATTAGTTACACAGATTAAATCAGTCACAATTAGATATCACAATTTTCACAAGAATAATGTCATACTATCAGAATATTTTAAACAATATCTACCTGGTTATTTTCTTCGTCGACCCCCATGTTCGGCGTCTTGACTTTATATATTTTAACATGTGTTTCTCTTGGCTGTCGCATCGTCTTGTGTATAGATCTCGAAGTACTTCGTATGTTGTGTTGTCGTAGTATGTTAGCTCTTAGCACACAGTTTTCATCTGCCAGGAAGTTTCATATCAGAGCACACTCCGCTGCAGAGTGAAAATCTCATTCTGGAAACACCCCCCAGGCTGTGGCTAAGCCATGTCTGCGCAATATCCTTTCTTCCAGGAGTGCTAGTTCTGCAAAGTTTGCAGGAGAGCTTCTGTGAAGTTTGGAAAGTAGGAGACGAGGTACTGGCGGAAGTAAAGTTGTGAGGACGGGGAATGAATCGTGCTTGGGTAGCTCAGGTGGTAGAGCACTTGCCCGCGAAAGGCAAAGGTCACGAGTTCGAGTCTCGGTCCGGCACACAGTTTTAATCTGCAGGAAGTTTTATGTTAGCTCCTATTTTTTTTTTATTTGAGTAACACGGCGACGAAGCTTCTACTAAGTTATTATAGTCTGGTCACTTATAAGAACACAGTTTAATAACAAACGCCTCGCTTCAAGGAGTCACAGCTCATTCGAATATAATTTTATTACTTTATAGTCGCTGCGTGCGATAGTGATGGGCTGTTTGCACCATACGCCACAGAACGAGCTACGTCGACATAATTCTTTAACAAGTTAAGAAAATGTTCCAGGCAGCTCAGGGTTTACGTCAGATCAGCGATTCAAACAGTCTGCAGTTTCCATGGAGATGCTGAAATTTTATGATAACATTTGAACGTCAATATCGATACTGTTAACTTTTCCAAATATTGACAGTAAAATGCTGTTAATTTCACCTTTTGATTTTCACTTGATAATTCTACTTAACGTCAAATGTCACAAATCTTCAGTTCTAATCAGTAAAGAATCTACCTCCCTCTCTCCTTAAACCAGTTCAAGTCTCTGAAATTAGATCTTTGGATTATGAAGATTACAACGTGGCGCAGATAGTACTGTTGTAAAATGATCGATACACCTCGTATGTAACTTGACATATTTTCAGTACTTCACTCTACACAAGACGCAATATTAGCAATCGCAACAACGGTAATAACAGCAATCACAGGACAGAAATTGGAAAAGGAATCGAAATAGTATTTGTAATAGCACTGAGTTAACAACGATTGCTACTTGCATATACAGGCTAAAGCAGACTACGGGACTACACCTTTGTTCTCTTAAAACTTTATGTTCTTAGTCATTTTACTTCATTTCAATTAATATTTTTCTTCAATATTTCAAATGATTGTAATTTAAAACTTATTGTGAAGGAAAGAATTACTGAAATATTTCCCTAACACTGGCGGGAATTCGAGAGTGGTTACATTGGGTAACTTCAGTGATATTTAACCCAGGAACGGCGCAACGTATCATGTTTTTCCTAACAATTATTTCTCAGCACAACCTACCTTGCAACACCCTTACAGGCTTTTCATACAGTTTCTGATTACCGTGCATACGAGGTGAACCAGAACACCATAGACAAACTTTCAGAGGTTTCTCAGAGATGCGTATAAGTAGTTTAATACAACTAAGTGAACCACGGTCTTAGAGGGTTCGTTACAGAGAAGTAATGTAATTGTTATTATTCATTTTGTTGCAGTAGTCATCCAGTGAAATAGCCTGTAACAGGCAGTAAGCAAAACATACAACACAAAATACAGAGTAAAGCAACAATCCTCAGGCGCAAAACGTACGCTTTTATCACAGTATGTTCCGTCTGTTCTGTAGGCACAAATGCAGGACGAATGCAGAATCATTCTATTACAGGTATTATTCAAATTTTCGACCATCATGATCACGGCAGAGTGTGTTGCTGTCCAAAAATGGCACCAATGCTTCTGCGGTGTATAGTGGGCCATAGCTGACACGGATGAACGACGGTGAATATACGTGCAGCTGTTGAGCAGCTGATCGCCCTGATGAACCAACGGCCTGCTTACACTGTTTCCTCAACAACGGTTCAGTGAAATTTGCTGCTTATGGGTCTCCCTCGCAGGCGCCTGGTTAATGCAAACACGCTGTCTGCTCTTCATCGGCGACGAAGCCTGGAATTTGAGTGCCAACCGGAAGTCCACTGAATGGCGACATGCGATGTTTTCAGTGAAATCGCGTTTTATGATCCGCCGGACTGAGAGCAAACACCTTGCAACAATCGTTGGGAGGGTCTAGAACGGAGGAGGGAGCCCTATGGCGTGCAGAATGTTTTCGCGGTATTCCCTGAGTGATATCGTCATTATCGAAGTCCTTTGTCCAACTCTAAGTGCAGTTTGTTTCTCCTAGCCGCGACTGCATCTACCAGTACGACAATGCAAAGTGTCACACAGTTTGCAATGTAGGTTTGTGATTCCAAGAGCACCAGAATGTGTTTACTGTACTCTCCTGACCACCGAACTCCCATTCGAGATTCAGCTAAATCGGTCTGTTCGCGCGGTAAATTCTCAATCGAGACATCTAGTGCAGCTGGACACCGCCTTAGTCTGCATGGCTCGTCATCCCTGTCAGTACCTTGCATAACCTTACTGAATCTCTTCGTGCGCTTCTCGAGAGGTCCAAGCTGCAAAAATTAGTTAATCAGGCTTTTGACAGGTGGTCACATTAATGTGACTGAACAGTGTAGAATACATATTTGAACTCAGAGATTTTAGAGAATTTAGTAAATTATCCGCGCTTTTATGTTAATGTTTCAGTTAATTAATACTAATTGAAACATTGTATTTTATTGAAGTAATCACCTGCGTCGAGGTGTTTTTACCTGTGATACCTAAATTCCTTCAGAATGATTTTCAAAGTGTCGAAAAGTAAGTTAAACACAGTTCTCATATCAAGCTTTGCAGTATTAATTTATGGGAGTTATTCGCCACTAAGGTTATTACGCCACTGCGAATAAGAGGTGTTTCTGACCTCCTATCATTTAAGTAATACTGGGGATAATTTGTATTGGGAAACGGATAAGGAGAGCTTGAATAACACGAATAAAATGGATAAAGTAAATAAAAGTAAAAAGAGCGATATGGAAAGAGACATATGACCTCAAACAATGTTATGTAGCTGGTAAACGCCCGTGTTACGTTGCATTAGAGGCCACTTTTGCTAGGCGAAAGTTGGGTTTAGCGATCAATTGATGTTCCTTGTAAATTGAGTAGATGTAATAGGAGTAGCTGTAAACGATCCCTGACCATACATCCACACATGTTGTGTGCGCAGTGGCGGCGGCCAGGGGCTGCGCGTGCTGCCCACCCCCCGGCGGTCGTCGTCCATCGGCTGCAGGTCGCTGCTCTCCGGGCCGCGCAGGTCTTCCGTGGGACTCGTCTTCCTCACCTGCCACGACCCCGTCAGGGTGAGTACACGAGCAGGCGCAGCGAAGAAGGATTTCTGCTACTGGAAGAGTACACCGCGTCAATTGTTTGTCAGCACATACACGACGGTCAAACCGTTCAAAAGGCTTCATTCCTTTAGTTGTTTCCGATAAATGTTATAACACGCCCGGGGGTACAAATGGGCGGGGTACTTTTAAACTGGTAGTCGTTTCTCCTTTTCTTGACCGCGCGCCCTGTCCACACCACGTACCTGATACTCCCGCGACGGTGGCATTGTCCTGCTCCACACTGCTACTGGCTTGCCTGAAATTATCTACCGAACTATGGAAGCGGGTTTACGGGAGCCACTCAACGTTAAAACACAACATTGTTCTACGTCTGGTATGAACGACTATAATCTGAGACGATAAAAGAAAATCGCAAGTATCACTGTTTACATTCTAATTCACAAGTGTTTATCCGAATTAATGGATGATTACCAGTCCACAATATCACTCAGACGAGTGTACGGGTAACCGACACGACGCGGGTGATTGTTGATGATGCGGAAGCCGAATGATCGTACTAAAGTTCTTACGCTCGTCACGCATACACAGATATTTGGTACCAGTCCTCCTTCCCACTAGTAATAAACTTTAACACTTTTCACAAGGATAAATTTACAGCTCACAGTTCTCAGTTGTACGAGCGTGGGCGTAACCGTCGCGGCGCGGTTTATTGTTGTTGATGCGGAACGCGATGATCGAGCGCACGTTCTCACGCCCGCTACAAGACACTGGTACTTAAATGCTTTCTTGTGTGGTAAATGGTATTACTGATTCACATTAGCTCATTCTTGGAGACGGAACACGGCGCGGATGATTGATGAACAGTGCGACGCGCAACGAGAGGATACACAAATACGTTATCAGCAGCACTGCTCATTTTTAAATTACATCTTGACGCACTTTCCTCTGAATCATTTGCTTATTTTATCGCTTTACTGTAATAGCACTTGTAGCTACACTTCAACTTCCATACTAACAATGTCTCTCACATACAGAGCTACACACAACCCAACATGACAGTTCCGTGTCCCGCGCTCGACTCGACAGACGCGGTTGCCCGCAAAGATACTCCGCAACCAAGCCAGCGATATGACAGCACGCTTACAACTTACCTCTTATCGCCACCGACGACCATGGCTACAAATCTGGATGTAGTAGTTCTATTCGTGTAAATAACGCCAGCAGAAAACATATGCTGTAATAAGAATCGTGTGACGAAATACCAACGCTACAAGAAAAGGAGATCAAAGCTGGCAAGGAAAGTCTCTGCAATTTTTTATTTTATTTAGATTTTTATAGAAAAGGCAAGTGATCATTTATAAGCGAAAAAACTTATTTGGTAAAGTGGATATGCAACTTCAATTTCTACAAAAAAATATTTGCGTCAGAATTCAAACAGCTAAGAGAATACTGAAGTGACACGTTATCTCTCTCGTACCCTGGGTAAATGCTGACAGAATAACAACGTGTAAGGATTCTTGAGGAGCAGAAGTTTCTGACTGTTTCATAACTACTGCATCTTCTGCACATGATAGCGCTCCACTTATAATACTGTCGGAGCATATTTTGAACTACCTATATTATTATGTCTTTCTAGGAGGATAAACACATAAAACACTTAGGTGCACGTAGAGTAATCCTACGTGTTCACGGTTTCTTACACTATCTCCAGATAAAGCAAGGAAAGACTAGTTGTGCCCAGTTCGTAATATGTTATTACGTCCGCATGGGCCCTGCACGACGACTGTACAGAGCTCTTAGCTGCAACTGAAATCTCATATAATTTCTTTTCATTCATATGTAGGCTATCTCGCCATCACTTCAAAAAATGATAACTTAAAAGCTATTACAGAACTTTGTTTACTGCAAAACGTTTAGCGTTTCTTAAAGATTTTTTTCATTTCTCACTGGTTTTGGTGTATCAAAATAGGTACAGAACAGGTGTAGGCGCAATGCGTCATTTGGTATGCTCAATCCATATCTGTGACAGCTGCACTGTGGAATTATCATTGTTAGTATGGCAGGGAAGCAAGGGTAAAAGCGAGAGTAATCAGATGGTTCGAAATCTCTAAAAGAGACAGGTAGTGTCAAATCGCTCCCGCTGCACGGGCCCCACTCTCTCCCGATGTCCTGTCATTAGACTTCTTTTTGTAAGATTTTGTTAAGGATCGGTCAATGACACTGCTGACCTTCGTCCACGGATCAAGGAAGCACTCTCAATTGTTGATGCTGAGATGCTGACACATACACGTGTGATACTCGAATGTCGCACTGATGCTGTGCGAACGAGTGGGCAACACGCTGAAATTCTGGCACGGTAGAAAAAAATAATTGATAGCTGCTAAACGTTTTATAACAAATCACTACCATAACAGTGATTGTTTTAAAAAAAATGGCTCTGAGCCCTATGGGACTTAACATCTATGGTCATCAGTCCCCTAGAACTTAGAAATACTTAAACCTAACTAACCTAAGGACATCACACACATCCATGCCCGAGGCAGGATTCGAACCTGCGACCGTAACAGTCGCGCAGCCCCGGACTGAGCGCCTAGAACCGCTAGACCACCGCGGCCGGCGATTGTTTTTGAGCTATGATTTGTTGAAATGATAACTGAACCTTAGGGACACCCTGTGTCCCTGCTAACTTCCACTTTAATCTATTTTTATCTGTAAACTGTTTCCCTGTACAAGAGTCTGCCGACTTTAATGTTAGTAGATAGCTAATATTGCACCTGAAACTGGAGAAAAAGTTAATCTGTGAGTCATGAGGAACACTTTCCTCTCTTGACCAGTGTGTGTATGCGTATCAGACCAACCGACTTTCTGTTAACCTGTCTTCAACTTGTCATGGGCTATGCATCAACGTCGCCTTTATCTTCGTTGCTGGTTTCTTAACGAGCATGACTTCTAACTAGGCCGTAATTCATTTCCTTCGGACTCCTCGCGTTGTTTGCAGAAGATAAACAGCGTCAGTATATTTAAGTTTTTCTTCCATTTTAGGGTTATCTGCGAGAAAGCCCAGCACTTTATCACGGTGCCCTGCGCCGCTGCTCGGAGTGGAGGGATCTGCCAGACAAATGTCGCTCCTCCACCACGCCGTCTCTGCCCCTGCGTGGGTGGAGGCGGCGCTGTCGCCCAAAAACCAAAACAAAGCGGCGCTACACAGCCACTGATAACGCACGGATGGCGGGTAGGAAACTGAGTCCCGCTTTCAGAGGATTCAGGGCAGCGGGATTGGCGTGCGGAAGAGGAAGCAGGACCACTGCGACACGCCAAATGAGAAACTCTGCTAGTTGACGAATGTTTACCTCCACGCAGCCGCCCAAGCAAGACTGATCATTATTTATCATCCAACACAAGTAGCGCACAGCCTAATGGTCGTTATTTTATTTCAGTCTATTGTCAGTACTTCTGAAAAAAGAAATAACTTCATAATTCAAAGGAAAACGGCAATACTGGATTAAACTCAATATAACGCCTAAGGCGCTGGTAATAGTATTTCATTTTCTTATCACGAATCAAGAGATTAGGTACCAATTAGCCACAGGGTTACAAACTATAAAAAAAATAATTTCCCATTTCTATTTCATATCTCAGGAGTAACAAAAATCTAACGCCATCGGTTGGTCTTTACTCTGCGTAGCTTGCACATAGCCTGACGCCGAATCTACAGTGAGATGGCAAAAGTCGTGGGGTACCTCTTCACATCGTGTCGGACTTCCTGTTGCAAGGCGTACTGCAGCAGCTCGTCGTGACATGGACTCGACAAGTCGTTGGAAGCCACTGCAGAAATGTTGAGCTATACTGCCTCTTAGCCGTCCATAATTATATCCCATACATATTCGATGGGTTTCATGTCGGGAAATCTGTGCTGCCAAACCTCTCAAACGAATCGCGAACAACTGTGGCCCAGTGCCATGGCGCAATGTCATTCATAAAAATTTTATCATTGTTTGGGAACACGGATTTCCGTGATCGGCTGAAAATGGCCTCGAAGTAACCAAATATAATTATTTACAATCATTGCTTAGAACATAGGACGCAGTCCATTTCATGAAAACACTGCCCATCCATTATGGAGCCACCGACAGCTTGCACAGAGGCTTGATAACGACTTGCGTCCACAGTTTCGTGGGAGCTGCTCCATACTCGAATCACACCATTAGCTCTTACCAATTGAAATCGAGACTCATCTGAGAAGGCCATGGTATTCTAATCCTTGGCATCTAATCGGCACGGTCGCGAGCCCAGAGAGGCGTTGCAGGCGATGACGTGCATTTAGCAAAGGCACTCGCATCGGTCGTTCGTCTGCGACCGTAACTGATGAACGCCAAATTTCCCCGCTCTGTCGTAACAGTTGGTTATTTCACGTAGTTTTGCTTGTCTGTTAGCACTGACAACTCTATGCAAACACTCTTGATCATTAAGTGAGTGTTGCGTGTCACTAAGTTGTCCGTGGTAAGATGTGAAATGTGTAATGGTAGTGACACACCAAAATCACAATAGTAATCCGTTGGAGTTGCTACATATTTTATTACAATCAAAAGCATTATAAAATCGCAATCACAATAATATAGGAGACTGCCTTACACTTGAACAAATAACAACTAAATTTCTTTAACCGGAACAAGACCTATAAAACGTGAAATTTGAAAATTACTAGGTAAATATACTTAGGTAAAGCTTTACTTAAATTGTACAAATGTCCATACAATTCCCATCAGAACTCTCATTACTTCCAATCAGCTGAGGAACCGTTTAAAGGTAAGAACTCAGATCTTTTAAGGTTTGGCTAGCCAACTTTCCTGAACAAAACTGTGTACAAATACCGAAAACGGTCAAGGAGGTACTTTAATTTTGACCAAACAAATCTTCAGTTAATTAATCAACAATATTCTTAGAATGGTTACAACTAGAACATGACCATATGACAATACCCCTAAAATGAGGTTGCTTCATTATTGCATGTGACTTAGCGATAGACGCGAGCAGACCAAGGATTCAAATCAATACGAGAGATCCTCGAGACAGGAAATGACATAGAAATGTACTCAACTTTGCACAGCAATTGAATTTCAGATGCTATAATTCTCCGCTGGAAAGATGGAATCACGCAACAGTGACAACATAACCCAAGCTGTAAAGGAGAGGACAGAGCCTTAAATATCTCTCTGCCCCCGTGGTGCTCTGCTCCCAGTATGCTCGCGTCGACCGCCGCCAGTTATTTGTAACACAACACACATCAATGGAAGACAATATTATGAGACATAAACAACACAATCTTACCTAAAGAACAGGTGATCAGTACAACTGAATAGAAACAAATTTGCCTCCGTGAGGCCAGTGCCAGCCCTTAAACTTTGATTAATAAGTTCGCTCAAAATCATGCCCTAAAGTTAAGATGACAAGAATTATGTCGGCGCACATTTACGCGCCAAACTATCAAATGAACTACAAGGTAGAATAGAGGACGTATCTCGGCGTGTCTTGAAACGCCAGAGCCGGACTTACTCACTACTCGTTGCACTTCTAGCTGCCGGCCGAAGTGGCCGTGCGGTTGAAGGCGCTGCAGTCTGGAACCGCAAGACCGCTACGGTCGCAGGTTCGAATCCTGCCTCGGGCATGGATGTGTGTGATGTCCGTAGGTTAGTTAGGTTTAACTAGTTCTAAGTTCTAGGGGACTAATGACCTCAGAAGTTGAGTCCCATAGTGCTCAGAGCCATTTGAACTATTTTTTGCACTACTAGCTACGTCTTTAACCACGCTTCATGTCGGTTGGTTGGACGTAGCCACACTTCCTCAACTGCCGTCAAGATAGTAAGTGATAAACAACTAAAACAATTCCTAAGGATTTTTAGTATACTGGCATATACAATTAAGATGCACGCAACCCACCGAAGCAACTCGGCGACTCCAATTCAAGCGGCCGGCGTAGCTTAAACTCAAAGGAACTTTCCCTTCCGACCTCTAGGAAAACCAAATCACCACGGGCGGTGAATCTGCCCTCACGATTCAACACGCCGTAGCCATTGGCCCCGCTTCTTCGCTGTCCGACTCGTCCTCTTGTCGTCCTGCCTATGTACACAGTCCCACGTGACTCACGCTCACCGCATATCCCGACACACCTCCCCAGCAGAGCGCACGCGCTGCCGTTAAATCCACGCCGCCAAAGATGTCAGAAGACAAATAAGCATCAAAGTCGACTCAAAGATCAAAATGACGATCGACGGAAACTGGCGCCAGAAACGCACCAGCTCAAGAGGTAATGCGTGAAATTTAGTATCCTCGACACACTCTTGACACTGCAAATGTCGGAATATTGAACTTCCTAACAATTTCCAAAATGGAATGTCCCATGCGTGTAGCTCCAAGTATCATTCCGCGTTCAGAGTCTGGTAATTCACGTCGTACGGCCATAATGACGTCGGAAAACTTTTTGCATGAATCAGCTGAGTGCAAATGACGGCTCCACCAATGCACTGCCTTTTTACCTCGTGCACACGGTGCTACCGCCCTCTGAATGTGTGCGTATCGCTATCTCACTACTTTTCGCGCGTCAGTGCATATTACTGAGTCACTATCCCGAAATCCGGAACCCATTACCAGTGGCATGTGCAGTTTGCTTCCACGACAACGAAAATTGTATTTTCAATACTTGGGTGATTATTGGCTAAATTTGTAAATTTAAAACTGTCATAAACTACTCATTGACCGGTATAACTTCCTGTTAAACGTTTAACACAGTGAGACAAGTATTACAGTTAGAAACTGTTTCCCTTCAGGTAGCTTAACTAACGGCGTTCGAATAACCGGACTTTATTCACCCAAGTAGTGACGTCCAACAAACTTTACACGCAATTTCAAACTACCACGAAACTTTTTCTCGCGAATATCCCACTCCTCCCCACCCCAAAAAGTTAAATAAATGAAGTAAAGAAGTGAGAAAACTTTTCTTGTTGTAGCTAGTCGGGGTTTAGTGACAATAGATATTGGGCGTCGGTGACCTAGGGGAGCAAATATCATTCTTTTGTCAGGGATGGCGGGAGGGAAAGCGACACTTTGTGGGTGGTGGCATGGGCTCTTTCCTTGGCTCAGTGGCTGATGTGTGAATGAAACATTGGTGGTTCCATTAACAGTCATTTATTGAGATATAAGACCCTTTAAACAGGCAGAGTAATACAATATGTTTTTAACTTGGTCAATTTCTCGCGATAGCCGAGCGGCGCTCCGTCGTAGTGTGCTGGTTTCAGTGACCGCTGATGTGCCAACGGCTCGCTTGCAACGACACGCCTGGCGGCTTATTCTTCCATTCAGTGCCGTATCTGTGATTTACTGCGGCAGCGGCATGGTCCTCTCCTCGTGAATTCGTTCGTTATTAACAAGCGGATGTGGTGCAGCGCGGAGTGCGCAGTCGCGGAATGGAACCAACGACCCTAAGTTTCGGTGCCTTTTGGCGGTGTTCGTCTGCCTCTAGGTTCACAAGTGACTCATTCAGGAAGGTCACATCCACTTCGTCGTCAGCAGCCACATGGGTAAGTAACATGCGAACTTCTTTGTGGTATCATCTGGGATGACATCCTCCATGTTGACCTATCGGAGCGGTCCCGACATCTTCTTCTGTCGAGCAGCTTAGCGGCTAAGTCGTTGCAGTGAAGTATGACGTTCGCTGACTAACCTTCGAGCCGTCCGTATAGGCGACGTTTCTTCATGGCTTCTTTCTCCCCTCATGCCCGTTTGTCGGAGATATGTATTCGGTGATTTTGGCCAATATCGCGAAGTTTCTAGGACGGCGACTGATTCTTCAGTCGTTCATCCATGCTTGTCAGGTTGGACACGAACGTGAACAATGTATACATACGTGCCTGCTTTCCATTTATTTACCTCTATGCTGGTGTGGTCAGGCCTTCGTCCTCCTCCTCATCGCCAAATACGTCACGCACGTGGTTTCAGTATGCTGAAGGTTCCTGGAGCGTTGACCGCTGATGTGTGACCAGCGCTGGTCCTTGTTCTCTTTGGAATCATTGTCCGTCTGGTCGGTCGTTGATCTGTCGAAGTGCTGGCTGCTGCACAAACTCTGCTGGTTATCAGCCTTCTCATCTTGGACAGAAACGATACCAGTGTCTACACGCTTGCTTTCCTTGATCGACTGCTGCCGCTTCCGAATATTGTGGCTTAATGTGTCAAAATCTCTAAAATGTTCACTTATCCTATGATGAGTCTTTAGGTAATTTTCTGTCGGATCTCTGCTTGGAACAACCATAAGTAATACATAATTATTATGAACCCTATATTCTTCCCACGTCTGGCAAACTCATCCTCGAGTTTTCTCCTATGTACATCTGCAAATGACTAAGAAACAAGAAACAAAAACACAGTGCAACCTTAGTCTGTAACGAAAATTATACAATACATTCATTTTGTAATAGCTTGAAATACATCAGCATTAAGAAAACTTCTGAAAGTAATGTTAGAAATTTGGTAGAATGACGATCAGTAACAATACAACGAAGTAGCAAGCAACAGTTATCTCTACATACATTTTAGTGGTACGTGTATGCTCAAGACTTCTGTAGCCATTCAACTGGAAGTTAATGTACTGATATGTTATTTGTTTGTCTTGGTTTTTGTCTGATACACAGGATAGCAGTACAAAGTATAATTATGAATAAGGAGGTTCCAGAAACAGCAGTGCCCGATTACATAATTCACATTTTATGTTCCTCTTTCAACTGTACAATATGCTGTATCATAGCGTTGGCATCAGTCATGCCTTATTGTGCAGTGATAAGAACATCTAATGACTGCAGGATGGAAGAATCTAGCGAGTTGTTTAGGAAAGGTAAATTTTGACGAGCCAATAGTTCATAGGTGTATCTGGCCAGTAAATTAGAGGGTACTGTGAGGTGACAATGGTCGAACTTGCTATGGGTGCAGGTAAATGAAATTTCACGTCTGAAAGAGAATATAATGTGCCTGTAATATAGAAAGCTGTATTACTAAGCGCATCTTTACATAGTTGTGATTTTATGGCAAAAGAAAAATTATTGTGCACTTTATAAGATCTTATCAATACAGTCTACAGAATAACTTGTTTAAGCACATGGTGTCTAATCGTATATCAGTACTTCCTATCGTATAAATCCCGGAATTCAACTTCGTGTATTTTGCTAATTCTCTTTTCTGCACATGATTCTCTGTTTGTACATTATCGAAAGACTCTGTAGTAAACAAAGATTATTTACATTTGCATTATAATGGTAGATTTTCTATTGTGGATGCACAATTAACTGCATGGGGCTGAAGGTTATATAATGCCGAGTGTGTGTCCTGTCTTGGTGTATCAACGGTCTTCTGTTTCCGCGGTCAACACGTTTCAGATCAGTATTTGCTACCGTTGATGGCCTTACATTGAAACATCCCCTTTGAACAATTATACACGACTGTCCTTAAACTGACACACAATATTTTTAGCGCAACGCAATCTGACTTTCAAAAATCCCTACAAAAGAATGGCCCTGACTAAAACATTAACCTATACCTTTCACAAATCACTTACCTCACAAAAATCTTCGTTACTCGAACTACTCCAATACAGCAAACGCCACTACCGCCAGCTAAATAAAAGATTCAAACTACGGAAGGCACTAACTACTGATAGGCATAGTCAGCAAATGAAAGATTTTGATAGAGAACCAACAATGTATTTACCTTAATAGTCATCAAAAGTCATAATATATATAGGAGTTCATAACATCCATTCTTACAAATTTCAAAACTCCGCCATTTCTCTCCCCACATCCACCACTGCTGGCGGCTCACCTCCAACTGCGCCACGCTACGCGCTGTTAACATCCAGCTGCCCAACACTACAATGGCAGACAACAATGCAAACTAGCCACAGACTGCACACAGCACAGCCAGTGATTTTCATACAGAGCGCTACGTAACGTTGCCAATAAGAAAACGTAAACAGCCTACTTACATAGAACCCATGCTCCCCACAAAAAATTTTACAAATTGTTTTGGGCAGTGGCCAATAATGATTTGATAAAATTTTTCATAATTACAATAAGAAAGAAATCAAAGGCACACACTTATTGATACAATGTTGGTCAAAAGCTAAAATTTTCTCACAGTCCATAAAGACAGTCCTGATTATTCATCACAGTAACACTGCAGTGTTTTTCTCAAAGTCTGAGCAGTAAAAGAAAATGCACAAGGAAGTAGTGGATTTCCATGCAATCTTGAAGAAGTAGTGTTGTCCTTCCAACGGAAAGACAGTGCTGACTCTTGACATGCAGACAGGTATTGGTCCACAACAGAGCAAACCCACAACAGAGTCAGTCGAAATTTTGAAGAGTATTGGTAGGTAGGTCATCACAGAGCAGACCCACTGTAGTCCTGGTAGAGATTACGGTATTGGTGGGCCACCAGAGGTGCAGACCCACTGCAGTCCTTGTAGAAATAATGGTACTGGTGAGTCAGCAAAGGTGTAGACCCACTGTAGTCCTTGTAGAGATAATGGTATTGGTGGGTCATCAAAGGTGCGGACCCACTGTAGTCCTTGTAGAGACGGCCAGCAGCCATGTGTTGCGACTGTGCAGGTGCACAATCACCATCGAAGAGTCTTGCGGAGAATATAGCAAGTCCATAACCACCACTTGTGCACTCACAAAGTTTTTGGAATTGTCCTTAGAACCAGCAATGCTGTTATCCAGTCCCTTGCTGAATTATTAACACACGTGCAAACACTAACAGTCCCTACTTCTTACATATTGTCCATATACTATGACCAACAGAAACGTGTGCAGTGAAATGGAACTTACAAGTTAATAATATGATGAACTGGTGTCAATTACAATTTTATAACATAAGAATACAATTACAAAGGTACAAAATACATCATTAAACAACATAACAATACAGATAACATTTGTAGTACAGGCTTTACAAAAGAATCGAAATAATATATACATCAGTGTTACAGGAGTTATGACATGAGTACATACATAAAAGATCAGAATAACTTTCGAAACATCAACTTTACACATGAGCATTAAAACAAAACAGAATAAATAATGTCTAAGCATATTTACAAGGTAAATAACATATTATTAATGCCAATTATATTTGAGGATAACAGTATTCCTCATCATAGTGAATGTAGCTTAGTATTAGAAGAAGAAAAAAGTCTATGAAACTACACAGAGACAGGAAGAAAACAAATACACAAGGGTACACAAACACATAGTGGGATAACACAAAAGGAAAGGACAGGGTTTGTTTTCAGTGTAACATTTGGTACTGCAGTCCAACCCAAAACTTCATTCCATAGATCGTTCCTCTTATTTCGACATTTGCTCCAGCCAAAAAAAAAAATCCTGTCCAAGCATGCTTTCTGTATTCCGTTCACATCCTTTTTCAAAAATAGTTTTTCTCCACTCTACACTACTGTTTTGGCCAAACTATTTTCTTATAGCTTCTCAATGGATTTCTTCCAATTGTTCATAGTTTCTTATATAGTCTACCCCCTCTTAAGCTAACTTAAATCTACTGAGCTCAGATGCTAAACTAAGGGACGAGGCAATGCAGCAGTTCAAAACAATTAACACAAACATCAATGACAAAAAAATTCAAATTGGCAAAGCAATTGCAATATTACAACTAATATAAGGCACTGTGCAGCAAACAAGAAAAATATATCCGTAGTAAAACTGGCTTAACAGAGTAATACAAAGTCAAATTCAGTAACACTATGCCTGGCAGACAGCAGCAGCAAATGAAATAACTTATACCTAAACATGAGAAAGCTTAAGCTAGTACACTAAAGACAACAATGCAGATAAGGGAAATGTCTATTCACATCTTAATGTCTATGTAATTAAAGTGGTGCACCACAACTTATTCTACAAAATAAATTACCAAGTACTTGAAAAGAAAATTATGAATGAAGTTCCTGTGAAGGTAAATGTCTTTTTGTGCTCCCTCATATTTTTTGAAAAAAAATTATTATTTACTCGATCTGTAGACAGAAAATATTTATATTAGTACATCTATAAAATTTTATTTTAACCAACGCTGAAGTGCAGCTAGAAACTAGATATTAAACAAAATAAGTTAATAAATACATAAAGCAAGCCATATGGCATTTCTCTAGCAAGACAATAGCCGTGAATGTTTCTCATCGTTTCATTAGGCATTTTAGTAAATATCATAAATTAGGAGCTCCACAGTATAATCATATGTTTTCAAGTTTGAGCGTGTCGTATTTGCGATGCTTTCTACAAAGGAATGTCAATAACGAGGATAATGGCCTCCTTTTTTTTCTCCACCTGTGCCTCTGAAAGGCACACACTAATGGCTTTTTTCCAGGCGACTGTCGCCCAGCTGGGTGCCCACGACGCATTATGTGCAGGTGGTCACATAACTTTCTTACCAAAATATTTACAACACCAGTTTGCACTACAGTGGCAGTCTCATATACAAAATTTCACAGGTCGAGAATTTGCGTTGCAAATGTGTAGATACAGAATCTTATGAATACAACAGTGTCCAAAAAATTTTCACCAGCATTGTGATACATTCACGCATTTACACACATTACATAACTCAAAGTACGATTCTTGGTTTCCAACATCATTTTCCACAAGTCAGAGTTCCTAACCACTATTCATTATGCCTTACCTTATTCGTCGACACTTCTTCAATATTTCATCATAACAGGTACGTAGCATAATCAAATTCCTCATATAGCATCAGCTTATTGACCATAAACATACCTCAGCAGCATAATACACATCGTCATCGTAAAAATAACATCATGACACCTCAGTCAAATCTCAAAAACTTCGTACCTTTCTGCACTAATTTAAAAACCAAAAAAAAATTCTCTGCTCATTTCAATAGTGTTATCTACCTCAAACGTACTTTAAAAATCATGATCCCATACCAA
This sequence comes from Schistocerca nitens, assembly GCF_023898315.1. NCBI lineage: Eukaryota > Metazoa > Arthropoda > Insecta > Orthoptera > Acrididae > Schistocerca > Schistocerca nitens. Next base: position 364,420,188 of record NC_064619.1, read on the forward strand.
ATACATCATTCAAAGCTCTCATAGCATCACAATGGTTCTGAAAAAATATGAACAGTTCACAAAGTACAAACAAAATACAATTTCATAAGTATGAAATTATCCAACTGTGTAATTGCATAAACATGTGTCGCTGATGTAGTAAAAAAAAAATGTTTGTCTCTTAGTTAAATGATCAGATAGCTGTGTAATTTATGTGTTAGAGAACTATGGTACTGAAGTGTAAAGTTGCATAAGCAAATACCATATTAGCTAGGGCTCCTTGTGCTTCCCAAACACATGGTACACAAAGTAAGCGTGTACCCCCTGAGGATTAATGTAATTATACCCTCAGGTGTTACAGATTATTGCAATGGAAAGAAATGTATCACGGAAAAAGTTTCTATCATTGTACTTCAAATATCTTTAAAAATAAATGTTTTAAGTACAAAATTAATCACTCAAATACGTGTACTGTAGCGCTAAACTGTGCGTCTTGTTGTAAGATAATCTCTGTGGAAGTGTCGTAGTTATCGTCCTCCAAAAGCTAAGTTCCACAAAAGTCAATGTACTTACCTCATCATAAACGAAAGTGAAATTCTTTGTGTATAGATATCGTAGTTATTACATACATTACCATGATCAAGAAAGTACTATAATGTAACATGTTGTTGTACTACGGAAAAGGCTGTCTCATTGTAGCTATACCACAAAATTTACTACTAAAACATGTTTTACTTTCCAGAAGAATTCAGACAAACTGTGCAGATATAAAACAGAAACACCGCAAAAGCAACATTGTAAATTGTCACTCATTAGTAGTGTCGTGATAAAATCGTGTAGCTGTCACATAAACTAACCACTGTGTCGTCTGGTATCTCACAGAGAGTACTTTAAATCCAGAATGTATTTTCAAGTAAACCAAAATGTTGCATTAAAATCTCACTAGCAGTACCAGTATATGTTCTAAGTATGTAAGCCTTATAGTCGTTACGTAATCGTGCAACTAACAAGCAAGAATGCACACACACAATAACACTGTGTCGTCTGTTCACTATAACAATGCATTTGTAATACTCGTCTAAATAAGTTGCCCAGTTTGTTGACTGGATAGTTAACTTTAAATCATTGTTGCATGTTAACAGTTTCTATGTGTGACAAAGCATACTAGTAACGTGAAGTGAAAAATTTTATAGCCAAGACTAAGTTAAAAGACAGATTATCTCTCAATAAACGGTTTTACATGTGAAATGTGGTGCAATCCTTTTCATAGTACTCAGAGTTTCAGCTTGAACGCAATTATCATGCAGTATACGTCGGTAAAGAATACTGGAATTTTTCTCAAGGTTAGCGTCTATGTTATTTTTCTCTCAGCCAGCCGGCGCACGCGGCTGCCTGCAGTGCGAGTCATTGTCTGTCTCTGTGTTGGCGCGCGTCGTTATAGGGATTAGGAGACCTAACATCTACAAATTCACCTTGACGGAAGGCCCTGCCCTGTTTGAAGCTCGCCAGTTCTGATGCAATTCAGGTCTGCCGTTACGATTATATCGTCTGTCGTCATGTCGGTAGATTCCATAGTTTCTTTCTTGTCGGTCATGTGATGGAGAATTTCTCCCGGAATCGTAACTGCGTGGTGGACCGTTGCGTCTGAAGTTATTCTGTCTCCCTTGATAATAATTATTTTGGTCCCCATATTGTCTGTTTCTGTGGTTGTCTCTGTCACATTCATTACTACGAAAATGCGATCTTTCTCTGTAACTATTACTCTGCCAGTGGTTGTCATATGGGTGGTGTCTGTTTTGGTCGCGATTTACGTTGTAAGAATAGCCTTGTCGTGTCCAGTTATTATTTCTGTCATCACGGAATTGTGACGGATGTGACCTGTAATTGTTGTGTTCCTGTTTTCGCGTTCCGCGATTGTCAGTGTCAATTTCCAGTTCTTGTAAGAGTCCCTGAAAAGCTTCAATGTCGTCTTTGCAACGTCCTGCCAAAATAATACGTCGTAAATGTTCAGGTAATTTGATTAAGCAAATGCGGATGAGTTCTGAGGGGCTGTATGGGTTTGACAGGTACTGATTCTTGTGCAACATGTCTTCAAAATATTTCACAAGACTGGAAAATTCAGATTGTTCGAAATGTTTCGTCATTATGATTCTATGTTTTACTCAGTCTTGTGTAGCTTGAGACCAATATGCTGAGAGGAAGGCATGGTAAAATTCTCCTTCATTGTGACAATCGTGAATGACCGATCGCATTCTTACAGCTGGTTCATTCTCTAAGTAGCCACACATAAATTCTAATCTGTGCTCTAATGACCAGTTGGGAGGAAAACAGTGAGAGAATTGATGGAGCCATGCTTGTGGATGAATGTCGTTGCCAGAATTCTTAAATGTTTTGAATTTACGTGTAGTAATGAACAGCTTATAGTCAAAATCATCATGTCGGCGAGTCACATGTCGGTCATTGTTACGTCGTTTCGGCGGTTCCATCTCAAAATTCGGTGTGCCTTGCCAATTTCTTTCATAATTTCCGAAGTGTCCTGTGTTATTATTTTGTGGTTGTTCCGTATTTCTAAGTCCCTCTTCCCATGTTGGAGCGCGAGTGTCCTCTGAAATATGTAATTTTTGTATTACTTGTGTCAGCTGATCTTGTACTTCCCGGATTTCTCTTTGGTGTTGCGTATTAATTTGATTCTGATTTTGTTTGAATTTCCTAATTTGTTCACACTCTTCTGTGTCATTAAAGACTACCGGTTTTGTGTCATTCAGATTATCATTTACCTTCGTAGATAAATTATTTAGCTGATCCGAAAGTTCAACTACTTTCTCTGGTAATGAACTAATTTCCTCCATGTGTCTTTCTACTGTGTCCTTTAAGTTTTCCTGAGTTTTTGCAAGTTGCGTAACCGAATCGGTAGATGCAACTGAGTCAATTTTATCCCACAAGGTCTCGTGATTTTCATGAACAGTAGTTTGCAGTTCTTTTATGGCTGCTTCGTGATTCTGTAATGCATTTTCATGCCGCGAAAAAATAGGTTCAAAATGCTCACAAATTTGTGTTTTTACGTTGTTACAGACTTTTTGACATTTTGATTCGACTTTATGTAACTCAGTAGTTAAATCTTCACGTGTTTGTTCAAGCGTGGTGTGAAGATTTTGTTCCATTGCGTCTAACTGTTGCTGTGTTTGTCTCTGGTGTTGTTCCATTGTGTCTAACTTTTGAAGCTTTTGCTGTGTTTGTCTCTGATTTTGTTCCCTTTGTTGCATTAGCTGTAATAACAATGCATTAGTGCAGGGCTTCACAACATACGTGCTCGCGGAGCAAGCTGTGAGCAGCAAGGAGCGAGCACGGAGCAGCGCGAGCACGCTACCCCCACTACCGGACCAGAGCGGAGAGTGAGGAGAGTCATGTGAGGCACACAACAGCTGCCGCCAGTCAATGTAAATCCGCGGCCGCCTGCAGGAATATCACTCACGAATTATACTGCGACAAATGAAACAAATATAGGAGAATGTACACGTGCCAGATAATTTTATTAGCTTAGTGTATGCCTCTACATTCGTATTAATTTGTGAACTGTTACACAATAAAAGGTGTCACTGAAGTGTGGGATTCTCGGTTATCTTGTACTTTTGCCCTTTACAATTGCGTTTATGTTCGGAGTAATTGTTCTTGTGCATTGTAGGCGCAGTGTGCAGTTTAAATTTCGATCAGAAAATGCGTTTCTCAGGCACGTCTTGTTACATTTCATTGCAGGGAACAGTTGTTAACCAACATACGTGGAACCGAACATTGATATTATTGTAGCCGCCAGTTTGTGCAAACGAGGAAATCTATGCTGAGGGAAGTGTCTGTAGAATTCTAAAATGTTTTTCTTGTTCTGAAATTTGTCTCTGTATTCTGTCACACTGCAGGTCAATAATTTCTAGTTGCAGCTCAGGACGAATCTCTTCAATATTCGCTGGATATGGAGAGGAGAACAGATCAAAGTCACTGTCTAGTGCTGTCAGATCTTGAAAGCGTTGATCAAATTCTTCCTTAAGGGCAACCAAACTATGTGAATAACGTTCGCAGTCTTTGTGAACATCTTGCATGGATGGTAATTTAGGAAAATGAGCTAGATTTCCTATTTCCAGCTGACTCACCCAAAGTGTCAATTTCATTTTAAAAGCTCGTATTCGATCTATGAAATGAGTAATTAGCAGATCTTTAACTTGTAGTGAAATGTTCAAAGCATTCAGATGGCTAGTTAAATCTGCTAAGAACGCGAGATCACATTTCCATGAAGGCTCTTTCAGTTCAGGAACACACATGTTATTTATTTCCATGAACATATTTATCTCATCTAATAGGCAAAAAAATCGATTTAATAATTCGCCACGACTAAGCCAGCGGACCTCGCTGTAATAAGGCAGGCTACCATACTGGCTTTCTACATCCTCAAGAAAGCTTTTAAATTGTCTGTGTTGTAGCCCATGCTTCCTTATATAATTGGTTGTACGAACAACAACACTCATCACATTTTTTAGAGTGATACTCTTTGCACATAAGTTTTCCTGGTGGATCACACAGTGAACGCCCCTTATTTCATTCGGCACGGTCAATTTTTGCATTTTCTCCTTCAACAGCGCAACGAAACCTGATTTTTTCCCTGTCATCGCTGGTGCACCGTCTGTAGACACTGAAACTAAAGAATTCCACGACAATCCTGTATTTTCAACACTTTCTTCAACACTACTTAAAATATCACCTCCGGTTGTAGTGTTCTTCATGGCTACTACATCGAGGAGCTCCTCCCTCACCGGAAGATCTCTGTTAACACCTCTAATAAATATGGCAAGCTGTCTGTTCCAGTGATATCAACACTTTCGTTCAGAGCTAGAGAATACGCCATAAAATCTTTACAGATATTTGCAAGCTGGCTCTGGACGTCGTCTGCCATGTCCTGTATGCGACGCATAATGGTCATGTTAGATAATGGCACAATCAGAAACTGTTCAACTTGAGATGGACACAAATGTTCCGCTGCAGCTACCAAACATTCTTTTATTAAATCGCCATCAGTGAAGGGGCGCAGGGATTTTGCCAAAAGCAAAGCAATTTTGTAACTCACTCTGAGAGCTGCCTGTTGATTTTTCTTCGTCGTCCAGATCTTCTTCGGATAGCTTCCTTTTAAGTTTAATAACTTCCTGTGCACGATCTGGTCCATCACATTTTCCACTTCCGTAGTCTTTCGCGTGGTACGACATATAATGTCGCTGCAAATTAAATTTCCTAAAAGAATTCAGCGTTTTGTGGCATACTAAACATTTTGCAACTCCATCTTTTTCTGTAAACAGATACAATTCCTGCCAATGGCGGTTGAACTGCGAAAGCATGGTTGGGGTTACACAACGGCGACTTGACATGACTCTTAACCAGCGAAGTGACTGTTAGAGCTGATCGTAGTACTTTAAACGTTACACAGTAGGTGCGAATTCAATAGGCATGCTGCGGCCCTATTCAAACGTGCGCGCGCATTTCCCCTCCATCCCCTCCTTCCCTACTCCGCGACCTTGCCCCTGCTCGCGAGCACATGCCTGAGCAGAGGCGAGTACTCGCGCTCAAAACCGGCCAGTTGTTAAGCCCTGCATTAGTGTCTGGAATCTGTTTCTCTACGCTTTTCGGCAGTGCATTTGCACCGGCAACATTCACATTTTGACAAGCAGAAAATGTGTCTTGACTTATTTGAGAAAACGGTGAGGACGCAAAACCTGAATCTACAGTATTTGCAAAATTGTGTCCTGTCATTTAGGATTCCTGAGGCGAGCTATTGCCGACCGATCGATCGATAATGCTTCCCTGTTCACTAATTGTTTCACTGCCTACGCCATTGTTTGCCACCCACTGCATTTCCCTATGCACAATTACCAAATTACTATGTTGAACATTAGTTAATTCATTACACAGTGGCGCTAACACACTGCTTTTGTCTTCACTGTCATTTCTCAGTTTACTTTGGAGCCTAGTATTACGTTTTTCACACGCCATTATTGTCACAATATTTCACACGAAAACACAGAAAAACACAATTTGAAGAGCAAAAATAAGAGGACACATTAACATAGCAGTGAAAATAATATCTAGTTAATTGCAAGCGCAGCTGCGAAATACTTGGTGCAAATTTACATGCGTGCCACACCTGTTTTACTGTACAACAATGAAAGACTGCAACTACAAAGGAGATTCTCTCTACAATTACGCGCTAGCAATAAACAAAATCTACACTAATTACACAAACGACAAGAAAAAATCAGAAGATTCCAGTGAGGTATCCTCGGCTAAGGGTCGACATATGAAACGTTCCCTTTGAACAATTATACACGTGACTGGGCTTAAACTAACACACAATATTTTTAGCGCATCGCAATCTGACTTTCAAAAATCCGTACAAAAGAATGGCCCTGACTAAAACATTAACCTATACCTTTCACAAATCACTTACCTCACAAAAATCTTCGTTACTCGAACTACTGCAATACAGCAAGCGCCACTACTGCCAGCTAAATAAAAGATTCAAACTACGGAAGACACTAACTACTGATAGGCATAGTTAGCAAATGAAAGATTTTGATAGAGAACAAACAATGTATTTCCCTTAATAGTCATCAAAAGTCATAATATATATAGGAGTTCATAACATCCATTCTTACAAATATCAAAACTCCGCCATTTCTCTCCCCACATCCACCACTGCTGGCAGCTCACCTCCAACTGCGCCACGCTACGCGCTGTTAACATCCAGCTGCCCAACACTACAATGGCAGACAACAATGCAAACTAGCCACAGACTGCACACAGCACAGGCAGTGATTTTCATGCAGAGCGCTACGTAACGTTGCCAATAAGAAAACATAAACAGCCTACTTACAACATCTGTTACTCACTTAAAAGTTTTCAACCGGATTGCATGAACTATAGTTGTTTATGTGGATAACTGTAACTTGACGTTAAATGATGATGTAATAAAGACAACTTGGTAAGGACCCTGATAATTTGTCACAAATTTTTTCGTCTTTCCTTTATCAATATAGGGAGTGGATAGAAAAATCTACTTTCCTATTTTTAAATCCTGATACTTGCTGTGAAAATTGCCTAATTTCTCTTGCCATTCTAATGCTCTGGTATTTGCTTTCTGTACGTTTTGCCACACGTTCTTAATGATTCGAGCAAATTGCCTAACTGCTTCTCCATTCATTCCTTCTTTGGGCTTAGTAACATCGAATGGTGAGGGCATCTTCCTGCCATAAATAACTTCATAGAGCGACATGCCCGTTCCTTCATGTTTTCTGGCGCTTACACAGTATGGAATGACGATATCCCAATTGTTGTGGTGGTCGTTGATAAGTATTTTCCTGTTAGTGAGGTGGACGCTTTCTGTCCATATGTTTGCCTCTGGTTGTAATGGGACGGTGCATAATTTACGTACTTTCATCAAAGGACAAAGTTGTTTCATGAGGTCGTACATGAAGTTACTACCTTGGTTGGTTATAAGAACTTGTGGCACACCGAATTTTAAAAGTCAATTATTGACCATAGCCTGTATAATGGTGTTTGTTTGTTCATCAGGGAGACTTATCACGATTAGATATCTTGAGAAATGATCTTTAATCATTAGTACATACCTATTCCCAGCTGGTGTTTTATTAAAGAGATCATACATGTCAACTCCTGCTATTTGGAATGGGTGTGATGCTTCCGGGAGCAACGGTATATATTGACGGCAGTAGTCTGCTCGCTGGGTGCACGATATGCAGTTGTGCATGTATTGTGCTACATCGTGCTTTCTTGTCTCCCACCAGAAACGTTCAGCAGTTCGTCTTTCTGTAGTTCTTTGACCACCGTGACCTGAAAGAATGACTTCCTGTTGGAGATGTTTTGGAACCAAAATTCTCGACCCAAGTTTCGTTGTTCGACATAGTACCAAATCTAGCAGTTGATTCTTGTTTGTTGTGTACAACAACGGACCAAAGTTTCATCGTAATCAGATGAGTAGTGCAGGAATGTATAAAAAACTAACAAACGAATATATATATATATATATATATATATATATATATATATATTTGTTTTTGTATATGAATTATTAATTTACAAGTATATCGATTTTTCAGAAACGCTTTTCTTACTAGTGATTCGACTCAAAATAAATTCCAGCAAATTTTTCAACAGGTAATGCAATAAATCTGAAACAATAGTTTCGTCTTCATATTCAAAAATTTTATGTCTGACTGTTTTATCAGGTTCCTGTCAAACTTACTGGCAGATTGAAAGTGTATGCCGGACCGAGACTCGAACTCGGGACATCTGCCTTTTGCGGACAAGTGCTGTGCCGTCTTTTTTGTCTTTCTTCTTATTCTTTTTTTTTTGCATTTTGTTCCTAATTGTTCATTGTCTTTGGTCGTAGAGGATTTCATATGACACCTGTTGAAGTTCATTGTCGATCCCTCACACGGTTTTTGTTGTCATTATTATTATTATTATCACAGGTAACAATCTGAGCTACCCAAGCACGACTCACACCCCGTCCTCACAGCTTTAATTCCGCCAGTACCTCGTCTCTTACCTTACAGACTTCACAGAAGCTCTCCTGCATACCTTGCAGAACTGGCACTCCTGGAAGAAAGGATATTGCAGAGACATGGCTTAGTCACAGCCTGGAGGATGTTTCCAGAATGAAATTTTCACTCTGCAGCGGAGTGTGCGCTGATATGAAACTTCCTCGCTGTGGCTGTGGCTAAGCCATGTCTCCACAATATCCTCTCTTCCAGGAGTGCCAGGTCTGCAGCAGAGCTTCTGTGAAGTTTGAAAGGTAGGAGACGAGGTACTGGCGGAAGTAAAGCTGTGAGGACGGGTCGTTATTTGTGCTTGGGGAACTCAGATGTAGAGCACTTTCCAGCGAAAAGCAAAGGTCGCGAGTTCGAGTCTCGGTCCAGCACACAATTTTTAATCTGCCAGGAAGTTTCGTATGAGCGCACACTCTGCTGCAGAGTGAAAATTTCATTCAGGTTCCTGTCAGTCCAACAGGAATAGCGTTTAGTTTATCCATTCACACTTTTAATCTCCAACTTCTCCTTTTATTTGTAACATGAATAACGAATTGTTCCACTTATGGAATTATAGCTTCTCGAAAAACTCTGGGAATCACATGTGGAGCTGTGAAGCTACTGCACATTATCATAAGTAAACGCAGACTACGGTGGTTTTTCTAGTAGCCTTGGCCAGTCAAGCTTGTAACCGCATTATCTATATATTAGGTGTGTTGCATACCAGTTGGCTGTTACCTCGTTTCGATCTTACTGCTTGCATATGCAATCAGTTTCTTACTAGATTCCCGTAGAAACAAGAAGGGGAGAACCGTCCAAAAACTGTGTGATCATTTATAACGGGCCACATAACGTATGCAACATATTTGTCCTACGTTGTTATCTTCCGCTCTGTTACTTAAAAATAAACAGTATTTATAGCAAACCTGAAACTGCCAGTGTTTATGTTCTCATTCGAAAAGTGTTACGTGAAATACAGAGATGTTGTAGCAAAAATAAAAAAGCAACAGAGATTAATCACATAGCACCATGAAACGACGTTTCTTCAAAGGAAGGGATAATGTTAAAAAAAGAAGACCACGCCAAAGCAAAATATTATCAAATATCACTTCAATAATTCGTCGAGCTTATATAAAACATGTTTCTGTTATTAATAAAAAAGGTTTCGCGCGTATCAGTAACAACATGAATTTCTTGCCTTTGATCTTCGTGAGCACTTTATAGAGTAAAAAATAACACAAATAATAAATGCGGATTTTTTCGGGTTTGCGCATGTCAGCTGTATTTGCATCAAAAGTAATTGATTTGGTTACATAAAGGCGCCGAGGTTCAACTAATTTTTATTATTCATAATATGCAGTTCATATTTTAAAAGTTACAAAATACACAATGGATTAACAGTGAACAATGTGCGGTTCTAATTACGTGCAAAACAAATAAATGAACAGTCAAAAGACAAAGAGAAATTTCCGACTCCCAGTTATTCTCACACATTCATTTGTGTTTCTTTCCCGACCAATGCGACCAATACTATCCGTACTCCTAGAATTTACTACATTTATATGGTGCGCCAAAACTACAGAACCGTAAATTTGGTAGAGCTCATCTCTAATCATACCACAACAGATCAAACTGATACTAATTTGCCGAGTACATCCCCACTGAACAGCAGAGGGCAGCCTTGCGCCTCGGTCAGAGAGTCTGATTTGGCTGCCGGGCAGTGGCAGGCACTGGCAGGGAATCGTCGCTCGGCCGCCACTTGCGGTGCTGCGGCGGTGATTGGAGAAGCAAACAGGGCCGGCTCCAGGCGACTGGAAGGCCCCAGATAAGCCCCGCCAGCCGGCAGTGCGCCCTGCCTTCCATTAACGGAAGAGCGCCGCGCTGGAAGGGCTGCACAGCGCCGTTAGCTGAGTAGCGGGCGTTCGGCAAATCAGCTGGAAGCCGCGGACTGAGCGGGGAGGCGGACGTCGTTTGTTGTTCGACACAAACCACCATGCTGAACTGGTTGAAGGCGAGGTAAAGGACGAAAACCAAGCGGAGTTACCCATTGCACATGGTAAGTGAAAGGAAGTAGCAGAAGATACACGGTATTGACATGAGCGTACGGATAATCTTCATCTGAAAAATGGACTTTGTCCCTCTGTATACACACTGATGAGCCAAAACATTGTGACGACATCCGTATAGCTTGTTTGTCAATCTCTGGAACGAAATACACTACTGGCCGTTAAAATTGCTACACTACGAAGATGACGTGCTACAGACGCGAAATTTAACCGACAGGAAGAAGATGCTGTGATATGCTAATGATTCAGAGCATTCACACAAGGTTGGCGTCGGTGGCGACACCTACAACGTGCTGACATGAGAGAAGCTTCTAACCGATTTCTCATACACAAATAGCAGTTGACCGGCGTTGCCCGGTGAAACGTTGTAGTGATGCATCGTGTAAGGAGGAGAAATGCGTACCATTACGTTTCCGGCTTTGATGAAGGTCGGATTGTAGCCTATCGCGATTGCGATTTATCGTATCGCGACAATGTTGCACGTATTGGTCAAGATCCAATGACTGTTAGCAGAATATGGAATCGGTGGGTTCAGGAGGGTAATACGGAAAGCCGTGCTGGATCCCAACAGCCTCGTATCACTAGCAGTCGACATGACCGGCATCTTATCCGCATGGCTGTAACGGATCGTGCAGCCACATTTCGATCCCTGAGTCAATAGATGGGGACGTTTGCAAGACAACAACCATCTGCACGAACAGTTCGAAGATGTTTGCAGCAGAACGGACTATCAGATCGGAGACCATGGCTGCGGTTACCCTTGACGCTGCATCAAAGACAGGAGCGCCTGCGATGCTGTACTCAACGACGAACCTGGGTGCACGAATGGCAAAACTTCATTTTCTTGGATGAATCCAGTTTCTGCTTACAGCATCATGATGGTCGCATCCGTGTTTGGTGACACCGCGGTGAACGTACATTGGAAGCGTGTATTCGTCATCGCCATACTGGCGTATCACCTGGCCTGATGGTATGGGGTGCCATTGGTATCACGTCTCGGTCACCTCTTGTTCGTATTGACGGCACTTTGAACAGTGGACGTTACATTTCAGATGTGTTACGACCCGTGGCTCTACCCTTCATTCGATCCCTGCGAAACCCTACATTTCAGCAGGATAATGCACGACCGCATGTTTCAGGTCCTGTAGGGGCCTTTCTGGATACAGAAAATGTTCGACTGCTGCCCTGGCCTGCACATTCTCCCGATCTCTCACCGATTGAAAACGTCTGGTAAATGGTGGCCGAGCAACTGGCTCGTCGCAATACGCCAGTCACTACTCTTGATGAACTGTAGTATCGCGTTGAAGCTGCGTGGGCAGCTGTACCTGTACACGCCATCCGAGCTCTGTTTGACTCAATGCCCAGGCGTATCAAGGCCGTCATTACGGTCAGAGGTGGTTGTTCTGGGTACTGATTTCTCAGGATCTATGCACCCAAATTGCGTGAAAATGTAATCACATGTCAGTTCTAGTATAATATATGTGTTCAATGAATACCCGTTTATCATCTGCATTTCTTCTTGGTGTAGCAATTTTAATGGCCAGTAGTATAAGTTACTGATTCTGCGTATGAGGGATACACAGTTTGTTGATTGGTTTGTGGAATAACGTCGCATTAGATGGCTACGCATAGGTCATGTAGTTCTCGTAAATAACGGGTCGCTGTTATGCGTACGCGATAATGGCGCCCGACAGCAACCGAGACCGATTACGTAGAGTTTTTACAAGGAGAATTGGGTCGCCGAGAATCTACGTGAGTTCCCTATAACGCTCCTCAAACCACCGTAACACGGTTCTGGCTCAGAGACACGGAAGTTACACTACTGAAATATGATATCGACGTCAGGGAATACATCAAGCGTGAATGATCCAGGTGGTTCGCAGCCGTCAGCGTGTCTTCAGTTACTGACACATGTGTCATGCAGGCGCAGGAAAATATCTCCCATAGTACAGAGAACACTGCACCCACCAGCCTGCGTCCGTGGCGCGCTGCACGTTTCGAGCCACCATTCACCTCGATGACGGCTTTTGTGGAGACGATCATGGATCTGTTGTAGCAAAAACGTGAATCACCCGAAGAGACGACACGTTCCATCGAACGACGGTCGAATCCCGATGGTCCAGTGCCCACTGCAGCTGTGATTGACGATGTCGTGGGGTCAACGAGTGAACACCTTAGGGCTTGACTCCTGTGGTGCTTCATTTACAACAATGTACGATGCACAATGTTCTCTGAAACAGATTTGCGTGCACCGGAACTGTGCTTTTTTGAAAGAGATGCCACAGATCACCTCTATCTTAGTTTACAGAGCATGCAAGCCTCCGAACCCAACGTTCTCAGAAGAGCCGTGGACGTCCAACTATTTAGCGTCTAGTGGTGTTCCACTGTCCTACCTCTGTCCGTATATGCTCACGTTTGTATCAAGTGAACATTCCACCAGTTTAGCCGTTTCCGTGATTTACTTCACAGGCTCTGCATAATAATAGTCTGCCCTTTGTTAAAGTCGATTACCGCAGTGGATTTCCTCACTTGCACCCCGTGGCTTCGCTAGGGCGATCCTTCGTCCATGTCTGCTAAGCTCACGTTTGTTACCGCATCAGGTGTGGGTGTTGATCTTGTTCCGTAGGCATCGCTTAAGAAGGGATTTTGAAATTCCACCCCTGAGGGGGTCAAATCGTGGATGAAAAGTTTTCCGACAATATTTCGCTAACAACTAGACTTTGATTTTAGAATTGCCAAAAATGATGTATGGTCTCTGAGTGAGAAATACAAAAATACGTATTTCGCCATTTTTTGAAATTTAATCCCCATAGGGGTGCTACAAGAGATGAAAGTTTTTATGGAAATATTTCATTATGAAAGAATTTTCAAAGCTAAATCTATGAAAATTTCTGTTTTACCTCTTGGTTAGATTTTTAAAAAAAATTTCTATTTAAATTTATTTTTTGAAGGAATTTCCGCCATTTGGCTATTAGTTGTGATTTCGGGCTTTAGTGTCATTCTCAGGGGCCTGTTCAAATGTTACAGTGTGTCTGACATGTCTGTGATATATCATCGTTAAAAAACGTATTGCAACGATGACATGTCACAGACATGTCAAACATATTTCAACATTTCAACATGCAGTTGGAAATGGCTCCAAAAGCCGAAATCATGAATGTGTGAAATAAATGATTAAATAACACTCAAATGGAGAGAATTTTTTCAGAAAATTATATATTAACTGCTCACGAAGGAAAGATCATTAAAAAATAAGTTGTTTCAATATTTTTAGGAATTCAGTGCATAAGGGGGTGCAATGATGCTTGACTCATTCACTGATTCATCATCGCCCAACCCAAACCACGAAGGATAGAAAACTGAAATGTGGAGAGCATTGACCTAATATGTAGGCATCGTTCAGTAACGGATCGTTAGAAATTGCACCCCTAAGCGGGTTTAGTAGGAAATCAGAGGATTTTTTAGATCAGTCGCTATCAAGACAATTTTGAAGCTGGAAGTACGAAAATTTGTATGTGACTTCTGATAAAGAATGAGAAACTGCATGCTTCAGGATTTGTGAAATTCAACCACTAAGGGAATAAAACAACAGGTTGAAGTTTCTTTTGAAAATGAATCATTATAAAATTACTAATAAAGCATTTATGGAGCTACGTCTTTGAAAATCGGTATATGACTTTTCGGTTGGTTATAAGAAAGTACGTTCTCATGTGTTATCGGAAATTCAGAGAGTAAGGGTGAAATCCCCTCATATAAGGTTGGAAAGGGAAAGGACAGATGGGACGCCGAACCCACGATACCCGCATCTCTTTTCCTTTAAAGTTCACATTTATTCACATAAAACATTAAACTGTTTGTTGTTGTGGTCTTCAGTCCTGAGACTAGTTTGATGCAGCTCTCAGCAAAGCTGCATGTCCTCGGGAAAAATTACGGCTGTAGTTTCCCCTTGCTTTCAGCCGTTCGCAGTACCAGCACAGCAAGGCCGTTTTGGTTAATGTTACAAGGCCAGATCAGTCAATCATCCAGACTGTTGCCCCTGCAACTACTGAAAAGGCTGCTGCCCCTCTTCAGGAACCACATGTTTGTCTGGCCTCTCAACAGATACCCCTCCGTTGTGGTTGCACCTGTGGTACGGCCATCTGTATCGCTGAGGCACGCAAGCCTCCCCACCAACGGCAAGGTCCATGGTTCATGGGGGGAAACATTAAACTAACAAACCGAATACCACTCTAACCACGTCAACGGATGAGCGACAATTTAAGTCACTGATCAAAAGACCCAAGTCACAAGCAAGAAATCAGTAATAAGTAGAAAATGGCAAGATAATAAAGTAAGACATTTCTTATTTAAATCAATTTGGTCTTGGAATAATTAAAAAAATACTCTGCCAAGACCGTAAGAACATATCGACACTTCCGGCTCTTAAAAGGGCTTTAGAAAAGGAAATTTATTTAATTAATAAAAGTTCCTTTTAAAGGAACATATGAAGCTGCGATCACTAAACCACAAGTCCAAACATTAGTCTCCAGAGCAGACCAACCATGAAAGTTAAGTGCCAACAGTTACGATTCAGCAATACTCTCTTTTCCTTGCATGGAATCAATGCAATACGGAAGTAATGACAAAATCGTCAGAAAAACATCTGAGACATTGACCACTAAGGAAAGTAAGCTCAATTTAATGTAGGTTGATTCTTACAAAGAATCAACCTACATTAATTGTACACAACCACGGTCTCACCATGTCAGTTTTAGACAAAATAGCATCAAGCTCAATGTTTCCAAATATTATCACAGTAAGTACAGGGTAAAATAATCTGATTTACAAAGTCTGAAGGTAAATCATTCGTCAGATAATATTACCCTGATCAGGCGGGACGTAAAATATTTGGAGGGAAATATTAACATAAGAGCTTGTAAATAAGAACATAGGCTAGACAAAGTTAAGAAATACGCTGTTAGGGCGCACAGCTCCTCTAACGTAATGTCAGGCAGCCATAAACACTACCGAAAAACACCATGTCGTTTCGTAACTGAAACAGATACCCACTGCCAAGCGCCATCCTAAACAGCGGACCCACAGCTCGTAGAACTACGAGCTGTTAACAAACACAGCTTAGGTGAAACATGAAAAAAGATACAAACTAAGGAAACGTAATTCGATCACGCCTTCATAACTTAAAGCGTAGAATCTTCAAATATGCAATAACAATCAAACAGTACCGTTACTCAAAATTGCACATAGCAGACACCACTCAGTAACATAAAACGATAAAATGGAGTAATAAACGTCTTACCCGAAACAATTTAACTGAACAGGGCGAAATCATTAATTTCAGAAAGTTACTTCAAATAGAAGTAACAGTCAATAGGTCACCTCGGCTATACGGCCAGAGACGTGTTTGCATTAAACTAAAAGTGCTATGAGAAACAAGATCTTTCCTCTAGGAGGTGGCAGTTAGTTGGTAACATTTACAAGTAAGGCTCTCTTCCATGGCACTTAGATTTCAGAAAGATCTAAAACACAATTTGAGCAGCATACATTAGTTCGACAAATTATCTTACAAAATTACACAATAAATCAAAGAAAATGTCCCAAGGCGTAAAAAACAACCAGTTAATAAACCAGATTTACCACAGATCTAATGAAGTACTCAACGGCACTAAATACCCAATCTATTAAACACCAGGGTATAGACGAGTGCTCTGCCGGCTCACAGGAAAATAACACTGATTTGAAAGAGCCATATTTAAGGTATTAGACAGTTTGTGGCGTAAGCTAGTAACAGTAAGGCAAAGCTTTAAACAGCACTTATAATGGCAAGCAGAAGCCATTATACGCGCGAAACTAGCAATAAACATTAAACTAACATTAAACTGATCAAAGTCTATCAGACAAATTGTGGTACGTAATAATTAAAATGGGTGAAAACTGTTTTTGATGTCCATAAAGTGAAGACACACAGGCGGGCGTATCACAGTGCAAGTGATACCATCCATTGCTACCCACAATTTCAGTTCGAAGCATAACGGCATCATCCAAAAAGCGCGCAGCAAGGGGAGACAGCTCAGCTGGAGCACAGTGAAGGGCTTGCTGAAATCTTCGGCGCTGCCAATAACGGAACACTCGCAACCGGCCGGTCTCCCCACAAACATGGACAACAGGCCCCCACTGACGACGGGCCGACCACTGCCCGTGTCGAGCTGTCGCCACGTACCAAGACACACACACCACTCGACACCCCGCTGCGTGTTTTCAAGACTCCGCGCCAGCGATAACACATAGGAAGCTAAGGGTAACTCCTTCCATCTAACTGAGCGCCAGTAAATGAAGGAGGAAGAAAGATTAAATGAAGCCGGCTCGGCTCAAAGGGTGGGAAATAGGGGACAAAAACTTCTATGAGAATATTTCATCATGGAAGCACTTTACACTAAATCTAAGGAAACTTGTTTGGCTTCTCCTTTACTGGTAAAAAAATACGTGTTTCAGTGTTTTTGGAAATTCTATCCCTATGGAGTAAAATGGGTGATGAAAGTTTTTAAAAAATATCTCAGTCCAAAGGCGTTTTTGAAACTAAAACCCAGTAAATTTGAATTTAGGTTAGAAATAAGATATGTGTTTCAGTTTTTATTGAAATTCAACCCCTAAGGGAATACAATAATGACCGTAAAATTTCTATGAAAATATTTCTTTACATTAAAACATTTTAGAGCTAATTTTGTTTAACTTCTGGACGAATATGTATTAGGGGATGAAAGTTTCTAAGGAAATCTTACCAAAAAACTCAAAAGGCATACTTAAAAAAGTCCTCATGAAAGTGTCAGAATGGCTTTTTGGTCAGAAGTACATTTAGAAAAGATCGTGCCTCTGTAGCCTTAATTAGCGTGTAAAGTTTAGATGATGTTGTAGTTCGTGAACAACATAAGAATTCGGATAAAAGAAAAACAAAAAAATCTATGCAAACCATATAGAGAATGTCAGAGAAGCTGTAGGTGCTAATATATTTGTAGTCCTCCTCAGCTGCTTCTTCAGTCATGTCTGTCGTGCACAGAGTGGGCAAAATAAATCTCGAGAGGAAAATAACCCGGCACCATACGATAGGTAATCCTACCTGCATCATCCTTACCTACGGCAGATGATATAGACTGGGTTGCCTATGTTAAGGTGCACCAGGTATTTTGCCCTGCAGATTAGAATAAATATTGTTCGTCTTTTGCAGCTAAATGTTTATTACTGTTTAGCACCAAACATATTTAACCTATTTGTATTAAGCGTCATAAGTGATTTACAGCTCATTCATTCCATTTTAGTGATATTTAGGTTTGCATAAGCATCATTTGAACACGATACTGCTTCCAATTTATGAAGTACAGTTAGTTGAATACTTAAATTTTGTTCGTCTAATGTCTACATTAGTGCCAAAGGCGACACGAAAATGAAACTTAAAAACTACACTCGATGTCTGATACAAAAAAGTGATACATGTTTGTCTGAAAATGATAAGGAATATTTAACTGCAGAAGATAGATACTATTTGTTCTCTTGCACATGGTAAATACACTACTGGCAATTAAAATTGATACACCACGAAGATGACGTGCTACAGACGAGAAATTTAACCGACAGGAAGAAGATGCTGTGATATGCAAATGATTAGCTTTTCAGAGCATTCACACAAGGTTGGCACCGTGGTGACACAACGTGCTGACATAAGGGCAAGTTTCCGACCAATTTCCATACACAAACAGCAGTTGACCAACGTTGCCTGGTAAAACGTCGTTGTGATGCCTCGTGTAAGGAGGAGAAATGCGTACCATTACGTTTCCGACTTTGATAAAGCCCAGATTGTACCATATCGCGATTGCGGTTTATCGTATCACAACATTGCTGCTCGCGTTGGTCGAGATCCAATGATTGTTAGCAGCATATGGAATCGGTGGGTTCAGGAGGGTAATACGGAACACCGTGCTCGATCCCAACGGCCTCGTATCACTAGCAGTCGAGACGACCGGCATCTTACCCGCATGGCTGAAACGGATCGTGCAGCCACATTTCGATCCCTGAGTCAACAGATGGGGACGTTTGCAAGACAACAACCCTCTGCACGAACAGTTCGACGACGTTTGCAGCAGCATGGACTATCAGATCGGAGACCATGGCTGCGGTTACCCTTGACGCTGCATCACAGACAGGAGCGCCTGCGATGCTGTACTCAACGACGAACCTGGGTGCACGAATGGCAAAACGTCATTTTCTCGGATGAATCCAGGTTCTGTTTACAGCATCATGATGGCCGCATCCGTGTTTGGTAACATCGCGGTGAACGCACATTGGAAGCGTGTATTCGTCAACGCCATACTGGCGTATCACCTAGCGTGATGGTATGAGGTGCCATTGGTTACACGTCTCGGTCACCTTTTGTTCGCTTTGACGGAACTTTGAACAGTGGACGTTACATTTCAGATGTGTTACGACCCGTGGCTCTATCCTTCATTCGATCCCTGTGAAACCCAACATTTCAGGAGGATAATGCTCGACCGCATGTTTCAGGTCCTGTAGGGGCCTTTCTGGATACAGAAAATGTTCGACTGCTGCCCTGGCCCGCTCATTCTCCAGATCTCTCACCGATTGAAAACGTCTGGTCAATGGTGGCCGAGCAACTGGCTCGTCACAATACGCCAGTCAGTACTCCTGATGAACTGTAGTATCGCGTTGAAGCTGCATGGGCAGCTGCACCTGTACACGCCATCCAAGCTCTGTTCGACTCAATGCCCAGGAGTATCAAGGCCGTTATTACGGCTAGAGGTGGTTGTTGTGGGTACTGATTTCTCAGGCTCCATGCACCCAAATTGCGTGAAAATGTAATCTTATGTCAGCTCTAGTATAATATATTTGTCGAATGAATACGCGTTTATCATCTGCATTTGTTCTTGGTGTAGCAATTTTAATGGCCAGGAGTGTAAAACATAATTTTGATGTACCCTTTACCTCCCTCGGCGTCAAATACAGACTGGTACACACCAATCAAGCATCCAAAGCTTGATTGGAATGTTGAAATAAAATACTAAATAAGACAGTCACTATTGCCTTAGTTGCCTGAGACCAATTTAGCATTTGCGTATATCCTGCTGCAGTTAGTTCATTAATAATACTTTTTGTTTCACATGATTTCGTACACAATGGTAAGGAGAAGTGAGTTACAGATGAGTGCAGCAGCTGTCGCCATAGGAAAGATGTACAGCACTATAAACGACTATGAACAAGGTTACACAGCAAACAGAAGTTTTACTTACCTTGTATTTCTCCAAGTGCACGAAGACATTACAGATAGCTCTGCAAGGAACAGAGTCCAGCTATTAGAACAGCAACAACGATGGCGATGGAACCGTGAGTAGGCAGCATCTGTGTGGCGTCCAATAGAGAAGTGGCTCAGAGTGCGAGTGGTCTGAGCCGCTGCCACTGGCCCTCCTACATTGCAGCTTCAGAGGACGATCGTGGTACAGAGCAGCGTGAGGTATGACTCAGCGGGCGCTCATAATTTGCTCTGCCAGATCCTGCATGACTGCTGTCGGTGTCAAATAGACACTCTTCAATACCGTTGCTATGATGCCCGTGGGGGCTACCAATTTGTGATACCTCACTTTTGGGTTCAATTTTCGTGCGGTTTGCCTTTATTGTCACCTCACATGACTACTACAAAGAACACATGTCATGCATATTTCGTGCTATGATTAAAAAATACTTTATGTAACCTTTAGTGGTGGTAGTGATTACATAGGTTAGGACAAAAACAGGATGTAGGGAATATTGTATGAATTGAGTTTTACTGTTACTAAGCAAGAAAAACTTTAATTACAATGAAATAAACACCCTTAGCTGCTTACAGGCGTTGACATACGTCAACGGGGACAGATAAAAATGTGTGCCCCGACCGGGACTCGAACC
This sequence comes from Schistocerca nitens, assembly GCF_023898315.1. Taxonomy (NCBI): domain Eukaryota; kingdom Metazoa; phylum Arthropoda; class Insecta; order Orthoptera; family Acrididae; genus Schistocerca; species Schistocerca nitens. Next base: position 364,440,760 of record NC_064619.1, read on the forward strand.
TGGGGTCTCCTTCTTACATGGCAGACGCTTTATCCATTATTTATTTATTTTTTTATCTCATTTTGTTCGCTTTTATTCGTTGAATTTGCTCGGGGCGGACGTCGTAAGACATCCGTTTAAGTTTGTTGTTGATCGATTGACTCAGTTTTCTTTTATTACAGAGGGCAGCTAACCCTCTGACCGAACACGCTGAGCTACCGTGCGGCTATCCATCGGAGCCACCGAGGACACAGAGGATAGCGCGACTGCAGGGATTTATCTCTGGCACGCCTCCCGCGAAGCCCACATTTCAACGTATTTTCCCGCACTATTCGTAGTGCCCCCACCCATTATACTCATTACTCGCTGCGCGTTGCCGATTCCCGTAAGAGTTTGGGCACTGTTTGCGCATTCCCACAGAAGAAGAAGAAGATGGCCAAGTGGCCGGTGAACCTTATATATATATATATATATATATATATATATATATATATATATATATATATATATATATTCCTGGAAATGGAAAAAAGAACACATTGACACCGGTGTGTCAGACCCACCATACTTGCTCCGGACACTGCGAGAGGGCTGTACAAGCAATGATCACACGCACGGCACAGCGGACACACCAGGAACCGCGGTGTTGGCCGTCGAATGGCGCTAGCTGCGCAGCATTTGTGCACCGCCGCCGTCAGTGTCAGCCAGTTTGCCGTGGCATACGGAGCTCCATCGCAGTCTTTAACACTGGTAGCATGCCGCGACAGCGTGGACGTGAACCGTATGTGCAGTTGACGGACTTTGAGCGAGGGCGTATAGTGGGCATGCGGGAGGCCGGGTGGACGTACCGCCGAATTGCTCAACACGTGGGGCGTGAGGTCTCCACAGTACATCGATGTTGTCGCCAGTGGTCGGCGGAAGGTGCACGTGCCCGTCGACCTGGGACCGGACCACAGCGACGCACGGATGCACGCCAAGACCGTAGGATCCTACGCAGTGCCGTAGGGGACCGCACCGCCACTTCCCAGCAAATTAGGGACACTGTTGCTCCTGGGGTATCGGCGAGGACCATTCGCAACCGTCTCCATGAAGCTGGGCTACGGTCCCGCACACCGTTAGGCCGTCTTCCGCTCACGCCCCAAATCGTGCAGCCCGCCTCCAGTGGTGTCGCGACAGGCGTGAATGGAGGGACGAATGGAGACGTGTCGTCTTCAGCGATGAGAGTCGCTTCTGCCTTGGTGCCAATGATGGTCGTATGCGTCTTTGGCGGCGTGCAGGTGAGCGCCACAATCAGGACTGCATACGACCGAGGCACACAGGGCCAACACCCGGCATCATGGTGTGGGGAGCGATCTCCTACACTGGCCGTACACCACTGGTGATCGTCGAGGGGACACTGAATAGTGCACGGTACATCCAAACCGTCATCGAACCCATCGTTCTACCATTCCTAGACCGGCAAGGGAACTTGCTGTTCTAACAGGACAATGCACGTCCACATGTATCCCGTGCCACCCAACGTGCTCTAGAAGGTGTAAGTCAACTACCCTGGCCAGCAAGATCTCCGGATCTGTCCCCCATTGAGCATGTTTGGGACTGGATGAAGCGTCGTCTCACGCGGTCTGCACGTCCAGCACGAACGCTGGTCCAACTGAGGCGCCAGGTGGAAATGGCATGGCAAGCCGTTCCACAGGACTACATCCAGCATCTCTACGATCGTCTCCATGGGAGAATAGCAGCCTGCATTGCTGCGAAAGGTGGATATACACTGTACTAGTGCCGACATTGTGCATGCTCTGTTGCCTGTGTCTATGTGCCTGTGGTTCTGTCAGTGTGATCATGTGATGTATCTGATCCCAGGAATGTGTCAATAAAGTTTCCCCTTCCTGGGACAATGAATTCACGGTGTTCTTATTTCAATTTCCAGGAGTGTATATATATATATATATATATATATATATATATATATATATATATATATATATATATATATATTGAAAAGCTTTACGTATGAATTATACAAGCTAAAATGTCTATGACATTTAGTCTTCCAATGTTAGACGCTGTAAACACTATAACGTACCAATACTACATAGATAGCAACTGTTTTACTACTGTGCAATAATCCGTTTGTAAGTTATGAATTACATATTTTAGATTATAAATAAAGCACCGGAATGATTAAACCCATTCACTAATATGTGAAAACAGTAGTAGTGTTTTCAAAACCTCTTTAATCTGCATATTTCCATGAGTGTCTAATAGCCTCTATTTAGTTTTGAAATGAACGTCCAGTGTGCAGTTTATTTACTATTATCTATTGACAAACAGAAGTGATGGACCAGCTCTGATCGCCGACGAAGGAATTCGGAGCCCTCTCTGTTCATTAACTTGCTTCAAGGGAACTGCATCGCCACGCAAGCGACTGGCCGTCATGGATTGTACATCTACGGTCTAAATGCCACAGACTCGAAGAGATAGGGCGTTGGAGAGTTTCTGGTTGGTTGGTTGGTTTGGGGAAGGAGACCAGACAGCGAGGTCATCGGTCTCATCGGATTAGGGAAGGACGGGGAAGGAAGTCGGCCGTGCCCTTTGAAAGGAACCATCCCAGCATTTGCCTGGAGCGATTTAGGGAAATCACAGAGTTTCTGGAGAGGTCTGGCCAGCTGTAGTGCGTCGACAATATTTTTTCGATATCGGCTACTAGTTGATGCACTGTTCGTCTTTGTTCATCTTGTATTTCTTGTCTAATATGTTCCAGTTCATTCAGACTGAGAGTAAATTAGGTACACTTTAAAATTCGCGTATTATTTGTATCTCGGTCCTCACTCGGACACTTATCTAAGAAAAATAAGGAATGATATTTAATATTTAACCACATTCGACGTCATTAGTGACGGAAATCGAACTCAACAAATCGTTTTTTAAAGAACTATACTGGCATTTCCTTTAATTAGTTTATCTAAACACGGAAATCCTGTATCTGGAGCATCAGGCGGGAATTTGATGCCCACATTTTGATGCTTTATCGTCTTCAACTCGCTTTGTCATTCGTCTAATCAGACTCAGACCGCGTAAACGTCACTGTACAAACTTTTCTGTTCTTGCCGCATAAAAATTTCTTGTCCAATATAGCGTCTAGTAGAAACCAAAATCATTCAACATGAGTACAGGAACGTCAGTTGCAGAGAGAAGGAACTGAACTACACTGAAGTAGAACCCCGCATATGGAGAGAAGTTGCTATTTCCGACACGCTGCCACAAAGTTTATAGCGAAGACTAACATTGATAAAATCCCGAGAAATGTGTATTGCACGTAGTCTCCGCGGAAACATTTAGTTGCATATTACACACCTTAAAACATTCATGTACACTGTGAATACTAAATGCTACAATGCTTAGTATGTCGAGTGATATACCTATCCTACGAAAATAAGTACGTTGTTATTCCGTTTGATCTCGAATCTCGATGTGCACGACCGGTGGTTCGTTACCATACTACTTTGACGCTCTATTAAGTACGAGCTGCACATTATCCATTTATGAGACAAACTGTGTTAACCAAAGCTCTCTTTAACAGACAGAATCCTGAATGAACACAGCATGTTAGTGAACGTATGTGGTGTTGAATATTAATACCGTCGTGTAGCTTCGATTTTCGTCCTTCGTTCCTCAACGCGGTTTCATTTTGTGCATGACAGTGATGCTAGATAAAGAGCGCCTGTTTATCTTTATTGTGGTTTGAAGTTTCGTATTTTTCAGTGGGTAATAGTTCAAATAAAAATAAAATTTACTCGTACATCAATGGACTCTTCCTAGTACACCATTACACAAAATCTATTTACACAAGATCTATTTAAGATTTAGAATCTCTTACAAACCAACAGTTGGATGTTCATAAGCACATTGCCCTGAGTATTTAAATGTGTAAACTGAGTTGTGGCAACGTCTTCGACACGCTGAGAATAAAGCTTCTTACTGTGAAATACACTACTGGCCATTAAAATTGCTACACCAAGAAGAAATGCACATGATAAACGGGTATCCACTGGGCAAGAAATATGTGATTACATTTTCACGCAATTTGAGTGCATGGATCTGGAGAAATCAGTACCCAGAACAACCACCTCTAGCCGTAATGACAGCCTTGATACGCCTGGGCATTGAGTCAAACAGAGCTTGGATAGCGTGTACACGTATAGCTACCCATGCAGCTTCAACACGATACCACAGTTCATCAAGAGTAGTGACTGGCGTATTGTGTCGAGCCAGTTGCTCGACCACTATTGACCAGACGTTTCAATTGGTGGGAAATCTGGAGAATGGGCTAGTCATGGCAGCAATTGAATATTTTCTGTATCCAGAAAGGCCCCTACAGGACCTGCAACATGCGGTCGAGCATTATCCTGCTGAAATGTTGGGTTTCACAGGGATCGAATGTAGGATAGAGCCACGGGTCGTAACACATCTGAAATGTAACGTCCACTGTTCAAAGTGCCGTCAAAGCGAACAAAAGGTGACCGAGACGTGTAACCAATGGCACCTCATACCATCACGCTAGGTGATACGCCAGTATGGCGTTGACGAATACACGCTTCCAATGTGCGTTCACCGCGATGTTACCAAACACGGATGCGGCCATCATGATGCTGTAAACAGAACCTGGATTCATCCGAGAAAATGACGTTTTGCCATTCGTGCACCCAGGTTCGTCGTTGAGTACACCATCGCAGGCGCTCCTGTCTGTGATGCAGCGTCAAGGGTAACCGCAGCCGTGGTCTCCGAGCTGATAGTCCATGCTGCTGCAAACGTCGTCGAACTGTTCGTGCAGATGGTTGTTGTCTTGCAAACGTCCCCATCTGTTGACTCAGGGATCGAGACGTGGCTGCACGATCCATTACAGCCATACGGATAAGATGCCTGTCATCTCGACTGATAGTGATATGAGGCCATTGGGATCCAGCACGGCGTTCCATATTACCCTCTTGAATCCACCGATTCCATATTCTGCTAACAGTGACTGGATCTCGACCAACGCGTGCAGCAATGTCGCGATACGATAAACTGCAATCGCGATATGGTACAATCCGAGCTTTAACAAAGTCGGAAACGTGATGGTACGCATTTCTCCTCCTTACACGAGGCATCACAACAACGTTTCACCAGGCAACGCCGGTCAATTGCTCTTTGTGTATGAGAAATCGGTTGGAAACTTTCCTCATGTCAGCACGTTGTAGGGGTCGCCACCGGCGCCAACCTTGTGTGAATGCTCTGAAAAGCTAATCATTTGCATATCGCAGCATCTTCTTCCTGTCGGTTAAATTTCGCCTCTGTAGCACGGTATCTTCGTGGTGTAGCTATTTTAATCGTCATTAGTGTATATATGCATCTAAGGGAACGTACAGAGATAATACTTAAGCAAGTACCAATAAAAGATTATTAGGTTAAGACCTTCTGACACTTCGAATTTTGGTTGTTTTGTCGACTAAATGTGCCTGCAGTAGCTTAACATTTTTCTGACAAAAATGTGCTGCGTTCTTCCGTAGATACCAAATATTTTAAATAGAGCGCTGAAGTTCTTCCTGCTGTCAACTGCGGGCTATATTACGGATATTAGCGAGCAACACTGCGAAGACGCTTACCGAGAGGTCATGTGAGTACCAATATGGAAAATAATGAGAACGGCGTCAGAGCTTCATAAGCTCTCATCGCAGGAAGAAAGTATTGTCAAGAATCTTCTCCCGTAAGGCATCATTACCATCTGTTGTTCATGCTCAACCGAAGATCCACAGTAGTGGGACGGTCTTCAGCTCGTCGTGTACACCACTGTTTCACCAAGGTACAAACTGGCGAAGTACATAGAGAACATTCTTGCTCTGCGTGTGGTTCACTGTGTACATGATATTAAGATCTCAACAATTTTATGGATTTTAGTGAGGGCTATTATTTTCAGTTTAGCTGTGATGACTCTACGAATACACCTGTTATAACTGCTGGACCCAATACCTTTGTTCTTTGAAAGTGAAGTGCTCGATCTATTTAGGCTTATTCTTCGATTAAATTAGATTAGATTACAGGCAGTTTCGTTCCATAGACCCAAAAACGAAATGAACATCTGATTATCCCCGATCCCCCCCCTCCCCCCGTCAAGATATTGTGAAGATACGTAACTACGTTACAGTAAACTGGAACTGCTAAAATTCATGGAATTAAATCACTGTCAGAATGAAACATAGATATGCACGTTTAACAAATTTATCATACACAAAATATTTAATCTCGACTGGTTGAGAAGAAGTGGTGTCGAAACAGAAATCAAACTTACATTTTTACTTATGCTAGTCTAACAGGCCTTGTTAAGATATTCATCTGTAGAGCAGATGAAGCTGCCTACCAAAACTTCTTTCAGACTGTTTAAACTGAGCTTTACCTGAAATCAAGTTTTAAATGGTTGCTGGCAATTTATTGAAAATGTGTGTTCCTGAATACTGGACTCCTTTTTGGACCAGGTTAAGTGATTTTAAGTCGTTGTGTAAATCGTTCATATGGCTAGTATTGATAGTATGTATTGAGTTAATGGCTGGAAATACACACATTATTTGGAACTAATTTCATCAAGGAATAAATACTCTGATAAGTAGTAGTTAGAACACCCAGTTCCTTAAACTGATATTAACTCTATGTTCATGAATTTATAATACAAGTGAGACTTATTACACGCTTTTGCACTCCGGATACTTTTGCCCTGTTTTAAGAGCTACCCCAGAATATGATCCCATATGACATAATAGATTGAAAGTAAGAGAAGTATGCAAGTTTTTTTATATTACATCTCCTACAGCTGACATCATTCGCACTGCAAATAACGACTCGTTTAAGTGTCTCAGCAATTCTGTGGAACCCCCTCCCTAACTGAATTTGTTATAGAGCTGTAATCCAACAAATTAAACACTGTCAATTTCTTCCATGTTCATGTATTCATATGTTATGTACACGCTGGAAGGAAATAATTGGTATTTCCAAAGTTTAACATCAGTGAATTAGACTTAAGCCATTTATTAACATAAGTGAAAACCTGATTAGCAGCTATTTCTAAATCTTTACTTGACTTGCATTTTACTGCAGTGTTGTCATCTGCAAACAAAACAAACATAGAATCTTGTAATGTAACAGACGAGAGGTCATTAATACACACAATAAAAAGCAATGGGCCCTACACGGAATTTTCAAGAACATCACGTGTAATTAATTCCCTGTCAAATGAAGGCTGATGGCTTAATCCATGGGTATATCACGATGGCACTCATTGTTTCCTGTTAGTGACGTAACACTCGAACCATTTTGCAGCACTGTCAGTGACACCATAATATTCTAACTTACTCTCAGAGAATGCTGTGATTTACACAGACAAAGGCATCTGACAGGTCACAGAAAATGCCAGTAGCGTCTAGTTCGTTATCTGATGAATTAGCTACATTCTCACTGTACGTGTAAATAGCGTTCTCTATATCTAAACCCTTAAGGAACCCCAGTTATGACTTGGACAATATATTATTTGCAGTCAGATGCTGAAGGAGATGTTTGAACACAATCTTTTGAAATATTTGTGAAAAAGTCTGCAAAAGTGAAATTGGTCGAGAGTTAGATCGTATCTCTTTAACCCCCTTCTTATAAACAGGTTTAACTTCGACGTATTTTAACGTCTGGAAATGTTCCGTTGACGAGAGATTGATCACACAAATAACTTAAGATAGAGCTCAACTCACACGAACACTCTGAGTAATTTCATCGATAATATCATAACCACTACAATAAGTCGACTTTAAGGATTTTGCGAGGATGCTACTTCTTTGAGAAAAATGAGTGTCATTTCCATTTTCCTGACGTTATTCGGAGAGACTGTTCTCATATTTTCCATTGCACTGTTTTCTGAACCTGATTGCCACAAGCTGTCAGCAACAGAAACAAGATCTTTGCAACACTACACACACTTTTCTTATTTATTTTTAGAGCTATCTATTCCTCTTCCTTTCTGGTCCCTCCTGTCTCTGTCTTCAATACATTATTTTTTTTTATTTTGTTGCCGGATGTAATTATCTTTTTCTATTAATAAAGCTGCTTAGATTTATGGATTACTTGATTCATTATTTTACAGTACTCTTCGCAATTCATTACGTTGTTAACGTCAGAGGTGTTCCTAGATACTAGACACCGTTACCTTTTTGTACCACAGAAAATATAGATGCAGACCCTAAAATAAGCCTCTAGCATACACTTATTATAACATCACTTCATGGTTTTCCTTGTAACACGTTTGTTGCGGCCTGCCACGAATTCCCCTCCAGTGACGGGGTTGTTTCCTCACCCATTCTGCGGAGAACCTCCTCAGTCCTTACCTTATCAGTCCACCATATTTCCAACGTTCATCTGTACCACCAAATGTCAAAGGCTTCGACTGTCTTCTTTTCTGGTTTTCCCAAAGACCATGTTTCACTACCATACAACGCTGTGCTCCAAACGTACATTCTCAGAATTTTTTCCCTCAAATTAAGACCTATGTTTAAAACTAGTAGACTTCCCTTGTCTAGTAATGCCCTTTTGACCAGTGTTAGACTGGTTTTTGCGTCCTCTCTGCTCCGTCTCCTATGGACGGCCTTAATTTCAATTTCTTCATGCTCACCAATCCTAATGTTAAGTTTCTCACTGTTCCCATTTCTGCTGCTCGTGATTACTTTCGTCTTTATTTGAATGAGTCTCAGTCTATATTCTGTTCTCATTAAACTGTCGATTCCATTCAGCAGATGCTGTAATTCTTCTTCACTTTCACGAGGATAGCAATGTTATCAGCAAATCTTATCATTTATATCCTCTCACCTTGAATTTTAAATCAACTGGTCAACGTTTCTTATGGTTTCGTCATTGCTTCCTCGATTGACGAAACACTAGGTCCCTGTTTTACACCTTTTTAATCCGAACATTTCGCTCTTGGTCTTCCACTCTTATTATTCCCTCTTAGTTCTTGTACAGACTGTGTATTACCCGTCTTTCCCAGTAGCTTATCCCTATTTTTCTTAAAATTTCGGCCCTCTTTACATTGTCTAACGCTTTTTCCAGGTCGACAAATTCTAGACAAATTCTATCATTATCGCATATTTAAATACAGTGTGTCTTACTCGTTGTCCACAACAAAATACATTGGCAATTGCAAACGACATAAATTAACAGATATACCCAGAAGATCATCTGCGTTCATTTCCTGCACCTTACAAATACAAACATGGCTAGACACCTGACAAAAACCCTATTGATTCTCTGTCCAACAATAGTAAAAATTACACGTTAACACACACAACTACAGTTGCACCGTATCATCGTCCAGCAAGGGCCAGGGCATTGATGCGCTTCGAGTCCAACCCTTCTACATGTGTCACATATAGCTGACACTGCCAGCAATTCCGCTGCGGCCGCTGAGGAGATGAAGGCGCAGACTCTGTGTGAAGAGACGTATCACGTGATGGTGACCACAGTTTAGCCGGCGTCGTCCACGCTGCCTCTGGTCTTGAGTGCTCATCGTGGGTAACAAGGGTGTCCTCGTTGACATGGTAGAAATCGCACTGTTAGGCACGCACCGGCCGTACACAGAGTATCAGGAGTCGGGCTGAGTCTCTCTGCGGCGTACGACAGGAGTAATGCCAGCAGCATCGAAGTATATCGACGGGAATGGAAGACAAGCGGCGATTACGGGATGCTCCTATGTTGGTTTACCCCGTGCTTATTGAGACTGTCTCCTGTCTCTGATGGGACAGCAAGTCCTGTATGGAGGACAGTGGAACTGGCAGCTGCAGTGCCGCCATTCGCGACAAGGCTGATGGGGAACTGTGGGCGACAGTAGCCAACAGTAGTTCTGGTGCCCCAACAGTGGGTTCAGGTAGCAGCCAACGTCGTCAGGGTGGACCAACACAGGTCCAGTCTCCAGGCAGGAAAGCTGGGAACTGATTAGAAGTGTAGAAATGGTGCCGTCCACTGGACGGGATTATGACGATTTTCTACAGCAACTGTCTCATGTGTGTTGCTATTGCGAGGCAATGATGATTTCAGTTGTCCTCCTCTCTGTATACTCCACCTGTACTTCAACTGTTTCAGAACTTCACGTTACAGAAGCAGTGGTGGTCATATTCCGCCACGTTAAGAAGAGACGGAAGGCAATTTTTATCCCTATTCTGGCAATGATATTTTACTCTTTGAATAGGCACACTTTTCAAAAGAACTATAAGTGATAAAACAATGAAATTTTTAATGCATGTATATAACATATATGTCTCAATTTACAAGTGAAACAAACTTAATAGCTCTTATGGTTATCAAGGAAAAAATTTTTTCTCTCACTAGTATAATTTAACTCTTTTTGTACAATAATTATTATAAACAGTTTCTGAGTGGTGGTTTTCAATTTACTTGTAATAACTTATTACCATCTGCAGTAAAAGCTGACCAAATTTCATGTTTCTAACCCAATGAGTTTATCAAAGAATGGTACATGAAAGTGAAAAAGAAATGTAGTTTTGAGAAAAATCCATTTAAAGCTTAATATTGCAAATGTAGTACAGTTACTGATGAGAATTACTTATCACTAATATTTTCCTGCACCATACTGAGCATCATCTGAATCATAGGGATCTTCTTTTCTTCCCTTGGTACCTCTTCTTTTCTGTCTGGCTTCTTTTGTGCATTTTAACATAGTAATATCTGCTTTGTGGATTCTCTCTTTATCTATTTGCACCAAGGATTTTGCAGTATTTCCACTAGATTTTATGCCCAATAATTCTAAAAAATCCAGTTTTCTAATTACACCATCACTGAAGCATAAAATAGCGTCATAAATACCAAATTTGAGGGTTGTAAGCTGAACAAATACAGATTTCGGTAACCGGTTCCAAATGACAGAAATCACTCAGTCATTTAAATTTTGTGTTTTCCCATGAAGACATTTCTTCAACAAGGTATCTTTACAAAGATCTCTAAATATGGGTTTAATTTCATTCATTACTGAGGAAGGTGAAGAATGTTTGTGGTCATATCTGGCACTTCTCTTGTACTTGCACCAAGTGTCAGGATGATTCGGGCAAACACCGTGCATTGGATTTTCATTTGTGGAAAGCTTATGGAAAAAGATAGCCCATACAGCTTTTTTCGTTTTTTCTAAATTCCATACATTTCATCTTATGGCCAAGCCATAATACTTCTGTAATCTATTTCAACATTTGTCAGGTGACCTTTACCACGTATCTTCTTACCATTTTCCAATACTATTTTTTACTTTTCTTTCAATAATCTTCTGAACCTGGACCCCATTCTCTTCTGCTCTTCTTGACATGCCCAATACACTCCAATTTAGAAATTGTGACATTAAGGTCATAGGGTAGTTCTGCACATACCTGGTCATAAGCCTTGCTGTCACCGTCCCCAGATTGCACAGAAGGTCAGGAAACCATCATATCTCACGAAAAAATTTTCCTATTTCTATAAAACAAAAACTGTTTCACACAGGAAAGACCAGGCATTTCAAATATTCTAAAATCTAAAAATCGAATTTTTGAAGCCCACTTGCCTACCGTCTCCCTTTAATGCTCTGAATAACCGTTGTTACGTCAGACTTATGCCTTCTTACTTTCTCCTCTTACATTATCAGGGGTAGACTTCAAACATTCTACTCAATGCCCCGCGGCCCCTCCCGCCGGAGGTTCGAGTCCTCCCTCGGGCATGGGTGTGTGCGTTGTTCTTAGCATAAGTTAGTTTAAGTAGTGTGTAAGTCTAGGGACCGATGACCTAAGCACTTTGGTCCCTTAGGAATTCACACCTATTTGACCATTTGAAATCAATGCCCAATCCTTTAATTAGGTATGCTTTAATATGTACTCTTCGAAACTGACGAATTTTATCACCATGTGCCAAACTCATCGATAAGGCCTCATCAAAATAAAATTTTACTTTGTAAAATATGTTAGCGTAGATATTTCGCGTTTGCTTGCTAAGGCAATCACCTGGGAAATGACTCTTTACTGTCGGTAGTAATGGTAGTTTTGCAGAACTGTTACTTGACAGTCATTTTTTGTTAGATCTCGTAACTGTAAACCAATTTAATACAACTAACTAATTAAAATCAGCAGGGAGAAAATGTGATACAAAATCAATCTCATCCAACGTTTGATCGTTTTCGCAGTGTCATTATTTACTCGAAACTTTGTTTCATCTTCGAATGTTCTTAGAGATGATTCATAGATGATATTTTCTGTACACTACATTGCATACCAACTTAGATATAGTGCTCAGATCCTACCTATAAGGTGAATGGTGACGATACGTCTTGTAGGTATGCAGTGTTTTAAACTTCAACATCATACATTACAAAATCAGTGTTCTAAAGAATTCATCTAATACTGACTCTTTCATTAAACTATGTTTAACTGTACAAAGGGGGTGGAAGGAAGTTAACAATCACTGGCTTGTCACTGAGAAGAATGGCTGAATTAATATAATGAATTGCTTGCTACCTTAGTCACATACATAATAATTGTAAGTCACGTTATAGCATGAGAAGAACCTACAACCAGAATGGAAGAAACAACTAGTTTCACGAAAGGAAGTATGGAAGTGGAAGTTGTAACAACGCATACACAAGCCACGCGTACTGTAGAGTGTACAAACAGATTTTTAGAAAAAAGTCCTGCTTTAAAACAGGAAAATGTAGGCGTGTAGGCTTTTGTGGTTAAACTCTTATAATATAAAACCATTCTTCCATTTCTCTCCCTTTCAAGCTATCGCCCAATTTCGCGACCATCAGGAATACCATTCGTTAAGTGACAGTTTATGCCCAGTCTACAAAGGAGGCTATTTTATATTCCAACATGCACATCCTAGTGGTCGATTTCTTAACGCTGCATGATAACTGCAGATAATATTCACTTCTGATAGTGACTGCAAAGCTAATTACTTCCTCAACTCATTTCCTTTTATTATTATGGAGGGGGGTGGGGGGGGGGGGTGCCGGTTATTCTCTGCAGCACTTGGAGCTTTCTTTAGCTGGTTCACAGCAGTGACATAAAATTATATGGTGTTGAAAACAGCTCCCAAGCAGATATATTATTCATTGTCTTCCCTCAACATAGCAGGCGCATAGGAGGAGGGTCTGTATGCCGTAAAAACTGCATTGTGAGAAGTGCTAGAAGGAATCATTTTTAGTGAGATAAAGATATGAAATCCAACTGAAGCAATCAAACATGATACCTTGAGACTGTGCAACCTATCACGTCTTATGCGCACCACACCACGAACGAATGTTTGTTTAAATCGGAGCAACAAGAACTGTGATTGGCTGACAATAATTGTTTCGGTAGAAGGCGTATTTTTGCGTGTCTATGTGCAAGTCTTTTGGTTGTCCATTGTTGGAACCTGTCATGTAGTGTCACACCATTATTGGTTAACCATGACAGAATTTGTCAGTGCAGGAATTTGTTAAACTTGTTTATAAAATTATCATTCATCGGAATTCACAGGTATTGCTGCGATTGGCTCACGAGATTCCCCCAATGGCAGAATCAACTAAGTTTCGGAAAGAGAAGTCAGAATGTACTTGTGACATGGAGTTTGAGGAGAACATGTGCTCCACGTCGTTGCAGAGAAACGCAGAGACGGATGTTACTGACTTAGAGTACAGACATCGAACAGGACTCTGAACATCCAGCTATTACCGTCACCGACTTCCATATTCAGAACGTTTAAGAGTGATATGCATGAGCCGGCGATGCAGTCACTGACACGAGGGTGGATGCAAAGCTAGTTAGTTGACGTCAGTATCTAACTGTGCAAACAACCATGCAGACTGCCATGCAGACAACCATGCAGACAACTATGTCAATAGCCTGTTCATTTACACAAATCAGGCAGAACGTTATGACTGCCAACCAGCTATCGATATAAACACGTCCAGGCAATAGCAGCGTTACCTGGCGAGGAATGACTGACAGTCAGACACATGCCGGTGAATAAAGTACCAGTGAGCGTGCTGTCCGTGTGCAGAACGGGGATGGCCCGCGATGTATCTGAGTTTGACCGACGGCAGATTGTGATGGTCTGGGGGCTCGGCAGAGCATTTAGGAAACTGTATGATTTGTCTGGTGTTCGAGAAGTGCTGTAGTGAGTGTCTTCAACAGGTGGCGAAATCACGGTGAAACCATGTCCAGACTGCGTGGGTTTGGGCTGCCAACACTCACTAAAGATGTCGGATGTCGTAGGCTGGGCAGACTGATAAAACAGGAGAGGCGGCAAACTGTTGCGGAACTAACAACCGACATGCTGGGCGGAGTATCAGTGTGTCTGGACACACAGTACGCTGAACACACTTAGGTCAGGGTAAAAGAGCGACTAAACACACAGAACACCGAACACTCCTAATGATGGGTCTCCGCAACCGACGACTCATGCATGAGCCAATATTAATTCCACGACATCGGCAATTGTGACAGAAATAGGCACTAGACCATCGGCACTGGATGTTGGTGCAATCCTTCTTCATCATGCCGATGGGAGGGCGCGAAACCGTCGTCTTCCATCTTCCAGGAGAACAGCTCCTTCACACCTGCACTGCGGGATGGAGACAAGCTGCTGACGGCAACATTACGCTCTGGGGAATATTCACGTCGGCATACAGGAGTCCACTGGAGCTTGTGCTATGCACCATGACGGCCTAGGAGTATCGTACGCTGGTTGCACACCACGTACACTCTTTCATAACGCTCATGTTCTCCAACGGCAGTGGCAGTTTTCAGCAAGATAATACGCCGTTTCACGAGGCCCTGAGAGTGATGGAGCAGTTCGAGGAACACAGTGGCGAGTTCCAGTTGATTTTCTGCCCCTTCAACTCCCACATCTGAACGCAAACGAATACGTCTAGGATGTGATTGAACGTGGCGTCAGAGTTCATCGCTCCCTTCCTCGGAATTTACGGGAATGAGGTGATCTGTGTGTGGAGATGTGGTGCTAAATCCCTTCAGCGACCTACCGAGGCCTCCTTACCTACACGCCACGACGCGTGGCTACTTTTAAACGTGCCGAAGGTGGATATCCCGACTATTAGGTAGTATTTTGGCTATCGGTGCATTTCTTCCTCTGATGTGTCTATAATTAACATTTCATACACTCAGTTGAAACTGTGTCACCACATTTAGGGGTTCACTGGGGTGTTATGGACTTATTTGTGTTTATTTGTTTTCGTGTGCACACGGTCAAGGTCTAACGTGTGCTCTGTACTCCATGTGTCTACGCTAAACTTGACTGTCTGTGGGCCTTCTACAGCTATTCGCGGGCAGGAGTTTTCGGGCCTGGTTGGAGCTTGTGATCCTTGTTTCGCACACCCGTGGTCTAGACGGTACACTGTTTGTCCGTCCTCCGGCTTCTAGCGGTCGCGCTAGCGAGGCGTTAATTGTGGTGTCACCGCCAGACACCACACTTGCTAGGTGGTAGCCTTTAAATCGGCTGCGGTCCGCTAGTATACGTCGGACGCACGTGTCGCCACTATCAGTGATTGCAGAACGAGCGCCGCCACACGGCAGGTCTAGCCTAGAGAGACACCCTAGCACTCGCCCCAGTTGTACAGCCGACTTTTTTAACGATGGTTCACTGTCTGCATACGCTCTCATTTGCAGAGACGACAGTTTAGTATAGCCTTCAGCTACGTCATTTGCTATGACCCAGCAAGGCGCCCTATTCAGTTACTATAATTAGTATCTTCAAGAATGTATTCTGAACAGATAATATTGTGAATCATGTACCGTCAAGAGCGACGTTCATCATGAATGGATTAACGTTAAGTATCAAACTAATTACGTCCTCTTTCTGAATTCTCATTCCTTGTCATGTTCAGACATCACGTCAGTATAGTTCTTCCCTCCTCACGCCAGCCTTCGTGAGCTAAAACGCTTGCATTTCGGCCTCCACTAGTAACACAGTGTTGGCTCTTCTGCTAACAGAAAATTAATCGTGTCCACCATTGCATGTAACGGTGTTACCGGAGTCCACTCCGTGCACAGAATTCATATACAAGATAGGTTGTATTTATTTTACATTACTCCAGAAAGTCTTCGACACAATTTGGAGTGTTTGCCGTGCTCTCCAAACAGTCGCTAAATTCTATGTTAAAGATAAGGGTTTTAGTTTTGTATATTGACATACCTTCTGGCTGTATATTGAGACTGGTATATTTTTTACTGTTGTAGTATTCGTAAATTTTTAAAAGAAAAATTCATATGTTAATGCTTTCCTAAAAATTTGGTTCGACATGAAGAATTTCGCCCAAGGTATTCACTAAGAGTATGGATTTCTTTTGTCCCCCCTAACAGTGAATACCACTTACATCAAAATTATTTTAATAAGCAGGGATAGCGATCCCCTCGTTTTCCTAGATCGAGTTCTTGCCCTTTACTGTCAACATCATGTTTCTTCCACAGGCGAATTATTAGTGTGATTGCGCCCCTTGCGGCTGGTTATCTGTTGTAAATAAATTCTGGGAATCGTCATTATTCCTTCGACATTTTGTTAATTGCTAAAATTGTTATTAAGTGGTCATTGTGAAACGAAGTGTAGCTCACTAGTAACCTCTTGCCCCCTAAGAAGTTACTGTTAAGGTCATCCAAACCAATTTTTAGATTCCTTTGTATTAAATTATTGTTTTTATACGTGAAAGCTTAAAACTCTGAAAAAGTTTTAAAATTTCAACTTTTGTTCAAACTTAAATAACTTTAATATTTTCTTGTAAACCTTATTGCTTATTGTATTTCTGATATCTTTTACGAATATATCATTTTCTGTGCAATAAATGAACCATGGACCTTGCCGTTCGTGGGGAGGCTTGCGCGCCTCAGCGATACAGATAGACGTACCGTAGGTGCAACCACAACGGAGGGGTATCTGTCGAGAGGCCAGACAAACGTGTGGTTCCTAAAGAGGGACAGCAGCCTTTTCAGTAGTTACAGGGGCAACAGTCTGGATGATTGACTGATCTGTCCTTGTAACACTAACCAAAACAGCCTTGCTGTGCTGGTACTGCGAACGGTTGAAACCAAGGGGAAACTACAGCCGTAATTTTTCCAGAGGGCGTGCAGCTCTAGAGTATGGTTAATGATGATGGCGTCCTCTTGGGTAAAATATTCCGGAGGTAAAATAGTCCCCCATTCGGAACTCCGGGCGGGGACTACTCAAGAGGACGTTGTTATCAGGAGAAAGAAAACTGGCGTTCTACGGATCGGAGCGTGGAATGTCAGATCCCTTAATCTGGCAGGTAGGTTAGAAAATTTAAAAAGGGAAATGGATAGGTTAAAGTTAGATATAGTGGGAATTAATGAAGTTCGGTGGCAGGAGGAATAAGACTTTTGGTCAGGTGAATACAGGGTTATAAATACAAAGTCAAATAGGGGTAATGCAGGAGTAGGTTTAATAATGAATAAAAAAATACGAATGCGGGTAAGCTACTACAAACAGCATAGTGAACGCATTATTGTGGCCAAGATAGACACGAAGCCCTCGCCTACTACAGTAGTACAAGTTTATATGCCAACTAGCTCTGCAGATGACGAAGCAATTGAAGAAATGTATAATGAAATAAAAGAAATTATTCAGATAGTGAAGGGAGACGAAAATTTAACAGTCATGGGTGACTGGAATTCGGTAGTAGGAAAAGGGAGAGAAGGGAGCATAGTAGGTGAATATGGATTGGGGGTAAGAAATGAAAGAGGAAGCCGCCTGGTAGAATTTTGCACAAAGCACAACTTAATCATAGCTAACACTTGGTTCAAGAATCATAAAAGAAGGTTGTATACATGGAAGAAGCCTGGAGATACTAGAAGGTATCAGATAGATTAAATAATGGTAAGACTGAGATTTAGGAACCAGGTGTTAAATTGTAAGACATTTCCAGGGGCAGATGTGGACTCTGACCACAATCTATTGGTTATGAACTGTAGATTAATACTGAAGAAACTGCTAAAAGGTGGGAATTTAAGGAGTTGGGACCTGGATAAACTGAAAGAACCAGGGGTTGTACAGTGTTTAAGGGCGAGCATAAGGGAACAATTGACAGGAATGGGGAAAAGAAATACAGTAGAAGAAGAATGGGTAGCTTTGAGGGATGAAGTAGTGAAGGCAGCAGAGGATCAGGTAGGTAAAAAGACGAGGGCTAGTAGAAATCCTTGGGTAACAGAAGAAATATTGAATTTAATTGATGAAAGGAGAAAATATAAACATGCAGTAAATGAATCAGGCAAAAAGGAATACAAACGTCTCAAAAATGAGATCGACAGGATGTTCAAAATAGCTAAGCAGGGATGGCTAGAGGACAAATGTAAGGATGTAGGGGCTTGTCTCACTAGGGGTAAGATAGAAAATTAAAGAGACCTTTGGAGAAAAGAGAACCACTTGTATGAATATCAAGAGCTCAGATGGAAACCCAGTTCTAAGCAAAGAAGGGAAAGCAGAAAGGTGGAAGGAGTATACGTATAGAGGGTCTATGCAAGGGCCGGGAGTAGATAACATTCCATTAGAACTACTGACAGCCTTGGGAGAGCCAGTCTTGACCATCTGGTGAGCAAGATGTATGAGACAAGCGAAATACCCTCAGACTTCAAGAAGAATATAATAATTCCAATCCCAAAGAAAGCAGGTGTTGACAGATGTGAAAATTACCGAAATATTAGTTTAATAAGTTATGGCTGCAAAATACTAAAGCGAATTCTTTACAGAGGAATGGAAAAACTAGTAGAAGACGACCTTGGGGAAGATCAGTTTGGATTCCGTAGAAATATTGGCTCACGTGAGGCAATACTGACCCTACGACTTATCTTGGAAGCTAGATTAAGGAAAGGCAAACCTACGTTTCTAGCATTTGTAGACTTAGAGAAAGCTTTTGACAATGTTGAATGGAATACTCTCTTTCAGATTCTGAAGGTGGCAGGGGTAAAATGCAGGGAACGAAAGGCTATTTACAATTTGTACAGAAACCAAATGACAGTTATAAGAGTTGAGGGGCATGAAAGGGAAGCAGTTGTTGGGAAGGGAGTGAGACAGGGTTGTAGCCTCTCCCTGATGTTATTCAATCTGTATATTAAGCAAGCAGTGAAGGAAACAAAAGAAAATTCGGAGTAGGTATTAAAATTCATGGAGAAGAAATAAAAACCATGAGGTTCGCCGATGACATTGTAATTCTGTCAGAGACAGCAAAGGACTTGGAAGAGCAGTTGAACGGAATGGATAGCGTCTTGAAAGGAGGATATAAAATGAACATCAACAAAAGCAAAACGAGGATAATGGAATGTAGCCGAATTAAGTCGGGAGATGCTGAGGGTATTAGATTAGGAAATGAGACACTTAAAGTAGTAAAGGAGTTTTGCTATTTGGGGAGCAAAATAATTGTGATGGTCGAACTAGAGAGGATATAAAATGTAGACTGCCAATGGCAAGGAAAGCGTTTCTGAAGAAGAGAAGGTATTTGTATGGAGTGTAGCCATGTATGGAAGTGAAACATGGACGATAAATAGTTTGGACAAGAAGAGAATGGAAGCTTTCGAAATGTGGTGCTACAGAAAAATGCTGAAGATTAGATGGGTAGATCACGTAACTAATGAGGAGGTTTTGAATAGGATTGGCGAGAGGAGAAGTTTGTGGCACAACTTGACTAGAAGAAGGGATCAATTGGAAGGACATGTTCTGAGGCATCTAGGGATCACCAATTTAGCATTGGAGGGCAGCGTGGAGGGTAAAAATCGTAGAGGCAGACCAAGAGATGAATACACCAAGCAGATTTAGAAGGATGTAGATTGCAGTAGGTACTGGGAGATAAAGAAGCTTGCACAGTATAGAGTAGCATGGAGAGCTGCATCAAACCAGTCTCAGGATTGCAGACCACTACAAACAAACAACAAATGGTAAATGACGCTCCAAACCCTGAGGTCCGGACTTTTCATTAAAATTATTTTGGCGGTTTTGGGACGTTGAATTTTCCCCATCACAGGTGCAGCTCATTTTCTTTTCTTTAAAAAAAAAAAGAAAAAAGAAACTCTTTCATATTCATTCAAAAAGATGTTTACCATTTGTCCTACCAATACACAAATCATTGCTAAACGATTCTCTTGTACATAAAACTTACTATTAAACTTAAAATAGTTCAACGATAAGAAAAATTTTAATAATTCTGTATAACCATGCCTTTCACCGTCAGATATTTTACCATGCTCATGCAAATTGTTTTCTGTAATTTATATCATTCTCTCAACTTTTAACCTCCCCCTCACTTATCGACCTTAATGACAGTGAAAAATTAAACCGCGTGTACCTAATGGAAATTTGGGAAAAAGCAATCGTCACCGAAGTTAATCTGTCGGTAAAGAGGGAGGAAAGGGTTACATCTAAATGAAAGGAAAAATGCAAATGAAACTGGTGGAAATTAATTTTGAAAAGGGGTAAAGTTAATAAAGAAAGTAAATGTGCGGCCGTTATGTTAACAATGAACTAGCGGTAATTAGATATTTGAGATTTGGGGGAAATTACGGTCGCCAGTCCTAAGGACAATTACTATAGTAACTGAAAAAGAAAGGTTATTACACATATAATTAGCACTAGAAGCGTGGCAACTGAAGGTTCACACGTGTAGTGTGAAAACTGAAAGTTTGTCAGAAGTAATAAATTTCGCTACACTCTGACTTAATTTAGCAAAAGAATTAATAAAACCGGAAAATCGAAAGTTAATTTAGTGACTGAAGTTAATAGTGAGCTTTCTTTCTGAAGCACATCGAAATTCAGTAAAATACGGTTAGTCTTGGGCTACCTCAACAATCATTTCAAAAGCTACTTGAATCTACGCAATTTAGAAATAAGAGATTTAACTTTGAACTTGAATTAAATGATTCTGAACAATTAACAATAGTAAAATTTAGTACATATCAAGCTGAGCTGCAGTCACAGGAAAGCTAAAATATGCTAACAAAACTCGCACTCTTGATTTGTGCTTGTGTAATCTAAATACTGTAGCCAGCTACGAATACTTTAACTGAACTTTGAAATTAAAGCAGTGAAATAGAATAATATTGCTTTAATGCTGGCGTTTGAATTTCAACGACACTCGGGTTCATTCCGGAAAAGGAAGGGACCCTGCTTGGTAATGCAATTGGGACAATGAGCAACAAAGGTTCATGCTACGTTGCTGTAATTTTGTGATTTGAACAGTTTTAAAAGCTGAGGTCTGCCATACAGTTCTAAAACTTAACGTGCTTCCAGTCTTTCTTGTTGGTTGATTGAAGGTTTGAAGCCGTCGATCGAGGAGGTGGTGACAGTCATTCATTGTCGGCCGTCGCTGCTGCAGAAGCTGGATGTTGGCGCGCCTCCTTCTCGACACGGTCACCAGGCGAAACGGGCTCTTGATGTGCGCCAGCTAACGCTTCCCGTCCGCGACACCGTGTCAGAAACTATCATAGCAAGTCGAGCGCAATTACATGCTGCCAAACCCCGAAAGCGCGGCAACTCGCGGGAGCGTCACACAACACACCTGCTCCACTGCACTAGCCCAGCCAGACCAAGCGTATAAATACAAATAATATTTGCAAAACAAACCAATTATAAATCGACATTATATATATATATATATATATATATATATATATATATATATATATATATATATATATATAGTAAAAGAATTACAACATACAAAGACACAGAAATGTTATATCTTCAGGTAACAAAATAAGGAAAAAAATGTGCAGTGCAATAGATGGAAACAGGAGGATATGCATTTGCGGCGTTACAAACTGACGCAGATGTATAGACATTAGATGAATCCCACCTTCCAACCTCATTTCATTTGCTCTTTGTTTTATGACCAAAAACTCACCGTAAAGTGCAGAAAACAATATGTTGTTATGATCAGAATTTTCCATAAATGTGCAGAAAAACCTAAAGTGACCTACAGTGTTAAAAAGAGATAAAATTTCTGTTCTAAAAGGGAATTGGTAAATCAGTTTAATGAAATAAAAATAAAATACCCATAAGAAGCAAATTTAACTATGTAATTTCACATTCTCCTGTGAAATTCGAATTTTATGTTCAACCGTGCTCTTTATTAACATTATCAAGAAATAGTTAACCGTTGGTGTGTGTTTTCTTTTTACATCCTCATTTTTACTTCAATTTATGAGCTCTGAGCTGCAACATATGGTGAATACCTTGTGCAATTTTTTTAAAGTACTTTCATTTGTCAGTTTATACGAATTTATGCTTACAAAACTTTATACTACGTCAGATGGCACAAGAAGGCCATATTTAAAATGCACAATATCGTTTGAATCTAAATCTTAATGATTAAGAGAGACCTTTTCACACAAGCAAACCACAGAAATGGAACGCAGTGTACGATACTCTTCATTTTCTTCTTAGACTTCTCGCACTTTTTTTGTACTTCCACACACAGCTTCTAATTTATTCATAGTCTTTTTCACTTGTTCTGTCTGCTCCTCTAGTAGCAGTTATGATTGGTTAAAAGCCGTTATGGCAGCAGAAATAAATTCTAAATTTGATTTTACGTACGAAAGTTTGCCTGAAATTTGAGCAGTAGGCATTAATTCTTGGACTAGTCCAATTGAGGCAGCCTTACCGCAATCAAATGAATCAATGATGCTTTCGCAACATTTAAACTCTGGCAATAATAGTTCCAAGCTTCAGTCCATGATGACCTCACCCGTCTGTCAAAATGGGAGGTGCTGGTAAGGAAACATCTGGGGCTAACAACTTAAATGCTGCAACCATGAAGGGTCTTTCAAAAATGCTTCTTTCACACACCCAATAAACCTGCCAACTTCACTGTATTTACCACGAAACTTGTCGGCAACACTGTGTAAGGTGTAAGTTAAACAAGTCACATGTACCATTTCACTGTATAATACGTGTAATGGACAAGGAACTTTCACCATATAAGGCGCAGCATCCATACAGAGAGAAGTGCTTTGCGTCCTTAACGCGTTCATGCCGTTATGCACGCTTAGATGTGTCGAACAATTTACTAATGATGCAAAGATGTACTTTCTCTAAATGTCGACAGTATATAAAAAACTTCCTTAAAAGTTCTCCCAACGAAATTTGCTACGAATCTTCCCACAAAGTCTGTTGTTTCAGTAACTTACCGCCATACTTTTTACATGCAACTGGTCCTCTGATTTGTTACACTATTTTTATGTAGCTTCTGCTGACGTAGTCCTTTCTTACTGAGGAAGAATTAAGAGATTTTCTTGTATATTTCTCTAAGAAATAACGAAAATTTGGATGGCTCAGTTTGCTTAAGGGAATATGAGCCCAAAGGAAAGCAGTACAAAGTTCTTTCGAGGATGGTGAATTAAACTGGTCAGACTTCCCTAGGAGAATTTGTTTTTAGTATTTTTCCACTTTAAGTCCGTTGTACTCTACGATTGTGCTTTACTGTTGGCACATACTGCTGAACATTAAATGACTTCTCTGCAATTACGTCGCGCCGTTTACAATACAGTATGTTACCATCAAGTGAATACCATATAGAGAAATGAAATGCCGTAGTTTCACTTCACTTAAGATATTTTTTCTGAACTGTGCTGCACACACTTACGACTTAAACAAGAGTGAATAACACAATGAGAGAAGTGTCCGCAGTCCAAGGTCGTAAATGGCTTAAGCAATACCGGCTCGTAGAATAATTAGGGGCACACAAACTCACTATTGTGTAAGGGTCAAGTCCATTTAAACGAACCAGTGGAAGAAGGTAGGCCGGCGGCGGTGGCAGTGCGGTTCTAGGCGCTGCAGTCCAGAACGCGGGACTGCTACGGTCACAGGTTCGAATCCTGCCTCGGAAATGGATGTGTGTGATGTCCTTAGGTTAGTTAGGTTTAAGTAGTTCTAAGTTCTAGGGGACTGATGACCTAAGTCCCATAGTGCTCAGAACCATTTGAACCATTTGGAGGATGGTAGACGTGTGCCATTTTCCAGGAAACAAGATCGACAACGCCATACTGAGAAATCTGACACGGAAGGGAGTAATTTCATGAGGGAAGATCCTTAAGACTTAAAAGAGTGAGCGGTTAACTAATATGACCATTTACTTACTAAAATAAGTTCTGTTAGAGAGAAAGGCCGTCTACGTATAGTCTAAATTATTCGTTTAGTTTTTTCACAACAAGCATTTGTGTGTGTGTGTGTGTGTGTGTGTGTGTGTGTGTGTGTGTGTGTGATGTAGCTGTCAGTCTTACGGAAAAATACATGCCCTGTCATAAAAATTCTAACTCTAGGCAAAAACAGCTTCCCAGAGAGCTCGTGTGCGGCACCTGCGTCGCTAGAACACGATCCAAGGCTGTCGGCTGCGACTGCCACATTTATGACCTACAAAGATAGTACGTTTGCCTTTGCACTGTTTGAATGTGTCTCGCCCTCTCTGCGACTGCTCTTTGCCGCTGTTCATCTCTCTGGCAGCGCCGCTCCCTCGGCGGGTAGAGCGTTCTCTTGTACTACGAGCGAATATGAGCTGCCGGCGGGTACTTCAGGGACGCGGGCGGCAGCCATCGGGTCATCAGCGCACAGAAGCCACGCCCAGCTGGGAGTTGCAAACTGCGTGTCCCTGTCGTCCTACGGACCATCAGTAAATTAACTGGTCCGACGACCCACCTACCTGCACCGGCTAGCACATTCTTCTTCATTTATTTTGGCTGCGAGATAATAAAACATTAAATTTTATTTCTTCTACTGGTGGACACTAGTACCTCCTTGCATCACAATAACAATGTGAGCATGCATGGTGTAATTACTGTTGTTCCACAAAGAATCCAATTTTCAAAGTAGCCCCAGAGCTCAACAGGGTTCCTGTCAGATTCTAAATGAAATAGTCTGCTGAGTTAGCTCATCTTTCAACCATCCTCTCAAACAGAAAACTGTCTTCAGTACTTGGAAGAAAGCGCACTGCGGCGGAATGGGTTATAACTTCTCGTCCTTAGCATTCAGTCCACCTACCTCGGTAAGCGTCTTCAAGTCAGTCCCCTTCACTCTGCGTTGGTAGATAATGGTTCAGCCGATAAAAGCAGCACTGAAGAAAATTCGATTAAATATCTACCAAGCAAAGGCCACAAAACTCAAGCTTGGAGGTAGAATGTACAATTTCGTAACACTTAATGGTGTTCTGATACCAAATGTCTTCCTTGAAAATTTGACTTCATTGCCTGCAAAACTTGTTGTAAATGGCTGTCAGGTCCGTACTTGCTATTCAACTAACACTGCTGATACTTAACGACTGTTGTTTTCTACGGATATCGAGATGAAATGATTTTCAAGTCCTATACGGTCAGTGGCCCACAGCTATTCGCTAGATACTACATCAAGTCGTTCAGGGGCTCCTTAGAAATAAGCGCCCGCCATAATGCCTCCTGGTGTTCATGAAAACATGCCACACGTAATTTAAATATGACCAGAAAGTTCAGACGCAATTAACTTCCAAATGCAACCACTTAAAGCCCAAACTTTCTTTAAAATATTCAACACTGTAGTCCCTTTACAACTGCGATACGAGATCCGACAAAACTCATTATTTCCTACGTCATTCCTGTCTGCGGGAATGGAGGCAGAAGTGATCCACAAAATCGTATAACATATTATGAAGCCAAACATAGTGAAGTATCTCCGACAGAATGACCTCATCAATCGCATCCAATATGGATTCCGAGAACATCGGACATGGCGAATATTACACACGCATTTCGCATATGAGGACTGTGAAAGCCATTGATCAAGGCTGGCAGTTAGATCTCTTGACTTCCGAAAATCACTTGCTCAGTACGACACCAGCTATTATTAGCAATAACACGAACATATGAGAAATCAAACGAAATTTGTGACTAAATTCATGAATTCATGATGGAGAGGACGCACCATGTTATCTTGGATGGAGAATCATCGACAAATGCAGAAGTAATTTCAATCGTGCCCCAGGGAAATGCGCTGGGACCTTTTCTGTTCATGTATATAAATGGTTTGGTAGACAGTACCTATGGTAACCTTTAACATTATATACAAAGAAGTAATATCTCAAGAAACTATATAATTAGTTCTAGATAATGCCAAGATTGGAAACTTGCTAAATTTTACATTTTTTTATCATTCAAAGGATTTCAGCAACCGTGTCGTGTCCTCTGACTATAATTTCAATGAGTCACAGTTGGTCAACTAACACAAACAATGTGGATATGGAATGGAATGATCACGTAGCCTCATTCGCAGGTGAAGCAGGTCCCAGACTTCGGTTTATTCGAAAGATGCTGAAAAAAAACTATCATTCTACAAAGGAGATTACTGAAAAACAGTATAGCAACCCATCCTAGAATAATGCTGAAGTGTGTAGGATTCATACCATAATGAAGAAACAGGAGATACGGAACGTCTAGGTGCAGTACATATGGACACTAGTATGTTTGACAGATGAGAGTGTCACAGAAATGCTGAGAACACTGAACTGGCAACGTGTGAAGAAAATCAACCCGCATAAACTAACTTACAGATTTTCAAGACTCAGCATTACGTGAGGAATCTAAGAAGTTACACTCCGACAACACAGAGATGGTTTCTATGCCCGACGACCAGTACGTTGTGTTTCGTTGACACATGCACATCGGCAGCATTATTTGCGACGGTGCCAAGAGCATAGAAACTAGGCCAGCGAGTATTTCAGTCCTAGCAGTAATTCTTCATGTATCCTCACATGACGAGAGGTGGGAACACGTAATGCACCCAGGAAATTGTCGCACCCGATCGTTTTTGTGGTCCAGGTGTTATGACGTGTGGAGGGATATTGTCGCGAGTGCTTATTGACGTCCAGTCCTTTGAACACGATACACTTGCCGGTCACGTTATTGTGAAACTGTGCTCCTTCACCATGCACGTCGTTTCGGGGGTGCATTCCGTCCTGACTTCATTCTTATGCTTGACAATGCCAGACCGAATTGAAACGCGCCGGTGAAAGTGCTCTTGGAACGAGAGTATATTCGGGGAATGGACTGGCCTGCCCGTTCCCCCCGACTTAAATCCCATCGAGCACGTGTTTGATGAGTTGAGGACATGCACTGCAGCACGCCCACATGCACCAACGACCATCTAGCAGCTGTCAGCCGCAGTGGTGGAGGGATGTAACGCCCTGCCGCAAGAAATACTTTTCAACCTTGTTGCCAGTATCGAAGCACCTCGCAGAGCGTACATTACCGTCCGTGGTAACCACACATCTTATTCAGAACTATGTTTCATCATTTGTAATGTCAGGTGACCATCAGATATTGCACTAAGTTCAGTGTAATTACTGCCTTTGATTAAATGTGTCATTTCTGTTCACGTCATTGTGTAGTTCTTTTACTTGCATTCTTTACTATAGTATAGCAGTTCTGTGCAGCAGAGCTATGTTGCTTGGTGGTAACACATGAAAATATGCAAAAATATTGATACATTAACCTGTCATTCACAAATTTAGGAAATTGGGATACGCATGTCAACATCCGCAGAAGGATACACAACAGGGGGACACATGTGATCTCACTATTGTTATCATATCCTCTGTTCCCATTTCATTCCCTCGCCAGGACGTACGGTGCCGAGAGGATACCGATATATTGCCGTTGTTGAAGCGCCATGTTTACGGGTAGTTTCTAATTTGAACATTATTTAATGGATAGTTGTACCTGGAAAAATATCTTGAAGGTAGTATTGTGAACTATTTAAAAAGAAAAGGAAAACGGTGATAATTATTCACTTCACTGCACTAACTTCTTGAAAGTGAGCACTCCATGCACTCCATTTCTATATGTTTTCTCATTAGATCTAAAAATTACGAGTGCATTTCGGGGAACACCTTCCACTTTAAGCAAAGTGTTCTATGAAAACTTTGAGAGGATATAAGATTATAAGAAACTTTATAGTTTACTTATCTTTCCTGTTAGAGCTGGCTCCAGTTATTCTTGTTAATGGGTCTGAATCTTGAAGCTGAAATCCTCACATTTTAGGTCCTCATGGTTGAATTCATCTAAATAGATTTGAAGATTGTTGTTTCAGTATTTTTTATTGTAACGTTAATATATATTTTGCCACATTTTAGTATATCATAGAGTCTTTTGAATTTTCACATTAACAAAGCCGGAAAATACATTGTTCGCCCGATCACATCAAAGGCATGATCTGTGCGGTAATAACCATATTCCAAAGAGTTTACAGTTTTTCTTCACAAATGCATTTCTATTAATTTCGATTATTATTTCATAGATGAATCCAGAAATAAACACAGTAAACAGTACTAGATGGCGTACTTAATAATAGAAATCTTAAGTGTGCCAAATAATTCGTAATTTCAAAAGTTTCTAAAAAAATAATTTTAAATGTGCATTCAGAGCTAGTGCCTGTCGATTGGAACATCGCAAATAAAGTAATACCTTTTCATAAACTTCATCGTGAAACATAATATGTTGTTGTTATGGTCTTCAGTCCGGAGACTGGTTTGATGCAGAGCTCCATGCTACCCTACCCTGTGCAAGGTTCTTCATCTCTGAGTAACTGCTGCAACCTACATCCTTCTGAATCTGCTTAGTGTATTCATCCCTTGGTCTCACTCTGCGATTTTTTTCCTCAACGCTTACCTCCAATACTAAATTGGTGATCCATTGATGCCCCAGAACGTGTCCTACCAACCGATATCTTCTTCCAGTCAAGTTGAGCCACAAACTTCTCCTCTCGCCAATCCTATTCAATACCTCTCCCTAATTCTACTCAGTACCTCTTCATTAGTTACGTGATCTACCCATCTAATCATCAGAATTCTTCTGTAGCACCACATTTCGAAAGCTTCTATACTCTTCTTGTCTATACTGTTTATCGTCCCTGTTTCACTTCTATACATGGCTACACTCCATACAAATACTTTCAGAAACGACTTCCTGACACTGAAATCTATACTCGATGTTAAGAAATTTCTCTTCTTCAGAAACGCTTTCCTTGCATTTGCCAGTCTACATTTTATATCCTCTCTACTTCGACCATCATCAGTTATTTTGCTCGCCATATAGCAAAACTCTCTACTACTTTAAGTGTCTCATTTCCTAATCTAATTCCCTCAGTATCACCTGATTTAATGCGACTACATTCCATTATCCTCGTTTTGTTTTTGTTGATGTTCATCTTATGTCCTCCTTTCAAGACACTGTCCATTCCGTCCAACTGCTCTTCCAGGTCTCTTGCTGTCCCTTACAGAATTACAACGTCACCAGCAAACCTCAAAGTTTTTATTTGCTCTCCATGGGTTTTAATTCCTACTCACAGCTTGCTCAATATACTGATTGAATAACATCGGGGATAGGCTACAACCCTGTCTCACTCCCTTCCCAAGCACTGCTTCCCCTTCATGCCCCTCGACTCTTATAACTGCCACCTGGATTCTGTACAAATTGTAAATAGCCTTTCGCTCCCTGTATTTGACCCCTTCCACCTTCAGAATTTGAAACAGCGTATTCCAGTCTACATTGTCAAAAGCTTTCTCCATACAAATGCTAGAAAAGTAGGTTTGCCTTTTCTTACTCTATCTTCTAAGATAAGTCGTAGGGTCATTATTGCCTCGCATGTTCCAACATTTCGACGGAATCAAAACTGATCTTCCCCGAAGTCGGCTTCCACCAATTTTTCCATTCGTCCGTACAGAATTCGTGTCAGTATTTTGCAGCCTTGGCTGATTAAACTGGTAGTTTGGTAATTTTCACACCTGTAAACACCTGCTTTCTTTGGGATTGGAATTATTATAATCTGCTTGAAGTCTGAGGGTATTTCGCCTGTCTCTTGCTCACCAGATGGTAGAGTTTTGTCAGGGCTGGCTCTCCCAAGGCTGTCAGTAGTTCTAATGGAATGTTGTCAACTCCTTGGGTCTTGTTTCGACTTAAGTCTTTCGATCCTCCGTCAAACTCTTCACGCAGTATCTCCCATTTCATCTTCATCTACAGCCTCCTCCATTTCCATAATATCGTCCTTAAGTACATCGCTCTTGTATAGACCCTCTTTATACTCCTTCCACCTTTCTGCTTTCCCTCCTTTGCTTAGAACCGGTTTTCCATCTGAGCTCTTGATATTTTACAGGTAGTTCTATTTTCTCCAAAAGTCTAATTTTCCTGTAGACTGTATCTATCTTTCCCCTAGTGATATATGCCTCTACATCATTACGTTTGTCCTCTAGCCATCCCTGCTTAGCCAATTTGCACTTCCTGTCGATCTCATTTTTGAGACGTTTGTATTCCTTTTTGCCTGCTTCATTTACTGCATTTTTATATTTTCTCCTTTCATCAGTTAAATTCAACATCTCCCCTGTTACCCAAGGATTTCTACTAGCCCGCGTCTTTGCAACTACTTGATCCTCTGCTGCCCTCACTATTTCATCTCTCAAAGCTATCCATTCTTCTTCTAGTGTACTTCTTTCCTCCGTTCCTGTCAATCGTTCGCTAACGCTCTCTTTCAAATTCTCTACAACCTCTGGTTCTCTCAGTTTATCCACGTCCCATCTCCTTAAAGTGCCTCCTTTTTGCAGTTTCTTAAGTTTTAATCTACAGTTCACAACCAATAAAATGTGGTTAGAGTCCACATCTGCCCCAGGATATATCTTACAATTTAAAACCTGGTTCCTAAATCTCTGTCTTACCTTCATGTAATCTAACTGAATTCTTCCAGTGTCTCCAGGCCTCTTCCACGTATTCATCCTTCTCTCATGATTCTCAAACGATGTGTTAGCTATAATTAAGTTATGCTCTGTGCAAAATTCTACCAGGCGGCTTCCTCTTTCATTCCTTGCCTCCATTCAATATTCACCTACTACGTTTCCTTCTCTTCCTTTTCCTACTATCGACTTCCAGTCCCCCATGACTATTTAATTTCCGTCTCCCTTCACCATCTGAATAATTTCTTTTATCGCATCATAGAATTCTTCAATCTCTTCATCATCTGCGGGGCTAGTTGGCATACAAACTTGTACTACTGTAGTAGGCGTGGACTTCCTACCCTTCTTGGCTACAATACGTCGTTCACTATGCTGTTTGTAGTACCTTACCCGCACTCCTATTTTTTTATTCATTATTGAACCTACTCCTGCATTACCCCTATTCGATTTTGGATTTATAACCCTGTATTCACCTGACCAGAAGTCTTGTTCCTCCTGCCATAGAACTTCACTAATTCCCACTATATCTAACTTAAACCTATCCTTTTCCCTTTTTAGAAATTCTAACCTACCTGCCCGATTAAGGGATCTGACATTCCACGCTTCGATCCGTAGAACGCCAGTATTCTTTCTCCTGATAACGACGTCCTCCTGAGTAGTCCCCGCCCGGAGATCCGAATCGGGGACTATTTTACCTCAGGAATATTTTACCCAAGAGTACACCATCATCATTTGATCATACAGTAAAGCTGCATGTCCTCGGGAAAAATTACGGCTGTAGTTTCCTCTTGCTTTTAGCTGTTCGCGGTACCTGCACAGCAAGGCCGTTTTGGGTAATGTTAGAAGGCCAGATCAGTCAGTCATCCAGACTGTTGCCCCTGCAACTACTGAAAAGGCTGCTGCCCCTCTGCAGGAACCACACGTTTGTTTGGCCTCTCAACAGATACCTCTCCGTTGTGGTTGCACCTGTATCGCTGAGGCACGCAAGCCTCGCACCAGCGGCAAGGTGCATGGTCCGTGGGGGACGGAAATACAATATATTGTGTATAAAATTATGTCCAAGTTTTCAGGATAACAGCTGAGATAAGATTGACCTGTCGAAAACTCGGAGAATATATATATATATATATATATATATATATATATATGAGAATATATATATATATATATATATATATATATATATATATATATATATAAAGTTTTTCGGGTGGCCCCTGCAGTAACGCGCACTCATTGACTTGATGTTTTTTAAGTTAAGTAAGGAAAACTCGTAGTTTTTTTACGAAGGTACTGCAATCGGTGAACGTGCATTGGATGAACAAAGTACAGTGCCCATCTAGGTAATTTGCTTACCGGAAAATTATCTGCAAATTTGGAGGAAACTGAAATACCTCAACGGAGCTGCCGGGCCATTATCCTCTTTCTGCCCGAAGAAATTATGGACGATGTGGTAACTGACAGATTCGGCTACCGAAGGTTATGTGCTAATTTGGTGTGGAAGCTCTTATGGCCCACAGAATGTATTCAATACTGAAACCTGTGAAATGCAGTCAGAATTTTTGTTCTAAGAATGTTCCTGTCATTTCATCTGCAAGAGGAAACACCCACTGTTGTGTATTTGATGGTACTAACTGCATTATACCTGTTGAAGTGAAGAGCACCCTGTGTAAATATTCGGTTAACACTTCCGACAGTTTCGTAACTCAAAAATGGTTTTTATTTCATCCAAACTAGTGTTCTATTTTATTTCCAGGAAGCTCGTCATTAACCTAAACCACGTTGTACTTGTGAGCTTGTTACTTCCCATGATGATCGTGGCTATTTTCCTTAAATTTAGGGGTTCGTTATACACATGGAAAGTTCTGTGGCTGAACAACGTTAGAGAGGTATGCTCCTTACTTCGGTCGTCGACGATCAGCCGGGGGTCAGATCCGCTGATACCTCTGGTGTTTTTCATCATTTCTGCTCTTTGACTGTCACACCCAAGGTCGGTACAAACTGCAACAACATTGAAGTCACGAAGATTCCGTTATCTTTGCATTCATAGCAATAACAGAAACGCTCTCTCTTCAGGAAAACAGCCTGTTACATTGCTCATGGAAGTATGTAACTTCGATCAATACTCACAAACGTTATTTACGAGTCTTAGGCAGCAAATGAGCAAAAGGAGCTGAACTCCGTTTATTGCTAATGCAGTGTCATAGCAAATAATCACAATTTATGCACATACTGTCATCTAGTATCTTTGATGAAGCCACGTACAACTTGAAAAATGATCGCACCGTCATGACAGAAGAGATTACGCCTATATGTATCATACATCCTACTTCGAATTAGTAGCTAATAAACACGAAATCATCATGTTGAGCTCATTTTTCACTATGTTTGGAAGACTTTAGACACGTCTTTTAAACCACCAAAAACCCTTCGTGACAAGGAGCATTGTGTGTCGTCTGATTATGAAAGAACTTCACATCGATGCTGGCTGAAGGTAATGAAATATCTACATCTATGGCTGCAACCTCCCTCCATATAAACTCGTAATTTGCTGATTCTTGAGTAAAATAGTTTTCATTACTGCGATCGAACAAGGGCAAGGAATGATTAACAGAGAGAACTAAACCCGACCGTGTTGTCTAATACCAAGACGTATCTCTTTTCTTTGCGAATATTTAAGATCTGCCATTTTAAGTTAAAAATTTGCTTTCAAAGGATCACAGCTCTTACAGTTTACTTCGTTTAATGCGTTCGTAAGTAATTCATTTCCTAACAATGGTTAGACCAAACCGTACTCATGTCAGCGGTTAAGCTTACCTCGACTTTCACATTGCAGTTTGCTATTGTATTGCTTTTCCAAATTAAACTAGCTTTTCCTTTACTGCCCATTTAAAATTATTGCACGTCAACGAATGCTGCTGACTAAGAATGACCGTACGGATTACTGTGCTGATCTCGTGTGTAATTAAAAGCACCTTCCGCGAATAAGTCGACAAGTCTCTCAGTGTTGCCATACCATTATACAGGAAATTTCGAAACGCATATCCCATCGAATCTGCAAAATGTTAACACGTTTTTCGTGTAACTCAACTGCGTACCACCGTTACAAGATAAATCTGAACAATGGCTCCATCGCCTGCCATAAATACGCATGAACGGCAGCGCATGAGCCTTTCTGAGCGAAGCAGCAACACAGTACCACCTGTCGGGAAAGGCGTTGTCGGTTTCTAATGTTCTAGAGAAACGGCTGACTACGACATACCGCTGTCGATAGCAGTATACCTTACGACACACTACCGAATAAACCTAGTATGTACTGTGGAACGGACGTATAACAACAATTATCATTGGGAAAATATCCTTACCACCGTACAGTGCCTTGCGCAGTGTAGATGAAGATGTGCTTATAAGTTCTAGCTGTCTTTTTCCTGTGCCTCCGAGCTAAATTTGTCTTCTTCAGTAGCAGAAGGAGCAAACCTAATGTGTTTCTTATTTCCTATTATTTACCTACGCATGTTTCATCACAAAAAACTACTGTATTGACGTCTACATTCGGTTTCCGGTATGTAACCCATTATCTTGTGGATGCTATATTTCTGTACTGTCAGACTAGCTAACAAAAGTTATTACGGTAGAAGGTAGCCGTAAAAATTAGAGATTAGTGGACTGATAAAATTTTTCCCTCATTTTCGGCCTATGTAAACAGATTGGCATGAACTACAAAGTAACTGATAGATGACACGTATGCTAAATTTGCCTGTGGACACGTTGCTAGTCCTAACCGTATTGTATATTATATTCTGGAGTCCTAGTTTTTCAGTATGTTCCCCACCCTGTGGTCATTTTTTTGCCTTATATCAGAATGTTCCATGTAGTGCTAGTCACCTTATGGTCTCTGTCTTTGCCATGTGTTACGGTTTCTAGCAATTTGTTGTGGTTACTAGTACTTGATACATGTTTGTTAACTTCATTTGTATATCTTTTTTAATTGTATGTGTGTTGTACACTACTACTCAGGATGTCACGTGTACTGTGAATTACCTTGCGAGCGTACTTCCTAGACGATGCAATATGCCGTCTTGTGGCAAAAGTTCTAGAACTGTATTAAAATACTCTATTAATTGAGTTAGTTTACAATGTAGCAATGACTTAGCTTCATTACCATATATTACTTCGAACGCAAGTACATTTCGTTACAGGTAAAACTTGGTCAATAGCACGTAAATGTTTGATATACTGCAGAACGTACGAAAATCATGCCATCATGAAGACAGCCGACTAACGTAGGTTCGTATATGCACTTAAATACTGTTATTTCAAGTCATTCAACTTGTACAAGTTTGTCTGTTTAGAATGAAACCTCTAAATATATCGACTATAAAGAAATTACATCTGTCTCTGGATACCTTTAAACATGAGCTGTTTTGGACTATAGTGGCTAGTGAATGACTGTAATCACTTTAATTATATTTAAACAAAATGAATCCTTAAGTGCACACATTTAACGCTGATGTTCACGCATGTCTCACTGGTGGTGAATACAAATGCAAATATGACTGTTACTGGCTAGAAATTCACATCCGAATATGGTGGAACACTTTAAGCACGTGTGACTATCGTTGAATCCACAAACACAACGGACTGATGACGGATTTACATCTGACCATGATGAATACTCACACGCAACGGAATTAATTTACTGTTATTTAAAGGGAAATGCGCACACGGGTGGTCTAACTTAGTCCTAACCACGTGGTTAGCAGGATCTTACTGTCATTTGATTTCATATTTTCTTACTAATACCCTGCCTGAAATCATCGACGACGCAGTTTCTTTTCGGAAACGAAGCAGTGAATGAAATCACAGACAAACAGTCAATTCGTCACACAACAGTTATAACGAATACTTCTCAGGAAAACGACTTTGCACTTATGCTTCAGTAATTATTTACAAGAAAGTAACAAAACACTGGCTGATCAGCCACCTTGAAACGAAATTACCAGAAAACAACAATATACTTGAAACGAAAGCATAGAAAGCAATGATTCAGCTGTAAAGAATGTAACGAAACGCAGATGTGATTTCTGGCGTTCCCTTGGGTAGTGTTATAGGCCCTTTGCATTTCCTTATCTATATAAAAGATTTAGGAGACAATCTAAGCGGCCGTCTTAGGTTGTTTGCAGATCACGCTGTCGTTTATCGAGTTGTAAAGTCATCAGAATATCAAAAAAATTGCATAACGATTTCGAAAAGATATCACTATGGTGCAAGAATTGGCAATTGAACCTAAATAACGAAGAGTATTAGGTCATCCACAGGAGAGCTAAAAGGAATCTGTTAAACTTCGGTTACACGATAGATCATTCAATTCTAAAGGCCGTAAAATCAATTAAATACCTAGGAATTGCAATTATGAACAACTTAAGTTGCAAAAAACACACCGAAAATGTAGTGGGGAAGGCTAACCAAAGACTGCATTCCATTGACAGGACACTTAGAATATGTAACAGAGCTACTAAAGTGACTGCCTACATTATGCTTGTCAGTCTTCTTTTAGAATACTTCTGCGCTGTGTGACGGAGTACGTTGCGAATGTTGAAAGAAGGGCAGCACGTTTCGTATTCCCGCGAAATAGGTGAGAGAGTGTCGCTGAAGTGATACAGGATTTGGGGAGAATATCATTAAAACAACGGCATTTTCGCCGGATGTTGTGGCACACCGGCTCTAGGCGCATCAGTCCTGAACCGCACTGCTGCTACGCTCGGAGGTTTGAATCCTGCCTCGGGCATGGATGTGTCTGATGTCTTTAGGTTCGTTCGGTTTAAGTAGTTCTAAGTCTAGGGGACTGATGACCTCAGATGTTAAGTCCCATTGTGCTTAGAGCAATTTGAATTTTTTGGAGGGCATTTTCCATTGCACCAGAATCTTTTCACAAGATTTCAATCACGAATTTTTTCCTCCGAATACGAAAATATTTTTCCTGACGCCGACCTACATAAGGAGAAATCAGCCTCATAATAAAATAAGTGAAATCGGAAGTCGCACGGAGTGATATAGGTGTTCATTTCTTCCGCGAGATGTATGAGATAATAAAGAAGTATTGTGAAGGTGGTTCGATAAACCCTCTGCCAGGCACTTAAATGCGATTTGCAGAGTGTGCACGTAGATGTAGACATAAATGAATCTTCAGATAGAAGATTTAACTAAAAGGGTTTAAAGTTTCGGACTTAGGCCGCAGGTGATGAACAAGTGCGAAACAGATGTTCAATACAGTTTAACATTACGCAGGACGAGGAAAATAATAGTACATTATTTGCGTGCATCATACCGGAATTACTTTGAACTAAAGGCACGCGTGTTCTTCATAACTCGTACGTTGATCGCTCCAGGACCATGCATTCAGGACTAAGGAAAATTCCTACCTAAAACTCATGATGTCTGTTTTTCAGGAGATCACACTGCAATCGGATTTTTGTAATATGTGTCAACTGTGAAGTTTTCTGTTCCATGATGCCATGTAATGAGGAGAGGATCGTGGCGGGGCGTGCCGTGGCTAAGATATAATTTCTGACAACGACAGTGAATCACCGAGAAAGGCATGGAGGCAATACAAATCTTAAACAATCCTACAGAAGACAGTACCTGTTGCCTCATGACAAATTAGTTTCAGCAACAACCAGCCATAATAGCCAATTGCATTAACGCACATGTTTCCGGATTTGATGAGGCCAGCCTGATCAGGTTCAAATGAATGATGGGGCAACAGCGAGCCACCTTGAATGTGGTCTGTAGACGGTTTCCCACATCCAACTAGATCAACACCGAGCTGGTACCTGAGTTCCACCTCACACTTGCACATGAGATTTACTATGGACGCAGACAGATGGGGCTTAAAAATCCTGTTCCGTGGAGGGGAGGGGGAGTGACGTCATGCAGGAAGAGCATCCGACCACAAATTGCCACAGCAAAACAACTCATAAAAATGCCGATTTTTAGAGATACGGAAAAGGCACGGAAGAAACAGCAGAAGAAGAAATTAAGTAAAGGGGGGACGTTCATGTAATTGACTGAAAATATGTATAATCCATGGACAATGAGTTCAGAAAGTTTCAGTGATGAAATCACATCCGAAGTGCCTGAAAAATAAATAATTCAATGTGTGACGCGACCTTCCTGCCACGTCCACTGCTTGAAGCAACACTTCAGTACCAGCCCGGTGAACAACGTTTCCCTGGATTACTTTCAAGCAAACTTAAGCAGGATGCAGCTAGAAAGCTGAGATATATACTCTTTGGTTATATAGAATATCTGTAACTGTTCCGCATTTCTGTATCTCTAAATTCAGTCATACAGAAACGATGCCCTAAAATCACATTTTCATCTGCTACAATTGTCTTAATTGCAACTTTTGGTATAGTTCTTGTATTTAATGATGGGAAAGAAAAGAGGGTAGAAGTATTGAGAGAATGGGCTTCAAGATAGGAAACTTCACTCAAGACATCTTGAGAAAAACAGTTCTACAGCGCTTTCCTCCTGCTGAAAAGTCAGTTTAAGTCCTCGCAAAGCAGAAAAGAAGCCTTAAAGGGAAAGAGGACCACGAATTTAAGTCTGGAGCTTTCTGAGGAGATGACATAAAAAAAAATGTCTGAACTTCAAATTGGTTCAAATGGCTCTGAACACTATGCGACTTAACTTCTAAGGTCATTTGTTCCCTAGAACGTAGAACTACTTAAACCTAATTAACCTAAGGACATCACACACATCCATGCCAGAGGCAGGATTCGAACCTGCGACCGTAGCGGTCGCACGGTTCCAGGATATAGCGCCTAGAACCGCTCGGTCACCAAGGCCGGCGAACTTCAAATTGCATTTACTGAATTTGTTTTTAGGTTTATGTGTATTTTTCTCAGAATCTAAGAAGGCTAGAATTATGAAATGTTGTGTACTTATCTCTATAAACTCAATAAATGTGGTCTCAAGAATAAACTTTGACTTTCTGACTGTTAGCTGGTATATGGGCATAAGTGCTTTGAATTGTGCATAAATTTTATGTTATACTTTTAGAATTATAATTAAAAATTATTAAAATTCAGTTATTCGACATATTCAAAACACCTCATGAGAAGCACTTATTATATGGAAAGACAGTATACAGAGAAAAGTTTATATAAATGTCCTGAATAGCTTCTGAGAAAAAGGCACATATATTAATCTTTGAAAATAAATTTTTTTAAATTCAGTAAAAAAGATAAATATCTCTTATAATTCCAGGAACTTAAAATGAAGTGCGTTAACTTCGTGTAAAGCATGTTACAAAATTTCGTTGCCGTATCTTCAGAATTGTCGATTTGGTGGATCTTTTACGCCGTGCGTGTTTTTCATGAACGTTCCCCCTTATGATCAGGTTCTTTTTTACTTTTTTACTTTTCCGACTGCCCGCATATCATGCTACAATAATGATACCTATCTGTAT
Source organism: Schistocerca nitens (assembly GCF_023898315.1). NCBI lineage: Eukaryota > Metazoa > Arthropoda > Insecta > Orthoptera > Acrididae > Schistocerca > Schistocerca nitens. The sequence goes on from NC_064619.1 coordinate 364,479,981, forward strand.
AGTATTTCTATGTGATTACTTCGTAACACTGATAGGGTAATTTATATGAATTTTAAATACACCACACTAAATTAAGCATATTTAAGTGAATCTTGAGTAATTATCAGATGTTGATGTTGGTATCACCTGTGTATATTAAACGATGGTTTATAGCTTATGAACATATTCATATGCAACATTTCGTCTATTCTACGCACAATGAAAAAATGTGATTATTATCTTTACCGAATTCGATCGTACATTGGTACTCTCAAGAGTTTATACGTCATAAGAGACATTTGGCGAATAAATCGCTCACGACACCTGTAGTCATACGTGCGTCAGTGGTTTTGAAAACACATGTCGTCAACGTTTAGTTTTATAAATACTGCCAATGAAGTATAGATAGTTAAGATCACCACTTTATGCCCGAATCACATAATGATGGATCCCGTACGCCTTCTGTGCGCGTAAGAAGTGCCGACATTTTCAAACTTATTGGAAGGAGCTGACTGTGGGAGAAGTTTCTTCTGGCGCAGCACAGCAGCTGTGCTATTGATGGTGACAGGTCTCGGTGAACACTGTGCGGTCGCGATAGTGGAGCTGTTTATAGAAAAAGTTTGCTGGAAGCGGCAGGTGGTGATAGCAGGTGGCAGGGGCGGGCAGAGGGCCCGCGCTTCACCGCAGACACCGTCGCGCTGGCTGACCTGGTTTTCCCACCGATCTGCTCCCAAGCCGAAGTAAGTGTTGGTCGCAGAAGTTCTTTCTTGGCGCTGACAGCGTGAGCAAAAGGCCTCAAGTTTCTCACGATTACTTACATTGGTCAACAACGGATTATACTCTGGATTGGCTATCTCCCGCTGTCATGATGGGCTGACATAATTTTCTCATTAATTCCTATATGATATATTACAAAAATGGATGTATGTTCCACTTCTCTTCCTAAACCACTGGATCGCTGAGGATGAAAAAGGAGTGTAGTTTACGACGCGGGAATACCCAGATTTTATTCGTACGGTGTCTGAGAATAAGAGCACTTAGTAAATGGCCACAAACTTAAGATGTAATTTAAAACTTTCGAGATACTTCATCCTCTCTGAAAACCATCGCAAGACGATGATAGGAAAAAAGTTTATTTTTAGCTACACTTCTGCTATTGGTGCAGTAAAACTACTGCCCCAAGCATGACGTTTTAATTAATTACTTCTTTACTATCGATTCTATTCGCGACACACTTTGTATACAGTTCACACATTGCACCGAATATAGCTACCAACTTACATAAACTACTGGCCATTAAAATTGCTACACCACGAAGATGACGTGCTACAGACGCCAAATTTAACCGACACGAAGAAGATGCTGTAACATGCAAATGATTTGCTTTTCAGAGCATTCACACAAGGTTGGCGCCGGTGGCGACACCTACAACGAGCAGAATATGGAATCGGTGGATTCAGGAGGGTAACATGGAACGCCGTGCTGGATCCCAATGGCCTCATATCACTATCAGTCGAGATGACAGGCATCTTATCCGTATGGCTGTAATGGATCGTGCAGCCACGTCTCGATCCCTTAGTCAACAGATGGGGACGTTTGCAAGATAACAACCATCTGCACGAACAGTTCGGCGACGTTTGCAGCACCATGGACTACCAGGTCGGAGACCATGTCTGCGGTTACACTTGACGCTGCATCACAGACAGGAGCGCCTGCGATGGTGTACTCAACGACGAACCTGGGTACACGAATGGTAAAACGTCATTTTTTCGGTTGAATCCAGGTTCTGTTTACAGCATTATGATGATCGCATCCATGTTTGGCAACATCGTGGTGAAAGCACATTGGAAGCGTGCATTCGTCATCGCCATACTGGCGTATCAACTGGCGCAAGAGTATGGGGTGCCATTGGTTACACGTCTCGGTCACTTCTTGTTCGCATTGACGGCTCTGTGAACAGTGGACGTTACATTTCAGATGTGTTGCAACCCGTGGCTCTACCCTTCATTCGATCCCTGTGAAACCCAACATTTCAGCAGGATAATGCGCGACCGCATGTTGCAGGTCCTGTACGGGCCTTTCTGGATACAGAAAATATTCGACTGCTGCCCTGAACAGCACATTCTCCAGATCTCTCACCAACTGAAAACGTATGGTCAATGGTGGCCGAGCAACTGGCTCGTCACAATACGCCAGTCAGTACTCTTGATGAACTGTGGTATCGTGTTGAAGCTGCATGGGCAGCTGTAACTCTACACGCCATCCAAACTCTGTTTGACTCAATGCCCAGGCGTATCAAGGCCGTTATTTCGGCCAGAGGTGGTTGTTCTGGGTACTGATTTCTCGGGATCTATGCACCCAAATTGCTTTAAAATGTAATCACATGTCAGTTCTAGTGTAGTATATTTGTCCAATGAATATCTGTTTATCATCTGGATTTCTTTTTGGTGTAACAATTTTAATGGCCAGTAGTGTAGTTGTACGACACATAGTTCAAGAGACAAGGCATCATTGAGCTGCGGAAAACGAAACTGCAAGACGGAATTCGCTAGAGATACAGGTGTACAAATGTGTTTGAAATATGTTAAATTTGTGTGACATGTGTGCAGTGGACAACTCCACAGGTAAAAACTCCTTCTAAATACCTGGATATATTTCAACCAAAGTACACTTACTACTTACCATCTGGTAGGAAATGTTATCGTGTTACGAACCAGCAATTTCCCACTGAGGTAGTGTTGATAATGTGAAGAGAGAGAAGCGGGTTGCAAGCAGGTGGACAGAGAGGGGGGGGGGGGGGCAGAGGAGTAGAAGTACTACTAGAACGCCGGGTATTCAGCTCGCTTCTAATATAATTGTTGGTGCCTGTACAATTGATACGTCTGTTTCAAAGTGGGACATGAATGTATAGCATCTGAAGCAACTGCGTGATACGTCGCGGCGGCAGAGTCCTTGAAAAAATTTTATCTTCTAAACGTCAATGAGACGTGAAGGTGTTTTTATAGATAACTTCAGTTACAGTCAATGCCACTTCATAACATTCTTATCACTTACATCGATTTCGGCTGTATATGTAAACTTTAGTATGTGGAGTAATTAACTAAAATCAGATGAAAATATTAGGGGAGAGCACTACGGCGTTCTTCTAAATATAGAGCGATTTACCGACGTACCTGAAAGTTTATTGCCGCACTGTGTCCAGTCAAACGTATACAGGCGGAAATAAAAATTGCTACACCGTGAAGCACCGATATTTTTCAAACTTTTGAACGTTCATTCCACACAGAACTGATATCCACTGTGAACGTCACTATGATGTGTGACTCTCGCCACTCAGGTATTTGTTGCAGCATGGAAGCAAGCAGACGCTGTAAGTCATGTTGAAGGATCTCTTGCCATGTCTGAAACATATGCTGCGCAGTTCATAAAGCTAGTGTGAAATCGTGTTTTCCCCATCTCAGCTCTGACATGCTCAGTGGGCGAAAAAACTGGAAAGCTGGCAGGCTAGTCAAGGATCTGTGCACTCCTCGCAGTGTTTCTCGTGCGACCTGCCGCGCGAAGTCACTACCCTCCTCTACGATAATGGTTCCCTAGCCACTAAGCGTATTGCGAAAATTTCTACAATTTCTTCATCATACTGGCGAACATTCACTTCCCCATCAACAATTACCAAGCCGTTCAGTGACACCCCTTACCATAATTCAAGAAATTACAGAGGTTTGTACCACGAGAATCACTGAATGCAATCTTCTTTCGCCAATCCGTCTGCGTCTGCATTACACGCAAGTGCCTTGTTTACTGTATGGTGTCAGAAGTTAAACGACGCATGACAAATGGAGCTGTGAATCCAGATTCCTGTAATCTCTTCGAAATACTAGTCTTTGTGTTATTAAGAAGTACGATGCAATGTTTCTTTGGACAAGCAAGCACCGCTGAAGGAATAGGTACCGCAGCTACTAAAGCCATTCAGAAATACAAGAAATATATCCACAGTTACGAATATGTACCCCTTCGGTTGTGTGTTTGAATGACAACTATGAATATGCCGGACAGAGATTAGATCCCGCATTACCCGCTGTCGTCCATGTATCCCAAACTGCACTCGTGCGTATATCTCCATCCATGAGAGTGCCGGGAGTCGAGGGCCTGGTACAGACGAGTAAATAGCAAATAGTAGCGCCTGAATGTTCCAAGGGACAGGCATTACAGTGACTATACGTAACGTACGAGTCCTGCTTGTGACACGTGCACGATAACCTATGGAAGTTCCGGCCTGGCCGTGGGTTGTACACGGGTAGCCGAAGCGGTTACGATGACTGCTCGCATACAGCGGGTTCAAATTCAAATGGGTCTGAGCACTACGGGACTAAACATCTGAGGTCATCAGTCCCCTAGAACCCATTCCCGAGGGAGGATTCGAACCTGCGACGAACGGTCGCGCGATTCGAGACTGGAGCGCCTAGAACAGCTCGTCCACACCGGTCGGCCATACAGCGGGAAATTAGGGTTCGAAATATGGGCTGCCATAAATTCTAATGTACAGCCGAAGGTGGCTCGTATTCGCAACTGCAGCTATAGTGACTGCAGTGCATGTTCCTTAGGACATGCACGAATGCCGGAGGAGCAGTGTATTGTACCTCTTAATGTGTCAGGTACTGCTATTCCTTATTTATTCACCAGTACCAGTACCAGTACCAGACCCTCACCTGACAATACATATGTCCTCCCTTGACAGGGATACGCGTAACGTGTAAGTTCAGATTGTGACACATGGACGGCACACGAAAGTTTGGGTCTGCCCGTGGATCGTGCTCAGATAGCCGAATGATTAAGGTGACCTCTCGCATATAGCGGCAAATCCGATTTCGAATCCCTGTCCGACAAAGATTTTATTGTCGTCATTCTAATATAGTGGGAGAAGGAATAGAGCAGTTCCGGGACAGTTTGGGTTTGTTAGTAGATATGAGAGAGGAGAAAGAGTAATTGAGTTCTGCAATAGCAGTGGCGAATATAGTACTCATAAATGACAAGACGATGAGGTATACTTAGAAAAGAGTTGGAGACACATGAATATTTCAGTCGAATTATTGTAAGACCGAGATTCTAAATAAGATAATAGACTGTAAGGTACACCTATACACTATGCCATCGAAAGTATCCGGACACCTAGTTGAAAATGACTTACAAGTTCGTGGCGCCCTCCATCGGTAATGCTGGAATGCAGTATGGTGTTCGCCCACACTTAGCACTGATGACAGTTTCCACTCTCGCTGGCATACGTTCAATGAGGTGCTGGAAGGTTTCTTGGGGAATGGCAGCCCATTGTTCACATAGTGCTGCACGGACGAGAGGTGTCGATGTCGGTCGTTGAGGCCTGGCACGAAGTCGGCGTTCCAAAACATCCCAAAGGTGCTCTATAGGGTTCAGGTGAGGACTCTGTGCAGGCCAGTCCATTACATGGAAGTTATTGTTGTGTAACCACTCCGCCACAGGCTGTGTATTATCAACAGGTGCTCGATCGTGTTAAAAGATGCAGTCGGCATCCCTCAATAGCTCTTCAACAGTGGGAAGCAAGAAGGTGCTTAAAACATCAATGTAGGCCTATGTTGTGATAATTCCACGCAAAACAACAAGGGGTACAAGCCCTCTTCATGAGAAACACGACCACACAATAACACCACAGCCTCCGAATTTTACTGTTGGTACTGAAACTTCCCCTTTGAACAATTATACACGAGACTGTGCTTAAACTGACACACAGTATTTTTTAGCGCAACGCAATCTGACTTTCAATAATCTCTACAAGAGAATGGCCCTGACTAACATTAACCTGTACTTTTCACAAATCACTTACCTCACAAAAATCTTGGTTACTCCCACTACTGCAATACAGCTAGCGCCACTACTGCCAGCTAAATAAAAGATTCAAACTATGGAAGGCACTAACTACTGATAGGGATAGTTAGCAAATGAAAGATATTAATAGAGAACAAACAATGTATTTACCTCAATAGTCATAATATATATAGCAGTTCATGACAAATTTCAAAACTCCGCCATCTCTCTCCCCACATCCACCACTGCTGGCGGCTCACCTCCAACTGCGCAGCGCTACGCGCTGTTCACAGCCAGCTGCCTAACACTACAATGGCGACTATTACAACAATGCAAAGCAGCCACAGACTGCACACAGCACAGCCAGTGATTTTCATACAGAGGTGGCGTTACCAATAAAAAAACCTAAACAGCCTACTTACATAGCTCCCATGCTCCCCACAAAAAATTTTACAAATTGGTTTGGGCACTGGGCAATACATATTTGTTAAAATTTTTCATAATCGTAATTACAATAACAAAGAAATCAAATGCACACACTTATTGATACAATGTTGGTCAAAAGCTAAAATTTTCTCACAGTCCATAAAGACAGTCCTGATCATTCATCACATTGCAGTGTTTTTCTCAAAGTCTGAGCAGTAAAAGACAATGCACACGGAAGCAGTGGATTTCTATGCAGTCTTGAAGAAGTAGTGTTGTCCTTCCAACGGAAAGACAGTGCTGACTCTTGACATGCTGACAGGTAATTGGCCACAACAGAGCAAACCCACAGCAGAGTCATTCGACGTTTTGAAGAATATTGGTAGGTAGGTCATCACAGAGCAGACCCACTGCAGTCCTGGTAGAGATTACGGTATTGGTGGGCCACCAGAGGTGCAGACCCACTGCAGTCCTTGTAGAAATAATGGTACTGGTGGGTCATCAAAGATGCAGACCCACTGCAGTCCTTGTAGAGATGGCCAGCAGCCATCTGTTGCGACTGTGCAGGTGCACAGTCACCATCGAAGAGTCTTGCGGACAATATAGCAAGTCCATAAACCACCACTTGTGCACTCACAAAGTTTTTGGAATTGTCCTTAGAACCAGCAATGCTGTTATCTAGTCCCTTGCTGAATTATTAACACATGTGCAAACACTAACAGTCCCTACTTCTCACATATTGTCCATATACTATGACCAACAGAAACGTGTGCAATGAAATGTAACTTACAAGTTACTTAATTTGATGAACTGGTATCAATTACAATTTTATAGCATAAGAATACAATAACAACGGTACAAAATACATCATTAATCATAATAATACAGATAACATTTGTAGGAATAGGGGCTTTACAAAAGAATAGAAATAAACATGTACATCAGTGTTACAGGAATTATGACATGAGTACATACATAAAAGATCAGAATAACTTTCACAGAACAGAATTAATAACGTCTAAACATCTTTACAAAGTAAATAACATATTATTAATGCCAATTGTACTTGAGGATAACAGTATTCCTCATCATAGTGAATGTAACTTAGTATTAGAAGAGAAAAAAGTTCTATGAAACAGTACACAGAGACAGGAAGAAAACAAATACACAAGGGTACACAAATACATAGGATAATAATACAAAAGGAAAGGACAGGGTTTGTTTTACTGCAGTATTTTGCAAACAAAACTTTCTTTACTTCTCGCAGATCTCCCTTCGTTCCTCATTATTTCCAAAAAGTCCTATCAATACCTGCTTTCTCTACTCTGTTCATATTTCTTTCAAAATAATTACGGATCGTTGTACAATACTCATTTTGGCCCAAAACGTTTTCATATACCTTCAATGCATTTCTTTCCATTCATCACAACTAGTTTCTTATATAGTCTACCCCCTCTTAAGCTAACTTAAATCTACTGAGCTCAGATATTAAACTAAGGGACGAGGCAATGCAGCAGCACAAATCAAGTAACAAACATCAATGACAAAAATTTCAAGCTGGCAAAGCAAGCTACAGTAAATCTAAATTACCAAGCAATTCAACATTACAACTAATATGAGGCAATGCGCTGCAAACAAGAAAAATAAATCAGTAGTAAATCTGGCTTAACAGCGTAATACAAAGTCAAATTCAGTAACATTATGCCTGGCAAACAGCAGCAGAAAATGGAATACCTAAACATGACATAGCTCAAGCAAAAAAAAAATAGTACACTAAAGATAACAATGCAGATAAGGGAAATGTATAATCACATCTTAATGTCTAAGTAATTAAAGTGGTGCACCACAAGAAGTTATTCTACCAAAAAAAATTACCCAGTAGTTGAAAAGAAAATTCCGTATGCAATTCCTGTGAAGGGAAATATCTTTCTATGCTCCTTCGTTTTTTTTGAATAGATCATAAAATTATTTACTGGATCTGTAGGCATAAAATATTTATATTAGTACATCTATTAAATTTTATTTTAACCAATGCTGCAGTGCAGCTAGAAACTAGATATTAAACAAAATGAGTAAATATGTACAAAGGAAGGCATGAAACATCATTCATTAGCCATAGGGCATTTCATAAGTTAGTAGAGAAAATCTCTCAACTCTCGTAGAAAGACGCTTGTCATAATCATGTGTGCAGATGTAAAAATATTTCTCGTCATTTCATTAGGCATTTCTGCAAATATCATAAATTAAGAGCTCCACAGTGTCAACATATGTTTTCAAGTTCGACCGTGTCGTTTTTGCGATGCTCTCTACAAAGGAACGTCAATAGCGAGGATAATGGCCTCTCTTTTTTTTTTCTACCTGTGCCGCTGGAAGGCACACGCTAATGGCTTTTTTTCTCGGGCGGCTGTCGCCCATCTGGGTGCCCACGACGTATTACGTGCAGGTGGTCACAACTTTTTTACGGAAATATTTATGACAGCAGTTTCCGCTACAGTGGCAGTCTTATATAAAAATATTTCACAGGTCAAGAATTAGCGTTGCAAATCTGTAGAAACAAAATCCTATAAATATAAGTGTCCAAAAAAAAATATTCGTCAGCATTGTGATACAGTCACACATTTACACACATTTCATAACCTTGAAGTACGATTCTTGGGTTCCAACAACCTTTTTCACAAACCATAGTCCCTAACTTCTATTCATTATTCATATACATATAAACACGTAATCAAATTCCTTATATAGCATCAGCTTATGGATCATAAACATACCTCAATAGCATAATACACATCGTCGTCGTAATAATAACATCATAATACCTCAGTCAACTCTCAAAATCGTCGTAGCTTCCTCCAATAATTTCAAAACCTAAAAAAATTCTCTGCTCATGTCAAAAGTGTCATCCGCCTCAAACGCACTTCAAAAATCATGATCCCATACCAAATACATCATTCAAAGTTCACATAGTATCACAATGGTTCCAAAAAAATATGAACAGTTCACAAAGTACTGACAAAATGCAATTTCATACGTGTGAAGTTATTCAACTGTGTAATTACGTAAACATCTGTCACTAATGTAGTAAAAAAAATGTTTATCTCTCAGTTACATGATCAGATAGCTGTGTAATTATGTGTTAGAGAAATATGGTACCAATGTGTAAAGTTGTATAAGCAAATACCATATTAGCTAGGGCTCCTTGTGCTTGCCAAACACATGGTACACAAAGTAAGCGTGTACCCCCCTGAGGATTAATGTAATTATACCTGCAGGTGTTACAGATTATTGCAATGGAATGAAATGTATCAGGGAAAACTTTCTTTGTAATTCAAAAATCTTGAAAAATAAATGGTTTAAGTACAAAAGTAATCACTCAAATGCGTGTCCTGTAGTGCTAAATGTGCGTCTTGCTGTAAGATGATTCTGTGGAACTGTCGTAGTTATCGTCCTCTGTAAGCAAAGTTCTGCTAAAGTCAATGTACTTACCTCATCATAAACGAAAGTGAAATGCTTTGCTTATAGATATCGTAGTTATTACGTACCTTACTGTGATCAAGAAAGTACTATAATGTAATGTATTGTTGTGCTACAGAAAAGGCTGTCTCATTGTAGCTATACCACAAAAGTTACTACTAAAACATGTTTTACTTTCCAAAACAATACAGAAAAACTGTGCAGGTAAATTGTCACTCATTAGTAGCGTCGTGATAAAATCGTGTAGCTGTCACATAAACTAACCACTGTGTCATCTGGTATCTCATTGAAAGTACTTTAAATCCAGAATGTATTTTCAAGTAAACCAAAATGTTGCATTAAAATCTCATTAGCAGTACTGGTAAATGTTCTAAGTATGTGAGCCTTATAGTCGTTACGTAATCATGCAACTAACAAGCAAGAATGTACAAATAACAACACTGTGTCGTCTGTTCACTATAACAATGCATTCGTAATTTCTGTTGAAATAAATTCTCTTGGTTCTTGACTGGATATTTAACTTCAAACATTGTTGCCTGTTAACAGTTTCTCAGAGTGACAAATTGTACTAGTAGCGTGGAGTGAAAAGTTTTATGGCAAAGACTAAGTTAAAAAGCAGATTATGTTTCAATAAACGGTTTTACATGTGAAATGTGGTATAAACCTTTACTCTTCATAGTACTCAGACTTTCAACTGAAAAGCAATTGTCATGTTTTATACATCGGTAAAGAATGCTAAAATTTTTCTCAAGGCTAGCGTCTTATTTTTCTCGGAGCCAGCGGGCGCACGCAGCTGCCTGCTGTGCGAGTCATTGTCTGTCTCTTTGTTGGCGCGCGCCGTTATTGGGATTAGGAGACCTAACTTCTACAAATTCACTCTGACAAGAAGGCCCTGCCCTGTTTAAATCCCGCCAGTTCTGATGCAGTTCAGGTCTGTCGTTACGAATATATCGTCTGTCGTCATGTCGGTAGGTTCCGTAGTTTCTTCCTTGTTCGTCACGTGGTGGAGAATTTCTCCCTGAATCGTAACTGTGCGCCGAACTGTTGCGTCTGAAGTTATTCTGTCTCCCTTGATAATAATTGTTTTGGTTCCCATATTGTCTGTTTCTATGGTAACTCTATCATATTCATTACTATGGAAGTGCGATCTTTCTCTGTACCTATTATTCTGCCAACGGTTGTCATATGGGTGGTGTCTTTTTTGGTCACGATTTGTGTTGTGAGAATAGCCTTGTCGTGTCCAGTTATTATTTCTTTCATCGCGGAATTGCGACGGATGTGACCTGTAGTGATTGTTTTCCTGTTTTCGCATCCCGCGACTGTCAGTGTCAATTTCCAGTTCTTGTAACAGTCCCTGAAAAGCTTCAATGTCGTCTTTGCAACGTCCTGCCAAAATAATATGTCGTAAATGTTCAGGCAGTTTGGTTAAGCAAATTCGGATGAGTTCTGAGGGGCTGTATGGGTTTGAAAGATACTGATTCTTATGCAACGTGTCTTCAAAATATTTCATAATACTGGAAAATTCAGATTGTTCGAAACGTTTCATCATTATGATGCTATGTTTTACTCGGTCTTGTGTGGCTTGAGACCAATATGCTGAGAGGAAGGCATGGTAAAATTCTCCTTCACTGTGGCAATCGTGAATGACCGATCGCATTCTTACAGCTTGTTCATTCTCTAAGTAGCCACACATAAATTCTAATCTGTGTTCTAATGACCAGTTGGGAGGAAAACAATGAGAGAATTGATGGGGCCACGCTTGTGGATGAATGTCGTTGGCAGAATTCTTAAACGTTTTGAATTTACGTGTAGTAATGAACAGCTTATAGTCAAAATCATCATGTCGGCGAGTCGCATATCGGTCATTGTTAGGTCGTGTCGGCGGTTCCATCTCAAAATCCAATGCGCCTTGCCAATTTCTTTCATAATTTCCGAAGTGTCCTGTGTTATTATTTTGTGGTTGTTCCGTATTTCTATGTCCCTCTTCCCGTGTTGGAGCGCGAGTGTCCTCTGAAATACGTAATTCTTGTATTACCTGTGTCAGCTGATCTTGTACTTCCAGGATTTCTACTTGGTGTTGCGTATTAATTTGATTCAGATTTTGTTTCAGTTTCCTAATTTGTTTGCTCTCTTCTGTGTCATTAAAGACTACCGGTTTTGTGTCATTCAGATTATCATCTACCTTCGTAGATAAATTATTTAGCTGATCCGAAAGTTCAACTACTTTCTCTGATAATGTACTAATTTCCTCCATGTGTCTTTCTACTGTGTCCTTTAAGTTTTCCTGGGTTTTTGCAAGTTGCGTAACCGAATCGGTAGATGCAACTGAGTCAATTTCAGCTTGCAAGGTCTCATGATTTTCATGAACAATAATTTGCAGTTCTTTTATAGCTGCTTCGTGATTCTGTAATGCATTTTCATGCCGCGAAAAAATAGGTTGAAAATGCTCACAAATTTGTGTTTTTACATCATTACAGACTTTTTGACATTTCGATTCAATGTTATGTAACTCGGTAGTTAAATCTTCACGTGTTTGTTCAAGCTTATTTTCCACTGAGTCTAACTTTTGAAGCTTTTGTTCCATTGCGTCTAACTGTTGCTGTGTTTGTCTCTGGTGTTGTTCCATTGTGTCTAATTTTTGAAGCTTTTGCTGTGTTTGTCTCTGATTTTGTTCCACTGTGTCTAACTTTCGAAGATTTTGTCCCATTTGTTGCATTAATTGCAATAATAATGTATTAGTGTCTGGAATCTGTTTCTCTATGCCTTTTTGCAGTGCATTTTCACCGTCAACATTCACATTTTGACAAGCAGAAAATGTGTCTTGACTCATTTGAGAAAACGGTGAGGACCCAAAACCTGAGTCTACAATATTTGCAAAATTGTGTCCTGTCATTCCCGATTCTTGAGGCGAGCTGTTGCCGACCGATCGATCGATAATGCTTCCCTCTTCACTAATTGTTTCACTGTGCACGCCATTGTTTGCCACCCGCTCCATTTCCCTATGCACAGTTACCAAATTACTACTTTGAATATTAGTTAATTCATTACACGGTGGCGCTAACACACTGCTTTCGTCTTCGCTGTCATTTCTCAATTTACTTTGGAGCCTAGTGTTACGTTTTTCACACGCCATTATTGTCACAATATTTCACACGACAACACAGAAAAACACAATTTGAAGAGCAAAAATAGGGGAACACATTAACATAGCACTGAAAATAATATCTAGTTAATTGCAGCTGCGAAATACTTGGTGCAAATCTACATGCGTGCCACACCTGTTTTACTGTACAACAATGAAAGACTGCAACTACAAAGGAGATTCTCTCTACAATTACGCGCTAGCAATAAACAAAATCTACACTAATTACACAAATTACAAGAAAAAAATCAGAAGATTCCAGTGAGGTATCCTAGGCTAAGGGTCGACATATGAAACTTCCCCTTTGAACAATTATACACGAGACTGTGCTTAAACTGACACACAGTATTTTTTAGCGCAACGCAATCTGACTTTCAATAATCTCTACAAGAGAATGGCCCTGACTAACATTAACCTGTACTTTTCACAAATCACTTACCTCACAAAAATCTTGGTTACTCCCACTACTGCAATACAGCTAGCGCCACTACTGCCAGCTAAATAAAAGATTCAAACTATGGAAGGCACTAACTACTGATAGGGATAGTTAGCAAATGAAAGATATTAATAGAGAACAAACAATGTATTTACCTCAATAGTCATAATATATATAGCAGTTCATGACAAATTTCAAAACTCCGCCATCTCTCTCCCCACATCCACCACTGCTGGCGGCTCACCTCCAACTGCGCAGCGCTACGCGCTGTTCACAGCCAGCTGCCTAACACTACAATGGCGACTATTACAACAATGCAAAGCAGCCACAGACTGCACACAGCACAGCCAGTGATTTTCATACAGAGGTGGCGTTACCAATAAAAAAACCTAAACAGCCTACTTACAGTACAATACACGCTGGCAGATGACGTTCGCCGGGCATTCGCCATACCCACACTCTGCCATCGGATCGCCACATTGCGTACCGTGATTCGTCACTCCACATAAGGTTTTTCCACTTTTCAATCGTCCAATGTTTACGCTCCTTAGACCAAGCGTGGAGTCATTTGGCGTGTACCGGCGTGATGTGTGGCTTATGAGCTACCGTTAGACCATGAAATCCAAGTTTTCTCACCTCACCTCACCTCACCTCACTGTACTTGCAGTGGATCGTCATTTAGTTTGGAATTCCTGTGTGATAGTCTGGATAGATGTCTGCCCATTACACATTACGACCCGCTTCATCTGTCGGCGGTCTGTGTCAGTCAGCAGACGAGGTCGGCCTGTACGCTTTTGTGCTGTACGTGTCCCTTCAGGTTTCCACTTCACTATCACATCGGAAACAGTGGATCTAGGGATATTTAGAATTATAGAAATCTTGCGCACAGACTTATGACACAAGTGACACCCTGTAACCTGACAACGTTCGAAGTACATGAGTTCCGCGGAGCACCTCATTCTACTCTCTCACGATGTCTAATGACTACTGAGGTCGCTGATATGGAGTACATCGCAGAAGGTGGCAGCACAATGCACCTAATATGAAAAACGTAAGGTTTTTGTGGTGTCCGGATACTTTTGATCACATAGTGTAAGTAGATGTAGACTCAGATCGCTCTTTAGTAATGGTGAAGAGTATGCGCAAGTTTAAGAGAACATTACGGGAGGATCAAAGTGGAAGAAGTGGGATACAAAAGTAACGAGGAATGATGTGCGTTTGAAGCTCTGCAATACTGTAGATACTGCGGAATAGGAATGCACGTGTCAAAAACGGCAATCACAGTAGTTGGACAGAGAACCATAGATACAGGAAGGTAGCTGTAGTACCGTAGTTTATCGATACTTCCCAGTCTGTGCCTCTAAGTTTCTGCGGACGCCACGTGCGGCGCGTTGAACGTAGCCACCGATGAAGAACCGCGAGGCCGCCGACCAATGAAGACCACCAGGACGGTGTTACAAGCGGCGGGTACCTTGGCACCAGTCGTCTATTTCAGGATTATTTCTAGCTGCTAATTGGTGCCGAACGTTACGCTAACTTGTAGATAGATAGATCTACCGGAAAACATTCAGTGCACTTAGAAGCACGCCTTTGTCGGACATCTGCTTCCTGCCACAAGTTGTCAACAGTGAGCAGTTCTTTCGCACAAGTTTATTTTATTTATTTAATGGGCACTTGCGTCAACAAACCTTTAGCTTTAGTGTCCAGATTAAACTGGAGACAGATCCTACTGGCCACCTTCCACCTATTTGTCATTAGCAACGAGGACATAGCATTTTTCTCATGGGAACATAGCGGCTACCGACTTGCGTCATAGTAGTATCCGTGAAGAATCCTCGAGTAAAAGAGAAAACTTTCAATCGTTCGACGAAAAGAGAAAGTCCAAAAATTTTCAGGGCCAGATTGGAGCACAGTAATTTACGTCACATAAGAATAGAATCAGCGTCCAGAAATGTGATAGCTAATACGGAAATATTAAGAGTATAATTGAACTTCCACTGTTAAATGTAGAGGGAATACGGATAGATGGAAAGATTACATTGGACACTACAAGGTTGAAGGAACTGTCTGAGAACGTTATAGAAGAAGAGATGGGAGTTGATGTGGATGACATAGGACATCCAATATGAGAGTCAGAGTTTAACATTTTGTAGACCTGTGTTCATACAAGGGAGAGGATTATTTTTACTCCTCCTGAACAGGCCATGAAGGCCCAACGGCACCGACCGACCGCCGTGTCATCCTCAGACCACAGGCGTCACTGGATGCGGATATAGAAGGGCGTGTGGTCATCAACCCGCTCTCCCGACCGTATGTCAGTTTACGAGACCGGAGCCGCTACTCCACTGTCAAGTAGCTCCTCAGTTTGCCTCACAAGGACTGAGTGCACCCCGCTTGCCAACGGCGCTCAGCAGACGGGATGGTCATCCATCCAAGTGCTAGCCCAGCCCGATAGTGCTTAACTTAAGTGATCTGATGGGAACCGGTGTTACCACTGCGGCAAGGCCATTGGCTGTTAAGGGAGAGAAAATGCATATTTTTTTTCGGAATTGGGGGACTAATAACCAAACGATTATTTTGGATGGTTTATAGAAACGATGAGTGTGGAGACGCTCCATGAGACTTTAATATATATATATATATATATATATATATATATATATATATATATATATATATATATAAAATCCACACAGTTTGGAAGAAAGTAAAAGCAGCTTAATACTATAACTATTGTACAAGGAGCATAACAGATTATGCATCAAAGTCACTGACAAGAGTAATATTAAGTGGAATGGAAAAGAAATTGAAGATCTGTTAGATGACGTTTACTTTGCCGCAAAGGAAGGTAAAGATACCAGAGCGGCTGATCTGAGGTGGTGCCTCATAATGACAGAAAGGACTGAAGGAAAATAAAGACACGTCCATAGTATCAGTCGACGTGGAAAAAGCGTTCGACAGCATAAAATTATCTGAGAGAAATATGAATAAGCTATGGGGCAAGACGAGTAACATACAATATGTGCAAGAACCAAGAGGGAACAATGAGAATGACAGACCAAGAACGAAATATTTGGATTAAAAACAGGGTAAGACAGGGGTACAGTCCGTCGTCCCTACTGTTCAACCTGTACTTCGAAGAAATAATGATGGAAATGAAAGGAAGATTCGAACTCAGGACTGAAGTTCAAGAAGAAAGGATGTCAACGATAAGCTTGTCTTAGAACATTGTTATTCTTAATCAAAGTGAATAAGAATTATAGGCTCTGTAGAGTGAAATGACTACGAGGTACAGAATATGGACTGGGAGGAACCGAAGAAGGGCAAACGTCATAAGAAGTCACAGAAATTGGATTAATGATAAATTTAATATCAAAATTGGTGTCCAGGAAGTTGACGGTAAGAAATCCTGAAACCCTGGAAGCAAAATAACCCATGAAACTTCCTGGCAGATTAAAATTGTGTGCCGGACCGAGAGTCGAATTCGAGACCTTTGCCTTTCGCGGGCAAGTGCTCTACCAACTGAGCTACCCAAGCACGACTCAATATCCGTCCTCACAATTTTACTTCCGACAGTACCTCGTCTCCTACCTTCCAAACTTCACAGAAGTTCTCCTGAGTAACTAGCAGGACTAGCACTACTGGATGAAAGGATACTGCGGAGACATGGCTTAGCCACAGCCTGGAGGATGTTTCCAGAATGCAATTCTGAAAATAACCCATGACAAAGGAACCGAGGAGAACTTAAAAAGTAGACACACAGGGAAATAGCACATTCCTGGTGAAAATTGGTTTACTAGTTTCAAGCATAGGCCTTAAGCTGAGGAAGGAATTTCTGAGAATCTTCATATAAAACACAGCATTGTATGGTTGTACGTTACTGGGTGCGGGAAACTGGAAAATTAAAAAAAAAATCGAAGTGTTTCGGATGTGGGTTGCATATGGATGTTAAAAATTAGATGGAGTGGTAACATCATCATCGTCATCAAGGATTATTCCTCTTGGTTTGTTCCACCTGAGAACTGTTGACGTCATCTCTTTCAGAGGTGTGCAACGTTCCTCTTTCCGGTTGGGTTATAATGCATTGCAACATTGGTTATCCTATCAGTAGACGTACGCTGGACGTGGTCTTACCAGTTCCCTCAGGGTTCTTCAGCCACGTTTATAACAGGTTCCACATTTAATCCTTGGCTAATATAGGTACTTCTCTTATCGCCCAAAATGAATACCCCGTTACAAAGAGGAGGAACTTCATCTCTAATGATTCGATTTGTCGTAATTGATCAGATGTTAGGCTCCAACATACTCTACCATACAGTAACAATGGAAACGCTTCCTTTACGTACGCTACGTTTAAATGTAAGTTGCATATTCCACAGAAACGTCTGAATCTGACCAAATTTATCTCTACATCTTCTGACTTGGAAAGTTTAAAGTGGCATCCTAAATATTTAAACTCTCCTATTTTTTGTCTTATAGGTTACAATCCTTAAAAGTTCATTACTTTTCTTTCATATGTCGATATTTTCATTCTATATTTACTAGCAACTTCATTCGGTTTATTTACTGCAGTTTGAGTATTTTCTTTAGATTCTGCTACTGTAATCTGATCATTAGGAAGAAGCATAATATATCTCTTCTAAAACCATGTTGTGCTTCCACTATTGGTATTAATCTCTTGTTTACTATTTCAGTATACAGTTCGTAACAGTAATTTAGCAGATTTATTCCCTGGTAATATACGCCTCGTGATTTGCAGCCTTTCTTATAAATAGGCAAGAATACAGCCTACCTGGACCATGTTTTCAATTTAAAAACATATTGAGGCAATGTAACCCCACAGATACAAAATTTTGTCCCCGGTGACTTCTTGTTTTTCGTTCCTTTGACACATTCTGTAGCTCACTGTAATTAACGCATTTTAAACATTCCTTTTCGAAATGCTAAAACTGCTAAGGTTGTACTGAAGGCAACCTTCACAGATGGCAGTATGGACGAAAACAAGAAAAAACTGCCTATTAAACATAGCTCTGAAATGCATAAGAGCTACGGGCACTTGTGCAGGAGAAGAGATGCGTTTCACAGTAACGAAGATGAATACCTGCTTATAGCTCTTAACATATGCATTTTCGAGTCACATTTACTGGAATTTTTTCCTCGCATGTTGCCTAATACCTCCTCCAAAAATATTGGAAACAAAGAGCTAGCAGTTGAAGAAAAGTGTTTCACAGTACGGAAGATGAACAAGTGTTCAAAGCTCTTCTCGTATACATTTCAGAGCCCAAGTTTAGTAGATTTTTTTCTTATTTTGATAAATACAAACACACTGTAAGTTTCCTTCCCCACAACCTGAGCAGCAACAGTAACGGTACATGTATCGCACTATGCTAGCTGTATCAGGAGGGGTTTCGCTTATAAATTTCGACTCTGTCGTTACTGGAACAGGATTCCTTACTTAAAATTTATATATATATATATATATATATATATATATATATATATATATATATATATATATATATATATAACCTCATCCATCACCCTCAAAGTTCGTAACGTCATGACGGAATTACCCTGTCTATACGAAATGAATTAAATGTGTTGTCCGGAAATCACAGCAGGAAAATCAGAAGAAGGAAAGTTTGAGTTGGCTGAGAGGCGTGTTCAGGTGCCTAGGTGCCAAACGGATAAGGCGACTGCTCGTGATAGAAAGGAAATTTGCGTTCGAGTCCCACTCTATCACGTATTTTAAACTGTCAGTACACATTCCTTAAAGAAGGGTAAATGGAAAAGAAAATTTGGAAATTTGTGGTAAGTTCCTATGGGACCAATCTGCTGAGGTCAACGATCCCTAGGCTTACACACTACTTAATCTAACTTTAACTTACGCCTCAAGCAGCGCAGCTATCCCGCGCGGCCAGTGGAAAAGATGTGGAATATAAAACGAAGAGCGGCGCATTTCGATACAATTTCGTTTGCTGAACATGATACCATCACGAAGATACTTATCAAACTGTATCTACATCTACGTTACTGGTCTGCAATTCAGACTTAGGTGCCTGGCAGATGGTTCATAGGACCACTTCCAATTTCTCGACCGTTCCACTCTCTAGTAGTACATGGGAACAATGGAAACCTAATTCTTTCCGAGTGAACTCTGATTTTATACAGTAGTTATTTCTGCCTTTGAGGCATAAGTGAACAAAATATTTTAGTATTCGGAGGAGGAAGTTGGTCAATGAAAGATGGGATTGAAAGACCAATCCGCAAAGAAAATCACCTTCGTTTTGATGACTGCTTCTCCAACTCAGTTATGGAGTTACTATTTCTGCACTATAGTACAAAATGACTTCTTTGAAATTTTTCAGTGTCCTCCTGCAATTCTGTCTGGTAAGGATTCCACATCGCATAGCAATACTCGAGAAAAGAGAGGAAAATCTCAGTGGAGGCAGTGTATTTAACAGTTATGTAGCATATTCTATTTTCCAAATAAAAAGCAATGTAGGTTCGCCTTCCACGCAGCTTTTTCCGTGTGACGGTTCCAGTTTAAGTTGTTCGTGCTTGTGTTTCCTAGGTTCAAATGGTTCAGATGGCTCTGAGCACTATGGAACTCAACTTCTGATGTCATTAGTCCCCTAGAACTTAGAACTAGTTAAACCTAACTAACCTAAGGATATCACATACATCCATGCCCGAGGCAGGATTCGAAACTGCGACCGTAGCAGTCGCGCGGTTCCGGACTGAGCGCCTAGAACCGCTAGACCACCGCGGCCGGCTGTTCCCTAGGCATTTACTTTAGTGGAAAACTTTTAAAATTTCTTGATTTACTGTGTAATCGAAATTTTTACGGATTTTTTAGTACTAATGTAGGGCACATCACACACTATATGGTTTAGTCTCGATTGCCAATTTTCGCTCAACGCAGATATCTTGCGTAAATCATTTTGCAATTACTACTGATCATCTGTCGAATTTACTAGTCTGTAAGCCATAGCATCATCTGCAAACAATCTAAAGGAGCTGCTCAGATTGTCTCGTAAATCGTTTATCTAGATTATTATATTTAAATTGTAAGGCATTTCCAGGGGCAGATGTGGACTCTGACCTCAATCTATTGGTTATGAACTGTAAATTAAAACTGAAGAAACTGCAAAAAGGTAGGAATTTACGGAGATGGGACCTGGATAAACTGACTAAACCAGAGGTTGTACAGAAATTCAGGGAGAGCATAAGGGAACAATTGACAGGAACGGGGAAAAGAAATACAGTAGGAGAAGAATGGGTAGGTCTGAGGGATGAAGTGGTGAAGGCAGCAGAGGATCAAGTAGGTAAAAAGACGTGGGCTATTTGAAATTTTTGGGTAACAGAAGAAATATTGAATTTAATTGATGATAGGATAAAATATAAAAACGCAGTAAATGAAGCAGGCAAAAAGGAATTCAAACGTCTCAAAACTGAGATCGACAGGAAGTGCAAAATGGCTAAGCAGGGATGGCTAGAGGACAAATGTAAGGATGTAGAGACGTATATCAGTAGGGGTAAGATAGACACTGCCTACAGGAAAATTAAAGAGACCTCTGGAGAAAAGAGAACCACTTGTATGAATATCAAGAGCTCAGATGGAAACCCAGTTCTAGGCCAAGAAGGTTCAAATGGTTCAAATGGCTCTGAGCACTATGCGACTCAACTTCCGAGGTCATCAGTCGCCTAGAACGTAGACCTAATTAAACCTAACTAACCTAAGGACATCACACACATCCATGCCCGAGGCAGAATTCGAACCTGTGACCGCAGCGGTCGCCCGGCTCCAGACTGTAGCGCCTAGAACCGCACGGCCACTCCAGCCAAGAAGGGAAAGCTGAAAGGTGGAAGAAGTATATAGAAGGTCTATACAAGGACGATGTACTTGAGGACAATATTATGGAAATGGAAGAGGATGTAGATGAAGATAAAATGGGAGATATGATACTGTGCGAAAAATTTGACAGAGCACTGAAAGACCTGAGTCGAAACAAGGCCCCGGGAGTAGACAACATTCCATTGGAACTACCGACAGCCTTGGGAGAGCCAGTCCTGACAAAACTCTACCAACTGGTGAGCAAGATGTATGAGACAGGCGAAATACCCTCAGACATCAAGAAGAATATAATAATTCCAATCCCAAAGAAAACAGATGGTGACAGATGTGAAAATTACCGAACTATCAGTTTAATAAGTCACGGCTGCAAAATACTAACGCGAATTCTTTACAGACGAATGGAAAAACTAGTTGAAGCCGACATCGGGGAACATCAGTTTGGATTCCGTAGAAATATTGGAACACGTGAGGCAATACTGACCCTACGATTTATCTTGGAAGCTAGATTAAGGAAAGGCAAACCTACTTTTCTAGCATTTGTAGACTTAGAGAAAGCTTTTGACAATGTTCACTAGAATACCCTCTTTCAAATTCTAAAGGTGGCAGGGGTAAAATACAGGGAGCGAAAGGCTATTTGCAATTTGTACAGAAACCAGATGGCAGTTATAAAAGTCGAGGGGCATGAAAGGGAAGCAGCGGTTGGGAAGGGATTGATACATAGTTGTAGCCTCTCCTCGTAGTTATTCAATCTGTTTATTGAGCAAGCAGTTAAGGAAACAAAAAAAAAATTCGGAGTAGGTATTAAAATGAATGGAAAAGAAATAATAACTTTGAGGTTCGCCGATGACATTGTAGTTCTCTCGGAGACAGCAAGGGACTTGGAAGAGCAGTTGAACGGAATGGACTGTCTTGAAAGGAGAATATAAGATGGACATCAACAAAAGCAAAACGAGGATAATCGAATGTAGTCGAATTAAGTAGGGTGATGCTGAGGAAATTAGATTAGGAAATGAGACACTTAAAGTAGTAAAGGAGTTTTGCTATTTGGGGAGCAAAATAACTGATGACGGTTGAAGTAGAGAGGATATAAAATGTAGACTGGCAAATGCAAGGAAATCGTTTCTGAAGAAGAGAAATTTTTTAACATCGAGTATAGATTTAGGTGTCAGGAAGTCGTTTCTGAAAGTATTTGTATGGAGTGTACCCATGTATGGAAGCGAAACATGGACGATAAATAGTTTGGACAAGAAGAGAATAGAAGCTTTCGAAATGTGGTGCTACAAAAGAATGCTGAAGATTAGATGGGTAGATCACATAACTAATGAGGAGGTATTGAATAGAATTGGGGAGAAGAGGAGTTTGTGGCACAACTTGACAAGAAGAAGGGACCGGTTGGTAGGACATGTTCTGAGGCATCAAGGGATCACAAATTTAGCATTGAAGGGCAGTGTGGAGGTTAAAAATCGTAGAGGGAGACCAAGAGATGAATACACTAAGCAGATTCAGAAGGATGTAGGTTGCAGTAAGTACTGGGAGATAATGAAGGTTGCACAGGATAGAGTAGCATGGAGAGCTGCGTCAAATCAGTCTCAGGACTGAAGACCACAACAACAACAGATTATGGGCAGCAGAGGACCTATAACACTTCCTTGGGGGAACCACAGATATTACTTCCATTTCAGTAAATGACTTTCATCAGTTATTACGAACTGTGACATCACAAAATCCATCGCACAGATGTAGTCCAGGGGTTGACGATACAGAATAGGTGTTGTATGTCATAGACAAGTTTATTGTTAAATTTTCTTGAACGTACGACACAAGAAGAGTCAGTAACATCTTGAACCCTTCGTATATTCTCGCGAATTCAGAACTGCAAAACCAAAGATAAATGATCGCATGTGGATACTTACTGGCAGTCGGTGTTTGCGTGCACCATACTTGAATGAAACAGGAATAGGACAGGGATACTAGTATCAGAAGTACACTCAGGTACAGACTGGATGTGGCTTGCTGTGTACAGATGTATACGGGTGTTTAGAATATACAAATACAGCTCTGCATTGAAAGAAGCTTAGGAAACGCCTTCGACCCACCTTGTTGATTACGCCGCTTCTCCCCCGATCACTGGAGTTAAGCAATATCGGGAGTGGCCTTTATTTGGATGGATAACGGCCGGGTATGTCACGTGATGTTGGCACTTTTCCCTTTGCTTTCTGGCTGGGGGCCGGATGGATAGTCGTGCAAAGCTTTGGATCAGCATCCTTTGCCCCATTATCCTGGATTAAATTCCTAACTTCTCCACTGTGTTCCTGTGACACTTTCGATAATGACCCGTCCTTCGGATCGTTACTCTCCGCGCCCCCTTTGGTGCTGTTCGAGTGGAGTAGGCTATATATCGGCACCGGCTGTTTCATTCTCTCTCTCTTCTGTCATCATGATGCAACCCAACCGCACACAGGCACATACACACACACACACACACACACACACACACACACACCACCACCACCACCACCACCACCACCACCACCACCACGACCACCACCATCTGGCATACACCAGTTAGTCACATACACATATCGAATACACTTACATGTACAACATTCACACTTCGCGGAAGATAGAGAATGTTCCCAATTAGAGAGCTTGAAGCTGCCCTCCCGGATTTCACCGCCAAGAATGCCGTACGACTTTATCTTAGCAAGTCATGCGTTTCACAGTATTTCATTTGTACTGTGGAGCATAGTGGTGATTCCGTTCGAGCTTTCATGTACTGTTTAGTGAAGTCATACTACACAGAAAGCTTCATTTGCATGTTAGGAAACTATAGGCATGCATAAAGGCTTAGCAGTGTTGGCATCTTTAGGATACTGCATTCGTTCACACAGCAGTATTTGTGTTTTGTGAATAGTACCATCTTATAAGAGATCTAGCGTAGCTAATTTAAGAAGCAACTAAACTAGAAAAACTCAAAAATAAGGGTGAGGGGAAAGCGAGAGATCAGGAATGAATGCACTGTTAAATGAGTACCGCCAATTCGCTGTCATGCTTGATTAACTCTGGAGTACGAATACTGTTGAAAACGGCTGCTAAATGCATATTCCGTTGTAAATTACCTTTCCTGAGCGTTTGCGAGACTCTCACACTAACTAAATGCAGAAAAGGAAACTGTTTTTTTTTTTTTTTTTTTTTTACAGTGAAACCGGAAAAAAGCTTGTTGGTAATTAGTTTAGCGGTAATTAAACAAGTTACTCCGAGGCCACGATTTAACAACTTTACTGGAAATTTATTTTTGTTAGCTGTGTGCGTGAGCTTAAGAAAACTTCTGGCCGTCCGAAATGTTACCAGCGAGTCCTACTTCAACTGAGCGCTTTTCCTTGTTCCGTTAATTGTCCCCTAAAGTATCAGCTGCATTTGTTTCACTCTTGGCTTGGCGAGCATCAATAAAGTGTCTTTGAAAGGATATCCTTCCGGAGTCTCTCATGCAGCGTTAAGAGGAAGAATCTCGCGCAACTCAACTAAACGAATTTTATTTCGTGCGTTCTCGTGTTCTAATTGTTTGTTTGCTGTTCTGCATTCAAGTAAACAGGAGTCTGAGACAGCTTAAAAGCCACATCAAACTTACATCTCGAAGCTGGCCGCTGTGCATCACGGTCGGTAACCGAGCATATGCTTTGCATCTGTTTGTTGCTAATACGGATGCCTAGTTGGCCAATTTCTAAGTACACTGTTGTACGATAATGTCAGAACTGCATCTTCCACATCACTAAATAATAGCTCCCACCAAATCCAATATTTCTCCCTTAAATCAGCTTTCATTTCGCTTGTATAACCCCCCATAACGAACATTCTTCATTCTGATAGGAGAAATGTTAAGTAGTAAAATACAACCATTATCTCGTCGACTGATGTTGAACTGAACTGTACGTAGTTGAGGATACTTCTCCACGCTCAAGTTATTTCCTACTGTCGTTCGTTTCTAAATGACTCAGTGTTACTAGTAAGTAAATCTTTCTCCCTTGTATAATGAAATACGTCTAGCTGCAGCGTCTAGCTGCAATCTCGGTCCTCAAAATGTGCGTATGCTTCTAGACTATTCGCTTTCAATAAATTTTTTCCACTGAGAAGAAATACTACTTCTTATCCTTTATTAATCGTCTGCAGTTCCTCAACGTGTTTTAGACACGTTGGTTCTCTTGCAGATAACGAAGTAGATAAACCCAGTTATATCCTTCAGGAGAGGTAGTCTTAATGGTTAGTTAAGTCTTATTTTGTGTGAAAATACTGAATTAGACTAATTGCATTCATGGTAGCAGTATTAGAGTACCACTTATTTACTTCATTTCTGCAAGCAGTCGTATTCAGAGCTTAGAGCCACGCCCAGCAGGAGAAGGTGTATTGCAATCGTTTCCGGGCAGGTAGATGGTACCACACAAACTAAATGATTACTCTTGCAACTTCGAAGGACCTGCATTACTGCGCTGCATGGTTGCAAAACGTATGTGTCTGTGGGGCGTCGGGTCCTTGTGCTTGTGAATGCAATCGTCCAGACTTCACAGCACGGAGTTTCACACGTCCAGGATATAGTCCTGTGATAGTCCATCTCATGCTGCTTGCCTTAGTGCGAAGTTCCCTCACATTTGTGGGTAGAGGTGGATTCCTGATGATAAGTATCCACACAGAAAGGCACGCTCGGGAAGGGGCGCGGTGTGAGGATAATCATTGTCCTCTTGGAATAGGACAATGGCGTGGGCTGTCGCAAACAGCAGAACCACCGGCGGCACGATGTCCTCTATGTACCGTGCGGCTGTCATGGACACCGTTACGGGCACTAACAATGAATGGGTACCAAAGGATATCATCATACCAAGCTGGCGGGACATTTGACATGAGACCAGAAACTGTTCTTATAACCCTCTTCACTGCGACTCCAGACAGAGGCACAGTGCTCTCTGCCTCCGATATAGGTGCAGGACCCATCACTAAAGCTGAAGCGCTGACAATCAGCAGGGCCACATCTCCGCCGATGCCGACACCAGACAAGTCGCCCGCGACGCTGCGTAACGCTGAACACCAGTAAGTTCACTTACGATTGTTCACACGGAGGATATCTTTTAAATCAATCGGTATTCCTCCATAGCTATATTCTTTTAACGTGTGTTTGAATTGAATAAATGTATGTGTTAATCCAAAGCTTGTTTCTGTTAACACCCTCCATTCATATCAAATTTATTTCTTTGTAATTATTCATTTTAGGATTCTTACCTAGAGCCACAAATTCTTCGCGTTATCCATTCCATTGTGCACAATAATTACAGCTTGGGGTTTAACGTGTGTCTGGCTCTTAATTAACTTTCTAGGTCAGGGTAAACATTTTCACATGTAGGGAATTCTTACTTTCTTTTCTGGTATTTTTACTGCACAGTGCTCAGGTTATTCGCCATTCTAAAGTGTTCTTGTTAATTCCTTTTTCAATCGATCTAATTAATTCATTTATATACCGATAGCCATATTAAGTAAATATTTCGACAGGCAACAAAAATTTATGCTGATCATACAGTAGTTTGAGGAAAATTAGAGCTGCATCACACGCTGTCTACTAAATCAACGCCAAGAAACTGTATTTATTCAATCCTGACGCTACAGAAGAATCAGAACTAGATAATATTTTGAACAACATATTGTCCCTATCGTGATACGATTTTTAAACGGCTCCACGGTGTAAACTTCAGAGCGCACGCAGAGGCTGCTGTCCTACTGTGCCAAATTGCCGCTAGACTGGTTAATAGCAAGACTGTGGACCAGAATAGGAAGCAGACGCTTTGCGATGTTGTTAATTTCATTACACCTAGAACTGCTTGCTATTTCAAATCCTTCTTGGTCGATAGTCTTGATCAATAAGTGCAGCTTATTGTCACAATTGGCCAACAGACCGAATAATAAGATACTTTAAAAAGATATACTTTAAAATTCATGCAACAGATATGTATTAGTTTGTTACTGCTGCTTCCGAATTAGATAGACCAGTTGTGCATGACTTGGGTTATATGGGCGTCTACATAGGTTAACTAAGTTACTGTCTGCTGCAGAAGCGTGTCGGGTATGCATTCTGACTTCCTCTAGTGTTCAGTATGAAGAGTAGTTCTAAACTCATTTTCATGAATGCAGTCACGTCACTATTGCATGACTGACCGATGAGGTTGGGGTGACATGAATATAGTAAATCGCCCCAGGTCTTGATTGCACTGGTATTTTCACAAAAGTATTGATCATAAAGTTCGCTTATGTGGACATGGTTTTGGTAACTTTTGTGGAATAAATTATTAAAAATGGTACTGTATAAGCAAATACTTCAACGGGATTTTTCGTCACGACAGATTCTTCATTTTATTTAGGTGAAACATCTTGAACGGTAGAGTTTCCTCATACATTACGTGATGGCGGTGGGGATGTGATGTATGAGCGCACTTTCCTCTTTAATTTTCCTTCTTGGCAGTGGTGCTGTACATGAAAAAAATTGGGGGTCTGTAAAGAATGACAATGAAACACATCAAAGCCAACAATGAAGTCTGCTGGCAAACTGATATTTTTTCAGACTGCCAGCTACCAGTAACTCAGATTGTGGTCAGCCACGGGCAGGAAGGAAACGACTGTAAGCATTGCTTCCAAATTCCCAAACTCATTTCTAGCAGACATTCTTTCCAGCTGCCTGTTTATTTCTTTTTACTGTTAGTATGTTCACCAGATCTGTTTTTGATGAGCATGTTGTCTCAGTAAATTATAGAAATGTCTTAGGAATATTCTGTTGTGTTACACCGTTTTATTATTTAGTAACGTTGTAATGGAATACTGAAATCTTGGCAGATGGCGGCTTATGTTTTTGATGTGTTGGTGTAGTCCGCAGAAGACCTATTGAAGCGGTCAGTGGGTTGAGGAGTCCTGAACGGAGAACATTCGACAGTGGGCAGTAGGTGTGCAACAGACACGTGAAGCGGTTACTAGGGACCGGAGTACGTGTCGAGGGCACGTTTGTATTTTTAGGAAAGAGAAATCACTCGACCGTCTGTAAAAAGTATATTCTGATTTCAGACAGGAAAGAATACTATCCCTCTCGGAGATTTCATATTACTAGCTACAGACTGGGAGACAGTTCAGCTATAGAGTAGGGGATTCTAGCGCTTAAGTGTGGTAGCAGGCTCAAGGATTAAAGTGAAATCGTTGTCAGTCTTTATCTGATAATTACCTTGAGCAACTTATTAGGGAACCGACTAGTCATGGCAATATATTAATTTCCTGAACACCGACGGCCCGAAATTTTCTACTCAGAAAAGGAAACCAATGATTCAGTGATCGTAATTCCATTACAATGCTATATAACACGGCAGGAAATAGGAATGTAAATAAGGATATTTCTACCTAACAAGGCAGACAGAAATAAATTACGTTTTGTGACAGATGAACGAGAAATATTTAACTCTAGCACGAAAATTTTGAGCATCAGTAATCAAACTTCAAGAGAGATATGCAATACGTTTCAGACAGATATGTGCCACGCAGAGTTGTGAGGGACAGGAGACACCCGTCGTGATTCGAAAGTCATGTTAGAAAATTGCCCTTAACACATCCAAAGCCTCGAATAAAAACAGAAACTGTATGAATCCTAAATTAGTGGGAGAGAGCTATCAGTGAATCGTTCAACTAAATAGAAAGTTTCCGTATCATTCTATATCCCGAATTCGCACACAGTCGATAGAACTTCTGGTGTTATCTTTAATCAGTAAACGGATTGAGGGCATCTCTCCAGACACTCTGTGATCATAATAGCATCGAATCGGAGGGTTACAGGGAGAAGACCAAAATACCGAACACCTTTTCCCAAAACCGCTTCCTTCTTTAAATCGTCGCATGAACGCCAAAATGACAGATATCAAATTAATTGACCACGAGTTATAAAAGTAACTAAAATAACTTAACGGGAGAAAGACCACTGAACTGGATTGGATAACAAATTGATTCTAAGTAATGTGCCTGAAGAAACTTAGCCTCCTGTAACAGCAATGCACGTGGGCCTCTGGAAAGCGATTTGTTCCTAAAATTGAAAGAAAAGCCTTAGTCATTCCCGTTTTCAAGAACGGTCAGCGAATAAACGAAGAAACAACGGATCTGTATGATTTAGGTCTGTTGCAGTGTATTGGAACGTGTTTTATACTCACATATTGTGAAATTTCTGGAAACTAAAAATCTTCTCTATAGGAAACAACATGAGATCAAGCAACAACGATAGTGTGAAACCCATCTCGCTTCGTACGTCAGCGAGAGACAGGAAGCAGTAAAAACCAGTGTCGTGTTCTCTGTTTTCTGGAAAGCACTCAATACAGTTTCGCATTGCCACCTAAGTAACAAAATAAGGGAGAACTGAATATCAGAGCACCCGAGTGATTCTATTTAAGATTTTCTAGCAAACAGAACGCGTTGTCACAGAATCAAATTTTCAGACGCAAGGTGTATCTGTATAGAAGATCTAGTGCTAGTTTCTTGCGGATTTTTGCGGATGTTGATGCTGTATGCACAATATTCGCTAAGCCAGAAAATTGTTCACCCTCAACATAAATAGAGACATCATGTTTACCATAAATAGGCGAAACATCCTATTACTGTATGTTTACACGATTGCCGAATAATCACGAAAACAATCACATCGTTGTAATATCTACGACTATACGTACGGAGCGATTTAAAATGGAACTACCATAGCAAACTGATCGCAGGTAAACATGATGCTAGACAGTTTCAATGGAATAATCCTCAGAAATAATAGTCCACACACGAGGGAGATCATTTACAAAACCATATTTCGACCAATACTTGTATACTGGTCACCAGTCTGGAATCCATAACCACAAGAGAAGAATTCTAGAGTGGAGTATCTTCAGTTACTGGTTCATTTAGCAAGCATGAAAGAGTCAGGGACAATCTCAGCCAACTCATGTGTAAGATGCTGCAAGAGAGGTGCTCTGCATCATGTTGTAGTTTAATGTTAAAATTCCAAAACATACGTTCCGTGAAGAGTCAACCAATGAATGTTGCTTCCCCACACGAAGGATTATCAACAATCGTTCTTACAGAGAAACGTTCGCGACTGAAGCAGGTAAGGCGGAGTGACATGTAGCTACAATGGTGAGCTGAGCGGCAGTATGGTACGTCGTGCCTATGTTTGCTCGGCAACCGCGAGAAAGGAGCAGCGACCCTGCTATTTCCGGTACCACGCGGATCGCATATCCAGTCACGAGAATAGCCCTGGGTCGACAGAACAAAAGTTATGCTCCAAGAATTTCTAAAATAATTCCAAATCTATTAATACAGTCTCGTCAACGTGATAAATTCATTATGGTTTAACAGACGGTTGAAAGGCAACATTAAGATTTTATTACAGCATATTTAGATAATTACGATTAAAACTGATACACCAGAAGATAGCAAATAATGAAACTTCTACAGTATAAAGGAAAAATAGGTCATTACATTTGTAGGTAGTTTGTAACTATACAGAATGAGTGAACTTTAACACAGAGTAACAACGGTTCTAATCTGAATGGGCATCATCAATCTGAGTTAGCATGACAGACACGAGTGCGTCATTCCCATGCTGCTTTAAAGTTTCGGTAATTTTGGTACACTACATAAATGACAAAGCAAATGATTCCATTACCGGTATAACTGGTAGAATAGATAGGGAATGGAACATAAATCAATGTGTAAACGAGAATATCAGAGCCGACGAGTTCCCTACGTTTTGTTTGTTTGTTTGGTTGTTTCTTTTGAACATAATTAGAACCGCACAATATTCGGTGCTGGTCCATTGTGTTTTTTATATCCTCATAGAATATAAATTGCATTTTATAAGTAATAAAAATTAGTTGATCATATAACATCTGCGCTTTTGTGTAACCAAAGCAATTACATGCACAAACATTAAATACATAAAATTGTTAGTTTCCACTCAATAGCACGTTCTTATCGTGTTCAAAGGCAAGTTGCCTGATATTACTGATAAATGCGAAAGCTGTTTATGAATAACAGAAACATGTCCTATAGAAGTTCTACGAAGTATTGCAGTGATGTTTGACATATATTTTTGTTTTGAAGTTTTTTTAAATTTTACCTTTTTGTTTGGGGAAACTGCGTTTTCAAGCGGTGTATGGCAAAACTGCGTTATTTTCTTTATTTTTATTATAGCATCCCTCTGTTTCACCGTGCAAATTAACAATTTTCGAATAAAACCTGTATTAAACATTGATAATTTCAGTTTTGCTAGAAATACTTTTTTATTCTTAAGTAACAGACAGGAGGATGATTATACTCAGGTCTTAGACCATTCACCACTTTTGGTTTTTAGGGGAATCTAGTAAGACACCAATGGCATACCTAATGTTGAATAATCAACGAAACGATAACGTTCTACGAGTCGGGGCGTGGAATGTCAGAAGCTTGAACGTGGTAGGGGAACTAGAAAATCTGAAAAGGGAAATGCTAAGGCTCAATCTAGATATAGTAGGGGTCAGTGAAATGAAGTGGAAGGAAGACCAGGATTTCTGGTCAGATGAGTATCGGGTAATATCAACAGCAGCAGAAAATGGTATAACAGGTGTAGGATTCGTTATGAATAGGAAGGTAGGGCAGAGGGTGTGTTACTGTGAACAGTTCAGTGACCGGGTTGTTCTAATCAGAATCGACAGCAGACCAACACCGACGACGATAGTTCAGGTATACATGCCGACGTCGCAAGCTGAAGATGAACAGATAGAGAAAGTGTATGAGGATATTGAAGGGGTAATGCAGTATGTAAAGAGGGACGAAAATCTAATAGTCATGGGCGACTGGAATGCAGTTGTAGGGGAAGGAGTAGAAGAAAAGGTTACAGGAGAATATGGGCTTGGGACAAGGAATGAAAGAGGAGAAAGACTAATTGAGTTCTGTAACAAGTTTCAGCTAGTAATAGCGAATACCCTGTTCAAGAATCACAAGAGGAGGAGGTATACTTGGAAAAGGCCGGGAGATACGGGAAGATTTCAATTAGATTACATCATGGTCAGACAGAGATTCCGAAACCAGATACTGGACTGTAAGGCGTACCTAGGAGCAGATATAGTCTCAGATCACAATATAGTAGTGATGAAGAGTAGGCTGAAATTCAAGACATTAGTCAGGAAGAATCAATACGCAAAGAAGTGGGATACGGAAGTACTAAGGAATGACGAGATACGTTTGAAGTTCTCTAACGCTATAGATACAGCAATAAGGAATAGCGCAGTAGGCAGTACAGTTGAAGAGGAATGGACATCTCTAAAAAGGGCCATCACAGAAGTTGGGAAGGAAAACATAGGTACAAAGAAGGTAGCTGCGAAGAAACCATGGGTAGCAGAAGAAATACTTCAGTTGATTGATGAAAGGAGGAAGTACAAACATGTTCCGGGAAAATCAGGAATACAGAAATACAAGTCGCTGAGGAATGAAATAAATAGGAAGTGCAGGGATGCTAAGACGAAATGGGTGCAGGAAAAATGTGAAGACATCGAAAAAGATATGATTGTCGGAAGGACAGACTCAGCATACAGGAAAGTCAAAACAACCTTTGGTGACATTAAAAGCAACGGTGGTAACATTAAGAGTGCAACGTGAATTCCACTGTTCAACGCAGAGGAGAGAGCAGATAGGTGGAAAGAATACATTGAAAGCCTCTATGATGGTGAAGATTTGTCTGATGTGATAGAAGAAGAAACAGGAGTCGATTTAGAAGAGATAGGGGATGCAGTATTAGAATCGGAATTTAAAAGAGCTTTGGAGGACTTACGGTCAAATAATGCAGAAGGTATAGATAACATTCCATCAGAATTTCTAAAATCATTGGGGGAAGTGGCAACAAAATGACTATTCACGTTGGTGTGTAGAATATATGAGTCTGGCGACATACCATCTGACTTTCGGAAAAGCATCATCCACACAATTCCGAAGACGGCAAGAGCTGACAAGTGCGAGAATTATCGCACAATCAGCTTAACAGCTCATGCATCGAAGCTGCTTACAAGAATAATATACAGAAAAATGGAAAAGAAAATTGAGAATGCGCTAGGTGACGATCAGTTTGGCTTTAGGAAAAGTAAAGGGACGAGAGAGGCAATTCTGACGTTACGGCTAATAATGGAAGCAAGGCTAAAGAAAAATCAAGACACTTTCATAGGATTTGTCGACCTGGAAAAAGCGTTCGACAATATAAAATGGTGCAAGCTGTTCGAGATTCTGAAAAAAGTAGGGGTAAGCTATAGGGAGAGACGGGTCAAATACAATATGTACAACAACCAAGAGGGAATAATAAGAGTGGACGATCAAGAACGAAGTGCTCGTATTAAGAAGGGTGTAAGACAAGGCTGCAGCCTTTCGCCCCTACTCTTCAATCTGTGCATCGAGGAAGCAATGATGGAAATAAAAGAAAGGTTCAGGAGAGGAATTAAAATACAAGGTGAAAGGATATCAATAATACGATTCGCTGATGACATTGCTATCCTGAGTGAAAGTGAAGAAGAATTAAATGATCTGCTGAACGGAATGAACAGTCTAATGAGTACACAGTATGATTTGAGAGTTAATCGGAGAAAGACGAAGGGAAATGAGAACAGCGAGGAACTTAACATCAGGATTGATGGTCACGAAGTCAATGAAGTTACGGAATTCTGCTACCTAGGCAGTAAAATAACCAATGACAGACGGCGCAAGGAGGACATCAAAAGCAGACTCGCAATGGCAAGAAAGGCATTTCTGGCCAAGAGAAGTCTACTAATATCAAATACCGGCCTTAATTTGAGGAAGAAATTTCTGAGGATGTACGTCTGGAGTACAGCATTGTATGGTAGTGAAACATGGACTGTGGGAAAACCGGAACAGAAGAGAATCGAAGCAATTGAGATGTGGTGCTATAGACGAATGTTGAAAATTAGGTGGACTGATAAGGTAAGGAATGAGGAGAATCGGAGAGGAAAGGAATATGTGGAAAACACTGATAAGGAGAAGGGACAGGATGATAGGACATCTGCTAAGACATGAGGGAATGACTTCCATGGTACTAGAGGGAGCTGTAGAGGGCAAATACTATAGAGGAAGACAGAGATTGGAATACGTCAAGCAAATAATTGAGGACGTAGGTTGCAAGTGCTACTCTGAGATGAAGAGGTTAGCACAGGAAAGGAATTCGCGGCGGGCCGCATCAAACCAGTCAGTAGACTGATGACCAAAAAAAATGTAAGCGATCATTATGGTGTAACTCCCGATAGGTATGCAACACACACCAAAACTGCAGGTAATGCGGGTACGACGTTAACAGACCATAGCTACTAGGAATCTACCGTTGTCTTCGCTCAGAAGCCTACGGTAGTTTTGCACCTCTAACTGGAACTCGTTTGAGTGCAGTGTTACCGTTTGGCGGACCCCTGTTTGCGTGTCTCTCTTTACTGCTACTCCAGGGGAAGGCACAACAACGATCGCCGTGCTGACAGTCCTTGGTGTGCCAGATGTCGTCGCTCTGTACGTGTGGAAAAATGGTTCAAATGGCTCTGAGCACTATGGGTGGTCATCAGTCCCCTACAACTTAGAACTACTTAAACCTAACTAATCTAAGGTCATCACACACATCCATGCTCGAGGCAGGATTCGAACCTGCGACCGCAGCGGTCGCGTGGTTCCAGACAAGTGCCTAGAACCACTCGGCCACACCGACCTGCGCAGATAAGCAGATTTATAAGATGTGAGCAATGTGAACACTAGGGCTAAGCGTCTGAAAAATGGCAAATTTGCTGCAATATCTGATATATTTGAAAGGCTAAATTCAAATCTTCGAAAAAACCGAGTGGATTCTGATTTCCACACTGATAATGAACAGACTTTCCCTAATAAATGAAAGATAAAATTTACTAATTACATGCCCTTAAAGCCACCAAAGTAGGGTTTGAAGGTTTGGTTCGTTTGAGATTCGTGAAATTCTAGTCCAATAACTGGAAAAATTAATACAGGTAAATATGCTTCCGAAATAGAAATCAATCAAGAGGAGAGAGTGGGGGAAGAGATACTTCACCATTCCAAAGCTAGTGGCAGAAATATAGTCACTGAAAATCTTTTAATTACTCTTACATTAGCAAGGCTGTTGATGACTTGGGATTTGTCCACTGTTCGTACTGTGAAAAGAAACAAGCCTGAAACTCAACCTTCCTCTTCATGTCAAGAACTGTCGTCTACATTTGCATTCATTGAAGATAACGTTTCTCTGTGTTCATAGGTTCTGAAGACGAAAAAAACGCTAATAGGGGGCATTGATTATATGAACAAGTTGTGTCCCCATTACTGTGTAAAAAGGACACAGACACGGCCGCTAGCATCGTTTTACAACATTCTGGATAGTGCTTGCTTATCGGCATACATTGTTTCCACAGAAAACAACCCTCAAGCAAAAAATGTAATCATAGTCGCAGACTGTTTCTACTGGATATGGGAAAACTTTTGGCAGTGGCTTCCGTTATCTCTAGATCATCTAATCCTAAGTTCTTGAGATACTTTTTCGTGAAATAGGGTACTAAGTGCTTGAGAGGAGGACCTCTAATTCTGATTTCTAAATAAGTCGAGGCTCAGAGATGCTTCTAGACGGCTGAAAATGATTAGTGACTGTTTTGTACGCAAATTTCAGTCAAACAAAAGGAAGAGGAATACAAGAAGAAATCGCAAGAAATGTAAAAAAACAATTATGTGATAAGCATTACATTATAGCTGCAGCATAATGACTTCGTGAATAAACAACAATTCCAATTTACTTTTCTCCCTGTAACGAGTAGCAAAATATAATATTATGTAATTTATTCCGTCATATATAGTAAAAAAAATTGATATACAGGGTGGCCCATTTATCTTGACCGTCCTAAATAACTGTTTGTCCAGATGCAAACTACAAAATGTTACAAGCAAATACTCTCCAGCTGTCAGGGGCACATCAATCAGCATGATTAACTCCTTTGTAGCTTTGTTTTTTTACAAAGATATGAACAGCGGTATGACATTTTTAAATGGAACTCTGTGTTTTTATTCGGTAATTCATTTCCTCTCCTAATGACCTATTCAAAAATATATCACAGTGTACCATTCACTGAAATACAACGTTATTAATTACATACCACAACAATGACTTTAAGCCCGGAATCACAAACTCGTCCACTAGCTGGAGTTGTCAGAAAGCAAATGAAAACCAAGTAAAAACATAACACAAAATTGACTTTGACTCTCCTGTACCACTGCCTAGCAGTAGAACGTTCGAAGATGCTCAAAGTGGTGACCGTGGACACCGATACACTGGTGCACCTGTTGAACGAAAGAATTATTTACTGCATTCAGTGTTGCCTACTGAAGAGAATTACAAGCAAGCGCGATACGTACCTGCATGTCCTCTGGAGTTGTTGGACTATCGCGATACACAACGTCTTTAATGCATCCCCAAAGAAATACGTCCAGAGGATTGAAATCAGGAGACCTAGCAGGCCAAGTAACTGTTCCTCATCGACCAATCCATCTGGGTGCCTTCCGTTCAGAACCCGCCGTGCAAGCAAGTCATTATGTGCTGGACATCCATCGTGTTGATACCACATAAGCATTCTGGTACTTAGCGGCACTTCATCCAGAAGAAGAGGAAGAACTCGTCTGAGGAAGTTGGCAAACGCTGTGCCGTTTATACCACCATTCATGAAATAAGGGCCAATAATTGGAGTACCAAGCATCCCACATCAGACGTTAACTCTTCATTGACGCTGATGTTCCACCTGTATAAGCCATCGTGCGTTTTCGCTGGAGCAGTAATGCATGTTCCTTGTATTTACCTGTCCTTTGTTTGAGAAGGAACATTCATCGGTAAATAGAACATTGGAGAAGAAGTTCGGGTTGGCGAGGATTTGCTGCTGTGCCCACTGACAGAACTGTCCACGAGTCTGGAAATCATTCCCATGCAATTCTTCATGTAGGTGTACGTGGTAAGGATGGAACCACGTGTAAGAATACGATGTACAGTGGTTTTGGGAATGCCAGTCTGTGTTCAAGCTGTCGTGTGCTCACATGTGGATTCATACTAACGGAAGCGAGAACAGTAACTTCGGCAGCTTCGTCTGTGCGAGTGCTACGACGATTGCGTTGTCGTGGGTTGAAACATCCCGTTTCCTGTTGCGTCGCAACAAGACGAGAAATATCCGTCATGAAGGTGGGTTCTTGTCAGGATATCGCCCTCTGTACATTTCCGCTGCCTACGTAGCTTTTCGCATAACTTGAACAACAATAAAAGAAACGTTATGTCGAAGCAGTTTGTAGGAAGGACAACCTTTACTGTATGCCTACTCTACACAACATTATTTAAAATAACTAAACTACTGTACGAAATGTACTAGTACATAAGAAAACAGTATTGCAATTACTGTTCTGCTAACTTACATTCTCCATAGATGAGTAGCATTTCTACCTTCTCTACCTTGATGTACAATGTACTCACACAACTCTTCAACTGGCGATGGTTCACGGAATGACGGGTGCTCATTCTGCTTATGTTTACATTTGTCCTCTGTCAACGTTAGCACGTGGATGTCTTCCATTGCCCCGAGTACCTGCATTAAGCGCTAGGAGCGTCAACGTCAATGTTGTGTTATGTAGTTAATAACGTTGTGTTTCAGTGAATGGTACACTGTGATATATTTTTGAATAGGTCTTTATGAGAGGAAATGAATTATCGAATGAAAATTACAGGGTGCCATTTAAGAAAGTCATACCGCTGTCGCCGGCCGGTGTGGCCGTGCGGTTCTAGGCGCTACAGTCTGTAACCGCGTGACGGTCGCAGGTTCGAATCCTGCCTCGGGCATGGATGTGTGTGATGTCCTTAGGTTAGTTAGGTTTAAGTAGTTCTAGGTTCTAGGGGACTGATGACCTCAGATGTTAAGTCCCATAGTGCTCAGAGCCATTTGAACCATACCGCTGTCCATATCTTTGCAAAAAACAAACCTACAACGAAGATAATCATGCTGATTGATGTCCCCCTGACGGCTAAAAAACATTTGCTTGAAATATTTTGTAATTTGCAACTGGACAGTTATTCAGGGGGGTCAAGATAAATTTTAGGCTTATTTATATCTGTTGTATTATTACTCGGTTGTCTAATAAATCAATATACACTGATTAGCCTAAACATTATGAACCCCTGCTTAATAGCTTGTTTGTACTGTCTCTGGGACGAAATACATCACTGATTCGGCGTATCAGGGATCCGACAGTATGTTGGTACGTTTGTGGAGATCTGTGGCATTAAATGTCGACGCACACGTTATGTAATTCGCATTAGTAATGGAGATATCTGGTTACTTGGGCAATCCGAATATACATTAGGGAGTGCATATGTTCCTTTCGATTCAAATGATCTTCTTTGGAAGTATTTAAACTTTGCTTTTATTATGACATTTATAAAGGTGAAAATGAGGAATGACCTGAGGCTTTTGTACAAGAGTTTCAGTACACCTGGAAAATATCCTGTTATAAAGGTTACGCAGGTAACCCAATGTTGACGCGAGGATTAAGGCATCAAGGGCTTTATGTTGGGTGAGTTTCAATTTGGTCATGGAGAAGACTGTATGATAATATATTCCATACTTCATCGCCCACAACCGTTGCCAATATTTGGCGAAATTATGCTTTGTGCTTGCTTTATTGGCGAAGTGACGATGCGAGAGAAATTTTTGTGAATGTAGATCATCTCTATCTGTCTATGGAAACTTTAAAACAACCATATAATGGTAAAAATGTGACATTTTTAACTTCTGCAAGGTGCCGAGAAAATTACTGCTTTCCCTGTTTGTAGACAGTACATCACATTGACACGTGTAAATCATCGGCTGTAATATAAGAGCAGTATTTAATTTTATACACGAAGTTCTCCTGTACGGCTTACAATCCTTTCTGGAAAATTTCTTAGGATGCTATATTTTATTTTCGTTTTCTTTTCAAGACTTTTACGTAAATATTAATGCATACTGGGTATTATTTCGGCTGATTTGCTGTGTAAGTTACGTAAAACGTGAAAATTAAAAAGGTTTCCAATTAGTATTCCACCCCACGACCATAGGCTTACCATTCAAGAATCTTTACGCTGCTCCAATCGCTACTTTGCAACGACACTAACAGAAATGCGCGGCATAAATCCTTTTCGTTTACCCTCGCAATAAGATTGATGACTCGAGCTCTGGGTTTTGTGACAGAATTAGTTTTGCTGAAATAATCATTTTAATCAATTCTCACAAGAAACTCCACTTTTCTTCTTCGGAATCTTACGAGAAATTGAACCATCCTACGTCTTCAGAGTGTACCCTGATACAGATGTCAGAACTTGACACACCTCGACCCACTCAATTGCTGAGGATGGAAGACGAAAAAAGGCAGAGATCTGAGTAACTAATGTAATCTATTAAACGCCTTCATTCCTTCTGAGTCCGACCTACAACATATGTGGCTGGCAACATTCATATTTAATGTGCAATTAATATGGCATGCAAGTGACCAACAATTAAAATATTTAATCAGAAATATATTCAAGGACAACAGTTCAGTACTTCCAAAGCATCAAACTTAGGCATCATTCAATATTAAATGTCACAGCAAGCAACGTAGTTCAAGTTGTAATTACACTCATGTTGCGAATACATAGAACACCTTGAACGACTAGAGATAGCATATTCACATTCACTGGACGTGTACATTAGTATGTTCTGCAGAAATGACTAATGTCGCCCCCCGGTTCAAGGTCAACATCGATATCATGGCGCAACTTTTCATACTGTAAAATGTGCCTGCGGCTCTCGTTGTCGCTATAAATCTACAGTAATGAGTCAGAGTGACTTGAGCAGGATACCTCGTACCTCGCAGACGTAAGCGCGAACCGTACCGTCAAGCCAGTGAGTTGAAAGAGGGCGGATTATTGGCATGAGAGAATGTGATGCATCCACCCGGGTAATTGCTGCTCATGTGGAATGAAGTGTTTCAGCAGTGCAACGGGTGTGAACAGAATGGTTCACGTAAGGCAATAGAACACGACGAGGTGGGTCAGGTCGCACCACCCATAACCCCCCCCCCTCCCCCCTACAAAATCGGCATCTCATCCGAATGGCATTGCAGGACTGATATGCGTTGTCCTCGGCTATAGTGCAGCAGTGAAACGATGGATCACACCGTGCACAATCCCGGCTGAAAGTTCTTACCCTTTCATTACGGCATGGGTTACGGGCGCGTCGTCCACTTCTCCGTCTACCTTTGATAGATGTGCAGAAATATGGTACATTGGAATGGTGTTCGGAACTACGACACTGGGGACAGGAATGTCATCAGATAGCGTTTTTGGGCGAATCTAAGCTCTGTTTGTTTGAAAATGATGGCCGCTTTTTCGTTCGCCTCAGACAGGGGGAGCGGCATGACAGTGACTGCATTCGCTCATTGTATACAGCGCTAACTCAAGGCCTTATGGTGTGGGATGCTATTGAGTACTACCACAAATCACAGCTTGTGCGTGTCCAGGGAACTGCGACCAGTGTTAACTACGTGAATGACATCCTGCACGCTATAGCCATACCATTCCTGCACAACACCCCAGGCGCTATTTTCAGTAAGACACTGCATGACGACATGTCGCTGCACGAATACATGGCTTCTTAGTATCACAGTATGTCAGCTTTCTTCCCTGGCCCGCCAGATCACCAGACTTGTGGGATATGCTGAAACAACGGGTGCACCACTGTGACCCAATGCCAACGACCACATCTGGAAACAGGTGAATGCGGCATGGATGGCTGTACCACAAGACGCCATTCGCAGCTTATACTGTATGCGTCGATGCCATCACGCATGGAACAAGTTATCAGGACGCATGGCTGACTCCGTGCAAACTAGGCAACAGGACACATGCTGAAGCGAGATGATTGAAATTTAATCGTTGTGCAGAACATACTAATGTACAGGTGCTGTGAATATAAAAGTCTTGTCTCAAGTATTCTGTATCAATATCGCGTAATCTGTGAATGCCACTGCACATTAACACAACCACTTAGAGGTATTGCTTAATGCACGGGTTACAGGGTCACCAAAGTTTGCAATTCAAAAACAACATCCATAGTATATGGCTGGTTCAAATGGCTCTGAGCACTATGGGACTTAACGTCTGTGGTCATCAGTCCCCTAGAACTTAGAACTACTTAAACCTAACTAACCTAAGGACATCACACACATCCATGCCCGAGGCAGGATTCGAACCTGCGACCGTAGCAGTCGCGCGGTTCCGGACTGAGCGCCTAGAACCGCTAGACCACCGCGACCGGCCATCCATAGTATAGTTAGTTCATATTACAGACGTTACTATGTTCCGCGTTAGCAGTAATGGTTACTGTGAATTAGTAGGCCCACTATCAGCCGCTCGCTAAGCTACACCTAACCTAATTCATAACTTAGAGCGCTTATTCGATGTTTATTATTGTATTGTATTTCATTGCATGGAACCGGGAACCTAGAAACGACGGAGAGGCTCCGTCCCCGCCGTAGCCCTCAGTGGTTGACAACAGGATACAGCAGTCCACTCACCACACCGCCGCTCCACACCGAACCTAGGGTTACTGTGCGGTTCGGTCTCCAGTGGACCCTCCCTGGAACGTCTCACACCAGACGAGTGTAACCCCAAATGTTTGCGTGGTAGAGTAATTATGGTGTACGCGTACGTGGAGAAAGTGTGTGCGCAGCAATCGCCGACACAGTGTAACTGAGGCGAAATAAGGGGAACCAGCCCGCATTCGCTGAGGCAGATGGAAAACCGCATTGAAAACCGTCCACAGGGTGGGCGGCACACCGGACCTCGACGCTAATGTGCCGGGCGGATTCGTGCCGGGGTCCTGCACGCCCTCCCTCCGGGAAAGCAGTGCGTTAGATCGCACGGCTGAACCGGGCGGGTGAAGTTTATTAACTTTAACAACGATATTAAAACTAAGGTCGTAGCCGTTTGTGGTATGATACTACAACTATCGTTAGTAACCCTCTTATCCTATGACGGCACTAACCTACTTTTTCAGTATACACTGGGGAAATAGTTCTTTTATAACCGCACAAGCCTTACCCTGGTCAGTACATAGAACAGAATGCAAAACATACGAGGTGGCATTGCTAGTTTGCAGCGCACTAGCGATGAGTTATCGCTGCGTTTGCACGACGGCAACTCTCATGCCAGACACTGATCAACACAAACCGACAACTTAAAATTAGGTAAGTACACATGTGTGCAAACAGAGCCATATAAAAAACGACGCCTACAAGATAAAATAAGGTGATAAAATACAGGCAGCCAAGGTTTCACGCTCGCTCCGCCACGGCTTTCATAAAACACACGTCCTCGGACAGTCCAGACGGGGACACACGCGACCGAGCAGCAATTTAAAAAACAGTGGCGCAGCCGGTCTTCATTACAACAACCGCATTAAGTTACAGTTGCTTAACATTATGAACAGTGCGACAAGTGAGAACCATTGATTATTTCCTCCAGAATGATGTACAGAATTTATTTGCCGTCAAGAAACTCAAAACTCAGTGAGCGAATCATGCAATCACTGATGGAGGCAATCAATACTAGATTTCAGTCCGATTCCACGAATTCAAATATAACAATAAACAACTGAAAGCAAGAAACATTAGACGATAATCTATTCGAAACTTTTCCTCCACGCGGTTCGCATGCGAAAAGAAAACGTAAATTTCCCGAACCAGCAGCAACAAATCACAGCAGAAACCTCACAAACTAATCAGAATCAATTTCCCAAGGCGTGATACCAAATTGACTAGGAACACACACGCACACTGATTCACATGGAAGTCAGCTTGTTGGAACATGCAGCTGGAAACAAACTCTAAACTACATTTGGTAGAATGTGACTATCCGATGTTTCTACAGTTCGCAAGTAACGACACCACCGAACT
Source organism: Schistocerca nitens (assembly GCF_023898315.1). Taxonomy (NCBI): domain Eukaryota; kingdom Metazoa; phylum Arthropoda; class Insecta; order Orthoptera; family Acrididae; genus Schistocerca; species Schistocerca nitens. Next base: position 364,523,190 of record NC_064619.1, read on the forward strand.
GTTGCGAAAATGATTCGAAATTACCCAGCACAGTGGTGACACAGGCTCGCATTCGGGATGACGACGGTTCAAATCCACGTCCGACAATCCAAATTTTGGATTTTTTTGGTATCCCTAAATCGCTCCAGGCAATTTCCAGGATGGTTTCATTGAAACAAACCGAACTTGTGCTCCGTCCCTAATGACCCCGTTGTCGACAGGACGTTGAACATTCTTCCTTCCTTCTCGAAATAATTTTAATTCCAAGAGAATATCGAATAGTCTGTTAACTCCAGTCTCCTGAACCTGACGGCACGACGATAATCTGTCACACCAGCATCTACTTACGACACTTCCTTTTTCAGCTATTGTGATTTATAGAAGCAGTCAAGTTTATACGTTTTTTTGTAATTATCTAGCAACCAATAAACCAATACAGCGTCTCTAACTGCTTCATATAAGCATGATATCAGATAAAAGCGAGGGTGACAAAATAGAGTTGAGTGAATCACACTCATGAGAAAAATTCTGTCTGAAATATAACTGCTAGCGTTTTCGTGACATGTGGGTTTTAATGTTCTTTGCTTTTGGCCCCACCAAACTACTTGAAGCGAAAGTAAGACTGAGATAAAATACTGTGATATGCCGAAATCGGAGTAGAACAACGTCTTGTCATAGATTTCGAAAAGGAACGAGTAATACATCATAAAAAAGGGTGCATATAGCTTTTATCTCAGTGCTTGGCAACCGCAATGTTATCCGTCCAGAGCAACACAATTTTTACTTCGTGTGTATGGTGAATGTGCTTTTGTTTTAATGGCTGCCAACCCAACTCGCATACCATACCCGTGACACATACTTTACGGTTTCGTGAACTCATATTCTCTGAACTTTCTCGATGTCCTCCGCCAGTTCTGTTTGGTAAGGATCCCATAAAGCGCAGCAGTACGCCAGAAGAGTACGGAAAAGCTTAGTGTAGGCAGTCTCTTTACAAGGTTTGTTGAATCTTCTTTCTGTTCGGCCTTTGTTTCTGCTTCTGCACTACATTTTCTTTGCGATGGTTCCAGTTTAATTTGTTCGTAGCTGTAATTCCTAAGTATTTACTTCAACTGACAACTTTTGAATTTGTGTGATTTTTCATGCAACTAAAAATTTAACGGAGTTTTCTTTAGGTCAAGTGTGGAGGACATTTTACTCTTCAGGATCAACAGCCACTTTTGCACCATCTTGTGAAAATCATTTTGTGATTCGTTGTGACCTAATGATCAGCATATTAATGATGTCACATTTGTACTTAAGGGCGTCGACAGATTTTATGAGCCTGGCAAAAATTCATTACAGTGTTTTCATGTAAGACATTGTTTTGTAGGAAATGCTTATCCCGACCCTCCACTTCACTTGTGTTTCCCTGTATTCAATAGTCATCACCTTCTGCGAAGACTGACGTTCTTGATATCTATGTAAATGATGCATCAATCACCGCAATTAACGTGTTATTTTCATGACACTGTCAGTGTTTAACTAAAAACTGACCTTCTGCTACTTTGTTGCCAAAGTAGCTTACCCGAATGTCATGATATTTTTCCCTCAAAATCACAAAAATATTAAGAAACTAAAACAAATATAATCCAAAAGAAATCAATATCTCACGCTTATTTCTGTTGTATCTATGTATATTTTTAAACAACTAAACTGGGGAACGATCTCAGTAGTAGTTTGCCAATATAACGGCTTCCAGGGGCAACAAAAGTGTTACTTTCAGTGTTCCACACAGTTGCTGACCAAGTTTAAAAATTTAAAGTGCTGAAATACTCTGTATATTTAGCGCTAAGTCTTACACTACTGGTTTAACACAATCAATCAAGCATTATAGTTAAAACATTTGTGCATGTTTTAGAGTGTGTAATCACTGCGCGTCACGTTCGATTCTTTAAACAGTTTGGAGTTCGATTCTTTAAACAGTCGGGAGATTTGGTATACTGGGTTCTTTCTAAAATCAATTCATTTCGTGATACACCTGAAATGTCCCCTTAGAAAAATTTATGAATTACTGTGCTGGTAAATCCCTTACGTAATTTGATTTTCAAACAGCTGAGCAAAACAGAACGTCAGACATTTCGCTCTTTACCTATTCTGATCAACACTAAACTGACACACAATATTTTTTTAGCGCAACGCAATCTGACTTTCAAAAATCCCTCCAACTGCGCAACGCTACGCGCTGTCAACATCCAGCTGCCCAACACTACAATGACCAACAGCAATGCAAACCAGCCACAGACTGCACACAGCCAAGCCAGTGATTTTCAGAGTGCTACGTGGCGTTACCAATATAAAAACCTAAACAGCCTACTTACACACCTATCGCCAAAGCAGTACATTTCAAAGCTTAAATATTTGTTCGTACAGGGCGTTTCTAAAATGAATGTAAGAAATGAGAGTACAGGGCGTTTCTAAAACGAATGTAAGAAATGAGAGTACAGTTTAGCGTGGGTCACAAGAAGGAAGTTTGTCATAGTAACTCATGTCGACATCTCTCAGCGTTAGGCGCTAGGCTTCATGTAACATCGTCGCGCGCCGCCTGTAAGTTAGGCATACAACTCGTCATTCAGATCGACTCGGTAGCAGGCAAGGGAGTTTCTACCGACATTTGCTGGGACGTGAACGTTTTGCGCTTGGCTGTTTCGTACGATGTCATATAGAGGGCGGCACCTGTGCACACTACAGACTCTGGTTCGTCATGCTTCATTGTGACAACAAACGGGAAAACTCTTGTGTTTGCTGCTGTGTGGAGCGGACGGAAAATGGCACACATCCACTGTTCTTATGCGGCAGCGGATGGAAATGTGTTCCCTGCCCAAAACTTGTAATTCCATGCATTTGAATCGCCATCCACAGATCCCTAATGGAGACAGATGCACTTGAGGTGAGTTGTCCACTGAAAAGGTATCAAACTGCCACATTTAAGAACTACATCGAAACCCAATACATCCATTCTGTGATAAAAATGTGAGGACCGGATGGACGCAGTTGTCTACGCACGTTGTGTACATCAGTGTTTGAAGAGAATGATTTAGCATCGCTGCGAAACATACCGTCCACAAGCTCACACAGTGTTCCTCGAGATATGCTTATAAGCTATTCTACGATATGGCTTGTGTGGAATGAAGATGATTTGGGAAGTTATCGCCTTCAGAAAGTTCAAGCACTTGACCCTGGAGATTTACCGCATCGCTTTGACTTCTGCATTACCCTTTCAATATCCTCATATACTTTTCTATCTCTTCATCTGCAGCTTACGACGTCGACTTGTATACCTGAACTACATGCCTAACTTACAGGCGGCGCTCGACGATGTTGAATGAAGCGTAGCGCCGAACACTGAGAGATGTGGACATGCGTTGCTATGTCCAAGTTCCTTCTTGTGATCAACGCTAGATAGTACTCTCATTTCCTACATTCATTTTAGAAACGCCCTGTACGAACAAATATTTAAGCTTTGAATTGTCGATTCTGATAAGAACAACTCTATCTCTGAACTGTTCACCGTAACACATTCTCTGCCCTACTTTCCTGTTCGTAACGAATTCTACCACATTTATACTATTTTCTTCCGCCGTTGATATTATCCTATACTTATCTGACCAAAAATCCTTGTCTTCTTTCTGTTTCACAACAGTGATACATGCTATATATAGAATGAGCCTTTGCATTTCCGTTTTCAGATTTTCTAGTCTCCCTGCTACGTTCAAGCTTCTTACATTCCATGCACCAACAATTTGATTCGTTATTCAATCCTTCCTTTCATGTCCCCTTCCCCTTTGCCATGTCCTCTCGGAGATTCGAATGGGGGACTATTTCGGAATGTTGTGCCAATGGAGAGATCATCAAGACACCTTTCCAGTTACGGGCCTGATGTCCTGTGGATGTCTGTAATGCAGGGGTTTCATTGCCTTCGGGATCCTTATGCCGCTGATCATTGCTGATTCTTCCGCCTTTAGGTGCAGGTTCCCATCCAAAGGGCAAGAGAGTGCCAGGGAGCTCTCGGTACGTGGTAAGAATGTATACGGTATGTGTGAGATGGATAGTAAGTGGTCCAATTTTTGGACGTATGGGATGACTGTACACGGCGCAATGCACCGAAAATGAGCGGAAGTAAAGGAGCAGGTCGGAGCCGAATTTGTATCTCAATCACACAAGCTTAGCGCTGATTTTTTTTAATCATACGAAACGTGGCTGTAAAGGCGATTCTCGGTCTTGACTTTCTTGTGTTCTACAAGGTACTGTTGTATTTGAAACAGACATATGCGCAACTGCGTCAAGACAGTAAAGATTCAAGCTAACTTACGAAGACAATCTTGGTGATTCGTACGATGAGAACTTTGAAATGCTAGGTATCATATTGCTTAGTGAATGAAGTACACTGCTAGGAAACGAAAGTATTCGATTAATGGAATTAGTGGAAGAAGAGCTAGGAAAGGAAGAGAAGAGACTGAGATACCTGTTTCAGCAGGAATTCTGAAGACAAAGGCATCGAGCAAGGTCATCAATGAACATAACATGTCAGATTGCGAGGAACCTTGTCAGGATTATGACGAATGGAAAGACGTTTGCTCTAGCAATTCAGAGAACTCTTGCTGTCAGACTAGCAATGAGGAGACACTTGCTGCCATACTATCGATGGGGAGACACTTGCTGTCATACTACCTAGGAGACGACACTTACTGCCAAGTCACCAACAAGACGAGCTTTGTCACTTGTAGTCGTACAGAAGGATATCTCCATATTAGTACTAACTACAGCGGGTGAGCTAGACTTAGAATAACCAATCGACACCGTAGCTGGTTGCCCCATTCGCACCATATAGACAATTTAAAAAATCGTATTTTTGGTACATCCTAATGTGGTTTCTCCCCTTAATACTTTCAATTCCGCTAAAACCTCCACTCTGCATTACAAATTTATAGAATCTTTCCTTCATAGCTTTCTGGCCTATGACTCCTAGAAAAACTGGTATCACTGGGAAGAAACTTAGTCACAGTCTAGAAGATGTTTCAGTGGGAACTATTGTCAAATTTCCTGCCCAGTCGGTCCGGCACATAGATTCAATCCGTCATCAAATTTCGGTTGTCCGCTGCAGAGGAAACGACTCATTCAAGATAGGAATACTGCTTCCTGACATAAGAAATACATTATCTGAGCATAAGTATCCGAGAACCTGTACGTAACGCTGGAACCGACACTAGATGTCACAGACGAGGACCCGCCAATATAAAAAGAAGTGAGGTGTACTGTGTTGTCAAAGAAGAAATAACGGAAGAATGGGCTGACCAGGCTGAACATGGACTAGTCATTGGATGTCAGCAACAAATCCATCGTGAACATTTCAACCCCTGTAAAGTGGCCAAAGATGACTGTTAGTGATTGTGAAGTGGACTCGCGAAGGAACAACCACAACTGAATCAAGACCAGGAGGATCTCATGTACTCACTGACGGGGACCGTCGAGGAGTGCAGAAGCTGCTTGTAAAAAATCGCGTGAAATTAGTACAAAGACTCACTCGCGGAGTTCCTAAGTGTTTCCAGAGGCCCACCTATCACATTGACTGTGCGTTGTTGTTGTTGTTGTGGTCTTCAGTCCTGAGACTGGTTTGATGCAGCTCTCCATGCTACTCTATCCTGTGCAAGCTTCTTCATCTCCCAGTACCTACTGCAACCTACATCCTTCTGAATCTGCTTAGTGTATGCATCTCTTGGTCTCCCCCTACGATTTTTACCCTCCACGCTGCCCTCCAATACTAAATTGGTGATCCCTTGATGCCTCAGAACATGTCCTACCAACCGATCCCTTCTTGTGGTCAAGTTGTGCCACAAACTCCTCTTCTCCCCAATCCTATTCAGTACCTCCTCATTAGTTATGTGATCTACCCACCATTGACTGTGCGTATGGTGTTAAAAATAATGGGGCGCAATGGTCGAGCATCTCTCACAAGCCACGTACGTCTGTAGTCAGTGCTAAGAGACGATTTATGTGGTGTGAAGATCGACGCCAACGGACAGCGGGCTGGTGCAAACGTTTCATCTGGAGTGACGAATTGCGCTATGTCCAGTAGCAATCCTACCGGAGGGTTTTAGTTTGGAAAATGCCTGTGGAACGTTGCCTATTACCATGTGCAGTCCCGTTTTTGGTTAGGGGATGGTTCTCTTACTGGGCTTAAGAAAATACTAAATGCAGAAGAATGTGAACATGTTTTACATCATTATGTGTTGCGTACAATAAAGGAACAATTCGGAGGCGATGTCTTTATTAGCATGACAATGCACGCTGTTGTGAAGCAGCAACTGTGAGGCAGTGGTCTGTGGATAGTAACGCTCCTGTAATGAACCATGCAGCGCATAGTTCCGATCTGAACCAATTGCACACATCTGGGTTGAGTTAAAATGTCAATTTTGCCCCAGACCTCTGAGTCCAACATCACTGTCTACTCTACTATCGGCTCTTGAGGAAGAATTCGATGCCATTGCTCCACAGACGTTCAGACACGTAACTGAAAGTGTCCCGAGCAGAAAACAATATAAATGCGATGGTTAGACTACTCGATGATAATGTCCACTAACAGATGACCTGATAATTTTGATCGGACAGAAAACATACCATTGATTTGCAAGCGCCATTACTTCCATTTTCTGTTATTTAAGAAATTCTTTCATGCATTTCCACGCTATTGTAATATTTTAAGCTTTCATATTAATTCTGTTAGCTAACAACAGTCCAGTCAAAGTTATTTTACGATCCTTGTTAAATTGATCAAACACTTAAAAGCGTTGTTTTATGTTCCCAAATGTATGATTTTCTTTGTGTTACTACCCTTAATTCTCTTCAGCTTTCTGTTATGAATATATGATACGGAAGAACATCGGCTATTCTGCAGTATTATTTATAGATTCTACAGTACGACATTTGGTCATGATTACGGTGCACATTTTGTATTAAATTCTGCTCTAGTTTGTCGAACAAAGGATATCCAATTTTTCACGTCCATGTGTTTTAAAAATATTGCAGTCGTTTAGGGAATATACTACCAATGAAAGGGATGCCGGCTACACAGACATTTCTCTCTTCTCTTGTTTCTTACGTTTTCCTTCATATTTTTTGGTGTTTTGTCTGTCAGGAGGTACGGAAATGTTACTACTGCAAACGTTTTTACTTTTCTTCTTATTTTATGCTTGTTTTTTCAAAGTCTTTTTGTTTCATTTGCGTTATCGACTTTTGACGTTCGATATTGATCTAAATGCTGATCAACATTCCACAGAATTACCTGGAAGCCAGAGGCTGAATGTACCAGACAAGGAAACATTCAAGCTAAATGGTGCGCGGTGTTATGAGGCTCGACTAACGAGTCGATCATTTTTACTCAACCGAACTTGATAAAGCTTTCGTGGGATTTAATCTGCAATCAGAATTAGTGGGCGCTGACTATGAATGGAAAGTCTGTAATCGGATTTAACTGCTGTAAATTACGTAGCTGCCGCTGTTAACTGCTTTGTGGACCCGGAATGGAACGTGGTCCTCTCGGCAGATGACCAGAATAACTTCATGTGATTTCTACGCACAGGTAGAGGTAATATGTGAAAAGGTGTTCCTCAGTCATAAAGTACTTAATGGCATCCGTAACATTTCCATCGTCCTTCATATTCGCCTAGCGAACAGGAATGTCATTTCAGCCGTGGAGCTCGTCTCCCAATCACGCTGTCTCATTGTGCTGGAAACTAAGATTTGGTCTGAGAAACACTTACTACAGTCAATACCGTATCAAAGAGTCTGGGAAACACAAAAATCCATGTACCTTAAATGTTACTGCATTGTACAAAGTTCTCCACAACCGATAAACATTTTTATTTCGTTTCAATAAGAGGACTAGTGACAGGTTTAACAATGAAATAGCTAAGAACATTCCGAATCATCAGTTAAATATGGAATACACTTATACAGCATGTTTCCGAATGCTGATGTGTTGTGTTTTAAAAACAGAAAGGACCAGGAAGAAAATAAAAAGCCTCGAAAGAAAGGCCAGATAATTGCATTACGTGAATGTAGGATTTACAACATACTGAAGAGACATTTAATTTTAACATACTACAATCTTAGAAACTTTTCACAATACAATTAGTGGATGAGTTTCAGACCAACCAGCACATTTCGAGTTGACGGACATAGCTCGGTTGAATTTGACGTTTAAAACATACAACTACTTGTAGCTATTTTAGTAAAATATAAATTTAGTAAGGAAAACATAGAAATTAAATGGCAAATTTCCCATCGATGGGCGCCGAAAGTTAATAAACAGAAGAAACTGTAGGATTAAAACAAGGAAGTATTTATGTTTATTACTATATCATTATTACATCTGAAAATATAAGGACTAGTTGACCGGACACAGTCATGACCCAATAAATCCACAATTATTGGGGGCAGGGCTGACTCAGCGAAGCCAGTTTTGTCGGAAGGCGTGTGATTCCGAAGCTCTGTAGCATGCTGATCGGTCCTCGTTGTTTGTGTGACGGGGTGATGATAGCGGCCTGGAGTCTTCATTCATTACTTCCTTTACAATTGCTGACTTGATTCCTAAGGCATAGCGGCGATTGAGCTGACTCAATATACCTGGTCTTCCATTCTCTGTGACTACCGTCCACGGTAATACAGTTTACGTCAAAAAGAAAAAAGACGCACCACCAAGAAATTATCCGAATGGAGCGGAAGTCGATAGATGTGATGTACATGTACAGACAAACATGACTACAATTTCAGACAAATCTGTATGATTTATTGAAGAGGAAAAGGTTCATAAATTGACGAAGTCAATAACGCGTTGGTCCACCTCTGACCCTTACGCTGACAGTTATTTAGTTTGGCAGTGTTTGACAGAATTGCTGGTGTCCTCCTGAGGGATATGGTTGTCCGATGTCTTCCTAAGAGATATAGAGCGAAATTCTATCCAATTGGCGCATTAGATCGTCAAAACTCGAGATTGTTTGAGGGACCTGCCCAGAAAGCTTCAAAAACTCTCAATTGTGGAGAGATCTGGCCAAGGTAGTGTTCACGAAGACAACCAACAGAAACCCTCGCTATGTGTGAGCTGGCATCATCACGCCCAGGGTGGCTTGCCACGAACGGTAACAAAATGGGGCACAGAATATCACTGACGAACCGCTGTGCTATAAGAGTGCCTGGATGACAACCAATGGAGTCCTTTTATGAAAAGATGAGACATCCCAGAACATCACTCCTGGTTGTCCGACCGTATGGCAGGCAATATCCACTTGCTGTCCAATACGACTCCAGGGACGTCTTCGGTTTGTAATCTCAGAGACTCTCCTCAAATTGTCTTGAGTGATGAGTCCCGCTTCGAACTGGGTCTCGATGACCAGTGAAGACGAGTCAGGAGACCCCCCGTTCAGTTGTGGGCTACCAAACGGCTGTCGCATACCTTTCGGCTTTTCTTGAATAAATCATCGAATTTTTCTGAAATTGTAATCGTTCGTTTGTCGTACATGTACATCACATCTAGCGATTTCTGTCCCATTCGTGATTTTTTTCTTTTGTATACGCCACAAAGTGACAGTCATTTCAATAACAACAGGAGTCTGACTGAAGGACCAAAGATAGAGTCGACAATATACTGTGACGCCTCCTAAAGGTAAACTCTCTCTTCTGATTCCTCTGCCTGCCTGCTCACCACACCACAGTCTTCTTACTGTCTTCTCGCCTACTCTCTTACTGCCCATCACCTGACTATCTATCTCTGAAAACATTACAGGAAATATCAGCGATCAAAATAGAATATTTTAAATTAATTATAACAATCCAAATCGCAATGCAAATTTATTAAAAGGTGATTGGTTTCGGTCATCATATGACCATATTCAGACCTTGAACTGTAATATAACACAGAATATAAATTATAAGGATACATAAGCTGAACATAAAATTAGTTTTAAAATTACAAAACGTTCATATAACCATACTGATAGATACGGCTGTGCATGGAACAGAAATAGCTGAATGACAATAGTCAACTGCTGAAGATAACACTGCAGCTCTTTCTAAAGTATCGGTTCTGTAGACTCCTCCTACAGCTGAAAGGATGATGTCAGCGTTAGCCTTTTAGGAATACGTTGAGAGAATCATATACAAAAAGATGTACTTATTAGTAAACAGAACGTCTAAATTAGGTAGAATAACTTTTTAATAAAGGAGAAACAGCTTGTTAATTTAGCTGTTGTTAAATCAATACACTAAATGTCATAAAAAGGAAACAAATAAACAATCACATTCGTTGTGTATACGTTGTCCTCTGGGGGCATGGTGGAAAAATAATTACGATATTGTTGGTTTCTATGGATATGATGGAGATGTTCCAAAAATGAAGCAGCAAAGTGATTTCCAAAGAAATCACTGTAATTGTTGATAGGTGATATCCAGAAGATGACCTTCTGTAGATGTACGAAGTAGGTGGCTGCTATGGAGAAGGTAGACGCTGATTTGGGATGGTTTCTATTGAAGCAGCAGCAAAAATTGATAAATGAAGTAGAGAGGGGTCCATAGAAGCAGTTCCAGGATATAAGCAAGCAGTATCCGTGAATGTATGTATCCATCTAGATTAATAGCTGTAGATCGTTATACGCTTGCAGATGGTAACAAAAGTGGTATTGCAGGTTAGCAGTATTAAAGGAAAAAAACGTACCCAAATTTTTAAAATAAACTTGCTAAAATGAGTGATGTTGAAAATTAACAAATTAAAACGGTACAATTAAAAATAAATATAAGTTAAAAATTCAGTGTTATGACAGACCTAACATTACCAATTATTTCTGAATGTGATAACCTTATACAAGTATGTAAGAAAATAATATGAAATTAAAGAAGAAATGTCATGAGCCATTACATTTAACCTGCTGTTATGTTTGAGTCAACATAACGGAAAAAGGAATTTGTTCTTCCATAACTTATTGATATTTAAATGGTATTGCTCCAAACTTAATGACTTCGCGTTGCTATGCATTCTAAATACCTTAAAGCTCAAATTAAAGAAAAAATACACTCATTTCCCTCTTGTTAAACCTTAGCTTCCTACAATTGTGTTCCTCGCGTTAATATGACCTGTGGGGCTTAAAAACGGATACAACATAGAACTATCACAGTCAAGTTCTGTTTGTAAATGCCTGAGGAATATTCATATCGGTTGTTTATTACCAAGTAAATATCTGATTTGCGAGCTAACATCCAAAGATGTTCAGTCTCATATGCGGTTCATCTTCGTCGCTTGGTCTTAACGATCGACATTTCGTATGAAAGCAACCAAGTGTTCAGACTTAAGCATTCAGGTCTTTGTTACAAAACTTGTTAATTTCACTCTAACAGTAAATCCTGAACTATTAAAGGCATGATTAATATTCAGGTTTTATTGGGATCACCATGAAAATATGTGGCTTCATTATATATATATATAACGTTTTTGAAATTTTATAGCTAATTTTATGGTCTTTCTTACGTATCCCTCTAACTTACGTCCTGTATTAGATTAGAGTTGTTGATCTGAAGACGCTCATGTGATGATCAAAACCGATCACCTTTCTATAAATGTGCCTTACGATCTACAAAGTTAATTTCAAATCTCTTTATCCGACTGACTGGTTGACTCACTGATTACCCACCATATGATTGTCCCCTTGGCTCCTTCTCTGCAGTTTTGTTACTGGCCTCCGTCTCCCTGTCCTCCAGGTCAATAAAAATTCTGTAGACTGTGTCATTGGTGGGCCAAATCTGCAGTACTCTTCAATGTACGTTGGAAGCTGTGTAACCACGCTTTCGAGTCTTCGTATAAGGTGAAAATTTCCGACTTGGTACAAGCAGGCATGTAAACCTGGAACTCACATGTTGATATCACACTGTTCCTCGTTTTGGTCATTTCCAGTGCTAGGCGCAATCTTCCCAGTGAACTGTACATTGCTAAGCTTTGTTTCAAGTGTGTGCATCCCTGAGATGTCAGGGAAAGCAACCTGCCAATAACAAACCCACTTTGCTTGTTATGGGTATTCTTGTGCTTCGGTCAGGTGCATGCAGGTGCTAGAGGTTTGATGACCTCCTTTTCTCTGTCCCTCAGACTTTAAGTGGAGCAACATTTGACGAGAGGTGCAAACACTTCAGTAAGCCATCCCTGTCTCGGTTCTGGAAAAGTCTCACGTACCAGTTGCGGCTTATGCATTCCTTCTCATGCTGAGGACCAGGCAGCGAAGTATTACACCGTCCAGCTTCATCAAATACTGTCATGCGACAGATCATAAGAACGTTTGGAAAAGTCTAGATTTACGTTCAAAATTTGTTTACTGCCATTAACGAAACTTGTAAATTTTTGATTCCTTCTACAGTATTTACTATTGCCTATGACGGTAATGTTTTTATACCACGCTTTGCCTTTTTTATGTTGATATGTTTCCTTAGTAACATCTCGTCGAATTAATTTACATGCATATGGAATACAACACCTTACACTATCTTCATGGCGTGACTCACAAGAGTTACAAATAAACAGACGGCAAACAATGAGCTGTTCATAATTGCATGTTTGTGGAAAGCAGAAGCAATAACAGTATTAGTGATAAACTTTATTATTATGATGGTATTTGCGTGACTTCACTGGCTCTGACTGGTTAATTAATTATTTTAGCTAAATAAAAATAAGAAAATCGTGTTAAAAAAGTCGTACAGTCACCACATTGATAAACTACACATACACGTTTACTGCACTACATTAAATTTAGCAGTGATTCCGTTTACTGAAACTCGGCTTAAGGCTGCGTCATAACACGTTAACCGTGACGTGAGAGTGTCTACGTGACCAATAGATTAACTTGACAGGTCCTTATACATATAGACTGGACTATAGAAGCACCTGTTTGGTTCACATTCATGATTTAAGCTTACACTAACATCAAATGACATATAAAAATGCTGGTTTAGAGTTGTCAAGAATTATTTAACAACCGAATAATAGTGAACAAAACTATTTTAACCCTAGGATGCATGGTGCCGAAAACACACATGAATGCTTTGGTTTTATCCATACACATGAATGCATATGGAGGGCCTCCAAGCCCCTGCCATAATTTAAAATTTTCCTCTTTTCATATAATCATTCTTTGGAGTTAAACTTATTTCTGTCAAATTTATTGTCATATTGAAAGATTCCTATGATACAGTAACAGGATCTAGTGGGCCTGATTAATATTTTATTAATTTTTTTTAAAAACTCTAAGAGTGAATGTTTATTAGTTACCTCCATTTACATACAACATATACAAATAGTTTTATTAATTCACTTATAAGTTGCAGTTACATTTTATGACATTTATTATAACCAATTTCTTCAATTAAAACATACTCATTAGTCACAATATTATGTATATAGGCAATATTTTGACAAAAAGTTATTATTCATTGTTCACATAAAATTGCATTTTTCTTATTTTTCAACATGTGACAAACAAGATGCACAAAGAACGCCACTATGTTCCGTACAAATGTTGGTTTTACACAGAATACATGTCATAGCACTTTTCCTGTGTTTATTATATGGACAATAATTGCATCTTCTTCTTATTCCTGAAACAGGTAGTTGTTGCGGCAATATGACATCTTTTTGAACACCACGTCTTTGCATGGCATCAACGATTTTCTTTTGAAGATTAGGGGATCTGAATACGAAGTTCCATTAGTGGTCTTACCATTTCCTCTGCTAGATCTCTTAGGAACAAACGCCTTTTGTCACTTCTTCCACTATGGTACGTCAGATGTTGGGTGGAAAATAAAATTTCACTGTTCATGGCTGAGACGTCCGTCATATTCATCCACAATGCAAATGGCCATCTTCTTGTTTGTCTCTTGCAAGTGTAATAACGAATTTTCTGGTCCATTTGATCTACTCCGCCCTTCGTAGGGTTATAGAACTTTATTATATTTGGTTTCATTTTTGCATGAGTTTGATCAATGTTTCTGTCGTGATGCATTGTGCTAATGAGAACATAGCTCACCATCGCAATGTCACCTCTAAATGCAGACAAAGAGGAATGAATCGCTCTTGAGGCACATGGTTTCATCTCATTAGGAATTTCTGGTTTATTTTGTTTGATTGTTCCCACATACTGCAATTTGCTTCTGAATCATCTCTTCTGCCAGCTGCACACTAGTAAAGAAGTTGTCGACAGTAATATTTTTTGATGATCCTTCAATGCTTTTAGGAAGATCTTTCACTACATTCAATCTAAGATTTTTCTGAAGAGGTTCACGGGGCTTCCTTCCCGTGTAAACAATTCCGTCTAAAGCATATGCAGATGTAGCATCACATAACCAAAATATTTTTATGCCATACTTGGCTGTTTTAGAGAGCATATACTGGGTGAAGCTGCATCTTCAACGGAATGGGACTAGCTGTTTGTCAACTGTGAGTGAATCATTGGGAATCACTCTATTTCTACACTTGTCAAGAAATAGTTCCCACACATAGCGAACAGCTGCAAGTTTGTCATCTACAGATCGAGCTTCACGGGTACGCCTGTCAACAAATCTAATCATTCTCCTTATATCCTCGAATCTATTTACTGACATGGTGGCCTTATATGTAGGATTTGCCTTTTCATCCAAGAATAATTCTCTAATAGGAACATCCCAACTCTTCTGGACACCAGAAAGCAGTAAAAGAAAAAGAAAACCCCCCATTTCAGCAAGCGAAACGTTTTACCACGTAAAGCAGCCACTCTTCTGCCTTCAATATTTGTGCAGTTGATGATTTCCTCTCGTATTTCCTTGGAGATGAAATGGTCCCAGACATCCTTAGGTTTACAGGTTTTCAAACTACGGGCTGGACCAGGTGCCTTCTTTACGATATTATGGACAAGCGTACGAAAAGTTGAAGGAGCATCTAATTTCCAAATCGTTCCATTCCGACTAATGTATGTGTGGTCTTCTATACCTTTTTGTGGTGGTTCTTCATTTTCAGACTCTGATGAAGTAATATTATCGGAAGGACTGTCATCTGCCTCAATATTCACATCTGCAGGTTCATTGGCTGATTCTTCACTACTTGCATCTTCAAAAATATTTCCTTCCTCGTAAGAATCATCTTCTTCAAACCACTGAGCCACAACACTTTCAAAAGTAGCTGCATTTGTACGTACCGACTCTCTTGCTTTGCGTGTCGAAGCCATAGCAAAAGGTGTGTCTCTCGAACAGCAGCTTGTGCAGCACTAAACGAGTCATACTCGTAACAATATGGGCCTTGCAGCAACAAACAAACTAAAGTAACAATGAGGCTGACAAGAGCAGCACAGGATAACAATACTATGCAATAATAAAACATTTTTAGCAAAAATATCAATAATACACCGACATTGCCAAAATGTGAAAGTAGTGTGTATTATTTTTTAGTTATACTACTGCTAGTACAGCTACTGCTGCTGTTGGCACTCCTGTTGCTGGAAATACCATTACAGTTATTGTCTAGTTAATAACTGCTCCCAAACAAATGTTGAAGACCATATATGCTAAAGAACATTTATAAATGTTTGAGGACTTCTGAAGCCCTGCTTATGCATTCACAGTGTATGGGTACACGTATTGAATTATACAAAAAATTTAAAAAGGTATCTCGTTCAGACTTGATAGGAGGAATGTCACAGTGTCAGTGAAAGAGTACTGGAAAGCAGTTTGAAATCTGTAGTAAACACAACCAACAGCTGGAACGCCTTGGGCTGCGGATCGGAGGCGCCAGGTGGGGAAGCCGCCGGCGGTGGAGCACGCACCTCCGGGTAAACACAGGACGAGTCGGACGACAAACCAACGACAACTGACAACAACCGTCCACGACCGACTATGAGCGACACAACAAGGAAGAGATAAACAACGGAGGCTTGTGGAAACCACAACACCAAACACGAAACGTAAATCCACTCGGAACCAGAGCCAGGCAAATGTCAACAACGAGCGACGACCAGAACGCAGTACCGCCGAGATAGAAACGAAATCCAGAGCGAGTACCAGACTGGCTGGACTAGGGCCGAGCGGATCCCTATATACGAAACCGGAGGGAGCGGCTATTGGCCTCTGTCTGCACGCGGCTTAGCGGTGGCGCCCTCGCTGCGCGAGAGCGGCTGCGCGGAATAGCCGCCGCGGAGGCGGAGCCCTCTATGGGCTGACCACGTCCATTTGTTCTGCCGCGTGTTCGACTTCCGCGGGACCTGTTATCGGCATAGTGGAACACGCAACGGCCAACCTTCCGCCCCCAACCTCACAAACTCTGAACTGGGGTCAATTTCGGACATATCTTGACAACAATATCTGCCCGACGCAGGACGTTTCAACACCGGAAGCCATCGACATCGCGGTACAAACTTTGACGCAGAAGATAAAGGCAGCCAAACGGAGGGCAACTACTCACACGGTCTACCCTGTAGTAGCTTTCGATGAGTTCCCGCCTCTACTCCAAGAACTGAAGACACAGAGAAACAGGAGTAGGCGACGTTGGCTCCGCTATAGAAACCCGATCGATCGACGAGAAACACACGTCTTAACACGAGAACTGCACAGGAGAGTGGCCGAGTGGCGACAGCAGGTCTGGGAAGATAAGATGGATGAGTTCTTACTTCGAACCAAGAACGAATGGCAGGTAGTCAAGAACATACGACACCAGCGGCCACCTAAACGAGCCATCAGAGGACCAGATGGCCTCCTCTATGACGAACTCGCCCAGGCGGAGCTGTATGCTACGACTTACCAAGAACAGATGTCTACACCAGCGACCCCCGTGAACGACGTCCGCCTGCAAGAACGGGAAGCCGTCGTTACAGCAGAATGGACTGCTTTTCGTGCTGCGCCTGTGCAGAGCCGCCCACAACTCACCACACCAGCAAAGATCCGTAAAATTATCCGGAAGACTCGGAATAATGCGCCGGGCAGCGACTCCATAAGCAACACCGATTTGAAACAGTTGCCCAGGAAGCCAACTGTCCTCCTTACCCGAATTCTCAACAGCTGTCTTCTGCAGGGATATTTTCCTACGGCATGGAAGACGGCTCGAGTAGTTCCAGTACCCAAGCCAGGTAAAGACCCAGCAGAACCCAACAGTTACCGGCCAATTAGCCTCTTGCCGACCCTTGGCAAGGTGCTCGAGAGAGTGCTGTTGAAGAGGCTCCATGACACGCTTACAGCGCATGATGTTACACGACCCGAACAATTCGGTTTCAAGGACAAGTTATCTGCCGAACTTCAACTTTTACGGATCACCGAACGGATACAAGAAGGATACAACAAGGAGCACTTCACGATTGGTGTCTTCCTTGACATCGAAAAAGCTTACGATAAGGTGTGGCGGCCCAACCTTATCGTCAAACTGCATCGCACTACCCCTATTGCGGATTGTTACATCAGACTCATTGACAGCTTTCTGCAGGACAGGAAACTGTATGTACGAGTCGACGACAAAAACTCCGAAATGAAACTGATCTCCGCAGGAATTCCACAGGGCTCTGTCATTTCGCCTCTGCTTTTCAACATATATATAAATGATATCCCAGCAGTCCCCCTTGTTACGGCGAGTTTTTATGCGGACGATACGGCTTTTCTGACAACTGGACGACACTTGGACCAGCTAATCGCTAGGATGCAACGGCAACTTGCTGTAATGGAACGCTGGGCGCTGCAAAATAAGATAACGATCAACCCGACGAAGACGGCAGCCGTTCTGTTCACACGGCGGAAACCAGTTCTGAACGACAGACTCCAAATAGCTGACCAATTTATCCCTTGGTCGCCGGGAGTGAAGTATCTCGGTGTCTACCTTGACAAAAAATTACTCTTTACGCAGCATATTGACGACAAGAAGATGGCAGCCCAGAAGATGGCCAGGTCATTGATTCCGTTCCTGAAGAGTAAGGATCTCAACCCTAAGACTAAACTCCAATTGTATAGGGCAACAGTGGAACCCACAATGTTGTATGGCTCCACCTCGTGGGGAACTACGTGCGTCTCCAACTACAAAAAACTCCAAGCGCTGCAAAACATTTGCTATCGATGGATCACAGGAGCTCCATGGTGGACACGAAACGTCGACATCCGCACCGCACTCCACGAGACCACTATACAAGAGAAGGTCCATGACAAGGCTCTACGAGTTTTTGACAAGATCGATGCCCTTAGGGGCGAAGTTCGACAATTAGCATCGGTAGGAACGGTAAACCCTGCAAGATGGCACAAGTATCGAGTACCGAAGTCAATAACGTTTCACCCCCCATAGGCAATCTGTCATAACACGAGGAAGCAGTCCCACATAGCCTTGACACATTTCACCCTCCACAGGAGATAGACATCACCAAAGACAGCAGGCTAAAGGACCCATTGCGTGCCCAAGCCTAACTGAATGTGTAATAAATAAAGTGTTTTTCTTTTATCCTTACATCCCATCCTAGAAGAATAAGTCATCAAGGATGATCTCTTCAGTCCACACCACCCACTAAAAAAAAAAAAAAAAAAACTTCCGCGGCGGAAGGTACTAGAAAATCAAACAAAAAATTACAGAATTTTTTTTTAAAAATGAAGATATACAAGGGCCTCGGAGGCCCCGTATATGCATCCTAGGGTTAAAAGAAAATTTTGTGATAACTCACTATTATCTATTCCACGATAGAAACTAATATGTGGTGAATGGGAAATTTTAGTAGTGATGTGGGGAAAAATGAACTGATTTCTTGTTTACTGGGCGCAAATCTTGATGAACATTAATCGAAGCAAAAGTCTCCCATTCTCTTAATGAGTCCAGTGAGGTGTCACAGACGGTAATATCGAAACAGTCTATTAAAAAACAAAAAATACATCATTCGTGCAGGCTCTCAGTTCACTTGGATTTGGCAGCACGACAAAAAAAATGGTTCTTTGTCAGATTCCTCCGAAGTCTCGAATCGGGCATCACCAGTGCTGAGTTAGCTATCGGTGGCGTGTGCCGTAGGGTATGTCTTGTCGTTCATCTCTCTGAGCGGTCGGTTGCAGAACGCCCTGTTCCCCTTATGCAGACCGAGAGGGCCAGAGGCGTGGTCCACCGGCAGGGACTACACGGCCAGCACGCTTACCATTCAGGCAGTAGCTTTACAATGTTTGGACTCTCCCATTGGACTGAACTTTTGCGTCACTTCGAAGCACAGCCGCGACACTCAAAAATGTTCAAATGTGTGTGAAATCTTATTGGACTTAACTGCTAAGGTCATCAGTTCCTAAGCTTACACACTACTTAACCTAAATTATCCTAACAAGGGAACCTCCCCATAGCACCCCCCTCAGATTTAGTTATAAGTTGGCACAGTGGATAGGCCTTGAAAAACTGAACACAGATCAATTGAGAAATCAGGAAGAAGTTGTATGGAACTGTGAAAAAATAAGCAAAATATACAAACTGAGTAGTGCATGGGAAGATAGGCAACATCTAGGACAGTGGGAACGCACGAGCGCCGTGGTCTCGTGGTAACGTGAGCAGCTGCGGAACGAAAGATCCTTGGTTCAAATCTTCCATCGAGTGAAAAGTTTGATTTTTTATTTTCAGTTTCTGTGACAAACTCTTATGTTTTCATCACTTTTTTGGGAGTGATTATCACATCCACAAGAAAACCTAAACCGGGCAAGGTAGAAGAATCTTTTTACCCATTCGCCAAGTGCACAAGTTAGGTGGGTCGACAACATATTCCTGTCATGTGACGCACATGCCGTCACCAGTATCGTATAGAATATATCAGATGTGTTTTCCTGTGGAGGAATCGGTTGACCTATGACCTTGCGATCAAATGTTTTCGGTTCCCATTGGAGAGGCACGTCCTTTCGTCTACTAATCGCACGGTTTTGCGGTGCGGTCGCAAAACACAGACACAAAACTTATTACAGTGAACAGAGACGTCAATGAACGAACGGACAGATAATAACTATGCAAAAATTAAGAAAGTAAAATTTTCACTAGAGGGAAGACTTGAACCAAGGACCTCTCATTCTGCAGCTGCTCACGCTACCACGGGACCACGGCACTCCTGCGCTTACATTGTACATGATGTTGCCTATGTGGCCCATGGACTACTCAGTTTGTATATTTTGCTTATTTTTTCACAGTTCCACACAACTTCTTCCTGTTTTCTCGATTGGTCAGTGTTCAGTTTATCAAGGCCTATCCACTGTGCCAACTTACAACTAAATCTGAGGGGGGTGCGGTGGGGAGGTTACCTTGTAAGGACAAACACACACACCCATGCCCGAGGGAGGACTCGAACCTCCGCCGGGACCAGCCGCACAGCTCATGACTGCAGCGCCCTAGATCGCTCGGCTAATCCCGCGCGGCCCGCGACACTCAACGAATCAGAATTGAACTAAATGACAGTGGTCATGAGAATGACTCACTGAGATGAGGCAAAACTATCTTCAGTATTGAAATCAAACTGCAAACCCAGCTTCAGGTAACAGGCAGAAAGCAGGGATCAGTAAAGAAAATAAAGTTAAATGAACATAAGAATAAAGCACCACACTGGAATGAAATCCAACGAAGACTTGAATGGTAATAACAACACCGAGTAGACTGAAGTCATCCTGTGAACGAATCTGCAGCCACAACATATAGTCTCTCGAAAAAATAATCAAATAGTCTCAATCAATGTCTCACCCGACAAAAGCCAACAAATTTAATAAGAAAATCTCATCACTCTACGGAAGGGTTCCTCCGCTCTCTGGCTTCGATCCAGTTCTTCCCCTCCACCCCTCCCGAAGTGCTGGAATCTTGCCGTCACAGCCAACAGACGATTCCTCTTGAGAAGCTCCCTTCCTCCGATTCCACGTTACAGGGTGTCAAATTTCTGCTTAATAACTAGCTCAATTTTCGCTTAATACGTCCAATCAGTGGTGCCTCGCATACAAGCCAACCCCATTTTTTTCTCGTGGAACCTCATTTTTTATGAAAAGTGTCTTCCTGGCGCAGATAGCCGACTGGAGATGTTCCCCCTCTGTCAGTCCTAAGCCTTTCATGGTAAGGTCTCTCCAGTGGGAACGCTGCTCTTCTGAGCACACCCGCGCTATCCATCGCGTCGATCAAAGTTTTGCGCTTGCCGGTTCCTTTTGTGTGTAAAGGTGGTGCATCTTAATCACACACTGTGTGTTAAACTTTGACCCTAATTGCAATATATAACTTCGCACATAAATGGTGGCCCCAGCAAAAAGAGAAACTTCGTGGTGTAATTACAAAGTACTAGTATGTCCATTTAATCAACGTAATGGTATATCTACTTGTAAGGAGCTATGTAAGTCTGCAGGATTTCGTGGCCGTTGTCATTGGAGCTAATATCTTCTTAGTTAATAGGCCGCGTCATATTTCTTTTAAAATGATCAACGTTTCGACCCCTCTGCTGGGGTCTTCCCCAGGATCTTCTGGTGTCCATTACTGCTAGAACACTGTCAGAGACTGTCCTCTTATAAAGGGGAGTTTTCTCGCGTTCGTTCTGGAGAAGTGATAGTACTGGTTAAAATTCATATGGCTACCATTGGTGGGCCATAGCCATAGCCTAATATTCCCGCTCTGATGCAGAGGAAGAGGCGTTGTTACTAAATCTGGGCTTCTATCAAGTGACATGTGCAGCGGCAGTGTATATAGGCGAAACGGGAAGAACTGTTAAGGAACGCATTGAGGAAAACGAACGACACATGCGGCTAAAGCAAAATGCAAGATCGGCAGTAGCGGAACATCATGAGGACTGTGGCACTGACATCGATTTTAATAAAGTACGTGTATTGGCTAACGAAACAAACATTTATAGAAGAAAGGTCCGAGAAGCGGTTGAAATTTCCAAAAATGCATCTAATTTCAATAGAGAGGACGGCTATAGGCTTCCGGCATCGTGGCTCCCCGCCATCAAGGAAGTGAATATGCGGCCGCTGTGTGCGAGCAACATAAACAACGCGCTGCAAGTCACCTCGGCAGACAATGATATTTTGGGTAACCAATCCCCTCTCTCTTACTCTGTCCGTTTCGAATCCAGCCAATGACGACGACCAACCAATAGCAGCAGCAGGAATTTCAACCAATAACCCATATCCAGCGTAAGTGTGGAATAGTGCCTTTCTATCCAATGACGATGGGCCGCCTATGGTATCCACAGATTAGCCAACAACGCCCCTTCTTCTGCATCAGAGCGGGAATATTAGCCTATGACTATGGCCCACCAATGGTAGCCATATGAATTTTAACTAATACTATCACTTCTCCAGCACGAACGCGAGAAACTCTCCTTTATAAGAGGAGGCGACACTCGTCTCTGACAGTGTTCTAGCAGTAGTGAACGGCAGAAGATCCTGAGGAAGATCTCAGCAGAGGGGTCGAAACGTCGATGATTTAAGAGGAAATATGACGCGGCCTAATAACCGAGAAGATTTTAACTTCATTGTGAAGAGTTGTTTCTTTACGGAACTATCTTAAATGCCTACGCAAACAAAACCACTGTAATTTCAAAAAAAATGTCTCTGAGCATTATGGGACTTAACATCTCAGGTCATCAGTCCCCTACAACTTAGAACTACTTAGACCTAACTAACCTAAGGATATCACATACATCCGTGCCCGATGCAGGATTCGAACCTGCGACCGTAGCGGTCGCGCGGTTCCAGACTGAAGCGCCTAGAGCCGCTCGGTCACTGCGGCCGTCCCTGTAATTTCACCTTACTGTTAGTTAGACATCACAGTCCTGTAACATGTATATTGTGTTTGAACCAAAACATGACGTAAGGGAAGGCTATTGGTGGACAGCGGTCGCGATTTTGGGACAAGGAGTCGATTATTAACGCTTGCCAAATACCCCTCTCCTCCACTCCAGCTGCATCGATGTGTGCTGCGCTTTCCTCGAGGGCTTCACCTGTACTGCTGCTGTCCTGATGACAGTCCTACAATAGTTGTAGGTACTGTCCTTGAAATAAGGGAGGGTGGGAGGTCGTCTGAGGCAGAGGACAAAATACAGTATACATATATAAGGTAATCAAATGAAAACTTCTACTAAACTAACTCAGTGATAAAAACGCAAGGTTTTGGCTCTGAGCACTATGGGACTTAACATCTATGGTCATCAGTCCCCTAGAACTTAGAACTACTTAAACCTAACTAACCTAAGGACAGCACACAACACCCAGCCATCACGAGGCAGAGAAAATCCCTGACCCCGCCGGGAATCGAACCCGGGAACCCGGGCGTGGGAAGCGAGAACGCTACCGCACGACCACGAGATGCGGGCGCGCAAGGTTTTCATTCAATGCAGATAGTTAGTCTAAATGGTCCAATTGGCTTGCATAGTAGATCCCTCTGCAATAGTGCCTGAACCAAAAACTCTATATCTCCATGGTCGAAAGTCTGCTGAGATAAGTCGCCCGCAAATACGCCTCTATACACTACACGATTTCACTGTGCCCTCTGACAGAAATAATCTCCACAGTACTACAAAAACTTAATATGTATGACTTTTTATTAAATTATTTTAGCCCTTGCGCGTTTATCTAATGCTTGTTCGTTTTTCCCTCTTCCGTTCCCGAGATCTCTTCATGTTGTGACCTACAGCCTCCTTCGTGCGGTAAGCTAGAATCTTATGCTGTGTCTTGAGTTTCCTGAACTCTTTGTGTGTGTCTACCACTCTTCTGTGCATGCCTCTGTCCATGTCTTCTATAGTTAGACCTAGTCGCTCACAGGCTTTTGTAACATCTTTCATCGGTTTCGTAGTACCCTTGTGTTTCTTTGTGTGCTCCCAAATACCAGAGAATCGGCCTTCTCTCATTCCTTCTATCGATCCACTGTTCCGTGTGTACATCTCTTGATATCTCCTTCTCTTCCAAAAGTCCCCAAACGACGAAATTTCTGAGAATGTGCGTTTGCAACACAGAATTGTATGGAAGTGATTCATGGACTGTCCTAAAATGTTGTATAGCAGTGGAGTGATCTGCAAGAAGAGTAAATGTGAGAACACTGCCAAGAAGAAGAGGGAGAGTAATGAGACCTGTATAAAGGCATTAGTGAATAACTTCCGTGTTATGATCATAGATTGAAAGGGGATAAACATCTTCTTCAGCAGTCTATCGTTCCTCTAGAAAGTCACGTAAATGACGTGAAACGAGAAATTAAGGATGGTCGGCTCCAGGCTGGTGGTTCAAAATTGGTGTGACAGTTACTTAATCAGATCATTAAAAATGAGGTAAAATCTATGCAGCTAGAAACTCTACCCAATCACAGGGAATGGATGGCTGTATCTGTGGTAGCAAGCGCAGCCTCCGCACTCTTCCTGTAGAAGAACACTGAAGAATACTCCACAACGGGTAAACAGGTTCAGTATGGCTAAATGGGGCGAGGAAACAGACTTCTACAGACTAGAAAGCTCATTACCTAAAATTGTTGGATAAGTAAGCAGTAAAAAATTTATAATGCAAGTCATGGTACTGGAGAGAACTGTGAAGGATAAATGCAGGGCATGACAGAAATTGGGCCATATCTGATAAATAACTGAGAATGTTGAGTGCAAGTTTTACTCTGAGATGAACAAGTTGGGACAGAAGAGAAATTCTTGTTGGGCCGTTACAAACCAATCGGAAGACTGGTATGCCAAAAAGAAATATTTTAACACTGTTTCATATATATTTCATGCAATATATATGTTCAACATTCTTCTGTAACCTTACAGAAACTTTGAGGTTGTTGTGAGAAGAACTACACATGTCAGTCTAAGAGAGACGGACTCATATATCCCTGTGGATATACAGGGTGTTTCAGATTACACTACCACTTGATTTTGTGCAACACACAACATCTACAAATATACCATACTCTGGATTTTGATACTCTCTCTCTCGCTATGAACAAACTATTAGTCCAAAAGATAAAATGAACAGGGCCTTTACGAAGGAAATTTAATGTAGCTACATTTTGTACAGGGATGCATGTTCGCTAGAGGCTATAGTTTTCGAATTATTCCTTAAAAGCACACAGATGCACGTGTCTTGAATAACTTGAAAACTTTGGCTTCCACAGAAACCGTATACCTGGACAAAATGTAACTGCATTAAATTTCCTACAAAAAGCTCGTGTTCATTTTTGCTGTATAATAGTTCGTGTGTAGCGAACGAGACTATATGAAAATATTTTGTGTGGCATTGGGAGGTGTTGTGAGCAGCGTAAAAACGAGAGATAGGTGCAGCTGAATCACCCTACGTAATGGACAGTCAAATGGAAACGTGACAGATGGCACAAAAGTAACTGAAGTGTTTACTAATTTAAAACTAAATGCCATAACTGTGTAACGAAACCATATGCTGGAAAGTAATCGGACAGATGAAACCGTTTGGATGTGGAATGTAAATGTTGGTTTGGCTGAGGCGGGCTCAGCTGAGAGATGCCTGGAACTTCGACAGTTTTCCGATTGCACCGACAAGGGAGCGGTCAGTGGCTGATAATTGGCGGGTTGCTCTTCAGAAGTAATCTAGCTGAACCCGCTGATTCCATATATGGCCGACTAGTTTTTGTTTAGTGGATTATGATATTAAATATACCTCTACTAAATAAAACACAAACATTTTGATCATCACGTTATTATTTCGTCATACAATTTCGGCAGCAAAATACTCAGACCATCTCGTGCGGAAGCTAGAAGAGGGAGAAGATAGAGAGTTGTATATTGTTTTCACATTTAAAAAAAAAT
This sequence comes from Schistocerca nitens, assembly GCF_023898315.1. Classification (NCBI taxonomy): domain Eukaryota; kingdom Metazoa; phylum Arthropoda; class Insecta; order Orthoptera; family Acrididae; genus Schistocerca; species Schistocerca nitens. The sequence goes on from NC_064619.1 coordinate 364,548,962, forward strand.
GCCTTGGACCAACGAAATTCAAACGGATGGTATTATATGTACAAGAGGTAAACATTCTGAAGTGTAATCAACTTAAGCCCTTAAATATTTAAATTCATCATTTTGTTCATTTATTTTGCTCAGTTCTCATTCTCCCTACCACAAGGGAAGTTTAGCTTTTAAACCAAATAGCTTTCTTTCAAACTTACACAACTTCCCAGGTTTGCTGGTGGTTATTTAGATGGTTAGACGGTACATGCTTCTTTCACAGCTCACTAGAATCGAACATAATTTCCCAATAATTGTTTACATATATTATTTTCGAATTACAATTTTTTTCCGTAGCCAGATTGAGGTCCCACTGTTTATTGTGATATGATGCCTATTTATATAAAAATTTCTTCGTCTGGACACAAAACGACAAACCTGTTGCTTTCAATATTGTTTCGCAGTGCAAGTAGTTGAAGTAAATTTCTTGAGAATGTGTACCTTAGTGCATTGGATACTACCACACCATCTCCTTCTCATTGAATGGGTGTAGTCTGGTCATATTTGGTGAGATTTTGATGAGAGGGAGCATGATTTTGGAGTTTTAAAGGACACTATAGGTATCAATCGCTGTTCACGTTACTTCATTCCTGTCATACGGTATCTACAGAGGCGTAAGAGTCTAGTCGACCAAAGCTGAGCGGCGTTAAAAGGCTGCGACCACTTATTCCTCCAAATGTCACAATGCGCTGCAGGTTTTCGTGTGTGGCCCTACAGCTGGTACTCTGAGGGTACCATACAGAACAAACTGTTATCTTCAAGTTCGAAAGTGTGGATAGCACCTAAATCTTAGAATTGGTTACCTGATAACTTTGGCGGCAAGTCTTCCAAACGCCCAATCGCATACACAGGTAAGTTACAATCGGCAAAAATTCGAACTCTGCCGTTAGGCTTTTTAATAATGACAATGTGATTGACTCATTAGTTAAGTGCTACTGGTGCCATGCCTGATGCCTGTGATCGATGATGTTCCGTTTTAGCTGCACTGATTGTCAAAGACGTGGAACTGAAATAGTAAATTCTTTTCTTGAAGTTAAAAGCAGCCAACTGTCTAAGCAGTGAAACAACACGTTTGCGGGTATGTGATCGCGTCCTCGTTTTCATAAACCCAATGTCTGCCACTGCTGCAAGCGATTTTCATCAAGGTGACTACGTGTTAATCCAAACACAAAAGCTACGTCTCCTATGAGAGCTAAATAAGAAAGAAGATTATAAGGTATGCTTGTATACTGCTGACGCAAAACGCTCCAGTATTATAACGCTGACACCAACGAAACACGAGGAGGCAAAATGGAAAGAAACAGAGAGGAGGATGAGAAGGGAGACGTTAATAGCTCACTCAGTAACCGGGCTGAGCAGCGGGGGTCGGCCATCCATTCCCGCCTCAATTTGCCGCACCGCCGGGGAGGTGGACGCGGCGTTTCTACTCGGGCGCTGTGACGTCGTGTCGTGTCGTCCCATTTCAGGGTCGATGTGGCACACTGCTGGCCGTGAAACGCCGACCCGGGAAACCCCACTGACGTCATCGATGCAAATCCGTGAAAAGTTTCTTCATGGCTTCTAATCCCCAAACAACTTGAAACCAGATTAATTGCTGATTTTAAGTTTATATTCATGCATTGGGGCAAATCTCGAAAATGCCATACGTTTGTGGTGCCTCGTGTAACAAGTTGAGTAGCTTGCGGTATTTCTTGGCATCTGTGCAGAAAGCTTCCTGTGCAAACCGAGAACTAGCTCATGTGTATACTTGTTTCTTCAGGCAATAGTAAAGTCAACTGTTCACAACAGTGGTATGTATTATCAGTGTACTTATTAGGAAATGCAGAATTATCTGCCCTCTAAACGAATGTGTGTTTTACACAATATACTAGCCGTAAAGTTTCTGGACAGACACTGAAGCGCCGAAGAAACTGGTATAGGCGTGCGTATTCAAACACAGATATGTGTAAACCGGCAGAATCCGGCGCAGCTGTCTGCAACGCCGATATAAGACAACAAGTGTCTGGCGCAGTTGGTCGATCGGTTACTGTTGCAACAACGTCAGGTTATCTACACTCCTGGAAATGGAAGAAAGAACACATTGACACCGGTGTGTCAGACCCACCATACTTGCTCCGGACACTGCGAGAGGGCTGTACAAGCAATGATCACACGCACGGCACAGCGGACACACCAGGAACCGCGGTGTTGGCCGTCGAATGGCGCTAGCTGCGCAGCATTTGTGCACCGCCACCGTCAGTGTCAGCCAGTTTGCCGTGGCATACGGAGCTCCATCGCAGTCTTTAACACTGGTAGCATGCCGCGACAGCGTGGACGTGAACCGTATGTGCAGTTGACGGACTTTGAGCGAGGGCGTATAGTGGGCATGCGGGAGGCCGGGTGGACGGACCGCCGAATTGCTCAACACGTGGGGCGTGAGGTCTCCACAGTACATCGATGTTGTCGCCAGTGGTCGGCGGAAGGTGCACGTGCCCGTCGACCTGGTACCGGACCGCAGCGACGCACGGATGCACGCCAAGACCGTAGGATCCTACGCAGTGCCGTAGGGGACCGCACCGCCACTTCCCAGCAAATTAGGGACACTGTTGCTCCTGGGGTATCGGCGAGGACCATTCGCAACCGTCTCCATGAAGCTGGGCTACGGTCCCGCACACCGTTAGGCCGTCTTCCGCTCACGCCCCAACATCGTGCAGCCCGCCTCCAGTGGTGTCGCGACAGGCGTGAATGGAGGGACGAATGGAGACGTGTCGTCTTCAGCGATGAGAGTCGCTTCTGCCTTGGTGCCAATGATGGTCGTATGCGTGTTTGGCGCCGTGCAGGTGAGCGCCACAATCAGGACTGCATACGACCGAGGCACACAGGGCCAACACCCGGCATCATGGCGTGGGGAGCGATCTCCTACACTGGCCGTACACCACTGGTGATCGTCGAGGGGACACTGAATAGTGCACGGTACATCCAAACCGTCATCGAACCCATCGTTCTACCATTCCTAGACCAGCAAGGGAACTTGCTGTTCCAACAGGACAATGCACGTCCGCATGTATCCCGTGCCACACAACGTGCTCTAGAAGGTGTAAGTCAACTACCCTGGCCAGCAAGATCTCCGGATCTGTCCCCCATTGAGCATGTTTGGGACTGGATGAAGCGCCGTCTCACGCGGTCTGCACGTCCAGCACGAACGCTGGTCCAACTGAGGCGCCAGGTGGAAATGGCATGGCAAGCCGTTCCACAGGACTACATCCAGCATCTCTACGATCGTCACCATGGGAGAATAGCAGCCTGCATTGCTGCGAAAGGTGGATATACACTGTACTAGTGCCGACATTGTGCATGCTCTGTTGCCTGTGTCTATGTGCCTGTGGTTCTGTCAGTGTGATCATGTGATGTATCTGACCCCAGGAATGTGTCAATAAAGTTTCCCCTTCCTGGGACAATGAATTCACGGTGTTCTTATTTCAATTTCCAGGAGTGTAGATTTGTAGTCAGTTTGAGCGTGGTGTTATAGTCGGCACACGAGCGATGAGACACAGCACCTCCGAGGTAGCGATGAAGTCGAGATTCTCCCGTACGACCATTTCACGAATGTACCATGGATATCAGGAATCCGGTAAAAAGTCAAATCTCCGACATCGCTGCGCTCGGGAAAAGATCCTGCAAGAACGGGACCAACGACGACTGAAGAGAATCGCTCAAGTTGACAGAAGTTGAATCCTTCTCAAATTGGTGCAGATTTCAGTATCGGGCTGTCAACAAGTGTCAGCGTCTAAACCATTCAACGAAACCTCATCGATATGGGCTTCCGGAGCCGAAGGCCCAATCGTGTACCCTTCATGACTGCACGTCACAAAGTTGTACGCTTCGACTGGACGCGTCAGCATCGACATTGGATTGTTGTTAACTGGAAACATGCTGCCTGGTCAGACGAGTTTCGTTTCAAATTGTATCTATCGGATGGACGTGTACGGTTATGGAGACAACCTCATGAATCCGTGGACCTTGGATGTCAGCAGGGGACTATTCAAGCTTGTAGAGGCTCTGTAACGGTGTAGGGCATGTGCAGTTGGAGTGATATGCGATCCCTGGTATGTCTAGATATTACTCTGACAGGTGTCACCTACTTAAGCCTCCTGTCTGATCGCCTGCATCTATTCATGTCCATTGTGTATTCCGACGGACTTAGGCAAATCCAACAGACAGTGCGACACCCCACACGTCCAGAATTGCTACAGAGTGGCTCCAGGAACACTCTTCTGAGTTCAAACACTTCCACTGGCCATCAAATTCCCTAGACATGAACATATCTGGGATGCCTTGCCACATGCTTTTCAGAAGATATCTCCACCCCCTCGTACTCTTACGGATGTACGGACAGGCCTGCAGCATTCAGGTGTCAGTTCCCTCCAGCACTACTGCAGACATTAGTCTAGTCCATGCCACGTCGTGTTGTGGCACTTCTACGTGCTCGTGGGAGCCCTACACGACATTAGGCAGGTGTACCAGTTTATTTGGCTCTTCAGTGCATAATGTATCGAATCTTGCCATTCCGGAAAGGATTCTGCTGTTGAACATGTCTTATTGTTAAGGAAGTTCGCTAGAGCACATGCAGCGCTCCAGAAATGAAGGCTTGATTTGGTAATAACTCATGATGCGCAGTCACAAACGGTTTGCAGATAATGGGACTTACAAAGAGCGGCAGCGTCGAGCTACACTGCCTAAGAGTCCGCCGGCTTTTAGAACAACTTGAAATCGAACGTGATGTACAAAAGAAGAAGTGACGCCGTTAGTACTTTACTCTGACACTGAACCGCTAAGAAATTTTCTGTATCAATTATTATCTGGGAGTGAATTAACTGACGGCTATGAAATACATTTCCCAAGAATCGGTAATATACATCCGTTAAGAGTATAGGACAGAACTAGATAAATATAAGGTGTACACACACACACACACATGGAAAGAGAGAGGGGCAGAGAAGGAGGGAGGGTGAAAGGAAAGTAGATTACGTAATAGAAAAAGGTTTTGTGACGATAAACGCCTCTCATTACGTATATACGGCAGTACAACGAAATTGCCAGTTTATTTACAGAAAAAAGTTTGGTTTCGAGGTGATCATGATTTTCCTTTTCCTCTTATAGAATAAATCTGACAAAAACCACGCTGCTAACTGTTGCAAAAGTCTTTATCATTCTGACCTGATCACGTAGTGGACTATAAAAATTACCAAAATGGCCATAGTAAATCGGAAACGTGACTTCTTCATACACGACAAGAAACATACAGCTACACCAATAACATTTCTGCAAAACGCATCGGGATCCTTGGGTGACTGCAGGAATGGCCATCAAAGCAAAATGTAGTACTGTCACATAGCAGCGCGTGACAGCATATCAGGAAAACCTTTGTCGCAGACCCCATAACAAAGATGAGGTACAACGAAGTTCAATGAATTATCTTCTTTCACTGACTGCAGTACATTTAAAGAACAATAAATAAAAACTGGTTTTAATACTTGCATGTAGACTCCTTTACTGAATTAGAGAGACACTACTTTGGAACAAAATAAGATTAAAAGTCTGTGTCTTTGGGTCAGCTGATATCATTTAGGTAGTGGTCTACGTATAACAACTCGCTTGTCATGATTTCAAGGCAAAGGCGAACTGAAGATTTATTAAAAACGCGTCGTCCTTGGAACTACTTATTAGAAATAAATGTCAGCACATATCGACGTTTAAAGCCTTCAGGACATAATAACATCAAAGAAATACCACCAGTTCTCTGTACTGTAGTCGACAGAGATGCTCAGTTGTGAATTCGAGTCTAAGTGGTTCGTACATGCAATCTGCAAATATTTGTTTCTAAATCATTCTGGGTCTTTCTTACTGATTTAATAGAAGTATATTCTATAATATGCTACGCTTTGAACGCTTCTTCCAGATCGACAAATCCTATAATCGTGTATCGATTTTCCTTCAGTCTTGATTCCATTATCAAGCGTAACGTCAAGAATGCTTCTCTGCTGCCTTAACTTTTCCTGAATCCAAACTGATCGTCATCTAACAGATCGTCAATTTTATTTTACTTTCCTTTGTATATTATTCTTGTCAGCAGCGTAGATGCATGAGCTCGTAACCTGATGGTGCTACAGTTTACCGCTTGTCTGCCCTTGCTGTCTTCAGGACCGTGCAGATAATATTTTTCCAAGAGCTTGATACTATGTCTCCATACTCATAGACTCTACATACCAACTTCTGTAGTCCCTTGCTTTTCACTTCCCACAATCATTTTAAAAAATCCGAAACATCGATGTCTATTCCTTCGAGGTTATTAAATCACATGTCTTCAAAGGTCTATCATTAACTCTCAATAAAGGATTCCCTATGCATTCCACAATGACTCCCATTTCTTCATCAGTCACGTCAGCAGAAGTCCTCCCCCCTCGTCGGCGCCTTTCCACCTACCTGCTGTCTATCCTCCGCACTTAACAGAGGAAGTTCCCTTGCGCTCTTAGTGCTGACATTCTTACTTTTATTTTCGCCAAAAGATGTCATCACTTTTCTATGTGTCAGGCTTCCGACCACCATTTCTAGTTGAATTTATTCACAGTTTTTCCTACAGTCATTTCACCTTGTCCTCTCTGCGCTTCCTATTGCTAACTTTTCTAGGTGATTTATTTTCTGCATTTCTGAATATATTGAACATATTTGTATTTCTTTCTTTCGTCGACCAGTAGCAGTACTTCTTCTGTTACACAAGGTTTCTTCGACTTTACCTTTCTTGTACTTACGTGTGGCTGGTTAACTTATGTGATTGCTCAAAAAATGTTCAAATGTGTGTGAAATCTTATGGGACTTAACTGCTAAGGTCATTAGTCCCTAAGCTTACACACTACTTAACCTAAATTATCCTAAGGACAAACACTCATACCCATGCCCGAGGGAGGACTCGAACCTCCGCCGGGACCAGCCGCACAGTCCATGACTGCAGCGCCTTAGACCGCTCGGCTATGTGATTGCTCATTTTGGAGATGTCTCTTTCGTCTTCCATTTTTTCCTCAGTACTTCAGTATCCCACTTCAATGCACGTTGATTCTTCCGGAGAAGTATCTTAAACTACATCCCACTCTTCACATTATTTTTTCTCTGCCTCGTGATGACTGGGTGTTGTGTGCTGTCCTTAGGTTAGTTAGGTTTAAGTAGTTATAAGTTCTAGGGGACTGATGACCATAGATGTTAAGTCCCATAATGCTCAGAGCCATTTGAGCCATTTGACGTTATTAAGTTTTTATTCGATCCTACATCTGTTCCTGGATAGAATCCGATTTCTTATTTTGGGGTCGCGGGTTGACCATAATGTAGTCCAGCTGGAAACCTCTCTATCTCCAAGTCTTCTCCAGGTATACCTTCTCCCTTTGCTATTTTTCAATAGTATGTTTCTGCTACTCTGAAATGTATTACAAAAGTCAATCTGTCTTACTCCGCTCTCATTCATTTTGCCAAGTTTATATTCCCCCTTAACTCTTTTCTATTCTTTGCCACACTACTGTGTTCCAGTCCACCATGATTATTAATTGATCATCTTATTTTACAAACTGAATTACCTGTTTAATATACTGATATATTTCTTCTACGCTGTTGTCTTCTGTTGACGTTGGTAAGCAAACCTGTACTATTATTGTTCGCGTTGGTTTGCTCTCGATTCTGATGAGAATGATTCTGTGACTGAAGTATTCAGATTAAATCACTATCTGCCTTACCCTCATATTCATAGTGATTCCTACTCCATTTGAACCATTTTCTGCTGCTGTTGCTTTTAGCCTTTATTCGTCTGATTAGAAATCCTAACCTTCTGTTCGTTTCACTACACAGGTCTCCACTACATCTAGACTGAGCCTTACAGGTTCCCTTCTCAGACATTCTAGCTTTCCTACGACTTTCACGCTCCAGACATTGTGCACTTCGACTCCTAGTACGCTATCTTTTCTTTGGTTATTCACTCTTTTCCTCATGATTACCTCCCCCTTGTCATTTCCCTCCTAGTGATCCTAATGGGCCGCGCGGGATTAGCCGAGCGGTCAGGGGCGCTGCTGTCATGGACTGTGCGGCTGGTCCCGGCGGAGGTTCCAGTCCTCCCTCGGGCATGGGTGTGTGTGTTTGGCCTTAGGATAATTTAGGTTAAGTAGTGTGTAAGCAGATGAACGGAATGGACAGTGTCTTGAAAGGAGGATATAAGATGAACATCAACAAAAGCAAAACGAGGATAATGGAATGTAGTCGAATTAAGTCGGGTGATGCTGAGGGAATTAGATTAGGAAATGAGACACTTAAAGTAGTAAAGGAGTTTTGCTATTTGGGAAGCAAAATAACTGATGATGGTCGAAGTAGAGAGGATATAAAATGTAGACTGACAATGGCAAGGAAAGCGTTTCTGAAGAACAGAAATTTGTTAACATCGAGTATAGATTTAAGTGCCAGGAAATCGTTTCTGAAAGTATTTGTATGGAGTGTAGCCATGTATGGCAGTGAACATGGACGATAAATAGTTTTGACAAAAAGAGAATAGAAGCTTTCAAAATGTGATGCTACAGAAGAATGCTGAAGATTAGATGGGTAGATCACATAACTAATGAGAAGGTGTTGAATAGAATTGGGGAGAAGAGGAGTTTGTGGCACCACTTGACATGAAGAAGGGACCGGCTGGTAGGACATGATCTGAGGCATCAAGGGATCAGAAATTTAGCATTGGAGGGCAGCGTGGAGGGTAAAAATCGTAGAGGGAGACCAAGAGATGAATACACTAATCAGGTTCAGAAGGATGTAGGTTGCAATAAGTACTGGGAGATGAAGAAGCTTGCACAGGATAGAGTAGCATGGAGAGCTGCATCAAACCAGTCTCAGGACTGAAGACCACAACAACAACAACAACAACAACAGTGTGTAAGCTTAGAAACTGATGACCTTAGCCGTTAAGTCTCATAAGATTTCACACACATTTCAACATTTTTGATCCTAATGGAGAAATAGTCTGGAATCTTTCCCAATGGATAGATCTTCGTGACATTATTAGAGGTAGCATGTTCTGTGGATAGGCAATGTGTGTCTTAATGTACTGGCTTCCATTGCCTTCTGTATCCTCCTGCCATTTACCTTTTAGGGGCAACTTCCCACCCTAATGGTTAGAGGGCGTCTTGTACCTCTTTCCACGCCTCCTCCCACTTCGACAAGGTCTATGGCGACTTCTTCGCATATTGAGCGAGGGAGAAAGTCTGGACGCCTTTGTATGAGGCCTGATTTCTTATTCTTCTGACATGTACGAGAGGGATATATGATGATGATCGCATAATTGTCGCACAGTCTTCGCACCGCCAAATGTACCCGATACGGTTTCAGGAGAACGACGTCGTCTCTGTACCAACGATTTCCTTTCAGTCATACGATCATTTTATTCACAGTTTCACATGGAATATATCGACCTGTTGCGATGCTTCCTTACTACTGTATTCACCTGATCCATTTCACATAGAATTTTTAACGATACTTATCTCTTGATACTACCTTCTTCCTCCTAGCTTCAGGTATTTTCTTAAATTTATCCACAAATCAAGAGAGTTGTCGTTGGTTACACCAAGTGGAATTTTAGTCAAGTCTTTCAGTAATTCCTTGCGATCGCCCAACGGCGATACTTGCCTATACACAACACGCACAATCAGTTAACAATCTTATTTTGCTGCTGATCCTGTATGATAAACAGCACATCTGTATTGGAAGCATTAGGTCACCTTAAGCTCTCTTGTGGCACATGCGATGCTACTTTCGTTTTTGCGGATATTACGCCATCCGCTACGACATAGTGGTTTCTTTTGGACAAATATTCTTAGAGCCAATAAATTTTCAAAGATAGTCCGTAAGATAGTGTCTTGTTTGGCCGTAGACGATATTGTACAGCGTAACGCTTATCGTAAATCTAGAAATGTGGAACGTACCTGTTTGCCTGCATATGTTGTCTGCAGGATTTCACAAATGAAAAAAATTAAGCTGTGTTTCGCACGAGTAGTTGTGCTTGAATCCGTGGTTGAATAAGGAAGCTCGATTGTCTCCACGAACATCACATTATTTAAGTTTAAAACACTAGGCACCTGCAACAGGCCGATGTTCCCGATATTGGTCTGTAATTTTGTGCATCCCACATTTTACCCACTTAGTGGAAAGGAGATTTGTATGATACTTCTCACCACCCTCAGAGTCGTAAGCCTAAGAGGACGCGGAAAATACGTTTTGTGTTTATAGTCGTTAGCCCTCTTATAAAAGTAATACACAGTCCTTACTTTGTTATTGAATTCGTAGTTATGCTGCACACCAATAGAGCTATTACCTCGCATTCTGGAACCGGACTTCGATTTGGAACTCATGGGACTGTGTGTTGTGGAAGACGAGTCCGTTACTCTTAGTCGTAATGTTCACTCTCTACTGCGAATTCGCAGGGCATAGATTCGACATTGGTTTCCACTTGTAAATACTTCTTTTCTTAGAGTTAATCCGTTTATGACGGGGTCCAGAGTAGTATCTCAACGACATCCTACAAATCATTGATGGAGGGCTACAGTCAGATTCAGTGTTCCGAGCTTTCCAGAAAGCATTTGATAGGGTGCCCCATTGCAGACTGTTTAAGGTCCGAGCATACGGTTTAGGTTCCCAGGTATGTGAATGACCTGATGACTTTGTACGTAATATAAAAGTCTAATTTGTCCTCGACTGCGAGTGTTCATCAAAGACAAGGGTACCGTCAAGAGCGTCGCAGGAGTGTGTAACTTGACCGTTCTTAATCTATGTACACACCTAAATGATCTGACTGGCAGTGTTAGCAGCAATTTGAAGCTGTTGGTTGATGGAAAGGGTAGTCGTTGAGTGACTGTAGGAGTATACAAGGTGACTTAGACAGAATTTCTAGTTAGTGTGAAGACTAGCAGCTTCCCTCATATGTTGAAAAATGTAAGCTGAAGCGGATGAATAGGCAAAGCAGCCCCGTAACGTTCTATACAGCATTAGTAGATTGTTGCTTGACGCAGTAACATCGACTAGGTACCTAGACTTAACGTAGTAAAGCGATCGTAAATGGATTGAGCAAGACAGATTGGTGGCAGAGAAGGCAAAAGCTCGACTTAGTTTTATCCGGAGTTTTCTGGAAAGTTGTAGCTCATTCGTAAAGGAGACTGCCTATGGAACGCCAGTGCGATTTATTCTGGAATACTGTTCGTTGTGTTTGGGGTCCCCACCAGGTCAGATTAAAGTAAGCAGTTCAGATTAAAGGAAGCAGTTCAGATGCGTATTGCTAGATTTGTTACCGGTAGGTTCGATCAGCACGAAAGTTTTACGGTGATGCGTCATCAACTCAAATGAGAATCCCTGGAGGGAAGACGACGCTACATACTGTAGTAATTTAGAGAACCGGCATTTGAGGATGACCACTGAACGATTCTGCTGCCACCAACATACTTTTCGCGTAAGGATCACTATGACAAGAGCCGATAAATTAGGGTGTGTGCGGCTTTTAGACAGTCGTTTTCCCCTCGCTCTGTTTGCGAGTAGAACAGAAAAGGAAATGACTAGTAGTGGTACAGGGTACCCTCCGCCAAACATCGTACAGTGTTTTCCGGAGTATAGATGTAGATATACTCAGAATTTGACAAAGCTGTTTTTATTTAACTTCGCGGTGGGATGCTTATCCTGCTATTGCAGTCATCAGTTACCTAAGGGAGCGAAGCCATCGGCGCAACCTGTCGGAGAACTACACTCCTGGAAATGGAAAAAAGAACACATTGACACCGGTGTGTCAGACCCACCATACTTGCTCCGGACACTGCGAGAGGGCTGTACAAGCAATGATCACACGCACGGCACAGCGGACACACCAGGAACCGCGGTGTTGGCCGTCGAATGGCGCTAGCTGCGCAGCATTTGTGCACCGCCGCCGTCAGTGTCAGCCAGTTTGCTGTGGCATACGGAGCTCCATCGCAGTCTTTAACACTGGTAGCATGCCGCGACAGCGTGGACTTGAACCGTATGTGCAGTTGACGGACTTTGAGCGAGGGCGTATAGTGGGCATGCGGGAGGCCGGGTGGACGTACCGCCGAATTGCTCAACACGTGGGGCGTGAGGTCTCCACAGTACATCGATGTTGTCGCCAGTGGTCGGCGGAAGGTGCACGTGCCCGTCGACCTGGGACCGGACCGCAGCGACGCACGGATGCACGCCAAGACCGTAGGATCCTACGCAGTGCCGTAGGGGACCGCACCGCCACTTCCCAGCAGATTAGGGACACTGTTGCTCCTGGGGTATCGGCGAGGACCATTCGCAACCGTCTCCATGAAGCTGGGCTACGGTCCCGCACACCGTTCGGCCGTCTTCCGCTCACGCCCCAACATCGTGCAGCCCGCCTCCAGTGGTGTCGCGACAGGCGTGAATGGAGGGACGAATGGAGACGTGTCGTCTTCAGCGATGAGAGTCGCTTCTGCCTTGGTGCCAATGATGGTCGTATGCGTGTTTGGCGCCGTGCAGGTGAGCGCCACAATCAGGACTGCATACGACCGAGGCACACAGGGCCAACACCCGGCATCATGGTGTGGGGAGCGATCTCCTACACTGGCCGTACACCACTGGTGATCGTCGAGGGGACACTGAATAGTGCACGGTACATCCAAACCGTCATCGAACCCATCGTTCTACCATTCCTAGACCGGCAAGGGAACTTGCTGTTCCAACAGGACAATGCACGTCCGCATGTATCCCGTGTCACCCAACGTGCTCTAGAAGGTGTAAGTCAACTACCCTGGCCAGCAAGATCTCCGGATCTGTCCCCCATTGAGCATGTTTGGGACTGGATGAAGCGTCGTCTCACGCGGTCTGCACGTCCAGCACGAACGCTGGTCCAACTGAGGCGCCAGGTGGAAATGGCATGGCAAGCCGTTCCACAGGACTACATCCAGCATCTCTACGATCGTCTCCATGGGAGAATAGCAGCCTGCATTGCTGCGAAAGGTGGATATACACTGTACTAGTGCCGACATTGTGCATGCTCTGTTGGCTGTGTCTATGTGCCTGTGGTTCTGTCAGTGTGATCATGTGATGTATCTGACCCCAGGAATGTGTCAATAAAGTTTCCCCTTCCTGGGACAATGAATTCACGGTGTTCTTATTTCAATTTCCAGGAGTGTATTTTCTAAGAGCGTCGTATTTTCGCTGTTCCTGTAATTTATTTTCTAATGCATTGATTGGGAACCAGAGCAGCATTTGCCTATACGAGCATGGGAAACCGCCTAAAATACACACACACACTGTCCTCTGCGCCAGGCGCGGTCGTTAATCCGCCGGGCAAATTCGATCTTTGTCTGGACCACCTCGTTGTCTCGCAAGCTAACCCGCTGTGCGTTACGCTGTATGAGCAGGTTTGCACGCCTTAATGTCACTTGCCGCATATCACGATTGTGTACGACATACAAGTCAACCCCAGAGAGTGACTGTTCCGAAAGTTTGCAATCTGACGTACTCAATTTGAATATTCTGCAAAGTTACGTCAAGTTACATAGTTGAAAGGTTACCATAGCCGTGACAGGTAGTGTAGTAACCAGAGACTGCAAGCCACGTGCCTGTTGCTGAGTTGTTAGGTATTACTCACCTACTAATGACAATGGAATGTAGGGGTGATCGGGGCACGTTTGCGCACGGGGCATGTTTACACAAAGCACTTTTAAGCGGGATTAATTCTAGCTGGAGTGCTTCTCACTCTGAAAGGTTAGTACTGCCACATATTGAGCGCCCTCATAAGCTTCACGGAATCAGTTGAGCGACCGTTTTAGCACGAAGAGCACATTTTGTGTTTTCATGCAAAGTAAGTAAGTTTTGTTACTGAAATGTCGAAGATCCTAGGGAGCATTGCCGAGAACAGGGCCGCGCGAGGTAGCCGTGCCGTCTAGGGCGTGTTTCACGGTTCGCCCGGTTCCCCCCGTCAGAGGTTCGAGACCTCCCTCGGGCATGGGTGTGTGTGTTGTCCTTAGCCTAAGTTAGTTTAAGTGAGATTAAGTAGTGCGTAAACCTAGGGGCCGCGAGGGATTAGCCGAGCGGTCTTGGGCGCTACAGTCATGGACTGTGCGGCTGGTCCCGAAGGAGGTTCGAATCCTCCCTCTGGCATGTGTGTGTGTGTGTGTGGATTTGTCCTTAGGATAATTTAGGTTAAGTAGTGTGTAAGCTTAGGGACTGATGACCTTAGCAGTTAAGTCCCATAGGATTTAACACACATTTGAACATTTAAGCCTAGGGACCGATGACCTCAGAAGTGTGGTCCCATAGTCCGTACCACAAATTTCCAAATTTTTCCAAGGATAGATAAATATACATTCATTTCTTTATATTATCCTGCTTTACAAGGTAAATTTCTATAATCTGATGGCGATGGAGCGCGTATGCGCTGTACTGTTGGGTATGTTTACGCTGTGTTTTGCATTACCATCCTAACCGACGCCCTCTTCAATGAAATTTTGTGACAGCACCTGTTCGAAACGGTATACAACGTAAAGGGAACAGGAAACTAAACTTAAAAACTGTTAGAAGAACTATTTGAAACTAATAAATCTAAAGCTGAAAAAAATAACTGTATAAGAGCAAAGACTAATTAGGGACATAAATTGAGTAAGCAATAAAATGGAAAACTATGGATAGGCCTACTTCTGGTGTCATCATTAGAGTTCTGCCCAAAGGTAAGCTTTCACATGGTAATCCTCCATGCTCTCATGCTGTCTTCCATCCTCTTCAAGTCCACGTGATTTCCCCTTTTCCTTTACGTCGTCTGTTATCTTCTATCTCCTCCTTCCTCTGTCTCCTCTCACACACTAGTCCTTCCAAAGCATCTGTTAGCAATCATTACAGTAAAGAAAAATCGATTCATTTAAACTAGATGTAAAATATGGGCCACGACGAGTATGCCATAGCAAACTCGTTTTTTGTGTGTATAAACTGCAATTCGGACAATGACGATGAATAGTTTTTTGATTGATATTCAGTCTTTTGTGTAGGCTATATTATGCTAACAGGTGGAAGGTCGTCAAAAAATTTATTTACTGGAAATAAATTTACTTACTGCCAGAAAAATTGTTGTGTTCTTCACGTTAACTGGTATGAGTGAGACTAGAATTTGGTTTTCTGGCTAGAACAAATATTTTGTAAAGCTTAAAAGTGTTTTTCTGCCGATTATTGTGTTCTGTGACATGCGTAAACTTGCCCCCACAGGTTTGGAAACCTGTCCCATACCCGGGACATGTTTACGCACTCGATCTGAGCCTGTGTAAAATTATTTTGTAATCTTAAATGTAACGTTGAGTTGGATCTACATATACCAAGTTAAACTTTAATAACCATGCCTTAAGACGAAACAGCCGGCTCCGGTGGCCGTGCGGTTCTAGGCGCTTCAGTCCGGAATCGCGAGACTGCTACGGTCGCAGGTTCGAATCCTGCCTCGGTCATGGATGTGTGTGATGTCCTTAGGTTAGTTAGGTTTAAGTAGTTCTACGTTCTAGTGGACTGATGACCTCAGATGTTAAGTCCCATAATGCTCACAGCCATTTGAATCTTTAGACGAAACAGTGTTCAACACGCCAAATCTAAGCAAAAAACATTTTAAAAAATTCGGAAAGAAATGATTCAGTCTTCCTTTCACTGTGTACAATTGGGAATTCAGCGGAAATAAGGCTACTGATATTAAGTTTTGGACATTAGTGGCTGCTATTACCACTGAAAAAGTGCGTCTACATGTCTGTTTGTTATGATGCGAACTCACTCTGTCGATACGTTACATAAACGCTGTGAATTGATTATAACTCGACAGGAAATTGAAATACAGAACTTACCAACCTACTGATAATAAGAGTCTATAACCAAATATTAGCACGTCAGTAAATTTCGTAATAAATCTAATGTGTATATCAACAGGCTCGAAATTTTCTTAGTACAAATTTCCAGAACTATATCTTTGCTTCAAATTCAACAACTTCTGATTATCTAAATAACCATCGTCCTTTTTTGATATGCAGAAAATCCGGTACATCAAAAATATCCGAATTTTACAATTGATACATCATTATACTTCCAAATGAAAGGTTAAAAATTATATTATAACAAGCAGATTACGTGCAGTATACTTAAATGCACATACTATGTTAATGATTTCTCTTCATCACGCAATGGGATCCTTTAAGCAAACACTCAAATTACAGAAAACTGATGAATAATGGTGGATTGTCATCGTTAGAGGAAAAGCACCAGCATAAAATGTTTGTTGCAATGTTAAAAGGTCTCTGAAATGAGTGGACATGGTAAATAGCTGAAGATGTCACACCAAAGTCAGGCGAAATGTAGGTATAACGAGTGTGTAAAAATGTGCCACAGACTAGTTCCTCGTAAAGAATGTGTATGGTTCAAATGGCTCTGAGCACTATGGGACTCAACTGCTGAGGTCATTAGTCCCCTAGAACTTAGAACTAGTTAAACCTAACTAACCTAAGGACATCACAAACATCCATGCCCGAGGTAGGATTCGAACCTGCGACCGTAGCGGTCTTGCGGTTCCAGACTGCAGCGCCTTTAACCGCACGGCCACTTCGGCAAAGAATGTGTACCAATGTACTGTTTGGTCTCATGGCGTATCAGTAGTTCTGGTCTCCTTGGTGCTAGTGCGCTCTATGTTTATGTGGTTAATTAACTTCTGCTTCTTGTTATCACCGTTTCGCATTATATTTCTCATACAATACAATATTCCTGGGTGTTTATAAAATTCAAGAAATGATACATGTTGTGTAATCTTGTTACTACTCCTGCAATTCATTGGCACTGCAGACACTCCCATTTGTAAATATTACACAAGCTAATATAAGCAGTGATATCAGAAATCGAAAGAAGAATTCGTCAGTCAAACCTGTAGGCGACTTGGTGTGGTGCTATCAGATTGATATAGCAGAAGTCTCCACCGCGTATTGCTGTGGCTGGAGCTCACTTGAAAATAGCATGGTGGATCAAACAAAGTGTGTAAGTCAACGTGTCATGTGAGCCAGGGCTCTCCAGCGGCATTTTTTTAACTGCATATAGAGTGAAATTAATTTGAATTATGTGATGATCGACTATGTTGGCTGAAAATGTGCTCTGTGAAAACGCTGCATCCATCATAAGCATATGTATTAATTATTACTATATTTATGAGTATATAGTATTGTATTTAAAATAACTGATAATATCATAATTACATATTTCCATTTACAATTGTATATTTTTACTAGTAATATCATAAAAACGTTGAATCGAGGAATAATTAATAAACAGCCAGTTAACTGATACAACATACAGTTATCACTGTTTCCTGATTGAGCGTAGTGGCACAGTTAAGACACTTAACTCTCATTCCACGAGAACACTGTTTTTAAGCCCCAACTCGCATTTAAGATTCATCTAGGCTACTCTTTAGTATCCCCAAAATCGCTTAAGGCAAGTCCCGTTACGATTCAATGCAAAATAGCAGTAATTTTGTTCTCTATCCTACCGGAATTCGAGCATGTACTTCGTCAGCGGAATGTTATCCTCTGACCTTCCTTTCCCTTTTTCCCTTCCACATTTGAAGAAGAAGAAAACACAGTCATTTGCCGCTGTAGATGAATAATGAAAATTAGGTGCACTCATATGAGGAGGATAGCCACACAATCGGCGTGGAGAGTAACACTTCGAAAACACTGACTAGAAGAAGAACAGGTGACAGGATACTTCAACGATGCTAGAGGGAGCTGTAGAGAGTTGTCACTATAGGGTACTACCGAGACTGGATTACATCCAACAGATAACTGAGGACGTTGGGTGCAGGCTCTAAGATGAAGATGCTGGCTCTGGTGAGGACGTCGTGGCGGGTCGCATCAAAGCAGTCAGAGAACTAATGACCCGGAGTTTTACATTTGCTATTCTCAAATACGTGGCGAGAAAGTATCACATACAAACTTTTCGACGCCATTCCTTCTAATCGCACTTCTCATATAGAAAATATAGTAATAAAGAACTTCAAAATTCTCCTATAAAATCTTGTATTGCTTCGTACGTGAGCAACAAACGAGGGTAATAACGCCTTTTAATCTGCCGTTAAAATTCGTGAGATTCTGGATAATAGCTCCTGCTTGTCAGGCCGAGTGATTCAGGGATGGTAGCAGCCATTACTAGTTTAAATTCAAAGAAATTAGTTACTAGTCCTTAGGGATGTTTGTTCCATGGCCGTAAGGCTGTGATGTAAGGAACGTTCTTGATATAATCAATGATTAGGTGCATTAATATAGTTATTGCGATGTTGTTCATCTATGGTGACAATGTTTTACTATTATTTAATCAATGGAGCTGCACGACACTATTTATTTGGTAAAATATATACGTGTCATTCGATATATTTGCAGTTAAGAAGCCTTTTTCTAAAATTTCATTATAATGAACTAGCTGCTACCCGCAGCGGAGCTCGCGTATCAGTAATTGTGCATTTGGCTTCATTGGCCAGGCGACCACGTTCGGGATGTTTGGCCGCTTGGTGCAAATGTTTAACACACTTCAGCGACTTGCGCGTCGATAATGATAAAATGATGATAAGGACAACACACGCACACAGTCCCGAGCAGAGCAAATCCGAGACGGCTGGGAATCTAACTCAGGACTCCATTATCAAAGGTCAGCAACACTTTCCAAAACACCACTAGCTGTTTATACGGTGACATTTATTGAACTGTATGAAAAAAAAGTAAGCCAGTTCCAAACTGTGGCGGGCACGCTGTTTATTCAATATGTCAACGTCACTGCAGATATTCCGATTTAGGTTATGACACGTTCGATATGCCTGTCATTATTGGCGATGGTGTGGCGCAGACGCCGTAGCGAAATTCTGCAAGACCCGCTGAAGTGTCGGAATATCGATGCTGTCAACGACCTGCTGAATGGCTGTTTTCACCTCAAAAATGGTTTTAGGGTTATTGCTGTACACGTTGTCTTGAATATAGCCCCACGTAAAGGAGTCGCATGTGTTCAGACTCGAAGAATATGTCGGTTAGTCAAGGTCCACGCCAGCCAGCGGCCTCTGGGTACCCCAGAGCCACAGTGCTGTCCACAAAGTGTTCCACCAGGACACCACTCTCCTGCTTCGATGGGGTCGAGCTCCGTCTTGCGTGAACCACATCTTGTCACTTTGGATAAGGCGGATGAAATCATCTTCCACAACCTTCACGTACCATTCGTTAGTCAGCGTACCATAGAGGAATATCGCACCGATTATTCCGTGACTGGACACTTAACATCACACCGTCACCAATTGAGGGTGAAGAGACTTCTCGATCGCGAAATGCGGATTCTCAGTACCCCAGATGTGCCAGTTTTGCTTATTGACGAACCCATCGAAATGAAAGTATGCTATACCAAACCATACAGCACACTCTAATTATCATCACGCCCTGCGGCCAATCGTGCAGTTTGAACGTGCTAACGCAAACGACTCGGTAGTTATGGCGATTTTATTTCATATAGCTCAACAATTCTCACGCTGTAAGATAAACATTACTTCTTTTACAATGAGTGATGGTGAGGGTAGAAAATAAAATGTGGACTTCCTAAAATTATTGAATTGTGCTAAAATGATGAAGAAAGTAAATAAATAATCTGTACTCAAGTGTGGTGCAAATTTTCTAACTGTACACGTATTAACGTCAGCTGCCCTCGCGTTTCTGCCTGTTACCTATGGCTACGCTCACGTATCATGATTAAATGCAGCCTCCCAAAAGGCTCCCACGCTCTACATGTAAAGACACGACATATGTCTGTTTTTCACACGGCATTATTGTGAATCTTCCGGTGTCTCAGTAGCTATGACACACGTGGCGCTCAGAAGCTGAAATGCTACAGGCTCGTGACTGATATTAGTGATGAACTATGGATTAAACACGTCGAGGATTGTATGAGATTTGAAGTCATTACGTTGAGTCGTATTATATAGAATATACTAAACAATAAAACCATATTCACAGCCATGAAAAAGTCCAAAAGTCAAAGAGCGAACAGCTCTTTCAAAGAGTAATTACTGTTCCATATTTCGTGTTATACTCTCCAAATCAACAAATATCTTGTAATATAAGCCTTCAAATGGAGACACCAGATTTCATCTAATTCGATTTAGCGGTTCAGTCGCGAAACCGTAACAGACAGAATTATTTTAACATTTTTAATATTAATACAGATTATGCGGAAAACGAATTTTTTTAGTGGGTATTTAATAAGCCGGAGTCATGAAACATCAGAATTTAATATCATGCTAGCTATAATTCTTTAGTATCAAGCAGGACACTTACCCTTCAGAACAATTAAATCCCCCAAGGGGTTTCCTTTCTCTTTCTTGTGATGTAGAACCTGACTGCGAAGCACACTGGCCCGTTCTGATAAAATCTGACTTCACTGTGCGTTTACAGTTCCTAAATGTTTGCAGCGTGAGCACACCTCTTTAAGAAGTCGCTTAGTCATCGTGTTAAGCGTCCGAAATCGGTGATCTTGACCTTGGGCGAGGTACAGGTAAACACAGTCATGCGATACTTCGTAGTATGATGGTAACCACTTTTGTTACCGCAATTTCTTATAAGTGGGTACGGAAATCCACAGGATCTTCACTCAGTATTTTATTTCAAGTCTGAGAAAAAAAAACTTTTTGGAAGGTATGTGTTGAGAGATTAATACGAGGCGTGTTTCTTTAAGTAAGTACCGTTTTGAAATTAAAAAAATACATGCTAAGATATCTCAATCACTTTATTTTTACATGAAAGCCTGTACCTTAATCTACTTTTCTACATAACTTCCGTCAATATTGAGGCACTTCTCATAACGTTGTACCAGTTTTTGAATACCCGCCTCATAGAAGTCTGCCGCCTGACTTTTTGCACTGCATCACCACTGTTTTGACTTCGTCATCGTCTTGAAGCCAAATTGTTACGGGCGATGAAACATGGACGCCCTACGTCACACCAGAATCAAAGCAACAGTCCATGGAATGGCGGAATTCAGATTCACCCAGAAAAGTGAAGTTTAAGCAAACAATTTCTGCGCGGAAAATCATGTGCACAGTTTTTTGGGACAGAAAAGGAGTACTGCTTGTGGAATTTCTGCCTCGTTATGGGACAATCAATGCAGCAGCTTACTGTAAGACATCGCACAATCTGCGCCGTTCAATTCAGAACAAAAGACGTGGCAAGTTGAGCAAGGACATCGTTTTACTGCAAGACAATGCCCGTCCGCATGTGGCGAATCAGACCAAAGATCTTATCACATCTTTTCGGTGGGAAACTCTAGATCATCCTCCGTACAGCCCCGATCTTGCGCCCAGTGACTACCATCTGTTCCTGCACTTGAAGAAACACCTGGGCGGTCAGCGTCTCCAAGACGATGACGAAGTCAAAACAGTGGTGATGCAGTGGTTAACAAGTCAGGCGGCAGACTTCTATGAGGAGGGTATTCAAAAACTGGTACAACATTATGACAAGTGCCTCAATATTGACTGAAATTATGCAGAAAAGTAGATTAAGGTACAGCCTTTCATGTAAAAATAAAATTATTGAGATATCTTAGCACCACTTTTTTTTAATTGCAAAACGGTACTTACTTAAAAAACACGCCTCTTATAACATGTTGAGCGCTCTCATAAAATGGAACGAAATGTTAAAGATAAAGATGATGCCAGCAGAAAGACTGAACTGCTTGCAAAAATAATAATTAAAAATATAAATGCAGTTTCATAATCCACATTAAGACGAAAAAGAGCGACCGATCACAAAGGAATTATCCGAATGGGTTGGAGATCGGTATATGTGATGTGGATGTAGAGAAAAAAAGTGTTTACAATATCAAAGACATTGGTTGATTTATTAAAGAGAAGGAGCTTCACAA
Organism: Schistocerca nitens; assembly: GCF_023898315.1. Classification (NCBI taxonomy): domain Eukaryota; kingdom Metazoa; phylum Arthropoda; class Insecta; order Orthoptera; family Acrididae; genus Schistocerca; species Schistocerca nitens. The sequence continues at coordinate 364,570,967 of NC_064619.1, forward strand.
ATTGAGGAAGACAATAATGCGTTAATCTACCTCCAGCCCTCATGCAAGAAGTTTTTCGGCTTGGCTTTTACTGATACATTTGCTGGAGATCGTCCTGAGTTCTGCTGTACCAAATTCTGTCCAACTGGCTCGTTCGATCCTCAAAATCATGAAGTGGTTGGAGAACTCTTCCCATAATGCTCCAAACGTTCTCTGTTTGGGAGACATCCGGCAATCTTGCTGTCCAGGACAGGGTTTGGCATGCACGAAGACAAGCAGTAGAAAATCTCGTCATGTGCAGACGGGCTTTATCTTGCTGAAATGTAAGCTCAGGATGGCTTGGCAAGAAGGACGTAGAATATCGCCGATGTACCGCTGTACTAAACAGTGCAGCGAATGACAACCAAAGGGGTCCTGGTATGAAAAGAAATGGCAAACCTGGCTGTCGCGCCGTATGGCGAGCAACAGTGACGTTGGTCGACCGCCGTTGTCTTCAGACGCGTCTCCGGTGGTCACCAGGACTCAGTTCGAAGCGAGACTCTTCACTGCAAACAATTCTACTCCATTCAATGAGACTCAAGGCCATCTAGTTACTGACTTGCCCAATTTTTGAAGCTCTTTAAGTAAATCATCCAATCTTCCAGAAATTGTAATAATTTGTTTTACTGTACATGTACATCACATCTACCGATTTGCGACCCATTCTCATAATTACTTTGTGGTGGGCTTTCAATTTCATAGCGTGTACTTGTAACGCCGGAGCCCGCATCTCGTGGTCGTGCGGTAGCGTTCTCGCTTCCCACGCCCGGGTTCCCGGGTTCGATTCCCGGCGGGGTCAGGGATTTTCTCTGCCTCGTGATGGCTGGGTGTTGTGTGCTGTCCTTAGGTTAGTTAGGTTCAAGTAGTTCTAAGTTCTAGGAGACTTATGACCACAGCAGTTGAGTCCCATAGTGCTCAGAGCCATTTTTTTGTAACGCCGGAAATGCATATCCTCCTATTTCCATCTATTGTAACATAATTTTTTCCTTATTTTATTACCTGAAGATATAACATTTCTGTGTCTTTATATATTGTAATTGTTTTAATATATATATATATATATATATATATATATATATATATATTTATGCATTTATGTCGATGTATAATTGGTTGGTTTTGTAAATATTATTTGTATTTTACGCTGGGTCTTGCCTAGGGAAAACTATGCTATCGAACGAATACATCGATAGGTCGTGTGAAGAACGAAAGTGTGTAGGATCTTTGGTAGTGTTAACTCTGCCGCGTGGAGCGAGAGCAGCGAGAGAGAGTCTGGTTGTAGTGGTGCGATTGAGCAGGTGTGTTGTGTGACGCTCCCGCAAGTTGCCGGGCTTTCGGGGTTTGGCAGCATGTAATTGCGATCGACTGGCTATGGTAGTTTCTAGCACGGTGTCGCGGACGGGAAGCAATAGCTGGCACACATCAAGAGCCCGTTTCGCCTGGTGACCGTGTCGAGAAGAAGGCGCGCCAGCATCCAGCTTCTGCAACAGCGACGGCCGACAATGAGTGACTGTCGCCACCTCCTCGATCGGCGACTTCAAACCTTCAATCAATCAACAAGGAAGACTAAAAGCACGTAAAGTTTCAGAACTGTATGGCAGACCTCAGCTTTTCAAACTGTTCAAATCACAAAATTACAGCAACGTAGCATGAACCTTTGTTGCTCATTGTCCCAATTGCATTGCCAAGCAGGGACCCTTCCTTTTCCGAAATGAACCCGAGTGTCGTTGAAATTCAAACGCCAGCATTAAAGCATCATAATTCGATTTCACTGCTTTAATTTCAAAGTTCAGTTAAAGTATTCATAGCTGGCTACAATATTTAGATTACACAAGCACAAATTAAGAGTGCGAGTTTTGTTGCCGTATTTTAGCTTACCTGTGACTGCAGCTCAGCTTGGTACGTACAAAATTTTACTGTTGTTAATTGTTCAGAATCATTTAATTCAAGTTCAAAGTTAAATCTCTTATTTCTAAATTGCGTAGAGTCAAGTTGATTTTGAAATGATTGTTGAGGTAGTCCAAGACTATCCGTATTTTACTGAATTTCGATGTGCTTCAGAAAGAAAGCTCACTATTAACTTCAGTCACTAAATTAACTTTCGATTTTCCGGTTTTATTAATTCTTGTACTAAATTAAGTCAGAGTGTAGCGAAATTTATTACTTCTGACAAACTTTCAGTTTTCACACTACACATGTCAACCTTCAGTTGCCACGCTTCTAGTGCTAATTATATGTGTAATAACCTTTCTTTTTCAGTTACTATAGTAATTGTCCTTAGGACTGGCGACCGTAATTTCCCCCAAAGCTCAAATATCTAATTACCGCTAGTTAATTGTTAACGTAACGGCCGCACATTTTCTTTCTTTATTAACTTTACCCCTTTTCAAAATTAATTTCCACCAGTTTCATTTGAATTTTTCCTTTCATTAAGATGTAACCCTTTCCTCCCTCTTTACCGACAGATTAACTTCGGTGACGATTGCTTTCCCAAATTTCCATTAGGTACACGCGGTTTAATTCTTCACTGTCATTAAGGTCGATAAGTGAGGGGGAGGTTACATACTTCGCTGGGCGTAGCACAAAAGTAGTACGACAGGGGTGTGAAGATCGAAGGTAAATATTTCTACCTGCTCGGATTGCAAGTTCTACGACGTCTTGCGCAACGCCTTCCCAACATCTATTACTACGGCAGTCGCAAACAAATAAACTTCGAGTTTGAGTGAAATAAAAGATGGAAATAAATTGACAGATACGTTACGCGAGAGATCCAGTGCGTGAGTGTAGGTAGTGTTCTGCTTTCAACGTATGCGTTTGCTTTTACGTGGGACGTCTGAAAATTCGGCCTCCGGTTCTTGCGGAGAGAGAGCACTTTCTCTCCCGTCTACTGTACAGCATGGAGCCCGGGCGCTGATGCGGGCCCGCAGCGCTTGTAACAAAAGATCTCATATGGCTCGCGCGGCGGCGGCGGCGTATCTCCTGCTTACGTTCGGCCAACGCGATTTTCGTAGGAACGCCGGAGGAATTTACGAGCGGCTCTGCACGCAGGGCTTTTGCCCGGCCTCCACTGCCGCTGGTACAGTCAGGACTGTGAGGGAGAACAGAGCAGCGGCCGAACTCCACAACAGCCTACCGGTCTGTGTCTCATCAAAGCGGCCGTGTCGAGTTCCAGCTTCCAGCTGACGGACAGGGTGATCAGGTTTCCTCTCACGGCGTTGTGGCGTACGAGAAGATGTCGTGTTTGAGTGACAGCAGGAGGTTGCAAGATCACCTCGACAAAACTTCTAGTTGGTGTAACGAATGACAGCTTACTCTATATGAAGAAATACTTAAGTTAATGTACGAGAGGAGAAAAATCAATCCGGTGCTGATCGAATGCAGCATTGGTAGTGTACAAAGTCGCGTCGGTTATCTGGGCCTAACCTTGCACAGCGATGTGAAATGGAACAAGCACGTAAGGAAAGTAGTATCGAAGGCGAATGGTCGACTTCCATTCATCGGAAGAATTTTAGTAAAGTGTAGCTCATCTATAAAGGAATCAGGTTATAAAACACTAGAGCGACCCGTTCTTGAGTACTATTACAGTGTTTGGGACCCTTACCAAGTCGGATTAAAGGACAAAGTGATTCAAAGGTATGCTGCTATATTTGTTGCCGGTATACAAGGGTGATGTACTTGAGGTCAATATTATGGAAATGGAAGAGGACGCAGTTGAAAATGAGAAGGGAGATATGATACTGCGTGATGAATTTAACAGAATGCTGAGAGACACAAGTCGAAACAAGGGCCTGGGAGTATACATCATTCCGTTAGAGCTACTGATAGCCTTGAGAGAGCCAGCCATGACGAAACAGCTCCATCTAGTGAGCAAGATGTATGAGGCAGGCGAAATAACCATAGACTTCAAGAAGAATGTAATAATTCAAATTCCAAAGAAAGCAGGTTCTGACGGGTACGAAAACTACCGAATATCAGTTTAATAAGCCACGGTTGCAAAATATTAACACGAATCCTTTACAGAAGACTGGAAAAACTGGTAGAAGCCGACCTCGGGGAAGATCAGTTTCGGTTCAGGAGAAATATAGCAGCGTGCGAGGCAATACTGACAATGCGACTTCTCATAGAAGAAAGGTTAAGGAAAGACAAACCTACGTTTATAGAATTTGTAGACTTAGATAAAGCTTTTGACAATGTTGACTGGAATACTCTCTTTCTAATTCTAAAGGCGGCAGCGGTCCAATTTAGAGAGTTAAAGGCTATTTATAATTTGTACAAAACCAGATGGCAATTTTAAGAATCGAGGAGCACGAAAGAGATGCAGTGCTTGAGAAGGGAGTGAGACAGGGTTGTAGCCTATTCCCTATGATATTCAATCTGTATACTGAGCAAGCAGTAAAGGAAACAAAACAAAAATTTTTAGTAGGAATAAAAGTCTAGGGAGAAAAAATAAAAACTTTGAAGTTTGCCGATGATATAGTAGTTCTGTCAGAGACAGCAAAGGACCTGGAAGAGCAGTTGAACAGAATGGACTGTGTCTTGAAAGGAGGAAACAGGATGAACGTCAACAAAGGCAAAACGAGGATGATGAAATGTAGTCGAATTAAATCAGGTGATGCAGTCGGAAATATATTAGGAAATGAGATACTTGAAGAAGTAGATGAGTTTTGATATTTGGGAAGCAGAATAACTGACGAAGTTCGAAGTTGGGAGGATATAAAACGTAAACTGGAAATGCAAGAAAAGCATCTCTGAAGAAGATAAATCTGTTAACATCGAGTAGTCCTTTCTGAAAGTATTTGTATGGTGTGTAGCCACGTAGGGAAGTGAAAAATGATAAACAGTTCAGGCAAGAAGAGAAAAGAAGGCGCTTGAAATGTGGTGTTACAGAAGTTGCTGAAGACTAGATGTAAACCACGTAACTCGTGAGGAGGTACTGATTAGAATCGGGGAGAAGAAAATTTGTAAGACGGCCTGATTACAAGAAGGGATCGGTTCGTAGGATACATTCTTCGGCATCAAAGGACTGGAGGGAAGCGCGGGGCGGGGGGTTAAAAATCGTAGAGGGAGACCAATAGTTGAATGCACTAAGCAGATTCAGAATGATGTAGTAGCTACTCAGAGATGAAGAGGCTTGCACAGGACAGAATAGCATAGACAGCTGCATCAAACGAGTCTTTGGACTGAAGACCACAATGACAACAACAAAAACAAGTTTAGATCAACAGGCCACTATTACAGAGATGCTTCCTGAACACAAGTGGGAATAACTGAAGGGAAGAAGACACTCTTTTATCGAAACACCGTGAGAAAATTCAGTGAACCGACATTTGAAACTGACTAGAGAACGGTTCTACTGCCGCCAACATACATTTTGAGTAAGGACCACAAAGATAAATGAAATTAGCGCTCGTGAGGAGCCATATAAACAGTCTTTTTCCCCTCACTCTATTTTCGACTGGAACAGGAAAGCAAACGCTACTAGTGGTACAAGGTACCCTCCGCCATGCACCATATGGTGGCTTCCGGGGTACGTAAGAGGCTTTAGATGTCGAAAATCAAACGTTGATTGTATGTGTTGGACACTATTCTCCAGTTTCCAAGTTCATTTCGGTGCTTAACGTATGTTCAAACAGGTAGAGAAATTTCCATTACTCATTAGTCAGTGTGCTCGCGCAATCCTTGCAAAGTCGCATGTCAATGTAATGATTCACACTTACCTAATGCAGGTTTGGAATTTATTTTCGGGAATATTCTGAACTACGGGCATTAACATAGTGGAGTCGTGTGAATAAAACAAAAAATTTACTTTACTCCCGAATGAATGAAGCTAATATGAGATTGTTCCTTACCTGTAATATGGTCTCAGCTTGTTTAAAAGGTGGGGGGACCTGGTCATGCGAAGAAGATTCTCTGATTTCGTATGAATAAAACTAAAGAAATTCTTCACATTCTCCGTTTGTGCGAGTGAACTCTGTAGCACACATCGAGATGAGTAAGATTTACCGAGTTTTTTGACTAGAAACAGGAGAATTTAAATTGCTCGGAAGGCAAAAACAGATAAACATAGCCGGAAGAAATACTGAAGATGGATAATGTAGACTTTTATAAAGGTTTAATAGTGACACGTGGTTTGGCTGGCAAAACACTCCCTTCCCAAATGGCTCTGAGCACTATGGGACTCAACTGCTGAGGTCATTAGTCCCCTAGAACTTAGAACTAGTTAAACCTAACTAACCTAAGGACATCACAAACATCCATGCCCGAGGCAGGATTCGAACCTGCGACCGTAGCGGTCCTGCGGTTCCAGACTGCAGCGCCTTTAACCGCACGGCCACTTCGGCCGGCACTCCCTTCCCTTTGAAATGAAGCGAAACTGAAAACTCCCGCTGTAAGTAGGTCCCGATTTTCTGACTGGTGTATAGGAGGAGACTTAGGTATATTTCAAACAAGTGTGTCAGACATTTTCAGATATTCTTCATTATCTTACCCAGAAAGCATCTTTGTGGATCATATTTCCCAGAAATGTAGGAGAACTAGAAACAGTTGAAAGTAAATGGCACTCAAGATCAGTTTCCATGTATCAGAGGAAACGGCGGTCTATGATCTGCTACGGAACTAAAATTGCGGTCCTTTGTTCACGGCGAGTAAAGCTAACCTCTACGAGCAAACTCAAGACAGAAAAAAATCCAGTTTTAGCGCAAAAAGCTAAATGTAATTCGTCGCTGGCATTGGTTACCTGGAACTATTCTGACCCTCGCTACACGAGCTGCCGCATAACCAACCGATGAGCAGTTATCTTTGGCAGTTGGTTGCAGGTTACAGGCGATACATGCAGATACCAAACGAAAAAATGATGGAAAGAAAAATCAGAGCAAATAAAAAACTCAGTACGATAATGAAAACGACGCAACAAAGGATTAGAAATTAAAAAAAATTACTTTCAACAAATCAAATGAAAAGAAATAATAATAAAACTCTTTTCATTAGGTTTAGAAAACACTCCTGCATTTAACGAGATTCGAACCTATGATCCTGTGTACTACGGTTAAAGACGCTAATTATTTCACAGCAAAGAGTTAACCCGTTAGAGACTCTCGTATTTATGCCACATGCCAAGAGACAAACACTCTAATGCTTTAATTTTAGGAGATGAAGTATATGGTACTTCACCATGATTAATGACACCATTCCAGAATCGACGAACATCTGATGAGAAGACCTACAATAGACTTCAGCATATTAGAATGAAGCTGTTTTGGAAAATTCAGTGGAGAATATTTAATTCTGGACTGGAAATGTCTTACTGTTTATTTATTTATTTTATTTTATTTTTAAAATAAAATATTTTAAAATAAAATATTTTTAAAATAAAATATTTTTAAAATAAAATAAATAAATAAACAGTAAGAAATTTCCAGTCCAGAATTAAATATTCTCGACTGAATTTTCCAAAACAGCTTCATTCTAATATGCTGAAGTCTATTGTAGATCTTCTCATCAGGTGTTCGTAGATTCTGGAATGGTGTCATTAATCATGGTGCAGTACCATACACTTCATCTCCGAAAATTAAAGCATTAGATTGTTTCTCTCTTGGCATATTGGTAGCTTAACAACTAAATTGTACTGTCGTAAGTTTTGAACGTTTAATGAGGAGGCCCTATCAGTAACTGATTCCAAAAGAATTTCATCTCATGAATTCAGCCCGAATAACACAAAATAAATACTGCTGCAACACTAAAATATTGTTTCATGTATTGGTTTTGTTCTTTCTTGCAATACCAATTTTCTCACAGCATAAATCTTATTTTTTGTCGAGTTAAAAATAAGTATGTGGATCAGAAAAATTAACTGATTAATCACAAATCTAGCGATTTGTTTCTCGTAACAGAATGCACGGGCGACCTCTTAGTATTTGACCCAAAAGCGCATTCTTGTGCGCCATATTTAACCACGATTATCATCTTCTCCTATTTGGAATGGATGAAAGGTGATGTATTCTTGCGATTTCATTCGCATTATGTGTTCAGTTGACTTCAGTAACAAATAGCTGTACCGTATGTCGAAAATTCGTTACGTCGTCAGATAAATTTCCGTACATCGTCTTATTTTTCTGCTGCACGTAAAACTGCAGCTAGAAAGAAGTTCCTGGTCAGAAAAAATACTTCGAAATTTTGTTCATGCACCACTGAGAACTTTGTAAGAGAATGTTCTTTTGTTCTGAGAATCTTATGGGGTGAATGTTCTCTTTTCTCATTCATAGGACCCATTATAGCAAAACAGGGCAACGAAGAGAGCGCACCTTCTAACACTTCATTACTTTTTCGTGAATTTTGTTGTCAAAAGCAGCACCATAATGATGCCACAGTCTCCATATTCACGAGCACGGCTTCATCTGATTTGTTGCTATTTCGAAAGATAAAGAAAACAAAGGATCGTCGTTTCAGAAGCTTAGTTTACATAAAAACATTATGGCGAAGATGGAATTTCCGATGTGTTCGTCGGATTTTTAGTTGGTGACCTACATTCAACGTATGAGGCGTGAAAACTGGCTCCTCACTTCCAGCTTCTTTTTCTCACACACTGCACGACGCAACCAATGGACGGTATCAGTGGGAGATTAGGTACTTGCGTATGTATCCTTAGTTGTGACGTAAAAGACATTTTAAGTTGATGGGAAATGAAAAACGAACACTTACAAAGACGCAAGCAGGAAAACTGAGACGATAATCAAAAAGGCAATTATCCTAAGCTCCGTGCAATGGACGTGGTAGCAACCACGTACGAAACATAGAAATACAGTGCCCATAACAAATGTATCCGACATATGAAAAACGCTACCAGTTTCAAACATTGCACTGAGCCGAAACACATAAGTATGACAAGGTGGCATCTTCGACCGCAGTTCCAACATTTAATTGACAGACAGCAAGAACGTGATGAAGGCATTCCAACTGCTGGATGGTTCGTCCAAAGAACTGCTCAACACTAAATGCATCATACGTGTACCGATATCTGTGCCAAAAAAATGTTCAAATGTGTGTGAATTTTTAAGGGATCAAATTGCTTAGGTTATCGGTCCCTAGACTTACACAATACTTAAAATAACTTAATCTAACTTATGCTAAGAACAACACGCACACCCATGCCCGAGGGAGGACTCGAACCTCCGGCGGGAGCGGCCGCGCAGTCAGTGACATGGCGCCTCTAACCACACCGCGCGGCGATATCTGTGCCCATGTCCCTAAAACTGCGCACAGGCTCAACCTCCTACTATCAGGTCAGCTATCTGTTGCAACGTGTAGATCACATGAATATAAGTACGTTTCGTCTAGTTTTGTTTGGAGGTATCACACAACTTTAAAGTATATGTTCAGATGGTGTACCGAAAGTTAGGAAACATTGGGCGTCGATTCATACCTTACATAAAGTATAATGTCATGAGAATGGCGTTCAAATTTCACTTATTTCAACAACTTCTTCGACTAGTGATTACAATGCACAAATGCGCGCGGTTTACATACATAAAGTACAAACAACGCCACTGAAATGAAACGAGAGGAAAAAAATTACCGAGTGAAATAAGGGACGTAAATTTTCGAAATTTATTGGGAAACTTCATTCTGTGGAATTGTATGACAACGGTAAACAAATGCAACATTAGTTTCATTCATATGACCATGAAAATTATATCACCAGAAAAAACTATATTCAAACGTATTTTCCGTAACCACAACTGACAACTACCTAAACAGCAAAAATTTTGTGGACAACTTTGCTTACGTAAAAATTCTTATTTATGAGAAGTTAGTTTAGCCGGCCGGTGTGGCCAAGCGCTACAGCTTGGAACCGCGCGACCGCTACGGTCGCAGGTTCGAATCCTGCCTCGGGCATGGATGTGTGTGATGTCCTTAGGTTAGTTAGGTTTAAGTAGTTCTAAGTTCTAGGGGACTGATGACCTCAGATGTTGAGTCCCATAGTGCTCAGAGCCATTTGAACCATTTATCTGAGAAGTTAGTTTGATACGTACAGCTGTTTGGTAAATTCTGTGTACCAGTGACAACTGAACTGAAAACTTAAATGTATTTTTATAATTGGTATTCAGTAGGGTGGTATATCGATACTGTAGTTTACGCCTAAATTATTTTAGAGTCTTGTGATTAGGCTTCATTATATGCGGAGGAAAGAGGTCTGTTTCTCTTTCTGTTGAGTATTCTTCTCGCGACTGCTTGAGGATATTGATGATCTACATTCGGGAAGAAAATACGCCAATACCACTTATTATTGAGGTACGAGGGGATTCCTTCCGAGTTGAGTACTCCGATTGCTCACAGATTGAGCGGTTAATTGTGTATTTGTATGAAAGTCTTTAATACTTGTACGTGGCCCAGTATGGGGCTAAAATTAAAAGAATTTGTGAGACCGTTAGTTGTGAGAAATCGCCTCAAAGAGTAGAGGTACACTGAAATCGGCTGGCAGTGATAGGAGAAGACGTCCGTAACAGGAGATGAGAATGTACTTTTGACGAATAAGTAAAAGCTCCAAAATGTGCGCTACAAGACGGAATAACACAGCATCATCAACAACGCAGAAAGGCATGGAACGTTTTTAAGTAGGAATTAACGTCCTTTACAACTGTTAAGTAGGCTGTTTAGGTTTTTATGTTGGTAACGTCACGTAGCGCTCTGTATGAAAATCACTGGCTGTGATGTGTGCAGTTTGTGGCTGGTTGGCATTGTTGGAATATTCGCTATTGTAGTGTTGGGCAGTTGGACGTGAACAGCGTGTAGCGTTGCGCAGTTGGAGGTGAGCCGCCAGCGGTGGTGGATGTGGGGAGAGAGATGGCATAATTTTGAGAGCGGACGATCTGGACGTGTGTCCATCAGAAAGAGTAAATTTGTAATATTGAATTTCATGAACTGATATATATATATATATATATATATATATATATATATATATATATATATGTGTGTGTGTGTGTGTGTGTGTGTGTGTGATGACTTTTCAACATTATTAAGGTAAATACATTGTTTGTTCTCTATCAAAATCTTTCATTCGCTAACTATACCTATCAGTAGTTAGTGCCTTCAGTAGTTAGAAAACCGCGCTGCTGCTACTGTCGCAGGCTCGAATCCTGCCTCGGGCGTGGATGTGTGTGATGTCATTATGTTACTTAGGTTTAAGTAGTTCTAAGTTCTAGGGGACTGATGACCTCAGATGTTAAGTCCCATAGTGCTCAGAGCCAACGAAGCCGTTAGAATCTTTTATTTAGCTGGTAGTATTGGCGCTCGCTGTATTGCAGTAGTTCGAGTAACAAAGATTTTTGTGAGATAAGTGATTCATGAAAGGTATAGGTTGTTGTTAGTCAGAGTCATTCTTTTGTAGGGATTATTGAAAGTCAGACTGCGTTGCGCTAAAAATATTGTGTGTCAGTTCAGTGTTGATCAGAATAGGTAAAGAGAGAAATGTCTGAGTATGTTCAGTTCTGTTCAGCTGTTTGACAATCAAATAACATAAGAGGTTTATCAGCACAGTAATTCATAATTTTTCTAAGGGGAGGTTTCACAACGGAATCCTGCATTAAGAATTGTGCAAAAGATTCGAGATGCGCAATTACTGCACATTACATGGAACGCTGCGGTGTCTCCTGAACAGGTTCCAACAAACTAAAGGTCCCTGTGTTTTTGTTTGTACAATGGTTGATGCTGAAATTAGATTTTTCTGCGGATTATGTATGATTATGAAGAAAACTGGTAGTCTATTCTATTTTTAGAACATTTCTGAGATGTGTCTGTAGCTGACAAAGTACTTGTAATATAAATTATTCAACTGCGATACCCGCAATTTTAAGTATTTTTGGAATATCGTTTGCAAGTTAAATTGTGCGTATGGATAATTTTTTATACGAATGTTTGTTTTTTATCTAGCGGAGACTGGAACATGTTGGTGTGTCCATGTGTCCATTCTAGTACAAGCCCTGTGAGCTGCCCGCGCACTGTTGCAAAGAGCGAAAGTGAGGAGCAGGTGGTCTGCTAAACAGACGGTCGTTTCTGTGTCAAGTAGATAGCCAGCAGCCGTGCCCCTCCAGAGTTACGGGGTTTTAGCAGCCGGCAGCCAAGAGTTCGGCCATTTAAACACGGCGCTGAAATAAACAGCGAATGCGCAATCACCGAATGGCAATAATGCTGTGACAATCGAAATCTCTGCGGCATGGTAAAGATGCACACTACCAGGAAGCTCGTAGATTAACATCAGGTTCCACTTCACCCCTCTTTTAGGTAAAATTTTCATTTATTTACGACAAAATAATTCATGGTTGTACTACCAACTATTGTCCATAGTGCACAACAGTCTGGAGATCAATATTATCGCCTATGTCTAGTGTGAACTAAGGTCTGAGTTGTAACCTGTCTTGGTTTCAGCCAATGTAATCTGAAGAACCGGTTGGCTTAGCCTACTATCTTCTGTCTGATCTAATGGGTTACGACGTTACGGTTTAAATTACTTAAACAATTTTGTGTGTCTATTTTTTGTATTATGTGTGAAAGTCCAAAACACCGAGTGCTAGTGTTCTTAGGATTCTAATAATTAACGTGAAGTGAATCTCAACCTAAGGATAAAATGGGTTAACAAGACGAGTTTTCTGGGTTCGAGTAGAATGATGGGGGTGTTCCTGGAAAGAGCTTCGCGATGGGGTGCATGTTCGTGTCTTGATGAATTTGTGTTCTGTACGAATCATAACAGGTCTCCTAAAGCTTATGATCTTCTGCTGAATGACTTTGCCATGCCCCTGGTCTTGCATCATATAAAGTAGCAGCAGGGAGCACCATTTTCCTGTGAAGCTGTTTAACCTTTGTGGTCAAATTAGTGACTAGCATGCCCTGTTGATCATGACTGTACGTTCTCGCTATGACATGGCATACGTTTTTCATTATGGTACATCGAATTACCGGAGAAAAGCTCAACCATTCCAACCCATTTACACGATTTCTTAAGGAGTATCTTTTCATACTTGCTGTGCTTTGTACATAACACTGTTTAATATCTGTCTCTTCCACTCTTAAAAGTACACACACACACACACACACACACACACACACACACACACACACACACACACGCTGTTATGTAGTACTTTATACCCAAACTATTACGCAACGTATTTTTTGATGTAATATGCACATTCCAATAGTCAACATAGTCCATCTTTTAAAACTGGGAAACCGCAGACAGTGTTCACTACTGCCAAAGACTGCATGGATAATTAATGCTTCATCTCTTTTCATTTTATAAAGGCGACGGAGACCTGTTATGTTCTTGAGCCTTGAGAGCTTTCTATAGCTGGCTCATGACATGGAAGTTAACTTAGAAGCACCAGGGTGTCATAACTTGTTTCGTGAAGAAAGCAGACCTTGAGCAGGTATAGGTCAGTGAATACGTAGTGACCAATCCCCACCTCACACAGCAGGTACACTGGGGGCGACCTGCTTTCCGCCGAAACTGCATTTTGCGAGATACTATGAGGAATACTTTTTGGAGAGATAGAAGTCTGAAATCCATATATAGCTCTCAGAACATGAAACTGTGGGAGCAGCCGTTGACCACAGTCATGCCACAAAGGAATAATTTCGTTTGAGTGACACGTATCCTCATTGGCTCAAAATAATTATTTTGGTTGGAGGCACTCTTTCCAACATGCGTGTATGTTCATGACTTTTATTTGGCTGAGGATAGAAACCTGTCGTGTACTGGGAGGGACTTCCTTTCTTTCCACACCACACCACTATTAATTAACCTTGAAAAAACAAAAAGAGTAGGAACTGTTAGATTTTTTATAAAATTATTATAGGTTGGAAATCACATGGTCTGCTGTAATTGGCCAGCGAGATTTCCAAGCTGGGTAAGCAAAGTCAGTTTCAGAGAGTGAAGTCGGAGAACATTTGTAGCGGGGCAATCGAAGATAATACTTACTCCCAAGAGATCAATGAGTACTCACTTGCTTAAGAGAGATCGATGAGTCATTGCAAACAGCTGGAGCGAAGTATATCTCCACCTTCGACCAGAGTACAGCACTCGAGTTGGACACAGAATTAGCAGTGTGCCACCGTCTTCCCTATGCACACCATTTAAGAGTGGGAAGTGTGAGCCAGCGATGCAATTCTGAGCCGAGGAGAATACTAGGCTGATTAATTTATATCAGGGTCTTAATGCACAGTTTTAATGTTCACAACCACCTACGAGTAACTGATACTGTCACAGATTTCGGAAATTCTGTTGATGTTCGTACTTGCTTTTCCAAGGTGCTTTCTTTACATCTCAACCAGTTTTGCAGTCATTGGCCACATCTGCAATAAAGCTTCACATTATGCTTTAATATGTCCTCCCACCTGCGCCAAGGCTATATTTCGTAATTACAATCTTCTATCCACTTTTTTTTAAATGGTTACATGCTTAATACAGTGGGGAAATAATTTTTTATGTCTCATGATAAAAAAAATTGTTATAATGACAGCTTGTTTCTTTTTCAAGCCAGATGAGCCCCTGCATTAATATATCCATCAGAGATATGGTACTTACACTTTCATGCTTAATTGGGCCATTCCTAGTAGTTTTGCTTCAATGAAATTTTATCCATTGTACGGCATTATTTCAGTTAAATTTCCATTACCTTGGGGAGCTTCCGTTCCCTGTAGATCACCTGGGATTGGACTTAAGAGAATCTTGGGGATATGCTAAACAGCTCAACTGTCAACATAAGATACATACATACCATAGAACTATACATTCAAAAGTTCTGTGGAGTATGATTTGTCAGTATCATTGTAGTTTAGGTTTAAAGTTAGTTTTATTATTTTATTAGTACTTTGTCACTGGGTAAGTGCTCAAAGACTATTATGGCTAAATACCTCACCCCACTCTATGCCACACTGAGGCTGAATGATTGATACTGCAAATTCTTTTTCTTCTCCTATTGCGAGTATTATCACTATGAAAGTCACTGTTGTCAAACTGTGTTTGAGTGCTGACAACCATATCAAAAGGGAATAAATTTAATGTGTGGCTGTTGTTAAAATGCCCATCCATTTCTAGAGCTGTCTGCAAGATGTTTTAAAGTGGACGCCACAATATCCTGATTGTTCGCTTTTGTGCAACATATAAATTTTTCCTTGGTGACAAGTCATCCCAGAAAATGGTGGCACAAGATATTAGTGAATAAAAATAGGAAACTTATGCGAACTTTTTGACATTTTAATCTCTAAAGTCTGAAACTAGCAGTAACGAAAAGTTACTGAGCATATAAGTTTGAGAGGGTTATTCAAAGGGTGAGATACATCACTTATATCAACAACAGCTGCCGCCCCGTTGGATGGTGTCCCATTTGCAATCGGCTCCAGGAAGTGCGCTGGTGTCTCAGTTGTCAAGAATATTTCACGTTCCGTTCCTGTTTCACTGCCTACAATTTACATCTGTTTGGTGGCAACAGCCTCTCGATCAATCTCAGGAACCTGAGTTTGCTCGAAGTCTTGTTCTTTGTCTTAATTCAACAAAGTATGGAGCATCGAGCTATGTTGAGTCTCCAGCCAGAGAAATAGATGATACTTAGTTCCTCATTTGTTTCTCAAAAGATTCATTGATGAAGCAGTTCCAGTAATCGGAAGCTGGGACAGAGTACTCTTGTGACTTCGTATTCCACGACCCTTTTTTTTTTCGACAGACATTCGACCGCTGTTTTTTACCCTACTTGAAATGAGTACGTTGCTGAGATCCGTACCGGTTGTCTCTGAGATGATGTATAGTATGTCCGATCTACGGTTTGCTTCGAAGGATGTTCATTTGATACATTCTGGCCTTGGAAAACACATCAAGGTCCTTCACACTCCTCAATAAGTCTCATGTCTTAATACGTCGGCAGAACACAGAGAATCAGTTCTATTTTCCCCAGTAATACCCAGGTCTGTAGCACAAATGCTGTAGTAACGCTCTATTCTTGTTATTCGATGGTCACAGATCATAGTGTAATGGATGCAGTATGTGTTGATCATGGGATCAGCTCTGGATGTAGCCGTTTTTCTTGAAGGTCGCTTTCGGATATTCTTGCTCACAGTTGAGATTCTCTGGGGACAAGACCATACGTGTCCTGTGTACTAAGATTCTTCCTACATCGATTTTCTGTGCTGGAAGGTGCTACCATCAGATTAGAGGTTGCAGATAGAGGTTATATTAGCGCTACAGCCCATCGTTATAAATGCCTTTCTCCTCACCGAGAGGTCCAGAAAAGATATCTCACCGTCCGAGCTTCCTCGTCAGTTTGATATTGGGGTGAATGGAGCTGAGATGTGCTATGAATCATTTCAGATTATCTCTTCGATGTGACCACAATCGGTGAGACTGGCCTGTCCATTACTACACCCTTCGCCTACTAATATTACCCTCCAGCCCTCCATCAAGAGGATGTGTAGACGTGAGAACATGACTGACAAATTTGGTTAAATCCAGATGAAACTTGGCACGTAATCTCCAAAGACTCCTGCAGGAGGACCTTAGGAAAGAGGGAGACAAGTTTCTTTTTCTCTTTCTCTCTCTCTCTAAAGAAAATGAGCGTATGCCAGTGGCCGATAGGCCCCATCTGGGGAAGCTCGGCTGGCAAGTAGAAGTCTTATTTCAGTCGACGCCACATTGGGTGACTTGCGTGCCGGTGATGGGGCTGAAAGGATGCTGAGGACAACAACAACACCCAGTCCACGATCGGAGAAAATCTCTAACCCGGCCGGAAATCGAACCCGGGCCCAATTGCGTGGGAGGCAAACACGTTACCCTCTCTCTCTCTCTCTCTCTCTTCTCCCCTCCCCCTCTCCGTCCCCTCTCCTCTCCCCTTTCTCCCTCTCCCCTCTATTGAGTGTGAGCGTGTTACTAATAATTTACTTAGGCACTCACACTAAAAGCATGAAGACACCACAACTGCTACACAGAAACATACAGATTTTGAAATATTAATGTTAGGTCACAAAAAGCAATTTTAACGATTTGTTGCAAGTTTATTGACGGTCGCCAGTCAAAATCGGACAAATATTTTAGTAAAAAAGAATGTTCAAATGTGTGTGAAATCTTATGGGACTTAACTGCTAAGGTCATCAGTCCCTAAGCTTACACACTACATAACCTA